>NC_089536.1:6270531-7634281 GCF_963924715.1 Thunnus thynnus | reverse complement strand
CTCAAGAGGACGATCCAGTGCCTACAGGTGATGATCAGAGCCATGACCCTGACTTCAGTCCACAACCCTCAGTGGCTGAAACAGTTGAGTCTATCCAAAAACTTCCCTCTCAGAGGCCTCAGCGACTCGGAGCCAGATCTAAAATATCCGCCATAACAAAGCTCATAGCTCCGAAACGAAGGTCAACCATCTGCAAGAAGCCGTTAACCGGCACGGCTCAGACTGAGGAGAAGTGCAGTGAAACGGAAACAGCCGGTGTCAGAAACGGAAAGTTAAAAAAATACAAATGGTTCAGTTGTAATCATTGTAAACGAACGTACGGAAACCCAGATGATCTCAAAGCACATAAGTGTGCTTTGAGACAGCACAAGTGCGGTCAGTGCGGGGCAACCTTTCATAAGTCTGGCTTCCTGAAGAGACACGAGCAGACGGTACATGTAAATGGAAAATCTTACACCTGTGACCGCTGTGGTAAGGTCTTCTCTACAGGCGGGAACCTTAAACAGCATCAGAAGAGCAACACTTGTATGAAGTATCACTGCACGTCTGAGCTTTTCCCGTGCTCGTTCTGTCAGTTCTCCTTCACTATGAAGAGCTACCTTGTTAAACACATCAGGAGACACCACCCGGTTGAGTATCTGTCACACTGCGATTCAGACAGCCTAATGGATAAGATGGAGGAGGAGGAAGAGGAGGAGGAGGAGGAGGAGGGTGAAAAGGAATATATATGCCCTCATTGTGGGAAGAGCTGCGCGAATGCCAAAGCTTTCAAAACTCACATATGCTTCCAGCAAGTAAAGGTGCTCTACTTGTGCACTGACTGTGGTAAGGGCTTCGCAAACCACTACAGCCTCAAGCAACATCAGCGCATTCACACGGGCGAGAAGCCGTACAACTGCCCTCACTGCAGCAAAAGCTTCTCCTACACCGGCCAGCTCAACGTGCATCTCAGAACTCACACGGGGGAGAAGCCGTACCTGTGCACCCACTGCGGGGAGAGCTTCCGGCAGTCGGGAGACCTGAAGCGACACGAGAGGAAGCACACGGGAGTGAGGCCGTACAGCTGCCCCGAGTGCTGTAAAAGCTTCAGTCGCCCACAGAGTCTCAAAGCTCACCAAATGCTCCACCAGGGACAGAGAATGTTCAAATGCACCCAGTGCGGGAAGAGCTTTTCCCGAAACTATCACCTCAGGAGACACCATCAGAAGATGCACTTGTAGTCAGACGACACTTCTAGGACTTTGGAGGAAGATTGTTGCCAATGTAAACTGATTTGCACTCAGTGGTCAAGTGCTTCACAGTTTTGCTCTTAGAGAGTTGCAGAGAATTTTTTTAATGCCTTGTACATAACACTATTTTCAGTCATACTCAAGTTTATTTAAAGCTAAAACAATTCATATCTAGTAAATTTCATTTTTGTTTAAAATCATCAACACATGAAATTGTTTTCCTGCAATTAAAAAAATGTAAAAGAACACACCAAAGTCACAAAAACACTTACTGCAGTTTGTCTTAATGTCAACTTGCTTTGAAATAAAAACAACATACTTGACCATCACTGTTGACCATTTATTCCACAAAACATACAATGCAAAGCATGTGCACTGTACAAGCCTTAATATTATGAAAATACTCATAACCATGCCTGTTTTTTTTTTTCAATTCATTAATCTTAATTTTGTTTTTGTAGTCCTCCAGATCTACATCTTTTTTACATGACACAGTATAACTTTGTCTATTGAACATTGCTTTTGTCAGTTTTTGTCCTTGTTAGCTCATATGTCCACCTTGACTATATTATAAATATTAAGTAAAATTAAAATATTTCAGTCTTACCTGAACTATACAAACATACTGGTATGACAGTTGACACAAGTAGACTCAATTTCATTTAAACTGTGCGGAAATTGAAACAGGAATAAACCTGGCAGTGTTTTCCATGTGCTACACACAGCGGTGTCAAGTGCAGCTGCTGGTTAGAGACACAAGCTTTTCAAATCTATAACTTTGCTGCTGGTAATGGCTTCTTTAACAAGCCCAGTCCAGTAATGGTTTTTATATCAGTAGTCCTAACTAATACCAGTTACACAAGTCCTTAACAACATCCATTTTGAGGGGGGAAAAGAAAAAAAGAGAGAGATCCGTTTGTATTTGTGGCACAGCAGTTGTGGAGGCTTGTTTCTGTGGTCCTTCTTGAAATAAGTGAGGGGTTGAAACCGGAGGATTGGTCGCTCGTTAACGAGTCTGTGTAAAAAATACACTAACACTTCTGAAAGGTAGGCAGCAGGTGGTTCCCAAGGTTAAGTGACAAGACCCCTACAAAGGTTGGGTTACTGTTTGTACAATTTTGAAGACGTTCCCGTTTATTCCTCCGTTCCAGTGAAGCACCTCGTTGATGTCTTCTTCAGTGCAATCCGTCCTTTTTCATCTTCATCACATAAAATATACAACAAACCCTCAATCTCATTAGTTTATATTATGTTAAATGTTATACACATATTAAAAATTTTTACAAACCAAACTGATTGTTAAACCACACATTATCACATCTGTACAAACTCAGAAAATAAAAAGGTCACAAAACTAGGCAAAAGAAAGAAAGGAATTTTGTTTTTTGGCAATTAAAAGCAACAGCCTGGTCTGTCACAAAACCACAAATTAAGGGATTAAATACTGAACTCTGAAAATGAAAAAAAAAAAAAAAGGAACAGTACATTTAGAGCTCAACAGAGTCTGTATTTGTGGTGATAAAACTGTTCTTCACGTTCTAGTAAATGTTAACAGAAAAACATGGTTAAAAGGGGGTTAAGTGGCTGAAATACAAAGCCTGAGGACATACAGTATGCGACCAGAAACCAAGCTCGTGTTCCAGACAAGAAATACCCTGCAGTTCATCGCAAGAACAATAACACTATCTTCTCCTTCATCTAGTCGAGTTCGGATTTCTGAGATACATAACGGGGGGGGGGGGGGGGGGGGCTTTTTTATAAAGGTTCAGATTTCAGCTCCTCGACCCGGCACTCCAGGTCAGCCACCTAGAGAAGAAGAAGAAGAAGAAGAAGAAGAAGAGAGTGAAATGCAGTTATGACAATGACTATATTACGCTGCTTTTGTGCCTGGTGTGAACAGTATACACAGTGGGGGTCCAAACGTCTAAGGCCGCATTTACACTGCCTGGTACTAGTGACCCAATTCCGAGTTTTTTGATCATATGTGGCACAGATCAGATTTGTATTATGAACGTGAAAACGGGAAAAAAAAGCACATGGAATCGGGCCTCAATCATATGTGGAAATAAATCTGATGGTAATCGGGTATCTGCCAATGCGACTGTCATCTAAATGGACAGATTGAGTATTTCATGTCATTGCGATTCACACGTCATTGAAAATGACACCATCTTATACTTTTTCGCGTTTTAATGACGTATAACGTTATTTTCACGTGCACAGCTGGCACAACTAGCGTCCGCTGAAAAAAACAAAAACAAACTGTTGTTTTAACTGGTTGTTTCAAGTGTTAAGCAAGTGTAAACACAGGTATCGGATATCGGTCACTTGTAAAATTAGATATAAACAGGTGGTCAGAAAAGTCGGATATAGGCAGAAAATCAGAATTGGGCATCAAGACATGCAGTGTAAATGAGGCCTTAGTGCTGGAGCTTTCACTTGATTATATCTCATCTAATCTCAGGGCATCTTACTGAAGCAGCTTTGGGTCAAATTGCTCTCAAGAGTGTGAAATGAACATTAGCCAAGCCTCAAATTGGAAGGAAGTCTTGTTTACAGGTGATTTTTACAGCTGCAGGCAGAGAGCTTAGACAAAGAGATTACTGTACGAGGTGCTGACTCGCAGAGGATCAACTACACCAAAGAAAAGCTCTGCACAGCCTGTCGTCTATCCCGGCTTAGAGGAATACAGTTCATTTTCCAGCAGAACACTGACCCCTAAACATACATCAAAGTCATCCCAGGCCTGCCCGTCCGAAGCAGAGTGCTGACTTTTAACAGCTCGCCCTCCACACTCACATATCTTTGGGAACGTTTGAAAAAGGGCAAAACAGGAAACGGAGAGTAACAGTACATGACGGTCAATGCTCTCAAAGAGATGGAACATTGTGGATTCAGTGTGCAAAACCATAAAACCAAATCAAGACGGAAAGTATGCTGTGACAAATGTACCTTCAGTACCTGTTTTACTTTATATATTGGTAAACTGTAATGTTTAAGAAGTATCATTTGAATAAAAATGATTATTAGATGTTACATTATGAAAGAGTTTTTGGTCAAGGACCCCATAAATATCAATCTAAACTTAGAATTGTGCACATATTTTTAAGAATATATATAGTATCATATATAATTTAATAAAAATACCATTAATACGATGTTTGTCATGAAAAACAGGTGCAATCTACAGTTTTAGATGTAAATGTGTAAAGATATCAGATACATTTCCTCAGTGATACCTTTAGATTTAGCCAGTTATCCATATGTAAATCTAATTTACCCTTTAATGAAAATTTACTCAGAGAAAAAGGGCTTGTACTCACTTTTACTTACTTTATTAAAACCCATCAATGTTGTCAGCATGACACCATTCAGACCTACTATTTGACACTAAAGCTAAAAATAAATGCTCCTTTTTCACACTTTGCAAAGTTTCTCTCAAAAGTCTCACAATACATTTGATGTTCTAAATTCAGGTTTTGTTCACACTTAAAGGATATGGCTGGCAGTTTTCTTAATGTCAACAAATCTTGTGTGCAGGGGCATCTGCTTTACTCACTAGAGACTGAAAACATGATTACTATTAATTACTGTTAGCCATTTCTACCGAGCCCAAAAGTCTTTGTGGTGAAGGAAGATGTCACCCGGTGCAGCTGTGAGGCTCATTGACATGTTTTTAATAGTTTTTGGACAACAAAAGAAGTCTACAGCACAAAGGGATTAAGATTTATCAGGCTTCAGATGTACACACGATACTTGTAAGTAGGATGAGTTCATTGTTGGTTTGGCTCTGCATATAAGGTTTGTTGACAATAAGAAAAATATAGAAAATCAACAGCTACATCCTTTAAGTATATGCATGATATTCAAAGCATATTAATTGTTAATAGATGGGTCCACTGACAATGTTCAAGCTCTAGCAAAGAAACTTCCCATACCTGCTCTTGAAGTTGACCAGACTCCTCTTTCAGAAGGGAGGCTTCAGCTCCAACTTGTGCACAACGCTGGGTCTCCTTCTTCAGGTACTCAATCTCCCTGTAGAAGGAATCAGATCAGAGTACCATGCTGTTTAGCTCACATGTAATACATGACATAACTCATTTAGCTCGTATGGTCAAGCTGTCTTACTTCTGCTGATACTCCTTGATCAGGCGTTTGGCTTTGCTGTACTTGCGCTCCAGGGCCTGATACTGGGCCTGTGTCTCCTTCAGGTGCTCGTCCACAGCCTGGCACAGGCTCTGAGCCTCCATCCAGTATCCCTCCAGTTTCTCCATACGCTCCTTGTTCTCCTGCAGGGTCTGTTCCAGCTGGGCCTTATCCATACGCCAGCGCTGCTTCTCCTGCTCTGCGTGGTGCAGCTGGAAAAAAATAGAGGGAAGCATTTGTTTCAATTAAAGCCAGCAGAAAACAAAAATCCTGCTCTGGATGATTAAGTTTCATTTGTCCCAGGGCACACACCTTTCACACTTACCTTTCTTTTCAGCTGCTGGATCTCAGCCTGGGTCACAGCATGCTTTATTTGGAGCTTTATGGGAAAGAGAGATGACAATTTTAAACACAGATGTTAATATTAGACACATCAGAGGAAATAAACTGTGATTACAGAGGAAATGCTCCAATTAAGGAGATGACTGCTCACCTCTTTGTATTTATGGGCCAGTTTCTCAGGGTCCGTCTCCAGAGGCGACATGTCCTCGTTCTCTGCCAAGTCAAACACCTCGATGGCGCTGGGATACGGCGGACTGACATCCTCGTCTTCGTCCTCTTCTTCATCTGTGCCATATTCTCCACCCTGCACGGTTGAGGTTAAGGTTAGGAAGCCATTCACAGCCAAAACTAATTACAGAAAGTTTAAAGGGCCAGTTCACCCAAATTACAATAAAAACATTTCCTCTAAACTCTAGGAACTATTTTTTTTTTTCTGATTATCCAGAGTGACGGTGTGTTTCTGGGAAGACAGATTGCTGATTAAGTTTTGATTAAGTATACATAAATTTTCTTATTTCTGTGTATCATAATAAAATTACTCAATTTTTGTGGAGTGAGAACAGAAATATCCAAAATTGATAACTCAAAACACAGGCACATAAAGATGAAACTATCTGCATGGCTAGATACCAGAGATTACTACAGATAAGTGAGGAAATATGTTTTGTTTTTTATTTAGGTGGACCAACCCTTTAAAGTCACATCTTGCTTCCTTATTTATTATACATAATATATCATTTTTTGATGCAATTTTATTGAGTCCAGCTGTTGCAGCAGGAAATAATGTGTTGAGAGATCAATAAAAAGGGCAAACCACTATCAGTAAGGTAGAGGAAGCTGGATTTAGGAAACATCTCTATTGTTTGATATGGTTTACTCTTGTAATACACGAGATACTGTTTTTCAGGAAGTAACCTTACTTGAATTTGGAGATTTCTAAGAGAAAAAATAAAATTTCTTTACATTTATTCTTGAATGTTTGGATTAAATGGCAAAGAAAATAGGAAAACAAGGTGCAATAGTCTATTTATTTGGTGCCCACATTTTTGTGCTGTGACACCAAATGGCCACTAGGTGGTGCAAAGCTCAATAAAGCAGACTATTCATTTTCCATTATACAACCAAATGCTTTTCAAGAACCACCCACTCTCACCCCTGCATGAATGGGGCAACTTCCTCTCTGTTATTTTAGTAATGAAACTCAAAGGCAGTCTCTGTAAAAGCTAAAACAGAGAGACAATCTGAAACAAAGATTAACGATGCAAAGGGCATCCGAAGGCAACAACATCTGAGTCATCCTGATTTGTCCCCATTTTAGAGCTGAGCTTATCGTTTGATCATGCTGATACTAGATGATGAATACAACAATGTGGCTTTTAGCCAGAAGCTACAACTCTGCCCAACCAGAGAGGGTCACTTCCGTTCACGATGGCACTGGGATAAATTTCATAATTCTAAAGAGGAACCAAGGTTACATGGGGACAGTTATTGCAAAAAGCCTTGTTTCTCATTTAAAGGTGCCTCAACCATTTAAAGGTTGAAAGGGTTATAAAAACTTTAAAGCTATTGAGTGATGCCTTTATTCTGTTGTCAAGCAGCTTTGTGTGGCACAACTTTTCAGCTGCGAATGTCACATTTTTTGTATTCTTACTTGAAATTTCAATAAATGTTGAAAATGTGTTTTATTCTTTTTTATTTTACTTGAAACAATTTCAAAAGGTATTAGCCAAAATATTCCATCTAGTTCTTAAAACTGTTGTCACAGTAGTGTGTGTGCATGCAAGTGGAGGGGGAGGGGAGGAAGGGAAATGGATTAGTAAGCATTGTACCCTCACTTCTGCACTGTGCACGTGCAGACATTGCACCAACACTGACTTGAGAATGACAAACCAACCAGTCTTGTCAGCTAACTGTGAATCCTTCACCAGATGTGTCAGTCATCTTTTAAAAATCAGCCCTCAACATGAAGACTGACCTCTTGTTCATCCATGTACTGATTGTAGCGCTGCTCCATCATCTCTCTCTGCCAGCGTTCCTGCTCCAGGGTCTGCTGGATGAGCTGGGCCACTTCGCTCTGTTCACCCGGCTTCTCTCGCCCAATAACGAACCTGCAGTTTGACAATCAGCAGTCAGGATTGAAACAACAACAAGTGAACTGACATAGGCCCTGATTTGAGATATGGTATGATACTGTATGTGCATGCTAAATAATACATGGCGGCCCTTTCTTTCTCTTGACCGCTGAGGATCATGAACACCGGCTCCATAAGGTATGGTGTAATGTACTGATGCAGTGAGGAATGTACTGGCTCTCTGATGACAGAAAATGGCTTCCTGTTTAGATGAACAAAGGCGGTCTCTATGGAGTTGTCCTCTTCTGTGATTAAAATCAAATCCTCAACTCTGGCTCTCTTTTAGCTCATTGTACGGTTTATTATAGAGGCTATATGTTTCCTGATTAAGGCTCTCCAATCTCTGGCCAATTAAAGGAACCATGTAAACAGTAAACAGTGAAAGCTACAGTGAATTATGATGCAGCCACAGACAGATACTAGGCCTGCCACTGAAGCCTTTCAATTTCTGCGGCGCTAACGGGTAATTAAATGTTCTTAAACACACTTCCTGCCCCAGTCTATTTGTTTGGCTATCGTTTTTCATGAATAGATCTGAGCTCTAGTGCCCTGCTCCATCTCTAGAGCAGATCCATAATGTATGAGCTATCTATGGAGGTCTCTGATCTTCACAAGTCACACAACACTAACAATTACCCCAACAACAGTGACCACTAAACCCTGAATTATGAATGAGCTAAGATGACAAAGGAGCACATAGGGAGCAGTCAGCTCCACCAAAAATGTGATAGAGTCAGGCTACAAATAACCCTCTGGCATTTCAAAAATGGTACTTTTGATGCAAACTGTATTCGTTCCTGATAACCATGTTTTCTGTGGCTGTTGTTGGAATCTTTGGACCTGATTCAGGATGTGTCTCCAAAAGGAGCTTTTCAATACAGAAGGGTATAATCATGACCCTGTGAGACTTAAGATATACATCTAAAGTCTGGTGATCTGAATGAGCAGGATGTGGTAGAAGTCAGTCCTGCGTGTAAGACTGGCTGGGGGTATGTATAAAGAGGAAACTATCTCTTCAAGCAAGAATGCTGGATGTCGTAGTGAGCTATGGTAACAAAGAGAAACAAAACATGGTCACTAAGGCATGTAGCAAGCCTGAGGGAACTACAAAATAGTAAGTGTGAAACTAAATGTCTACTTAAGTAACAAGTCTAAAGCCACAATAGTGAAGCTGTAGTTGAGTGCTCTAAGCTAAATGCTGAAGTTAATGTGCTAATATTCTCACATTGACAATGTTAATATGCTGAGGTTTAGCAGGTAATGTTTACCCTGTTCCTCATCTTAGTTTAGTGTGGCAATACTCTAGCACATGCTAATTAGCACACAGAGTACAGCTGAAACGGAAGTGGTGAACAAACTGACATTTTGACCTAATAGTGGTCAAAAGAATTAAAAAATTAGAAACAAAAATGCTAGATTAAAATTTAAGGGATTACCAAAACTGTTGCAATTGATCTTGAGGGGAATATGGATATCTGTAACAAATTTCATGGCAATCCATCCAATAGTTTTGAGACACTTTACTAGAAAATAATGTCAACCTCATGGTGGCACAAGAGGAAAAGTCAGGGAATCATCACATTCAAAAGGCTCCTTCCTCTGGGATGTGTCATAATAATAAGTGCAAGTGTCATAATAATCAGTCTTGTTCAATTTGGATGAAACTGGTGGATCAACAGACCCACAGTCCAATAATGATATCCCTAGAACCATGACTCTAGTGAGGCTAATAAAACCCACACTAGTGTTCGGATGATTTGTGCTTCTTGATGTAAAAGTCAATGTTATTGTGGTAAAATCACGACTATTCAGAGTGACTCTTACTTGACGGTTCCTGAGGTGTTCCTGAGTACGGAGGCAGCAAAGCTCTGGGTGACTCCCACCAAACTGGTCCCATCCACCTCCACAATCAGATCGTTCACCTGGATCCTGGAAGAGACAGTTTAGGGAGAGGAAGTTTAGGATCTACAGAAATAGCTCAGCTGTAGTCTTTGGCTTTCATCTTTATACATAAGCCCACATTCTTGGCAACAAGACCTGCAGTATTTGCAGTTGTCAGACATAAAAAAAGCTACATCAATAAAGCATCCACTCCTGGAAATAAACCAACAACTACCCAGCTAACACATAGTTTAAAGGAAAAGTCTTAAGGAGTTTCTCAGTTTGACAGGAAGTTTAAAGCGAGCATTTCAGTTGTTAAGAATGTGTACTAATTGAGGAATCAGGATAATACAAAGTGAGTAAGTTAACATACCTGCCATCCCTATGTGCTGCTCCTCCGTCTGTGACCGTCTTAACAAAAATGCCCAGCTTCTCCAGACCCATGTCTGCTCCTGCACCCATCCCGATGATACTGATGCCCAGGCCATCGCCATCTGAAAGAGATTGGGCCCAGCTGTTACTAAACTGTCCTTATATTACAAGTTTAAAAGGTTTTGGTCTGTTTGATTTCTTATGTTGTCATTGTGAGTCAATAATAGGAATTCTTGGACTGAGAGATTGTTATCACTCTCTGTGGGTGGAAAACTTGGCTTTGATACCATATCTATGTCATCGCCCTTGGGATTCACATGTTTGGTAATAAAAGCTGCTGTGAACTAATTTCAGAGAGAGAGAAAGAGAATCAATTTGGGTGGAGAAGTGAATTTGCAGCACTTGCCTCTGTCCCATTACCCCGAATGAAAAGCAAATTAGGTAAATCTACAGTATTACTCCACTTACAAATGAATCAACTGATCTAAAAGAACTATATAAATATATATGAAAATGCAATGAAATATATACTGTATAGTAGAGCCCTATCGATAAATCAGTTAGGCCAATATTAGCTCAATGCAGATATATCGGTATTAGCATATATGTCCGCCAATAAATAACAAGAAATTCAAGTATGGAAATGTATGTTTTGTCTTTGTATGTTTTGAAAAAGTGTCATCACTCTATAATTCCTCCAGCGGATAGTAGTCACAAGTTTTTTTCAACTGTAAAACATCTTTCCCAGTACAATTTTTGATTGCAGTTGTTGAAAAACAACTTTAAGGGAACATATATTATGGGTTGTGTAAAGAAAATTAATATTGCCCAATCATCATCAGATTTTTTAAACTCTCAAATATCAATATCAGCCTCAACAATCCTGCATTGGTTGATCTTTAATATATTGACCTAATAAACTTTATATAGGCCCTGTACATTAACTGCAGCTTAAAGTGTTTTATATTAAGAGAAAACAACTATAAACAAGTAGAAAGAGCAGTTAATTTAAACAGTTAAACTTGCTTGCATACATCTATACAATTCAAAAAGAAAAAGAGAAAAATCAAAAATTAATAATACAAGTTGAGGTGAGTTTTTTAGTTTGACATTGCTGTCCTCAGATCCAGCGGGAGAATCTGTTCCAGAGTTTGGGTCCAAAGCTGCAGAGGGCAGCTTCAAGCTTTGTCTGATTTCTTTTGGTACGGTGAGCAGCAGCGAGTCTGTGGATCCGAGAGGTCTACCAGGGACATGCAGCATATTATCGCAGCACAACAACCACAGCAGCCATGAAAAGATTTATAAATAAGTAGTAGGATCATAAATCAATCCTAACTGGGGGCTATGCAAGGATCAGGAGTGATGTGAATTCTTTTCTTTGTATCCTTTAACACCGACAGCAGCATTATGTATGAGCTGTAACTGATTTATGGAACTATTGGGGATCCCTGAGAGCAACGTATTATAATAGTTGAGCGTGCTTGTAAAAAAAAAAAAAAAAAGGATGAACAAGCTTCTTTGTGTCTTGAGGAAAAAGAAAAGGTCTGATCATTGCACATTATTGAAAGAACAGAACACTGTTCTAATTAAATTCTTTGTATGTGACTTGACAGTTAGATCAGAGTCAATGATAACACCCTGATTTCCTGCCTGAGGTGTAATGCTCTGATAATTTGTGCACACCATTTCTCTTTTTCACCAATAACTGGAACTTCTGTTTTGTCCAGATGTGATGAATGTGGACAGAATACACAGCTGCACATCATTTATACACAACATGGTCACATATGGCATCCTGTGTAACCTGCCCTGTACACAAGTCTAAATATAGTCTTCTATAAATATATTAATGCACCATAATGTTGAAGAGATGTTGGAAGTATGGCTCACTGAGGAGAGATGGAAGGTAAAACTTGCACTTGTGTGCCTTGTGGGAGACAGGAGGGTTGACAGAAGGCAGCTGGTGAACATTGTGGGCCTTTTTACATAAGTAATAACAAAAAGTTGTTTCATTTGGCTTCAAATAGAGACCGAAAGGAAGAATCAAACTGTCCTGTGGGAGGTTAATCACATATACAAAAATTCATTTTCAAATACAGCGACAGCCTGTCAAATTTCTTATATTCAGATTCCCAATATTGTGCAAACAACCCAAATGCTTAGAAATATTTGTACTGTATGAGCAGACCCAAGTCTTTTTGTAAGTAGCTTTGTACACATAGGATTTGACTGAATACAGATGAGCACTGGGAATAGAAAGCGGGCTTTTTAGGTAACTTTATAATGTTCAGGACCTTTCTCCAGCTCCACGGGGAACAGGTCCAGCCTCTCCACCCTCTTCTCCAGCTCGTACTCAGCAGATGCTGCCATGGGATCCACGTCTTCATTACGCCTGTCATAGTCCTCGTTGGGATAGGTGGCAAACACCTGCAGGAGGAAATAGACACGCTACATTAGGCTGAGTATCACAATTACTTAAACCTCTGTGTTCAAGACCGTGGGAGGTGATGGGAATTTTCTTTTCACAATATTTGTGATGGTGCATAGTTTCAGGAATTTCCCTAAGAAAGGCACATTCTGAGGAAATAAGCTCATTTGCTCTCTTGCTAGAAGTTAGATGAGAGGACTGATAATACTCTCATATTTGTTCAGTTACAGTATATATGAAGCTACAGTCAGTAGACAGTTAGCTTAGCTGAGCTTAGCTTAGCTTAGCGACTGCAAACAGAGGGAAACAGCTAGCCTGGCTCTGTCCAAAAGGTAAAAAATCCACCTACCAGCACCTCTAAATCTCAATAATTAACATGTTACATCATGTTTGGTTATTCACTTCAAAAACCTATGATAATTTGTGGTTTTACATGTTTAAAGAGCGAGGATAGCTGTTTCCCCCTGCCTCCAATCTTTATGATAAGCTAAGCTAACCGTATCCTTGCTGTAGCTTCATATTTAACTGAAAGAAATGAGAGTGCTACCAATTTTCTCATCAAACTCTCTGCAAGAAAGCAAACTACTTCTTGAAATGAGTACTATCTTGAGGGATAACTGGTCCTGTCTGTTGTGTTTTTGCACTGCTCTTCCCAAGCAGTAACATGTCTCTCCTTGGATTTTCCTCTGGTGAGGTTTCAGTTTCTCGGGTGACCCTCTCTTGTCTCTGCAGTCACAGAGGCTATCAGCGCTCCTTCCTACAACCCAGTTCTTCCCGCATTTAGTCCAAATATAGTAACTGCAACTGAAAACAGAAAACATATCACTTCCTCTGCACACTGGGGGACACATAGTAAATGTTGAATCACATCGCTGCAAAAATGCAGATTTGTTTTCAAGGAAAGGTTGTGGATTGTGACTTAACAACAAGTGAATAAATGCACATCCACAGCAAACTACACTGCAGTGTTTTTTTTAGATCATGTGCATGAATTGTTATATATTTTAAATCCAGTATAGAGTGTTCATTTAAATCTTGAAATAGCCCTCTGCTTTTGCTAATATAAATGGAAAATGGATATGATGTGTTCAGTGAAGAAGTTTCTGAACTGACTTCAAATTTCTATCAAATATGTTTGCAAACTCTCAGAGCGTTGGCGATGTAAACAGCTGAGACAGACAAGCCGGATACATGGTTTGATCATTACTGACCAGCACTGTAATGCAGACATAATGCAATTCAAATTTATTGACCGTTTCAAATGAGACAGCCGCAGCATTTCCTCGATCTGTATCGTTTCACAGCGGTAATTTGTATCAAACACACTGGGGAGAATTAATCAGAACCACTAAAGTTGCTCTCATGAAGACAGAGGCCTCTGTTTCAGGGCCCGACTTCCCACATTCACTCTGGTCTAACAGCATGACAGTTTACATAACCACCTCCAGCATGCTAATGGAGGCCTTCTGCAGCTGCTGCTCACAAGCCTCACACACACACACACACACACACACACACACACACACATACACACACACTCAAACACACACACACACACAGAGGGAGAGAGAGTAAGCGGAGTCTTTAAAAGCCTCACTTTCAGTCTTCCAAGATGATTATGCATGCACCACCTTGCATGCTCAAGTAGCCACACTAATTCAGCGCTGGACACTCTCCTCTTACACATTCTTTGATTTATTTGATTGAATTTCTGTACTTCTATACTTACTTAATAATCCCTTTTTTTCCCTCTCACTGCTGCAACATTTGAACACCTTTTTTCTTGAGTCTTTCTTTACTTTATTCCGTGCATCTCTCGCACTCTTTCTCGGACGTTTAGCGCGTCCATCTGCGTTACAAAGTAGCATCTCGTAGCTTCAGTGCTACCCTGCAGTCATATAGGCCCCGTCTCCCTGGCAACCCCACAGTAAAGAGCTTGTCAGTTTTGACAGTGCCTTTGAAATGTAACCAGCCCCTCCTCTCTGAGATTTATTCAGTATTATTGTATTTTCATGCATCATTGAACACTGTACAAGCCTCTGCGCCTACTTTTAAGCCTTCCTCACCCATAGGAATAGGGTTTACAATGCTATGGCCGTGAGCCAAATCACTGTCTGTTCACACAAGTGATGATGTGGTCGGATTTTTTTTCCTCAATCTCTAGCGTAAAAATTACATGCTGCTTTCGAGTTTAGCTCGGGTCAAACTATTCTGTTAATGATGCCATTTTTATAAGTGAATTTCTTTACAATGAATATTATCAACATCAAGGCAAATTCCTTGTACGTGCAAACCTACTTGGCAATAAACCAGTTTCTGATTCTGATGAGGAATTTACTGAAAATCATGTAACTTTAATATTTGGTGCTGAAATGATTAATCAATTCGCAGACATAAAATTTAAGTACTTATTTTGACACTTTGGAAAATATGGCTCTGTCCAAAGGTAACAAAATCTTCCTACCGCTAAAGCTCACTAATAATTCACACAATAACTTCCTGTCACACTTCCGGTCACTGTGCCTGTCCAAGAAATAGTCTAGGCATATATAACCACCCATAAAACCACCATGTGACATTTTTACACTTAGTTTTTTATATAGATTAAACAAACAAGATGTAATTTATTAATTAGTGAGCTATAAAGTTGCTGGTGGGTGGATGTTACTACCTCCAGAGAGAGCCAGTGCTAGCTGCTCCCCCCCTATTTCTGGTCTTTATGCTAAGCTAAGCTAAACTAACCAGCTGCTGGCTGTAGCTTTACATTTACTGCAAGGATTTGAGAGTGGTAATGAGCATATTTGCCAAAATGTTACTATTAACTATTCCTATAACTGATGTTGATATCAGTCAATTATTAAATAATTTATCAGGCAAAATTGCCAAGCAGTTACATTTACACTCCAGCCCCTCAAATGTGAGTAACTGTTGCACCTTTTCTGTTTCATATAACAGTAAATTGAATATCTTTAGGGTTTTCAACTGTTCGTGAGCAATTTGAGAACTTTAATGCAGGCTCTGGTAAATTATGATAGGCATTTTACCATATTTTTTGATATTTTATAGACTAAATGATTCATTGAAAAAGTAATCAAAAGATTAATGAATGAAAATAACCATTATTCGAACTGCAGTTTCAGTTGACATCAGCACTGAAGTCTAATGGCTTTTGATTTAGGTTACCTTTGTATTTAGAGGGATTAGCAGAATGTGGATTACAGACACACAAAATACACTGTTTGTATCATAAGTAACAGAGCATAAAACAACAACAGTGCATTACAAGCCTGCATGCCCAGTGTGACGCTCTCACGTGGCGCCGCTCCACTCCTTGAGTTTAAAGATCAAGAGGCCACAGCTGGTAGCTTGTGGTGCCCTCATTTTTACGCCCACAACACCGAAGACAATCAAAACGAGGTTCAGCAGCGTTTAACGTGGCACTGGAAAAACACAGCCGTGGTCGGATGTGTGTCGTGACCCGCAGCCCTGGGGCAAGTTTCAGGAGCGGTGCCATGATGCAGACCAGGCTACAATCATGTATGACATACAGTAGAATTAACACTTTCACTTTCCAAAGAAGATTTTCTCCCTTCTTCTGTGATATAATTCCACGCAGGGCAGACACACTAATGGGATCCCGCATGATGCAACCTCTCACCCCAACCTGACCTAAGTATGCAGAGTAGTAGATGAACTCCTTGAACAGTGAGGTGGCTATCTTTGGAAGACAAACATTGGGATTAAAGGCAGGGCGGTGGGGGTGGGCAGGGCTGGAGAAGGACGCTGTTCCAGTTGTGGCAGATAGTAGGTCAGAGGAGCTAACAGATGGCCAGGAAACTCCCTTCCTCCCTCCCTCTGCTACTAGCTGCCTGGGATGTCCTACAAAAGCTCTGTGGGCAGCTAGCTAGAGCCACTCACCAGCTAACAGATTGTGTTTGTGTCTATAAAGAGCACCCACTTGGGACTGTAAAAGGTATTTAAAAAAGCCAGTAAGTGACAACTACCATTTTACAATGCAGTTGTCGTGACAGAGAGATGGCTAAATGATAGAGCTGGTCTCAAGGCTTCAGCTCTCCTACAGTGTGGTTCCATCTTGATGGCCCCCTAGCTAGGATGTGATGGACTAAAGCTGTGGTGGTTTTAACTAGGGAGTCAATACACCCACCCCCACCCCCCACAGCCCACAGCAGCATGTCAACTGCTGTGTTTCTTTCCCTCTTGACTCTCCAAAAACAGATCTAATTTTGGATCCAGCCAATAGGATGTGTGTGGGGGTGGTGCCACTGGTTTTTTCACAACAGTTTCCACTCTGTCTCTCCACATTCTGTAGCACCCAACTTTCCATCGTTTTCATTATTCACATAATTCTTGCTGTTGTTCCAACATTTTTCTGGCACGTCAGCTTCTTCCAGCTGCACTGTTATTCTCTGTTTTTACCCATAGACTGTTAATAATTAATAGTAGTAACCATGACATCACCCGCTGGACTCTGCCACTACAGGATTTGAGTCAACCGTGGATTTGAATCGTGCGTGCACGTGCGGATCCGCCATCTTGGACAGCCAGGTATGGCAACACCACTTGGACAAACCACATGTTGTCACTACACGATCAGAGTGTCAACCGTGGATTTTATGCACATTTTTCACAGAATATGAGTTATTATATAAAAATGTTTGGTTCATGTAGGAACAGAGTAATTAACTCAGTAACCATCTCCATTACAATTCAAAAGATCACATCACACTGTGTGTGTGCATGTTTGTTTTTTTATATCAATATATGGGGGGGAGCTCAGACAAAGATATTCAAGTACATTAGTGAATGAGTACAGTTTTGCATTTTGCCAAAGAATTTGAATATGAACCAAACCTTTTATGTAATAATTCTTATTCTGTGAAAAATACATGTAAAATCAACAGTTGACAGACTCAAATCCTGTGGTGACAACAAGTGATTTGTCAAAGTGGTGTTGCCATACCTATGTGTCCAAGATGGCAATGCCAGACTCAAAACCACGGCTGACTGAAATCCAGTAGTGACAGACTCCCGTTTTGAAGACTCAAGTTTGCATTTTGCAGTCGCCATCTTGAATTTTTGGAGCCAAAAGTGACCATATTTGGACAAGAGGGTGGAGCTGACCCTAATGCTAGCTGCTAGCTGCCAGCTGCTAACTTAGTTAGCACCGTGCATTTACAGTCTATGGTTCACTGTGATAATGCTAATGCTAGCGAAAAACAGGTTTAAAACCGTTAAAACAAAATATACTTACAGAAAAAACTGAGCATCTGACCCCCTAGAGGGTCTTTTAGTACAACCAAACGCTGAGCAAGACTTTTTAGGCGACCAAAATCTTAGAATTAACCTTCATGAACTGAAAACACACTGAAATAGCGACGGCTACGGCTCGCTACAGCTACATCAATACTCTGTGAATCTGGGGTTACGCTATGGTTATGTTACCTAACCAACATTTGTGACAGCACCCATCTGTCACTCAAAGCAGCCATGCCCTTAATTATGCATAACTTTAAGCCTTCATCAAATTTAAACAGGTGAGTTATATAAAAATTCCCCCCCTGTACAGTTGTCATGAACAGGGAAATTAGCTATAGAGACCAAAACCGTTTTTTCTACCAGGCTGTAAACATTATTGTATTATTTCTGCTGTAAAGTTGGGCATTCTAACATGGGGGTCTATGGGGATTGACTCGCTTTTTGGAGCCAGCTTCAAGTTGCCATTTGAGGAACTGCAGTTTTTGGCACTTCGGCGTTGGCTTCATTTTGCAGCCCCGGAGGTTGCTGCCTTGTTTTTACCTTGATTGTGAATTCTGAAGTGAATTAAGGTGATTAACATGCATAAGAAACAGCTGCTCCTACAATCTTAGGGAGTCTCACTGCCCTTAGCATGCTGCAATTATAATCCACTATTATATGATATAGCCTGTTAGAGCCAGAATGTATGGGTGATGCTTAATCACACTGTCATAACACATTCGTAGACCCAAAGAAGCCATAATGATTGCACTTTTCCTCTTCAACAGCTCAAAAACACCACCGTTAATTACTTTCCCAACCACCACAGGTTACAAATGTCCAGAGCCGAAGTGGCAGGTAATTGCTTCTAAATCCTCCTAAAATTGGGGGTTAATCCAGATCCCAGATGTGCAACACGCAGGCAGAAAATAAGGATGTGGCCCTGGCTGCCATCACGTTGGACCACTCTACCCCAGCCAATAAAATGGATATGATGGGTTTGTCATAGTAACGGTTGCATGGCACCAGAGCCTGTCTATTTTGGCAGGCCAGTCTTTGGTCAGCAGTCATGTTTAGGCTTAGCACTGACCCTGGGGAGAGACACGGCAGCATAATAAGGTCAGCCACAGAGGACTGAATAACGCTATAATATGTGGAATGATACAGCAACTATATAACTATATGATGTTTTATATGTTTATTGTATATCACTGTAAAGTGTATATATATTGTTATTCATATTATCTTTTTTACATTGTAGTCATTGTATTTTATAATTTACTATATTTACTATGACTCCTCCAATTCACAAGGTAGGATTGTGAATTGGAGGAGGCATTTTATACATTTTCTATGTATTTAATTTTTTTATATGTATATACATGTTAAATTGCTTTGCACATAAGCACGTTGACGTATATACAGGTCTATATTATTACAATATATATAGTTTTTTAGTTATTTTGTATAGTTATTATATCTATACCTTCCTCTCTGGCTTTTTTTGTAAGCATATTCAATATTTTTGTTACTGTAAACAAATCCCATGAAAATACCAAAACCGAAAGTCCCAAAACTATTAAAAACACTGTTGCACTGGGTGACATCTTCCCTCATTGCCATGAATGGCGACTGTAGTTAATTATTTGTATAGTTTTGCATCTGAAAGTAGTCCCGACAAATGCATGTTTACTCAAATTTGAGTAATGTTTGTTTAAATCTACATGGCCCAGCTGTTAAAGGAAATTATACATTTTTTTAAAGATGAAAGTATGTATTTGTAACCTGTTTTTAAAGGATTTGAGTCTTAAGTTGGAACAAATCAGCTTGAGGCTTGTAGCGCCACACACAGGATAGTCTTGAGAGCCGGACTAACACATTGCTGGTTTTAGTCTTGGTATTGACAATACGAAAAATACAGAATAGCATCATCCTTATCCTTTAATTTCTCATCCCTGGGGATCCATACAGTATTATCAGAACTAGACAAGCTGTAAAACTGAAGATGAAAACCTTCACCGCTCCATACAGGTGCAGCCTCACAGATCACTGTAACCAGCATCTATTGTTTTGTTTTTTCCCCAAGCCTGACATGATTATGGCAGACGAGACAAAACCGCTCTCAGACATCATGACCGAGACATTTCATAACACGGCTTGTTGCAGTAACTGTAACTGCAGGCACATCATGCAAATGCGTGCAACCCACCACCACCACTGCAGGACTGAGAAGTGGGGCAGTGTGACCTTGCTGATAATCTGTCTGGTCTCCCACCCCTCCTCACTGTGAGTAATGCACTGTATGAAATACTGCAGGACCGCTGAGTCTAAGTAATAGACAGTTTGAGGATACCTTGACATATGGTGATGCATTACCTCTCCCT
The DNA here is from genome assembly GCF_963924715.1 of Thunnus thynnus. Taxonomy (NCBI): domain Eukaryota; kingdom Metazoa; phylum Chordata; class Actinopteri; order Scombriformes; family Scombridae; genus Thunnus; species Thunnus thynnus. The sequence continues at coordinate 7,614,111 of NC_089536.1, read as the reverse complement.
GGGTACTTCCTCGATGGCTGACCCGAGCTATAACACAAACCGATGGTTGCATTTTGGCCATTAATGTTCTCTATGTTGCAGTTTGTGACAGTAACCTTAAAAAAAATGATATTCCTCTGTCTGTTTTTGTCAAAATTCAACACCTTCAGATTATTACTGTATGAGAACAGTCATTGTTTGTGTTAATGACACAGTGTGAAAGAAAATCATAGGTGTTCTTTGAGCAGGCTGGCAGGACTGCTGTTCAGAGTTGCGTAGGTAGCAGAAACCCACAAGAAAGTGTGTGTGTGTGTGTGTGTGACGGTGGTGATGGGGGGGGGTAAAAAGTATTAGAGTAGGCAAGGTGATGAGTGAGCAAGGTGATTCTGGTGCATGAAAAATAAATCTGATTATTTCTAGTTTGGGGGGAACACAGCACAAATCAAATGGAGATTATCTTACGCTTTTTTTAAAAAAAAAGCTCTCCTCCGACAAAAGGATAAATAATTAAAAATCATGGCATGACTACATCATGAAACGCAGTAGTATACTGATACTGAACTGATATAACGTGAAGCCAAAACAAACAAGCTCAACGAATAATTAAGACATGAGAGGCCGCTTCCTGTGTTCGGCGAGGAGGTGGCCCTGAAAAGCAAGGCAAGTCTGTGACGATAACAATGCTGCTATTTTTACTAACAGTAGGAGACTGGTGACAAAGAGCGAAAGGGAAAAAAAGAAGGAGCGAGAGAAAAAGTGTCAGGAGGAGCAAACAAAGGGTCTAGTGTGAACTCTACCCGAAGCAGAAATGCTATTTTTGCCAGTTCGAGGAGGACGGAGACAGCTAGACAGACAGACAGTGAGAAGTGTTCGGTGTAAAATCGGGGGACAAAGAAAGACATGCGCCCAGACGTCCAACCGCCATCACCACAACAAGACTTAATTGTGGCCAAAAGCTGAATTGTTGCACAGAGGGGAAATATGCACTAAAAATGGGCACTTCCTGTTTGGGAGAGAAACCAACTGACACTGTGACTTAAGAGCTGGCAGTTATACAGTCGCATGACATTTGAGCTGCATAATAATGCCCCTCCCATTTGACCTCACTACACCCCCCCCCCCCCCCCCCCCCTTTACTCTCATCCACCCCTGCATCAATCTCCATAACAAAGGCCACACTGATACAGTGTGAAAGGACTCAGTAGGAGGTTATTCTCCGATGATGGCTGCAGGGTCACAACCAAATTTTGCTTTTCATCAAAGCCTATGAGTTACGACTTCTTTATCACACCATACATAATGCTTCCTCCGGGTAGCCATCTTTGATCTCCTGAGGATAAAATAATGTGATAGAAGTCTGTTTTGTTTGTTTTTTTCTTCCTTTTTCTTCCTGCATTACAATGGCATACTGAGCTCAGACATGATTTATATGGGATTGATGGGATTTTCAGCATGGCGGACACAGTCTGTATGATCCAAACATTGGGTGGATATTAAAGCCTAGTATTGGCTTATCACAGATATAAGAGTATTTGCATATAATTGGCACACACGCTCATAGAAATTACTGTACATAAACGCTTTAAAGGCTGCATTTCTCACTCTTATGTTTCTTCATTCAAGCTTGAAAACATTTGTTTGTTTTTATTTACAGATATTATTTAAGATTTAACAGTACCCTGAGGAGTTTTCATGTACTTTCATCGTTTCTCAACAAAACTCATGGTGTCCATCCTTGGCGCGTGTTGAATGCACTTCCTTCCTCATAGAAACATTTGCAAAGCTATGAATATTTCGTAACCTGCACTGTTTGCGTCTTTTTCCACCATCAACTGCCAATCACAAAAATAGTGCATATGAGCGACGGGGACCCTCATAAACACACTATCATATGCCGAAATTAGAACACAATTGGTTTCACATTAGCTATACTGTATTTATTTTGCCTGTGGGTTTCTCTCTAGTTTGAGGTGGATGGGGCTCTGCTGCGAAAATGTGACACCACATATTTCAGTGCGGCCATCAGAATTAAACCACTTCATTTACAATCAGCTGTTAAAGTATCAAACATGTGATTAAATTGTAACTTAATGACAAATAATAAAATTCAGTTTGGTTGTTTAGTCACAAATGTTAGATTGTAGATTTTTTTGCTTCTCTATGACGCAGAGCAACATAAATAAACAGTAATCAAAGTTTAAAGATATTAAGAATTTCACACTCAAACTCTGGTAAGCTGCTTCATCAGGAGACTATAGATGTGGACTGATCGGATTTGACTGACAGTGACGACCCAGACTGACAACCCATCAGCTGTCATCAGATTCTGATTTGAATGTTGCTTAATCCCGATTTGTGCAAAGAATTACGTGACATCACATTTTTAACAAGTGAGCCTCAGTCTCTTCAAACCGTACAAGCAGAGAGAAACACAGAAATCTCTGATGTGAAATAACCGAAACAGTTCGAACATCGGCAGAAAATCATGTTTAAATGTAGGACGTCACTCACAGTAAGAAAGCTGATAAAATATGTTTTCAGGATCCACATGTAAACATACATACCATCATCTTAGATAGGCTAGTTAGATATTAAAGGAATAGTTTGACATTTTTTGAAATAGGCTTAGAGCTTTAGAGGAGCTGGTTTTCTGATTTAGTTTTCCTTTGGATGGAGCCAGGCTAGCTGTTTCCTCCTGTTTCCAGTCTTTGTGCTAAGCTAAGCTAACCAACTTCTGGCTGTAGCTTCCTATTTACCATAAAGACATGAGAGGGGCATCAATCTCGTCTAACTTTCAGCAAGAAAGCAAATATGTATATTTCTCAAAGTATCGAACTATTCCTTTGAAATTCCCTGTTCAGCTCTAAATCATTTTGCGTCAGTTGATACTCTTTTATAGCCAAATTTTAGTATTTTCTTTATGTTGTTGAAAAAAGGAGAAATCAGCCTATTTGTCATTATCTGTTTGTTTTTTTTAAAAAAACTCTCAGGCTCAGGCTCTAGTGAATATGCACAACTGGACAATGTGCAATGATGGGGAGAGAGCACAAGCAACTTTCGACTTGACTGGTCACAATACAGGACAGGAGCCCTTAGTCACTGAAATGGCTTTCTGCGTGAGGGAATGTGTGTGATGCACAATGTCAGGGCCCACTTCAGCTGGCGGAGACAGACCTAAAGGCAGAGCAGAGCAGCGAGACTGAGCTGGAGAGGATCTGATGCTCTTCTTCGGATCATTACACCACCCCCAGACACTAAGAATCAACACTACCTCCTCCTCCTCATATCTCCTCTCTCTCTCTCTCTCTGTCTCACACACATCGGACTGGCCCAAGAGGAGATCACAGTCTTTTTACTCACTTCCTCTATACTCAAACACACAAAAACACTCAGCTCCCCCTACACTGTACGCTGACCTTTCATTGGTCACAGCAGAGTATCCACATCTCTAAAAAAAAAAAACAGTCTAATTATCCTGGCCCTTTCTGTTCCTCTTCCACCAGCAATTATTTACAGAGGCAGCTTCCACTGCATTTCAGATAAGTATCTACATAGTGGCTCTTTTGGGGCCCATGTCAGCTGCACAGTTGGAATGCAGGGCCATCCGTTAGCAACTGGCTACTGTGGAGGGAGGGTGTTAGTAATGTGCAAAGCCCCATGTTGAAACAGGGTAAAATCAAAATGTCAGCATCATTCTGACACCGGTAAAAGCTGAGTGAGTTCATTAAAACAGCTGACAGTGGTGCTGGCTATCACTGTACCGCAGCAGATAAGCTTTAAGGTCAAGTTCAACCATCCTCTCAACACACAGAATGGAAGAAAAATTCAAAACACACACCACAATAGGGGCAAAATTACAATTCGGAAATCTGCACCTCAGCCTAATTAGACTGTGGGTCTTGTCTGAATGATAACATCTTCATGTTTGCATATCTTGTTTATATTAATTCTATGTGTTATTTTTTTTTCCAGTGCATATTTCCTCACCTTGATGGGCTCCATGCTGAAGCGGATCTTCCTCGAAGGGGGCGGGTCCTCTTCAGCAGGCAGCCCAGAAATCTCCACACAGCTGGACTCGGGCTCGTAGCGGTCATCGCCCTCATCTTCCTCTTCATCCACCTGGCTTCCTCCAAAGTCCTCCCCGACCGCGCTGTAGGTACTGATATCCACAGAGTCGCGGCCCGACTGGTCGTCTCTGAGCGTCCTGTCGTCCTCTTCTTCTGCATCCCTCTCCCTGTCCCTCATCTCGCCGCCCTTTGAGCTTTGCTTCTCAGCAGCAGTTTGTCCATTCTCCGCAGAGATGTGGATATCACCTTGCAGTGTTTTGCTGCTGGGCTGCTTGGCGCCAGAGTGTTCCTCAAATGTGACCTCAGCTTTGGCCTCAACACCTGCATCTGAAACAGTCTTTTCTCTCTGCTCGTTTGGCTCTCCTACAGTACTGGAAAATTCACTATATGAAGCACTTTGGCCCCCATTAACGCTTTCAGAAGGGGGAGACACCCTCCCCCTGGGGCCCCTTGGAGGCCCCTCTTGGTCCTTCAGATTGCCTAGTTCTTCCTCCTGGTTGCCTGCTGCAAAGGCACTGACCCTCTTTGTGATTATTTTTGAGTTCAACACACCCACCTTGGTGCTGACCCCCCTGGAGGGGAGCGGTGGTGTAGAAGAGAGACGGTGGAGGTTGTTCCGGAGCTCGGCTGCCCGTTCAAACACAGCACTGAGCTGGCTGACTGTTGGGGACACTGCCTCACTGGTGTCCAGGCTGTCAAGGGACTCTGTGCTGCCATTGAAACGAGCCACCACATCCAACCTGCCATCCTGAAAGCCTGAGGCCTTGTCTGTCTTCAGCAGGACTCTGGTGGTGGCCAGCTTCTCCTGCTGCTGTCTCTCCTGCTGCTGCTCGAAGATGCGGCGGGTCTCCTGCAGCTTGGAGTAGCTGGGTGATGAGGCCCGCTGGTGCCCGTTCTCCGGTTTGGTGTCGAACTTGCTGACGCGCTCGGACACGGTGGATCCGAGCTTCAGCAGCGCGCTGTGGTCCACGTTCTCGTTCAGGCTCCCGGCTCTGGGGAGGGAGAGGCGCACCGTTTTGTCGTTGTTCCTGGCGCCTTCCTCTCCCTCTGCATCGGCTGGGGATGTGGTCTGCATCTGCTGAAACATGTTTTTAATACGATGCACGTTGGAGCCGTACCTGCGCCCTCGGGGGCCCTCCTGCATGTCCCCGTTTGCAGAATTGTCTTTGACGGGTTTCAGGGCCTGCATCCCCGCCTCGTACGCGTTTCTGTGCGGGGATGGGCTCCTGAGCGTGGAGCCAGAGCCGGTGCTCTTGGATGTGGATTCGGTCTTCATCATGGTCAGTCAAGCGTCGCAACGGATGCTCAGCGACGGCATGTCTCCTTTCTCAACTCCCGCTGGCAAATCTGTATTATCCACCAGCAGCCGATTCTAGCGAGGTGGCGCCCAGACTAGACCGGCAGATGGGGAGAAACAAAAACAACAGATCGTATTATAGGCCTGCTTGCATCCGCTGCAATTCTCGTCCAATGCAACGGAGAAAGTGAGCACGATGCATCTGTCATTAGCTCGCTTGCAGTTACAACAATGCAAACCTAACCCTCATGGATAATTGCATTAGCAGTGAAAAAATAATAATAATAATATTTGCACAGAAAAGTAGAACAGTAATGAGCCGCGGATTTACCGCAGCTGACGACAGATTGCTTACGTTTAATCCCTTTTTACAGGCAGCATCATTTTGATCTCTTCATTCTGTGAGCTGCAGATTTCTGGTCCTCCTCTCGTAGCGGCAGAGTGCTGCTGCATGGAGGAGGCAGCCGCTGGGTCATAGTGCCCGTCAATCTCTGCCTATAGTGTAGTACTATGGGCCATTACTGCATACAGTCTTGAGAGGAGTTTCAACCATAAATGTATGTGATGTTGTGAGTATGAGGTATTTCATTTCACATATATTATACATCAGTGATTCTCATACAGGAGTACTTACCCCAAGGGGTCCCTCAGCAGTTGCCATGTGGACTAACTCAACCAATCTGAAAAAATATAGATATTATGACTTGATTGATTAAAAATATATACCTTGATGCTACATGTTGCTATTGAAAGTGGCCCACATGAAAACCAGTTAGTTATAGCCTAAGAACTGTTAAATGAGCTAACATTAAAAGTAAAGTATAAACAGTTAAAATAGCTAAAATATGGCGGAAAAAAGCTTATAGTCTTGGATGAATGGTTGGAATAGCTAAAAGTAATTGATAAACAGTTGAAATAGTAAAGTAAAAGTAATATTAGTGGATAAAATGTTGAAATAGCTAATGTTAGGTAAAATGGCTGAAATAGATTAAAAAAAAAATTATAGCTTTCTTTACATGGTTGAAATCACGAAAAAAAACAATAGTAGATAAATGGTAAAAACAGTTAAAAGTAAAGGATAAAAAGTTGAAATAATGCAGGTTAGCTAAAAGTAGTGGATAAATGGCTCAAGTAGTTAGGTGGGAAGTAAAAGGAATGGTAAAATGATAAGCTAAATTTAAATTAGTGGAAATAGTTAGCTCAAAGTAGCTAGTGGATATATGACTATCAGTTGAAATTAGCTAAACGTAATGGATAAATGTTTGAAATTGGTAAAAAGTAATGGATGAATCGCTGAAATATGGATGTAAAAGTAATGGTAAAATGATGAATAAGCTTAAATAGTGGCTAAATGGTTGAAATTGTTAAAGGTACTGCATAAACAGTTGAAATTGTTAGCCAATAGTAAATAGTAAATAATCAATCAATATTTAGGTAAAAATAATGGTAAAATGACGAATCTTAAAATAGTGAATAAATGGTCGAAATAGCTAATGGATAGATGGCTCAAATAGCTAGGTGGCCTAATGGTAAAATGGTGAATAAGCTAAAAGTAGGTTAACCGTTAGTGTATAATGGTTAAATAGCTCAAAGCAGCTAGTGGGTATAGCAATTAAAATTGATAGTTAAAAGTAGCTGATGGATAAATGTTTGAAAAAGCTACATGTAATGGATGAATGGCTCAAATAGTTATGTAAAAGTCATGGTATAATGACGAATAAGCTTAACATAATGAATAAAAGGTTGAAATAATTAGCCAAAAGAAATGCTTGAATGGTTAAATCACTCAATATTTAGGTAAAGGTAATGGTAAAATAATTCATAAGCTAAAAGTAGTGGATAAATGGTAAACTTCTGCCTCTCTAAATGGTAGAGGTAGGCATGCAAACTTGATAAACTGACCTAAACACTTACTGTTCAAGTTTATGTAAAAATATTGTACAAACATCAATTTTAAAATTAAACAGATACATCTGGAACATGACATGTGGTGTAGGTGTAGTCATCTGACAGGTCTGCAGAGGACAAAAAAAGGTTGGGAACCACTATGTTAAATTTAAACTCCTTTTTTATTTCTGTTTTTATTTTTATCAAAATTAAAATCACACTTATAATAATGCACTTGAATATGGAACACCCAACCAAGAAAAATAAGCAGCATGTCAGCACAATAAAACAGTCCAGAGACCAGATTTCACCACCCTCCTAACCTATAAGTGCAATTTCACAAACAATAATACAAAAATCCTATTTTTTTTAAACACTCACATAAAATAATGATCACTTACCAGTCATTCAAAAGTCTGGGAGCCCCAGGCTATCAAACTGATGTACAGTAGCTGTGATTGTTAGGGAACTCGACTAGCACTAGGACCCAGTAGACTGTCGGGCACGTCAAACCTCCTTGGCCAATAACACATCCGTTATTAGCGGGCCACATTGTTGCTTCCTGCATTCTGCATCTGTAGCTGATACATACATTAAACATTATCTTTGAAGGTAGACAAAGCATTTCCCGTTTTTTGGGGGGTTGAGAGCTGGTTGTATCTAACCACACCGTCTACGGTTTCTGAGTTCCACGGGGGCGGATTTATCTGCAAGGCCAGCACATTCATGCAGCTGTCTCACACATAGGAAAAAAAAAAAAACCCACTTTCCCCTTTCTATCATATTCACCTTTATCTCACAGCAGATGAAGGTCTAGTCTGAAGGACATAACTAGATGAATACCGTATTTCCTGAAAGGACTCTTTTCAAACAGGATGTGCATTTTCAGTGTAACAGTGGTGCCATCTACAGCTGCAGCTAGCTTCCCTATGACAGTTTATTAGTAGTAAAACTGTGGATTAGCACAGCAATGTCCTTGAGTCAGTGACTGAGTGAGCAAATTGTGAAGTGAAGGATAAAAGTGTTATCTCAATATATAAAGTAGAAAAAACTTTACACTGTACCCACCATTCCCTCAAATCGGCCCCCATTTCATCATTTTTTGGTGATATTTTGTGTCTCAATACACATTGTAGTCACTATGTTTACGGTGTATGATGGATTTAGTTATCTGCAACTATCGATTATTTTCTTCATCGATCGCTAAGTTGTTTGGTGCATAAAATGTCATAAAATGGTGAAAAATGTCACTCACTGTTTCCCAAAGCCAAAGGTGATGTCCTCAAATGACTTGTTTTATATTAACAGTCCACAACCCAAAGATATTCAGTTTAATGTCATAGAAGACTAAAGAAACTAGAAAATATTCACATTTAAGAAGCTGGAATCAGAGAATTTAGACATTTATTTCCTAAAAAAATGCTCAAAATGATTAATCAATTATAAAAAATAGTTGGCAATTAATCGACTAATCATTGCAGCTCTAGATTTAGTACCTACCATTTAATTTTCAGTGCTTCATACTGATAATGTGTATAGTATACTAGTTTTCTACAGTTACATATCTATAGTACGTAGAGCTGCACATTTAATAGATTGGTCGATCGACAGAAAAATAATTGGCAACTATTTTTGGGGCATTTTTAAAGCAAAAATGTCAAACAATCATCAGTTCCAGCCAGTCATTTGTGAGGATTTGTTGCTTTTCTTAGTCATATGAGAGATTAAACTGAATATCTTTGGGTTTTGGACTGTTGGTCCAACAAACCAGAAGATGTCACCTTGGATTTTAGGAAGCTGTGAAGGACATTTTTCGCTGTTTTCAGGTGTTTTATAGAACAAACGATTAATCGAGAAAATAATCAGCAGATTAATCAGTATTGAAAACAATCCTTAGTTGCAGCTCTAATACTGTGCACTTGTTCTTGTACTTCTTTTTGCTGCTTCAGGCACACTTCCCAGTGCAAATAAATAAATAAAGTTGCAGCAGAGAGACAAAAATAGTTATAGCTGTTGTTGTGTGAGCATGTTTTAGTATTTATTTATTATGTATACAGTATATCTTTGAAATTGCTGTTATTGTCTCCCTTACCCCTTCGAGGAAGGCGGAAAAAGAAAAAGCAGTGAAAATGTGGATACAAAAACAGCCACGAATTTCCTCACATGGAGTAGTAATCTCATTACTCACTTTTAGAAATGACACAAGACACACAAGAAATGTATAGATTAGAGATAAGAGTGGAAGAAGAACCTTTACTTGAGTAGAAGTACATCAGTATTATCATAAATATACTGAAAACATCAGAAATGAAAGTAACCCTAAAGCAGAATTCCCCCTTTGAAAGTGATATATAATATAATGTTGTAGCTGAATTGGTTTTAACTGCTTGTTCATTACATGTTTTGTATGTAAAATCTTCAAAGTAAATATATTAGTAATTCTAGCCATCAGATTCATTTAATGGAGTCAATAGTAAAAGATGAGTGGAAGTGTAAAGGAAATACTCAAGTACCTCAAATTTGTACTTAAGTACAGTACTTGAGTGAATGTACTTAGTTACTTAAGGAATGTGATTTTATATCACCGGAAGGATCAATACAGCTCTTCATTTACTCCACACGTTCACACTCAGACTCACAGACTCCCTTCCGGATATCATTAGGTGTGTGTGAGGCAAAAATAGCTCTGACATGTCTTTTTCTGTGACCAAGCCCCTCTCCGCTTGGCTCTGTCAATCACAGGCCAAAACAAGATGGCAGGCTGCGGGAGCTGGGTCTTCTTTTTAACAGGCAAGTTCATTCCTGACGTTATTTAACTTCATGTAATATATACAATACTGCCAGGTGCTTGCCTTTGTGTTAGTATCTAGTTTGTGTTATTTACATTTGGTCCTGATATCAGCTGTCAAGGATTGTAGGCTTAATTGTTAGAACATCATGCATGTTGTCATATTTTAAAGTTTAAGTTGTTTGTTGTTGGTTTTTTTTGTGCCATTTTTAATCATTCAGCTGAATCATTTGGTGCTTTTTTTTTTTTTCTCCACTTCCACATAGTTTGTGCTGTCAGTGTGTTTGGGGCCAATGCAGAGATCAAATTTACCATTCCTGTGGGGAAGTTATTTACATATGAGCTGATGAGAGAGACGTTTCAGAATGACTTTGAACCTCTGTCAAAACTCTACCGTAAGAGCCTGAATCATAAGCAATTCACCAGCTTTTCATTATCAAACACATTTAAGAGATAAACATGTAGTACATTAGTGCATTTTTTTCTGTATTTATCTCTCTTTTCTCCCTTTTGTGTGTTGTATAGCTGGCCGCTTGTATGATGACCCCATGATTTTTAAGTGCAACAGGCAGAATTTCCCAGACCTCCCAGAGTGGCTGCGCTTCACCCAAAGGCACCCCTATGATAATGGCTTCCTGTATGGGACACCAGTATCTCCTGGAAAAAGTATAATTGAGGTATGCAGTCACACTAACAGTGACACAAACCTGAATGAGAATGCTTGATGGTATATATTCTTACTTTCATTCTGGTGGATAATGCATATAGTGAAATTTTTCCAGCGCAGCTACAATAGAGACAAATCTGAAAATTATTCAGCTGTATGAAACATCATTGGTAAATGTCAGGTTTTGCTGTCAGACCCTCAGAGACAAAAGCGTCGGGCTTCACTCTGGAGCTGCTGTTTTTTTTTTTGGTTTTTTTTTTGCATCATCATCAAACATTCATGAAGAAACCTGTCAGAGAAGAAGAAGAAGAAGAAGAGATACAAGTCTCTGAAGTGGCACCATAGTCTCAATCAAACAGAATATAATATCTATGGAAAACATGTCACATTTTGGATTCAATCAAAGATTGCAGCTCTACTGTACTCTATCTGATTCAAAACACATATTATATTATGTTATTAAGAAAGAGGGCAGTCTGGGAAATGTAGGAAATAGATAACTAATGCAAAGTAGAGGTAAACAAACACAACAACAACAAGAATGCAGTAAACAATAGAAACAAATAGTGAAAGAATATCTGAGTGACATTTTTAAATATTTGGAAACTGCCTTATTAATTAGGCACCTTTTCTATTACACAGTATAACTATACTGTGCACAGTATAAATTTGACCCATTTGTACATTTGAGAGCAGTAAATACACCTCAACACCACTCGTTTAGCCTGAAATTATATGGCTTTTCCCAAAGTGACACAGAATATACAAAAAATTGAAATTGAAACTTTTTATATCAACTTTTAAAAAAAATGTGTGCAGCTGATACATATATTTATACATCAATAGATAGATTTGACCTGTATTTATTCAGAAATTTTAAGATTACCATTCAAAAATCTTGCTGAATTTCAAAATTGATTGAAATCATGACGGCTGTTATGTTCCCCTGTTTTTTGTAACATACGACTGTAACAGGGTGTGACTGTGAATGTTTTTTTTTTCCATAAACAAATAATGTAAAACCTAAAGAATACACTCTCTGCTCTCTGAAAGCTTCATTAAGGATTAATCGTCCATTTTACCCATTTTTTTTATTAATGACTGATGAGGTATTTATGAATGAAAAATTTGTGGTTTAGAAGTTTGGACTTGAGAGAGAGAGTCTTAATTATGAGAGGATACTGTGAAGGGTCAGAGTAGGAACAGTATGTAAGGGTTAATAAACTCTCATCCTTTGTCTGACAGATTTATGCCGTCAACAAACGGAGCTATGAAACAGCCAGACAAATTCTCGTAATCAAAGTAACAGCAGGTATGTATGATTTAAATTATTATCACAAATCCATAGCACAGGTATAGTAATAATAAAGGAGTATATGGGACAAAATTCACACAATGACTGTAGAAATGACATGTCGTACACCGTTGCACTCACTCACAGAGGGGACCTTGCCCTATCAAGCTGAGTTCTTCATCAAACTGAGAGAGGTTGAGAAGGTGCTGCCCTCTCCTGTTCAGGATGAAATAAAGCAGGATTTACAGAAGCTGTGGGACACAGAGGCTTTGGAAATTGTCAACATCACCAACGCTCTCGACCGTGGCGGCAGAGTTCCCCTCCCTCTTGCAGGCCACTTTGAAGGGTAAAAAGAGTTTTCTGCCAGCTTACTGTAACTTTTCTAGCTTTAAAATGACTGTTCCATTATTAAAATCTGATTTGTGTCAGTGTGTATGTGAAGGTGGGGTCGGAGCAGTTTTTCTCAGATTGTCTCCTGAGGGTGCTGACAGCAGAGCATGAGAAGCAGTGCAAAGCGGGGACCAAAGTCAAGATCCCTGGAGAATGTAACTTCTGCAGCATCCCCAGCAACTGTATCACGTGGTGCAAGACTGAGCTGGTGAGGGCTGAAAAGACATATGAATGGTGGTGTGAATTATGAGCAATACAGAGTTTGTAATGTGACTTTTATGAAGGAATTTAGTGTAATATTTCTGGTATAAGTCCTTCTATTTAAATGGCAGAGGTTAGGGATTAGTCCTGAAATGATTAGTCCCGTAGTTCCCAACCAAGGGGTCCCAAAATAAATCTGAGGAGTCAGAAAATGATTAAAAGGGATAAGGAAGAACAATAATTATATTTCTGACTTTTATCTTTTTTTTTTTTGCTTTTTTCTTGTGAAAGACCAGATACTTTCACCTGTGTGACCCCTAAAAATCAATCAAATGAGGGAAAATCAGTCAACTGACCCACTCACAGCCCATGTCCTCACTGACCTGTTTCATGTCCTCTCTGATGTTTTAAAGGATAACAAGCCAAAAATGTTGGAAACCACAACAGAAAATGAATCATCTTCTATTTGATAATTGATTCAAGCTGTTAATTTTAGTCCTTTTGCTTTTCTCTATTTTATGTAGTGTAAATTGAATACCTTTTTTTAAAATGCTTATCAGACAAAAACAACCAATTTGAAGATATCAACATAGGCTTTTTAATATTTGTTGATATTTCACAGACCAGTGGTTTGCAACATTTTCATCTTATGGCCTCTTTAAATGACACATTGCGCGTGTCAACGAGTTTACAGTCATTTTCAGGGGGTTGCATTTTCAATATTTTCAATATTTAGATTTTTTAAGAGGCTGGAAGAGGTTAAACTTTACATTATTTCATCAGAAAAAGGCAAAGCAGTTTTATTTATAAAGCACGTTTCATACACAGAGGTAGACTCAAGGTGCTGACAGAGAAGTTACAGCAGCACAATACAAAGTTAAAACAACACAATCGGAAAAGAGCAGAATAAAAGAGATAAAATCTGTATAGAAACAAAAATAAAAAATAATTAAGAAATAAAATAAAAGCGTAAAAAAATAAAAATGAATAAATAAAAAGATTAAAAATAATAATAATACAATAATAATAAGACCTTGAGTTTTAAAAATATGTAGTTAAAGCTCTTGAGAACGATAAGGTCTTCGATCTGGATTTAAAAGCTGCAAGGGTTGGGGCGTTCCAGCGCCGTGATGCATAATGACTAAAATGAAAGGTTAGAGAAAAGAAAGACAAATGGTCTTACATTATTTTTCTTTCTTATCCTGTTAATCTTGCGGCTCTTCAGATTTTTCTTGAAATATTTGGGAGTATTTATCTCACTGCACTGTTATTTCATCCTCCTGTTTAATCTGTTTTATTCTATTTTACCTTATTTTAACCTCTTTTTATATATGTAGGGGTTTTTTGGACATTTTATGCCTTTATCAGGTAGCAACGGTAGGGCAGTGACAGAAAGGGAGGACAAGGAAAGACATGTAACAAGGGTCCGCTGCTGGAATCGAGCGGTTATGTGGCATGTGTTTTAACCAGTCCTCTTTTTAACTTTACTCCTTTTAAATCCTATTTTTATGCTCCTTTTTTATGCCTCTGCACCGGTGACAGCTGTGGCCGGAGGCATTATGTTTTCAGGTTGTCCGTCCGTTCCCTTCTTCTGAATGCGATATCTCAGGAACACCTTGAGGGAATTTCTTCAAATTTGGCACAAACGTCCAGTGGACTCAAAAATGAACTGATTAGAGTTTTGTGGTCAAAGGTCAAGGTCGCTGTGACCTCACATAACATGTTTTTGGCCATAACTCAAGACACTTAATACCTTTTATTTAATTCCTTCAAAGTCTTCACTACAGATATTATGAGTCTTGACAGTCATGGATGTAAACTGCAACTTGACTAGTTGGCGGAGGCATCCAACCACAAGGCGGTATCTCTAATTTTCTTAAGGCCTTTTATGTTTCATGTAAAGCACTTTGGATTGCCTTGTTGTTGAAAGGTGCTATACAACTAAACTTGTGACCCTTTGAAGGTGTCTTGACCCCAAGATTGACAACCACTATAGCCCTATTTAGGATGCTTAATCAATTGAAAGCACACTAACAATCTTGTCATCTGTGCCTTTGTATCTCATAGTTTATATGACAGAAAACTGGCTTTCTCCCTGCAGTTTGATCTGTCAAAGCAGGAGCCGACTCCACCTGCTCCCACGGTGGGCTCAGGGATTCTGGAGGCTGGAGGTGACTTCATCCCCCTTGAGTCTCCACCGAGCAGAGACTATTTCCCAGACTACATTGTGACAGTGATCGTGCCCCTGATCCTTGCCATCATCCTGTGTACCCTGCTGGCCTACATCATGTGTTGCAGACGAGAGGGAGTGTATGTATCTATTTTGAACCACTAGTGGAGTAGCCATTTAGATAGCTGTGTTTATTTGGTGAAATTTTGTGTTAGGGTTAGGATAGCTTTCTGATGGATCCTACTAGGGTTAGGGTTAGGGTAGCTTTCTGATGGATCCTATTAGGGTTAGGGTTAGGTAGCTTTCTGATGGATCCTACTAGGGTTAGGGTTAGGGTAGCTTTCTAATGGATCCTACTAGATATAGGGTTAGGGTAGCTTTCTGATGGATCCTATTAGGGTTAGGGTTAGGTAGCTTTCTGATGGATCCTACTAGGTGTAGGGTTAGGGTAGCTTTCTGATGGATCCTACTAGGGTTGGGGTTAGGGTAGCTTTCTAATGGATCCTACTAGGGTTAGGATTAGGGTTAAGGTAGCTTTCTGATGGATCCTACTAGGGTTAGGGTTAGGGTAGCTTTCTGATGGATCCTACTAGGGTTGGGGTTAGGGTAGCTTTCTAATGGATCCTACTAGGGTTAGGGTTAGGGTAGATTTCTAATGGATCCTACTAAGGTTAGGGTTAGGGTAGCTTTCTAATGGATCCTACTAGGGTTAGGGTTGGGGTTAGGGTAGCTTTCTGATGGATCCTACTAGGGTTGGGGTTAGGGTAGCTTTCTAATGGATCCTACTAGGGTTAGGGTTAGGGTTAGGGTAGCTCTCTAATGGAACCTACTAGGGTTAGGGTTAGGGTTAGGGTAGCTTTCTGATGGATCCTACTAGGGTTAGGGTAAGGGTTAGGGTTAGGGTTAGGGTAGCTCTCTAATGGATCCTACTAGGGTTAGGGTTAGGGTTAGGGTAGCTTTCTAATGGATCCTACTAGGGTTAGGGTTAGGGTAGCTTTCTAATGGATCCTACTAGGGTTGGGGTTAGGGTAGCTTTCTAATGGATCCCACTAGGGTTAGGGTTAGGGTTAGTGGTTAACCCTTCCACTGGGTGTGAGTAGGAATTTAAGAATTCCTATTATCTGGGTGAACTCACCGTTGAAGCAAATACTCAAAGCCAATTTCAGCTTTTGATTGATCCTGAGAAACTGTGACACAAAGGTGACGCATTATTCTTTTTTTCATAGGGCCAAAAGGAATGCAAGGACAAACCAGTAAGTACAAAACGTTGTTACACACTCACAGCCGGATGTCCAATATGTCTAAAAAGCCAATATTTTAGATTCTTAACATATTTCTGAAGACAAAATATCTTTTTCTCTTAATGGTTAAAGGGTATCAGAGCAAAAAACTAAACAAAATATTTTAAACAAAACTAACGTTCTGTACATCCACTTTTCTGCAGGATTCAGTTGTACCACCACCACACTATTCTCGGAAACACAGATGAGCTTAGGAACATGGCTGGAGACCGTGGCACTCCTCCTCTTCCTCTGTCCACACTGCCCATGTTCAACAGCAGAACCGGGGAGAGAGCATCGCCGCTACGGTCTAACAGCCCCAGCATCCCCCTCATCATGGCCCAGCAGTAAGACCCTTACCCACTGACTCTTATTTATTCACAGATCTGCTTTTATTTTTCATTACCAGCATTTGCCAGTCAGCATTAGTAGTGATCTAAATGAAACTGATCCTGAAAAGTCAAATCACTTCCTAACGTAGATTTTCTAAAATCTCCTCTTTTCACAGTGATCCCTATGTTGACACACTGCCCAGGTAAAGCCTCTCAGGGGGAGTTTACATTGCATTAAATTACATTACATTAATTCTAGTAAATATTTAGGCTACAATATATTTATATATGTTTTATATGTGTAATGTTGTTTGTTTTTACAGGAAGTGAGAACAACGATGGATACATGTAAAGCCTGAATGTTATAAAGTGATGTGTTGCAACATCCTATTGTTAATTTGCTGTGGGAAATAGTGTTTTTTCTTCTTTTTCTTTCTTTAAGTTTAAAATACATAAATAGTATGTAGTTACTCAGATTGATATTTGCCATGTATGATTCTCTGTATTCCACCTTCTTTCATTACTAATAAATGAATATCAGTTCTCGCTGCTGGTACCAGGCATCAAGATTTGTTACAGACATTCTGGAGCAGTATTTAAAATAAAAGGAGGAGGTCTACACTTACCGTTTCAGAGATGCGGTGACAGCACGCTTTGTATTGTTCCTAGTGCAACTAGGCTGAAGAGAAAGGCTGGGAAGTCAGCGTCCAACCTGACTGAAAATCTGTTGCCAAGACTTTGTAGAATTGGATTTGATACAGTTTACTTCAGAAACTCAGCAGCTGCAGTACTCGAGGGAGGCAGAAAAGATGTTAGTTGTCCATTTTAAGTGGATTCCTGCAAACTGCAAATGTTTACAGTGATCCAGAGAGATAATTATGAAATAATTTTCACTTGTTTGCATCCCTCTATCATGTTATATCACTTGATTCAACGCGATAGTAGTTCCTTTTCTAAAGTCACGTCACACTTTCAGATTTTTCTGTTGGGTTGAGGCCACAAGTGCAACGTGAAACTAGAAAATGTTGAAACTTCAGAGAGTGGTGCGGCAGCAGTTTTCTGATCTTGTGTGATTTCAGTGTTGAACTCCTCTTTAAAACAGCTGTTGTTACACTAGATGCCCAGAAGGAGTCGCTGCTGTATTTTCTTCTGATTTAGGAGTTTCTGGGTTCAGCACACATCTCCTCTCCTGCTAACAGTTCAACATTCATTCTCATGCAAATCCAGATCCCTGTTTTAAGAGATTGTGGAGCTGAAAACAAGACAAGTGACATGAGTATAATTAACTGCATTGGCTGCATGTCTGATAAACATTTTTTGCTGTTGGTTAAATTTTGTACTGTCAGATTTCTAAAAGAATTTGGAGGCAGATGTAATACAATTTAGTAGTTGTGTGTGTACTGATAAAGAAAAGCCAGGTTAGAGTATTGGCCTTGTTTTCACTGCTGCTTAATAGAAATATATCAAGTGCAACTGTTGTGGAACAGTTGATCCCTAAACCTATTTTAACTCTATTTCAATGCCACACACATAAGCTTAGATAAATGTCTATACAAAAGGATCAGCTCTCTGAAAATGTGAAATGCACCTCCATTGTATGGGAATTTATTTTTTGAATCCTAACACCTGATTTCAGTTTCACAACAGTTGCAAACAGGACAGTGAAAACTCCGCCACTGAGTAGACCACTTCACATGCTTTATTTCAGCACCCAAAATAATTAAAAACATCTTGATTTATTATACATGTACAAAATAAGTACAGAATCTCTCTTTTAAATCATGAAAGTGGGTCTGCTTCAATTTTTTTTTTTAAGAAACCCTTCGCGAAAAAGACATCAACAAACAACATAAACAACAGGGTGGGAGATGTGTGCTGTTTTTTTAGTGAAGAGGAGTTTTCCACAGGGGCAAACAGACAAAAGGATCAACACTGAACACATGGGCAGGGAAATTATATTGAACCAGAGTCACTTGCTTTTATCTACAAAGACATGATTGCATGCATTACATCTGCAGTGATCACCTTTTCAGAGGACCTCTGTGATCAAACCAACACTTGAGAAGAAAACAATTGCACTGCATAGACAACATGACAATGAGTCAATTTAGTAGCACCAAAGGTTCTGCAGGCATTAGTGGCAATAATTACAGTATGACAGTGAGAGTCTCACTATCAAACACCAATAACTGGACCTCATTGAATTGGTTATAGCACCTTTTAATGATTTTCTTGTGTTCTTGTGTAAAATAAACCCTTGTCCTTTGAGAAAAATTGCGGGTGACTTCTTGTTATGAGGTAGCCATCTACATATTGCAATGAAGGTGAGCTTCTTTGTCTTGCTCATTTGCTGGTCACGTTTGTCTGAGCAACATTCAGGTGTTTTTTTAAAATTTTAGAACAAGAAGACACTTCACACTTTTTACAATTTATTTAACACCAGAAAAATGGTACATATCATTTGTTGTTTTCAATGTCCTTCCGCAGTGGTAGAAAATGGCAAAAGTCATCTGTGTTTCATTGCGTGTGCGGATCTTTTTTTTTTCTCAATCTCCAGGGGGAAATTTTACACAAGTATATATTATTTTCTTGTTGCCAGTGGAAACAAAAGATTCTTTTAAAGTGTCCTTGTGGTTGGTTTCGGTTGAAGTAGCAGTCCCAAAACTTCTCATGATTGGAAAAACACAAACATCGTCTTCAGTAGAGTGGTTTTAAGCATGTGGACCAATGGCAGCCGAATGAGTTTTGAATGCATAGAAAAAGGATTTAGAGATGACTGCTAGAAAAAAAACAACAATGTCATGTCCATATTTCTTTCATTTTTACAAGAAGCAAACGGGGCCAACTTCGACGCCAAATTCCTGATCAGGTGCACCAACATCCATAGGAGCAATGTCAATGATGGGCAGGCGAGATGTTTTTGATGTCTTGTAGTCAATGACTGTCTTGCCCCATGTGCCAGTGTGTGACTGTGGAGAGAAGAAAAAAGAAGAAAATGTCAGAAAATACCAATCACTCAAGAAATCAAGTTGTTTACTTCTGCACAATTCGAAAATGAAAATGTAGTAAGGATCAAAATTTTGCCTCCCTTAAGGCAAGGCTGGCCGAACAAAGATCAAACTCACCGTGCAGCCATCCTCGCTGACGCTGTATGTGAAGCGGCTGTTGCCCTCGGCTCTGATCTCAACATCGTTGGAGCCCTGGAGAAGCAGAGCCTTCTTCAGGTTGCCAGAGGCGGAGTCCATGTAGGCAATGCTGTTCTTGCAGTGGTATGTGATGTTCTGAGAGGCCTGGTTGGACATCAGGCGCATGAAGGTCATCTGGATGCTGACGTCCTCGGAATCAGCTCCATCACTGCCATACTGGAACTGCATATCAGAGGAAAGAAAAGGATGCATGGGTTTTACTTTTTACTGGCTTCAAAGTACACATCCTGTGGTCTATCAGTTGATGATTTTTGTTACTGTAGGAAAGATTTTGTGGCTCTGTAATCTCACCTGGAATCCACCGGTCATGGACTCGCTGAACCAGACGTGCTTCTTCTCTCTGATGTTCTTGCTGAGGTACCAGTTCTTCATGGGAACGCTGGTCTGGCTGGGATGGACGCAAGTCTCACCAGTCTCCATGTTGCAGTGGACCTTGATGGCATCCAGAGGAGAGCCCTGGTTGGGATCAACCCAGTATGTGCCTGTAACGGAGGGACATAAAATAGTTTAGGCTGAGCTGATTCTCATGGCATTCTTTATGTAAAGGCTCAGTCAGGACACTGATCTGCACTCACCGCTCTTCCACTCAGGGTGGGACATCTTCAGGTCACGGCACATGCGGGTGGGGCTCTTCTGGGTACCGTCGGGGCTGCGGATCTTCTCAACCTTCTGAGTCAGGGTCTTGAGGGTGGTGTCAACCTCCATGTCGCGATCGCGCATCATGTTGGGGTCGTCAGCGCGGTAGTGGCCACCACGGAAGGGATCGGGGGCCTTCTCCTGAAGAGGTTGCTGGACGAATTCAAATCCACTTCCGGGAGATCCAGGGGGACCGGGAGGACCAGGAGGTCCAGGAGGACCCTATTTGGAGACAACAGGGGTTCACAAACTGCAGCCGCAATCAAAGCATCTGAATATACAAGTATACAAGTATGTGGATAAAATAAAGTGCAACTTACAGCGGGTCCCATCTCTCCATTGCGACCGCGAGGTCCAGGGGGTCCGATGGGTCCAGGTAGACCGTTCATGCCATCCTTACCAGGGGAGCCACTAGATCCAGCAGGTCCCTATGGAGTGAAAGCCACATGATCACTTATTAATATAAAACATCAGTTCAGAACTGTTCAGCTTGCCACTTCACTGACATTATGTGCATGTGTTTAACTGTGTGTGTCAGTATAGTCCTGCTTATCATGTACAATGTTTGTCATGTACTATTTTTGACACTTTCTGTATTATTATTCATGTACTCAAACCATCTCAATTTACAATTTTTTGTCTTGAGTCAGTGGACAAGTGTTTAGCAACTCTCTCCACAAAAAAGACTCTCCAAGTATCAGCTTGGTAGAGAATTATTTTTTTTTTGTGTAACTACAACAAGTACTGTGAAAAATTGTGAAAGAGTTGCACTTACTCTAGGTCCAGCAGGTCCGGAGGCACCAGCGGGTCCTCTCTCTCCCATAGATCCCTGGAGGCAAATGACGATGTTAACATCAAATATCACATTATGCACATGAAAACAGAATGTCTATATACCCTATAGAGTCAAAATTAGTCAAAGTGTTTAAGGTAATGGTATGGATGCAGCTGCAGTCAGATTTGTTTCCTTCTCTGTGAAACAGTTACTTACAGGAGTTCCGGGCAGACCCTGCATGCCGGTGAATCCTCTGTGTCCCTTGTGGCCTCTCTCTCCAGCCTCACCAGCCTCTCCTCTGTCTCCCTTTGCACCAGCAGGGCCCTGAAGAAAAGCAACAGGAGGTCAACCTGCCATCTCAGGTTCAAACAATCATCAGTCCCACGAGACTCTTGCAGTATTTCAAAAGATATTGTGTTTAGATATATTAATGATGCATATTATGCAGTGATGCACATACAGCAGGACCACGGACACCAGCGGCACCAGCAGGACCAGCGACACCAGCAGGACCCTAAAGAAAGAGAGAATGGGAAAATCAGATGACAGTGAAATTACAAGATTTAGTTACATTTTGCAAACAAGATAAACAAGAGGGGAGCTTACACTCTCTCCACGGTCACCAGTCTTGCCAGAGGGGCCAATAGCTCCAGGGGCTCCAGGAGCACCAGGGGGTCCAGGGGGTCCAGCAACACCAGACTCACCACGGTCTCCCTACAGGAGCAAATATCCAGTGAGACAATGCTAGGCAGCTAAAGGCTAATTGTAATGTTTCTATTGGGAGGCCAAAACAATCACATTTAGCAAAAAACAACAGGTGGTTTGATATTAAGATATAATTTAGGTTTTGAAAATGATATAAATTAGTCAAGAGGAGGAAGGTTACCTTGGGGCCAGGGGCACCATCACGACCAGGGGCACCATCATGACCAGTAGGTCCCTGTGGAAGAGCATTGAGGCAACGTTAATCACCATGTTTGATGGTTAGCTACAACTGTATATTGAAGGTGCATTTGCAGTGTGTGAGGCTCTATATGACTGTGTTCACAGTACCCAAAGCCAGATTCTGATTTCGAGTGAGTAAACACCATATTGAGGTCTCATACCTCACGACCAGCCTCTCCGGGAGCACCAGACAGTCCAGGGGGTCCAGCTGGTCCAGGGGGTCCACGCTCACCAACAAGTCCAGCAGGTCCCTGCTTTCCGGGCTCACCCTGAATAAAAACAAGAGAGGTGAGCTCTCTGCATGCAGGTGGAAGCTCTGAGGTGAGCTTTAGAAATAACAAACAGTGATCATGTGCTAAAGTGTGGAATAAAAAGCAATGAAAAGCAGATTTAATCTAACAATATTCTATGTGTATTTGTGTATTTAGCATGCAGAGTACATGGAATGAAAGATAATACTTACAGATTGACCAGGCAGACCAGGGAAACCACGCTCTCCACGCTGTCCAGGGAGACCTACACTACCACGCTGTCCAGCAATACCTTGGGGTCCAGACGTACCAGGGGCACCCTGCACGGAAGGACAGAGAATTCAGTTAGCAGCACGTAAAAGAAAACAGATCACTGTGGCACATTTTAGGTTGTAAAGAAAGTTAGTGCTGTGATACAGAAAGTAATAAGTGTATGTTCTGGGTACTCACAGGGGCTCCATCAGCACCAGGAGATCCCTTCTCTCCAGTAACTCCTGGGGGTCCACCAGCACCAGTCTCACCAGGGCGACCAGCAGGGCCAGTCTCACCACGAGATCCTCTTGCTCCATCTTTGCCCATGGGTCCAAGGGGTCCAGGGGGTCCACTAGCTCCCTGGAGACACAGACAGGAGTCAAGTCATTGAATCAAACTGTGCTGAAGGACATGATGGTGATGTACAAACAGACTGAAGTCAAGATTGTCTGTTGGTGATTACTTCTTAGATATGACAGGTCGTATTAACAGATGAACTGGTTATGTGGATAATGATGAAACTTACAGCAGGGCCAGGGGGTCCAACTCTGCCGGCAGGTCCGGGGAAACCAGTAGCACCCTACAAATATACACAAAGAGACAAATGAGGTGAAAAATGGAACTTAAAACTGCATTTCTGATTCATTTATTCATATATACTAAAGCTCACACTAAAGTGGGATACTTACAGGAGATCCAGCGCCACCACGAGCACCTTTGGGTCCAGGAGGACCAGAAGGTCCCTGTTGACACAAACATTTGAAAGTGAGGAGAAAGCACTAATCATCATCACAAATAAAATTGGAAAGAATGTGCCCATATCAAAAGATTTCTATTTATAAATTCCTTCTCAACTCAATCTGGAATCGATAATAAAATAAAAATATTATCCTGTGTTTATTGTTACTTTTGAGTGTTTTCCATGATTATTCTAAAGTATATATCAGAAGATATTCATCTGATATGTGGGTCTACCTGAGGTCCAGCAGCTCCAACAGGTCCACCTGGTCCAGGAGCACCAGCGTCTCCCTTGGGTCCAGTATCACCACTCTCTCCCTTGGCACCGGGCTGGCCATCAGCACCCTGAGGTTGATGGGAAAGAGAAGACATTAGCACATGTCAGCTTTAATCTTAAGTGAGTTTGCTGTATTTTAAAATAATTGAAAATCTCTAGAAAAATATCAGTTTTGGTATAACATATAATGTGAGGTTCTTACAGGAGGTCCAGCGAATCCAGCAGGTCCAGAGGGACCAGTCTCTCCACGCTCACCCTGTTGGAGTAATAAGGAACAAGGTTTTAGGGTCATCTGGTCCTAAGTGTGTCTAAATTTACAACACATGTCATAATATTCTAGATACAGCAAGTCACTAAAGATACAAATCCACTCTTACTAACCAGTTTAAAGTTTACAATAGATAACATCTTAACTATGTTTTAAAGAACAGTAAAAGAAAAGTATATTTTGTTTGTTTACTAGTCTTTAATCAGGTGTATCTTTGGAGAAGGACTTACAGGGGCACCACGAGGACCACTGGGTCCAGCAACTCCAACAGGACCAGGCTCACCCTAGAAGAGAGGGACAGGAGGTCAGAAGACATGTTGATTGGTCATCCTAACCACTTATTTATTACAAACAAGCTTTGTACAAATAAACTCAAAGTTGGCAAGTAAATCACTGAATATCTACTGGGTATTTCAGCAAATTACAGTGTGTAATTTGTGACAAAATAATGGTGGTTTTCCCATCATATTGTTGATGCAATAGTCATGTTATTGACGAAGGATCAAGAAGCCTCTGAAAATGAGACCCCAATCATATACATAAACTATATATAATGTGTGTGAATAAAACTGCAGTAAAAATAGAGAT
This sequence comes from Thunnus thynnus, assembly GCF_963924715.1. Taxonomy (NCBI): domain Eukaryota; kingdom Metazoa; phylum Chordata; class Actinopteri; order Scombriformes; family Scombridae; genus Thunnus; species Thunnus thynnus. The sequence continues at coordinate 7,589,823 of NC_089536.1, read as the reverse complement.
AGAGTTGACTTTATTCATGATAACAGGGTGAGAAAAAGTCCAGAATCGCTGATGTCTCACCTTCTCACCCTGAGCACCAGGAGGTCCAGGGACTCCAATGGCACCGGTCATACCACGCACGCCATCTTTGCCAGGGGCACCATCGGCTCCCTTGGTACCAGCATCACCCTGAGAAGAAAGAAGAGTTCATATAGTGTAAATTTAGACTTATTAAGATCACTTGTGTTGATACTAAAAATGGGTTAACCACCTTCAATTAGCTACAAATGTGACAATGATCGATGAATCTCATGCTAAACACTGCAAACTTAACTAAAAGTTTGCATAATCAAAAAATTCAGGATGAATTCGATAGGTTGAGATACTTACTCTCTCTCCCTTGGCACCGGGGAGACCACCAGCTCCACGCTCACCAGGCATTCCCTGCATACCGGGGCCTCCTTGAGCACCAGGGGGACCACCAGCACCGGGCTCTCCCTGCACACACACAAAAACAGAAACATTCACATTGTTATCCATTACTAACACTCAATTTGCTGCAAGTGAACAGTCCACTGTACTTCACAATAATCACTGAACAACAGGGGATGTGTATGCTGTACATATACTGCATCCTGTGGAAATGATGTATGTAACAAATGAATTCAAGTTGACACAGATGAATCTATACTGGTGCTGGTATATCTTTGTGATAAAGTAGGAGGTGGAGGCAAGAAAACTAAATGATAATTTTGCTTTTTTTGAATGAAAAAAATAATTGTTTTATTTATAAAATAAATGAAGAGGCATATATGTGCATATTTGCCTCTTTGTTTTATTCTTTTATCATCATGTAAAGCATTTTGAACTGCTTTTGTATGAAGTGGTACTATACAAGTAAAATTTGAGTTGAACTGAATACATTTTTGCACCCAGGCCCTATAAAAAATGTGTTTTCATAATTTATAATCACGCCAAACAGTGTTAGTTTTAGTTATCATTCTGCAGGAGCTTCCCCAGTTTGGTCCGCTCTTTGTATGTTCTACTGATCATGTGAGTTGTTTCTCTTAGCTATGTCCATGGTGGAAAGAGGAAGTTTTGTGCTCAGTGTTGGTTTTTCGGTGCTTCTTTGACTGCCCCACTGGACTGTAAGAAGCTGCAGCAGAGTGACTGGTTGCTCAAAAGTAAAGCTATTGATGATGTTATGCTATTAATGATTGTAAATGATGAGGAAAAAAGTATATGGTCGGGCTTGAAAAACAGTACAAGTGCAAGTGACAAATTACATCACTAACTAGAAGAGTGCACTCAGTAGAGTGCAGATCTCCACCAGGTGTGTACAGCCAATATGGCGGCGAAGATAACAAAAGCAGGGATTTATTCATCTCATATTGTGCCTAACTTTAGTGGATCATAACATATCGGGTATGGATTTAATCTGCAGATGCTCCGGTTCAAGATGAGACCAAACATTTCTATGGATGTCAATTTTGAGCCATGACAATAGCCAAAATGTAGCCTACACCAGACTAAGTAAGCCTTGTTTTTAGCCTAGCCAATTGCTGGAAATGTCCTTTGCTATGTCATAATGCATAGTAAAATGGTGAGGACTGCTCAAAAATGTTTAAGCTTCACGATAGGCTCATAAGGAATCTTGTCAATATTTATTTGAATTTACAACACAACTTGCTCTCAAGGTACTGAAATTTGGCACTGATTGATCTAATGTGGCAACAACGCATGATTGGTTGTCTCTAGCAGAAACAAGATTCCAAACTGAAACAGTTGTTGATCACTTGCGGCCTCTACCGGAGTGAAGAGTCAGCAGTAAATGGCGTTATAAAACAGAGCGGTCAATTGTGTTATAAAATAGGTTTTTCAAAAATTGTATATAGTCATAAATGTGCACAAAAAATAAAAAAATATTAGGCTGATGGGTCCAGTGGTATGGATGGACCCAACTATCCAACTACTACCCAACTATGGACCCAAAAACTAATAATTCACAGGCTGCAATAGATGATTTGTCATGTATTTGTCTTGCAATTTATTTAATTTGTGTAGTCTAGAACAGTTGTTCTCAAAGTGGGGTCCTTAAGGGGGTAAAAAGGGTAAAATCTTATCAGATGGGGGTCCGTGGTCTAATTTCTGTCAAGTTTAGGGGTCCTTGACATGAAAACTTGTGAGACCCATTGGTCTAGACATTGTATCTCAGCTTTAACCATGTATAGATATGGATATGAGTTTATATGAGTTTGATATCCTAAAGATAACAACCACCAGATCACATGGACCACATGCAATGATACATTTTATCAGGTGACACTTTCCAACATATGCGGACGACTCATAGTGGAAAACATTACCCAATAAATATCATCATTAATAATACACATGATCAACTGTCCATGTAGCCTGGTTTATGAGGACTGATCCATTATAATGACTTTAAAATGACATGGCATTTTATGCATATTCTATAAAGTGTTATTATGCTGGATAACTGTCCTGAAAAGTGTTTAAACTATTTGTAGTGTATTGTAACTGTGTAGGCATATTAAGTTTTTTTCAAGAGGAGTAGTCTCTTTTTTGTACAAAAAGATGTTGAACTGTTCTTTGTGGGCCTGGATGATTTATTTGCCTATATTATATATTGGTACTTTTGAACCTGTTGATAATTAACACTGATGTGTATCTCAACACTTGAAAAACATGTAAATAACGTGTTTTTGCTTGTGTAATTTGTGAGTTATAGTATTCAACAAATGGCTATTTTGACTTCAAGAGGAGTGTTTTGTTTCCTCATCTTTAGGAGCTCTTCAACCTACCTTAGCTCCATCGTTACCAGCAGGGCCAGGAGCACCACGGGGTCCAGTTGGGCCACCAATGCCGGGAGCACCACGCTCACCAGGGAAACCTCTCTCGCCCTAAAGGAGAGAAGGAACATGTCAGTCACAACTGATAGCTTAATACCAGTGGAACTGTGTTTTCCGTGGATGCTGAGAATGGTTTGTTATCTAAAATGCATTAGATACTCACTCTTGGTCCAGAGGGGCCAGGGGGGCCACCCTCACCGGGGGCACCCTAAACACAACAGAGAGAGGACAAGGTTGTCATGAAGTCTGATTTACTGCATCAACATGATGTGCAATGAAGCAATCTCCCATGAGAAATTAAAAAAAAAAAAAAAAACGACAGGTGTATCATTATGAAGAAAGTGAAATCTTTAAACTTCATAATAATGATGAATATATATGCTTGTGTGGGATTTATATTTCACTGTGTTTGTGTTGTAAGATTCTTAAAAATAGCATGTAAGATTTGTGTGATTACAATCCACTGTGACTCTTACCTGCTCACCAGGCTTGCCAGTCTCACCAGTGGAACCTTGGGGTCCAGGAAGTCCCTTCATGAGGAAGAAAGGATGACAATTTAGCAAGTGGGGTTGTGGCACAGCTCAGAAATATAGCAAACCAAAGAAAAGACAGGGCTCTGGCTGCCAAGATACTCTCAAAACCTACCTGGAATCCGGCAGGACCAGTAGATCCCTGCTCTCCCTTCTCTCCAGCAGGTCCCTGAACAGGAAGAAGCAAACAAAATGATCAGAGACAGAAACAGAAACTGTAAACTTTGACACTGTCTTATAAAATATACAACTATGACTCATGGTTTTAAATACTGATGGCAATATCACTCGCAATATAACATGCTGTTTAAATAATGTAGAGAAGATACATACAGCGGGGCCAGAAGGTCCAGGAGCACCAGCGTCACCATCTTTGCCAGGGGCACCCTGTGAACAAAAACATTAAACAACAAAACCAATTATCAACTGTCTTTTAGCTTTTTATGGACATTAATTTTGACATAATTTCTGTACTTCTGAAAATATTTCAAGTACTTACAACAGAACCAGTAGCACCAGCGGGACCTCTCTCACCAGGCTTACCAGACTCACCCTATTGAACAGAAGAGAACAACACACTTACATTTGCTCAATAAGAGATTTTACACCAGTATTTCTATTTAATTTCACTTTTATGGGCTGAAAAATAAAGTCAAGTAAAGTACTGATTTGTAGCTGATTTTCAGTGTGTATATGATTAACAAACTGTTAAGCAGTTACCCTACAACTTCTGTAAGATCTACTGTATTTTTGCATTTAAAAAATAAGAGTGAGGTGATGAACTCACAGCGGCTCCCTTGGGTCCGGGGAATCCCATAACTCCAGGCTGTCCTCTGGCACCAGTAGGGCCAGCAGGTCCGGGGCGTCCGTCTTGTCCAGAAATACCCTAAAGATCATTGGAAGACAATGCTGAAAATATACTCTCCTATCATGATTAAATCGGTTTACATCTGTGGTTACTCTTTGTTTTTTGACAAATACATTCAATTATTAAGTATTACTGGGTCGTTACTTACAGCAGGTCCAACTTTGCCATCAGGGCCAGGGCTTCCAGGGCTACCGGTCATACCCTGTGGAGAGCGGGTTCAGTTAGTATGAAGACAAAAAATAGATATATACAGTAGTATTTATATTCAACAGTGGTCTAAGATTAGCCAAAAGATTTAAAATAGTTTCTGAGACAGCAACTGAGGAAATATGTAGTAGAACTCACCTTTGATCCAGGTGCGCCAGGAGCACCGGGGTTTCCAGACTCACCAGTGGCTCCCTGAGGTCCAATAGCGCCAGGGGAACCACGCTCACCAGGGGCTCCCTGTCATACAAGTGAAGAGTAAGAATAAGAAGCTGTGACAAATGGGTGATGTTTATACCCTAAATTATCTCTATTGTATTGGAACTTTCAACTTCCCAAACACAATTTTTAAATTTTGGGTTTGAGTTTTCACTGGGTAGATTCACTAACTCACCTTGCCACCAGCACCTCCATCAGCACCAGGCAAACCACGAGGACCAGGGGAACCCTAAAGGAACAAACAGACACACCAGCCATGTCACTAACTGAGGTGAATCCCCTCGGGAATTTAACGTACTGTAAATGTGCTGAAGGCTTTCTAGAAATATAAAGTACAGGATTTCAACATGAGATCTGATTGTTGTTCCACTGACATGAGTGATCCTGAGAAAGTATTGATTATTTCGTCACTATGAGGTGTGGAAATGTAAGCTCAACATAATGGCCCTTCTCACTGTTATCTAAAACAGGTGGCCGGTTCATGATTCAGATGCTGAATCATCCGCGCTGCCTCAATGGCAACTACAGTATCTGGCAAAGATTTGGTGCAGCTGAATAGAAAGAGGCAGTAACATACACGCTCTCCAGGGGGTCCACGGGGTCCAGAACCACCGGGCTCTCCACGAGGTCCTCTCTTGCCCTCCTCACCAGCGGGGCCAATAAGTCCCTGAAGTCCAGCTGGGCCCTGGAAAAGAAAGGAAAGTAAGTCAAACCAGTTAACCATGTTATTTCCCTATAGCACATAAAACGGTGAATAAATGGCAAGCTGAATTGGAAAAAGTGACAATCAATCAAGGATCAATGTATTTTAAAACTTACAGGCTCTCCCTTGGCACCAGGCTCTCCCCTAGATCCAGCAGGACCATGGTCACCCTGTGGGCAGAAACACACAGTTTACATTTAGGCTGTCAGGTGATCCTGAGTGTCTATAACGCAGAAGAACTATGTGTCATAAAACCAAAAATCACACAATCTATTGTCTACTTACGGAGTTACCCTTAGGACCAGGAGCACCAACAGGTCCCTGAGCTCCAGCAGGACCACGAGCACCAGGGAAACCAGGAGCACCAGCGATACCCATAGCACCCTGTGGGATGGAGAGTCGGGGAGTCAGAACACTTCATGTGCAGGATTCAAGTGTGACAAATGTGACTGATGAGTGTGATACTTACAACAGCACCCTTAGGACCGGGAACACCATCAGATCCAGGGGCACCCTGTTGAGAGAGGAAGGAAAGAAAAAAGTTGATCACAAATAACTTCAAAGAGATGTGACAGGGTTTTAAAGGAGCACCTACAGACAAGTCCAGTATATACTCACAGCAGCCCCAGCAGGTCCAGCAGGTCCTGGGTTACCAGGCTCACCACGGGCTCCCTGGGGTCCCTCAGATCCACGGCCTCCCTGAGGACCAGTCTCTCCCTGTGGAGGGAAGCAACAATCTGTAGCTTTAATATTGTGTGTTTATAAATAAATAAACAAAACATCCTAACTATAAAAGTAAATTACGTTGTGAAGATGAGTTACTGGTCACTAAAAATGTTGTATACACTCTCAATTTATTCACACGAGTATAATCTTAATTTTGCTTTGTTGCACGTGTCCAGAGAGTAATTTCAAACCATTTAGTTGTTCTGTCATCATAGCCCAGATTCTGACAGCTATCACATCATTCACACCTTCTTTTTTTTTACCTTCCTCCTCTTTGTTCTTAAAATAACCAAAGTGTGTTACAGGATATTAAAATAGATCCTTCACTGATGGCAACAGGGAAGGGCTGCAGCAGGGGTACAGTAAGGTACCATTAGAGGTCTAGTGATGCCATCTGGTGGCTACACTGTTCATCTGAGATATAGAGAGTATTAGGGCAAATATTTTGTTTTCAGTTTTTGTTTTTCAGCTTTTTCATGTGGATATTGATATTCATCTGTCACATGTGGGATTTTGGACATTGAGAAGTTTCCCTATCAATGTTGATCCCACAGATACTGAAATCTGATGACAGGGATACATCTGTAAAGACAGTAATGTCACCACTACATCACTGATGCCACCACTGGTGGTTAAAATGCTGCCATGTTGTCCATGGCTGTCAGGACAACCCTTATTTGAAGGACCCAGTAACACCAGCAGTTTTTAAGAGGTATAATTGGTCAAGTTAGACATGGAAAAGTGAAGAAGAGCACTACTACTGCACTTAAGCTAAGGGTGATAAATCTCAGCAGGCCAATTGGAAAGCCTATTGCCTGTTTTCATATCCAACAAAAATGTTTTGAATACTGGATGACTTACCTTAACGCCAGCACCACCGGGGAATCCAGGGGGACCAGCAGGTCCAGTTGATCCCTGAAAAATAAAGACACATGATGTTAACAGATCACAGAATACAAAGACACCCAGAAATTTGTTTTACAGAGCATGTTTGCCGCTAAAACAAGAGTGCATCACACGCTATAGCTATAGAATTATGTTGGTGATATCACCTGATAATTTTAAGCAGGTGATATAATCTAATACATATATTTCCAAATAGAAATAAGGCAGCCAGGTAAAATAATACTTACAGGGGGTCCAGCAGCACCAGTGGAGCCTTGACCGCCAGCAGCACCCTGCAGAGGATGATAAGAATATCTCAAGGTGAAAAACATATTTGTATCATAGTATTAACTAAATAATGTCACATTTCTTTTCACTAGTAGTCCCATCAGCTTTTAGCCTTTTCTGATGGAAGTTAGGTCAATTTTCAGACATGAATAGCAATGCTTACAGCAGGGCCAGGAGGTCCGGGGCGGCCTCTCTCACCAGGAAGACCACGAGCACCCTGGGAAAGTCACAGAGAGAGAATAATATTAGCTTGACATTTTATAGACCTTGCATTTATATGTATTGTATATACATCAGAGACGACTGAGAAGCTTGCAGCTCATCTATATTATTAGCATTAAAACAGCATCTATCTCTTAGAATGATGTACAAATCAACAAATTCAACAAATTGATAAAAACCTACCATGGCACCGGGAATACCGTTATCACCAGCGGAACCAGCCTCTCCCTGCAGACAAACACAGAAGAAAGAAATGAGCTTTGCATTGGAATGACTCTAACTAGTGGTTCAGGCTGAATTACTGGTGTAGTTCATGATGAGATTCCTGCTTTGGTGAGCAACAACACGTCCTGCTATCTCACCTTGGGGCCAGCGGGGCCAGAATCTCCCTTAGCTCCATCCAGACCGCTGAAACCCTGTAGACAAAATCAATCAGCATTATAAGGTCAAGCTTCTCACTCATAACAACATCACAGTAGTTTAAAAAAAATGTGGATTTTGGTAATCTAATGCTCTTCCAAACTCACTCTGTGTCCCTTGATGCCGGGAAGTCCGGGGGTTCCGGGGAATCCACGAGCACCCTGCAAGAGGAGAAGACATATTTATTAATATTTCAGAAATACACAAATGCCAAATGCATGAGGAAGCACAATCTGGATTGAGTGAAAATGATTTGACTAAAAATGGCTAGATATTTTGACAGATAAGTGAAATCAACAGATCATTTTGTGCTTTTGAGTGTATGCTGACTATCAGCTTTCACATAAATGCCAATATAGGATTCATTTTCGGCTGACCACCTCCTGACCTTTGCCCTAAATGAAGGTCACTCACCTGAGGGCCAGCAGCTCCACGCTCACCGGGGCGTCCAGGTTTGCCAGCCTCACCCTGTTGGAGACACACAGAAAGGATGTCAGTGTCTGGGAGCATCAACTCACTAACATAAACTAAGTGTCCTTCAGGCAATAAATAAGTAAAATGAGGTCACACGGTTAAGATTTATGTCAAATATCAAAAGGATAACAACAACAAAGTCAAATCATTCAAATAATAATCAACAAATCACTTACATCATCTCCGTTCTTTCCAGGGGGACCAGAAGGACCACGGGGACCCATGGCACCCTAAAAACACCAATTAATCATTGGATTAATAAACGAATAATGTCTGCAAAAACAGAAACATGCACTTTAAAGACTGACATGTGGGCTGGTGCATGTGAGTAAAGGAGAGACGGTGAGGGGGGCATTGACAATAAGTGTGTGTGTGTTTGTGTGCAGATGTGTGTCAGTGGGTCAGTGATTACAACAGGAAGTGAATCACAGAGAGCAGTGAAGTGTTAAGTGAAGGAGGTATTATCAATGTGAATAAAGACCATCTTATTGATTAAGTGCAATCATGCAGAGCTCTGGGAACACTCCATGTGAACTACAGTACAAATAGTTTCACACAAACTCATCACCTTCATCACAAACAAAACAAGAGAAACATTTATTTAGCAGAGCATTGTGTATACTCACAGAAGCTCCGGGCTCACCAGGCTCTCCAGGGGGGCCAGTGAAACCCTGAGGACCCTGTTGGACAGCAAGAAGAGCAGATTAATACAGTATCTTCTTTAATGTTTATGCATTTAACTTAAATGCAGTATGATAGAACTGATGCAAGAAAAAAAAAAGACTGGATGGTGACACTTAGCTAAATCTCTTTGAAAGATTGAAGAATATTTTAAGGGTTTTGTTGAAATAAATGGCTGTAACTGATAAGGGAATACTTACAGAGGAACCTGGGGGTCCAACAGGACCACGTGGACCCATAGGACCCTGTTGATGAAGATGAGATAAAAGCCATGAGATCATAGATCTCACTAGTGATGAGAAACATCACACCGTAAGCAATAAACAAAGGAACCATTTACTAGTAATAAAATTTCAAAAGCTGAATACAGACCATTATGTAAACGTGTTAACAGGCAATTTCTGCATATTTAGCAGTACAGTTATGTTGAGAGAGAGCAAAGCCTTCATACCATTGGGCCAGGGACAGGTGGGCCGGAGGATTTGGATTGGTCAACATAGCTCATTTGAGGAGAGAAGTTCTGTCAGGGGAAAGATAAAGAATTAGTTGCTGAGCTTTGGAGAAACAACACATTCAATTATTGTTGCTTTAAAAGTTCTTTTCATAACACTGTCTGTAGATCCCAGGTTACATTATAAAGACACTATAAACACCTCTATTTCTGCAGAGGGGTGAGAACTTCTAACAACAAACACATCAGATTCTGTGGCACAGATATTGAGTTGAACTTTAATATGTTAAAGGGTATAAATGCATGATGGAACTTTCATGTGTCAATTAAGGTCGTTGACTGAATAAACTGTTTAAATCAATACTTAAAATAAATCTGCATTTTTTTCCCTCAGACCTAAACCTGAGGCTGAAGGAGCTGTCTGCAGTCCCAGCGCTGAAACAAACATTGAGGAGGTTTCCTTGCTGCTTTCTAGCCTTGCCTGCTGATCTTTCTCCTCAAGTGTGTGTAAAATGGAGATTCATTGGTAGAACCTATTCAACTTCAGACAAAGACAGATTAAATCTAACCTAGACTACCAGGGGTTTTCAAGATGTGTCTCATTTGTAAACAGAATCCAATCATATGCTAAACTTGATTCCTGACTTCCTGGATGTTCTGACATGGAGATACTTACTCCGCCAAGGCCAGGGGGGCCAGGGGGGCCGGGTGGGCCAGGAAGACCAGGTTGTCCGGGGATTCCATCTCTGCCAGGAGGACCAGGGGGACCCTGCAGGAAACATCAAGCGGACATTGTCTGTTAGCAATATTTTTACCTATTATTTCATTTATTATTAATTTGTCCTGCATTAAGAACTACAGATTAGACCGCAACATCTCTCTGGAATAATTATCTATATATTTGAATAGCAATCACGAAATTCTTATACTTATTATCTTATTTCAATCACATCCTTATTCAAGTAAAAAAAACAACCTTGTTTTCTGATATTTTAATGTTGATTTTTATAGTTAAAGTACCCAAAATAAAATGATGGTAAAGCTTTTTTAGAATCATAAAAGCTTGCAAAAATTTGAAAATTGGTTCATTTTCAAGTTGACTTGTTTCTTGCTGTAGTTCCTTAATATTACTCTATCATTTATAAACCGACTAGTGTTATGTGACCTTTGAACTTTGAATGACCTGTTGACCTTGTGACCTAATTATCAACTATCATTGCAACAGTGATGTCATAGCAGCTTTACCAGCATTTAGATTAGTTTGTAGGCGCTCACTAAGCAAAGATAAAGTGGTGCTGTGTACATTTTTACATTTTTAGCCAGTGATTTGTCAAATACATATCAATACAAAGACCATGCCTATAAAACTATGGAAAGATCTCATGAAAATACATATAATCAACCAGATGCAATGCAGATAAGATGCATGATTTATACCAAAATGTTATTATAATTGAATGAGCCACTGTAATTGAAAAACTACACAATAACCAACACAACAGGGAAACACTGATGTGTTATTGTTGGGACAAATGCATTTAACATGGCTCTCATGGAAAATAATTTAGAATATATATCAAAAGAAAGACACACTTCCTCATTCAAGTGAATGGAACTTTTGACTGGTACTGTATATCAGTATAATTTGTATTGAAGGACAGAATAGGCTTGAGAGTTCAAATGAAATGGAACCTACATCATCTCCCTTGGGGCCATCCTCTCCCTTTTCCACAGGTGTCTAGGAATAGACAGAAAAAGGGAGTTAGGCTATGTTTACAACATTTCATCCACACTGTAAAAAACACAAAGTGCATTTTATAGAATATAAAGAGAGGTAATGACAAACTCAACTAACTGGGCTATGCAAGCATCACCAAAGAAAGATGATTATGAAGTTTGGGCCTACATACTAAACATGCTTATGAATTTAAGGTCTTAGTTACATTTTTTTTAATAAAACAAACTATTCAATATGGATAAAAGTTAAAGGGCAAAATACCTGTGGTTCTTCAGGAACCTGGGGTCCTACAGAACCAACGGAGAAGGAGAAAATGTCAACACCTCTTCAACATTAATGAGAGACACAAACCTAACTTTACAGAATAATGTATAACCCTGAATCTAAAGCCTAAATGCTAAATCATTTCTGCTGTATAAAAGGTGGAAAATAAATAGAAATGTTGCTTTTGGAGATACATGTGACGTGTGTTACATATTCACTGCCAGACTTCACCAAAGAGCGGGTATAATCCGTTTTAAAAGAATGCATATTGGAAAAAGAACTGGACAAAAGGTAAATCCAAAGCGATTCTGGTGAATTTCTGAATGGAAAATCCTCAGGCAAGCAGGCAGGCAGGCTTAGGGCCTCGAGTCCATTTGTGGCCAGAGAGCCATGGATGGTCAGAGATGAGGTGGGAAGCACAAGGTGGCGCCACAAAGCTAAGTGAACCACAGAAATGCTGAGGAGGATTCAAGGTGTAGTACCATCAGTGTCGGGGCAGATAGGACAGCACTCTCCGTCTGGGATGATGGGATCAGCACAGTCGGATGTGTCCTCGCAGATCACCTCGTCGCACATGACGGTTCCGCTGTCGCAGACGCAGATCTGGCAGGGTTCTGGTTTCCATACATCCTTATCGTTGTACAACTGTCCCTCTAATGTGCAGCTGCCGAATGTGCCTGAGAAGAGAAAACCGTGGTGAGTTTTGTAACATTAAATATGATAAAATATCCAAAAAGACAGTGGATATCTAACATGTTTGTCTAATAAATGCTTAAAAGTAAACCGATTGAAGTGTACAGTGTGCAGATAGTTAAGCCTTGGCTACACCTGCTTGCAAAACAATACAGCACACTTGAGTAAAATGATTATTTATCTCCCCATGCAGGTGGAAAACTATATTTATCACAGTTGTTAAGACTATGGACCCCCCCCCGCCCCCCAGGCTCTGACCTGTAGCACACAGCCTGTTTTGATAGTTTTCATTTCAGCAGTCTCTTTAAAGTTATTTTTAGATCTCAAATATAAAGGCTTCATCTGGATGTGCCAAAATCATAAAAAAATCTGCTTTAAATGAGCTGAACCTTTTGGGTGTTTGGTGACTGATTTGTCAATGAGAATCAAGCTTCTAATGAAGTGCGACATTAGTGCACGTCCACAGGAGTTATGAGATATCTGCTTAATGTCAGGTCATGGTGAGCAATAGAGCAAAAGTAGCAAAAGTCATTATCCAGCACTCCTGTGTAGATGTAATTACAGATATTTACTCAAAAAAAAAACATAAGTGGAAAACTGCACAGGGTTAAATCACTTTTCATGATGGTGGATGTGTGGTGGGGCCTTGAGGTGGGAGGTGGGAGGGGGGGTCGAGGTTTGGAAGAAAGATGCACACTTCCAGTACTCGCCACAGAGCGGCGCTGTCAGCCTACTAAACCTGGTCCTCCGCACCCTCCTCTGGAAGGTGATTAATTGATGTCTAGACTATTTCACTGGCGACGTCATACTTAGGCGATTTTTCCATTGTCCCTTTTTTTCAGTTAACAAAGTCCAGTTTTATACAAAGTGGACAAAAATGTTGTTTAATTGAATGTGACATTCTCGTTGTATTGCAAAAGTCTGACTTTATGACAGTGGAAAAGGTATCCACTTTATCATGTTTTATTCCTAAACAAGCTGTCTGCTCACTTTTGATGCGTTAATGGTGAATTTACAGACTTTGGCACAGATTTGTGAACTGGGATGCAGCTTTTATAAAACTGGCCAAAACGGCTTTTCATACTAAAGATAATCAAGATTTCATCAAATAAATTGCCTTTTTTAAAAAAAAGAAAAATTCGTTATATTTGTGCTCTGCTTCAACTCTCTTTGAACCCAATGTCCTGTCATTGCGCATCAAGAGATAGTGCAGCTGCTCCCCTCAGGTTTGCGCTCTAGCAGGAGGACGCACACTGAGCATGCATCTGCACGTCAGCAAGATCAGCAAACAATAAAAGAAAAAGAAAATCCAGTTCTATAAATTCCTATTCGCTTCCAGATCTCCAAAAAAAAAAACCCAAAAAACAAAAAAACCCATCAAAACGCCTCACTGTGTAACAACTTTCACCATCACTGCACACTGGAGTCAGGTATCCCGCAGTGCACAATCTGTTCCAGCAAACTGCTCAGCATCCTTGCGGGCTATCCACATCCTGAGGGTGCCACAGTCCCAAAACAACTGAAATCAATGTTTGAAAGTGATACTTACTATCATCCTCGCCTTGAGCTCTCACCAAAAGCACTGTCACGCTGAGGAACAGCGCTAACCGAATATCCACAAAGCTGAACATGTCTAAATATTAGACATGTAGATTCTTTGCGACAAGGGGAATCCTCTTTTTCTCCTCAGACACCACTCATACACGGTAGGGTCCGGTCTGTGTGTTACTCCAATCCAGACCCTAGCAGAAACTCCCTACTGCCTAAACAAATGAGTTAGCTTGGCTTTTATATGCCAAAACTTTTGGGGAGGTCCCGTGCGCACCACATAACTTGTACATGTACAAGTCACAGAGTCCCTCCTTCATCAGAGAGAGGGGGCCGTCTTAAAACACGTCAAACAAGTTCACGTTTCAGCTCAAACGTGGATGATGAGGAGAGTCATCATTTACGCGCCGGCTCTCCACGCGATTTAATATCTTCTGCTTCTCTGTGGATTTTCTTAATTGAGACTTTTGTTGTTGGGAGTTTTGTCCTTTCGGCATTAGACCTGAGCTGATTTTTAAATCCTTTGGACTGTGGAGGATTTGGCTCCATAGAACAGATCATTTACAGCATAGCATTCTTTGGGCCACAGTTTATTAAGGCTGGTTTGGTTCCCATTGTGCAAGCAGTCAGTTTGGTTTATGGTTTATATTTTATGGTCACTTGGACTCAACGCTTTCTTAACAACAGAGGAAAAGTGTTTGAAAATGATGTATGACCATGTTTTATCAGTTCAAGTGAACTGTGCGCAATTTACGCATGAAGAGCAAACCAGATGGAGATTTAACTATTGCCAAGATAAGAAAAAGAAAGACAACTCATGAAGTACTTGTACTCTAAATCATTTACTTTGCAGGCCTACCAGAAAAGAAAAAAACCTCACTCTGTGAGTATCAAGCACCTGCAATAAAAGGATCCACACCTTTGCTTAACCACAACTATACATTGAAACAGTATTAATTTACATTTTGATGTAGTGAATCATTGCTAACCTGAAGTCATTATGAAGTGCATATGCAACATATTCACAAGTGCTGAATTCTCCCTCATTATAGGCATCTCAGCCACTGTTACCCTTTCTTATGATTAAATATATATTCATGAAATGTCAACAGTAACTCACAAGCAAACAATGTAATGTAATGAGTTTAAAACCATGTACAACAACCAGTTTTAAAAATCTTCCTTTTCCAAAAGAGGCATGGCCATCCCATGATGTTGGAGACAGGGAAAGGGGGCAGAGAGGGAGGGAGGGAGGGAGGGAGAATAAAATCTGGCAGATTTTCAAAGCAGTCTGGTTACACTGTGGACACGTTGCAGCTTCTACAACTACAGAATGGCCCAATCTGACCTTTCATTTACTCTCTGCTGTCTTTTTTTTTTCTCTTTTCTTTTTTCTTGACATTCAAACCCAAAGAACTAGTTATGCTTTTTCTAGTTGGAATCAATGAAGGATATGAACATTAGACATTTAGCTGACATTTATCAAACACACAACTTTCGATCATGATCTAAATATTGTCATGTTAGACTGCTTAGAAGTGGACTTATGATATTTTCTGTATGTATGTGAGCTTATATAAACATTTATAAGAAATAAAATGGGTTTATAAAAGCTTCCAGCGATGGATAACTGAAAGACTCTTGGAATGAAAGTGTAAATATAGAACGTGGTTGTCTGTGATTTGCAAATATAATCAATAAAAATGCTTGTATGAAATGATCCGATGTGTATATCATGCAACACACGAATCAGAAAGCTTTTATTATAATTAAAAGCTGCAGTCTGATGTTTATTAAAACATTTCATTGAATCCACGAATGGATGATACATCCACGTGCACACAGTACAACTGTTATCTGTAGCGCCGGGTTGCAAAAAAAGCAACTTTCAGCTGCAAGGAAAAAGAAAAGTTTCCAAGGAAAACTTGCGTAGTTAGTGATTTTGTTTGTAATAAGCAGGTATTTTTTTTTTAGCATCTGTTTCTAGTCTAATGAAAGCTAGGTGACTGCTCAAACACCTGCCAAACAGACAGACAGCTGTCAATCTCTTTACATTTTTTTCTCCTCATACTGGGTGGTTATGGGGTGTTGCTGTATGCCTTATGTCATGCACTTGATTAGCATCCTTTTCTGTCAGCAGGAGCTTATTGCATCACCTTAGGGAGTAATGTGCATCTTTTCTGATACAGTAAATTCAACTAAGTTTTGCAACCACACTGTTGTGTATGAATATTAATATAGAAATAATAGAAAAACTGTACATTCCTCATTGTGGCCTGCGCAGGAAGATAGTTTTAAGCTATTATTTGCAACACGAGCACCATAATAAAGTGATTTAAATGCCACAACTGACAGTTTGTGCGCGTGAGGAATTGCTTTTTGTGGCATTTTTATTTTTAAATAAGTAAGAGAAAGATGAGTTGTTAAATTTACAGAATATCAGAGCCTTCAGGGTGTTTTGAGACAAATGAAAATAGGGAAGTCCTGTTTCGCAGAGTCCTGTTGTTTGTCTGAGAGGAAACCTGATAAGACCTGTGCCTGTGTGCTGTCTCTGTGCTGATTTTTGACATAAGAAACACATTTTCCCTTAAGCACATAAAATGTTTTATTCATGGGTGCTATAATTTTCACAGTGTGTAAAATATAGTTAAAATAAACGTTTGATCAGTAGATTAGATTGAATCTTTGAGTCTTTGAGACAGCGCTTGCTCCTTCTGAGTGACTTTCCATGAGTGAAATGAAGCCGAAGCTCGCAGGACAGTGTTTAAATAGAACTGGTAATTTTCTGGTGTTTGCCTTGGACTCCAGTTGCTGCAATCTATAATATATTTTTTCTGTGGCGTGTCTCTCAGAGTTCAGACTGGTGGTTTGGGTGGAAGTGCTCAGGATTCGTTTAGCTGCATTCAAATATCTTACCATCGTGCAGGGAGCTACATGTTTTCTCACTCCTGGATAAGATATTTTGCATATCTTAGAAAAGAATCTTCACTTTACTGTCAGGTACTCCGGCCAAAGGAATCTGAAACAATCCACAGAGTTCTTCACTGCCAGCACAGGTCTTTGTGACATACAAGCAGAGGGAGAACAAAAATAATTGAAATGGAGCCACTAAGTTTTGCAGACTCGGGGGAGGAAATTCCAAGTTTGTCATTGGCAGCTTGTGGAAGTACACGAGCCTAAGATGTAACAGGTTGTGGGAAAAGGTGTCCTCCCAGCTGCAACTACAATGTTTTCATGATTTTCTTCTTGTTAATGAGAAGAAAAGTGTGAATGTTTTCCACAATGCAACCCAATAGACTCAGGCCCGACAGCTTTATGAAGCTGTAGCTGCTTGATGATGGTGTGATCATGTGTTTGCTGAAAGTGGTGCAGAATATACGTAACGTTATATTGGCTGATATTGTCTTTTTTTTTTATAAAAACACATTAAATAAACAACAATCTTGATCTGAATCCCTTCGATTTGGTTGTTATTTAAAGAAATGTGACCAAGATAGTGGATATTTTATAATAACATCAAACCAACTAGGTGTTTCTTCAATTTCTTGTCACTTACCAACCAAATATATATATATATATATATCGATACAATATATCTGCAATAAGCTAATATAGACCAATTTAACAGCCTGGCGAATTTAACAATCTAGCTCTAACGCAGACCCTCAGGAGGATGAACTCATATGAAGGGCTGTGGATAACAATTACCTTCATTATCAGTTAATCAGCTGATTATTTTCTTGATTAATGGTTTAGTCTATGAGTATCAGTACAGAAAATGCTGAAAAATGAACGTTAGAATTCCCCACAGTTTAAGGAGATGCCCTGTTTTGTCCAACCAACAGTCCCAAACCCAAAGATATTTGGTTTACTCTCATGTATGACACATAAAAGCTGCAACCAGAGAATTTTCAGCATTTTTGTTTGAAAAATCACTATAATGGTTAATCAATCATCAAAATAGCTGAGGATTAATTTTCTGTCCATCAACTAATCAATTAATTGACTAAATGTTGCAGCTCTACTCATATGGCTAATAACTTTTGGATGAAAAATGTCTTTAGGGCTGCAACCAACTGTTGTTTTCTCGATTCATTGATTCATCATTTTATCCATAAAATGCCAGGAAACAGTGAAAAATACCCGTCACTATTTCTCACAGCCCAAGGTGGAGTATTCAGATGTCTTGTTTTGTCTGATCAACACCACAAAACCCAAAAGATATTCAGTTTACTCTCATGTATGACAAAGAAAAGCATCAAATCCTGACATTTAAGAAGCTGGAATGAGCAAATATTGGGCATTTTTGCTTAAAAATGACTAAAACGATCATTCAATCAACAAAATAGTTTAATATTTAATATTTTGTCCATCAACTGATCGATTAATTGACTAACCGTTGAAGCTCAACATGTCTTGTACTGATGCTCATGCATCTATAGGAGCTCTGTATTGTAATTAGATAACTTCACTTGAAGTGCCCAGTTACTTAACCTCACATGACGTTTGGTGATGGATTTACATCGCAGCATACAGCCTGGGCAGCGCTTGCAAAGTAACTAAAACAGGCTAAACTGTGCATTCCCCAGCAAGCCTCTGAGCTGTAGCCAGCAACACGTAGCATCTGTCCACGTGTTTCTACTTGTAGGACTCTGAACCTTCCCTTCTCCAAACTCTAGCAAAGCCAAACCCTTTTCCTGTCTCTGTCTCTCACTCAATGCCTGGAGGTTCATTTTCTTCCACCTTATTTAAGTTGCCAAGGGGCACTTATTTATTTTTTGCGTCTTCTTTTCTTTTTTTTGAACTATAATGTCTCCTTTGACTTAATGTCTGACTGAAATTTTGTAATAAGGCCACTATTACTTGCTGTTAAACCTTTTTTTTTTCCAGGCCATTCTGATGTTTGTTAATCATTTTCAATGATGGGTTTCACACAGCTTCATGCTTTGTTTAGGTAGAAGCCCATTGTAGGCCCACCTGCTTCAGACAAATTACAGGGTATGATGAGGAAAATTGTACAGTATCGCAAATAAAATCAGTCACTGTACAGTATATCTTTAAATTCTAAATGGCTGTTATCAAGTGTACTACCAAACTTAATGTTTATCTCGAAAGTATAATTATGATAAAAAATGAATTTCTGTCTCAGTTATATTGTTGCAGAATCTCCTGCAGTCCACACGTACTGCATAGCAGCAGTTAAAGATATTTATAGTAAGCGAATTCGGAGGCTAAACTAACACAGAAAAAGAGTTAACTGCAGGTCCCTAAATTAATGTGAAGCACCTCATATTTCAGTGCAACTTACAGCCAGTTTGACAAATTTAATACCAATATCAAGTCTGGTTTTAACGTCAGTACAAACAAAATGCATCCCTTTCACTTTCCTGTTCCTGCACGTGCGTTTTGCTCCTCTGCTGCTGTTGTGTGAACAGTGTGTACACAGCAATCAAGCAAATTCACACAATAAACATTTATTATTTACCGTAAAAAAAAACATTCTTTTAACGGGTATGTGAATCAGAAATGAACAGAGAATAGTAAAAAGAGAGTAAAAAGTTCTTTGATAATGTCTGCAGGTTAATGACGCACTCATCTCATAAATCAAGACATGACTCATAGATGAAAAGTATCACCATCAATATTGGTGATTCGGGCCCTGGTTGATTACTTGGTATCGGATCAAAACTACATTATGTGGTATCGCCCATCCCTAATGGCTCAATCTGACATCACTCAGTAATCACTACACTCTTCAATATAAACAGAATTCCTTTATACTGATTGTGCAGACAAGGAAAGCCTTTTTTCTTTGTTTGCACAATGCATGATGGCATTTATCACCATTTAGTGACTATAGATTGCACAATACCTTTTATGTGGCATTGTGGGATAGTTTAAGTCGACTTTATAGGGTATAATAATTGTCTCAAGATATTCAAACACACAATATAGTGATTGTGAACTTGCAGTAGATACAATGAGTGTAAACTAATTTTTAGATGCCAGACAGGCTGGGATAATACCTGCTACATGAATTTTCAAATTTAGCTGTTTAGTTTTATTACTGTTAAACCACAGATCATCAAATAAGCCACCGTCCATAGAGTTGTCCTGAGAGCGTAGTGGTTAAGATGCATACCACATGCTGTGATCGCAATGTCTCCGGTTCGACTGCGACTGGGGACCTTTGCTGCATGTTATAGCCTTCCCTCTCCCTCATCATTTCCTGTCTGTACCTCCACTATGCCTTATCTACAAAAAGGAAAAATGCCAAACATATTGTTTTTAAAGAGCCACTATCCATAGTTATGAAGTGGTACGACTAGATCTCATTTAATTAAACCTGATATGAGTAATCTCCTTTGTAAACCTCAGGTCTCCAGCAGGGATCCTCAGTCAGTGTCAGACAGCTAGAGTCTGCCGTGTACGTGTACAGACGGGCAAATGACTAGTGTGACTACACCAGTCGCCTCTGTGAAAATAAACCTCCCAGCTGTGGCCCAGACTCTGCAAGTTCATTCAAAGCAGTAGCATCAGTTGAAGAAAAGAGAGACTTCCACGCGGCGTTATGGTTAAATTACAATTACAGGGTGAATGCCTGAGCCCACTTCTGACTGTTACTTGAAGTTGAGCCCTATGTGAACAGCAATCATCTCATAAAGGCCCGACTTTTGTCTTTTTAGTCTCTAGGCTGGGGTTAGTGCTTGCTGGCTGAGCACCACTCTCACCACTACAGTAGTTATTTACATTCGGGCTGGTCATTTTCTGCACTAGCATGCAATGGGAGGCTGAGATATCTTAATGTGATAGATGATGTATGCCTGATGAATCATCAGACTTTCAGTTTTTAAACCTGCTCCCTGTTTGGTTGTAGCGTTCTCTGTAGCTTTCAGCATCTTAAAGGAATAGTTTTGGGAAATGCATTTATTTGCTTTCCAGCTAAGAGTTTGATGAAAAGATCAAAACCTTTCTCATATGTGTCTGTGAAATATGAGGCCAGGAGATGATTAGCTTAGCATGTCTGCCTGCCAGCACCTCTAAAGATTTATCTGTTTTGTTTCATCTGGGTTGTATAAAAACTGTAGTGTGAAAAACAACAATGGGGACTATTTCTCGACTGGTCACAGTCGCGTCCTGGAGTCTTGTCATCATCACGACGTTGCCAGGCGACCAGCAGAGACTCAAAGAAGGCATATTTTGTCACCTGTGCTAAGTTAGGCTAATCGTCTCCTGGCTGTACTGTAGCTTCATATTTCACAGACAGATATGAGAGTGGTTTCAATCATCTCACCAAACTCTTGGCAACAAAGCGACTAAACATATTTCCCAAAATGTCAAACTAGTCCTCTGAGACGGGTTGAAAGCTACAGAAATGCTACGGTAGTAGCTAAGTCAACCGTGGGCTAAGCGCACTTCCCAAAATGTCTAACTATTCCTTTAACTCAAAAAGCCAGTAGGTGGACCTTGAGTTAAGATTATTTTGTCAATTTGTGTTTGTCTTTTGTTTCCAGGTATATACATTAATAAAGAATGACATAACATCCCACAAAAATGATGGAGGGGCAACTCTTTTAATCCTTTTAGACCTTATTGTTGCCTTCATCATCATGACATCAGCAGTTTTATTGAACTGTATTTATTTATTGAACAGCTCTGCTCTGGACCGGTTCATTCCCCTCCTGCATGGAAACTTTGGTAAATATTCTGGTAAAGATTGTTGATTTGATTCCCTTTGCAATCTACATGCTGCTCCCCTATTGTCATTTTATCAATATTATCATTATTATAATTGTAATAAAGAAGAAGTAGCATTAGGAGAAATATTTGACTTTTGATATGAACTAAAGATGACCTAGTCCCATCTATTAACACATATCGGTTTAAGGATGATTCTGGAAATCTGACAGCCATTCTTTTGTGATTACTGTGTGTAGTTAGGAAATAGTGATGATAATAAGTGAGATAGTAAGTAGATCATGTAAAAACTCACAATCAAAGGTTGGATGGAAGTCTTCTATTCAACTTATGTACACTTATTGTAAGGAAAATATGCAAATAAAGGGTAAACGGACACCTACTAATTTAAACGATTCCAACTGTTTTTGAAACTAGAGCTCAGCTTCTCAACAAACCCAGCCTCTCATATCACAGACTCCACCTACTGTGACACGTCACCTCCTCTTTGGGGCGTGAGAGAAGATGGTGAGGAAGCCAAACGTAAAAAAAAACAAAAAACACCAATAGCCACCATCATGGTACCACGTCGTCCACTGGACCATCCGGTGGCAGTTATATGTTAAATGCAAGCCCATATTTTGATTTAATACCCACAAAGCACTCTGTTTTTCAGGATTTGACCTGCTACACACTTTTCTATTAGGCTTAACTTCTTTTGGCTTTGTTCTCTGACAGAACACAAGTTTCAGCCGAGGCCCTTTTCTTCCTATTTTTTAAGTCTGGTTTTCTTTCCGTCTCTGCATCTGGCTTTCTCAACCATCCCAGCCCCCATCTATGCACACTCTCAACTCTCCATCCCTCCCTCTTTCTCTCCCTGCCTGCTGTCCTCTCTCCCATCCTTCCACTCCCCCACCAGCGCAGACATCCAGTCAGACACAGAGAGTGGATGGAAAATATGACTGGATCCTTCCCTGACTTCAGATAATGTGCAATACTGCTGGCAAGCGTGGCACCACTAAAAACAGGGAAAGGCAGAGAGAAGCAGAAAGAGCATACCGGACAGTGAGAGTTTATCTGGAGGGCTGCTTTTAGTATCTCACAAAGTAAATTCTTTGAAGTAGAAACTGTTAACTTTATGCTCTTTTCAAGCAAGCTCTGATATTTTTTATAGCTTACACAAGTATTTATTGAGTATGAAATGGGGACAGTTGAGATTTTATGGAAAAATCAGTTCATAAATGTTGTGCGCAACATCCAGAATAGATGATTCGTCCGTAGGCATTACACTGAGATCATTATTGACAGTAGAGATTCATAGGAAACAATCAAAGTGTCTCCTCATCTGATGACGTTTACATTGACTATCTACATGTTAGCTGCAATGTCAGAGGCCACAAGACAAAAACCAAAGAGCTCCACCGTGCATGAGGGTGTCATATTTCCCAGCCACAATAGCTCAAACTTTAAGAGAGCCTGTTCCAGTGCAGGCAGAGGAGAGTTAACGCAACGATATTTGGATGGAATATTCTATTCTGGATGGGAGACACAAAAAAGGAAAAAGTGACACAGGTTTTCATCCATGTGTGTGTCTCTAAATTGGATACATATGTCAGGAACTATTTGAATCATCAACTCTGTATTTCTTTTAAAAGTTTTTATATTTGTAGTATTGTAAAATAAGTATTGTACAACTGAAGAGATGCTTTGGTGTCTACAACACTTAACACATTTCTCCACATTCCTCTCTTAAAGTCATTTCCAGTTGACCTGCAGTCTCTTCAGGGTGGTTTGATGTCGGTCTATCCCAACATCTGGGAAAGTTAGTCAGTGCTTTAACTGCACTACCCACTCCTTGTCCTTTTATCACTAGTTTTTTGCTCTTTTGCATTATCTACACACCAGTAAGCCTGATGAAGACTAAAATTGTTTTAGAGTAATCCACTTTATGAAGTATTCTGAGATCCTTTCCCTCATTTTACTGCTATGTTTTTGTATGTCTGAGTCATGCTGAGCAATTTGATTTCTCCCCTGTCACGTTCTACCACCAGCTGTAAACATTTAATGCCCAAACAGCATCTAAGAGTAGAGAGAATGATGATTTGAGGCTAAAGTCAGGCTCAGGCTCTGTCACAAAGTGAGCTTGCAAGGAATGATTTTGAGGGGGGGGTTGGGGGGGGGTGGAAATGAGCTCAGAGATCCCGTCTGGAAATGTTGTTACTCCAGCTGCCTGCCGCCCCTCTGCTAGCACTCATAAATACTGTGGCCTACAGAGATGTTCACATGTGAGGAAAGCAGGGGAAAGTAGGAGGTACAGCTCAGTATAAGAGAGGAAAAAAGACAAGAGCACAGAGCAAGAGAGAAAACAGAAATACAAAGATAACTGCGTAGGAGGAGGCTTTAGGTTCTCAGATGAATTGAAATGGAAAGTGGGAGTTTTAGTATCAGTATCTAACTGTATTATTTCTATACAACTGACAGCGAGAGGGAAAGAGGCAGAATAGACAGCAGGTAACCTCAAACTGAGGGAGAGTGGAAATGGAAATAGGGAAGCCTGTAACTATGTAGGGAAAAAATTCCCATCTGTCTGATGACTCATTCTCTCCCCTCAGCCACAGAAACGAAATTTAACAGTGTCCTAGTTCTTACACTGCTGAGACAATGATATTCACAAATTTTTGACTATGTACTGGATACATTCAACATCTGCACATTCTTGAACTGTTTCTGTCAGTCCAGCTGTATGTATATTACCCCCAAAGATTGTTTCAGAATAAAGATTACTTATGGTTATCTATATTTTTAGAGTAATTTAGGAGTTTTGAGTACATTTTAGTTGTTTCTGATTGCATGATCACTAACTGATTGGCCTGTCACAGACAGTTAAGTACAAGCTGTTATGTTATCTCAGTCTTGGCAGTCTGCATCTTGTAGGATTTTCTTCTCTTCATAAGTTTCCCCAATACAGACAAGCAGAAGTTAAACGCATTAGTCTACCTGGCTGCAATGCTTTCCATTCTCTGGATATTTGATGTTGCAGGAAAAGAAGAAGGGAAACTTACCTCAGCCGTCTATGAAATCCATCACTGTCAATAGCAAGTTTTTTTTTTTTTTTTTTGTAGAGGCATTATGCAGCAGCATTTATCTCCTACACAAGTGAGAAATAAACATCAGATTATGTATTCATCACACTTTGGTAAGCTGTATCAGTCACATAAAGTTAAAACTTTCTGGTGTTCCTATTGTATCTATGACAATATTAGCACGCAGCGTTGTCCATACGAACCCAAATAATGGGGTTCAAATTCTTCCACCCAGTTATTTTTCAAACAAAAATGACAAATTCTCTCTGGCTTCAGCTTCTTTAATGGAAGGATTTGTTGCTTTTCTTTGTCACATATGGCAGAAAACTGAATATATTTCATTTTTTGGAATTTTAGTTTGACACAAAATGAGCAAAATGAAAATTCCGAGAAATTGTGCCGAGTATTTTCGCCAGTTTTTTTTAACATTTTATTGACTAAATAATTAAACGATACATCCATATTGAAAATAAATATAAATTGCAGCCCTAGCATCTTTATAACAACACATTAACGTCAGTTGAATAATTTTAAAAGTACTTTTTGATATTTCCGTAGATAATGAAAAGCCCTTTTGGGGGATTTTTTCTTCTCCTCACACGTTACTTTCCACTGTTACTTTTACGTCTACTAATTTGCTTCTGCAAAAAAACAAAACTTCAACTCAAAGACTAAGAAGCAACCAAAAATTATTAAAACTCAAGCCAAATATGTTTGATACCAGAAGTTAGATGAATTGATTGATATAATTTTTTACTGGAAGTAGTTAGCCTAGTTCTGTCAAGTCCTTTCTTGACGTGTTTTATCTTTTGTATTTACTAAATGTAGAAATAGACAACAAGACATTGTGGTTTGAAGAGCAGTAGCCTGCAAACAACAGCTGTGTTACTGACCAACAACAGCTGTGAATCTGTACACAGCATCTCTGAAGTCCACCAGGTAAGTTACTCTTGGATGTTTTGGTGTAAACTAGGTTTGAGCTATCTTTGGCGAGGAAGCTAGTTAACGAGATACAGTAGCTGTTGGCTTTCTAGCTAACAAGATACAGATGTTACTTGGCTGGTTGAAGCGCACTCCTCTTATAATTAGCTCACAAGCTTTTATAGGTGTTTTAATATGTATTTTTTCTTATTTAACATGGCTAACTATTTTCCATTAGCTTCCACTCTCGTTGCTAAACTCGGCTAAACACATCCTGAACCAGTCTCTTTAAGTCC
Source organism: Thunnus thynnus (assembly GCF_963924715.1). Lineage (NCBI taxonomy): Eukaryota > Metazoa > Chordata > Actinopteri > Scombriformes > Scombridae > Thunnus > Thunnus thynnus. The sequence goes on along the minus strand of NC_089536.1, from coordinate 7,564,077 downwards.
ATATTGATCTTTTCATCTAACTCTCAGTAATTAAGCAAGAGTGAATTTCTCCAAATTTCTTTAACATCATAATTGGAAAACTGAAGGCTCGGTACACCAATCAATATAAGATTTTGGTCACTAACATTAATAATTTGCTTCATTAATAATAATTGTACTTGCATTGGACCTTTTCTTTTTACCTTTGGACCTAAGTGTGCAGAACTTTCCCTTCTCCAATTCTGATTTTAAATAAATACTCAATTCATTTCATATCTGTGTGTTTAGTTAGGTGTGCAGAGTAGGGCTGCAACTAACTATAATTTTCATTATCAATTAAACTCTTGATTATTTTCTCGATTAATTGATTAGTTGGTTGGTCCATGACATGTCAGAAAATTGTGCACACTGTTTCTTAGAGCCCAAGGTGAAGACCTCTTTTGTCCCGACCAACAGTCCACAAACCAAAGATATTCAGTTCATAGCTATCATAGAAGACCAAATAAGCCAGAAAATATTCACATTTGAGAAGCTGGAATCGGAGAATTTGGACATTTTTTTCCTAAAAGTTGACTCCAAATGATTAATCAATTGTCAAAATAGTTGGCTATTCAGTGTTGGAGCTCTAGTGCGGAGCCTTTCTTTCTTCATATTTGATGTCGTTCTCACACCTGCAGTGATCTCGAAAGTTTAAAGAAGAAGAAAAAAAGATTGCCTTATGTTTTGCCTTTACGTTCCTCTATACAGTACCCCGCTCATGAGGAGGCCGCGCCAGTCTATGAGTAGCATTCATCTGTGCGCCATATGTGATTATATCAAAAGTAAGTTTAACCGTATGGAGGAAAAGAAATTCTGTTAGCTTCACTGTTAGCTCATGCACACTTGAACAACATCAAACATTAGCTTGAAAAATGGAAAAACACTGACTAGAAGGTATGTTATTAACTAAAGGCTTCCTTATGATCTGAATATTTATCAAACCTTTATGTCTCGTATCATGTGATTAATGGAAAAAGGCTGGCTGTGAATCAGTGTTACTTCATGACAACTGTTTTTTGTTTTTTTTTACAGTTAAGAACAAAATACCCCTCTTCACGTTAGACCAATGTTGTTTTCTCAAGGCCCCCAGGTCTGAGGGCTTAACATTACATCAGCACATGAAAGTGAAGGATGAAAAAGTGCCTTGTAGCTTGGACTTGAGTGGACTCCCTCCAGGATTAGCCAGGAAACCACAGGAATAAAGTGCTCAGGTTAAACGACACTCCGCGTGTTTGTTTGCTTTATTTGTTTGAGAAATACTGTATATTCAAGGCTGAAGTACCCAGGTTAATCTTTGGGAAAATACTCAGAAAAAGTAATCCGTTGCACATTTCTTTCCCCAAATTGTAATGATGTCACAGACTGTGGCAGGTAATCCAATTACTTTCATGTTATCTTCTTAAAGTCTTACCAGTCCTTACCTGTCACTGGTATTGTCTGACAGAAACATTTTCTCTACTAGGTTGAGCTGCCACAGGTCGCTTCATTTCTCTCTGTGTAATTGATGCACACCCTGTCAAAATCAGATTTTTACCTGTAGCAGGGATTGAGGTGTTGTCACCATTATCCCTGATAACGACAATGTTTTTGCCAGATTGTTGTGAGCATGTTTTCTAATTGAATGCTTTAATAGATAGCTTGTAAAGTTTGCTCTTGTGGACAAGCAATTTTGAGGAAAACGACAACTTAGTTTTGTCGTCTGTATGTGCAGCAAGTTTGGTTGTTTTTTCTCACTTTGCAGCTTTTTCTAAATGCTGTCGCTGTCAAATTGATAAGAGTTGTTTTCTTTACTTGCTTGTGTCATTTTGCTTTTTCTCTGAAAATAGTTGCCTGATGTGGCCAAAAACAGCACTATGAGAGTGCTGAGAGTGAACTAAAAGTAGTTGCGAGCTAAACAATGAGCTGAAACTCACTATAAAGCTTCATAAAGCCTCTCTCACATTATACGTTGTCATTTCCTACATTGTTATTGTAAAAAAAAATTGATTATAGCCACTTTAAGTTGCAGCGCATTGAGCTTTCAGGTATGTTTCCAAAGTCAAAGTTGTTATGTTCGGACCATGACAACGTCTTTTACCTTTATGAAGTAGTCTTTGTGCCTAAACCTAACATAACATTTACTAAAGCTGTGGTCATAATCTTTTTTTTTTTAAAACATTTTCGGAAGGCACTGACAAACAATATCTTCCTGTTGATTTTTCAGAAAATGCTCATACTGCATTTGGCCTTTTTGGGACAAGGACAAACAACATATTGTATTATTTAGTTTGGAGGACTTGTTGGTGTCCTACCTGCTCACAGCTTTAATTTTAAAGTAATATTATAATCATTGCATGTTATAATTTTAATGACAGCGTCTTGAAACACTAATTTCTTTTTCAATAGTGAAGTTAGCATTATCATAAATTTGTAAATCATAACGTGTACTTTAGTATTGTTACAGAGGCCATCAGAAGAATTTTAACTCCTCTACTTTCGAGAAGAGGTGGACACGTATGTATGACTTCAGCTGGGTTAAATCATCGTTCAGCAAACCAACTGTACTGACTCATGAGAAAAGTATCCAAAAGCTTTTCAGACTCTAGGTGGGTTAAAATAAAGTAAAGCAAAATTCCTCAAAAAATCCCAAAGTGTTCAAAAGATGATGGATGGAGTTTGTATATTTAGGTTTCTTAAAGACTACTGCAGTCCCCATTTTGGGTCTTTTTGAGTTATTCTACTGTGATGCTTTTGTGAAAATGCTGTCTGTTTTGGAAAGAGGAAACAACAGTCGCTAATGAGCATGTGCAGTAGATCCCTCAGTGCTCCATTAGACCGAGCTTGCAGTCCAGCTCGAGGTTGCTGAGTACTTCAGAATGGTTGAGAAGAAAAAGGTGACCTCAATACGAAAGAATGCAGTGTGGTCTGTTCTCCCTCCCCTAACATCCAGCACGGGCAAAAATGGCTTCTCTTAACCCACTGTTTAGCGGGAGGGAGTTTATACATCTCGAGCCATTTAAATAACCACATAGACGCCTTCTCCTCCTTACTCTTCTTCCTCCCTTATTTTCACCTCCTCTTTTCATGGGGAGGATGTGAGTAAAGTTGCCACGTTAGATGCTTTCTCTCTTTCCCTTTGTGATTGTTCTCACTTTGCAAAAAAAAGGATCTTTGAGAAAACAAACACAGTCGTCGCTGGCGGACATCTTTATCCTCAGCATGCACAAAAAAGCGACAAGTCATTTTAGTTCACAACAATATATTTATCAAAAGCTGTGCCTGTGCTCTTGTACATGTCGCTCTGATATGGTGGAGCTTTGTTGATGCTTTTAGTTGCAGCAGAGGCCTTGAGAATGCCATTTCTGTCAGTTAAGTAAACATATTCTAATCACACATGCTGATAGCAATCTTAACTTCCTTTTGCCATGGCTTGCTTTCCTTTTTTGATACAGTGTGTTTAATTACTTGCAGTAGCAACAGTCAGGCCTATCTTGTTGCACTATCCTTCATCATAGATCAACTCAGTGTTGGAGTAAAATCTTTAGAAAGTCCAAATTATTTCCTCCTACCAGTCCAAGTCAAATTTTCTGACAGTATTATATCAGTTAGGTCTTTTCACAACCTAATCCCCCAGCTTTACAAGAAATGAATCTCATCCTGACTGTTGCTGCTACATCAGTGTCTCTTTTTTTCTGCCACTGCATGCATTGTTTGCAATGTTGAGATTCTACCATGGAGGCCTCAGAAGACAAAAAATTTTGCATGATGAGGGATCCCGATGCCAGCCACATGTCCAGGAACCACTGCTGCTGCTGCTGCTGGAGGAGGAGGAGTTAAGATTTATGCTTGCCTCCTGTGTCACCCTGAAAATGCAGGACTAACCGCTTTCAGATGTAAGTTGGGGAGGAAGTATGGAGTATGGTGTTGGTGGGGGAGAAAGGGGTGTTTGTTTAGACTGTGATGTGCAAATTATACTAATGATCCATCCTAATACAGGCATTTGAATTGTATGCATTTACAGTATGTAGAGAATTGTAAGTAGGTGCAGGGCGAGAGTGCCTTGAGTAATTATGTAGTGGGACGTTCATTTCTGCTGCACTATTTAAGAGTGCAGTATGCAGTGAGGCAACCTTTCAGTCATTTACTGTTTTATGAAAAGTTTAAATTTCCTCTCCCTCTGTAACAAGTGATTCAGGCATGTGTGGAGTTTAGGCCTTGCTGGATTTAATACTTCACAATGTCATATATACTATGAGAGACCAGAAAAAAATATAAACACCTGCATGATGTAATGCAATAGCACTGCAAAAAATAACTTATTTAAAATGATCCGTTTTTGTTGAAATTACTGCTTTAGCTTTTAGCATGTTGACACATTTCAATCAGGGGAGACACAAAGTTAAAATCAGTGCAGGAGCTTTATTTGGCGTCGATTAGATGGATGTGTAGGAATCCCCCTTAGGAGACAATGACAGGGCAAAGGTTGTGTATGGGTTGGGCATATTATTGCACCATGCTGGAGACCCATACAAAAGGAAAAGCAAAGGAATTTTATTTTAATACAGCAGATATGATTACAGGTAAACTTCTCAGTTTGCTTTTGAATGTGGCCTCAGTTGTGACAGATATCAGGTCATCAGGCAGTTTGTTCCTTATCTTGATCTTATTCTGGGTGCAGTAAGAAATACACACGAGAGGTCTGACTGGATTGTAGTCAGCGAGCAGGTCAGAAATATACTGAGAAGCCAAACAGTTAAGTTCTTGTAAGCTTGTCATTAACATTTTCAGGCTGTAGAACAGAGTGTTGTTGAGGGCGTGAATGTGATAAAAAGAAGTGTTTCCCTTTTGTGAATAGTCTTCACACATGCTTCTCAAATCAGGCAGCACTTTTCATGGCACTGAGTGTGTTCTAGTATATCAAAAGCAGCCAGTAATCACCTACTGACTTTGTTAACCTGGGTGGCAGTCAAAGGAAAGTCATAATCACTGGCTGACAGCTCCTATATTGCTTCCTCTAATTTTTCATCTTCAGTGACAGCGAGGTCTCAGGCCATGCCCACTGAAGCCCTGCGCTGTCATTAAAAAAACACAGAACTGTAATTTTTCCTGCACCGTTCTGTGCACCTGTACACGCGGTCGTGTTACACGGACACCTGGATAGTTCTGAAACCAGGTGATCTGCGTTCAAATTTTCTGATTTTTACTGTCCCGTGTGGCAACTGGAATTTTAACAGAAGCTACATTGCCCCCCTGCAATTCTGCGTTTAACTGCATCTGTTAAAATGTCACATAAAGACAAAATATCCCCCCACAGTTTTCTGACATAACATTTTCTGTCTTTCTGTCAACTGTCCTTCAGTCATTTGATGTTGTGATCTACAGTATTTAGTCTAAATGAGGTTAATCTTTGATCAGCAAGCATTAAAGTTTCCATATTCCCTTAATCTACCCTTAGTGCTTAGATGAGTGGAGAGGGCAGTGAGTGAATACAACAGTGAGTTTGAGTCCCATGCTTTTTTGCGTTGCGTAGGAGAGTTAGCTCAATAAACTCCCATCCTAAAATAAATGCAAAATTAGAGGGTTATATAGAGAAGGGAAAAACGGCCACTGGGCTTGGTTCTTGGCCCCACGCACACAGCAGCTGTGGAGTTTCTTGCCTTTCTCCTTTTTATTCCTGGTCTTCAGCCTGGATAGGTGAAGAGAGGGAAACAGCTGCATGGAAGTAAGAAGAGTGAGAAGGGAAAAGGTGGAGAGGGGAGATAAAAAAAAAGAGATAGAAAGCGGCAGACAGATGCAGATGTTAGAGAAAGACAGAGAAGAGGGCAAAGAGAGGTGGAGGGAAACAGAAAGGCCAGCTGTGCTGCCTCCTCCTTGGTCCGATTTACTCAGTGTTTAAACAAAGATTTGAATGAAAGAGTAAATATAGAAAACTTGGGTGGTGTTCAAATGCAACCATTTCATGACAACCCTAGTTTCAATCCCCAGTAACATTTTTTTAAAAAGAATAAAAGCTCAGCTAAACTCACTCGCTAAACTCACTAAACCCCAAACACCGATCCCTATCAAGACTTTCATTTGTGAATGTCGATTGACAAAACCCTGATCTCTCTTAAAATAGGAAACAAACTGTTCATTCTGATTCATGGCTCTGTCACACCAGCATTTAAAAACAAAGAAAAACTGCCCAATCTGGCAACACTGTCCACAAAGACGCACGGATGAATTTTTGGGCCTTTAGTTGATGGAAGGCCCCAAAAGAAAGATTTTCCCAACTCATGGCTGCTGATACTGCTGTGATATTGGTTGAAATCTTGATTTACTCACATAGACTGGAAGCCCATTGGCAGGCTGGAAAGAAGATAAAAATAAATGGAAACTGTTTTCTAGTTCATCACATGTTCCATCTCAAATTTGATAAGACTCAAACGCAGGCACAGAAATCCTCCCTAACCTTTTCCAAACACCACTCTGTGCTCCTCTACTTTGTCTTCTGCCTAATACCTTTTCCAGTTACATCCTTGTAAGGTGTGTAATGGCTGAGCCACAAATGTGTCCAAGAGTGACAAAACCAGATGGTTTTGGACGCTGGTGCTGCAACCTGAGCGAACATCGTCACTGCGGCGGCCAACAGTGTGATCGATATTCAGACTAAAACAAGTATCTCGCTGGAAATTTTCCTCAATGAAGACAAATGTGCACTATTCAGTGTGTGCTGTTCAGAGGTTTATAAAATTGTGCTTTTTTCTTCGTCTTTTCAGAAATTGTATATCTTTTATCTTTTATCGACACTTTTACTCAAGTGTTTGTTGGAGTAGGTTGAGATTCGGATGTGCAGATCCTCTCAGTCGCAAGTCTATGTTTAAAAGAGGCTCTTTTGCTGCCACAATTTACTAACAAAGATCAAGGGCTTTTTTATTCGAGGCGTTTCAGCACCCCTGGGTGTTTTACAATAGCTGTAGGTGCTTCTTGTAGCTTAATTTGGAGCCAAAAACCAGTTTGGGGCCCTTGCAAAAAGTACAGTAGGGGGCTAGGGGGTCACAAAGGCCCCCATTGAGGACTAAATAGGACTGCATTGTAATTTTTTATGATAGGGGAAAGTTAATGTGGAAAAGAGTGGCCCCTTTCATTGTTGTTGCACAACAATTCTTATTAGCATGATGGATTTAAGGTTCTTCTTTTGGGGAAAAGTTAGAAGTATATGTATATCTTGACATCCAAATTAATTCATGTTTAATTTATGCTTGATCACATGACACTATTGACAGATGTCTTGAGAAATGATGCATTGTGTGTAATTTTGTAATGCAACAGGCGACATTGATGACTCAGCGTAAACTAGCTGTAAACACAACGCTGACATATTTCCTTTAAAAACTGATATAATGAAGTTGTATTTCTATTTACACATCCAACAGATGCATAGCAACATTAGCATTTGATGAGTTTAAGTCCTTCTTTTTGCTTGGTTTTGCTCTCCACTAAACATCTGACACTTCAGATGCTAAATGTTCACCAGCTAGTCGCTAACTTTTTCTGTCTGCTGTTTGGTGCTGTGCAGGTAGGTCACTTTTACGAGCTTTTTTGTTGAAAACAGCTGCCTGCTGCAGCTGGAAATCACATTTGATGAGAGCGGTGAGAGTCAACCAAAACAGTACGGACCAGGAAACCAAAACGATCAGCTGAAAGATGCTATAAAGCTCTGTAGAGCTGAGGAAACCCCAAACACTCTGCGGGTTTTTCACTACAAGTGACCTCTTTCAGACTACACATAGTCAATTTATGCATTGTTAATATAAAATGTGTTGGTTATAGCAGCTTTAAACAAGGCTTGCTATAAACTAATACATTCCCATAAGTGAAGCATATATGACAGAAGAGATTATTTGTGTGATCATTAATGGTAGTATAAATTTAGAGTGAGGTATCCTTCATTGAGAGTCATCTGTTAAAGGTGAAGGAGCCTGACTAAGTGAAAGTAAACTGACTGGCATTAAATCTAACTAGAATTTTGTTTAGGGTATTTACTACCAGAGCCAAAAGTGCTGATTGTTGCCACTAGGCTTTTGCTGGTTCTTCAGCAGATTAAAGGCGAAGGCTCCCCAGTAACAGGGCTCCATAAAGCAGCCTGCTTCCCCTTAGCTAATGGGTAGCATACGGCATGTGGAGGGGTAAGGGTGCCAAAGATGGGGCTGCAGGTTTTAAACAGTTTCAAACAGGAGGAGATGTTGTTCTCTCTGTCCAACCTTGAATGTGTAAACGTTGACCCCCTGCCTGTATGAAACCTATTGGGGGAGGGGGCTTCAGGTCCATATGTACAACTCAGAGAGCTGGCAATTAGTCTTTATGAGATGCTGACATGACTGCATCCTTACATCCGGGTATGATGCGTGGCTGCTTATTTACAGTATAAGACAATCTGCAGTTCAAGATCTTTGCAACTCTAAGTAGATATAAACATGTTAGGCTGAAGTCTAAACGCCTTCTGTCGGTCATCTGGTGAAACACAATTCATGCGAAGCTGCTCACGTTTGGGGTGGGGTGCCCACATTCAACTGGGCAACACCTTAAAGACTAGAGAGATGTTAGAAGAGTTTAACCAGATTCAGCTCCAGTCAGGCCGGCCCACATGAAACTGAAAAATCTGGGTTAAGAGTCCACGTCACAGCTTAGCTGCAGCATCCTGGTATCATATCAGGGTTCTCCACTGCAGCTAAAGCTTTCATTTTAATGGCATGTTGCAACTGATTTACATTTTGTCACTTTTATGCTGAATTTGGTCATCTGTTCTGCAAAAAAGTGAGGTGAATTGCAGTTATAGAATGATTTTTCGTACATTTCATGACAAGTTTTCTAGATGTTACATGTGTCAGGAGATGCAAGCATCGCCCAGCCGCCCTTATACTGAGAAACCTATGCAGACATTGTAGAGGAACCTCAGTGTTTCAGCTGGGACGCAGACTTCAGAGGAAATTCCATGCAAGATACACAGAAGAGAAAAGAACCGACGCTCTGAGCCAAAAGGTTTAGGGATGGTAAGAAGGAACAACAGCTTTTAAGGTCTCCACGTCACATGTTTAACTACAATGAGCTCTGGTAGGGTTTAGGGTGAGTTGGGAGTGGGTGGGGGGTAAAGGATGCTCACGCTGTGATTGGTTCCAGCCGGTTGCCCATATTTAGATTAGTGTCATGTCCCTCCCTGGTTTGTGTTCAGCTGTGCGCTGGAATGAAAGGCAAGATGTCTGGTTGCTCTCTCTCTCTCCACATCACATCATGGAAACTCACCGAGAGCTCGTTCACTGGCTCCGAAACACACCTTGCTCTGTCATTTATTAGGTGTCTCTATCCTGGACAGACTTTACTTTTCCTGTTACTTTTCCTGGCTTGTGATAAGTACTGCAGCTGGAGATTGAATCATTTATCAACACGTTAGGTATCTTTTTTCCCTTGTAGCTCCAAAGCATCAGTTATGGTTGTAAGGAACACAGTTTTGGGAGTTATCTGTTTTTAGTGTCTGATTACAATCAGTACATATAAGTGTCCTTTTGGTTTTACACGTTAGGATGTAAGACTCATCCCACTCTTTCCTACCATCTTTTTTTTTAAATGAAATAAAAAGAAATCATGAAATAGAACAAACAGGGCCTGCATGCCTGAATGGGTCATGTTTGCTGGACACCACTAGCCATTTTTTTTTAAACTTGACATTGCGTGTCATTCTGTTAGCTTGCCAAATGATCTTTTCTTTTTTTTTTTTCTTCTCTGTCCACGTTTGCAAGCAAAAGAGGAGGTGCTCCTTCTTCTGTTTCTTTTTTTCTCATTCTGTTTCTTCTTCTACTTATTCTTTGCGTTGCTCTGCCTGACATGAAGTATCAACTTTTCATTTCCCAGGCCTGCCACATCAACAAAGGGAGTATACTTGGCTGAGATGCAAAGAGGAGGAACAAAAACAGTGTCGAGACAAAAAATGTAAGAATCGACCACAGAGGGGAAAAAAAGGGAGGGGCAGTCCGTTCTGGCAAAATTGAGTTTGTATGGCGATGGAGGGTGAATATGCACTTACTGTACCCTCTGACACTGTTAACCTTCACTTAGTCCCACAGCTCTTGTTGGTGATGATGCTACTACTGTTTCTGTACTGCACTGTGAATCTATTTCATCAATTTTTTTGAAAAATTAAGAAAACAGAGAATCTAAATCAGAAAAAGAAGATCTATGCTGATAACATTTTATTTAAATAAAATGTATTCTTTGCTACATGACAATTACAGTGTTTTTGATGAAGAAAACCTTTTTTTTGTGAGGCGAAGTCTAACACAGACTGAATCATCTTTGCAGTGTATCAAATATCAGATTTCATTAAAAACAGATGGTTTTAGTTTAAGCACATTTGTCTAGCACAGGAAAGAATTTGGAGGTCCTATAATGGAAAATATAATCTGCAGACTACAAAAATATTAATGCACAGGATCTGATGTCACTATCTCTCATTCTGTTAGAATTAAGCACAATGGTTTAGATGTTGAGGAGGAAAGGTGGGGACGTCGTCATCGGGTTATCAAGTTGCCACCTCCCAATTTCTGAATTGCTTCAGCGTGCGACCACAGAGGTGAGACTTTTCATTAAGTTTAATGGTTATACTTAACCTGATAATGACAGTGGTCACTCACGTTTAAGGCAGGATCCACAGCTTCCTGCTCCTTCAAAACCCTTCTGACTCTAACGACTGCACTTAAACAAACAAAGGGACCACTGCAGAGCCACCTGGGTTATTGTTGGGCTTAGCGACAAATTTTGCTTTCAGGACTCCCCCTTTTTTTTTCATTTTCTAGACAACCTGCATATGAAATAAAAATATGTGTGGAAAAAAAGAAACAAGGATAGCTCATTCTCCTGCAAAAAAAAAAAAACTGTGATCTTGCATTTACAGTAGATGAAGAGATAATAGATATTAACCCCTGAGATTATGGAAGATGTAAACCTCCAGCACTGGACTCCTCTCAGCCCACTGCCTCTCCCTCAACATGTCGAGACACTCAACAGTCTGCATTCCTCCTCAGAACAGTTTTCCTGGAGCTCAGCCGCTTAACAAGGCACCATTACCGAATGCAATCTGCTTTCCCTATCATCGGCCAAGATTGAATAGGAAATAGTGAAGAAGGGGTAACACAATCTGTGGGGATGATGCTGTCTGTGTCCACTTCAGGGTTTCTACGCTCACCTTGCAGCTGTAGAAACACAAGAACTTATTTGCCATAAAGCAGACGTTAAGTAATTTAAGATTTCTTTATGCTTCATTTCTCTTTTTTTTTCTCTTTGTCTGCCATATCCTCACTCTCCACCTCTGTGAACACATTTTGCTGTGTCCTCCCCTCTCTCCCTCTCTCTCTCTCTCTCTCTTTCCCTTAATTTTTTGTCCTGTCTCTACCTGCCTTGCGCATTGCTGAAGTTCTTCCTCTCTCTTTACACCCCCTGCCCCCCTATTCTAGCTTCCCCTTTAAGATCCCTCAGTAGTGGGAGGCAGAGAGCAGCACCCAGTTTAAAAGAATAACCACCCTGGGGCGTCCTTCCTGAGAGTTCACGGGGTAGGAGTCCAAACCGTGTGTTCGTAACATCATCAGACTCCACCTTCTCCCACCCTGCTAAACCCAGCCCTGTCCCACCCAGCCTCTCCCTGCCTTTTAGGAGTTTAATTTTTTTTTTTTTATAGGGAGACAAACACCACACCATGAAATCATACAGTTTGTCTTTGGACTATGAGATTGATGGAGGTTGTTTGTCACTGTAAAGTAAAAAGCAGCATTGATTGTCATTTCTTGTGTAGCGTGGTTATTGTGTGCACATGCAGAGGTTTTTATTGTGTAGTTCACAGCAGTAAAAGCTGAAGAAAAGATTAAATGGTTGCTTTTGTAACAAATGTTCCAAAGTTTTTGGTTCCATATTCATGAAATCTGATATAGTTTTTGCATTTTTATGTCCAAATGTTACCCAAAATGCAGGTAATATTCTCTAAGTGTTTATATTTTTTGAGGGAAAGGAACAAAGGAAAAGATGAAGCAGCAACATGAGAGACTGGCTGTAATAAATGCGAGAAGGGGAAACATCTTTTTGTTTCGTCCCTGCACATGAGTTCAATTCTTTAAGCATCTGGAATCACTTAAAGTTGTACTGCTCTGCACTGTGACTTCAGCTTCGGAAGCAAAACCTTAAGGAGGAAAAGTGAAAACAGTCAGTCCGCAGGACAAAAGCTTTTTTGGTTAGTTACAGATAAAAAAAAATCTATATATGCCATTATAGACATACTGTTTTTAATCACCCAGAAGTTTTCTAATGGCAATTATCAGCCATGCTTACATTTTATTATGACTGATAGAGACCAAATTACTCAGAAAAACATTCCCAGCTACAGTACCTCACTGTGAAATGCTCCCAACACTCAACTCAAACCAGATTAATTTTACAGATAAAACCCAGTCAGCTTTTTCAACTCTCTTACAAATGCAATGTGAAAATGGTAAAGGGCACTAGTTATATATATCTTCACTGACAGCGTGATTGTGTCTTTACTTTGTACCTGTTTAAAAAAAAAACCTTTTTGTGGTTTGGCTTATAGGTGTGACTGAGCTTCTTCAGACAGTCACAGAGTAGAGTCAGACTGGAAGATCCAATAGAAGTATACAGAGGAATTTTGTTTGCACTACTGGTCAGTAATTTAAATAATTGATGATTTAGTCTTTGACTAAGCCCAGTTTTGTGTCTGGATAAAGCACCCCAAATCTATCATTATCATTTTGTAAATTCAATTTAAAATCTGAGCATTTTGTTGACTAAAAGACAATGAAGAGACAGTCAGAAAGAGAAGAATTTGGGTAAATAAGTATATTTACTCAAGTAATATACATAATAACCGTAAGATACTTGATCTTTATTTGATTATTTCCATTATGTGCAAATTTATACTTTTATTCCACTACATTTCAGAAGGGAAACATAATATAATGTATATTTTACACTGCATGTATCTACGAGTTACTTTTGCAGATAAAGATTCTACAAACAAAACACATAAGTGTTTCAGATGTGATGTATTACTATAGATTACATTTCCCAAAAGTATAAAGCAGTCAGAATTCACTCCACTGTGACAAGCTACAACGTGAAAATGCTGCTCGCGCACTAACTCATCAACATGTTTATTTACTTGTAAACCTACTCTTGATATTAAAGTACATTTTACAGATAATACATCTATAATTTTACTGAAGTACACTTTTAAATGCAGGACTTGTACTTGAAATGGAGTCGTTTTTCTCTGGTTTTGTTTAACCCAAAGATGTGAATACTTTGACAAAACAATCCTAACTTACTATGCACATCTAGCTTCTAGCTTTTTTCTGGAGCTTTCAATGTCTGGCTAAGTAAGTGGACCTTGAGTTAAGATTATATTTAGTTAAATTACTATTTCCAAGGTCCAAGATCAGGATAGTTATCATTCATGAATTCCTGTCGTAGATACGAAGATAAGCCTCATTCTTTGTTTTGCACGTATGTGTGTGTGTGTGCGTGTGTGTGTGTGTGTGTGTGTGTGTGTGTAAAACAGAGAGAGAAAGTGTAGCTCCAGGACCTTTAGGGCAGTATAAGTCATAACAAGTTACCTGTAGCCATATTCCACCCACAAACATCTCAACTAGCTATACAATCTCTACAACATGAGCACTCCACAGTTCTCGAATGGTTCAATGAATCAATACATGAAAATGTGCTGTTTTTTTTTAATTTGGCCCTACATAAAATAACTCTATGTCCTCCACATTCTGTGTAATTCTACAAGTAAACTTTTTACTCCTGAGCCCGACACTCCCAACTTATTTAAAAATGTTCTGTGTTGAGGAATGGTCATCCGATGAAAGGGAAAACTCTCGGACCAGAGGGAGTCTCTCATTGTGGTCTAAGTTATGTCTTTGTCTTTAGGGCAGCATTTTCACTGGAACAGTTTAATCACACTGGACCTGCTGGAACACCAAACACTTGAGTATAGACAGGATGAATCATCTTGTCAGGACAAACAAACCTCAGTCTTTCCTCTTTCTTTATCTCAGATTGTGTCTGGAGTTGAGAGGCCATAACTGAAAATGGACAGTTAAAGGGCACATAACATGCTTTTTATGTTTTCCTGTCATTTGTATAGTGTTATAATGTGAATGTATGTAAAAATGCTCCCTGAAAGCCTGCTCTGAATGCTCTACTTCCCCATTGAACTGACATCAGAATGTTTGTACATGCCCACAAATGTCCATCTGCTCCGTAGCCTATGTTGCTAAGGTTGTTCCATGAGTTTTTTGAGTCGTCCACTCACATATTTTAGATCGGATTTCATCTCGAACGTGTACGGATGTATTTGAGAAGTTGACATTTTGAGTAAAAAATTAGAAAAAGAAGTGAATCCTACTACTACTGTTTGTTTATGTAGCCTCCGGTGTGGCCAGAAGTCTGCTGAGGGGCAACTTCCTGAAGCTGGCCAATCAGAACAGAGTGGGCTAATTGGGAGGAGGGTCTTAAAGAGACAGGAGCTAAAACGGCCTGTTTCAGACAGAGACTGAACTGGGGGGCTACATAAAGGGTCACTAAGATAAATAAGGAGGTTTTTTAACTATAAATAATGCAAAGATATTCCAGTAGAGCCCCAAAATAAAAATATAGACCTGGAAATGTGCATATTATGTGCTCTTTAAAATGTTTATAAAGCTAAAAATCTGCTAAATGAATATTCCAGAAACCCATGTCTGAGACACTTAACATGGAGCGTAAACTGGGGGGGTCATCCTGCCAGTATGGCCTCTGTGCTGAAGTAAAAACATGTAGGTACGACCCCTCTGGGATCATCATGCTGTGAGGCCTATGGCCAGTGAGCTAAGGCCAGAAAAAACTGCCCCTCCCAAAGGGAGAGCAAAGCCTTCACTTGAGATTTCACAGGAGATTGCTGAGGAATTAGTGTCAGTCAGCTGGAGACTGGAGCTGAGACATAACAGATGACATCCCAAAACCGTGCCTGCGTGTTTGCTCTGTGAGTTTTTGTCTTCACCACAAAGCAATCACATTGGCACATCGTGTATTGCTTTTGTTTCTATTATCAACGCATAATTTGACCATAAACACCACTGATAGACAAAAAATATCAAACTGAATTAAAAGACATGCAAGATCTCTGAGGAAATTGAGGATGCCACCTTCTGGCCAAATGTTTCTCATATCTGTGTTAAGTGTAAAAGTCAACAGTGGGTGTGTGAAGAACAAGACCTCAGCATGTGTCAGCAAACTGTAGAACATTTTGGAAGCAGTCTGTGGAAAAAAAATCGGCTCTGTAACAAATCTTGAAAAGTTTAATGAAGTGAAGAAAACCTATCGCCAATGTGCCAGTCATGTTGCATCCCATGCCTATAAATAGTACATTTTGCTGATTTTAAACATGTTTGAAGCTAATTTTTACAACCTCAGTGAACCGTTTTAATGGTTCAACAACATCCTGTTAGTTTCCTTCACAACTTAGAAAGTTTGATTCAGATAAAGGAAATGCTCCACGTAAAAAACTCTACAGTATGTTGTCTGTATCTAAACCATGTGTTGAGGAGTCATCCCCTAATGAGGGTTGGCTAGGATTACAGCCACAGAAGAGCCCCCTCTAGTGCATACTGTCTCAAGCATTACAAAAACATTAAGCTCACACCAACTTCACAAGCTGGCTCACCATGTAAACACAGAGCAGAAAGAGCAGTGACGAATGCGGATGCATACGAGCGGTGGGGGTTTCTCGGTGGAGGGGTGGGCGTATTTGACGGGGAAGGTGGAGAAGGGTGGGAGAACTTCAAGATTATATGGTGAAATGTGAGATCTGGATCATGTCTCAAGCATCTGCCGAGAGGAGGAGCCACAGTCACATAGTGCAGATGGGTGTGAAAGAACGAAGAGTTTAACTCTTTCATTCAACCACAAGATCATTATAATTGGTATTACATGGGGTTCTTCCTCTTCGTATGCAAGATACATGACAGATTGAATGAGTATTAACATCTGCAGTGTAATAATTGATATGTAACACTTCCAAACTCTTCCTTAACTGGACAACTTTCTAACATTGTCGGTGTTGGATTAAAGCCAGAGACTCTTATCTGCGATACAGTGTAAACTATGATCACGATAGAGTGCAGCTTTGTGGTTTAGCAGGTGGTGATTACTTTTGTTTTCTCTATAACAACGTGTGTTTCTGATTCACTTTGTTGCACTGCTTCAAATAAATAGATGGAAACGTCGGGTTGAAGTGGGATCTCTTCGTGTTATTGTTGGGAACTGTAAAGGCAACCTGGATGTCAAAGGTCAGCTGTTTGTTGTAGACAGGTGCAGGGCTGGATTAAGGTTTAAAAGGCATTTCTTTGCCTTTCAGTATGATGATTAGAGTTAAAACGACTGACAGAAAAGTAATCAGCAATTATTTTCATTTATGCATTTAATGTTTACTTATATAGGGACAAGTATATAGCATGAACTAATGCCACATATCACAGCATTCACAGCCTGAGCTAGTTTGCAATGCCCGTCCCTAGATGGGCTTTTAAAATACATAAAACTCAACAATAAAATACATATGGAACTACACAAAGCACAAAACAGTACATATATATACTGAACATTAAAGCACAAAACACAAAACTCAACAAAAGCACAAAACACAATTACTTGATTTTTATAATCGTCTTTTTTTCTAACAAATATGCCGAAAATTGCTGGTTTCAGCTTCTCAAATGTGATGATTTAATGCTTTTCTTTGCCATAAATTACATTTAAATATATAACCTTTGACCCTGGGGGAATTATAACAAGAATTCTTCACATTTTTTACATTTTATAGACAAAATGATTAATGGATTAATCAATAATGAAAATAACTGTTAGTTGCAGCTGTGCTAATAATAAAATCTACTCTCTCATACTTCTCAGTGGAGCAGGACTGTTGAGTCTTTATTATGACTCATTTGTATATATACAATATATACACACTGCTTTGAAGAAAGTTGAGCTACAAATGTTCTCCTTTTTCTGGGCCTCTAGAAACCTGCCTCCTCTCTTTCTTCGCTCTCTCTCTCTCTCTCTCTCTCTCTCACATCCAAACTCCGACATACGACATAATTTACAATCAAATCTGCAAAGCAGCTACACAGGAAATATTACAAACAGCTGAAAGGGCAAAGTAGAGGCCTGCCAAAACACATTCCTATATTCTAATTCTGATGGTAGACTGAGAAGGAGCGAGACTGACTTAGTGAGTGAGTTCAGTCTTCCAAGGTGCCATCATGACGAATTCAAATCCGTGGCACGTGGTTCATGGTGTATGGGGACGAACCAAAGATGAGTCACTGTAGACGTGTTAAAATAAAGCCTTTGTGGGAAAAGATGCTCAAATGAAAAGTGCCGCTTGCATGTACAACACTTGCCAGCGCATTCAACAATCAAGCACTTCAAAAAAGCTGCTAAGATTTACATCTGTCTGGCTTTCTCTGGACACAGGGGTGTGGCAAATATGAGGGAGTTAATCAGCATTGTTTTGACCTCTGAAATGCAGGAGCATTGAAACTATGCTGTTGTGACCTGTAGATATAACAATGACATGACTCACTAGTGTCTAGAACAGAGAAAGAAGAACTAACTAAAGGATAAACGCATTGGTCTGAGCTATAACTGCGCAGACATGTCGACTTGAGCAAACTAGCAGTGTTTCAGATTGTAGGAAGGTTTTCAAGCAGCATAGAGAATTGGGGAAACTGCCATTTTCCTTGGATTTTCCATTTAGCTCAACAGAAAGTTGGCCTCAAGCCGCAGCTTTCAGCCAACATTGGAGACGAGGTCTGTGATCTGTGCAGAGCAGGAAAACAGCCACAGTTGGATTCGGTTTAATCCAAAGACACAAACATGAAGTTTTCAGTTTTATTCTCTTTCCTGTGGAAACATAACTATGTGCCTTTCACATGTGGTGAAATTTAAAGTTGGTATGAAAAACCAATCAAGAGCATTGAACATTACTAAAAGATGATAGGTAAGTGAGAGTGACTCTTAAAAAAAAAAAAAGGGTGTTGTTTTTAATCACCTGCTCACGCCTGTAAGCCCAGTCTGATCATGGGTTCTATCTTCAGACTGGGTCTCTTCTCATCTCGGGCCGTCTGAAACTTTCTTATGAGCGTCTTCAGATTGGTAGCAGCTGTGGCTGTTGGCTGGGTTCAAGCTGTGGGAGGCTGCAACAGGCCAGTGGGGAGGAGCTCCAACATCTGGAAAAGAAAGAAAGCTGGCTGAAGCACAGAGACGAGAGCCCAGCAACACGAATACTCTCTGAGCCAATCCTGCCACTACATTGTGTGCGACTTTACTGTTTTCTTTATGTAAATAAAAGGTTTCAGGTGCCAGTGTTGTTGGATTACCACTGAACCACAGCTTCTGCAATAATTATTTCATTTAAAAGTGGCTGGGTAGAAAGTGAAAAATAGAGGGGACGAAACAGTGGAAAGAGTGGACTGCTGTTGTTAAGATCCGACCCTGTGGGCCTCTCCTGATGTAAGAGCGTGTCTAAACATGTGGGAGCTGCCTGCAAGAGGAAAAAAGAGGAAAGGGGGTGGAAGTGGAGTTTGTGTTGGTCAAGAAAAACTTAAATTCCTCCTTAAATGTGTTTATTTTAGCTGGGAAGATTTACTTTTTTTACACTAGTGAAACGACAGATTTCCCCTCTTGTGTCTGTTCTCTGTATTGGTAATTAAAAAGAAATATCGTGTCTCAACAATGTTAAGAGGTTTTCTAGTTTCAAAACAGTCTAAAAATGAGGTGAATGAAGTGGCAAACTACACAATGATGAATTTCCCATTTCACTGAAGCAGTGGTTCTGTATAAAAGGGGATAAACTGTGCCCTCTAGTCAGTGACTGTTAGGAGGGATCACAGCCGCCATCACAAACCAAAATTAATCATATTTTCATTCTTTTTCTTAGAATAAATATGAGTACCTTTTTAATAAGACATAATTTATATAGGGTGTATAAGTGGTGACTAAAGGATTTATTGTTTAGTTTAGTTGAGTTTAGTTTAGTTTAATTTAGCACAAACATGTCAAGGATAACACAATAAATTCTTAGACTATAAGATTTATTTCAATTGTGGTTCTTGGTACAAAAATAACAAGGATGCAGCTGACCATCCGACATCATATTACCAACAAACTAGCACAATAAATACCTATATCATCAGCAAAAAATAGTCCAAACATCCAAAAATGAATTGTAAAAAAAACAAAACATACAAATTTTAACTACAATGGTGGGCTTACAAATCCAAGTTTCTCATAAACTATCATTTTAAATTATCTTTAAAATTGTTTTTTAAATTGTGGTGGTCACTTATTGTTTTAATTTCCAAAAGTAACTGCATTACCATGTCAGTATTAAATCTCAGCAAGATCAAGTTAGCAGCAGTAGTCTGGTGGGAAAGTGGTCTTTGAGATAGTAATGGATAATAATAAAATTAACAGTTTATAGATCAGTAATAAGCTGTTAATGAGGATATTTTTAGGTGATTGTGAAATTGAGTTAACTTACTTTGTGACTATCATGCAGAATAACAACAGTTTGTCCACTTTTCCTCTGGAAAAAAACTGCAAGGTAACCAGACCAAAGTCCATGTATTAACATTTTGTAATGTTTAAAACAGCAGACTTGATGACCAATTAGAAAGTGAGCAACTAATTAATAAAACCTCACAGGTTTATGGCCCTAACCCTACAGTGATATACACCAGACAAACATATTTATCACAACCAGAACCTTATTCTTGCAGACATCACATAATTGATCTATAAAACATTAATAAATTACTCATTAACCATTAATAAGGCCATTATGTACAATTTACAAACACTTTATAAAGAATCCCTTATACTCTATAGTTCATATTTTTACAATAACGATGGATCACATGACTACTTACATGTTAAAGAGGTCACTCATGAAGAAAAACCCACATAGATTTATCACTCAGCTCTGCAGCACCCCTGAGCTTTTTCTACTGAGCTTTTTTAAGATCTCTAAGCTCTTTGTTTTGGTTTTACACCCACAACTTTACTGATTTGTTTCACTTTCACTCATAGTGTCATATTCCACTGTTCACTATCTACCCAGCACCAAATGGCAGAGAGACAAAATTAGCAACTATCTGGTGAACATAGTGGAGCATTTAGCAGCTCAGGAGCTGGTGGAGACCAAAACCAGAGCAAAAAGGAGGGTGAACATTGGACTTATATTCGCCAAGTGGCCAGAAACACGACTAAAAATAAATGCTAATGTTGCCTCATTTGTGCTAGATATGTAAATAAGCAAATGTTTGTCATGTTCTTCAATATTGTGTTTACCGCTTATTTCCACTGCCTCCAAGTGGCCAAAAAATCAGTTGAAGCAGGTTTAAGTATCTTATTTTCTATATCACTGACATCTGTTTCATTGTATACATATACATATATATTTCATGCTATATGCTACATATGAAATGAATTAACTAATGATAGGATAAAAAAAGGATGAGTTAATCTATTCCAGAGCTCAAAAGTTGGGTAAACTGAGTTTTACCCTCCTCCACTACTTCCTTTGTTTATGGCTTTGTGAGTCAGTCAGAGCTCAGTATAGGAAAGTAAGAGCTACTGTAGATGTAACATTTATTTTCGGCGAAGTTGTGCACTTAATCTAGCCATGGTAATTATATGGTGTGGTCTACTGAACTTCCAGCCAGGCAAGTCAATATAATTAACTTTTCTCCCTCCCATTTTGCTCCTCGTGCCTTGAACCTGCCTTAGTTAGGCCTTTTTTTATTCCAGTATTGAAAGAAAAAAAATGGTAACAGTAGCTAACAGTAGCATGTAGTAGCAGTGAGAGTATTTTCTAGGCTTACACAGCAGAGGGATGGAGGTTAAGAGAGCGAGAGAGGTATTGGCATCCCACTGGCTGCTTGGACAGAAGGGGCATTCATCCCCTCGGATCCCCCCGGTCGTCTCCTTGAGACCACAGTTTGTCAGCCAATATGCTCACCGTTTACTGAGGAAATGTTCACTTAGTGCAGGAAGTCTGAGGTTTCCCCCTATATGTTTGATTTCAAGAGTTAACCAAACAACACTGGGGTTAGAAGTCAGGTCAGAACAACATAGGTGGGAACTAAACTCAGAGGGGCTTTAAAATCTCAATTCACCAGAGACTGAGAGATCTAATGATTCTTAATAGATAAATAATTGATTATAGGCAATATTTGATTTAATCATATGATCATAGATTAAGGCCTCTAACTGTATTTTTTGTTATATTAAAAACTCTTTGTATCTTTGAGGGAAACAATCTGGTATTTAACAATGACTACATTGGCATAATCTGCCAATGTAGTCATTGTTCAAAGAGGGACAATCCAAAGCTAACGATGATACATATCCAGTGTTCATATAGATCTTTGTCAGTTTTTGCACACTGAAAATGTGGGATTGGATTGACTTGTTTTATCAAGTTTATTGAGCATATATGACAAAAATACAGATACGTGTGCATTATGTGCATTGCAAAAATGACTAAGCTTTGAAATAAAAAGATATACTCTACATTAGGAAAACAATCTGTACATATAGTATATCACAAAAACAGGCATTACAAAATCTTTATAAATCAAGGCAGTTGGTATCATACAAGTATACTAATGATCGAGCATTTTTGATTTTTCTTAGTTTTATAATGCAATGAGATAACATTACTTGAAACCAATATAATACAGTAAAATTGTTCCCCCAATACACTTGAGGGTCAGAATATAAATCAAAAGAATTAAGCATTTTACATAGGACATAAATAAGACAGTAAAATAAAGTTCTTTTCTTCTCATGATTAACGGCCAACCTGTGAAACTTTGTAAATATACTGAGAAGAATCGAAATGTTCCTGCAGCAACAAAGCCAACAAAACCATTTACACCCCCCAGCCAATTAAATGCAATGACTGCAGTATTGCAATTTTAAAAATGTTATTGAGAAGCTGCATGCCTCATTGTGTGGCCTCCCAATTGAATTATAACGATCCAAAATCATCTCTATGTCCCTGGTAGATCATTGACCAGCATAGGCAACAACCTCAAAAGCAAACAAAGTGAGAACATGTGGAAGCTCTAAAGGTAACTAATTAGTAATCAAAACTTACAGGTAGCTAAGTGTGATTAAATATGAAAAAATACTGACTTTTTATGAGAGTTATGAGATATTATGAGTTATTATATATTATATATATAGGATAGATTAACAGACTTAAGGATGCACCAGGCACACACAAAGATTATTCTGGATTATTTTAGAGTCAAAGTTCTCGCGCTTAGCCGTGCTTACGTTAATTGACAAACTTGACTGTGGATGGTGTGACCAAAAAAAACCTCTCATCACTTCTTGAAAAGACATTCACATCAGTTATTTATGAAGTTTTCAGATTTGAATCTGCTAGATTGATATCCAGTCAGAAAATGCTTTAAATATTTTCCTTTTAGAATAAACAGAATATTAAATCAATTCCTGTCTGAACTGTCAGAAAAAGGCACTATTGGATTTATCAGAACAATCAAGGGTCCAGGTTTGTGCAGTTTTACTTTTGTCCTTTAGGGGAAGTAGAGAGCGCTCTCACTGTAGTTTCTTCTTAGCCAGCTGGGCCAGCTCTCTGGCTTTCCTCCTCTTGAGCTTCTTCTTAAGGAAGAGCAAGTCGATGTAGACGATGTGATCTAACACCGTAGAGGCGCAGAGGAGTCCACCATGTAGAGCACCTGCAATTCCACAACTGAACACATCTTGGCCTGAAACAGACAGACAGATACAACTTACTGGATGAAACAAGGCTGCCTGTGGCCTGGATTCAAATCCTTGTCTGTTTTTCCTTTTAGATAATGTTTCAACCTTTGAGAGAGATTAAAACTCGTTTATCTTTGTTACCTAGTCTTACAGTAAAGTGTTTTAACTGTACCACTGAACAAATCCAGCAAAAACTGGCTAGTTCAGCATGAAAAAAAACTACACTGCAGAGAATTTTCACATTTCAATCAATCTGAGGATTTGTTCAGACATTTTCACTCAATCACAAAACACAAAGGACTGAATGTGCAAAAGTTTTTTTAACATTAAAACTTGTTTGTGAAATGGTTCATACCTGAGAGGTAGAGGTTTTTGACAGGGGTGTTGCACCTGTTTCTTGCCACGGCCTCAGCATCAAAACGATCCAGGTTGTGCTCAGCGGAGTACATGGCGCCACGCTGCGCACCCAGGTAGTGCATGTTGGTCAGTGGAGTCGCCACATCCTGGAAAACCAGCTAGAAAACAATTCATACAGATATTTTAATGTCTTAAAAGCCATGAGCAACCTACTGTAACAAAACAATAATGACAAATCAAATATTGTACAAAACATACAACATATAATATGTGAAAGAGAATGACTGCACTCGTACCTTGTCTTTGATTTTAGGGAATAAAGTGCAGGCCCAGTCAAAGAGGTTTTTGGCGAATCTCATTTTGTAGTTGTAGTATTCATCACCCCTTTTGCGGACGGTGGTGTCCTTCCATTCCTCAAACCATTCATACTTCACCATCGTCAGTATTGTCATGCAAGATTTTCCTGTCAACATGAAACAAAACATCAGTCACACCTACTGAGCATGCATGGACACTTAGGTGTGATCTTATCTGGTGTTTTTGGTGAGATCTTATCTAAACACACAAAGATATTGTAATTCTATAGTAGCTGTACTGTCTTTAAAACATGATAATATTCATTTTAGGCACATCTTTCATGTTAGCACATCCTTTCTTCAGAGCATCACTTCCTATCACCACTAATACTAATAACAGTAGAGGAAGCAGTGTGTTGGTTTGTACCAGGGTGTCTTAGTTTGGCCTCTGGGTCTTTGGAAGATGGCATTGTGATGAACATCATGGGAATGTTATCTGGTGCTTCCTCTTTGCTCAATGCAAAGAAGTCCTCCATCCTAAAAAAGAAAAAAAAAAAAGTAAGATGAACTAATGAAAACAAACCACAAGTAATGGCATTTAAATCCTGCAGTTGAAACCAGACTGATGCTCTTCTCCATCTAGAGGACAAACTGGGAACTCTAACTTGGTATATGTCACATAAAAATATGGTTCAAAAATATCAAAATATGGTCAAAAATATTCAGTTACAGATGTGGATGGAATAAAAGTTGACTCATGAGAAAAATAATAAATGTGTAAATGTTCCTGGGAGCAGGCCTGCATCAAGGGAATATTTTTGATTTTTTTTTTTATTTTGAAGTTTATTGTATCTCTACTTCTTATACAACAGCGCCTCCTTGTGGTTACTAAATGCCACCTCTCCACTCAGTGTTCAGTAGTGTTCTGCACACTTACGATTTGTCCATATCGTTGTTTTTGAACAGCCAGAAGTTGGTGGACTCGAGGCCCAACTCCTCTTGAGTTCCATCAAAGCCAGAGAAGACCAAGAACGATCCTCTCCCGTGTTTCATCATGTCCAGTCTTCCCTGAATATCTGTAACATTGGGAAGTTTAGAATAACCTCAAAAGTTCTTTACTAGTGTCATGGCTTTACTTCAAAATCAGTCCTGTCGCTCACCTGGCTTTACTTGAATCTCAGGGGGAAGAAGTTTCTGGAAAGTGGTGAAGATGCCACAGTTTGAGACGACCACAGGTGCATGAACCTCCACTTCCTCCTGACCCTTCCTCACTTTCACACCTGTCACATGACACAAAAGAAGGAGACGTCAGTTCAGTCTGTCTCATCTTCGGTGCAATGTTACCTGGAGAGTATCATCTCTTTAACAGGTGACTTGGATTCACTCCTCACCGTAAGCTGCTCCCTTGTCATTGACCAGGATCTGGGAGACAGGAGCTCTGACCAGACAGTTTCCTCCATATTTCTGGATGGTACGGATGATGTGGAAGGCGATCTCACTGGCACCGCCTTTAGGGTAGTAGGCACCTCGTTTGTAGTGATGAACCAGGAGGGCGTTGATCAGAATACTGGAGTCCTTTGGTGGCACACCTAAACATATACAGAATAAGGGCTTAATATTTACTTGCATTCAATTGTTTCTTTTAATCATAATCTCATCTTGTTCCATCCATCAATAACAAGTCTGCTCATACAATTACATATTGAAATATTAGATTTACGCCAGAGTTTATAATCAGTAAAATATCAGATTAATGTTCCCAACTATTATAACTAAGGAGAACATGAATTGTGTGTTTCTTGCAACATTTATAACCAAGCCGTGGTGAAGAATGAAGAAGCTGAACTCAGAGGTTATTAGGACAGTGATGTTTTTCATTATCTTGGCTCTGAAATGGTAACTATGAGATTAAGTGGAAGAGTTTGAGCTTAGATTTTAGGGTGTTTACGTCCATGTTGGGTGAACGTTGTAGGACTAATAACACTTTTTACACTGTACATTGTCCAGTTTTAGGACAGTCTCAGGACAATGATCCAGACTACGATTTCAACCTGTAATGGACTACAAATAACCTTCAACCTTATATAAAGAACTTATTTAAACTTGGTTTAGAGCTGCAACTATTAATCAGTTAGTTGCCAACTAATTTAATTGCCAACTATTCTGATAGTTAATCGTTTTGAGTAATTCTTTAAGAGGAAAATTCTCCAAATTCTCTGATTCCAGCCTCTCAAATCTGAATGTTTTCTGGTTTCTTTAGTCCTCTGTGACAGTAAACCAAATATCTTTGGGTTGTGGACTGTTGGTTGGGACAAAGGTAGATATTTGAGGACGTCACCTTGGGCTCTGGGAAACAGTGATTGACATTTTTCTCAATTTTCTGACATTTTATGGGCCAAACAACTAATCGATTAATCAAGAAAATGATTACAGACTTATCGATAATTAAAATAATCATTAATTGCAGCTCTATTCTGGTTACTTGTCCCCTGAAAATGAGGGAACTGTATGCAAAGGATATATAGCAGTTCCTACAGTTTTTATCTCAAATTAAAACTAAGAGTCAGCAGTTTAACCTCATAGTCATTGTTTTGCTTTAAATCCAGTGTGCTAGAGCCAACACATCACAAAATGTGTCACTGTCCCAAAACTTTCTGACTGCTCTTTACTTCAGGTTGAGGTTTTTAAGGACCCACCATAGAAGAGATAAGAAAAGATGACATGGAGATCCTTGTTGCTGGTCAGGGTGTTCACCAAGTCTGTTGCGCATGTGCCAGAGAGTTTGAAAACTGGGGAGACGAGGTCTGCGATGCCTGACTTCAACAAGAATAATGACACCCACTGTGGGATCAGCTTTAGAGTTGCCAGGTAGTGGGTCTTCTTAGCTGAGATCTGATGGAAAACGGAGGAAGTTTGGAAGTGATTAGAAGTTCATACATTTTTTTTTGGATAGATGACTGATTGAAAAATGTGTCCACTAGCTAACTGTACCTTCATGAGTTTGAAGAACGTCTCGATGGCCTCCGTGTCATCAGGGAATTGCTTCAACAGGTGGGCTTTCATTTCAGTTTTCCCAGAGAAGATGGTGTACTCCCGTTTCTCATCGCCCTGGCCAATCTGAATGGTGTCAAAATGTTGATTCAGCCTCTGGAACTCCAGCTGGCCCTCAGAGATCTGGTCGAAGGCGATACGCAACAGACTGTTTTCATGGAGCTGACCGATGTAGTGAAGCCCTAGAGGAGAGAGAGAGGAAACATGGTGTATGAAATGGTTATTTTTGTTTTTTTTCTTTCTCAAAGGTTATAACGGCCAAGATAAAGAGTCCTCACCACATCTATTTTAAATACCCTTGTGTGTTGCTCTACATTTTATAGGATGTCATACTGTGAAATGTATTGCGCAGCCATTAAAATGTTGTAAATTTAGTTTAAACATCCATCCAGCTTTACAGAAAGATTCAGACTAACTAAATCAAGGGCAGTTTTTAGTGATCTGGAAACCTCTAATTAGCTAGATAATCCTCAGTGCTGCTCAGACAACTCGGCTGAGTGATGAAGCCAAAATGTCTTTATCTTTAATACTTTTAATTTCCTGCCTTAAAAAAAACTCTTTTTCAGTCTGACTAACAAGCCCCAACTTCCCTGTCATCAGAAACGATTAAATAAAGTATGATTTAAGGAATATCCCTATCCCTATCCCTCTGTCAGCCGAGGTAACAGCACATTTTTGTGGATTTTGTGGCTCCAATATCTGCCATATAGTGACAAGTGAAAACTCAATTTAAATCTTCAAATCATTCCTTTTTTTCAGAAACAGTCTTGCATTGAATGCTGCATTGGAAGCTATAACACAACTTCTCTTACCAACATCAAACTCAAAGCCTTTCTCTATGTAGGTGTGGCAGCAGCCTCCTGCCTGGTCGTGTTGCTCCAGAACCAGGACTTTCTTCCCTGCTTTGGCCAGTGTGGCTCCAGCTGTCAGCCCGCCAATACCACTACCGATGACAATGACATCCAGGTTCTTGGGCACCTTGTCAACACTGAAACCTGAACAGAAACAATTGTATAACAAATACAGAACTGATGTTAATGAGGTAAATGTGTCCAGACAGTTTTAATACAGATGCATTGTAAACATTATCCTGAGCAAGTGCAGAATCTGAGACATTAAAATATGTTTCATAATGTTTGGTTATATAATACAGTCTGAAGGTTGCAGTGCACACTTCTCCTGTCGTAAATATGTGGCTGCTGAACGAATTCCTGTATCTGTGTTCTCCTGTCGGCAATAAACAGCAGATTAGACTGCTAACATAATCTTTTGGTCATAATCTAATTAAGATAAAACACACATGAAAAGCAATTATTGTACAATTGCTAATTTATGACACAGCAAACAGATAATTTAGATAAAGCTATATTGTTAGCAAAGATCACTAGTTGTAAGAACTATAATACGTTGTATTTTATCAAAGAAAGGTAAACTGAGAGAGGATTACTTTCTGACACCTTGAAATTGAGTAAAGTTTATTTATATAGCACATTACAATATTTATATTACAATACATGATAAAAGAAAGACAAAGCAATAGCCTATATATGATTTGTTTTTAATTAAAAAATAAAATAAAATAAGATAGAGAAATTATTGGATTTAAAGAACACTACAACTCAAAGGCATTTTTAAAAAGATTTAACATTCAAAACATTAATTATAAATTTTATACAAAGTATCCTGTTTTTTGTTTATCCTGTACTTTTGCCTTTAAATACTCATTAGCTAAATTTAGCTAGTTTACCATTAGCTTGGGTAATTATAACTACACTCATTTGATTCGGTGTCAGTGGAGACTTTTAGTACAGAAGAAAATGTGAGTAAAATGTTTTAATTATTACAAAATGTGCAAACTTATAACTGTAATATGGTGTATATTTAATGCTAATCTTCAGACAGACTAGCAAGCTATTATACTGAACTTAAAATTAGGATAGTCCACATCTAATGTCATTTTTAAGTGTGCATTCAGATTGGGAGAATGAGTATTAGAGCTGTTTACTGTTGTTTCATATCATAACATATTAATGTAACATAATTATTAAATGTATTGTATCTTGTTAAATTGTGTATTTGCCAGTAAATAAACTTCTTTATCAAAATATTGCATCACATTGTCTCACTATGATGTTGCATTCAAGCATTTCGATAATCATGACTCCTTGAACACAACTGCAGTGACTTTACCTTGCTTGATGACTTTGTCCCGCTTCTTCTGATCATACTCACGAGGTCCAGGTGGTCTCACTGACTCCAGCGAGAAAGGGCTCCGTTTCCCAAACAGATACCAGTACGTACCCCCTGCCCATATAACAAACCACACTAAGACAATCAAGAGCCACATTGTGGAGACGATCAAGTCACTGTAAGTTGGTTCAGTGTTGTCTGTAGCAGAGTTTCACAACAGCAGTGACAAGTTTCTTCTGAACTTAGCTCCCCTCAAAAGGGTCCTTTTATAGGCAGAGTGCCAAAGGTCTGGAGAAGAAGGGCAGGAGTTTCATATGTAATACTATTCGTGTTATGACAAGCAATAAAGATAAAGTGGTGAAAGACCCATTTTTTCTTATGATGACAGTGCACAGATCACAATAATGTGTTACACCAAATAATGGCAAATTAATTGCTGAGCACCGACAAAAGCCCCACAGGAAAATGAGAGGGCACTTTAAATTTTCATCACTTTTCTTTTTTCAATGATCTGATGTTGTAACTGATGGATTTTATATCATAAAATGGATTTATCCCTCCTTGGATTTTCATATTTCACTTTTCTTTAAACTGCATAACAAATCAGCAGCATATTCAAAAGTCAGTTTTCTTAAAGTAAACAAAATCTTCCTTTTAGATGTTTAGAATTAACACAATTAAAACACTTCATGTTGTAATCTAAAGGTTGCAACATATTTTGTTTGTCTCCTGTATGTAGTATGAACATATAGGAAATAGATTAGATGTATCCACAATTGCTCTTATCTGATAAGGCAATTAAGATAAAGAACACACTATGGACAAGTCATCCTAAACTTTATACATACAGCGTGCAGTTTTATGTCTTTACAACAGTGCAGCAGAGTGATATCACTGACTTTCAGCTTTTCAGGTCCAATAAGGACAGAGTTAGCAATACCAATAGGGGGAAGAATTTACACCCAGCCTTCTTCAAAGACACATGAAATCCAGACATTTCACAATGCACAACACTTGGATAACACTAAAACTAACCGTCAATTACATCAACAACTTATTTCTTCTGAAGGAGGATAATAAACATAAATCCAAGGTCATGTGATATATGATAACATAGTTTTTTTTGCTGCACTGTCGTTTCATGTGGTCCATGCACGGACTTTGTTCTCAAGTTATACATTGATTCAGTTGACTTTTAGCTACAGATTTAATCTTAAAGCAGAGATAACGTGAAATCATAGGCTAATTTTCTTTTTTTCATTTTTTCATTTTAATACATCACATATAACATTTGATGTATCTAAAAATATAACTAAATGCAGATTGGTTTGGTTCAGGTTATATTTAGTGATATAATTTACTGTTACTCGTTTTTTCCTCCTCAGTTATCTTATAAGCAATTATGCACTTTAATGAATCAATAACTCAGTTTACATGACCAGTGTTATTATCATAATTCATAGTCTTATCAATAATTTTATAAGAAGATAAGCAGGGACCTCAAACTTTAGGGGTGCACAATTTGTTTTGGCCTTAGTTTTAAACTTTAATTTTAAAGTGACATATTCATATATCACTAAGTCCCTTTAGATGATAAGTAAACATAAGTAGGTCACTATTTTCTTGCACAGATTAAGATGTGCAAAGTTGCCTAAATTCACTGGACTGAAAAAGGTTTAGTGCAGCACATATTTACAAACTTAGAAATTCAAACTACACTTACAAAACATATATTCATACTGATAGTTGTGTTGCAAATGTTCAACAAATTATGCGCAGCCAATTAGTTGTTGCCCGAATTGAAAATGACACTAATTGGATGGAGAGCTCGAAATGGAAGCCGGGATGAGGCCGCGGGAATAAGCTTAAAGACTTTGATACAGGAAGCAGCTCTGTGTCAACAGGCCTGTGTGAACGACCGTGCTGCAGCAAAGAAATCCTATTATGAATTAGACTAAGCAGTTGGTGCACAGCTCCTGTGACTTTGCCCTGCTTTGTGCAGTAACACACAGTCACACACATATAAACGTCACGTTGATTTGTCAGAGATTTTGGAACCAAACAATATGTAAGTCAACCATATTTAATATTAACCAATAAGATAACGTGAGATGAGTGCAATAAGAGTGCTGTATATGCTAATGTATATCAAGAATCACAGAAGTCATGCAAGGTCAAAGCTTTGTACAGCTATTTGCATTTAATTACAAATTGACAAATAAACATTGTTATATCAACAGGTACATACAGTAATCCAGTGATGGAGAAGGGTCTTTCTCCTGGTGGGGTATACCGTTACAGCTTTTAGTTTTCTTACTATTGTACATTTTTATCCATAAGAATTCTACAGGAATAACCAGATCTCATAAAAAATAACGTGACTTTTCCCTGGATGTCCATGTGCTATGTTACTATACAGCCTCCCTTGTCTCCCTTGTAGGGGTTCTTGTCATCTGGAACGCCCTTAATCAGCGGATCATTTGGTGCCCTTTCCTCCACAAAAGAAATAGTTTCTGCACAGTTTGCACCCACCTGTCATTCAGAGGAAAGATAAAAACAATTGTGAGTTTTACAACATTAATCGTGTTGTTTGTCAGAGGCATAAAGACAAAAACTTGCATGCTATAAATTCACTCCAAATGTTTCTTTCACATTGTTTTAAATGGAAGAAGCTTCCAGTAGAAGCTTATAGTAGAGTAGTGATTTTTCACAATTAATGGCAAGGAAATATGAAATTCAATTTTAAAAAAAGAGACATTATTTACTTACCGGTGTCCTAGCTGTGCTTACTTCCTTCTTCAATTGATCAAGTTCCATTTTCAGGATTTCCTTATCTGACATATCCCGAGCCATCCTGGCTGTAAGAAGAGATTGAGATGCTTGTTTCAAAATACATTCAAATGTCACAACCAATGCCTAAAAGTGTACTCTCAAAGTGCTATAACTTGTAGTTTCTTTAGGTTATTTTCATACTCCTATTTTCCTTCAGATCTTTCAATTTCAAAAATACCTTTTACTCAAAAATAAATGTAAATCCAGCGAAGACAAATGTATGAAGCATTAATATCTTACCTGTTGAATGGTGGGATCCCCAACAAACAAAGAAATGTGTTGGCTCCTAAGAGCTCATCAACTGTACGTCTTCTTCTAGTCCGGTCACTTCCTCACACTGACTGATCTGTGCTGTCCCACTGCTCTTCATCCCCAGCTGATCCCTGCTCCTGGCTTTTGGGGGAGGTCGGCACAGGATTGGACCTGATGTCACCAATCCCCCGTGATGAGATTAAACAATCAGGAGCCATAACCCCTGAACAGGAAGGAGGAAGGGTTGAGAACACGGATCCTTACAGATCTGCAGACAACATAGATGTGAAAGTGAGACACTGAAATAGAACCGATACAAGTGTTGGTGAAGGATATTAAACTCTTACTGCAAACTTTGGCACAGAAACCAAAACACATGTATTATAAGATGTGTAACTTCATCTAACCCATATATTAACATTTTTACACTGGTACTTTGGGCTTTAATGTGTTAATTCAGTGAAAAAGAATATAATAAAGGTTTACATATGTGGTAGTAGGGTTCATTGAGCATTTGTGCCAAAAGAAAGGAGTTCAAGTCTTCATCACTGATTTGATTATAAACTTTAATCTTGCCATCTATCCAATCAGGTGCTCTACCAACGTCATTCTAATTAACTCTCTGTGGACACGCAGCAGGCTACAGCCGATGTTTTTGTGAATAAATTATTCAAACTGCATACTGTATACGCTTCCTAAGCAATATTGCATCATAAAAGCAACAAGGAAGGAGTTTGTATGTTCTCTTGTTTATATCCCGTATGTGTGAGCGCAATACTTTTTATCACACAGCCTCTCCTGATCTCACTTGAGCTTTTACTTTTTTCTTTGAACTGTCTTTTATTTCTTTTAAATTGCCTTTTATCTTACATTACTGGAATTGGTTTTATCTGTTGTATCATAAAATCAAATGTTTTATGATTTTGCTGCTTTTAATTTGCTGCCCTGTGTGGAGCATTTTGTAACATGGGCTGTGAAAAGTGCCATAAATAAAGATTATTATTATCATTATTATTGATAGATTGGCAATCTGTTTAGTGTGAACCTGCAAGGCATAAATTGATATAGATAAGTGAAGGATGGTGTGTGTTTGTTTGCAGTCTGAAGTGGGTTTTTTTTTTAAGAAAATGGCCTGACAAAATGATCAAGATGCTATGTTGAATATATCCAGAATTTCAGTGTAACTGGGGTGGTTTATCTGTTCAAACTTTATAAAGTTTTATACAATATTCATGTCCTGTGAAACTAGTTTCACCACTCTGTGCTAATCACCTCCAACTGACTTTTCATCTGAGACATGACAAGCTACTGATCCTTAACTAAACCTTCAGCAGGACTCACCTTATAAGCCATTTTCAGGATCTGGGTTAGTCTCATCTACTAAAGATTAACCTGAGAAACGTCACTGTGGATTAACAGCAGCGTTGGTACGCTCCTGAACATTATGAATGCCTGGTGGGTCACTGAACACCTGATGGAAAGCTTCCTCCTCTTCTTCATTCCTGCTTTTGTTGTGTAATTTGAACAACTTTCATTTCTACGACTAACTATTGCACTAAACTGCAACCATTTTTAGGAAATGGCCTTACTGACAAAGATAAGTGTGCAGGCTTTTTAATGTTTCTTAAGACTTTTTGATTATTTAACATTATTGCTGAAATGATTAACTGAGTAGTCGATTGATAGAAAATGTACTAAATATTTTAATTAATTGTTTAAATGATTTTTTCAGCAAAAATACCAACCATTCTCTGGTTCCAGTCTCTCAAATGTTAGTATTTAATTGTTATCTCTGTATTATATCACTGTAAATTGAATATCTTTGGGTTTTGGACTTTGGACTGGAAAACAAGCACTGTGAAGTCGTCTCCATGAACTCTGGGAACTTGTTGTGAGCAGGGGTGTCGCTGCCATTGAGGACACAGTCATGTCCTTGGTTGGTCCTTCGGTTCAGAAAAGTTTGAGGAGTTTATGTTCTACAGTAACACTGACAGTAATTATAAAATTACATCAATTGATTGTAAAATGAAAATAATTATTATGACTGATTAATTAATACTTATACTTATTAGTGGGACTGTTACAATCATAGATTCTTTTTAAGATGTTGTATTTCACCACCACAAGGGGAAGGCAATCATGAATGGAGATAAAATTTGCTGAAAATGTTTTGTAACAGTTAAATTAATAAAGAAAATATGGAAAAAGAAAATTTAACAGGCTTTTTTGGTGGCTAGTAAAAAAGGTCTTACAGCAAGTGGGGTTGAACTGGGGTACTTTGGACTATCTCTAAAATCATGGTTCATTTCATAGCCAGTCCTTTCTATTTTCTTACAGACTAAACAACTAATCAATGAATCACAAAAACATTTAACAATATGAAAAAATAATGCTTAATCGCAGCCCTAACTCCTATATTTAACTATTTTAGTTAAAATATTAAACTGTTTTATGTGCTTGTTTGATTAAAGTTGCTGAACTTGGCAGAAATGTTTGGGTAATTCTTACAAAGTATTACACACAATTTATCTTATCAAATCAGACTTTTTTTTTTTTTTTTTTTTTTTTTTACAGAATTGGGCCTTTAACTTTTATGCATCACTAATAAAGGCATTTTTTATAATGATCTACTACTGTGATGATCAAATTCAAATCTGCTTTATTGGCATGAATTTCACAACAGCAATGTTGCCAAAGCATCGAAAATCAATGAAACAAAATAACATTAACACAACCTTAAGATTTATTGATATATATTAATCATATATACACAGTATATCCTATGTATTTGTGTGTGTGAATGATGTGTCTGTCTGTCATGGGCTACTTTCAGGGACAAATTTCAGACTAAAGACTAGTTCATGGGGGACAGCTTGTCCAATTGGGAACAAAAGCGATGTCCCCAATTGGTAAAATGCTGATTTTTGGGTCAGTGGTTAAGGTTAGGGTAATGGTTAGGGTAAGTCTCCAGGAAATGAATGTCAGTCTATGTAATGTCCCCAAAGGTGACCTAGGTCAATGTGTGTGTGTGTATGTGTGTGTATATATATATATGTAGGTCATTAACTGTCCCTCAGGCTGTGGCATGTTGATACATATTGGGCAGCAAGATATGTCTTGTCTCCTTCTCCTAGAGTTTTTTTGTTTTTAATTTTGAGAGGTCATTAATCACTTTGAAATCTGAATTTAAGGAGGAGAACTTGTTAAAGTATAGGTTCCTTATTTCATTTAATGTTTTAAATTCAATGAAAGGAAGTCCATCTCTGTCTCAACCTCACATGTCGAACAGCGACCACATATTCTGTTTTCTTTTAGTTGACATGATTTTTTTTTGTGTGTCGTCCTTTTTGTTTGCTAATTTGTGGTCACTGAGCCTGTACTTGGGTAGGATCTGTCTCTGCTTTCTATCTCTCACATTACAGATATTCTGCCATTTTTTGCCAATCTTTTTCAGGCCAGTAGATGGTAGTGTTGTACTTCTTGTCCTTTTCTCTTGCTATGACCCTTCCATGGACGTATGGAGCTTTTCCAGGCCATTTGGATTTGTCAGCCAATAGGAGGACGCCTCTGTGTTCGAAACAGGAATTCCCTTCAAAATAAAAGCCAAGGAGTAACAGCTTGAATTGAATACATTGCAGGTGAAAATACACGTGCTATTATTTTGACAAGTGCATGTATTCTTTGCCCGGAATTCCATTGAGTATCCGCATCGCACCTGCGCACTTGGCGAATCGATCCGAAGAGCAGCGAACATGGCAGCCCCTAGTAGGAAACAGATATTGAGGTTTCTCGCCCAGTTAGGAGCGTTTATTTTGACTCGGTTCGGGTTTTGGAACTGCTTCAGTATGTTGATGCTGTTTGCTGAACGCGCGGACTCAAAAAGGTAAGAAAAAGAGTGAATGAGCGGACGTTAAAGTAGCTAACGGTAGCTAACGAGCTAACGGCAACCTGACTAAACTTTGCGTCAAACCTTTAAAAACACAGTTTTCATTCTTAAGATCGTCTGCAAAGATGTTTATAGTTGTGCAGATATAATAACTGGACAACACGCCTTTCGTATCTTCTCTGTTTAGGGTGTAACGTTAGCTAATAGGAGTTATATTTCAGCAATTAGATCAACCCTCTCCAGGCTGAAACCATGTGCACTTTGTTTAAATTAAGATAAGTTCCGTCTTGGCTGCTCTGTAATTTTTCAGCCGGACAGCGAACAGTCTGTAATTTTTGTAGTCTAATCGTGGTTTTACTCTCACATGTTCACTGGGTGTGTATTGTTTCAATCACTTTGCGGTGGGCTGGGCTTGCTCAGACAACCACACCCCTCTGAATTATCCTGTAATTATAGAAGCTTTAAAGAAAATGTGTACAGTCTTTGTCATACCTGCCTGACTCTCATTTGAGTTATTTTTCATCTCACTCTCAGTCAGTAGCCATATAAGCTTCAGATAAATTTTTAAATACATTTTTGTACAAAATGACTGTGTGGACACACTCGATTTTTGCCCCCATCACTAACATTGAAAACACATTTGAAGGGGATCTTTTAACAGCATTTATTGTCTCCTGCAGTGTTTTTAACTGCTGATCAGCTGTTTTAGGATATTTTCTAGTGTTATTTGAGTTGGCTAGTGTTGAAACATCTAATGAACAATCACTGTGCAAACATTCATCTATCTGGTGCAGGTGTTGAGTGCAGTTTCAACAGATTTTTATGACTAACTTTGTATTTTGATTCCTCTATACCTGACAAAGATCCAATTGGGGCTTTAAATGCTGTATTTATCTCACTGTGGTACTGAAGAATATTTCTCGTGTGTCTTTTGTGAGATAGAAAAAATGGAGCCGCAGTTATGATAGAGTTTATCATTAGATAAAAACTATTTCAAGACAAAATCCTGTCATTAAAACAATATTTAAGATCTCGCTGCAGCAGATTTATTATTCATCTCTCTACAACACACAATAATATATACATACACACATACACATAAATTTGATTTGAAGCTCTTTTGATTCATTCCTCTCTCCAGGAAGCCAGACATTCATGTACCGTACCTGTATGTGGACATGGGGGCTGCGGTGCTGTGTGCCAGCTTCATGTCCTTCGGGGTGAAGAGGAGATGGTTTGCAATGGCCTCTGCCATACAGCTGGCCATCAGCACTTATGCGTCATACGTTGGAGAACAGGTGTACTACGGGGACTGGCTGAAGGTGAGTCACAGTCTGTGTGTTTTACTGTAATGAAGCAACACTGCTGTTCAGTTATTAGCGTGTTTCTGAACACAGAGCATCATCATCCATCATCACCAGACTCCCTGCAGCTTCACCTTTGATTATAACTGCTGTTTTCTAATATGAGTTCATCATAATAATCATCATAATGTGTCCACAAATGACAAACACAAATTAATTAATTTAGGCAAATAAAGTATCAACATCATCAGGATTTTTTTTCATAACATTTTTAACATGTCCAATATCGGATACCAGTCTCAGCAAGTCACCCAGAGTTATGTGTTAAGTATCATAAAACAGCGTCAGTGGCTCCCCAGCTGCATGTTTTACATAATATATGGTCCAGCTCATTGTTATCCAGCCTCGGTTACCTCTCTCTAATCTGTGGCTTCTTTAGAGTTTATTTTACTTTGCATAGATACGTCAGCTGCATTGAACTGTGGCCCCATTCAGTCACCTCTGTTCATATGCTTATAAACAATCGCTTGTTTTGCAATGAAGCAATGTTTCAAATGCAGTCTTATGCATTACTGTCCTTCACCTGCTGAATTCTGATCAGTCAGAGGTTAAATTTTCCCAAATTGGATATGTATCAGCTTTAGAAGGATATGAAAGTGTCCCGGAGAAGTCTGACTTGTATTGTTTTATCATAGATAGACATTATAACAGATATTTACTTTCTAGTAGATTGTTACAGCCTGAGCTTTACTGCCCTGCAGGTTCGAATGTATTCCAGAGCGCTGGCCATTATCGGAGGCTTTCTGGTTCTGGCCAGCGGGGCGGGGGAGGTGTACAGACAGAAACCCCGCAGCAGGTCCCTGCAGTCTACTGGACAGGTTTTCCTGGGAGTCTACCTCATCTGTGTGGTAAGAGCCATGTCATGTTTTATAGATTACTTGAAGAGTTCAGTAGGTTATTCTGCTTCTCTTTACAGCAAAATGAGACCAATAAGGTTGTTTAAACTGGAACAGAGCGGTCTCATTGACTTGCAATGCAAAGCAGATTACATTTAATCAACTGACGAAGGCTCTTATTCAAATGATCATGAAGTGCACTTTGTTAAGAGAAAATGCCAGAGACCACATATTAAAATGTTAAGAGCTGATTTTGGTTTTAACTACTAATTCAGCGATTAATCCATTAGTCAGTCGACAGAAATTAATCAGCATTTATGTTTTTAATATAATGATAATATAATAAACGCTATGTACTGTAAATAGCACCTCGGCACCACAATGAAATGAAATCCAGCAATTAAAAGTTTAGAGAATAAAATACCTGAAAATATAATACAATTGATTAATCGTTTAAGTCTTATTTTGAAACAAAAACTCAAAATATTCTCTGGTTCCATCTTCTTAAATGTGAAGATTTGCAGCTTATCTCTGTTATTGTGTTTATATTTGTCAGTTGCAGCCCTTCTTAGTTTGGATTCACAGTGTCTGGCCGTCTCCTTGACATCCATCCATGAAAAAGATCTACTTTAAATCCATTTTTACAAACCAGATAGTCATAATTTATATTCACTTTAATTCTACATGTTAACTGAATCACATCTTTACCTATAATCAATATCATCTTCACAACAGAGATTAAAAGAAAGAGCAAACAAACCAAAGTCTGTTGTCAGTGTGTGACATTTTTAATTGAACGCAGTACCACTTCCCCTCCACTAGGTGTACTCCCTCCAGCACAGCAAAGAGGACAGGCTGGCCTACCTGAACCACATCGCCGGGGGAGAGATCACCCTGATGCTGCTGGAGGTGCTGTTCGGGGTGCTGGCTCTCGCCTTCCTCTCCGGCTGCTACATCCGTCTGGCCGCGCAGATCCTGGCCACCGTCCTGCCTCTGGCGATCCTGCTCATCGACGGCAACCTGGGCTACTGGCACCACACCCGCAAGGTGGAGTTCTGGAACCAGATGAAGCTGATCGGACATAACGTGGGCATCTTCGGCGCCGTGCTGATCCTGGCTACCGACGGTTGAACCCTCGGGCGCTCAACAGACAACTTTTACAGACCGAGGCGTCTGCGCAGGATGAGATCGCCGGTCTTAACGTCACAGCCCGGCTGTGCTTGAAGCCGCCGTCGCTCGGTGACCTCTCAGGATTCAAACACTTGCTAAGCTGAGACCGTCGGACGTAGGCCGTGACGATTGTCTTTGCCTACCAGCTGGTAACTTTCCTTTTGCAAGAAAGAAAAACACGAGCTTCCTTTTTTTTTTTCAATTTTAATAATTTATTCGGATTCATGTTTACATTTTTGTGTGTTATGCTCTGAAAAATGTCACAAAGTATTGGTACTGTATCATATCTACAGGGAAAATACCGTTTTCTCCAAAATCTGAAGTAGTTTGACAATGTTTTATAGTATATGGTTTTAATATTTTACATATAGGCCTACAAATAAAGGGAAACATCAAATTTAACCATTTGTACCAGTTCAACAAATTTGGTACAATTGCTAATGAAATGGGAGTTCTCCAGTTCAAGCCATTTTGTAATAAACACTGTTTTGTTGCTTTTAACTTGTGGTTTCCATTCAATTTTATAAGAACCGCTTTTATATCTAAATATTGTTCACATTTTTTTATTAAATATCAATTTAGTTATATAATGCTTCACAAAAGATTAGTCATTTTTTGCATATTTTCATCATTAAAGTTTCATTATTTCACTGATTACTGCAAACTGTTTAATGTACTGCAGTCGTGTTTATTTCAACATCACTACATCAGCTTTCTATAAAGTGCACAGTGTTGCACAGGATGAAAGACTGGATGTAACTGATGCTTCATGGACTGTTAGTCTGTCTGAGCAGTGAGGTCTGGGGACCCTCAGGGGTCTCTGAGGGGGGTTCCCAGCAAAAAGGGGAATAATTTATTTTCACTATAATTCCATCCATAAGTGATACAATGATAGAATGTATGAATATACTATATATGTATATATATACACTATATTTGGTCATGGGTTTCATACACTTTCTGTAATAAAACATCTAAAAGCAAAAATCTTATCAAACGGGGGTCCGTGGTCTGATTTGTGTCAAGTTATAATAAGATAAGCTATGATTATAGGTTTGCTACTAAAGGAGACACTTCACCTTTGATCATTGATTTTTCTGTTGAGTCCAGATAATTATGACTGTTAGTCATTTAGTGCATTTGAATATCTGTCATGTGTTGGACGGCCTGAATCCATTAAACACTTTTATTAAAATGTTTTAGCGTAGGCTTAAATCAAAGTGTTAATATCAAACTGGTCAGTTTGCTGGCTGAGAACTGTTACAGTACTTTGTTTTTTAACTGCTGTTGCATTAATAAAGTGACCACAGGTGCATTCAAATATATGAGAATCTGAGTTATTCTCCAATATTGAGACAACCACCATGGTGTGACCAATTACATCACTGTTGTAATATCTCACAGCCCAGAATAGAAAACGTTATAGGTTAGTATGCACTGTGTGGTTCAAGCTCATGCAGTTTAATAAGGTCAGCGGCTACAAGAAAGATCAGATATTGGAGCGCGACCAGTTCTCCACACGCCCGAAGACGTGATTAGAAGAGACAACTAGATGTACTGACTGAAGTCTGCACCAACCACCACACCCACGTTCACAAAGATCAGCCTCTGATGTTTTTTGAGCGGGCGCTCATCCCAAAGAGGCATTTCTGCTTTGCTATAATAAGCAGCATACAGTTGCTGTAGGATGCGTGTTATTTTAACTTTAGACATCTTGTGGTGCAGTGACGGCCTTTTCCAAACATTCAAAATACATGTTAAGGAGCCAGACAGGTGGATAATTGTAACGCTGTTGCTTAAAATATATATATGTAGATTCAAAAAGATACTGAAATAGCTTGTTAGTCTTGCCACAAAGCTATAATGTTGAATAAATAAATAAATCATATGCTCCCTCTCATGCAAAGATTTTAAAGGGCTGTTCTGCACTTTTTTACTTTCTTTTCCCTCCTTTCAGCTACAATAATTGCCATAAAAATATAGAAAGCCAGGAGAAATGAAGGTAAATACAAA
This sequence comes from Thunnus thynnus, assembly GCF_963924715.1. Lineage (NCBI taxonomy): Eukaryota > Metazoa > Chordata > Actinopteri > Scombriformes > Scombridae > Thunnus > Thunnus thynnus. Next base: position 7,522,955 of record NC_089536.1, on the reverse strand, counting down.
AAAAGCTTTAAAGGGTCTAAATACTGTACAGAACTGTAGTCAATAAAACATATTTTGTGGCAGCCTCCAGTACCACACCGCATCTCATTCACAAAACACCTGATCATGAATGAAACAAATCATTTTTCTTATCTCTGTGACTCTGTATCACTTACAGTTTGTTTGTTCTTCTCGTTGTGTTCTGCTTTGAGCAGCGCACCAATCACAGCGAGCATGACCGTGATGGTGATGACGAGCACCGACGCCGTCTCAGTTATACACAGCTGGCTGTCCACTGAGGACAGGGAGACCCCGGCCTGCTGAGCAGGAGCGTGACAGATGATTTCTTTATAGTCCCCCACATACAGATGTCTAACGTGCTGGATCTTGCTGAAGACGCGCTGCAGCTCGCAGTCGCAGGTCCAGGGGTTGAGGGACATCTGAAGGTGGGTGCTGGTGGTCTGGAGCTTCAGGAAGGTCTTGAACCTGATGTGTTCCAGCTGGTTTCCCTGGAGACCCAGCAGAGTCAGACTCCGTAAAGGAGCCAGAGCCATGGTCTCGATCGCTGAGATGTTGTTGTGGTTGAGCAGCAGCACCTCCAGGCTTTGCTGCCTGCTCAACAGGCCGTCCCTGAGGGTCATCAGCTCGTTCCCTTCCAGGCTGAGGAAGCTCAGTCGAGACAGGCTGCTGAAAGCTCCGACATCCATCGTCCGGATGAGGTTGTAGCTCAGGTCCAGTTTTTTCAGGTTCTCAAAGTCACCCAGTGAAGAGGGGTCCAGGTGCTGCAGCAGGTTGTGGTCCAACCAGAGCTCCTGGAGGGAGGATAGACTCTGAGAGAAGTCCAGAGGGAGCCAACGCAGCTGGTTATGACTCAAGTCCAGCTTCTCCAGAAATTGTAGTGATGACAGAGACTGAAATTATTTAAACACAATGATGGAAACTGTGAAATCATTTGAATGTAGGCCAGAAATTAGGCATCACTATGACCAGCAGATTAGAAATAATGTCAAAAAGAGTGGAAAGAGTTACTCAATCAATCATTCCTCCTGTTCACACTGACCATTAAGAGATCCCTTCCTGATGTGCTTTCAGTGTAAGCGATGGGGGACAAAATCCACAGTCCTTATTTTGTTGTAAAAATGTATTTTCAAGTTTATGTGAAGCTAATGTGAGGCTTTATCTGTCCAATTTACTCTAATCTAGAAGAATATCTTCCAAAGTAAATCTATTTAGTACAAATTCCCTTTTTGTTACTTTCCTTCCACTGCAACTCAACAAGGAAACAAAAATGGATTTTTCCACCAAAAAAGCTTTTATCCACTTAATATCCACTTACATCCACTTTATTTGACTTACTCAGACGGCCGAAGCCTCTTATAAGCTTCAGATCAACTTTTAAATGCATTTCTGTGTAAAACGAGGACTGATGACGGATTTTGGCCCCCGTCACTTACACTGGAAGAGCATTTGAAGAGGATCTTTTAATGGTCAGTATAAACAGGAGGAATGACTACAGCAAGAAAAACATGTTTCAGTGTTCATATGGATGCATGACTTGTTTTAAGACACCCTTGAAATATTATGAACCCATCCTTTAAGTACAATTTTGAGGTACTTGGGTATTACTACTCTTCTATATTTCAGAGGTAAATATTGTTTTTACAGGATTTATTTCACAGCTTTGAACTTCTACTTAAATATACAATTTGGTGCTTTGTTAAAGATTAAACTACCAGTGTATAAAGTATTTAAAATTAGTTCCACCTCCACAAATGAATGCAGAAGTAATAATAATGAGATAATAATAAAATATGTAATAATAAAAGGCCATTTTTCTGCATAGAGTAGTTTTACTTTTGATATTTTATTATATTTGGCTGATGATACTTCTGTTCTTTCACTTAAGTACTATTCTGAATGTAGTTTTTACTTCTAACTCAGTATTTTCACCTTTAATTATATAAAGAATCTGAATATTTCTTCCACTACTGATCAAAAACAGTGTTAAATGCAGAAAAATCTACAATAAAATGAAACACACAGCTTATACATTTGTTACCTTTGACTGCACAGTCTGGATGCTGTTGTTGGACATGAGGAGGATCTTCAGTGACCACAGCCCTACGAAGGATCCGTTGCATACCTCGGTCAGCTGGTTCCCACTCAGATCCAGCAGCCAGGTGCCGTGAGGGACGCCGGCTGGGACTCGGACCAGTCCACGAGACCTGCAGTCCACAAGGTCAGAGGATTCGTGGCACATGCAGCGGCTGGGACACAACCTGACGCCCGACACCACCGTGCTCACAAGGAGAGGCAGCAGAGGAATCACACCCAGCATTTTGCAGACACTTGCAGAATATGTTTGCCCTCTTGTGTACAGAAACACAGCCTGCTTCAGTGGAAAGATGTTGATGTCATTTCTCTCTGAGTGGACATTGACTATTCCTGATTATGGAGGGATTATGAGCTTAAACAGATAATCACAAAACAACCCTATCTGGGGGGAACAAACCTGGTCTGTTTTGGACTCATTCCTAAAATAAGGATTTATATCCAACATGGACGCATGAAGCTGTTTTTTGGTGATAGCAGTAAAGTTATCTTGTTATTTCTGCATCACATCGCACAAGATTATGAGGATTTTTTCATAAGTACATCTTTGAGAGTTGCTGGAGGAATCAGCTTGTGACCCAGCATGTTAGAGATTACGCTGGTCTTAATGGTTACATGATGTTATAGTCTGTTTTGTTATGTTTGCAACCTGCAAACTTAATCTGAATATCTTTTGTTGATACAATATTAAATCATCAGTAGTCACAATGTTAAAAAAAGCCACAATATGCTTTCAAAACCTGCAGCACTCTGGATTATTAAACAAGTATGATATGATTCTAATAATTAATGGAAAAAACTACCAAAATTGTTCAGGTAGCAGCTTCTCAGATGTGAATATTTGCATGTTTTCTTTGGGTTTTGTGCTGTTTAAACATTTGATTAAGTGACCTCAGGTTTTGGGAAACTGATGGGTATTTTTCATCATTTTCTGATATTTTCTGGATCAAACTATTAATGATTAATCAAGAAATTAATCTGCAGATGAGTCTATAATGAAACTAATCATACATGTTATCAGTGAAAACAATTTCATCAACCACACCAGCCTACCTGAAATTTGGCAGTACATTTCCACCCAAAAGCATAAAAATATCAGTGCTTTTCTGGAGGTATTTCCCCACATAAGTCTAACTTTGTAAACTACATATTTCAATAAAGATTTCACACTGCTAGTTTACTGCCAGGTGTCACTCAGAGGACAGCAGTAAATATCAAACAGCTTTAGAGTAAACCAGAGGCTTAAGGCATTTAAATAATTAATTTGAAACCGTGATGCCTTCAGGTTGCCTGTAATTACACGGATGCATCGTAATAAAGCTACCAAACAATCACGGAGAGGAAACCCGAGCACTTATGAAAACTCTATCTGTTCAAAAACATTGATTGAAGGACAGCTGTGATGGTCACGCTGAGTTTTCACGGATATAAACCACAAATTTTTCCTGACAGGAGCCTCGTACGCCCAAGATCTTACCCATGAAATACACCCCACCATGGATGTATTTCCAGTCATTTCTATTACCTCAGGGTTGAAACATAGAAAGTGATACTCATACTCTTGTTGAATTCAATCATTCTTCAGAAAGCCCTTCAAAAAGTTGTTGAAAATTACAGTATTACAGTCAGAATTTTTGTTACTTTTATTTTAGAAAATGTCCTTTAAAGTGTGGCGTTTCAAGTCACATTTTGTTTAAAATACAGAAAATACAGACAGTAGAACATGGATACAGCAAAAAAGGAAACAATGACAGAAAATAAAGCTAACAAGCCTTTCTGACTGCTCTAGTTTTCTCTTTTTGAAATGGAACTGAAGGCAAAGGAAGGAGGGCGGAAAAAAGAAAAAGGCTTCAGGGACAGGAGGGGAGGAGTGGGGGCAGAATGAGACAAGTTAGTTAAGGAAACTATGGTTGCTTTATGGTTCATGTTTAAATTATTCTTTATAAAGTCTAATTTAAGATTTAATCTTTCCTCTTTCTTTTTTGTCTTTTTCATTTAATGGTATTTTGATCTTCTGGATCCAGGGCCCTCAGCGCTCCTCCTTGTGGTCTCAGACTGAGGACAAGGAATGCAGACTTAGTCTGGCAGTGGGAACAAAACCACCTGCGTCGCCTTCCCCGGTTGACCCACACTGCCAACTCAAGAAGATAAAGTGGAGTCCTTCTGTGTTTGCTGTGCTTGTGAACGTTGCATGGACTTCTGACTTTCCACGTCTCTAAAATGTTTCTCAACCTGTAGGAGTAAGAAAAAAAAAAAAAAAGTTATGAACAATCTGGACACCCAGTCTGTTGGAAAACAAACCGAAAACATTCCTCCTGCAGCAAAAACTGAGGTTTCTAATCTGTGGGTTTCTTTGCTGTTGATTTGAATCATGTTCTCAGTCGTCAGGTAACAATAAACCAGACTATAACAGTCAAAAGTTTGCAGATATGGGGTGAGAGACATTTGCTTCCTGTCGTGAATTCAACCGTCTCTTGCCCAGATTTCAATCTAATTAGACTTTGACACATGAAATCTCAAGACTCTCAAACGTCTCAGACCAGTTTGGGAGACGGGATGTGACAGACTTCATTCAGGAGATACTGTTTATAACTGCAGGTGACACTAGCAGCAGAAGGAAAGATGCTATTTAAGCTGCAGTGAGACGGTGACAGAGGTTTAATGACAGTCTAAATTTTGGTGAAACTCTATATTTTACAACTTTGTTGACTGCTCTGTTACAACCCCACCCACACCATCTCCTGTCCCCTCTCCTTTATGCCACAACAGTAAATCTGCTGTAGTGTTAAAAAGGAAAAATATAATGTGTTCAAAAACAGTGATTTATGTCAATATTAAAAAAAAAAATCTGTTGCAGTTGCTCATTTTGTGCCAGTACAGCCAGTCATATTATTCAGGAAGTGTCTCTGACATTGGCAGCGTTGCAGTTTTGCAGTTTGCCAACCGAAACAGAGATTTAACTGATTTAACCCACACTTAATTACAGACGGTGAACTAAAACAACCTGAACATGCTTGTGTGGACAGAATCTGCTCTGACACATTAAGCCTTTTCAAATGTATCTGTTTTAGTGTTGACATGGAATTAAAGCATTAAAAGGAAAAATCTTGGTTTTACTAATTTTTATGCAAACGTATATGAAACAGTAGCTGTGATCTGAGTATGATGATTCCGCCGTGTAGACAGGAAACAATTACTTTACAAGATTTTGATGACTGATTAATCATTTGGGTTATTTTTCAAGCAGAAATGACAAAAAATTTGCTGGTTCTGATTCCTCAGATGTGAGGATTTGCTTAGGACTGTTGGTTGGACAATTAAACTTAAATTAATAGCTGAGAAAAGAAGAAAAATCAGCAAACAAATCTTCACAATATAATATAGACGTATAGATAAAAAAAGTATACTTACTATTTTGCGTACATGACTTAAAGCGCTTCCCTCTTTGCCTTTGCAGTTCTCAACCTGGTAAGGCGGCGAGATTATGACGTCGTCCATCACAATAATGTTCTTCTCCTGCCATTTACAGTCTTTGATGCTGCAGAGAAAAGAAAAACATCATCTTATATGTGGAGGATGTTTGTTTGTAAAGCGAATAATGTAACAGGACTGACAGGGTGTGACGCACACTTTTCATACTCCAAAGATTTATCTTTTCGCTCCATTTCAACTTCACAATTTACACGACTTGTCAAAGAGGAAAGTATCTCCCAGTATGACTATTTCTATGTCAAATAATAAAATTACGGCAAGTTGCATCTGTCCCACAAACTAGGGAAACACCCATACAGGTGTCCAATAACGGTCTGATACGAGGCTAAAATAAGGCTGGATCAGGTATCTGAGACTAAAACCTGATACCATCAAACACATCACGTTTGAATCAGACACAAAGTGAGTAAAGCAGAGGACACGCAGGAAGTTATTTCTCATGTTTTGTTGTCTCAAGATCAAAAAATAAGAACTCGACATCTTCTGTAATCATCAAATTATCAGTGATCACAAGAAAATGTTTTGACATAAACTGTCAACAAAACAAGTCTTTTTATTGCAAGTGGAATTAATATTTTCATGTCTTCCTCTGTCTACAGATCTTTATTAAAACTGGACTCGGATCAGCTCAAGTCAGCCAAAAACTGACACCTGATGCCCCCCAGAAACCCGGTTCTGAATTGGAACTGGCTCTAAAATTTTAAGAACCTGGGTTATTTTTAAGATTGGTTCTTTTATTGGTACTTTTATACGTTTTGGTGTAACTTATTGTCGCGCCGCAGCCTCTCCTCTCCTCTGCTCTGCTGTGTGTGTGTGTGTGTGTGTTTGACGGAGGATGAGGCTCAATTCCTCCTCCACACACACACACAGCAGAGCAGAGAGGTGGACGCAGTGAACCAGAGGAAGTAAGATAACATTTTACGTTCCTTACTGTAAGTGCAATAAAAGCTTTGCGAGTAAAAAGCCAATAAAAGTCATTTATCAAAGCACCTGTTCAACAAGCATCAACATGTAGAGAAGCGATATCGTCCGCAGTCTCCATCCATCATCCAAATGTGATTTTTCCTAATTGGATTGACAGACCTCTGAACTAAGAGAGGTCATAGCGAGAAACAAAGACGTGCTGGTGCTCGTTCATTACACTCAGCACACAATTCACCACCAAAACATGTTTTTTTAACGCAATAAAATACAGAGGAAGAGGGAGGATGTGTTGACTCTTCTGTTTCTGGCAGTGTTAGGAGTGGAGGAGAGGTCAAACAGAACAATATCTGAGAAGGTTCATCTGCCTTCAAATGGGTGATTTTTTCAGAAAAAGTCATTTCCTCCCACATTACATTAGCTACTTTCACTTTTTATTAGCAGCATGTTTCTGCTTAGTTGTTGGTTTTGTTTTGAACGATTTTTCTAAAATTTCTTTTTTTGGACTTCAGTTTGAGTTTTCTGTTCTGGTCCTATTTTTATCCATTCTTACATGACACTGGTGGGTGAAGAAGGAGTCTTAAGGAGTCCAATCAGTTCCTAGTAACCGAGACCTGATCCAGGACCTGAGTATTCAGTCTAATCAGGAAAGGTTCCCTTCTGTCACCGCAGGACTCCGTCACCTCTGATCACACGGTGAATCGTAATCAGTTCAGGATAAAAAATGTTTTTCAAGGTGGTTTCTTTTGGTGGAACATCCTGCTGCTTGTTTGTGTTTTGTGATTCTCAGATGTGTGTTTGAATGCCGTTGGGTCTCTTTAAGAAATCTAATTTATGTATTTATGTTTGGGGTCAGGTAGGTCTTCCAGGGGTCGGTTTTTGGATGGGATGTGAAGACCTCTTAACTGAGGTAAGCTAATAACAGACGGCACAAAATACTTAGACCAGCAGACTGAACACCAGTATGAAGTTCTTACGTTTTGTGAATAGTCTGGAATAGCTGTTGGCCCTCCACAGAAACCCCAGCACTGATTGCATAGGCTTGGGACAGCTTGTCCTCCTTTTCTGTCCGTGCTCGATTGGCAAGCTGCGGAGAGTTGAACAGAACAAAAGGCACTCTTAACATCGCACGTTATTTGCTTTGACAGATTTGAACAAGGACCAGATTCTTATTTTTTTTAAATACAATAAGAACAAGTCAGGACACTTAATCCTGTATTGTGTTCTGGTTCTGGATTCAGTTATTGCTCACAATATTTATCGCTGTGGGAGAGACTCTATATATGGATTTCATTACGTTGTCTAAATCCAATTTACATGCATAATTGCCAGAAGAAAGTCATATATCTCATTGGCTGTACAGTATACACATATGCATTTTACACTTTCACTCATTAGCCTTAACTGAGTAGAAAAACCCTGAATAGGAAACTAGTTAATAGCAGGACTTAATTTAAGGTTACACACTTAATTTCATAATTTATGTTACCAATATAAAAGAGCCATCAATAAACATGTTGCTGTTCTACTATTCAGGGACTGGATCCTCAGAAGTCTGTGTTTATAGAGCGAATATGTCTCGTTTCACACGCTCTTCAAAATTGGACTGATTTTGCTCAAACTTGAAGGACATAATCAGCATATCATTTCCAAGCCTCATTACACCAGAATCCACTGTGGCTGCTCAATTCTTTTTTTGAAGCATTCGGGTGATTCTTGTCAAATCAAAGTCAAGAAATATCAAGCAGCTGCAGATGGCAACTGGCAGATACAGTGCTTGAACTAGATCAATGAAAAGGTGTAAACACAAGTTGTAAATGTACAGTTGTCCATCATGTGCTGAGTTGAAACACCACAACCAACACGTCACCAGTCATTTACCTCATGACAGATTAGGGGTGGAACGGTACGTGTATGCGTATGACGTATAGGCTCCATGAGCAAAACAATAACTATCAAAATAGTTTAATGATCCACTTACTACGACGCGTGGAACAATATTTCTACAGCTTGAGTTCCACCTGCAACATTTTGGCAGTGCACCGCTTAGCTGTAGCATGCATAGCATGCTTGTATGCTAGCCAAGGTCGCCTGGTTACCCTGTAGTGTCGCTGCAGTCAGAATGACAAATGAGAGACTCGTAACACTGACTGAACGCGACACTATTATTAAAATATGCTCTGTTATCTCTGTAGTGAATTGATACCACGTGTCCTCCGCCCCCCCTCCCCTCCCCTCTCTGTGACGGTGGCCTTTGAGTGAAGCCGTTCAGAACAACAATAAAAACATGTGATTTGTGACGTGTTCAGACAGCACGTCGTTTAAGCAGTTCTGAGAGAGAAAAATGAAGTGTTGCAGTAAAAGTCGTGGTTTGGTCCCTTTGACTGACATATTATATATGACATCATTAGATTATTAATAGTGAAGCATCAGTGTTAGAGCAGCATGTTACTGTTGTAGCTGCTGGAGGTGGAGCTAGTTTACACTACTTTATATACAGTTAGACCATAAAACAGCTGTCAGCAGGTGTCCTGACTCCTTTTTCTAACTTTTTTTTCCTGCTGCACTGAAATAGTACCGAACTGTGACCTCAAAACTGACGTAGACATCGAACTGTGAATTTTGTGTACCGTTACACTCCTATGACAGATACTTAAAATGTGTGCCTTAAAAGCTGACAAGAATCACCCAAATGCACCTTTAGGTCTCTTATGAGGAGACTCTTATTTGGGAAGGAGGCTCAGTCAGACCTGCTGGTCCTCTTAAGGAACAGGCCACATCCTTTGGATCAAGCCCTGAATTGAGTCACATCTTATATTATTCCCATCACCGAACCAACACACATTAAAAAGGAGGGAAACAAAGTTGACGGGCTTACCTTGCTAACATTCAGTGATGCTAGTGGGGGTGGAGTCTCAGTGCGGTCATTTATTATGTCCACATCAGAAACATAGGCTAAGTTGATCAGGATGACGTCGTTGAGGTTTGGCTTACCGCTGGTGGAAGCACATTCTTTGGAAGAACATTAGTCAAGGCACATAAATAAAAAAACAGGAACTTTTGGATATTGCTTCAAAACAAAGTCACAACTCAGATCTGACCTCTGATGAACCTAAACGCCGTCAGTCAGACCGCACAGAGACGCTTATGATACAGAGAACACTGGCTGACTGGCGACGCTGACAGTGAGAGGTAGTGCCAGTTACACCATGCAACAACCCACAGGCAGTGCTGCCACCTATAGTGACCATGAATGAATGGTAGACTCATTAAGATGTGAGATTTTTTTTTAACAGCTTCCTTTGCTGAACAAGTCCAGTAAATCCACAGTCTTTTGAGTCAATTACCCAGTGGCAGTTTCCTCAATTTTGCACCCACCTCATTAAACCTTTTAATCTAATTTTACGAAGTGCCTGATCATGAGAAACTCTTTAAGCGCTGATTCCGGGTCCCCCTGATTGACATTTTGAGTGAAAAAGTTTAAAAATTTTAAAAGACAGACAGTAAAAGAGAATTTATTTCGACGTAAATCTGCAGTTTCAGGAAAACCCCTGACAGCGTTTCACCTCGAGGCACTGACCTCACGTGCCCTGCAATAACACAGGCACGGCTTGTCGGGCGGATTCTGGTGCTTGAGTATGTTCTGAACAGGCAGTCCACATATTTTATACCAATCTACTTATAGCATTCATTTGCTGATTGCCCTTTTATTTTGTTGGGACATTTATTTTAAAGAAAAAAACAGGCTAGAGCAAGGTTTGACCTGTTATAACAGCAACAGCATGACCTTATCATGTTTGACCTCCGTGGGAAAAAAAAACTGCTCCAACGGTCGATGCCAAGTGTGTTTCAACACAAAAATGAAAATTCTTAGTTTCATTTTGAGCTGTTGATCAAAAGACTACCAGTAAGCCCTGTAAAAGACAGCTTCGTTGTAAATATGCAGGCTTCCTACTTCCCTGCATGAGTCAAGAGGGTTTTACTAAAAACTCATTTGACTGTGAAGTTTCCTCAGTACCTTCCAATACAAACTGCCCTGTCACAATGTTCTAACTAGAGGATATGTCTATGCTTCTAGTGGACAAAATGGCCTGTAATGCCAACCGTCAAAGCCTCTTCATTCAATGTACTCACTTCATTCATTCATTCATTCATTCATTCATTCGGGGTCCCCACCCTAAAGCTCGGCCACGTTGAAGGAGGATAGCTTCACGATTTTTTAAGTCAGTCTTAAAACAACAGTCAGGCGCCCATGTGAACACTGAAAGAGTTTTTTCCTCTCTTGATGTACTGTGCTTTCAATGTAAGTGATGGGAGGCCAAAAAGCCACAGTGTGTCTGTAGAGTCGATTTGTGCAAAAATGCAATTAAATGTTTATTTGACGCTTATACTGTATGAGACTCCAGCAGTCCGAGTTAGTCATATCAAGTGGATATCTGTCAAATTTTCAGTCTTTTTAGCATAAAATTCCTTCCTTGTGTTTCCCTGAAAAGTCCCAATGAAAAGATTGTAATGTTGAAAAATATCAACTTGATTTGACTCATTTGGACGCCTTCATATTAGCTTCAGATAAAGTTTTAAATACATTTTTTGCACAGAAGGAGGCTTGTGCGTTTTGGCTCCCATCACTCCCATTGTAAGTGCACTATGAATGGATCTTCAAATGGCCAGCATGAACAGGACGGATGATTACAGCAAGAAAAACCTATTTTAAATGTTTTAAAACACACTTGAAAAATTATGAATCCATCCTATAACTATATCTTAGGGCTTCAGTGAATCTAAGTCATGAGGTGGCCCCTGAATGATGCCCACACTACACACACACACCCATGAAAGGGTGTAGACACGCTCAACAGCAAGCTAGCATCGGTTGTGATGAACACATGATGCTCGAGGCACTTGAATCGTGCCGAAATTAAATGCAAGAGCACCACAATTCATTCAATAATCACCCAATAATTACAATGTCATCCGATTGGGATGAAACACGAGGGGGACAGCCCAGCTAATACGGTTAATTGAGCTCGTAGCGTCGGTGTGGGGTTGACCGAAACGTAGCATATTAGCCGAGCTAGCTGTTAACAGCAACTTTCATTGTAGCGTGGAAAACGGGGGACTCGGTGTCCATTCATCGCCAGCTTTTGGAAAATACCCACCAGCATCTCCACGTAACAACACCAGAATTTATGTGGCTCTAAATATGTGTACATGAGCCAAAGTGAGATGCGTTAAACGGCAGTTAGCTCGCTTAACTAGCGGCGGTCGGTGCCAGTTGGGAGCACACAGCCATGATGCCGCTGCCAGATAGTGATCCATGTCGAGCTCCGGCAACACAATGAGTGCTTTCAAAACACAAGCAGATAACGTGGAGCCATGAAATGACCCAGCAGCACCAACACGACCCGCAGCAGATAACACACGGATGTGCAGCTACCATGCGATGAAAGTAACTAAAAACGGACAAAGATATTTAACTCAGCGGCCGCCAATCACGCATGCGCGGACCACTATCTGACATATTTTCGGTTACAGGCCCCTCGCAGCCCGGCAGGCCAGCGAGCCATCCACGGCTCCAAACAGGCAAAGGATACTCAGAGTCAACATCTTGGACTGGTAGTCAAACGCGACCACTTCTCCCTGCAGACGTTGGCCCAAGCAGGTGAAGCAAGAGATATGGCTCCCGACGCTGAAATACTCCCCCGGTCCAGGAGCCGCCATCTTCTCCGCCAGGAAACCGGAGCGCCTGCCTTACGTAAAGCGACGTGATGACGTGTCCAGACGAAAGCCTGGGCGCAAGGACTGTGTATAAATCAATCTTTATATACAGAAAATAAATAAATACATAGGTAATAAAAATCTTTATATACAGTCTATGATTGAAGTCGTTTGAATTTAGAGAGTATTTTGAGTCTATCCAATTTATAAACAATAAGAAATGTCCACATACAGTTAGTATGCTCCTTTTTAAAGAAATCTGATTTTATTGCCTACCTATTCTGTTAAGTTTTTTTCTATCTATCTATTTATTATTATTACTTTGACCATTTGTCCTGTTACCATGTTGACTGTATCAACAAACTGAGAGTGAAGTCATGTCCTTTATTATCCTTATTTCATTATGATGCCTAATTGTTCTTTGTTATTGTATTATTGTCACACATGTTTTATGGCAATTTCTATAAATAAAGTGATGAAAATAAAGAAGTCATAGTCGAAGTTTGTCCCGTTATGTTTTTTCTGTCACCACCATGAATGTATAATAAGTTAATAATGTAATACATAATAATCTTATAATACATCCATGATCAACACAGAGATGAAAAGACAACTAGAGAGATGCTTAGACTTTAAAACATATTTTTACAGTGGTAAATCTGCGGTGCGGGAATTTTGTCTTTCAATCATTTCAGAGCTAACTTCAATTTAAGGACATATTGCTGCACCCTCTAAATGTGATATCAATTGAAGCTGGAGTACTTAAGAAGGAGAAAAACTTGGATTTTCTGGCAAACAATGTGATTTAATTCATAGATGTGAATATTTAAAGTTAAGCCCCATATCGACTGATGAAAGAATGAACTGAAGCTATTTGCAAAATCTCTTCAATGCATGAAGGACATAAACGCCCCAAACTTTTTTTCTTTATCGGACTTGTTTGTACTTAAACATATTTGTTTTTTGTCTTTTTATATATCATTTTTTGTCTTAAGTATCCTATTGTTCCAACATAAATGTATGTTTTGTATTATTGAAATATGCCATAAAGGTTTGTAATTGAATTTTGTAAAAAAAAAAAAAAAAAAAAAAAAAAGAGAGAGAGAGAGAGAGAGAGAGAGAGAAAGAAAAAAGAAAAGATGAAGGGACAACTCATCTTTTTTGAGTCAGACTTTTTGGTATGACCTTAATCTTTTTTTTAAAGAGAAAATTAGATACTCAAACTTGATTCTTTACAATAATCATAATAATAACTTTATGTATATAGCATCTTTAAAAACAGAGTTTATAAAGTGTTTTGACAGACAAAACAAAACCAGAATACTCAGAAAGCAATATAACAATAAAAAGTCAAACAGTTCAAAAGCGAGACAAAATTATGATAAGGTTAAGAGAAGAAGACAAAAGACGTAAAAACACAGTAGAGAGAAGACCAAAGGACGATAAAAGATAAAAAATTTAAAAAAGATGGCAAAAAGACGACATCAATTAAAAGCAGGTCCATAAAAATGGGTTTTAAGAGGTGATTTAATGCCCCTCAGGAAAAGGTATGTTATTCATCTTATTTCTTTATTATCAAAATTACATATACACGCCAGAAAATTTGCAAAACAGAAGCCCAACCTTACTGTCCTCATGTCCTACTTAAAATCCTTCTTGCACACACTAAAATAGTGCGTAAACTCTAAAGCTGTGAAAATTAGAGCCTTATGTAATGCATTTAATTTGTAATTTATTTCATTTAATTTAGTTTATGTTTGCTTTTTCTTTTTATTTCTTTATGGATGTCTTATGATCTGTGCACTACCTCGGCCATACATTGCCTTGTTACTGTTGGTGGAATGGTAAACCTGTTGTAAATAAAGTTTTTTGTTTTTTTAAATGTTTTTTTTTAAGTGCGTTATGTAGCCTATGCCATTTATTTAGGTAACAACCAAGGGTCAATCATCAGTTTTTACCATCTCTTACTCCAATGCAATGTTTGAATTTCTTTGTTTCAAAGAAGTTTCAATTGTCCTACTGTTGTGAATTCATTCATTCATTCATTCATTCATTCATTCATTCATTTATTCCACTTTATTGTGTACATTAACGAACATGAGGTACATTTTTGGGAACGAAATGCCAAGGAGATTCACAAACAACACATAATAATAATAATAATAATAATAATAATAATAATAATAATAATAATAATAATAATAAACTTGTACTATACTTTTGATTCGCAGTGAACAAGAATAGAAAGAAAATAATAAATAATATATAATAAAGAATAAAAATAACGAATAAAATAAATACATAAAAGAAGTAAAACAACAGAAAAAAAACAAAAAACCGTTAAATTCAACTGTAAGTTAACGGGCTCCCTCTACCGGAAATGTGACGTAACTGTCACCGTTGTTGCAGTCCATCAAGAAGTAACGTAACAAAACAACCAGGATTGAGTTTTCTTGTAGCTGCATGTTTTGGGAGAGGAGTTAGAAATGGAGGCCGTTTACACCGAAGGCATTTGGATGGCAGAGAGTCTCCAGCAGAACACCAGAAGTCTGGAGACATTTTGGCTAGTTGTCACTCACATTGGAGATCCCAAAGCAGCTTTCCTGTTGGTGTTTCCTTTCACTTATTTCATCAGCCGACGGGATGGAGTGGCGGTGGTTTGGGTGGCGGCCATATCGGAGTGGTTAAACCTGGTGTTTAAATGGTAAGGATCAGTTTAAACAGTGGTTTTTAAACGTTTGGCTTTTACTCTATGAACATGTTAGTTGTCTTGGACATGTTAGCATGTAGCTAAACGGCCTGTTGATATCTAAATCAGTCAATATAAGTAAGACAAAATAACAAATGTAATATTTTCTCTTTTCGACTGTTATTCGTAACAATGAAGTTTGAAACAGTTATAATATTCATTCTGTTGACGTCCCAGCTTCCGGGACCATCTAGTGCAGTCCGACCCTGTGCACTGTCCGAGGTGAAACAGACAACAGCGGAACCTTAAAGGACGGATTCACAATTTTTCAAGTCCGTCTTAAAACAACAGTCAGGTGCACAAATGAACATTAAAACAGGTTTTTCATGCTGTAATCATTCCTCTTGTTCATACTGACCATTAGAAAATCCCTTCATAATGCACTTACAGTGTCAGTGATGGGGGCCAAAATCCACAGTCCTCCTTCTGTGCAAAAATGTATTTAAAGGTTTATCTGAAGCTAATATGAAGTTTCAGCCGACCAAATGAGTCAAATCAAGTAAATATCTTTCAATGTTTTAGTGCCAAAGTCCCTCTTTTTGTTAGTATTCTTCCACCACAGCTTAACATGGAAACACTGTCTGAGGAAACACAAAGAGGGAATTTGATGCTAAAAAGACTGTAAATGTGGCAGATATCCACTTGATATGACTAACTCAGACTCCTGAAGCCTCATATAAGCTTCAGCTAAATTTTTTAATGCATTTTTGCACAAAATGACTGTGGACACACTGTGGATTTTGGCCCACATCACTTACATTGAAAGCACATTTGAAGGGGATCTTTTAACAGCCAGTATGAACAGGAGGAATGATACAGCAAGGAAAACCTCTTTCACTGTTCATATAGATACTTGACTGTTGTTGTAAGACATCCTTGAAAAATTGTGAACCTGTCCTTTAATAAACAGCACAGTCAGAGTTAGTAGTTGTTGCATTTTCTCCTGGATATAAGAAACCATGAAAGATTTAAGGTTGGAGTAGTAGAAATTGGAAGAGAGAGGAGTATTAAATGATTGTTGGAGATAGGAGACAAACACAACATGAAGTCATGATGTTACACAGTAATATTAGGTGACAGCATGTAGCTTTACATTACAGAAATGTACTTTATTGTATGTTATGTGTTGTAAAATAATGATTTTTTTCCAGGATGCTGTTTGGAGAAAGGCCGTTCTGGTGGATAGGCGAATCACGTCTCTTTGTCAACAAGCAGCCCAACGTCCACCAGTTTTCCTCCACCTGTGAAACCGGGCCAGGTGAGAAGTCCTCATCGGAAAATGTTGACATGTAGCCGCCACATTTATCATTAATAGTCCACTTAATCCACAGTTATAGCTCTAAAGCTAGCGTCTGTCTTTCAGGCAGTCCGTCAGGACATGCGATGGTGACGGCGGCAGTCTGGTGGGTCGTGGTTTCCTCCCTGGGGTCATTTCTGTACTCCCGTACTCACAGGTGTGACCTTTTGGCTTTTACAAGACACATGAAGAAACTAGATCTTAGCACCGGTTTCCTGTGCATCAAAGAATTGACTTTTAAAATGCTACTGTTGGTTTATAAATCTTTGAATGGTTTAGAGCCAGAATACATTTCTATGAACCATCCAGACCTCTCAGATGATACGGGTTTGCTTTCTGTCTCCTGACTCAAAGCTAAACATGGAGAAGCAACATTTAGTTTTTATGCATCACATATCTGGAACAAACTCCCAGAAAACTTGAGGTCTGCTTCGACTCCCAGTTCTTTTAAATCAAGGCTTAAGACTTTTTTCTTTGCCACACTGCCTCAAATTAAATTTAAAATTGGACTTTAACTCATATCTCAAACTGCCCTGTAATACTTATCCTCCAGTTTAATCTGTTTTATTGTATTTTTATCTTCTATTTCATTTTACTCTCATTAAAACCTACGTATATGTTTCTTTCCTTAATAAGCTTTTATGTTTTTGCCTTATGTTTGTACTTCTCTCCAGTGTGCTGTTATCAGCTGTTCCTTTCCTGCTGTATGTGCTGATGCTGGTGGCAGTCGGACTCTCTAGGATCTTCATCCTCGCCCACTTCCCTCATCAAGTCATCGCTGGCTCCATCACAGGTCTGAATACAGTTTCATACATGAGCTGAAACATTGGAGTAGGGGTGGGCTGTATGGATTAAATCATCTATCATGCTATTTATAATTTTACATAAAAATATTGATATATATAGTTCTGTGCAAACATTTTAGGCATTAAAGTAAAGTGAGGAAGCTTTCAAACATGATACCATGAATGGTTTTTATTTATCACTTAATTTCATACAAAGTTCAGTAAACAGAAGAAACCTCCTCCGTACACCTGCACACAGTTTTTCAGGTTCTTGGCAGGTCGGTCGTTCCTTCATCATGGAGAAGTTGCCGCAGTTGTTGTGTGGATTTAAGCGTCTCAGCTGCTTCTGTCTCTTCACGTGATCCCAGACTGACTCCATGATGTTGAGATCAGGGCTCTGTGAGGGGGCCAAACCATCTGTTGCAGGACTCCTTGTTCCTTTTGTCGCTGCTGAAGATAGCTCTTTATGACTCCGGCTGCATATTTGGGGTCGTTGCCATGCTGCAGAATAAATTCGGGACCGATCAGACACCTCCATGATGGTAGTGCATTATAAATAAGAATCTAAAACATCTAAAGTGGTTTAAAGGTTTCGCACTGTACTGTAGATGTCATAATATAATAGAAGTTCTGGAAAATCAATTGAGAAATTGTAAATGGGTTACACAATCAGACCATATTGCCTCTAATTCATTCAGTTAAATACCTGACAAGTAATTCTGCAAAAATCATATGAATCCAATATTACCTCTCACACATTGATTTGCAACATTTCCCACTGCAGCCTAACGCGCTCAGAGATGTTAATCACATTATGAATTATAGGGAAAAATTGTTCTCCCTTCCCTAAAATTGTCTCCTGGTATATATCATCCTTTCACCCACTCTTAATATGGAGATTATTTGTGTGAGCAGTATAAATTCAAGCCTTTTTTGTAATCCTTTGTTAGCACAGAGGTTAAGCAAGAACATACAGTATATTTTTTCATTGCAAATCTAAACCGATCAATTCCTCCTGTCAGGTTTCATTCTGGGGGTTGTCCTGAGCCGCAGAGTACCAGAAGGTCGCCCCCTGCTGTTCTTCTTCATGTTGAGCATCGGTCTGCTGTTCGGCGCTCTGTTGCTACACGCTGGACTGGAGCAGCTGGGGATCGACCTCTCCTGGTGAGTCTTTTATCGTACTGGTGTCTGTTCAGTGCTAATAATCTCTGTGAGGTGAAGCTGAAGAACGTTTTCCCGCCTGTTTTACTCTGTAGGTCTATTACTTTGGCTAAGAAATGGTGCAGCCGTGCAGAGTGGATTCGGTTGGATACAGCGCCGTTCTCCTCTCTGACTCGAGACTGCGGAGCCCTTCTGGGTTTGGGACTGGCCCAGTACTGGAAGCCTGGCGGATGGTCTCTTCCCTGGGCGCCGCGGGCTTTGTCTCTGGCCATCGCGTCCATGGGACTGTACCACGTTAATCGTCTGCCGCTGCCGGTCCGACCGCAAGGCCTCTTCTACGGCCTGTTCTTTGTCAAATTTGTCATAGTGCCTCAGATTGTAATGGTTCTCGTGCCTGGACTGATTCACCTGTTCACACACAAAAACAAGAAGGACTAGAGACAGTTTCCGTTCCACATTACAGGTATCGATCACTCCTCCGAGGACGACAGCTTCCGTCTTAGTTTCTGTAAACACTTGAAATGTCTATCAGTGTATTTAACGGGTTATCTTTTGGTTATAGGTTATACTAGTCACTCCAAGCTGATTTTTCTTCTTTTCAACCAGAATTCAAATGGCAGAGCAACATTGTCTTAAGTCGATTACTTTTTGCTTTTCTTTTGATGAAAGTATGGGGCCTTAAATGCGGGGATTTTAGATTTTAAAATACGCCGTGCAGTAAATTTATACACCATGATAGAGATAAGTGTCAGTGTCAGTGC
Organism: Thunnus thynnus; assembly: GCF_963924715.1. Classification (NCBI taxonomy): domain Eukaryota; kingdom Metazoa; phylum Chordata; class Actinopteri; order Scombriformes; family Scombridae; genus Thunnus; species Thunnus thynnus. The sequence continues at coordinate 7,503,980 of NC_089536.1, read as the reverse complement.
AACAATATTATTATGCAGCTGTGCAGTGCAGTTTAGGGATATCGTGCATCCTTCTGTTGAAGGAACTACTGTAGCTTTCAAATGTTGCCTAAGAAAGATTGTGAGGAAAAACAAAGAATCCTGCACAGTGTCAATCACTTGTATTCACTTTATTGACAACATCTCGGTACTCAGACCTTCATCAGGTAAAAGATGAAGTAAATGAGGTAAATACATTTTATTCAATGAAGGTCTGAGGACTAAAATGGTCGACAGTGTGTGTGATCTTTTGTTTTGTTTTTTCACAGTCATGAATTTTGAGTCCACACACCTGTCAATAAGACTTTTTGGTGTGCATGAACTTTGTAGGAATTGTTACCCCCAAGAACGGTTCAAATGTAAAAACATAAAAATAAATAAAATTCTGTGTAAAATTCAAGTGAAAAACTTCATGGACAATTTTCAGAAAACAGCGCCATCTTTTGGTCAAACTGCTGTTCATCGTTGGGTTAAAAGGTCCAGATGTATGATGATGTAAATTACATGAGCACTTAATATAATGTGATCCAATGCAACAACACAACAGTATAAGCTTTACAAATGTAGTATTCTGCAGAGCGATTGTATTGGAATGCATCATATTGTACAGAAATGTGTTACTGTGCAGTTGTTGGTGTTACATGTTGTCTTGTGGTCCAAAAAATCATGTTATGTCAACCTAATGAGTAAAATAAATGACTGACATGCAGGGCGTGTTTCAGTTGGTAACCATTTATAAATATGTTTTTTTTTTTTTCCAATACATAGGTTTGACTGTACAGATTACAATCAGTTATCATGAGATAAAAACACATTCTTTTTTATTGTTTTTAATTAAACTTTTTATCACAGCGATCTGAAAGCTCACATTTACAGACAAGAGAACTCTGCTCAGCAAGCAAATACATTAAAAATAAAATAAAAGAACCTTTTCGCTTTTGTCTGGTGAGGTTGAAGGAAAATGATAAGGACAGTTCAAGGATAGCAGTCTCCTTATCTTAATCCAAATGTTATATCACACACCAGCGTCAGGACACTGCTATACATGTTTCTGCTTGAGCTCATGGAAAGAATATAACATGCATCAGACTATTTACAGCAAACTAATATACACAGACAGCTTGAAACCATACACCCTCAAATATCTTCAATTTTAGAAGTTTAAATTAAGTATAATACAGTTTATACCTTCATTTCTGTAAAGATAAGTAGGGCATCTCTCTGGTAGCATGTGGAGCTGAGGATGAGCAGTCAGGAGGAACTGTCTCTCTTTAGATATTCTTTATCAGAGAACCAAAATAAAGGGCTACAGACAAATGGTCTATAACTTTTTCCACATATACAAATAACTTTATTTTCTCATTATGATGCTTTCTCTATCAGTCGACCTCCAGATATGGAGTTTCTGGGTACTGAAACCTCAGTAATCCTTTATTTTGTTGCAGAAGACTTATTTTCCAGATGTGCACAAGACCAGTGCGTTAGACTGGCCGCTTTGGAGTTACAGGACTGTAACAAGAGATCTTTTAGGATGTGGAATACTGAAATATGACTTGCTTGATTCAGGAAACCCAAGCTGGACTGAGTGGAATATGCGAGCCAGTATATACAACTTGTGCTAGAAAGTCTATACATCTTCATCAGTTTAAAAACATTGTTTTCTCTTCATATTGTCATTCATCACTGCTTTGTAAATCATATAATAGTGTCTATGATAGTCTGTTATCACCGGTCAGAGGTCTGACCGCTCACACACCCACGTTCTCCAAGTTCAACAATCATAACAACAAAGTAAGTAAAATACATAAAGTGCACCCTTAGTTAAGAACTTAACAGGCATTTTTAGTGCAGAGGTGGCGGAATAAAAATGCACGATGGATCGAAAGAAATGGCACAAAAGAATGCAGGAGAAGGGGAAATGTCTCTAACAGTGGTTGTGTATGCATTTGCTTGCTTTTAGTCGCTGAGCACTATTCATGTTACCCCATCACTAGCATATGTACTGCATGTTCTACTCTCTTCTAGGAGCATACAGTGTTGTTATGTACGGAGGAGGGACAAAGGCGAACTTTGATACTCATCTACCACAAGATAAAAATCACCCAACACAGGATTTACTATTCATTCATAGAACCAGCATCATTCAGTCTATTCATACTAGAAACAAATATATTGCTCTCAAGGCCTCGTTTTTGTGTCTAATGCAGCAATCTGTCCTCAAAACCAGTTTTATGAATTCTGCAAAACAATCATCATTATGAGCTTGTAAAAAAAAACAAAAAAAACTACGGCAACTGATGGTTTGCCTGTTTATTTAAGCAGATGGTTAAGCAGGTATTCCAAGTTGTTGCAGCCTTGTTGATTGGTTTAGCGTCACAATAAAGAGTGTCATGAAGTCTGTGACAGAGTAGTGAAACTGTAAAGAAGTAGAATAGATTATAATTTACGTATCTGAACCTCAGAAATGAGGTGAAGTGACCTTTGGAAGTATGTGCAGTAGTTGGACTTTAGTACCAGCGCAAGCCTAGACATTTAAAGACATTTATTTTGAGTAAAATTTGAATCTTTATGTGTGTTTATTAAAGTTTGATATTTCAGAAAAGAGTTTCAGATTAGACTTGATGAACTGACTGACTGGATGTTAATTGGCAACTATCATTTCAATCATTTTTCCAACAAAAATGTCAAACATTCATTGGTCGCAGCTACTTCCATGTGAGGATTTGCTGCTTTTTCCACTGTTGGTCAGACAAAACAAGACATTCTACTATTTTCTGACATTTTACACAATCAATGATGAATGAATTAATCGAGAAAATAATCGCAGATTCAATAATAATGAAAATAATCTTTAGTTGCAGCCCTAGTTCAGATTATTGAGGACCTATTACAGCATTAAAAAAAAAAAAAGCATTTTCTTGTATTACACCACAACAAAAACTTCTTTATTTTGACACAAATGAGGCAATCATATCACTCAAAGTTGGTCAGTGTCCCTCCTTCCTTACCCTGGTTGGTTTTCCACATCCATCCATATGACTAGCAGTGGGACACAAAGGCAGGGTTAACAGAATACAATTCAAACGCAAACTATGTTTTGTTTTATTTCTATGTACAATATATAACTTAATTATAAATATTGTCATTTTTCTCTAAGTACTGAGTTGTTGAGCCATTTGTATTTTCTGAGCAATGTACAGTATTGAACATATAATATTGTATTACATAGAATAGAGCCTACTAGCAACCTTGGTTAAGAGCACACTTTGAAAGAACAGAAGATGGATACAGAGTCCACGAGTAGAGTCCGATGATAAGTACTTTCACTCTTTCAGTCCCACACGTCGTGTTCACCTGTGGGATCTTTGTGCCTCTCAACATTTTTGGAAGTGCACTGGTCTTTGATTTAGTATGAGATCAGAACTTAGGACCCTCCTGTTATCCTACCTGTGTGCAGAATATGATAATGAAATAATCGCTTCTCACTGTTAGTTATGTTTTTCATATAAGATAATGTCTAATACCCTAAATGTGTGTGTGTGTGTGTGCCCGCTCTGTGGTTTTCTCTCTGAGTCGATCTGTCTCTCGTGAGTTCTTTAGGATGAGTTTGTCTATGTCACATACACAAGAGTCAGCAGCATCTGCTGTTGAGCTAAATATTTTTCTTCTCTCACTCCCACAAACAAGCCCAGTCCAACCGACCAATCACAGACAGGCCATCACACATTTGACTCCACAAATGGTCTCTTTGGTTTGATGGGGGAGGTGGGGCCTTGGGTCCGGGAGTCACGAGAGAGCTGGCGGTACATGTTGTCCTGGTAGGCTTGCGCCACGGGCAGAGTCCTCGCCACCTTCACATCCGGGTAGGTGGGCACCTGGCTGACCCGCTCCAGAATGTCCCCACTGCCGCGGGAGCCGTTGGCCAGCTTGCCCAGTGAGGGGGGCTGAGTCTGGGAGTAGTAGTCCTCCTCCAGCAGGTGTCCATTTTGGGCGTTGTTGGTCTTGTTGTAGTAGGCGATATTGCCCAGTGAGGTGGGGGGGCTGTAGGTGGAGCCTTGCTGGACCAGCTGGCCGGGCGAGGTGGGGCTGATGGCAGAGTCCATGGACGTCATGCCCCTGGACCGAGAGGGCTGATGCAGGTACTGCTGAGTCCGTGCCGTCTTGTCTATGATGCCCATGAAGGGCGTGTTCCGAGAACGGGTTGTCTCGCCTTGATACAGCCCCCCGCCGCCCTGGGAGGGAGAGATGGGAGAGATGTCATCACAGGTGCGCTCATACGTGGCTTGCAGGGGGATCTCCATCTGCTGAATGGAAGAGGAAGGCCTGAAGCCCGGCGCTAAATTTGAGGTGGATCCAGTTGAGATGTTGTTGCTAGAGGGGGAGAAACGAAGGCCTACGCTCTGAGAGTGGATGAGAGGCCTCGGGGTGGGCACATGCTGCTTCATCTCAGTAGTATTGGCACTGACGGGGCGTCTCACCATATGTGGGATCTCAGGAGAGCCCAGCTGGCAGGGGGGCATGGCATTGGCGCGCTCCAGTACGTGCTCAGAGACAGGGTAGTAGGCGGCTGACTGGCTGCGGCTTATTTGAGGTGTCTGGCTGTAACGGATGCCCCCCGGGCCCCCGCTGCTGGCGCGGTAGGCAGAGGAGGGGCGCTGGGGTAGCTCATCCTTCAACAAGCCCGACTCCATAACCCCTCCTCGGCCGCCGTGCTGACAGAGGGCCCCAGAGCTGAGGCTGGCCTGGACTTGGGACATGGACCGTCCATCCAGGGAAGGCTGGTACACCAGTCGGCTCTCCACATCTACTGAACCTCCTTGGTAACGACTTCCTATGGAGTGACCCATCTGGCCACCATAGCTGCTGTTGCCCATCACATTGCTGGGCTGGTTTGTGCGGACTATTTGGGCTATAGAAGGCTGAAGACGAAGGCCTTGGGCTTGGTGGTGCTGGGAGGACAGAGAGGGCTGGGAGCTCAGCTGAAAGGAACGCTGGCTGCTCATCTTAGACAGGGGAGATTTGGGTCGGCCTGGGAGCTGCTCCGTCTGGTAGCGCACAGGGGATCCGGACTGGGACCTATACAGACAAACACTCTCTACTGGTGGACTGGCTCTGTACTGAGCAGCCCTACGTAAAGGTGAAGGCGGTGGGCTCTGGTGGTCCATCCCTTGCCCCCCACTACCCATAGGAGGCGGGCTGAAGCGGTAGGACGGCTGGTGCACCGGGGAGGTATGAGGCGGGCTGTGTCGGTAGTGGGAGTTTTGATGCGTCGGGGAGAGTGAGGGCGACGTGGGCTGGTACGTCCCGCGGGTTGGGGAGGACATGGAGGAGGAGGTGGGGTGATATTCGTAAGGCTGACCCATGGGAGAACCTCCAGCTAAGTAGATCTGATCCGGATGTGTCGGGGAGAGTGGGGGGCTCTGAATGATGGGGAGGCTGGAAGAATTGGTGTGAGACTCAGGTGGGGGCAGACCCATAGACATGGCCTCCAGCTCCTGCTCCAGGTAGTCCTCGTCCTCAAACAGGTCCTGGACGGGCTCCATGTCCTCCAGACGGGGCTCGGGTGGAGGGGGGAGAGGCATGGAAAGGGACAGGGACTCCTCCTCTTCTGGGGGAGGCGTAGGAGGAGGCGAGGGAGGAGGCTCCAGCTCCAAGTCTTGTTGTTGGTGCTCCTCCTGGTTGAGCTGGTGACACTCCTCCTCCACACGCTGGAGCAGCCGCTGGATCTCTCGGTTGTTGGGGCACTGCTTTATGGCTTCATTCAGGTCCTCTAAGGCTTCAGGAAATTGTCTGGAAATAGAAAGTTTTCCAAAATGTCAAACAATTGTGTGCAGAACTGTATGGAAGAGCATTAAGGACTCACAATGCATGTATTCAAATGTGAGTGAGGAATGTCTGTTTCGAATCTATATCAAAGGATGAAGTACAAGCACACAAAGTATTTCACTCTGACTATGATGTGTAGAGAGATAAAAGGAGCGTACCTGCTGCTACGCTTGGCGCGCGCTCTGGCATAGTACGCCTCATATGATTTTGGTTTCAGTTCAAGTGCCTTAGTAGCAAATTCCTCAGCCATCCCAAAGTCCTGGAGAGATCGGGAAGAAGAGAACACAACTGAATAACACCAAACACGTCAGCATTATTCTCATTATCTTCAAATCTATAATACTGTTTGATTTGGTTATTTCATGTAATAAGAAGGTTTCCAAAGTGAATCTAAAGCCCTTAAAAACTGTGACATTGTGGCTTTTTTGCACCATACACTGATGCTAGCTCTCTCCAGACTTACGTTCATTTTCCTCCGACATCGGGACAGGTTGAGGAAGAGCGATACTTTGAGTTCCCTGAACGTCTTGAGGTCCTCGCTGAAGCCTTCGCGTGGAAATTTTTTTAGAGCATACTGATAACGCTGCGCTGCCTCCTTCACCTTCCCCTTCTGTTGGACAAACACACAAAGAAGTCTGGGTTATCTTTCCTTCACAGTGAAAAATTTTCAAAAAAAGGTAATATGAAACATAATAAACTCATAATAAAAGCCTGAGCTAGGCATAAAGATACATCACAATACAATATTTATTCAATAAGAATGAGCTCTTTGACAGAGAGATAAAGCTTTTTTTTCCATTGTGGGTTATCTTGTAGGGTCTTACATCTATTTGTGTGGAAGGACTATTCAGTTGTTGATTATAAAATGCTTCTAGACAAATTAAATAATGTAACATGTCTAATAAAAAGAACCATGATTTTCTCAATTTTCCATTATAGTCGGCAGAAAATGGAATATCATATATGTAATTTTGACCCAAAACTAAGACTATGTTGGTCCCAACAGTAACAGATGAAAAATAATCCTGTACTGAATTGATATCTGGTATATCTGTGATATATACATTTTAAATCTAAAGGATTTTTATCATATTAGATTCATTTTAAATTCACACAAAGATATCGTAGCTGCAGAGCGCACGGCTTGTTCTCTGACCTTGTAGAAGCTGTCCCCCTCCTCGATGAGTTTGCTGAGTAAGATGATCATGATGTCGGGTTTGGAGGTGGCCATGGCCCATGTGGCTGGACCTGGGTAACACAGGAAGGAGCAGATGGGAGGGGAGAAAAAAAAAAAAAAACACAGTGAGAAAGACACACAGTAATAAGCAGAGAAGAAGGAAGGAAGGAAGGAGCGACTGGGAGTCACACTACACACGACAATAATAACAGGGATGAGAACAACAGCCAAAATGGGGGAATGGAGGAGAAAAGACAGGCAATCCACTGCAGAGAAAATATTACAAAAATCTGCTCTGACACCTTGAGAACTGTGACCTCGCTATAGGACATCAGGCCTTGGGCAAACACTATTTGCCTGTAATTATGAGTGTTATATAATCCAGCTGGGAGTGCTTGATTGAAGTGTAAAATGAGCACAAAACCTATTTAAAGACATTTTGAAATTGTCCTCAAACGGTTGATTAAAATTAACTGTAGCAATTATCTGCAAATATGTTTTGGCCCAGGCAAACCCAGTGTACATATACAGTAACAAAAAAGAAAAGAAATTACGCTGTCATGTCTTTCTTTTGACACACATTTTCTGTCTTGTCAAGAAGTGCAGACGTACAGTAATTCTTTGTACTACTGACTGATTTAGGGATGTGATCAAGACAGCGGAAAAGGAGGAAAAACATTAATCTCCCAAAATAAATGGAAGTTCATCCCTACATTCTGTTTTATGACTGAAAAATCAAACACAAAAATTTCTAAAACTTGTTTTTTCAGCAATCCTTGACACATGTACACACACCACAGAGATGATAAGGGGTGGGGGGGGGGTGAGTGAGAGGTCTTGCACAAGGAGACATGAGGCAGGTACAATAAACAAAAGAGGCAAGCAGGAGGGATATAACAGAGCTCTGCAAGCGTTAGCTGTCCTCTGAGCTGGTGGTGGTGGTGGTGGTGGTGGTGAGGTGGTCATGTGGGGTTGTTGAGGGTAGGAATGCTGCTGACTGGCCTAGCTGACACTGAGAAAAACGTCTGGAAGATGAACGATGCACAGTACAGTGGTTTATCACCTCAGTCTGTGGTGGCGGTGGCACAGGAGGATTTACAAATACATGCACTTCCGCTAAATCACTACCACGCAAGTGTTACTGAGGGCTTCCGTCATGCATCTGTGGGATGGAAGGTCAAAACACCTCGATACGATGTCACAGGCTGGAGGCCGAGCATGCTGTCATTAACAACTTGGACGTTAGCATCTACCTCTAGGCAATCCCGACTGCATCACTGTCAGTGCTAATACCTTTGCATGTTATTATTTGTCAGTTTGAGAAGGTTTTGGTAGCTAAGCTCGCCTGCCGACACTTAGGACGACACAGACAACACAGAGAGAGGAGATAGAGCTGTCAAAATGCCTGGTGGGGTGAGAAGTCGACAGCCTTGGCTTTACCTCGGGGCCGACTGGGCAGCGTCTGACATCCTGGGGGCCGGAGAGAGAGGCGAGGGGGGAAAGGGGGCAAAAGGGGGTACAGGGTGAAGGGGGGGAAGGAGGAGGAGGAGGAGGAAGGAGGTCATGAGCGAGGGAAGGAGTGTAAGTGGGAGGGCAGAGCGAGGGGGGAGGGGAAGAGGGTGGGGGTGGTGGGGAGGGGGAGAGGAGAGAGGAGGGGGGGAGGGCAGAGTTGCCAGAGAGAACAGGGGTGTGGGAGTGCGTAGGAGCGAGAGGAAGAAAAGAGATAGATCCAGCGGGAGGGTGAAAGAGAAAGAGAGGTGATGGCGGTGGTGGTGGTGGTGGTGGTGGTGGAGGAGGAGGAGAAGAAGAAGTGAGAAAAGGAACACAAAAAAAAAAGCAGCAGTGAGAAGCGGAGATAAGTGCCTCTGCGAAAAAAAAAAATAATAATTTGAAAAAAAAAAAAAAGGAAACATAGATACCGAAAAGAAACACCACAAGCGCTAATAACAACCTGTCTCTGAGCAACCGCAGAGCAGTAGAGAGAAAAAATGTGATTGAGAGAAAAACAGGGAGAAAGCGCGAGCGATAGAGACAAAAAAGAGGCAGAGAGAGAGAGAGAGAGAGAGAGAGAGAACATGACAGAGAGAGAGAGAGAGAGAAAGCTAAACAACACAACAGCAACAGTAGTACAATAAAAAGAAACACACATCAGAGCCATAAATAGCTGAGGAGAAGCAGCACGGTGCAGCAGTGGGGGGGCGGATGACATACAGTAGCAGGAAGTGGTTTGAGCTACATGGAGACACAAACATGAATCCATGGCTTATTGCAGTACAATGCTTACAGTGCTCTATAATGACCAGCAGGAAGTGTGTGTTTAAAAAAAAAAAAAAAAAAAAAGGGTTTTCATCTTTGGATTGTCCCTTAATAGTCTCTCATGCAGCTCATGTTTTTGAACTCCAATTCATGACCTTTTCAACCAAAATACAATCTCAAAATTGTATCTCACTTCACGGCAGGCAAATAACCTTTTTATTACGGTGCTAGAGGGACAACAATGCTGCATTTAGAGGGGGTGGGTGGGGGGGTCTTTTGTGTGCTAAATGGTAGGCTCTTTAGTCTGTCAACATGCTCTTACCTATCTTGGCTCCTTTCTTGAGCAGGGCGACCACCACAGACGTGTTTCTGCAGCCCACCGCTCTGTCGAGAGGTCGCATCCCGCTGTAGTCTACGTGCTCTATCATGGCCCCGTGGTCGACCAAGAACTGGACCTGAAAAGACGAAGAAGGAATGAGGTGAGAATCTATCTTCCCAGAGGATTCACCACACCGTCATCTGCTCCCATTAAAATTTAGTACAGACAAATTGAAATATACTGTGTGTGTGTGTGTCATTAAAAGAAAAAAGGTGCGGGGTACAGCCAACTGGATAACTGCACACGGAAACATGAGATTATGTGTTTTTCTAAATGTAATAAAGATGAAGTTTTAAAGGAAACAGATGGCGTGTCACAAGTCCTTTGGAAGATAAAACTAATTTAATTTAGGTTTCAATGTCGCGAGTACAAGTCGTTCTTATTACCTCATCATACGATGTCAGCATTAATCCTGTCGACTAGGAAACGAATGAGCGCGCCTCCATGCGTTTGTATTTTTAAAAAGGCAATAGTACATATTGTAGCGCCCCGTCTAAGGTTATAACGCAGAAGTGAGATGCATCATTATCCAGAAATCAAAGAGATGTATTGAGTGACAGGTGGATGAACAGATGAACAGAAGGAAACAATCACAAGCTCCACTCCCATCATGAAAGGAAAGAGTAGTGGTTCTTCTTTTCAGTGATGGAAAATAAATGATTTATAGAGCTTTGTATTTAAGTTTTATATGATACCCAAGGTTCAGTACTGATAGCTTACTTTGAAGAATTTCTCTACAAAACTTTTATTTTTTTTATTTATTTCAAAATGAAAGCCAAAGTTCTTAAATGTAATAAGCTGCACAAGAACTTCTCCTGAATAAAAATACTCTAAAGTCAGCAAAACTATGACTCAAATAAGAAACCGCCTGATCAAGAAACAAGTAGATTATGAATCAAAGCGAGAATTCGATGTTAGCTTCGGGTATTAAAGTTGACTTATTTCACTCAGTACCACACATATAATTGAGGTCTGATATCCAGCTCTGTTCATTTACGGATCCCTCTGTTCACTCACCACATCAGAGTCGCCGTAGAAGGCGGCCAGGTCGAGGGGCGTGCGTCCGTTCTTATCTGCGTGGTCGGTGGCGGCTCCGCTCTCCACCAGGCAGCGGACGACGGGTAAGTGGCCTTTCAGACAGGCCCAGCTCAGCGCGGTCAGACCCTCCTTATCCATTAGAGACAGAGAGGCTCCTGGGAAAAGAAAATAAAAAAAACAACAACTCCAGCAGTGAGTCTCAGCCTGGCATATTTCAGCTCTTCTGAGTAGAATTATGCTACATCTGTGGTTGCCTGCGTGTTATTTTTTTGCTATTTTATAACCGACAGCTTAATTTATTTTCGAGGCATTCTTTAAAATCTGTTGTTGATTTAATTTGGCCGTAATTGTTGCAAACATCATATGAAAACTGTAATTTGCTCGCTTCTATCGGTGCGGTGGGAGTGTGTATTTGTATGGCGTTTAGACAATATTGATGTTTTCGTCAGTAGCTCCATAGATCTGTCAAATCTGACTCTACTGTATGTCTGTCAGGTCTGATTCTGACATAGACTTTGTGTTTTTGCAACCGTTCCCAATGAGGAAAACCATACACACGAGAAAAATCCTTGTTCAAAAGATGCTCTGCACAGAACTGAGCCCATCCTTTAAACTCTTAACATCCATTTTTGTATTTTATTTTGATGTACGTACTTGTGTTTCATGCATTACATTCAGGCTCTGAAAACCAAAGATCAAGACAAACAGCTACATATACTGATTCCCTCATCTGTTAACAAACCGAGCATCTGATGAGAATATATTTGTCTGTGTTTATGATGCTCTATTTGTTCTTTGGTTTCAGTTGTGTCAACAAATGCATGAAGCCTTAACTGTCCTAAAATTTGCTCTTTTTGTACCCAGGTTTTATATCTTACCTTGAGCTAGTAAAAATTCCACAGTTCCCAGGTGTCCCTCTGAGGCGGCCATCATTAGAGGAGTACGACCCTGCTTATCAGCCAGGTTGACATCTGCTCCGTGTGTGAGGAGGAGGTCAACGATCTAAAACACCCAAATACACACCCGAGCCGTTATATAACAGCGAACGGATGCCTCGACCGCTCAGAGATGAAGCAAGTGACAATATTCTTTATCTAATCAAAAAGGGAAATAAACCAAGCCAGCCTAGCAAAAAGGTTTTCAAGGTGGTCTGAGTGAATGGAAGCGATCGAGCGGACACTGACCTGCCAGTGTCCCTGTCGGACGGCGCTGAACAACGGGACGATGCCTCTTCTGTTGGGCTGGGCCACGGCCGCGCCCTGTTCCAGCAGCAGACGACAAACCTCCAGCTTCCCCCGACCGGAGGCTGCAGTCAGAGCTGGACACACACAAACAGCCGGGGAACAGGAGGATAAATAGGTCGTATACGGTTGATAGAAAAACTGACAGAAATGAGTGTGGTCGGAGTAGGCGGGGTGTACAAATGAAGTGATACTTCAAGTGAACTCAGACCATGTTTGAAAAAAAAAAAAAAAACTTGAATAAAACATGTCCAATGGGAGAAGAGAAGAGAATACACTTGAGACTTTTTGGGGAGCAAAGGCCTTCGAAAAGACATCTTCTCAAATGTAATGATTATAATTGGAATAATTTAAGCACTGTGAATACATTTCTTTTCAGCAGAGTGGTTGCAGCCCTGGAAGGGGCGACCCCCGGTTTCAGCCTATTTATTCACTGCTGGAAGAACACTTTGATATACACAGTTCAGTAAGTATATCTGTACGGACACACATGCTCTCTCCCTTTGGCTGTTGTAAAAGAATAATGCATTTTCAGTTGACCTATCTAGTAACACTGGGATTAGAAATCATCTTCCAGAACAACTGTGATCCCTTATAAACAATGAAACTACGGCTGAGTAAGTACAAGTTCCCCCCCCCCCTCTTCAACTGACAACGACAAGCAGCCTTTTCAACGCTGCGGCGGGAGGGGAATAAAGCTCCCGATGAGGTTTCATAGCTTCAGGTCACGATGATACATTACATTTCTCAACACCCTGCCACAGTGCAATCAGACTAGTCATTTCCAAGCACCCTGGAGCGCACTCCTCCTTCCCCTCCCCTCCCCCCCCTCCCTCCCTCCCCCCCCACACCCACCCATCGTCTGTGTGAGCCCAGCCCTGTCTATGCTCCAATGACACCACTGCACTGCCATCAGCATCTGACGCAGCAGCAGCAGCAGCAGCAAGCAGCAGCAGACACACAAGAACGATCTCTCATATCCGCACTGCAGCGCTCTGCCTCACAGTGCCACACAGGGAAAAAAAAAAAAAAAAAACCCTTTCACAAAACACTTCATAAATCCTTTAGAAAAAGAACATCGTCTGGATTGTATATCTCAAGATAGTGTATTTTTGCTTTTATACAAGGAATTTCAAAATGTGCAATTCAAGATTAGGACATCAACATGGACTGTTAAATATTGGCAGTCATCTGTCAGTATTGAATTCAGGGTTTTATTGGTTTAATGTCTGGCGAGGTATTCCCACCTGTCTCTCCCCACAGAGTGTCAAAGTTATTGATTTGAGCCCGCTCCACCTCCTCTTCATCTTTCTCTGGCAGGTCCAGCAGGTAGGACACGATCTGATGGGGAACAAGATGCGAGATGACACAGATCGATGTCTACGTCGACTTCAACGAGACCCGAGATAAAGACGTTAAATAGAAAATACTTTTCTTTTTAAACGTAAATTCGTTCGTTGTAATTTGATCTAAAAGGATGCATTTCACAGACTGACAGCCGTCATTAGAAACGACATCGACCGCCAGACTCCCGTCAATAAGTTGTCGTCTAAAATTGTTATTGCTTTTGAGAATTTACAGCCTTAAGTAGGATTTACAACATAAGGATAATTCACACCTCCAGTATCTCATTTACATCTCTCAATTCCCCTAACCCATTTTCCCTTCCATCACACTCTGTCTTTCCCCTCCCTCCTTTACAAATTCAAATTAGTGCAAGTTTACTGGCTCGCAAAGAGATTTCCAAAGTGCTGAAATAATCACATTCCTCTTTTTTTTCCCCCTCTTAACTTTTTTCATCATCTGATCCTGTCTCTCCTGGCACTCTTAACATTCAGTCATTAGCGTGTTTGGAGCTAAATAAGTAACGGTGAAACATGTGCCAAACCGCACACGGTGTCACTAAGAAAAGCAGCTGAGTGTTTTAATGTGCGAGTACGTGGCGTAAAAACTGTTAAAAGGTGTCACAGTCTGCGACCTTTGCAACTGTGGTCGTCAGCTCACCTTCGTCTCCATTTAAAGCCATGTGATTATTTTTTTCCCTCATGTGACCAAATGAACAGGACTTTTGGGAAATATGTGGCAGCTGTACTGTTGTTAAGAGTGGATGATTAGAGTAAGAATGGAGTATTATATAAGGATTTAGAGTATTTTCTTATGACAAACTTAGTGTGAGTGTGATTGGTTCTCCACAAATTGTTGCAATAAAGTAAATTTAGCATTTTATTAACATGATTTCCAGCTTCAAAAAACATGCACAATCTACCTCAACAACATTTCTAACAAAGGGACTAGTAGTAGTTACAAGAAGTCATCTCAAGTCCCTCAAATAAAAACCATCACATGACTTTCAGCCCCGCCGACCAGCCCCTGCCGTACCTCTGTGTAGCCCATACTGGCTGCAGCGATGAGGGCCTGCTGGACGGCGTGGCTCTTTGTGAAGGCCGCCTGTTGTTGGGTCTGAGGTGACTGCTGCTGCTGCTGCGGCCCCATGCCCCAGTCACACTGGATGAGGAATTTCACCACCTCCATGTGGCCCCTCAGAGCTGCGTGAACCAGAGCGCACTGGCCGTTCTTATCCAGGTGGTCCACCTGTTAACAGGGACGGAAATACGTTTGGAAAACAGCAAAGGCTACAAATAATCTCCTATTATCACACACTCTCCCCTCGCAGTTTCTTTCACACACCTTCGCTCTCCTGCGACAAAGCGCCGTCACAATGGCCATGTGTCCCCCGGCGGCGGCGTAGCCGAGCGGCGTGAGGCCGCTCTCGGAGGGGGCGTCGACAGAGGCGCCGAACTCGAGCAGCAGAGCCACCATGTCCATGTAGCCCAAATGAGAGTGGACGCACAGGACGGGGGCGTTGTTCAGCACCTCTGTACGGTAGTTCACATTGGCACCACCCAGCATCAGCAGCCGGCTCACCTGGACACACACACACACACACACAAAAATAACAAATGAAGAAGTAAAAAGTGAACAAAGTAACAGTGAAACTATCTTGTGTCTTGGCATATTTTGAGAACTACCCTTGATTTGGTAGCCAGAACATGTTGAAATATTATTCAAGTATGACTCCTCTCTGCTGAAGTTGGTGCCTGTACCTTGATGTTGGGAGTGTAGAGGTTTCGGAGTGAAGAAAGTGCAGCTGAAAGGCCTTCTGTGCTGTAGGACACCCACAGACCTTGCAAGATAGATGAGGAAACCCCGACTTTCTTGCTGAGACCCTTGAACAGAAAGATTGAGCGTAAATATTCATTACATCGGAGCGTGTGCGTGTGTGTACGTCTGTATATACGTGCACGTGGAGACAAACACCTTGAAGATATGTGCTTTGAGGATGTGATGGCCCAGCTCAATAGTCTGCTGCCTGTTCAGCTTGTTCTCCTGCCGAGAGAACCAGAAGGCCAGTAGGGTGTGCCCGCTCCTGCAGAGACGACAAACATGCAATCTTTCAATACTTGAGACTGACTCATCAGGTCATTGCATTTTGTTATCATTAGCACAGTTGGTTCAATCGCTTTTAATTATAATATCGGAAATAAAATGTTCTGGCTGAAAATATAACATACAACACTTCCTCTGCTCGAAAAATCATAATGTACCTGTGACTAACTGAGATTTCTATTTATACATGACTGATTAACAACAAAGTCTGTCACCTTAAAGGTACATTTCTGCATGTTACACACAATATAGCAGCAACTGATTGAAGGATGAATTATTCATAGTTTTTTGGTAAAATAGTGATGAATAGTAACTTTGACTGGGGTTAGGCAATAAGAGAAGAGATATTCCTTCTTATTTTTTTAACAAAATCTGAATCTTATTATTGATACTTCTTGGATAACAGCTGAGATTGTGTGGCAGTAGATCCCATCTCATCCCATTAAACCACCTCATCCTGTTATAAAACCTGTTTCTGAACAGGATCGTTCAAATTCCTGCAGCAGACACAAATCTTATGACCTCACATTAGCAGTACTCGAGTTTTTCTTCTACACATATGATCATCTTCAGCGTCACATATTAAAGAGCGTCTTCTCTTTCTCCGGCTCGTCCTCACCTTGGATCACAGAGGAACTTTGTCTTTTCTCCTTCCTCCCTCCATATCAACCACTCCCTGAAGGAAGGGTGGACAAACATCCGGGTACCGTCCCTCCTCTTCACCAGGAAGACTGACAGGTTGTCTACGCGCTGCTGGAAGTCCTCCCAGTCCAGTGTGCCCTGCAACCACATACATTTTTTTCAATGTTATTTGTTATTTACAGCTGGGACATGCAGATTTCTTAACATGAAACAACTTAATCGCTTTTGGACGTTACATTGCTGCAATAACGAATGAAATATTTGCTATTTAGACATTTACGAGCGCAGTATCAAGAATCCAAAACACTGTACATATTAACATTCTCACTCTGATTAAGAAATATACATCAATGTTGCTCAACCTTGTTTCATCATGAATGCCAATCGCATTTATCCGTCTTTCAGCACAAATAACAGAATATAATATGCGTTTATTCTATTCATGTTCATAAAAAAATAAAGATTCCTCCTTTATCAAACTGTTAAGCCCACATTAAATAAACATTCAATAACAAGCCATGAATTTTAATTGAATAACAGCCTCATTTATTTTTGTTTAAACTCAAGGATAGAGAAAAATCACAGTTTAGCTGACTAAAATCTACTAAAATTTCAAACATTTTCTGCTTAAATTGCATACTTTGGGAAGAAAGTCAGCTTTGATACCGACTGGTTCGCCAAGGCCGTTTTACAATACATTCATTCCATTAGAGGTCTTGAGATATTAAAAAGGCCTCGAGGTATGAGATCTTGTATATTTTAGGACCGCTACCTGCAGTGAACCAGCGTTGATGGCCTGATATATCTGCTCATCAGTCAGCGGATGAAGCGAAGCCACGGCCACATTGAGCAGAGGGAGCGCCCGCTCGAACGACGACTGCGTGGGGAAGCGCATGTTGCACTGTAGCAGGTACACTTCTGCCAAGTTGACTGGAACCACCTGAGGAAGCAGAGCATCTGAATCGTAAACGCTGATTTCCTTTGGATCGACTCTACAGGATATGAATAATGCAGCGTGTTTGTACTGCACGTCTTCGACTGTTCCACGCGGTCTTCCTTAGAGAGGAGAATGTGAATTTATCACTTGTCATTTTGTATGGAGTCTGGAAGCACTTCTGAATACATGAAATTAAATGAATCTGGGGGTGTGAGATAAAATATTTCATTATGAAATGCACAGTAAAACCGTTCAGTTGCATTATTTATCAAAAACATGTCAGGTTCGGACTGTTACATGAATTAAACACATGATTTTACAACAGTACTTTCAGACAAAGCGTGTCAGAGTGGTGGGAGAAAAAAAAAAAACTAGTACTAACTCCACACCTTATAGCTGGAGCTTTTGAGGACAAGGTAGCCCTTCTCAATGAGGTCAAAGGTGAGCTTGAGGTACAGATAGGAGCCCTGGCTCAGGGCCTTGAGGTGGGCGCTGAGCTTCCCGAAGGTGGTGTTGTCCATCTTGCCATTTAGGGAGATGTTGTTCTGGATTTCCGGGCTGCTGTGGATGCGGTGCAGGATGTAGCCCTGCAGGTCCTGGTCTATGGCGTCGTTCTCCTCCAGGCTGTCCAGAGAGATGCGGTGGAACGGCAGCGAGTTGGTGATCTCCTGAAGAGTCAGAATGATGCCAGTGAGGAACTTGTTTTTGGTGATATTGGTGCAGAGACATAGTGATAAATTTGGCTTCAATCGCTTAAATACAAGAAATTAAGGTCAAAAATAATGTATTATACGCTATGAATAACTAGTCAACACATATCTCTTCATGAATGAAAGACCGGGAGTGAGGAGACGGAGGTAGCAGAAATGAAAAAAAAGATTGGAAAGATTCTCAAAACACATCTATTCATATCCTGCGTAGAGGAAACATGGAAAGGTCAGAGACAGAGAGGGTGGAGTTGTATTCAAGACAACTTCAATATTGTCTGTTAGTGGCCTCCAGCTGAAGTAAAACTAATCCATAGAAAATGTTGATGTAAAATCCTCTTAGCTGGCAGTGGTGAAGATAAAACAATAAAGAGCCGGTCGCTGTTAGAGCCCTTTCACACTGTTTCACTCACGCTGGATTCAAAGAAACAGCAAAGTGAGTGTAAACAGCGGGGATTTACAGCCGTGGCTACAATCTGTATGCTCAAAGATAAACTCCTAACTGGCTGTCTGTGTTTTTACCTGTAACGTGGTTCTGACTGTGACCACCAGTTTGAGCCAGGGAGGGAACTTGTTGATGGTTTTGGTGAGGAAGGACACAATCGTGTCTCCGTAGTCTGGCTTGTGGAACTCTGCCTCGTTCAGACCATCAATGAGGACGATGAGGTCCTCCTCAGAGTTGATCTTCCTCTCTGTGAACAGTCGGCATGAAAACAAACAATTCAGTGATGTTATATACAGTAGATATACATTAAACTAAATGAAAACAAGCTGTTGATAAAAATCTTTCACTTTCTTGCCGATTTCACTACATATTCAACTAGAAATACCACCTCGCGGTTGTATGAATCTGCCAACCAGTCAGGTTACAGTTTATATCCATGTCTGTCCAGACTCATATAATATTTGTAGTGAAGGAATTCAATAAAACAATCACCACAGTTTCAAGGTGGGCACCCAAGATTAATGTCACCAGTTCAGTATCTGACCAAATGTGAAATATGGTCACAATCTCCTCTTCTGTTCCTGAGTTATGGCGTCAAATAACGGCCAGAAAAGTGTTTTTGCAGAACATTATGACTTCACAGTGAAGTTGACCTTTGACCTTTTGGATATAAAATGTCACCACTTCATCATTTTATCCTATTAGATATTTGTGTAAAACATTGTCATAATTAGCGTATGAATTCTTGCGTTATGGCCAAAAAACATGTTTTGTGAGGTCACAGTGACCTTGACCTTTGACCGCCAAATTCTAATCAGTTCATCCTTGAGTCCGACTGGATGTCTGCGCTAAATATAAAGAAATTCCCTCAAGGCGTTCCTGAGATATCTCATTCACGAGAGAATGGGACGGACAGACGGACGACCTGAAAACATAATGCCGGTCACAGCTGTCGCCGACAAAGAGGCACAAAAATGAATCATCACAGACTTTGTTTTCATCTCTAAATGAAAGCTTTGAACGGGAGCACCCGTAAAGCTCAGGTTTGGTTTAATGAATTAGCGGGTCGAAGAGAAAGATCTGCTCCAGCATTAAGATTAAGAATTTAATCTTGACTGTATTGTTCATTAGAGGCATCTAATATCATGCACTAAGGACTCCAGTCAAAGACTTTATTGGATATTAAGGTCTGAGGAGGCATCAGTTATAAATTGTTGAAGCGCTGTGTTTGAATGTGAGGCAAATACCTTTGAATCATTGCAAATTCCAGTTTAATATGAAGAATGTGAAGACATTCAGAGCGAATAAATCAAGGTTATGAGATAGAACAAGAGAGATGGATAACCTTGTAATGCCTCTGAATCATTTAGAGCTATAGATTACTGTATTTTCTAACTCTAACTAAATATTAAATCCATTCTGTTTCTGCATTGTGGTAAAAACTCATCAATAAATTCAGATTTAGGAGAGCTTGAATCATCATGACTTCCAACCGATTATATTTGACGCAACCAACACAGACAGATACAACTATGCTCGACTAAACGGGAGCCGGTAAGTGTATCACCTTTGTAAAGTGCATCCAGGGGCTCGAGGACCCCCCTCCTGAAGGAGGCCAGGGGGTCCTGGACGCAGGAGCGTAGACTCAGGATGCTCTGTAGGTGCGGCTCCCTCAGCAGCTGCTCCCTGTAGGCCACGAGGTGAGGTGAGCGGCACAGCAGAGCCGCCACGTTGTGCACAAACTCCGGCACCAAGCAGGTGTAGGCGTTATCTGCCTGGCAGTAGTGATACGCCACCACCTGGGGGCGACAGAGAGTTGGGAGAAAGATTACAGCCGAGTCACTCAGAGAAACATAAAACTAAACACTTCCATTTTCCTTCTGTTAATCTTAACACTGACCATCCTTTAGGTATTGGCAAACTGATTGTAAATCAATGTCAAGGAGCATGGGAGTTAGATGACACACTTTTAGGAAATAACACTTTTTTTTTTTTCCAGGGTTCTGTCAGTGCAAAGCCGGTTTTTCCCAGCGTCTACTACAGCTACAACTCATTTGGGATTGAGTCAACTTCATGGTAGATGATTGCAGTATAATGAAACATAATACTTCTCGTTTCGCTGTACGGTTTTAGCTATTAATAATTCATCGCTTCCAGCTGCCAAGAGAGACTGATTCGGAGTTAGCTCATGCATGCTCATGTGTGAGATGACTGTGGCATGAAGGAGTCAAGTGTTAAACTGTCATATTTCACAGCCACGTACTTGAAACGTGTTCAAATGAATGATTAAACGAATGAATGAATAAAAAAAGTTATCATTGCACGGACATGCAGCGATATTAGAAAATAGCAGAGGGCTAGATAAGATTTTCTGAGAGGTTAGACGACTAAACAATAGCAGCAGCAGGTGTGACCGAACGCTCCCGGGGACTGAGAGATCACAAAGAGTTTGAATTTTCAGAGGCAGCGATCAGAGGGCAGTTAGAAAAAGGGGGATGATAAAAAAAAAAAAAAAAAAGACTAATCAAATTGGAATGCTAATTTTTGGTCACAATGGAATAAAGGGGCTTTAAAACAAAAGGGGTGAAAAAGGGAGTGAGCTCAATTATTGATGCACAGAGTTAACAAGATCTAATAGCTTGGCTGGGAAATGGCTTTCTGCAGGTATAAATATTTCATAAGGCTCCCTGGCAAAGTTGTTTTTTCTTTTTTAAACACATCTGCATAATGCATCAGGCTGGGACTGGGGATGCAGATGGCTAAGCAGTAGGGGAGTAGGGGCCCGAGATGCAAACGCAGACAGGAAAGAAGACAGGAAAAAGAGCCGGTGTCACACATCATGTAAGTTAACATTGCACGCAGGTTGAAAGATGTTAAATGCTTCGATATTATTATTTTTTTAAAAGTCGACATTAAGGAAACAAAAGAGCTGCACATGACTTTGAATGTTTTAAAAAAAAAAGGAGAAGCTAAAAGCAAACATATCTCCACCTGTTTTGATGTCTGCCACCTCAGGAGCGAACCCTGTGTGAGTGGATGACGGCACGTGGGCGGCTTGAAACTTTGACTTTTCTTTCAAAAGCTTGAAAACCGCCTTATTTCCGACAGAACCCCCCCCCCCGAGTCGTGTCCACGCTTTGTATTTTTGAAATGGCGGTTTTCAAAAGAGCGTATCATTGGCTATCCTACCACCTGTGTTGTAGCTAATTGAAAAATTAAGACATAAAAAGGAGCCATTTAAAATTATCTCACTGTTTTTTCAATTACTGACAGACTGAGGCCAGAAAATTTCACGCTGAACCAAAAACAGATAAATTTACAATTACATTAAAATGACCGTTTTAGTGATGCAACAATATTTCCTCTTTATAATCATGTATGCGGTGCTACTCTATTGAAAAAATGAAAGAATTTGTACAAAAGAACAACACGCTAGTATGCAAATGAGACCCTTAATATGATACTTGACAATTTTTCTTTTTTTTTCATTTACCACAGCTACAATAGGGAAAGAGGAAGCTGTGGGGAGGCGGAAATGTTCATAAGTTGTTTGTGCTTGTGCTCTTATCTTCTTGTAATTTACTGCAAATCAAATGAGAGCTGGAGATTTTTACATTAAAATCACTACAAACACACTTATTTTTGGAGAAAATATATATTTTGCCTTTTTAAAACAAGCCCATGGGAGGAGAGGAAGTTGAAAACACACCGATCGACTATAATCTGGTATTTAAAGACAAACATTCCTCTTCCATTCTTTGTGCAGTTCATGGACGCAGGTGTATCTCGTACCTGAGACGCCAGCCTCCTCATGGCTTCTTCCTGGCGTCGCCTCATCTCAGGGGTCCCGGGACAGCTGCCTCCTCCCAGGGTGCCGTGCGTGGGCTGGGGCTGGGTCAGAGGTAGCCCCTCTCCATCTGGACACGAGACAGCAGAACACGCTCAGGGGACAGCTCGTACACGTGTCACATTCGTGCGATGTTTTTACACTGTTATTCTCAAAACAAAGGCGGAAGTAATGTTGCCTAAAGTTCCTTAAAAAAAAGCTGTTTCACATTAACACATTGTCAACATTTTCAAAACAAAAACCTTCTCTGCGATAAAGGCTTGGAAATCCAATGCATAAATAAGTGGATGCTTACGTTTGGGTGAGGCCTGAGGGCTGTCGGAGGCGATCTGTCTCATGCGGGTGCCGTGGCAGCTGAGCGCCACCAGGCGGGAGATGATCGCCGTCTTGCCGAAGCCGATGTTGCCGACTACCACCACGCCACGGTTGGTGCTGGCGTTGGGGCTGTTGAGGTGGGCGTCGATCTCCTGGAAGAGCCACTCGCGACCGGTGAAGACGGAGTCCATGGTGATGCTGGGCACCTCAAACAGCAGAGGTTTGAGGGCGATGTCTTGAGGCCGATAGGGTGCAAAACGCACTGGCGAGCCAGGAAAATAGAGGATTAGTCAGTGATGTTACAGCTGTGAGCAACAGTTATGTTTGTTAATGTTTTGCAATTGATGTCTTTCCCCTTTTCTTGCAGTAACGCATCTGAAAACTGAAACTGGGTGAGTTATAGTGTGCACCAATCCCTTATACTTGCTAATAACATTCAGTCAAATACTGCATATGATGAGCTCCATATGTGTGCAACCACTCACATGTCTATGCATAAACAGGTAGCTAAATCTTCTTCTTATATACGATATGCAATCAATATTTGTATTTTCTAATGAGGAGAGTATGTTGGTTGGAAGGGACATTTAATTTAAATCCTCAATTTGACATTGCTGCACTATGAACTCACCACATTTCTCTACAAGTGTAAAATCTAGGAACAACAAAAAATAAATGATATTTGACATTAAAGATTGACATTTTGACAGTCTGACACACTGAAAAATGTTCATAACTTGTACTGAAAATGGTTAACAGGTAAATGATTGTGCTCCAGGACAAAATGACAAATTGCACCCTTAAACCCTTTTCAGATATTTTGAAGGGCCTGGATTAAAATGTACTAGCTATGTTAAAACTGAGCAGTTTTATTAGCATCTCATTTTAAGCTAAAGATGAAGTAGGAACACTTAAGTTTATGTAACTATCTAACTAATTTTACAGACTAGACTTTGGTGTTTCACATTAATGTCTTTGAATGCCACATTTTGATAGGCAGGGTAGATATTTTACAACAATCAAAATTAAATGTGCTTTAAGTTTATGTTATAGTGAAATAAAATCTGCAGAAAGTCAAGAGTGACTCCTGTTAACAGCCACTGCTGACTGTTGATTTTACTCAGTAGGGGGAGTCATTAAACTAAATTCCTCCAGAGGTTGGGCATCTTTTCAACAGAACATATGGACCATTAAAGACTAATGAGGGTAAAATGAATCTGGTATGAACTTCTGAAGATGTGTGATGAATTCAGTGTAAAATTTAGTCTGCTGCTTCTGGGTGTCATCTCCTGGGTCTCGTTTTTTTTTTTTTTTTTTTTTTTTAAACTGATTTGAGCTTTGAGAATAAAAAAACATGCTCTCTTCTATCTGGTGTGTCATTTCTTCAAATGTTATACCAGTATCTGGCAATTATGCCTGATTTGGAATGTGGGTTGTATGTGAATAACCCAAATGGTTTGCTGGCAAGAGCGTGTGCCACTTGACTATAGCGATTTGACTTGGAAAGCACTAGCAAACAAGCAGGGGCGACTGCCGAGCAGAACGCGCAGCCTGACGCAAAAAAATGAAAATTAAAGTAACTTACGTGACTGGGATTGCCAGGCATGGGTGTTATTAGCGGAAGCTGAGACGAACAGCAAGCAAAAGACAGAGAGAGAGGAAGAGATTGAAAGGAGAAAGACAGTAGTGAGAGAGACAGAGAGAGAGAGAGAGAGAGAGAGAGGGGAGAAAGCAAGGCAGTGAGGACAGGAATGAAAACTGGCAGCAGTGTGCAGTGTGTCAAGAGCACAGAGCAAGGTGTAGCTCAATGAAAAAAAAAAAAAAAAAAAAAAAGAGGAAGCAACAATAGCATCAGCATATCATGATGTCAAAAAATATGGGGAACCACCAGACCAGGGTCGATTACTAATTGAAATCCTTTGAATTACATTGAGCGTATTCTTTAGGATGTCTGGAGGCTAGGTTGGGGAAGGTTTGCACTTTTGGGAGAATCTAATTGGTTCCATTGCGCCGGGCAAGATCAATCAATCCCCATAAAAGTAATTGAATCCAGTTCCAGTAGTAATTCGACCCTGGGAGGGAGACTCCAGCCTCAACTCCTCAGCCTATTGTGTGTGTGTGTGTGTGTGTGTGTGTGTGTGTGTGTGAGAGAGAGAGTGTAACAGGCTGCTTAAGTTCGCCACATTCTCAACATACAATAATCAACCTCAGCCGCAAACAAATCTCAAATTTGGAGTTATTACAGCAAGCCTCACACCAAACTATAAAATCTGATTTTCACATCAGTCCCTCTGTTGGGCGCCTTTACCGAGTTTAAATTTGATCAGGTTCTTGCAGCGTGTGTGTGTGTGTGTGTGTGATGAGAAATAGCTGCTGGTCAGACGATAGCCGGTGCAGTAGTTCATTTCACACTCTGCAGCATGTTAGTAATAAGAACACTGTGAGTCAGAGCTGTAGGAAATATGTATCATACATTAGACTGGTGGGATAAGATGAGATGAGAGTGTGCGGAATTTTTGTGTGTCGGCAGAAATGTCTGAACTGTGTGCAGGTGCAGAACTGCAAAACATATCGAGGGGAAGGGGGGGGGGGGTTAGGGATGGAGTGAGCGTTGCATTAGAGCTGTATGTTTTCTGCAAATGACTTCAGTGTGCTGATTAAGAGCGCTGCTACATAATATAATGAGCTGATATAGCTCCTAATGTATTCTTTTTAACCACACAGCACTCCAAAGTTGCTGTTGCAAGCATGACTCTCTTCCAGGAATGCTAATTATAAATCGCAGAATGAAAAGAAAATGCGATGATCACGCAGCTGAGAATATTCTTACTTACGCAATCAGCAAAAACTACAACAGATATATACCTGGATGTGGGTGAGAGAAGCTGTTCTCGGTTTATACTGAGTGTACGGCCAGAGCTGCATTTTACTGCACTAAGCTCTGTGCCAGCTACATCCCAATGTAATAAAAGACATTTCATCCATATTCCCTGGTCAGATTATTTTAGTGCTAACTCAACAAACAGACACACACACATATAAACACACACAGCGAGAGAGCGGCTACTCTGTTCTGTCTATAATGCACACGCTGATGTAATATTCCTCCAATTGGGTGTCACACTGTGAAAGAACGGACCTGATGCAACACTGTTGATGGGGGATACAAAAACTACCCAGTGCTGCCATGTACAATACCATAGGCCGCTAAAGTAAGAGGCTAAACACAACTACTCTGTTTTAAATGGTGCCAATCCAATTATCTTGGGGGTGACTGAACGCCAAACGTGCCTTTGAAGCCGCGTCCGTCCTCGTGGAATTGCTAAACACTCCCCCGCACTATTGGGCACCATCCTCCAAATGGTAGAAACGATTACACCGCTTCATGCACGTTAGGTCGTGCAGCTACTACTGCTCCACTGTGTCAGGTATTTCAGGAAAACATGGCAGCCATGTTGTGAACGGGGGCTGAGGGAGTTGTTTCCGGGACGGTGAGAGAGAATGCGTGTGTGTGTGTGTGAGGGATAGATAGATGGATGGCAGTTGCTCATAATCCTGCCTATAAAACTCCCCCTCAGGCGTCGTGGAGCGAGGTATCACTCCCCATTCCCCTCGCCTCCCCTCCTCCACCGTCAAAACCTCCATGGCCAGACGGAGCGAGAGTCTCAGACGTTTTAATTATTCACCAGGTGAGGATGATTCACGGTGGCTGAACAGCCTTGAGAAGGAGGAAGAAGAGAAGGCAGAGGAGGAGAGGAGCAGAGGATGGGAAGTGGAGGAGGGGGATGAGAACAGAGGGGGGAGGAGGAGGAGGAGGAGGAGGAGGAGAGTTGGCACAGAGGTGGAGGAAGAGGAAAAATGATGGGAGGAGGAGAGGAAGTTTAGACGATCGGTCTGTTTGTTGCGTGAGGGGTCTGGGGAGTGTGGCGATGGGGTTATCTTAGGTCAGGTGATGCCTGACGTGGGAGTTTGTGAATGTGAGTTTGTTCAAGGATAGGTTTTTTTTTTTCTTCTGCCGTCTGGTTTTATCAGACATACAGTTAAAATTCTAGTCCTTTCTTCAAATAGTGGATGTGTCACAGCCGAGCAACAGAAGACAGTTATTTCAACATGTTACATAAGATACAAAGTCCTCAGAGGAACCTGAAAACAGACCTACATATCAAATCTAAAAAAAAACATGATCAGATTAAAATGACAGATAACAGATGAAGGCAGCAGATAGAAACTAAATAGTTATCTGAAACCTGTTGCTGTCAGTTGTTTTGTTGCAAACATGTTAGTGCACTGTCATCAAATCTAGACTCTCTTGACTAAGACAGCAATAAGGGCATCAATTAGCCTGTTTTAGTTGTAAATAAATGCTTACTATAAACAGCAGTGTAATTCTAGTTCATGTAGACCTGCAGTCTTTCTATCATTGTTCCAACATAAGGATAAGTCTGCTGTTGTTCTATATTTTTCTTACTGTCAACCAAAACTAACAAGGTGTTTGCCTGTTTCTCAATACTTGCTGGCTTCCCTACCCTGTCTGTAGCACTCAGCTCCAAGCCAACTGGTTCCTCACAAATATATAGTGTCATAATCTCAGTAATCTCTTAAAATAGCTGGGCAAATGTTACTTAAACAGGAGTAAATAGTGCATTTGTTAGGGACTATTTCCAGCTGCGGATGAATACGCATTTGGTGTACTTGTGAGTATTTACAGCAGCAGGAAAGTGTGTGTGTGGGTTTGAGAAAAAAATAAACTACAGTGCCCATGTTTATGGTAATGAAGGAACATGTGACTCAGTGCAACAGTGTGGCTCATTGATGTGTTTTTAATAGTTTTCGGGACAACAATGGAGGAATAAGCTGCAAGCTGGTTTTGGCTACATGAACAATACTCAGTAGGATCAATTCATTTTTTTTTGTTTTGATAATTTTATGGGATTTGTTGACAATATGAAAAAATATAGAATATGCAGCTCTACCATTTAAATGTCTAATCAATTCAAGAGTTATTATTTAGGTTGCACTTCTGCCAGGGAATATATATGGGTGTAATAAAACCCTCCGGAGTTGAAAATATTTTTATGATCCAAAAGCTGCTGCCATCAGCTAACACAAAGCCTGTTTTGTATATGTGAGCAGAGGTAGAAAGACAGCGAGGGAGGGGAGGGGAGGAGGGAGGGGGGGAGTGGGGGGGCAGAGAGCGACAAAGACAAAGAGAGGGAAAGTAAAGATAAACGAGGGAGAAAAATGTGTGTGCAGTGTACAGTTATGTGAGAGAGTTTGCGGTGAATAGATAAGGTGGGTGGTAAATCTTAGAGGTAGGCAGGAACACAAGAAGGTCCATTACCATCTGACTCACTCTCCTCAAAACAGCAGCACAGCTCCAGCCCCTGATGGCCGGCATCAAAAGAAGCTTCGACGAAACCAACCGGAGAGAGAGAGAGAGAGAGAGAGCTGCATCTGTCAGCTGGTTATCACCTGACCAACACATAACCAGCAGTCCTCTTCTCCTCTAGTTCATCTGTAAGTCTACATCTAGCAGCCTCTCATACAAAACAACCAACAAACTCTTATTCTGTGAGGCCCGATGTGTCTAATTATTTGTGCTTTTTGAGGAATGAGGCTACTAATAATGTAACAAATGCAATAAAACCAGGTAGTGGTTCATGTTCCACCTGTTAAAGTACAATAATCACAAGCTACAGCACATAACTTGCAATTATTGTACATCTTCTTTAAAGGTGCAGCGTGTAGAACGGACTTGGCAGAAATGTAATATTCATAAGTATGTTTTTAGTTTATAATCACCTGAACATAAGAATTGTTGTGTTTTTGTTACCTTACAATGAGCCCTTTATATCTACATAGAGAGCAGGTCCTCTTCCACAGAGCCCACCATGTTGCGCCGCCATGTTTCTACAGTAGCCTGGAACGGACAAACCAAACACTGGCTCTAGAGAGGGCATTTCGCATTTTTTGTGGCCACAGTAGGTTCTCCTTAGTGCTTGGAATGGGAGGGGGATTCAGCTGGTTGCAATCTGCAACCTCAACACTAGATGCCACTAAGTCCTACACATTGCACCTTTAAAAAGTTATTTATCCAATTATCCATCTCTTCTCAAATTACGCAGCCTCTTGTGTCAAACTGGACAATTTGGTACAAGATGAAAGGCCACAGCATAGCTACAATCATCCTCTGGACACCGTGAATGTCTACAATGTATTTCACAGCAATGCGGCCATCAGATATCTTGTGTACAAGTGGAAACTTTGATTTAGTGGCAGCAGTAAACAAAAAGTCACAGGCTCACTAAATCATGAATCATCCTCTCGGTACCCTGCATACTCATGCCAAATTTCATTGCAATCTGGACACTGGTTTTCTTGCTCTAGACCAAAAGACCGACCAGTGGGCCAAGTGACAGAGCCGTAATTCTAAACTGACCAACCAATCACATAACCAGCTCATTCTTTATTCAGGGATTCCCTCTATACGTCTATTACCTTCACTTTCAGGATTCAAACTGTTGGTTATTTGTCCTCAGATCATCTACTGGGAAAATCCCTCTCCCTTAAGTTGTTTGCCTCCGCATCCTGTCTCCCTCTGTCTCATTCTCTGTCTCTCCTAGTGAATCCGCAAGAGCAGTGCACTCAGGACGCCTCTGACACTGATCCGAGGAGGCAGAAAGCATGCTAGGACGCAGTTGGTTGGCTTGTAAACACACTTGGCTGCCCTTAGAGAAGAAAGGTTGAAACAAGTGGCTCTGGCAGTAACAGGGAAGCTCTGAAAGGAGCTAACTCTTACCTTCCTTCTTCTCTGTCTTTTGTCTCTTCCTATGTGTCCATCTCCATCTCTCTCCATACCTTTCTCTTTCTTTCTAACACTCTCTCTCTCTCTCTCTCTGCATTTGTCTGCAGCTAGCTGCCCTCAGGCAGTGGAATCACATCACAGCTCAGCCGAGCGCACTCTCAGCTAAGTGGGGTCTTAACAGGTGTTTAAAACACACAGGGACGCATATTTGTGTTCGCTTGGATGGCAGAGGGCTGCCATTATGGCGCTCATTACTGGCTAAGTGACAGAGGAAGAAGGGCGAGGGGACACATAATGTTGTGACATAAGGCCCTTTGGCCATTTGGTGAGCAGGCTGAGAAGATTTGCTCGATCATGAAGATGCTTGCTGTGTGCTAGACTTGAGCAGTGTGCAGTGAAGCACACGCCGACTGTGAATGTTAAGCACTAAGACAAAATTTAGTCAAGTGGTGATACAACCTGACAAAATGCTCTTTGTGCACTCCGGCAGTCTCTCTCTCTCACACAAAAACGCAAACACATGGACACAACAAACAGCTGACAACGTCCATCATCAACAGCTCAGCAGCATCACCGCTCGGATACAGCAGCAGAGATATATACGTACATGCAGACATTTGCATCTGAAACACATTTCAAACCCGCAAATCTACCTTCACTGACTCTTATTCGGATTTTAAAAATAACTCGCTTGTCATGCAGCTTTTGCCTTGCGATGCTCAGCTGCTTTGAGTTGTGTTATTGTTTGTGGATGAAAAAAGGAGAACAGTGTCCTATTGTGTGCTTCTGCACTGTGTTGCTTTGAAGGAACAAGCCAACCACAGCCATTTTTTTTTTTTTTTTTTTTAATTAAAGTGAAAGTCGATAATGGTTGATTGCTTTAACTTGAAGGCTGTAGTGCTTTTCAGCTGCAAAATATCTGCAGATATACTGCAGGCCCTATATCCACAGCCAGCATTTACAGTGCAGTATCTCTTGTAGTAAACATCTTTTCATCTGCATTGTTTTGTTGCAGTTAAACTCGTAAACTGGAATCTTCTTAAAGCAAAATTGTTTTATGGATTTTCAATATAAAAATCTGAATTTTAGGCATCCTGGTGCACCAGTGGTTTAAGTCATATAACTGCAACATCCCCGGTTCAAGTCTAGTCCGGGACCTCTGTTGCACATTATCCCCCATCTCTCTCTTGTCTCATTTCCTGTCAGCTCTCTGACAGAAAACAATCTTTAAAAAAAGAAAAAAAAAAGAAATCAAAACTGTCTATTTTTAACAGTAGAACAAACTGTCAAGGCTTTAGGCTTTATTGAGTGAAAATGGAGCCAGATAGGAAGCAAGAAATAGAGAGAGGGGAGCGACATGCAACAAATGTCCCCATCTGGAATCGAACCAGGGACATTGCGTAAGCATCTCAACCACTAGACTATCAGGATGACCCCAACTCTTGATATTTTTGACTGTATTTATTATTCTACTCCAGTAGAAAATAATCTGTATATCTTGATGTTGTATTTTTCCAAATGATGCCTTTAAGCAGAGAACAATATTTCTTGTAAAGTTCTATTGTTAGTGATACAAAGGCGTGTCTGTCTCACATGCAGCTCTCATGAACACTGAATAATAAAATCGCTCAGTGTCAGCAGCACTGTATGCACCTTATATGGGCTGCACTAGCCCCAGGCTAAAAACTTTCTTAGAACCTTCTTAGCCCCAGGCTATGGGCGCTGTTAGCCCCAGGCTAAGAAAGCTTTCACACTGGCACAATCCTGGCACATTGCAAAGTGGGCTCACTCCAACTTTCACCTAGGGCTTGCTATTCCTGCTCCAGAGCAAGGTTAGCCCCGAGTTTGCAGGGTTATCCCCTGAAAAGTGACTAAACATGTGGCTAAAAGGTGCCAGTGTGAGTGGACTACAATGTAGGTCCTGCTGTCAGTGGACATGAGGGGAGAGGAGGGTCTATGTTTGTGTGTGTTTGAGTGTGTGCTCTCTTTAACACCGCCTTGTTGCTTACCTCTCAGGTCCTGCCCGGAGCGACCCGGCCCGCAGGTGGTGCTCTGTCTGGGCATGCGCAGCGAGGTGCGTAATGGAGTGTGTCTCTGCTCATCCAGGTACGCCAGGTCCTCCAGGTGGGCTGAACTGGTAGCTGTAGTCGTGTGTGTGTGTGTGATAGAGGGGAAGGGAGACAGACAGGGAAAGAGATGGAGGAGGATGTTTTTTAAGAAAGATACTATTGTCAGCATATATATGTACACTGAGATATACAGTACATACAGCAAACAAACCAAAGCAAACACACAAAGCAAGGTGGCACCAGTGGAGGCCAGCGTCCTGAGGCAGTTGTCAGGCTCCAGCTTTCATACTTGCTAATTCCTAAAGGAAAGAGCAAGCCAGCCCCATATGGTTTTGTCCTAAAATTCCCTCCTCTCAGTGTCTGTCACGCGGCACGGAGGCAGATGCCATCCGGCCCCTCTCAGGATTAATTAGCTCAGCAGACAAATGTCTTATTCATGGAGTGAGCGCCGTCTGACGCTGGCTGCTGATTGTTCACACCACGCTGTGTCTTCAGGGCCAACGCTCGGAACCAGACGCCGCCTGTGTGAGTAAGCATCAGACATGACTCTGTCACACCTGAACCCCACGGTTCAGCCAGAGGTGAGAGAAATGGAAGGGGAGAAACTTTGAAATATGAAAAGCAGGAAGGATTAAGGGACTTAACTGTCAACAGGTTGGTGGTTCCCTGCCAAGGCGAGAGCCGAGACAAGTGGTCAGTCATCGACAGAAGCTGGGATCACTTAGTTTGTCCCTCATAAAAGAAGCCAACAAGTGCTTTGACTGGAAATTTGGTTAGAATAAACTCTACTAATGCATGAATCATGGGAAAGCTAGGGAGGCAATAATAAAAATTATCTCATTACCCTTTAAAACCTGCGTATTTCTTTCAATTTTAACTCAAGGATAGCTCCTATTTATATCAACTTGTGTCTGATTTTCGTAGCTGTAACCATTGTTTCTATCTGAACACTGAGATGACATCGCTACAACAAAGTAAAACAAGGCAAACACGAGCAGCCTGACGATCATTCAGGTTTTAAACAAGCCAACAGTTACAAGCCGGATTACTGAACCACAATATTTGGGAGTAAAAACAGACAGCGAGCACAACTGAAATATTGTCAGGAAGTCGCTTTTTAAACTGTGAAGGGTGTTTTACAACTGGGTGTTTGGGGTATAATTTTACAATTTTCCAAATAAGTTTGGCTGTTTAAAACCTCATTATGTGCCTTCTCATGTTTCCTATCAGACTAATCTTTTGCGATGTCACCGTGGTCATCCGGTGAGTAAAACGTCATGACCGACACAACCGATGCACAAAGCTACAAAAAACTAAAAAGAAATATTTAATATATTAAGTATTTATTTCTGTTAGTGAGTAGAAGAAGAACTGGGAATTATTTTCCTCTGACACTATACCTGAAACACTCTGAGTTCCTGAGAAGTCAAATTCAAGGAGCTGGGAAAAGGTGTGACTGGCAAAGCATGGTTCTTCTCTCTTTCTTTCTCCAGTCACTCCAAAAACTAAAGCACGGTAATCCCTCCAAGTGGCAGCCACCCCCCCCTTGTACCAGTGTAAAACTCACCAGCACCTCAACACTGATCCTGTCCTGTCCTCTGTTCAAAGAGTGATTTCTGTGCCGCTGCGGTTGAGCTCAGTGAAGTACTAAGCATGTGCTGACTGCCTGAGTCACCCTAGCCATGGACCCAAAAATGAGCCACATGGGCTTCCCAAAATGGAGGGAAAATGGCAGCTGAGAATGCTGGAGGCTTGGCCCTTATGTGAATGGGGGTGCTGGTCATCCAACTAGGCTAAAAGCAGCAGAGACAGTGGAGGCATTAATCTGCTGCTGAACCAAGGAAGAATGACTCAGGGCTACAGGGCTGAAAAGTCTCCTTTTTTTTTTTTTCTATCTTTCAACTGTGTTTGATTCTGAGGACTCAAATCTGTGCGCTCATCATCTGTATCTGCAATGCAGCAGGCTGCTGGGGATCACATTCACAGTTCCTGTGCCAATGCGCTAAGACTGCACGCATAGTGAAAAGAAGTAAAGAGGAGAAAAAAAAAAGTATGGAAGAGGGAAGAGTGTGGAGAGAGTAAGAAAAAAGAAAGTGAGAAAAAGTCTAACTGTGCAGCAGAGACCTCAGCTGCTTTGGGCAATGACAGCCACATCAGACACTTCCTGTTTTAAAGAGTAACTGACAGCATGAAAGCATGCGTGCGCACTCACACTCACGCACACACACACACAAAGACCAGCTGGGCCGCCGTCCAGATCCAGTCACAGTATCAGCCAGGGAGCTGACTAGTCATCGCAGATACGAGGTGGCTGCTGGTGCTCTAAACGCCTCGCCATTCTCCTCTCATCTCCCCGAGAGATGACTGGAGATGATAAATAATGGAGGTCCTGGTTGTTAAACGATAATATTTCCGGTATTACACCGACTATGTAAGCAGAGGTGAGACCAGGGACAAAAAGGAATTCAGGAAAAAAAATGGATGAAAAGGTAATCATTGACACTTCTCCGCCCCCTAAATTGAAAAATGTTATCTCGGGTGAGCTGTTATATTAATTTACTGAATTCAGAGACTTTAGAGTGAGTTCACCGAATCTCAGAGTGTCTTTTATGCTCCTTTAGTCTTTATCTAAGGAGAGAATTACATAAGCTAGTGCATATAGATCCTCCAACATGGCACTGTCTTAAAGGGTCAGTTCCCCAGATTATATATATATATATGTTTAAAAAAATGTAACTCCTCTGGTATCTAGCTACAAAAGTATTAACAGTTGATATAATTTTAACTCTTTAAAACCAACCACTTTACAAGCCTATATAAACCAAGATATGATTTTATATAGTTATCCAGAGGCTGAGATGTTTCTGCTCTGTGACCTCTCAAACTGGATTTATTATCCAATTTATATCCATTTAACCTCATGAGGATGTTTCTGTGGTTCTGGAGGAGCTTTGTAGAAAATAACCTGAGTGATGTCATCAGCATGACCAAACCCTGCAGAGCAAGTTGAAAGGTTAACTGACTCCGCCTCATCCTGCTACCTTAAAGCATAGGTTCACGATTTTACAAGTTTGTCTTAAAACAGCAGTCAAGTGCCCAGATGAACATTGAAGGAGGTTTTTGCTCGCTGTAATCATTCCTTCTGTTCCCTGTCAAAAGGTGCTTATGATGTAAGTGACGGGGTCCTCGTTTTGTGCGAAAATGTAAGTAAAAGTTTATCTAAAGTTAATATGAGGCTCCAGCAGTCTGAGTTCGTTAAATCAAGTGGATATCTTCCAACGTTATTTTCTTTTTTATGAATAAAAATTCCCTCCTTGTGTTTCTGCGGACAGTGTTTCTTTGTTGAGCTGCGGTGAAAGGATAGTAGCAAACACTGGGATTCTGGCACTAAAAAGACTGTAATTTTGAATGATATCCACTTTATTTGACATATCTGGACGGCTGAAGCTTCATATTAACTTCAAACTTTAAAATACACTTAAAGTCAGTCCGAGGCATTGTTTCCCGTGACCTGGGATGCACCATGTTTGTTGTGGGTCTGATAATAAAGATCACATGTTAATACCACATATAAATTCTTCTCTCTGCTGAAACAAATGTAACTATTGCTTTTTCAATCGGTCTCCCACAACTTACAAGTTTAGTACAACACTAAATCTCAGGAGTACCCCTTTAATTTCCTTTAAAAAACAACATATCTAGCCTTTCAGTGAGCCAGGTAAGTCCCATCGAGGTCAGAAAACCTCTTTTGCATGACAGACCTGGCCAGGAGGGGACCAAACAACAACAGCAGGCACATGAATAAAACAACACTAAAAAAAAAAAAAGAAGCTAAGAATAGAAAACAATATGAATAGACACATAGACACGAAGGCTAAAATGAGCTAAAAACACAGACAAATAATAAAGATTCATTTACCACATAGCCTTGACTTCAGATAGAGATTTTTTAGAGATATTAGCACTGAATAAGGATGGTTTTTCTGCTCTTTTTGTCCTTTTTCACTGAATAAAAGCTTGACAAACAAAAAAATCTAACACCTTCTGGACAATTAAGATCTTAACATTCAGTTAAACTGTGCTCCTCTCACGTGAGCAGCGTTAGCACCACGAAGAGAGAGAGAAAAAAAAAGGGTAATACTTTGTTACTCCTTCCTCCATATCCATCGTCAGCTCTACCAACACACTGCCTTCATTAGGTAATAGAGTAGCCGCCTCCCTCCTCGTTTTTTCCTCCCCAGTCACCTCCTGCTTTCTCTCTCTCTCTCTCTCTCTCTCTTTCTCTCTCTCTCTCTCCTCACACATCAAAGCGAGTCTCTCTGTCACTCTGGGGGATAGAAATGGTTAATGCCTGGGGCTTTGATGTTCCACTGCTGTGTGAGCCCAGCCAATCCTCAGCCTGTGCTTGCCTCCCATCCCTACATCATCTAATAATTCTTTGTGGAGGAGAGAGAGAGAAAGATAGAGAGAGAGAGAGAGAGAGAGAAAGATAGAGAGAGAGAGAGATTATGAAACTCTCTTTCACTCCTCTTCCACATGCATCCATCTCGCTCTCCTCAATATGGAATTTCTGTTCCTGACAAATGCCTTCATAAAAATCATGTTTTTCGCACCATCTGTAGACTTATAGTATGTCTTTCCGGCTCGCCCAGCCTCTCCTTTGAAGGTCTGGGTATTGAGGGGCGGAGAGGAGATCGAGGGTGAATCTCTAAACCCGGCAGAGTCGCTGTTCTGCCAGACAGCGGTGTCAAACAGCGGAACATGACCGGCATAAAGAGAGGGTCAGAGCTGCAGTGACGGGGGCCTTGTCAGACATATTACAGTGTTTAGTGAAATATATATATGCGTGTCTACAGTACGTGCACTTTTTTTTTTTTTTCCTTCCAGTGGGAGTGGGAGAATAGATAGCATAATAGAGCTCATCGTCTGTAACAGCCTCTCTCTGATGGGCGAGAACAATAACACAATCAGGCCCATTAGAACTGCCTCAGTGTTATGAAACTGACATTTTTCCTGACATATTTACCGTTACTTTTGCGAGGCTTTGTGAGAGGCAGCTGTGGCCTACAATAAGAAAACACACATCAATGAACCCTCTGACAGCAATAGAAATGCCAGTTTTCCTATGTGATATTCTTCCAGCTGCGGTATGTTCTTATGCTGAAGCTGTTTTTTCCCCAGACTGTATTATTCTGCTTTGTGGTTTGAATTCATACCAGAGGGCTGTGACAGTTTAACAAAATACCACTGCAGATTTGCAGCTACCCAACATTTCAACATCACCCTATGAAAAATTTGAAAACAAAAGCAGTTTCCTCTCTAGATAATTAAAGAATTCTGCAAAAAATAACAACAAATTGAATCCAATCAAACCACAATTGCCCTCTTTTTATGACCAGGCTCAGATTTTAGGAAGTTTAGGGTCAATTTATCCCAGATTTGCTCAGTCTGGTGAGAACTGTGGTCTGGATCTTTTGACTGGTACTGTACTTGTTTTTGGTCACAAAATATCTGGGAATAAGAGCAGCTTACATTTTGTTTTACATTATTTTCATCCCCTGAACTGCTGGCTGATATCCCAATAATTAAAAAAAATGACATTTCTGGATGGTTACATCACAGCTAACAGCCAATGAGAGACAAGGAATGACTGTGTACAGCAACAATATGGTTTTTTGACAGCTGAAACGGAGGAGTCTAGCTGAAATGTGGCGATAGAAGATAAGGTCTAATGATACTCTATCAGGTTTTTTTGGCGCGTTAAAAAAATACAGATATAATGTCATAAAAACCACCGGTTGGTTCTTGCTCTGAAACGCTTTTAAAGTTGGACTCGCCCCACAAAAATATGAATATATTCCTCTGCTCTTGTGTGTTTCATTGTTACATTTGTGGTCACGGGAGTCAGACAAAGAGAAGTCAAAGGGAAAGAGAATTGAGAGAGGGGAGGATCAAAGGAAGAAAACAAGCAAGGAAAGAAAGCTTGAAAGAAGTGAAGAGGGTGGGAGCCCTAAATGAGTCAGAAATATGGTGTAATATGACTGAACACTGGCGGTTAATTCCAATTTTGCCAAAATTGGAAGCATTTCTAGACAGTATACCCATGCACCTTTAAACAACCTTATTTCTGGCTCTTTTAGAGTTTTTCTACTTTCACAGGAGTTGAGGGGAAAGACGAAGGGACTCACCAGCCACAGAGTTAGGGCGGGGCATGAGGTACAGAGGGATGGAGTGGGCAGAGTGGGAGGACATGCTCTCCAGGTTGCGCTCAGGGATTTTGTTGAGACTGTAGGTAGAGGCGGTCATGTTTTCATCCACCCTGTACAGGAACGAGTCCATGCCTGATTTCTGGGACTGCCACAGTTTCAGGTTTCCCCGCGAGCCCTCGCCGTATTTACCGCCTCGCTCCATGTTCTCAGAGTAGCTGGTCAGTGTGGCTGCAACGACAACAAAGAAAAAAGACACTTTCTTCAATTTCTTTTAGGCCATTGTCACATTAGGTTCGTGTGACTGTCCTCCACTTTACCCCACCGGTCTATTGTCACACCTATTTACTGTTGTTCCTAATTGATCTGCTGTATGTTGGTGTGATGCTTTTCTTGTCAAACTGCAGGTGTTCATCATTGTTGCCGGGAAACAATGTTGCCACCTGTTTTGACATACACAAAGTGCTTCACATCAGTGAGCATTTTATCTCTCCGGTTTTCTTGCTAACAGTGCAAGAACGCTGCTGTTGATGTCAACATGACATGTTCACACGAAGTGGGAGTACAGACTGCTTCTGACAGCGTAAGAAAAGTTCCACGGTTCATCTGGAAACTGATCACAGGCTGTTGCTGTTCAGATAACATCGGCTGTGGGTTTTTATTCACGCTCGTGTTTGGAATAAGCTTTCTTTCCAAATTTTTTGGTGAACCACACCCTTAATTCGGACTAAGCAGTCTATGAGAAGCACTCTGGTAATAAGAGAGTCACTTTGGGTTTTAGGCATTCCTACTGATTGTCGCAGGCTTTAAGTGTCAGGATGAGGAATCCTTGACTTTGGATTAAACTGACTGAGCAGATGTACCCTGTATAAAATCATGTGACTTGCTTTTATTTTGGTTTCTAACTTAATCGCTCTGCCTGGTTTGTTGTTTTTACTTCTATCATTTCTAGCTTCACTGGAATGATAAGACAAAGTTAACAATGACAGCTAAATAAATAACTAAATAAAAAATACAGATTAACCAGACCGCTGTCATCCTCTTTACCGCAAATTATGCTCTTATTCTTCAAGAATCTTTGAGGCTGGTGATAATGTATATTTTTCTTATATGAACAAATCTCATGAATGGATCCTACTAACAGGAACTGCCTGTGTACTCAAAGCCTGATATATCTTATCCCTCTGGTCCGTGGAGGTCAAAAACTATTCAAAACACATCAATGAGCCACATCCTTCCAGTGGGTGACATGTTCCCTCACTATAATGAACACACTGTAGTTTATCCAATCCCACATACACTTGTACGCCTGCTGCTGTAAATACTCACCAGCAGGCTAAATGTGCAGTAGTCCATAGCTGAAAATAGTCCTGGAAAAATACAATGTTTCCTCCTGTTTGAGTAACGTTTGCTAAAATCGACCGTGGCCAGCTGTTTTAGGCTCAGAATTACTGAGTCTTTTTATATATGTGACTTCTTTTGAAAGATTTATTTCTTCCACATACCACAAATAAGTATAAATAAGTCGGACAGTATTAAGAGATGGAGAGAGATGATCTTTTTCATTGACAATAAGAAAAACACAGAATAACATCAGCTTTATCCTTCAAAGTCCAACTGAAATCACATTTAATCATCCCTTTTTGCAGTCAAGAATGTCAAAGGTTTTTGTCAAAATTATTGTTAATAGTTTTTTATCATTAAATGGGAAGAAAAAAAGGTCTTTGGGTAAATATCAGAGCTGCCTTTCACTAAGGGGGCTGGAGGGTCGTGTCGGTGTCTGCGTTTGATTGACAGCAGCTGGTAGGCTGAGTGGTATTGAATAGTAAGAACCACAACATCATTTAAAGAGATATTTGCGGGTAGGTTTATATGCCGGCTAATGTGCTGCAGCTAATTAGCTCTTTAGCCTGCAAACCGATGTTAGCAGTGCACTTTTCTCCGCTGAATGTTTGCTTGGTGGCTCTTTCAACACGCTAAGATGCAGGATGAGACGTGTGTTCGTATTTGTAAATTGGATAATCTGTGGCTCATGCGTTGTGTAGCAGGATGGCGTCTTGCTGTTTGGATAAGTCATTGTGACTGTCTGCCTATGACAGAACACAGACATTAAATGCAAATATGGTTTAAAATGCAGCGATTCGATTGGATGCATAGAAACAAATTCTCCATCTACGCTGACAGGGAACTCAAAGAATAAACACAAAGATCATCTTAAACCAAAGAATGTACAAATAAATATAAAAGTCTTCTCAGTGGTTTCTGGTTTTTTCTCAAAGGAGAACACGCAACATGTGATTTACAGAGCAGACAGTATGTGTACACTGTAGAAGACAAAAGAACCTTTAATTTGGGTTGGACTTCCAAGGTATTTCACATGCATACGAGTTCTTTGTAAATCTGTGTGCAGATCTTACCGATAATCCCGCTGTCCCTGCTCTCCAGAGTTGAGGTGGGACTGGTGACAGAACCGTAGGCGCAGTCCTTGTTGCCGGCCTGGCCGGGCATGGCAGGGGGGAGGGTGGAGCAGGGGCTGCCTGCAGGGGGGGAGGCAGTGCTGCTGGTCAGGGTGGAGCACGGACTGATCCTCTGGTTCTGGCCCTGTAGACAGACAGACACACACACACACACACGTTTTAAAAGCTCTGTTTTGTTCCAACAACTCAATTAGCACAAAGTGGTATAAATGGCAAAGTACAATGTTTGAACTTTTAACATCTGAGTCATATACAGAGGGAAAATGTCATTTCAATATTGCAGTTTTCAAAAGCTCAGCCCCCCTGCTGGCTTCACCACATGTAGTCAGTCTTTCTCAGAGTTGTCTGTCCCACACGCACACAAACACATATCATAATAACTAACAATTTGTAGCATTTTTTTTCTAAAGTATAGGTCTGAAAGAGCTGACAAATACACACATACAGTATATTTACACACACAAACACTCTCAACAACTAGTATTCTTTCAGATTATGTTAATAAAGCCTGTAAATATTACCTACAACACCTACAATCACTGAGCACATGTACAAATGTAATACTTTATACTAATACTAATACTTTACAGCACAATTTACTGCAGCTGGCAAGAATAAACCAAACGTTGGGAGATGTAGCATAGATATCAGGGACGTGACCCGGAACATCAAAATGCAGGAAAACGCTCATTTCCCTTTTTTTTAGAAACAAAAGGGAGTGGCATTTCCCAAATCTGATTCTGTACAGTCCTGTAGCACAACTGTGGTTGTATAAATCTTCCTAAACATGTGGGAGCGTTGCAGTAGTTGTGACACTTAATTCACTTGGTTTTAAACACTAATACCGAATTTTATAATCTGGATTGAGCTCAACAGAATCACAATTTGTTGAAAATGAGTATCTTACCCTCACTGACAGGCATACTTAAGTGAATATTTTCCTCTTGATTGCAATGACTACAATTAAGTCCCTGAAGAAAAAAAGCTCAAACAGAAATCCCATACACACTATGAATACATATTCTTTCCAGTCTCAGCATTGTTTTGGCACCCTGCAGTGACCCTCTTCTGTGTCGGCTCAGGTTAGAAGACAAGAGACCGCGGGGGACAAAATAAAAACACTCGTCTGCTGTGTCTAATCTGCTGCTGAGGACACCCACAGATGCACTCTGACGCGGAAACAACAAAGATACATGCAAGCAAGAGGCATCCATGTATAGGAAGAGGGACAAGAAAAACAGGGATGCCGGGTGATTAAGTCCATGTATCAGACGTGAAAACACTAGAAGGTCTCTTCTTGACCGTGCTGTTGATGAGTTCAGGTCAACACTGGGGTGAACACTACAGAGGCCGCAGAGACGACAGGAAATGTGAAGTGGTGCTCAAGACAAAACCTCGTCTAGTTCAATACACAGGAGAAAGATTGAGTGTAACACACTTCGTCTAAGTTATTACACACACCCACACACATATACAGTCAGGAATAGGGCTGCAACCGACGATTTGCTCTCATTATTGATTAATCTGTCAATCATCTGTTGCGGCGGCCGTGGCTAATTGCAGGGTCGGTGATCAAACCAACCCCCGGGTCCTTCTGTTCACACTTCGAAGTGTCCTTAAGCAAGACACTGGTCCCCAATTGCTCCTAATAGCCAGACAGGCCTTGCATAATTATGATTACTTAATTAACCATTTTCTCTGTATCAAAGAAGTGAAAATGCTCATCAGAATTTCCCAGAGCCCAAAGTGATGTCTCCAACTTGTTGATTTGTCCAATCCCAACGATATTCGATTTGCTATAATGTACAACAGAGAAAACGGAGAAGCTGGAGCAGGACAATTTTTGACATTTTTGACAGTCTACAGTCTACAGCCAGGCTAATGGCTCTGCTAGGCTACTGTTAGGGTACTTAGGCACAGCTGTGCTTCCAGATAAATCCTAATGTCAGCAGGCTAACATGCTTAAAATAACAATGCTAACATGCTGATGTTACTCAGGTATAATGTTTACAATCTTAACTACCCCGTGTGATAGCATGCTAACATTTGCTAATTAGTACATTGCTGCAACTTCATTAGAAGTGCTGTAAATAATTGTTGCAAATAATGTAATCTCTCTCAGACCTTTGCTACTCTTTTTTGATTTAATTTTGAACACTTTGCAAATGTGTTTTTTGCACTAGAACTCTGATGTGCATGTACCTTGTGCCTGTGCAAAAGCAATAAAGTCTCTTGAATCTTGAAATCTTGAATCTTGACATTAATTTCTGTGCAACATTTAATGGCAATCCATTTAATAGTAGTAGAGACATTTCACTTAAAACCACACATATCAACCTCATGGTAGCCCTATAGAAAAAGTCAGAGGATCATCAAAGTCATGGAGATTCATCCTC
The DNA here is from genome assembly GCF_963924715.1 of Thunnus thynnus. Classification (NCBI taxonomy): domain Eukaryota; kingdom Metazoa; phylum Chordata; class Actinopteri; order Scombriformes; family Scombridae; genus Thunnus; species Thunnus thynnus. The sequence continues at coordinate 7,461,752 of NC_089536.1, read as the reverse complement.
TGGGGAACCGTGAATGTCTGCACAAGATTTCATGGTAATCCATCCAATAGTTGTTGAGATATTTCAGTCTGGACCAAAAGTGGTGGACCGACTTACCGACCTTGCCATCCATAGAGCCACAAGCATAGCACAGCTAAAAATGCAAATTATCAAGATAACTGCCTAACGGTCTATGACTAATTTTTAACCAGTTATCAAAACTGCTGTTGATTAACTTCCTGTTAACTGACTGTTTACTCAATCTATTGACAGATTCAGCACTAGTCAGGAGCATTTAAATATGTATGCCAGAGCAAAAACAAGCAACTCCAACAAAACATGTTTCACAGTAATACTTGGTGGCCGAATGAAGACACCTGTAAACTAGTCAACAACCTGTCCATTAAGGTACATTGCCTCTTGCCCTGTTCAGTGTGTTTGTGTGTGACTGACTGATCGAGAGAAGTGTCAAGTGTTGTGTTTACAGGAGTTTGACCACAACGCAAACTAACATGCACGTGAACGGATAAACCTTCAAACCCTCTACGCAACACACAGCGACAGCGTAGCTCTATCCGCAGGACTAATGAACCCCGCCTTGTGCAGGTCTGACCTTAAACACCGCACGAGGATTGGGTTGAGCTTGGAACATTGACTCTATTCAGGGAGCGAGAGCACGAGAGTATGAAAGGCAATTAACCGCACTCTCTGAGAGTTAAGGTCACCTTGTTCCATCGGCTGGTGAGGTCTCGCAGCAGAGACGCCAGCTATTGTAGGAATTTAACCATGTCAATTGGAAAATAGGTGGTAGATAGATGTTTTACAGATATGAAAAACCCTCAGCCCTCGCTCACTCCTTTTTTAAAGCGGGTCGATATCTGCCGGGCTTCATTGTTGATTAACTGTAAAAAAAAAAATTAGCTTTCTTAGTTATGATGACAAACATCAAGAGAGATTTTCAGCATCACTAGTGAGCTAGCAGTATCTTAGGGCTGTCAACTGAAAGCTATTAAATCCCAAGCAAATTAGAAAAATTACAACAGAAGCCCACTCTCTTATCTGCTAATAGATGGTGTCTTCGAGCAATCCTTGTCTTGTCATTTTTTGTTCGTTAATGAATCAAACAAATTGCAATCCGGAGAACCGTATTTGGGGCAGATATCTAAAATAATACGTTTGTACTGTGTGCACGATGCAGCGGGGTGCTAGTATGAGTCACGTCTCTAAAAAGAGCCGCTTGAATAAACCTCTCTCAATTTATACACCCCCACTGCTACAGCAGCGCTCACATCAAGCACAGGCAGTCCATCAGTCTAATCGCTTATCCACACTTGCTTCAGAGCAAACCCATACCTAGGCCCACTTTAAACGCTTCGGCAACAGGTTTGCCCCTTTTCCCCTCCCTATTCCTCCTCCTCCTCCTCCTCCTCTCTCTCCGCCGCAACTGTTTTCCTCGAGAAATTCATACCTATCAAATCAGGTTTAGGTAGAGAAACCAGGGCATCTGCTGCAGAGCTTAGAGCAGGCATGTTGTGCCAAGAGCGGTTTGTTGCACAACTGCCAAATTCACAAATAGAAAGGTCACGGTGCAGAGAGAAGATCTTCAGCCTAACCTGTTGCATGTGAACATAAGAATCATGCTGTCTTTCAATAAGTATAAAGTACTCTGGGAAAATAAATAATTAGGAGTGTTTGTTATATAAAAATCTAATTAGACGGGTATATAGCTGCTGCTTGATGGAGAGGCACTGTTACGCGTCTGAATCCAAAGCGCTTTAGTGTCTGAGGGCAATTTACAGAGAAGTCTTTTGATCTGGCTATCCTGGCTTCCAAAGATCTGTCAAAACTGAATGTAAACAAGCTCATTATAAAGATAAATGTCAAAACAGATCGAATCAGACGATTGTGCGTTCGTTGAAGTTCCCCAGCACAATCTCTCACAATAGAAAAGTGTCAAAATCACATAGACAATGAGACAATTAGATTAAGATAAAGCATATCACTAGCATGAAGGGTGATAAAGCACGTTTTTTGGCGCCAACCTTTTATCTGAAATCTCACACAACACCAAACATTACTCTTAAACTGACTCAAAGTGACATCATGGGATTTTGGAGTTGCAAACTCAGTGCACTGTCAGAAAAAAAAAAAAAACACATTTCCTGTCATTCAGACTAAGTTTTTGTCCACAAAAGTTCTCAGAGAAAAGAGAAAACGTTGTAACTTCTTTTCAAATAAATCCAGACAGAAATGAGTGTGAGTCACAACCTCACGGCAGATTCAGGTGTGAAGAAAAAAAAAAAAAAAAGTCCAGTTCATTAGTAAGACCATTACCTGTCTCGCCTCAGGTTCCTCCATGCTGTACTGGGTACCGGCTGGCCCCTCACTCACTTTGTCTCCCAGAAGGAAACCCAAGCGCGTCATCAATGTGTTGGCTGCCTCATCCACCGACGGAGGGGGGCCCAGCTCCTGGCTTGACTCCCCTGCAGAGAGGCAGAGGAGAGAGAGAGAGACGGGAGGGAGGGAAGGAGGTGGGGAGGGGAGGAGGGGAGGGGGGGGAGTGAGGAAGGCATTGCGGGGGAGAGAGGAAGGCACAAGAGAGAGGGAATGTGTGTCAGTGGTGGGCAGACAAAGAACAGCAGCTTGTTTGGCCATTTTCACTCACATACACACACACACACACACACAAAAAAGATATCCACCACCTCTTTACCTGGAAATACTACACACACACTATATCTGCTACACTCGCTTTGCATAAACCACAGCGACAACAACAGACCCGGACACAGGATACAGGACACCTGCGCTCAGGACAACGATATGAAACACCCTACCTGAGTTTTCCCGTAACTCAGCTCCGTGCATCAGAGACACATTCCACAACAGCTGGACGATTCGGCTGAGAGACTTTCATACATAAACTCCAAAAAAATCCCTTCAGCCACAACTAAAAGAATCCTTTCCTTTTTTTTTTCTCCACGCTGACAAGCAAAAGCCTTCCACACTGACGACAGCTCTCCTTCCGCACCACTCATCACCGCTGCAGCTCGTGTGACGTAATGAGATACGCCCTTCACCTGTGTGCTGTGTGTGTGTGTGTGTTTGAGAGAGAGAGCGATGGTGTGTGACTGACTGCACAAGATAAAGTGGGTGTGTATCCACCTCTCCTGAATCCTGTTTACAGAGACTCCTAGCTCTAAAGAGAGAAAAGAAAACACCAGGATAAAACCTACGTGATGATCAGATGATCAAAAAAAAAAACCACACACAAACACACACACTCGCAGTACTGAGGGATTTCAGTTGCCAACTCTGCACCCAAAACAAAATCCCCTGATGACCTCATCTTGTCGCCCTGTTGCCTGGTTATTTTCCATCCAGAACAAACCCTCATCGTTGGTATGGTATCATGTTTTTCAATAACACCTGGCTATCATGCCCTAGAGATACCTCAGATATCAATTTCATTTCAATTTATTCACTGGAGTGTCACTCTTGCTGCTAAAGCTTTGGTTAATTACTCACTGTGCTGGTTGTTAAAAGAGTAACTAGTGGCTAAATGCAAGCAGCTGTAATTGGACGTATAAGCCTCCGAATTGGCTCAGACATTAATGACATTGAAGCCAACAACATGAGATGGCCGGTGTTTAAATAAACAGCAGCAGAGACGGGAGACAGCTAGCGGCAGAGCCAGTTTTCTCTCCCCTTCCCTTTCGCTCGTTTTGCTGCGGGGCAGGTTGGACCAGACTGGCAGGTAGCTACGCTAAGTCCTGACTGACGACCATTAGACAGTCCCAGCCCACACCATCTCTCTCTGAAGACAGACAGCTTGTCTAAAGCCTGTGGCCCTCTCTCACTATTCTGTTCAAAGACCTACAGACAGACAGGCAATCTAAAGCTCTCCATTGGTTCATGGACGGACAGGCAGGGCACTGTTAGGATCCTCATTAGATTGACTCCGCGTCTCTGAGCAAGTAAGAAACCTTCTGAGAGAGGGGGGGGGAAAAGAAGCTTTGAAGCAAATGGGGATAACATGTTGCCAAGCCTGAACAAAAACACACACAGCAGCAACCAATAATGAGGTAATCACAGCACACATTAGGTCCAAAACAGCTAATTACGTATGAGCCTTGATGAGATGGATATAGCTGCTCAGTAATGCTGCTGGATAGACTTTATATGGAGCAGAATACATTTACGAGGGCCTCCAAGGTCACTGAATCACCGAAGATCCCTTGAGGAAGAGAGCTGAATGCAGTAATGGAGAAGATGTACGGAGATGGGATTACAGTTCCACCTCCTTACAGCTGATATCGCATGGGGGGGGGGGACAGCTGTGCAGTCATCAATGGGAGAAAATTGCAGGCAAACAAAAGTAAAAGCGGCCTTTCTGAGTATATGTGCATACAGTGTTCTTGCACGTGTTTGCTTGTGTGTTAGCTATATGCCTGCATGTCTGGACACGAAGGCAGTGAAAGCTTCCCGGTTGACAGACTGGTAGTAGTAAGCAGTGAATACATTAGCACTGATTAGTCAACTGCTCCCGGGGGGGTGGGGGGGGGGGTGGTTTGCAGCCATGACCGTGATCAAACAGGGGATCTGCGTGTCTCTCTCTGCCTCTGTGCCTTTTGCTCATCTCTTTGTCTACCTCTATCTGCCTGTACTGTATCTCTTTTTTAGTTCCTGTCTCTACCGCTCCCCCTTTGTTTGCTTCTTACTACAGCGTCTCTGTCCCAGCCAGCTGTTGGACAACCCTGTGCAGGGGTGAGCAGTTTGTCTGAGGTTCTTTTGATGTGGGAGCAAAATCTCTAATCTGGATGCCGCAGCCCACAGAAACTCCCTTGAGCTAAACATAGGCAATCCCTTTGTATACCATCCAACTCCCCAAAAAAACCCTTTAACACAGTCAAACACATGACAAACCCAGTTGTTTGGGCGACAACAATGGAGATGTCAAATGAAAGCAGCAATCTAACTGTTTGAGAGACCATAAAGAAACATATGACATCATAGCACGTGTATGGCGTCTACATCTGTTTTTAAATCTTCCTCTGCTTGTAACCTTTCATCATTTCATCATTATGTCATCTTTACATTGATTCATTTTAAGGTTCTTGTTTTACCCTGCATGGTCAGGCACCTGTGTACATCTGTGACCTGCTGTATCCTTATATCACCAGCAGGTCACTTAGATCTCCTGACCAGGGCTTACTGGTTGTCCCTCGCTCTCGACTACAAACAAAAGACGACTGAGCCTTTGAAACGGTGGCTCCGACACTGTGGAACGCTCTTCCTATAGACATACGATCCGCTGTCTCCGTTGACGCCTTTAGAAAGCAGCTGAAGACTCATTTATTCAAACTAGCCTTTGTCTCGCCTCATGCTGTCTAGCATTTGCAATTATGTGTGTTTTTAATGTCTTTCTGTTGCTTATAGTTTATTGTTTTCCTCCTTTACTGCTTTTCATGGTCCTATAATTAATAATTTTACTCTTGTGCAGTAGGTGCTATACTGAATAAACTTTACTTACCCACTCACTAATGAGCTACTATCAAAGGGGATACATACATTACCATAATGCAGAGGTTGTATGTATTGATTTCTTTCAGCTCACGCAGCTCTGTTTTTTGTTCTTTAAATACAGATTATGACAATCACACACGCTACCTCTGAAGCCACTGAAGCAACACATCAACTTCATCACTTCAAAGCTACATGACAGCACTCAGCACATCATGCACACCTTCAGCAGAACTTTCTCATCACAGTGACACCATGAAGTCCTTAATGAGAGGATTTGAATATGGATAATAAAAAAAATATACATATCATAAAACACATCTCTTATTTTTTTTTAACCAGCCCCCCCCCCCCATCACACACACACACACACACACACACACACACATACACTCCTCTCCATTGGATTCCTGAGCTGCGAAGGAGACAGATGGTTGCCATAGCAACTATCTTTGCGCGCAGCTAGGAATGTGTTTCTGTGCAAGCGCATCTGTTTCTCCCCGGCCGTCCACGGATCTGCCCTCATGAGCCGAGAGGCAGAGAGAAGCATGTGTGCTGCAGGCGGGGGGGACTGGACGGGACAGGAGATGGTATTAATAGGGCCCGAGCCGCAGGTAAGATAACACACATACCATGCTGTTGCTCCTGTTTCACCTACACCTGGACGCTTTCACTTCAGCGGTGCGAATCCATAGAGAGCTAAATACGTATTCACCGGGCTCCCAAAAGTAACCCACACACACATTTTTTTTCTGCTTCCAAGTAACACATCGATTAAAAAGGTGAAAAAATGAATCTGCAGAGTGGCTGTTACAGGAAATTAAAAACAAGGTAGATTCACACCTATTTTTAGAGCTGCAGGTCAAAAGATATATGACTAAAAATGAACACACGAGCACAGATACACGCAGGCGAAGACAACATCGAGAAACCGGCGACTGGAATGCTAATCAAGATATCAGAAGAGTGAATTTCACATTCCTCGTGTGCACAGTGGAGATGTTTATCTATACCACAACACTTAGAGGACTCATACATTAAAGCATTGTGGACTCAGAACACCAGGGTCTAGGTTAGACGCAGGCGATAGGATGATATATGCACCGAGACACCATATCAATTTGTCAACTGTCAAAGATTTTGCCCTTCTGTTTATTCCATAGTGGTGTTATATATTGTGTTGTATGAGGCCATTGCGGAGAATGCTGCAAATCAATGAGTAGGACTGTTTTATGGCAGTAATGGATTTCTACATGATTATTGCATCAATGTGATGACGTACCTTGTTTTGTTAGGTATTTAATTGGCTGGATTAACCAAAAACACCTGGTTATTTTATCCATAAACTCTCAATTCTCAGTGGATTTGCCAGAAAGTATTAGAGAAAATGGGTTTCTTTTGTTATTATTTGTGGTATTTTAATGTTTTATTTGTATGTTTTATTAGCATGCTGTGTTGAACGTCCTGTCTGTCCTGCACTGCCACTAAGGCAAGATCCTAACAACCTTTGTTGTAATAGAAATAAAGTTAAAGGTGCCCTGTTGTAAACAAACAAAAGTTATGTTTACATTGGTTACAATGTATTATTGTGGCTTAAAAAAATCAAATCCATTTTCCTCCTCATAAAACATTTGCAAAGCTGATTTTTCTTTGAATGTTGCATTGTCTACATGTTCACCAGCTTGCAGTCTTCTTCTTCCTCACTGCCTTTGTTGGCACGTTGCTGCATTTCTTGGCGCTTTACCGCCACCTGTACATCCTTGGTATAGTGTGAAACCGTTGGCAGGAACGTGTATCACTTCACCCACAAGCCTGTGCCCGTACATGTGCACGAAAAACAACATAACAAGGACCCCCTGCTACTGCAAAAAACTGCTCAATAGTGCCACTATAGGACAAAAACGCCACAGGATACATTTTACTCAACTTAAGTCAACTATATATCAACATGGTCAAATATAAAATGACATAAATCATGATAGTAGATTTTATGCTTTGTGGGTTGGAGGAGGAGGATGGTTGTTGGTGAATTTTACAAGCTATCTCACAAAATATTCACAAACCATATTTATGAGACTACAATTTCTTTGTGAACCATAAAAAAAAAAAAAAGATCACCTGATACCTGCCTTCCTCCAGGCAACAGTGTCAGAGGCAGAGTGCGGACTGGCATGCGATCAGATGTTTAAGTCTCTGCCCTGCTGTTAACTCATGCCAGGGAGCCCTTGTTAAGAGCTAAGATGTCCATCTGTCCACCTGGGAGGTTGCGATTCCTCATCTCTGAAAACTCATCTCAGCCCCTGGTTCCTCTCCAGCTCCACAGAGTTGTTATTGTGCAGAGCATTCCTGTTTGTAATCAAACTGTTTTCCTGCCTCGATGGCGGCGGAGATTACCATTTCAAACTCGAAATGTCACATCTGCGGGATCTCTTAACAGCTCATCTCCGCTGATAGGTTATTCCGCAGTCTATTTCGCAGGATTGATGCAAAAATAAAAAAGTCAGGGTCAAGAGTTTTTCATCCATGAGATTCGACAGCAAGGTGGCAGAAACAAGGGTTTTTCCTACGTTAGTGGGTACTACATACCATATAGACTTTTACAGAAATATGCAATACTATAAAATGATACGTTCTAGTACATCTCTATAGACAGATCACCTACTTAGAGCTCCCATTGAGCAGAGACTCAGCAGAAGAGGCTGACAGACGGATATGGGTGGCAGCACTCTGTCGACCATTTTCCTCCTACAGTAAGTTAAACCAGTTAAGCCCTCAGACCCCCATCACTATTTCTCTCATGTCTTCATCCAACCCTGCGGTGCTGGGAGCATTTTTTCCCCCCACTCTGTCGAGAAGTCCGCACAGCCACCGGAGGTCGAACCCAACAAGACAGGTCAGGAAGCTAACACTGCGTTTCTCAGTGGCAACAGGAAAAGGAGAGGCGAGATGAGAAAGCAGATATACTAGAACCAAATCTCAGCGGCGCACTATCCCCGAGTGACCCGCTTTGCTGTCCTCCCTGAGCGAAAAGAGGGAGAGACAGAGGAAGGAGGAGGGAGAGAGAGAGAGAGAGAGGGGGTTTGACAGGGATAGACTGGGGAGAAGGAGGGGGGGTTGGTTGAGGGAGATCTGGATTGTCTGCAGGATTACCGAGCAACCGCCGACTGTAAAGTTAACAGAAAACAGCGGCGGCACCTAAACAAGCTCCGCGCTCGCAAAAGCGGAGCCGAGTGAGAAAGCAGCACGGGGAGGATTAGAGCGACAGAGAGGGAGGGAGGGAGGAGGCGATGAGGATGGACGCTGTGGGCACCGGCAGAGCTATTTCTTTAATGACCTTAGCGATGTTTTTACAGCAGCCGGCAAAATAACTGGCAAAAACCGATAAATTCCCCCTCCCCGTCTTTCTCCGTGTCCCTCTCTACTGCTGCATTCACTGACTTTTATTCAGAGAGGAACCGACATGCATAAAGTAACACAATGAAATGATGGGATGAGCTGGCCAAAAAAACTTACCAGGGCAGTATGTGTCCAGGTCTGGATTCTTGGCAGTGGTAGAGGTGTGTGTAGGGGAGCCAAGCTCTGATTGTGGAATGCGAGGGCTCTCCACAAACTTTGCTTTCCGCAGAGGGGCTGGGAGCAGAAAGCGCACACACATATAGAGAGGGAGACAACATGTACACACACAGAGAGACACACACACACACACACACACACACACACACGCACACACACATAGATCAGGGAGATGGAAGAAGACCAGAAAGAAGAGAGGAGTGACAGGGACAGGACAGAGAGGGAGGAAGACAGAGAGCTTATGAACTTGAAGCAGCACACTGATAAAAAAAGAAAACATCCTGAAGGCTTTCTTCATTGCCGTAGATCAAATAAAGCTTAAGCATGAGTTGGGCAATCAGGGCAAAAACCAATACACCAGACAGAACCTCAACCCACGTCTGGTATGTGAAAACATGACCGTACTTCCTCCGTAGGAGCCGACGTACCGTGGAACGCACAAACACTCGCAGAGAGGCGAACATGATGCACCTTTAAATAAAGATGGAGTGCAAAAATATGCTTGTTGTCCAGTGTCATAATCGCACCAAGAATGCAAAATGACATCCAAGTCTGAGACATCAAATGACAAGAGATGCAGAGAGAGAGAAAGAGGAGTGTTTGGTGGTGGTAGTGGTGGTTGTGACACAATCTTTTTCTGGGTTCTCGGTCACAGCACACAAGGCTTCAAAGCGCTGTTACCCAAACCAGCTTATAGTATCATGATTGCTTACATTGCGGCTGCAGTGGCAGGTCTACTAGGCGCAGGGATTTACAGTGCAGAGGAGTCTTTAAAACCCACAGAAGGAGACGCCAAAGAAAACTTTACCACACATCCAGCGGCATTCTTAAGGTTGTTGTTATTGGCTCTCCGCTCCCCACTACCATAACGCTCCCCTGCACGCCATCTGTGCCTTTTAGTGTGTTGACGATCAACAAAAAAAAAAAGAAACTATGGCTTTGCTAAAACGTGTACATTTAAAAAAAAAGCAGACAAAGATTGACTTTTGTTACCCAGAGACTTCACAACTATACTCACATTCAGCAGGAAGCAGGAAATATTTCTGCTTCTTTTCTCTGAAGTTCAGCAAATATCAACTCAATCATTTGCGAGGTTAATTTGTTTCATCTATTCTTTCTTTTTTTTGTACTTGTGGGGGTTTGGGAGAGGCAGGAGTTAAGCATAATTTGTTCTTAATTGACTAATCTGGTTAAATAAGGGTTTAAAATAGATTATGTATTGTATGCTGCAACTGTTAACACTTCTTATTACGGGTGAATGCACATGTCCAAAGCTATTTGGCGCAGCAACACCAGAGTGAACCTGAGTGGGGTGAGCGGGGAGTCACGAGCGGCAGTCGAGACATATGTTCAACCAACAATGACTGCAGAACCAGCTCGCCGCTTTAGGTTCATGTTTCATGTAACGCCAGTAGAAGGCATGTGTGTGTGTGTGTGATGTATATAATGGGTTGAGGTTCAGTTAATCCAGTTGTCTGAGTGTACGTAGATAGATTCAACCAAACTGCAGCAGGATTGTAAGGATTTATAACATTATAAACTTTATATCTTTAGGTTTAGGACTACTGGAGGGACAAGACAAGCACTTGGAGACTTTGGACTCGCAAAAACTAATGTTCACATTTCATAGACTACAATGATTAATCCATTAATTGAGAAAATAATCAGCAGATTAATCGATAATGAAAATAATTGTTAGTTGCAGCCATAATAGATAATAAAACATATGCACAGTAGAATCTGAAGAATCCTCTAAACTCTAAAATGCATCTTTCTTGTGGAGCATTTTGTACCTTTATTTGAGAGTGAATGGATAGTAGACAGATGACAGGAAAAGAGGAGAGAAAGCAGAGACAGACTGGGAATGTTGTGGTTCCTGGTCAGTGCCTGAACCCCCCCCAGCCATCCATCCGAATCTGCATAAAAGCGCATCTCATCACTGCCGAAATCGCAATATCTTCAAAATGTCAACTCTTCAACTAAGAAAAAAAAACAGCTCTGCTTAGTGAAAGTGATTTTTGTCAAACACTGGTAACCCGGCATATCCAGGATATAAAGCAGCTTTATATCTGTGGTAGAGTTTCTCATCCCCTGAGGGAGCATGTAATTCTTCAATTCATCTGAAAACATAAAGATGACAGCTCATGGAGAAAAAGTTGTGATGGCTTATTTTTTTTTTCTTCAACAATATCATTTAAAACAATCTGCACCGTGGTCTAGATCTGCACCAAAGAATCAATCAATTGTTCTTTGTCCCATGCTCTAACTTTCCGCCAAATTTAGCAACATCTGTTCTCAAGATTTGAGATATTCTGCTCACAAACTGGAAACAAAGCCTTCTTAACAGAGGAAATACAGAACTCCTTCAGGTATATATATGAGTATATATGTGTGTAAAGTAGATGCTTTCACTTGCCACACACAGTGTTAACTCTGTGTCGGTATGGTCACGTCTAGGAAGTGAGCCACAGAGCACAGACGCCACGGTGAGAAACTACAACTGACAGCCGTGCAGAATCATCCACGACTGGATCCGACGCCATGACAGCGACTCTGACAGAGACATACGTGATAGATCCCGCCTGACAAACATGCTTACAGGCAACTCAGAGCTCATTTTATAAATTATTAGTTAGATAAATTGACTAATGTTTTACAAGTTAAGACAGAAGAAGTATCCGTCTTAAGCTTGATAGGATGAAATCTATAAAATAAGTCAGGAAATAAATAAACACCTGAGTTGTAAAATGATATACAAGTGAGGAAAAGTGAATACATTTCCATATTTATTCATATTTATATCCATTTACCTATAATTATCTTTCATATTTTCCTATCCCCATGTAGTTGTCTGTTTATTTTGTTTGCTCATTGATTCATTATGACAGATTTTGACTTCCAAAGTGTTTCCCATCTTTCATAATCATCTATCATTTGTTACAAGACACTGGTCAAAACTGGTGAATCTTCATCTGTTCGTTTAAAGAGTACTTGTCTGCACACTCGAGCAGAGCTTTGATCATCTGTTTTGCATCACAGGGAATTAAGCAAGTAAGGAAAAAAAACAGGCCTATAACAGTCAGTGGATATAAACGGGGAGAACAAGTTAAGAAACGGTAAAATGTTGCGAAAAAATTCACACATATAATCCAACAGTGTTTCTCTGTTTTTAGCTTTTAGCTTTTTTTTCATGAGTCTTGAAAAGTTCACATGGGTGGGTCACATGAAAAGGGAACAATACAGCAGTATGCAATGGCTTTGGGCCCAAAGTTAGATTTCTCAATTTCTTTTTTAAAACCAGAGTCCTGCTTTATTCTGATGAACTTCTCTTGCAGCTGCAGTGACAAGGTTGCGACAGCTTGCGCTAGCTTGTAACAAGCTACCAGACTTTGCTGTGAGACGGACTGAGTTTTCACATGATGGAGTGCCTGCAAGAGCCTCCACAACTATTTCTTCATATGCCAACTTTTTTTTTTTTTTTACATTTTAAAGCTTTTACAGTACACCTGTGTAACTCCAAGGGGACACTAGTGCTGCAGAACACAACAGAAAATGACTGAGCTACAGGGCTAAAATCAATTTTCTCTTTTTTTTTTTTTCTCCTCCAGAGTATCAGTTTTTGGATATATGGTGCCACGGAGAACCTGAGATTACTATTTCTTTTGTTTTCTGTCTTCCTGATCTCACCTCTATGAAATGGCGAAGTGAGAGTCTGTCTATTGGAGTAAATCCCCTCTATAGCAGCGGCTCCAGGAGACTAAATCCCAGGGACTTCTCTCCTGCAGTTCTGTTGTCAGTGTGTGCCAGGCTGAGGATGGGTGACAGTATGATGGATGGCAGCAGGCAAATCCACTCCTCTAATGAGCTTATGAATAAATATATCTAGTCAGTGTGTGCAGATGCACGTGGCCGTGAAATAGATATTTGTTACATGCTTTGGATGTGAGGGTGTGAATATGAATATGCATGCGGCATGTATGCAAGTGTACATGTGAGATTAGAGCGAGAAAGGGGAGGGGAATGCAGAGAGATTGGTGACAATAAACAAGCTCAAGGATGATGGGGAAAAAAAATTTAAAAAGCTGATCTTTATTCCCAAGATTGAAGACAGCCTTTGGTGAAATTATATAAATAAATAAAAAAAAAAAGTCACTATTGTGATTCAAATTCTCGTACGCAGGGTGTGCATATGAAAGAGGAAAGCTGCTTTTCAACGTGACAGTCCCCTCAGACGCAACCTGGCTTTTCAACAAACAAATGACAAGATCTGAATGTGAATATGGAAACTCCGACGTGCGACGCACAATTTCTCATTTACCGCAGATGAGTGAGTGATAAAGCGAGTGAAAGGAGACATTTCTATAGCAGTGAAGTATTTGTCTGTAGCACTGTCTCAGTTACATACGACCTCAGGCACCCACTCAGACAAAGACACGGGCACCCACACACACACACACATACACACATATACACATACAGAACAATAATGTGGGTGAGGACATACATTGCCCAGCTGTCTGCAACCCAAGCAGAGCTTTTACAGAAACCCTAGCACGCGGCACCGGTCACCATGGCAACAGCAGAGCACAGGCATACGAGTCTCGTCCACCTTTTTCCAAGGTGGCGGTAAACACAGGGCAGAGGATGACTTCACCGGCGTTAAAAGCTTCAAGGTCCCGACGCATTTTCTCAAATGTAATCAAACAACCTCTCTGTATCGACGAGTCCCGGCTGCTTCGGCAGGACGAGGTCTTCCCCCCCTCGTCACCTCGATTCAAAAGATTCGGCTTTCAAAGACGCAAGCTGCTACAACCGCGGCTCTGATCCTTTGTGCTGCGGCTACTTTTGTCTGCTATGCCTAAAAAAAGAAGTGAAAGTGGTCTTTATTAAGTTTCTTGACAAATGTGGGGACAATAAAGAAGTTTTTGTATGTTTAATGGTCAAGATGGGAAGATATGATGTAATCAAAAATCACTTTATAAGGATATGTTTCCAATATTTCTATATTTCATGATATAAATATGTGTTCTAGTGTTATGCCTTACATTAGATTAAACTTTTCACACATGAAAAACTAATTTTGTCAGATTTTCATTTATAATTCTCTCAGAATCCTTAATTTGGACGACAAAATGTTGTAAAAAGATAATATAATATAATGATTATATCATCAAGCTACTGTTGATAATATATGGAAGCATTGCCCAGCCGTGTTGTCTGAATTTAGGAGCAACTAAACACCTGGTGAGTATCTTGTTTTTGCTGCTCCACTGGTTTAACTTCTCACCTTGCTGCACTGAGGTAGAAACGTACTTTAGGGTATGTCAGTGCATGACAGTGACATCACCGAACACTTCCGACAACATTACATCAGCCAGCGTGGGTGCGGTCGGAGGTGAAACAGACTTTTGAACGGAGGAGGCGGTTGGCGGTTGTAAAAGGTCCGTCCTAAAACAACAGTCATTAGCCCGAATGATTCTCACTGTAATCATACTGACCATTAATAGATCCCCTTCCAAATCCACATCCTCTCTTCCAGGCAAAAAATGTATTTAAAAGTTGATTTGAAGATAATATGAGGTTTCAGCTGTCGACATTGGTCAAATCAAGTCAATATCTTTCAAAGTTAGTCTTTTTTGTGCCAAATTCCTTCTTTTTGTTACCATCCATCCACTAAAGCTGAAACGACTGTAGAAGAAATCCACTTTATTTGACTAACTCAGACAGCTGAAGCCTCATTATCTTTTATTATTATCATTATCTCTAAACTTTTAAATAAATTCTTTCTTAAAATGAAGACTGTGGATTTTGGCCCCCATCATTTACATTGTAATTGCGTTTGGAAGGAATCTTCTAATGGTCAGTATGAACAGGAGGAATGATTACAGCGAGCAAAACCTGTTCATTCGGGCACCTGACTGTTGTTTTAAGACAGAAAATTGTGAACCTTTACTTTAACTTTAATTTGAACGCCGTGTTCAGAACGTTGTTGGTGCCTTTGAGAAGATCGCACAAATTTTCAAGTGATTAATGACATTTTTTGAGCATGTTTTATGTCTTTATTAGAGATGTCAGGAAATGGCAAATGGCAACAAAAGCCTCCAGTAGGCATCTAAAAAGGTTCACCATCGGCATCCTAACCCGCCCAGAAGCCACCAGCACACTCTGTTATGTGACCGTCACGGCTTTGATGTTAATCTTTGAGACAGAGGAGATTGTCCGCTAATAGGCTAATGGAGTCAAAAGAGATGTATTAAAATGTGAGTACAAAGTTTGGGGTAAATTTTACACTGAATCTTTGATGTCACTTTTTTTTATCTTTTGCTTCTTAAGCATCTATACGGATGACTCCTTTAATATTTTATTCATACAGTGATAGTGGATGATGATCAGGACTTGATGCTGAGGACTTAAGATATGCTGTTTTATATTAATTTCACCAGTCTTCATGTATGACCCCGAGGCTTGTTCCCAGTGTGCATTCGGTAATCCGGCTCAGAAACCAAGGATGATTTTGCGTGCTTGTCTTGTTGACTTGTTAACAAAACAATGCAGACCAGATGTTGCTGTGCAACACGGTGAGCTGTTCAGTCACAGCCTCAAAAAACAGAGGCTGCTGACAGTCGGCAGCAAGTGCAAGTCCATTAGCTAGACTGCTTCTCCCTCTTTTATGTATGCCAGTGAGTGTGTCTGCACACACGCGCATGTGTATCTATCATTACAGCCTTGGGAGGATTAACAGAGCAAGGTGAGGCAAAGGCAGAATTTTAAGAGGGTGGAGGGAGGGGTTGATTTTCTAAGAATGCTCATTAGCTGAGCTCTCTTTTGCCCAAAAAGCTGTTTAACGTTTCACATAACCTTATTGGGTCAGGATTAGACCAATAGCAATAAATCAAGCAATATTAAAGCTATACCAAGAAATGAGCAAATTAATCTGGAGGACTTAAATCTATGCCTAGATGTAGGTATTCTGAACTGTTCATCTACTGAAGTATCCAAAATCAAAGGGGACGTATCATGCACATTTCCAGCTCTACTGGAATATCTTTGCATGATTTACAGTTCAAAAAACTCCATAATTATCTTATACTGGCTCTTTATGCAACCCCTCGGTTCAGCCTCTGTCAGCAGGCCTAGCTCCTGATGAGCCCTCTCTCTGTTCTGATTGGTCAGCTTCAGGGAGCTGCATCTCAGCTGACTGCTGGCTTCTCGGGAGGCTACGTAAACAAACAGCAGTAATACGATTTCACTTGTTTTTCTCAAAATGGAAACTTCTCACATACATCCGCACCTGTTTGAGCCCGATTCTGATGTGAAATATGCGAGTAGACAACGTGAACAGCACGTGGAACAAGCTTAGTAAAAGGATAGGCTCCCGAACAATCTAATGCCAGCACAAGTAGGAGGTCACTTTGCTAACGAAGTATTTAGAGCAGGCTGAAGCCCTGACTTTTGACTTGCAGGGAGCACTTCTACATACATTCACCTCAAGTTTTGGACCTTTAACCATGTTTAACATAGACATCTGACATCATAACAGTATAAAAATAACAGAAAATCATAAAAAAAAAGTCCCCTTTAAAAGATTTTGAAAAGATCTTGACAAAGGGAAACAGCTGGTAATCCTTACACACGACCTTTAAGGCTGTTCTCGAATGCAGACTGGACTTGACTAAACATGATGTGGCTTTTTCCCTCATCTTGGCCCATAACGCTGTGGAACATCCTGCTTGAGCAATTGGCACTGGAAAATTTTTTAAAAATCCACCTTAAAAGCACATTTAACAGACGACTTTCTAGGACCAGTTACATTTTCTATTGACCTACCTACTGTACCCTTATCTGGGCTTTTAACTCAGCTTGACTCTCACTTCCTTTTGACTATTCATTCATTGCTTGTAAGGTACTTTATAACATTGTTAATGAAACTACTAATGAAATGTATTGTTCATAATTATTGCTTAAATGAAGCCCTTCAACTTGATGCTATTTCAAGAGGAGTACTAGCGGACTGTTTTATTAAATTTTGCCACACTGAACCATTTATATGATCTAAGGAGCTTTATTTTTACCAAAACTATCGCAGGTCAAGATCTGTGATGTGTATATATGTGTATATCCTCCTTATGTCCATACTGCAGGCTGTCAGGGCAGCTGTCTACTCTGGTGAACAAACCCTTCATTCCTGAAGGACTCTTCTCTCATGACTCAGCTGTAGAAGCACAGCGGCTATTGTTAACACTGAGCAGTTCAGACACTGTTAACTTTCTTTTCTTATGGTTTCGCTCCTTCAGCGGCGGGTTGACACAGAGGTGTGACCTCGAACTTTTCAAATACCCTGCCGCAGCAGGAGACGAGGGAGGCCTGAACCCTTGAGGATACCGATGCACTGAAGACTTACACGCCATAACACTTTAAGGAAGTGAGAGTAGCATAATTGCCAAGGACACCACTTGCTACAGTGGTCTAATTATAGCTAGGCTGCCTTGACCTCTGCCCCAACTGGAGTTCAGCCCCTAGTGGGGATATTTATAACCTTCTAGCTATATTAAACTTGAAGACCACACCCTCGTCATCGAGAAAATCAGGATGAGCTGGATGTTTTGCTGCTGTGATATAATTAAGGAATTAAATATTCACAAGAAGAGAAAAAAGAGGAAAAGCAATACATAACTGATTCTGAGGCTTCTGATTGAGCTTCTGATTAACATGTTTCTGATAATCTCAGACTATCTTCAGCATGACATAAAATGAACATCAAAGCCCCCTAAAAAATTCTTTCATGTCTGAAAAAAAGCTGTAATCAATTGTTGCTCTTACATAATCCTGTAGACATAGTTAGCAGACTGATTGCAGCCATATAAAGTCAGAGCTGTGATCCAGGCAAATGCCTCATAACGGTTCAGCACCCTGAAATGACTGAGCAAATAAGTTAACAGCAGACAGACAAGTGGTGAATGTTAATACTGAGGCTGGTGTCATTGTGCAGTCCTGTGCAGTAGTCCGTAAGGGTTTGGATACGCATGGACACACATACATACACACACACACACAATAACACACTTCTTTAGGCCGCCGTGCGTTTGTGTATGTACCTCGCAAAGGAAATGTTTGCTCAGCTCTCCACCTTCAGCATTCGCAGAAAGCAGTGAGGTGGTATATGTAACCCACTGCTCTGTTTTGTAAGCAAATCATTATCATCGCTATTAATAGCACACTGCGGGTTTCTCTTTTCCACTCTACAGCTTTTTATCTAGAAGGTACTGCTAAATATCCAGAAAAATAACAAATGTAAGATAGTAATATTAACTTCATTTATATAGCAGCTCTCATGCAAAAGATGCAGCCCTTTGCGTCACATAAAAGGATAAAAATGAAAAAAGATAAACGTTCAGTAACTATTAAAATATGTTAACAGAAATTCATTCAACATCGGGGGAGTAAAAAAACAGAAAAACTCAAAATCCCTGGACGTAACATTATTCTAAATTCCAACCCTGAAAAATAAAGATGAATGTAGAATACAGGTTTTCTATTCTAAGATCAAGTGGCAGGTTGTTCCACAAAAAGTTGTTTTCTTGTGTGAAAAAAAATGGGAATGTCAAAGAAAGAAGTCAGTGAAGGACTTTAGTGGTCTGGTAATCTTTGATATGAGGAGGCGGTAAGTCATTTAAGCTTTATAAACTTAGTGGAATAACTTTAAAATCAGTTTAGCAAGCACAGTGTCACAAAAAGTGGTGTAATGTGATCCCGTCTTTTAGCAAGTGATAAAACTGTAGCCCGCAAGTGAAAGGTCTTTAGCTACGCTCCTGAGACATTAAAAAGGTATAAACATTTTTGCAAAATTAAAATTCAGCTCTAAATCTAAAATCTAATCTCTTTCTACTGAGTCATATAAGAAAAAAATCTCTTTTCCTTATTAGTGTAATGTAATGTTTTTTCCCTTCATGTATTTATGTGCTCAGAGCGCTGGGGTCGTCTGGTTAAACACGAATATAAAATAGTGTATCATCCGCATAATGGTGATAAATGAGATTATGATGATGTTACCAAACAAGATTATGAATAAAGAAAGTTGAAAAGGACCGAGACTGGTTACTCATCAGTATCACAAAAACATATATTAATTATGAAGGAAACCAAACAAGTATACTACCCACCCATTTCTCAGGTCTGTCAATTTGACTGTCATGATCAACTGTGTCTAACACTGTGCTAAGGCTTTAAAAAAATCTCAGGATAGCATCAACAATGACTCTCAGTTCCTGTATTACTTTTAGCAGAGCTGTTTGAGTGCTGTGGTTGTCTTTATGACCAGCCTGAAACTTCCATAATATGCTGTTGTCATTATCTTTGGAAGTTTGCCAGGGAAAGGGAGATTAGAGATGGGCCTGTAATTGCTAATGTCGGCACTGTCTGTGTTGAATTCTTTAGCAGAGTGTATACGGTAGATGTTTTGAAAGCTTTGGGGAAGATTTCTAATTGCTGGTTGTTACCTGGCACAGACAGTGGAGGCAGGGGCGCCGGATTCATTTCAGAGGTGCAGGGACCAGAAAGTGTGTGTGTGTGTGTTAGTGTGTGTATGTATGTGTAGCAGTAGATAGACTGGACACTCTCACCAAACTTTTATGGAGTAACTAGAGCTTGCTTGCACCACATGGTGGTGGTATAATTCCAAACACAAAGCAGCTAACTAGTAGTTGTGGGATTAGATACAAGCTTTTTTTTCAGGTACCCAAAACTACAAGTTGACAGGACAGAAACACTTCTGCGGCTGAGTAACAGCAAGCAGACAATAGGAATGTCAACGTTGTCCTTGAGTTGTAAGCAAATCCAAATTTAATGAAAAATCAGAAAAAAACATTAACTTCCTACTATTTTTTGCCTACTTTCACAAATTATCAATATGCCATTCTGATGGGAACATGTCATCCATACCCTACAATAGCCTAAATAAACTTCAGGAGCATTTTGGCTCAAACAGACTTAAACAAAGTAACATACAGCAATGAAACAAAATATCCTCTTTGATTGGATTAAAATGTAAATATTCTTCCTGTTTTATGTTTTCCTGCTTTATTTTACCTAATGTCTTAGAGTGGACGGGAATGACTGAAACGTCTTTTTACCATAAGTATTGCAATATAGGAGCATTTCTGAGGATATAGTGATTTGTGAATTAAAAAGAATGTGGAAGGAAGGTTAAGTAGGGGGGCCAATGGCTCCCTGGACCCACTACTTCTGGCGCCCTTGAGTGAAACCTGCCTTTAAAGAGCTTGTTTGGAGGAGGATCAAGAACAGAAGAGAATGACTTCATTTTGCTAATGGCGACATTGACTGCACCTTCTCTCATCATAATAAAAGACCGTAATTTTAGATCCCAGGGAGTTGTTACAGAGTTGGCAATACTGGCTCTATGGATGACAATTTCAAATTCTACAGTTTAAGTAGTGCTACTTGACAGTAAAGGAAGTCATTTGTGGAATAAAGCCTGGGGGGCAAGAGTCGATGGGTCACCTGACTGACAAGAGATGATGGGGGAACACAACACCCTCCAAGTAGCTTTCAACAACTCTAGTATGCAGCTCATAATTAGATTCCTCTTCTAACCTTTTGCACTGAGAAACAAAGTGAGGGATTTTAAAGGACAGTGGTGTCGTCATCGCTTGATTTATAGCCGGGGTGTCATGAATAGTACAGACTGTGCCCACCCGCCAATGGAGTCACTCAGTATGCTGCTTTTGTAATCAAGAATGAGTGGTGAAACATGCCTGAAGCCTCATCAGAAATCCAAAGGCCACTTACTTAACATCAAATTAATCTGCAGAGGCATTCAGTATTAGTCCAGCCAGGCTACATTTTATACGCTGTGTGTCTGCTTAAAGAACTGACCCAAGGAGGTTGGATTTCAGATGTTCTGTCATATTTTATTTCATAACTTATCTTAGGGGTTACAGTACAGTAAAAGCCATTTGTCTGACACACACTCAAGGGATTGCCAGGGAGGAAAATTGAGCAATTATATAAATCAATATCACCCTGAACCACTGCAGAGGGTTTATAAGGTTTTATTTGGCTTCCAGGTAAGTGGGACACATCAATTGAGAAGACCCACAATTTCAAAGCTGGGTTTATATGACTTGTCTTTTGAATAAATATGAGATCATGAGCACTGACATAGACCACAAAGCACTTAAAGAACTCAGGTGGAAGTAGAGATGAGAATACCCTTATACATATGTCCACTATACATCCCTAGCTATACTAACTTTTTCTCTGGGTTTTCTGAGATAGTGCAGCCTATATTTGTGATCTCATCTCAAACAAGATTTGAAATTGTCTTTTAACAACTTCTCAGACAACTGTCACTCAGCTAAAATGTCCAGATCTTGCTCTCCATCACTGAGGATGATCCCTCATTCACCCTGCTTCATCAGGTTCAGATAACCCCATAAGTGATCCCAAACCCCAACAAAATGGACACAGTCAACATAGCCCCCCTCCGAAATTGACATTATTCTGCAAGTGGTGTCATTGCTCGATACATCCTGAATGACAGCTGACGGGGTAAGCTCATCAAAGCACCCTCCAGGTGGTGATACTAAGTGGTGTGAAAACCGGCTGTGGGCGCCTCATCAAAAATCATTCACCTGAGACCAGCAATAGCAGCTGCTGATGAGGTGCTTGTGTTTTGCTGGCAGACAGTGTTATTGAGACATTTTGTTCTGTTCACACACCAGCTAGCAGTCCCCTGGGATAAGGCAGGGAGGCAGGCAGCCTGCAGCACTGGAACTGGGAGGAGGAACCACATCCCAGCACATGACGGGGTGATTCTGGTACACAACAACAAGCTGCTGCTGCCGACTGCACGGCGTTGGGGAGGGTGGGGGGGGGGGAGGGGGGAGGACTATTCCCCACCAACTTCAACCCATTTACGCAACCATATGCTACATATGACGCTTTGCTCTGGAAGGAAAAGTGAGACACACAACAACAAGAACAAGCACCATTAGCCGCCCACAGCTTGTGCTTAGACACACACACACACTCCAAAAGACATACACACACACACACACACATACACTCAAAGACAATTGAATGCTCACCCACGCTGACGCATGAAACAGACCAGCTCGCCACGAAAAAACACTTACATTATCGCACTCTGGTTGATTCACAGGTCCTCGAGCCTACATTGTCATTAGAGTGCAGCCCTTTGACAAATGCATCATTTCATGGAGAGAAATTACTTTCCTGCGCTCCTCCCATTAGCCCCATGTCTGTACAAACGTCATTCAAACCAGTGGCCGACACAGCCGCTCCAGCTGCGAGACCAAAGTGCAGACAGAACCTGGAGCGAGCTCTGGCCGATTCAAAAGGTGGAGCAGCAGGTGAAAAGGGGGGAGACACAGTTTGCGGGGCACAGATGGAGGAATGAAACAAGCATAAAGAGGGTGTGGCAGGGCTCACCATTCTCAAACCAGATCGCGCATTCCTGAAGGCTGGAATACGGCACCAGCTCCCCTCCCTCTCCTTCCAGCGACACGAGCAGTCCTTCCTCCCTGAGTGATGACCAGTTCATCAAAAAATAAAAAATAAATAAATAAATTTTAAAAAAAAGAGAAGAAAAAAAAAGAAAACGGGAAAAAGAAAAAAACACCTGCAGCCAAGCAGGGGGGAAGGATAGGTGCGGAGCTTCCTTTCTGAGGAAATCTCCACAGGTTTCAGTGCTGATGCTGCCCGCTCAGTTAAGTCGCAGTAAATGATACAGAGTCAAGCAGTGACGGGAGGAGCGAGAGGAGGAGGAGGAGGAGGAGGAGGAGGAGGAGGAGGAGGAGGAGGAGGAGGAAAAAAAAAAGAGAG
Organism: Thunnus thynnus; assembly: GCF_963924715.1. Classification (NCBI taxonomy): domain Eukaryota; kingdom Metazoa; phylum Chordata; class Actinopteri; order Scombriformes; family Scombridae; genus Thunnus; species Thunnus thynnus. The sequence goes on along the minus strand of NC_089536.1, from coordinate 7,438,814 downwards.
GTGGAGGGAGGAAAGCGAAAGGAGGAAGGAAGAACGCAGCAGTCACTGTGTCACTGGGGAAAGAGGGGGGGGGACACAGAGGTGACAACTCTGTGAAGGCAGCACACACACCAAAGAAGGCTGACAGGTGACCGAAACCTTAGCTGCCACAGAAGAACCCCAAAAAAAAAAAAAAGAAAAAACAGCACACGGAGCTTTCCCTCCGTGAGGAACAAGTGAGCACAGATAGAAGTGAGCTCCTCATTCGCCTCCGTGACTGCATTAGCGCTTAGCGTGTTATGTATAGATGTGAGAGGCGCACACTCTCTCTCTCTCTCTCTCTCTCTCTATCTCTCTCTCTCTATCTCTCTCTCTCTATCTCTCTCTCTCTCTACAGGAACAGGAGCCCAGGTCTCCAACAGATGAATGGTGCAGTGCTGCTGTTGTCATGGCAACCGCAGAGCAAAAAGGAGGGGGAGGAGAAGGGTGGGTATTGAGGGAGGAAAGAAAACGGCATAAAAAAAAAAAAAAAAAAAAAAAAAAGGAGGAGGGGAGGGAGGAAAGGGAGGGTTATTATTAAAGGGACACAGTTTTACCGTTTCGTTGACAGAGCTTTGGGGACACATCAGATCACAAGTGGGGTAAAAAAAAAAAAAAAAAAAAAAAAAAAAGAGGAGAGGTATCATTTGATAGAACAAGTGTTTCAATAAAACCTACACCATTTTTTCCTCTTGGGCTCAGCCATCCACGTTTGTCCTTGTTTTACCCTTGAAAGTGTATTTGTACAGCTGCAGCCGCGTTTTTTACGGCTATTTAGGGGTTCAAACCCACGGGGCGGGGAGTTTATTGTGTATCGTCTTCGCTTTTGTCTGGGTTCATATCCGTTTGGCAGTAAGCCTGCTGCTTTTTAAGTGTTTCTTATTAATCTCCTCCAGTCACACTTATTTCCCCAGAGTGACATCTCTAACCACCATTTGCAGTGTCTTACCAACAAGCCTTAAAAATGTGTTACACTTACAGGTCAATGTTTTTAAGGGCTATGTACTTTGCAGCACCAGTCCCTTAAATCATGACAGTCTTTTATCTAACCATCCCTTTTTCTGCCATTTTTTTGGGGGGGAAAAAACTTGACATTTACATTTGTGGCATGATGCAAATTGTCTGTATTGTAGCCTAGTCGCATATTGTCAGAAAACATGCAACATAATCCAGAGTGGGGGGTGTTTGATCACGTGCCTGGCTTTAACTGTAAGACACTACTATCATTAAAATGAGCACAAAAACAGTTGCTGGAGTGGGGGGTTGCATAAGTGTGTGAGAAATCGAAGGAATCATCAATAACCTTAATCTTGTTGTTGTCTTAGTGTTGTTTTTGGAAAATGAAAAGACTTTTAATCAGTTGGGGGAATGATAGCGATCCAATCCTGAGTTTTGAATTTTGTTGTTTTTAAAGCGATATAAATCTTGTGTAAATGTGTGTTGTCGTTATATTATGTGTGAGCATCCTCGTGAAGCCTCTGGCAGCTTGAAGCTCAAGAAATAAACTATAATCTGTTTTTTTTTCCATTGCCACACAAACACAGATATAATGTGATGTTTTGTCATTCTTACCGTAACGTCTTCGCTATCTCCGCTCGATGAGGGGAATAACCAGAATGTGAAGCACACTTACAAACATAGAAGACACGTTTCACCAGAATTCATTTTGACATTTAAAACTGTCCGAGGTAAGAGCCTGATACTTGAGAGAGGTGCTTATTAGAGGACTTGTGCCTTGTTTAATTAGCTATAAAGCTGTAACCATCAGTTGATTCATCTTTTAAACAAACAAGCCAGACTTTTGCTGGATTTAGCTTCTCAAATGTGATGATTTAATGCGTTTCTGTCATACGTTATGGTGAACTAAAGATCTTTTGGACTGTTGTTTGGACAAAATAAGACATTTTAAGATCGAACCATTGACTCTGAGAAATGATAAACAGGCACTTTCACTGTTTTCTGACTTTTAATAGACAAAACAACTAATCAATTAATAGAGAAAACAACTGGCACATTAATTGATGATGAACATTCATCAATTGTTCTTCTCCAAGATGTGCAAAAATGCCAACTTTTAACTTAATAATTTGGAAGTAGTTATAAAAAAAACACTGTTTAGTGAGTATTTAAAACTGTTTTTTTGGAAATGTCTCTTTGTTGTTTCTCTTTGAAAAGCAAAAATCATTATTATAGATTTCTCTTCTTTTTGTCCTAATGTCTATCCACATTTTTAAACCCTCTTTAAATTTTCCATAATTTATCTATTTATCTATCGTTTTTTTGTGTGTGTCGTCCCTCCTCCATTGATTCTTTTAATATTGTGTCACTGCTGTAAAGTGTATTGAGACACGCTGCTGTGATTTTGCACTTTAAATAAATAAACTTTAAATCACATATTGTGTGTTTTTCATTGTAGTTTTAACCATTAAATTTCTAAAAAAGCGTCTCCAAAACAGTTTTGTTTATGTATTTTTTTCTTTCATGCGTAAACTGAACTATGTAATCACAGCATACTCCTCAATAAATAATAAGAAATCCTGGAGTCTGCTTGCCAAGAGTAATTTCAGCCTCTCCCGTCGCCAACGGCTCTTTCACTTTTCTGCACCAGCAGAACTTCCAGTGGCAGATACAGGAGTCTTTTTACACTGATATGTTGTGACATATACTGTACAAGAACTGATGTTTGCACTTAAAAAATGAAGAAATACAGCTTTGTGATGAATTTATCACAAACAAAATACAGACTTTTTGCATGATGACTAAAATAAAATAAGAATTCATCCAGCTAGTCACAGCACTTTTAACCCAACTGGTTTTTTTTTTTAGTGCTCCTCCTGAGGGCATCATACTTCCATTTCAATTACTCCTTTCTACACTTTACCTTCACTCTTTATTTCTCACCTGTGACAGTGGAGCTGAACATTTCCTTTCAGCAGTACAAATGATTTGGAGAGTCTGTGCTGGTTGGGACAGGTTGAGGGGGAAAAAAATAAATAAATAAAAAAAAAAATAATGACAATAATTGAGGAACAAATTTTCTCAAGGTGCAGTGCTGGGTAAGGAGGCGTGGAGATTGAGACGTCCCCGAATGTCAGTGTTCATTTCACAAATTCACCAGAGGATCGCGGACGCAGTATAAAATGCGAGGCTGGCTAAAGAGGCGTGGAGAGAGGGAGATTGAGATGTCCCGAATGTCGACGTTCGTTTTGAAAAATACACTGAGAGGATGAGGATCATAAAATGATCAAGGCGTTGGTTAGATGACACCAAAGGAAGTCCAGATTACACTGATTATCTATATAAACCATGAGGTATTTTGTGATGAATCGGAGTCGTTTAGTTGTACAAACCTTTCCTGAACTTTCCTCATCCGCTACTTCAGGTATCAATTTCCCATGACACCTTCTGAAAACCTCAAAATGCCTGAAAACGACTGAGAATTTCATCTGGAGGGTTTAAGGACAGACTAAAATCTTATATTTGTGCAAGAAATATCCCAACAAAGGATGTCGTCAATGCAACATTCATCAGGAATAGCTCATTTAAACAGAGCTCAAGTCTTTTAATGTGGATCCTTTAGGACCATACATGAGCTGTAAAACCTGACTAAGCACTTCTACATACTCAACCTTAACAATCCTGACTGTGCACATTATCACTGAGCATTTTCCTGCCTACATCATGTGATCATTTAGAAGTTATCTTACTGTATTAGCACTTGTTCACATAATACTCTCTTACTGTAAGCACCAATAAGACAATGGATTTTATATAAACTCATATTATTACTGTGATAATTACACCCGGAGTGGGAGAAAAATTAGGTGGTGTAATTAAATCAAGCATATTCTCAGGTTTTGAGGCCAAACGCAATTTCCTACCTTTATGTGGCAATCCATGGGGAGGCAGTAATTGTATTGATTGCTGCCATTAATTAGGGGGAAAGCAGTGTAATCTGGGGAGAGATGTTGAAATAATTCCCTTTAAATGTGTCAGAGTGGAGCAGAGCCAATCAATCAACTGGTGCGATGTTTCTGGCGAGCCTGACATTGAGTAAAGTGTTTATTAAGGGACAAATAAGCAATCAGTGATTACGACTCATAACAATCAGCTAACTGAGATATCACTGTGGGAATGAACAATCGTCGCCACTCATAGTGTAAGACAACAGCGGACTAAAAATAGAGAATAAACACAGCGGTCGGGGACATGCGTGAGGATGAAGGGATACCGCGGACTTGAAAGAAACCCTGGTGAGAATGTACGGTTTCACAAGAGCGCAGCAGGAGACAGAAAAACCTAAAAATGTTTTTGCCAAAATGAACATTTATTCTTTAGAAAAGCCTTGTAATTATGTCAAGTTCAGATTCAAGCTGGAGTACACTTGAGCCAGACACAGGAACCCTCCCATGACTGTTTACTCTGCCCTTTCTAGGAGGCAGGGGTTTAAAAGATACATTCCCCTTGCAGATTTAATAAAGTATAAGAATATTATTGTTAGTTCAGTTGGATTAAAGGTGAACGGTGAAAGTATTAGAGCTTAACTGATACGTCAGCTGGCCGATATCACCCGTCGATAACGGGTTGATGAATCAGTGTTGTACTGACGTGTGTGTGTTTGCAGAGACGCTGGATGAAAATGAGGAGCAATAAACTGCAGCAATAAATGTTTTACTGGCAGCGTTTTATGTGAATTTGACTTTAACTTTTCTCATTTCAAGTTGAGCGTGAAAGTTCATTCTTGACTTTACTAAAAGTCCACTTATTAGCTTTTTCCAGAACTTTCTACTGCAAGTTGTGAAGTTTGAAGTCTGAAGTTTGTTATGGAGATAACTCACCATGTGACCTACGCATTGGATTAGAGCTGTACTGATTAGTCGATTAATCGATCAGTTACCAAATATTAAATTAATCGACAACTATTTTGATAATTGATTCATCATTTTAAGTCATTCATTAAGAAAAAAAAGTCCAAATTCTCTGATTCCAGCTTCTCAAATGTGAATATTGTCTTGTTTCTTCAGTTTTCTATGATTGTAAAGTGAATATTTTTGTGTTGAGGACTGTTGGTCGGGACAAAAGAAGACATTTGAGGACACTCTGGGACATTTTTCACCATTTTCTGACATTTTATAGTCCAAACAACTAATCGATTAATCAATAATAAAAATAATTGTTAGTTGCAGCCCTATTATGGGACTTTGGTCACATGATATATAACTAGGTTTGGATGTTACCCCAAAAGACCAAGAGATACGACTGAAAACTCCAGAAAAAGCGAGTAAGAGGACCTTGAGTTAAGTGTTTTTGTCAAACTTGTTTAATGTGTTTCAAAATTTCAAATACCTTTACTGTTCAAAATGTAGTGTTATCTTATAATTACTAATAAAGTTTATTGTTCAGCTGTAATATATCTTTACTCAGGCGAATCTCTGACACAAGATGTTGGTGTAAAAAAAAAAAAAAAAATCAGTATCGGCCTCAAAACTCCAGAATCTCTTCTTACTTTTTCTACATATAAAGTAAAAACTGTGTAACTTGTTCTGTATTATTTTCACACAGAAAAAATCAGGAGGGACCGACTTGTGATGCCACCAAAAAAAAAAAGAAACCTGTGGAGTGAGAGCACTGCGATGGCACAGGATGACTCCTGCTTCACAAGTTGACCCCTCGAGCATCTGAAGGCCCCCTTGAGAGTCTTCACGCAGGCGGAGGGGATTCAATCAGAAACTCAATGATTCTCTAAAAAGGTCAGCGCTTTCATAGCGTTTTTTCATTCTATCAGAGCCTTGAGGTTAAATAACTCCAGTCCTCGCCGACTCCACCGCTCTGCCTCCCTTAGGCCAATCAGGGGCAACACAGGAGGGCAAAAAAGAGAAACTGCTCGGCAAAGGCCACCGGCGGGGATCAAAGTGTTGCAGTCTTTAGACCTGCTGCTGTTTGCTCTATCATGCACTCCTCTGCCTTCACTCTGTCTCCCACCTCTGCCATCTCGGGCATGGGAGGGGTTTTTTTTTTTTTTTTTTTTTGGCCTCTCTGACGCCAACACACACACAGGCTCGGTACTGTCAAGCTGTGCAGGAAGTAGGTGCTGAGTAGAATTAATTAAAGGGTGAGAACGCCGGGGTGGTTTGAGTCCTAGTACAATCTGGTGCTCGATACCACTCGAGAGAAGATACAGATTTTTGAGGACTTTAAGGACAGAGGGAGCCTCGGGGGCACTTGAGGACTTTTGTGTACGTTTTGGTAGAGCGAAGTCGTATCGACGTGATCTGGAGAACAACCCTCGATATGAAGGCTTATCACGTACAGTGTGAAAGAGAGCCAAATCATCTTTTATGACGCACAGACCAAAGTCCTGCCAAGCCACATGATTTAATTATTACAACAGACTACAATATAATGCACAATAGGTGGTATGACTGAGACATAAATCTGGAAGGATTAACACACTGATGGGCTAATCCTGCCAAAATGATATCTCTCACCGTCATGCGCACAAACACACACACACACCGACACTTAAGATGACTAGTGTAAGTGGACTGATTATGCAAACAAATCGCTGAAATGCTGCGAGAGAGTACAGCTGAGACACACTGTATTTTTTCCCAAGTTAAAATCTAAAAATACAAAGCAGCCTTCACAACAACCGACAGCACCTGACCGGCATTATATAACAAGCCAAACGATGACACGTGCGACACTGCTGCGAAGAGAGACCTCTCAGCCGTGGAATACAGTACAGACGAGACACATATTTCTTAAACAACAACACATCCTCCTCTGTGACAGCCATCCAGACAACACACACACACACACACACATGCACACATATATGTTTACAACACTCGCATACACGCTCTCAAAAATTCACTTTGATTCACACAGATGTGCAGAATTAGGCTGCATCTGCTATGAAACCTGAAGTAAAAAGAAAGAAAAATACAAATGGAACAAACAAAGATGGCTCCTCAAAGAGCAGAGAAGGAGCAGAGAGAGAGGAGGAAAAAAAAAAAAAAGTGTGATTTGGCCTGATAAGATCGGCTCGGTCCTCAAATCTAATTCTCAAGCTCTGATACCCCCCAAAAAAAAAAAAAAAAACACAGTCTCTGCTGGATCCTGTTACCCACACGGAGCCGTCTGAAGTACTGTGGCACACATCAACTTGAAATGAAAGAAAATGAGTTTTAGCGTGTTTCCCCTTTAAAAACACACAGTTTGGATGACCCGGGAGAGAGAGCATAAATCATTCTGTATGATGTAAAAAAGCATGGTCCCCTCGGCGTATCAGAAATGCTTAATGATCTGAGGTAAGCTGAGAGGCTGGTGCACCCTAGTGGTGACTATTGAATCAAGCTTTAAAGTCCTTCACACCCACTCTACTTCAATGTGGAGGCTGTGCACTGATATTGGGTAAAGCTGCAATGTCAATATTTCATTTCTCTCTCTTTTTTTTTAAAATCCAGTACAAAAGGAAAGATATCCACACTGTCCTGCACCGAACCACAGTTTCCTCATAATAGCAGAAGGGGAACATGACACAGACTCATAATCCAGTTAATGGGGGAGACAAGAGGGGAAGGGCGATTTTTTCCACATTCTCTGAATGTCAGAGATGAGTGTGGAAGGGAAACGATTAGTGGTGGGAGATAAAGAGCGATAAAGGAGGGCAGAGCCGACCGCAGCTCACAGTCAATCAGCTGTTCTTGGCACTGTCAATTAGGTAGGACTTTGGTGATTACAAGAATTGAAAATTGCAGTGTTTGCCGCAGGCCAGAGCCAGAGCCAGGCCCTGCTTTATGTTCCTACTCAGAATTAGCGGGTAAGTAATATGGTAGATGATAACTGCTTATCGGAAAGCATCGGGGTGAGACTCATCCTCACTTTGTCTCGTAAAATCTGTTTTCACTGTGTACGACTCTCTGATGATGATACCCCCGCCTGCAGTGGTACACTGAAGGGTTAAGGGAGGCTGTATTAGTACAATGAGTCCATGGGGGAGGACAGCTACAGGCAAGGATGTGTGTGCAACACAAATTTGAACCAGATTAAGCCCACATCATGTTGGCTACGACACGCATTATGGGGTTTTCTTCAGATTTTTTTGAAAAATGTGACAACACTGCTTAATTCATTCAAATCTTTACACTGAATCTACAATCACTGCAGTGTCTTTTTTTTTTTTTTTACCTGTGAGCTTCTTCACGGGCTGTAGCCTGACACTGATGGTCTGGTGGGTGAGCAGCGGGGAGGAGGGCAGCGAGCGTGACACGCCCTCCATTATGCGAATGTGTTGCATGCCCTCGGTCATGGAGAGAGGGGGCACGGCGTAGTCTCCTTCAAAGGCACAGTCGCTGTCTATGCTGCCACCTGCAGGACGGGAGGGGACATAAATCACTAGGAGACACATTTCTCTTGTTTTGACTGGTACATTAAAATTTTATGACACTGTTGGAACAAATGCAGAGTCAGTGACTGCGGAGGAAACAAATGGACTTCATGGAGGAGCGTGTGGAGATGATGTTCTACTGTGTAGAAAACTAAAAATAACATGTGAGTCACAATCTTCTCAGATGACACGCTGCCCTTTGAAGATGTGGATGAATTACTGAATGGATGACATTCAGTTACATGAGAATGACATTCTTCTGATACGTAATACTAACGGTGGATGGATCATAGACTACATATACAGTCTATGAGCTGCACAATATGACTTCTACTTTCATTTTTGATGAATGTGTCAATCATTTTTTATAAATATATGTGAAAAATGCCTTTTTTTAATTCCCACAGCCCAAGGTGATGTCTTAAAATCGCTTGTCTTGTCAAACTAACCTTGCAAAACCCAAAATATACTATTTTCAATGATATAAAAACTGAAAAAAGCAGCAAAATCAGCAAAGTTGAGAAGCTGGAATCAGCAAATGTTCAGCATAGTTGCTTGATAAATGACTCAAACAGTTAATCTGTTATCAAAGTTTCTGTCAGTTGACTAATGAATGAATTGTTTCTCATTTCTAATCATCCTAAGATTCACATAGATACTATTCTGTTTGATTGTACCGTTGTTTGTGTTTGTCCATCCCATGTAGATACTGTTTATGACCGATACAGTACTCTAATAGTACCCCCAGCCTGGTACTGGATTCTGGTATCAGTGCACCACCAGTATTGACTGTAACAAGATTGGCCTGACCCAGAAGAGAGGACAGCCCTGAAGGCAACATGTGCCGTTCACATCCAGCGTTGTAAAACACAGGCCCGCCTGACCTCTGTGAGCCCTACAGAAACACAATACCCCTCAGTCTTCATATAATAAAAAAGGAGGATTCTCTAAGCATCTGAAATGTGTTTAAACAAACCAAAAAAAGAGCATAGTCATTTTTTAAAAAAAGCCTCAGACAATAAGCAGTAATTATAGACAGAGCACAAACAACCACTCTCCAATCACTCACACACCCCCTTTTTCCTCGCTCGCTTCACAAACCACAAATTATGACAGCTTATGGCTTAAAAAAAAAAAAAAAAAAAAAAAAAACTTCACACACACACACACATTCCTCAGGGGAACGAAAAACCAGCCAGCTGTCTGTAAACACAACATCCATTTTGTGAATCAGTTCTGGCTCAGACTTCCCGTTTCCCCGCGGACGGAGCTGTAATACCGACTGGTCAAGCAAAAGTCTCGCATCAGATAGCAGCCACCGCAGTGAGACATGAAGCCATTATCAGTCGGTAGTTTGTGACAAGTCCCTGAGGAAGTCTGTGTCGGTTCGGATTGTGGGGAGGAGGAGGGGTTAAAAAAAATAAATAAAAAAAATCAGCTGCTGTAATGCAAATAACACGAGTATCAGAAACGCTTGCACGCATGCGAGAAATAACAAACACACATTGGTCCCTGTGTGGCTCCAGCAGTGCTGGAGTCAGTCCATCCGTTCGCTGGGGAATGTCACTGCAAAAGCAAAATCAACAGCCCGAGCCGTGGTTACATCCCCCAGCATGGAAATTCTCCTCATGTATGCAGAGCCTGCTGTGAATACCAAAGGGGAACTTGGTATTCTGGTAGCAATTATCGCTAGTCAAGGCTACTCAATTTTAATGCATTCCAATATTGAAGGAAAACACACAATTACTACTTTTTAACCAATCCTTCTCCGCGAAAGACAAATAAATCGATAATCCTGAAATCAACAGCGATAACAAAAAACTTTAACGCTGTTCGGTACGCGCATCTCAGTGGATTTCTCTTCTGAACATCCTCATGCAAACAGCCAGAAAGTATGATACGTTTAAGTAGAAGTCGTAAGGTGTAATTTAGGGTAAAGATTGAGGGTGGAGAGGGAGGAAAAGCTGCTCTTCAGCAGTGAGATCCACAGAACAAAAGCTTCAAGGGGCAAATGATGGTATTTTATTTTAGGATGTAATGAGAGACGTGTTTAAGGGCCACTCCACGCCTGGAAATAAACATAAACACCTACTTGTCAAGGTTTTCGGCTCAAAACATGCATGAGGAGGAGGGTGGGATAAAAAAAAAAAAAAAAAGGGGAGGGGGGAGGGGGGGGGCGACATTAAATTATAATTGCTCAAAACATTTCCTGCCAAGCGCTGGCGTTCCTGCTGTTGATCAACATTTACTGCTGTATTACAGCCTATTTCCCCTCAGACTTACAGACAAAATTACAAGAATATAACATTCATACAGTTTTCTCCCCTTTTTTAGTAGTCATAAACTTTCCTGCTACGGCTCTCGTGGGTTCCTACTGTGAAAAACATTAAGGGAGTGACGAAAAGAGATCGCCGAGAGAGAGGTTTATTATAGGAAATGAGAAGGTAAAAGGTGGGAAAAAGAGCTCACATGCTTTTTTTTTTTTCTCAGAAACCTTGCTTCTCATTTCATTCACTTACATAATACAACATTCACACATGGGAGCAGCTCACTCCACTCCTTAATAACCAATAGGAGAGCAGACGAGCTGTTGCAGGCAGCTTTTTCCAGGTAAAACTGTGTCTCATGAATGTGTGAAGTCAAGGATCCTGCTTACTAGCCTACTTCTTTCCTCTTGCGCCCTTGGAAAGAAACTGCGGTGTGTGCTCTTTTAATTTTAAAAAAAACCTGACTTTTGTTGGCTTACCTTGGCCGACGTGGCTCAGGTGAGGGTCTAGACTGGGCGAGCGGGGGTCTGCCAAGTCCTCGCTGCCACCATCTGCGGACGAGGAGCAGAAAGAGAAAGACAGGGAGTGAGCGCGGTGGTGGTGGTGGTGGTGGTGCTGGTAGCGTGTCGAGGAGGTGCGAGCCAGCAGCCACGCCACTTCCTCCTCTCCGATCAGCCAGGTGTGGGACCGTAGGACCCCCAGGAGGCTGCTCACGCACAAACCCTCCACGCCCTTCCTCCTGGGGCCCAAACGGCCCCTTATGGTGGCGAAGGGGGAGCGGGCCGCTACGCTCCACTTTTTCCGTCTGCCCATGGTTAGACTAAACAGTCAGCGAGCCTCTATATCTTGGGCCTGCCCGTGCAGATAACAAAACGGTTTACATTGCATCCATTGTTGCATGCAGAAACGTTAGAGCCACAATCACTGAGCTCGCTGGGCTCTACGGTTCAACGAGCAAGGACTAGCAGTAAAAGAGTGGGCGTTTCCCAGGATAGATCCACATACGGTTAATGATATGAGGATCAATTACGCCCAAGGGAGCAGGCAGGCAAAATTAGCCACAGTGGATGGAGCAGAAAAGAGGGGTGTGTGTGTGTGTGGGGGGGGATGGAGGGAGGGAGGAGGGGAGGGTGGGGCGGCATCACTAGGAAGCACAGTCAGTGTCACCGGGGGATTGTTTCATAATCCTGTTGGAGTGCGGATGGATCTACTGTAAAGTACGACAGGCCAGCAGAGGAGGTTTGGAACAAATGACTCAGAATAAATGCATCCCACTAGAATTAAGTGAGCTATTAATAAAGTCTAAACTAAGCTACTTGTATAAAAACTAGTATAAGCCAAAGGATTTTCTATGTGGAGATAGATCAAAGATTGCCGCATTAAGTAGAGGCAAGACAGACTTTTATCACAATGGATTGTATATCTTGGCAATCCCCGCATTGTGTTTCAATCACTGAGCTCCCCATCAGCCCAGAAAACCCAAACAAATACTCAAGTATTATCTCTCCCATCGCAGATTCACACACTGCGGGACAGTTGCCACACAGCGGGGCGGATTGAGTCGCTGGTGGAAAGATCAAGCTTGTCGATGGACAGATAGAATAAGCCGTGAGGCATGATTGTGTGTGAGAACTGGGCCAGTCCGAGATTGACACTGATTGTGGAAGGGAGTCCTCTGCAGAGGAGCTTTTTTTTTTTTGTTGACCTGAGTCACCGTGTCAGGATGTGTCAAGAGTGTCCAATTAAATGCTATACCTACATAATGTACAGAAATATATGAGAAATACATCAAGTATTTACAAACAAAAAAAAAACATAGATCTTTCTGCCAACACTTCTCTTCTAACACCTTCATTTCTAGCATGTTCGACACCAACAAGCCCACCAAAAATAGCTTTTCACCTCGTATACCTGATGAGCCGTATCGTCTAGTAAAATCAATGTCGTGAAAATCAATAACGGGCTTTGAAGATGATGTGCACGAGCATCGCTCTGCACAGCCGGCCGTGAAAAAAAGGCACACGTGAGCGCATACTGTACTGTGTAACATGTGACGCTGTGAGCAGAAAACTCACTGATATACAGTAATAGATTTTGCACACTTGCTATGCTGCTGCGGCATATCTGATTAGCACCTAAGGTGACGTTTTGAGCGACTGGCTTGTCATCGGATGAGCTCTGTAGCTTGAAATGTCATATCTGAAGTGTTAATAATGTAAATGACTGGAGGATTATAGGCTGTAGAATTATTTACAATAGGACAAAAAAGTATTTGGCGTAATCTTTTTTCCAGTGTGTTGTGATAATGTTTATTTAAAAACAAAAAGTACATGCTGTGGTACATATGGCAAGTCGCTTTAGTGTAAAAAAAAAAAAAAGCTGCAGGCTCTGTTGGAAATGAACAACTTTTATCCAGGTTCAATTACATTCCACCCACTGAATGACAATGTTATGTTAAGCCCTCAATTTAAATTACTTTGTTACTGCGGTTTTGGAAAAATACCACACAGCACAAACGTGGCTTTACCTCTTAACTGGAGTCTCCTTTCCCTCTACTAACATTTCTTTTTAGGCTTGGGAAACACATCTTTGTACCTCCTTTATTAGAAAGAGAAAGCTTCTATTCTTCTTTGCAGATTGCTCTCTTGTTACCAGTGATCACAGTACAATGTCCTGCCACACAGATCAATGGCCTTTTAAGTGGGGAACATGAAAGGGGAGGACCTATGGCTGACAGAAGACAGAGGCATGTTTTCATTCCAGCCGCAGAGACAAACAGTGGACATCATTCTGGCTCTTTTACACAACATCTGTCAACCACTCGTGTCGAAAACAACACGGGGAATACAACCGAGCACAGTTCAAGCCTTCGATTCAGAGTCAGAACAGACAATCCGCGCTCTGTAAGCGAGTCCTATTCAGCTGTAAAATCAAAGCTTTGCTTTCTAAAAGACCATCTCCTAAACCCAAGAAATAATGGCGCACTTTGGACTGTTGGCCGTTCTGTTGGCAGCTGTGATGCCACGGTGCTGTGTTAGGATGTCAAAGGAGCAAGCCAATTTCGCACTCGGACAAAGAGTCATTATGGGAGAAGTCAGCATGACATCTGATAGTGATCCCAAGGATGGGAGCATGGCGCACAACTCTCCTATCATTATCGTTCAGACTGACTTTGATGAACCTGCCCGTGTTGCACAGCGTTCAATGAGACCTACGCTCCGAAATTAGGCTTCTGTCTGAGAGTGATTACTTTAAATTGTGGTCTTTTGTGCGATCGCCTTCAGAGCAAAAGGAAGAGCTTAAAGAAACTGTTTGACAGAAAGCCGACGTACGAAACGGTCATCACTAGTAACTTTGAGAGGTTTTGATCGGCGTGCTACGTTCTCAAAAACTTTCTGACTTTACTAACCATGGAGGAGAGGAGGTGGAACCAATTTGAAAAGGATTTGGTTCACTTTCTGTGACTGATTGATCGCGTCACACACACAACAGAAAACCGATAGATTGGCAAAAAAAACTAACCTGCAATCGATGCCAGTCTTTCATTTGCAGGACCCTACAAAAAACTAGAACCAACCATGGAAAGAGAAAAAGATTGCAGCCGAGCCGTGTTATTGAGACACATTGTGGATATTAGGAGCCCAGAGAATTACATCCTTCAGCTCAATGACTTCACTCAGTGAAAGCGCAGTGATTTAGTGTGAAGTTCAGTTCCTTTACGCCTTATTTCTTACCTTTGCTTATTGTCTCCGTGGGGCTCTAATGTTGTTGTGTTGCCAACTTGTTGTCGACTCCCCTGTTTCTCACCGGGAAGCAAACTAGGACGCTAATTAAACACCCCTATCCTCCCCGTTACTCACCGTGTCGCAGCAAATTTACCACACCGTTTGTCAAAATAACATTCCTGGTTACAAATAACAGGCCTGCAGATTATTCCATGAGATCGGTAGGGAGGTTTCTTCAACCTATTTCATCACTATTTCTTTATAATGCACGACAGCAAGCACAGAAATCCCCCCCCTGTACTTAACGTTCCTTCAAAGCATGACATCTAAAAAAAACACAGAAGAATAGAGAATGGCGTAAATGGTGAAAGATTTTTCGTCATTTTAAGATGTATTTCTAATGCAGAGGAGTGCGCCGCCATACTTGCATCCTCAAAATCCTATTATTATACACTTCTTTCTCGAGAGTGCTAAATGTTAAACTATCTTAAATCCCTATAAATCTGATGTAGAAACAGAGGGATCATGTGCGATCAAGCATTATAAAACATGCTGACATTTATTCAGCACGTAGTAGCCCACACACAAGTAAGAATGAACATGCGAGCACCATATATCACATTGTCTTGTGTGAGTAGATGAACCATGGCTGGTTTATCAATATAGAGATTAATGTAAAATGCTTAAATGTAAACTTCTGATGTCAGCAGAGAAGAAGCTGGGATTGACTGATAGCAGGGCGCTTACAGTTCAGCGCAGGAAGACAAAAAATTGTATCCAGCAAATCATAAAGTTGCTTTTATGTCTGCATTAGGGCTCCAACTAATGATTCATTTGATTCAATAATGAATTATTCGCTCTATAAAATCACTTTTTCCTAGAGCCCAAGGTCTTCAAACTACTTATTTTGTCCAAACACCTGAAGATATTGAATTTATAATGACACAAAACAAGGAAAAACTTCAAATCTTTACGTTTGACAAGCTGAAATCAGAACATTTTGGGCATTTTTGCTTGATAAATGACTTGATTGATTATCAAAATTGTTTTGCCAATCGACTGACCGTCTAATCGATTGTCTGTGAAGATTCTCAGTAATCTGAGTGTTGAGTCAAGAGAACTGGACTAGTAGATTCTTGAAGCCACTCATCATCACATCATCAAATGAGGACTAACGAGCTACATGTGACCTCAACAACCCTGAAGGTTAAAAACAACCCGACAGAGGTTAAACACCTGGAACTCCCCACCAGTCAGTCAGAACTGAGGAAGAGGAAGAGGTGAACCGTCTTCCAAGAGTCTACAACAGGTCCAGCTTCTCTCACGGATGTCTAATTGATTAATCAACTAATTGCTGAGTCACTGTTTGAGTTGCGAGTTGCAGAAGTAAACAAAATCACAACGTTTCGACACCAGGATGGAAAAGTGCGGTCATGTGTTTTACGCTCGTTTCATATTCTGATGTGCTCCAGACACACTCTGCTTCTCAGGTTTGACATTCATTTAGTCTGGATTTAATCAGATTCACAACAAAGTGGAGCCTCTTAATGAATCACAACACCACAATGTGCTGCATTGAACCGTATGAGAGAGCAGACATCTGCTCAGTTGTAAAGTTGGCGGACATCTTCATTAGCATCAGCCTTAGTGTAAGCTAACACAAAAAAATGCATGCGTGCTCCAAAAGGATAAACACACTCACACTCACACACACAAATCTTCTGTGAGAGAGCTTGTCAAGCATTTTCTCTTCATCGCTGCAGCCAGCCCCGGTCAACCACAGGAAGTGGAGGGTTCTGACATCATGCCAGTGTAAAACAATGGGGAATCACTTTCATACAAACCGCAACACACAAACACACTCACACACATACTGTATATACAGAATATACATGTTCAGTATGACACACATAGAGGTAGGGATGCTATACTGAATTTAGATCAAAAATATTCTTTGCATGGGGCCTAAAGACCTCGGTGGAGACCTGTGTTGCAGGCCGTTTTCCATTCCTCTAGCCACATTTCCTACCATTTACTTTCAACTGTCTAATAAAGGCATAAAATTCCCTAAAACTACTCCAAAAAATGGTTTCAAGCAAACAAAGTGCAATCAGAGACATTAAGGAGTCCAAGAGGGAGTTCTATTGTGGCCTTGAACAGTTTATCTGCACATTTGACTTTTATCTTCTCAACTCAGAATGAGAAAATAATGTGATATTTATGTATTGCACTTCATATCCAACTAGCAATTGCGTAGCTTGCAAAAGTCATTAAAAGGAAATCTGCGGTGCAATCTAATCCGTTTTAGGTTCCTGACGTTGACATGCTTGGGAGCCCACCTCTGGTTTGGAATCAAGGTATTGAGGCTTTTGTCTTGACAAACTACAGATGAAAGAGGGGAGTGGTGATGGAAAGACAGCAGGACCGCAGAATCAGAGATATAAAAGAAACAAAAAATACACCAGAAGTCTGTTAGTACTCAGGGGGGACGTCAGTGTTCTTTCATGAACTTTTCTGGTGAGTTTTGTTGCTTGTCGGACTAGAAACCTTGATCATGGAGCACATAAAGAAGACTAGAACCAATGTTTTTTCCTGTAAGCAACCGCAGAGCTTCCTGCTAGGGCTGCAAATAATGATTATTTTCATTATTGAGTAATAATTTTGTTGATAAAATGTCAGAAAATAGTGAAAAATGCCTTTTACAAAGTTTTAAAGCCCCAAGGCGTCATCTTCAAATGTCTTGTTCTTCCAAGATGTTGCATTTATCATTATATATGACAAAGAAAAGCTTATTTGAGAAACAGCAACAAGTGAATATATGATTTTTATAGTCATCTACACCAGCCCCTATTTAAAAGTTCATACTCGCACTGATTTCAAAGGAAGGGTGAGGTACGTCCAACTGTTGAACTCATAAGCAATCTTACACTCAGGTAGTTCAAACAGCACCAGTAATGAGGCTCCCCCGGCAGAGGAGAGGTACAGTTATGGACCTTTGTTGTTGTGAGTCTGTGAGGACAGCAGAATCCAGGTGTGCCGATGGGAATAGCGGGAAGCAGACCGAGAGGAAGAAGGCCAGCCGAGCCGGCGGTTTCACAAGCCGTTAATTGCATTTAGGACAAAGCCCGTATCAGCTTTGATTTAATGTGTGTATCTTACTCCTGTACAAGCAAGAAGGCTGAAAAAACCCAGCCGGCCAGCGTGACAGCGAAGAAACCAAGAGTGCTGTGTGGGTAGCAGACACTTCTGAATGCTTCTGATGCCTACTGCCTGCTGAATAGTACAACGATATGCAGCATAACCTGAATTTTAAAAAACACGTACTATGGACATATTCTCAATTCTTAATATATAAACTGGATTTGTACAGACAGTCAAAGTCTTCCTACTTGAATCTTCTTATTAGGGCAAGTGTGTAGTAAACATCTATCAACTAAGCATACAACAGGACAAATCAGTGAAATAACAGTGTTGTACTGTATTGGATCGGACCATTTTCATTGATATTTTCTCACAAGAGCCAAGACATTCTCTGCAAATAAAAAAGGTATTTATGCGTCATTAAACGCTCTTTATTTGCAGTCTGATCACAAACGGTGCTAACAAACAGAAATAACAAGATTTAATTTGTTACACTTGCATATGGGATTCAAAATTGTGCCAGTTACACAGCTGACACCAACAAGCATATGGTGTAGTTTATATATTTTGGCTTATTTGCATGCATCCTAAATATAAATCCAAGCTGAGCCAGTACATGCTTTACCTCTAATTTGGGCGATGTACTTCTTCAAAGCGGCGAAGAAACAGAAGTATTTATTTTCTAATAGCACTGCAAATAATGTAGATGTAATCTTTGTTGTTGTAACCATGGCTCATTTGTTGGTTTTTTTTGCATATTGTGTTACAAGCCCAGAGCTAACAACAAATCAGTAGCATCTTCCAATTTACCAAGCAACAGCGGATGCAATAAAAGAAGAAATATCCTTATATTCCAGTCATGCCGAAAGCACTACAGAGGTATCTCTATTTGTCTTGTTGTTACATAAGTGTTGATTATCTGGGGGCTACGACACATCCTAATGGAGGCCTGTTTTTGAGCTCATAGCACTGTTACTGTTCCTTTTTTTTAACCTCACCTGTGTTTCCAGCTACAATACGACCCGCATTACAAAACTAGTGTCGCACTGATGGGCTTATGTTGGCTGATATCAGTGTTTTTTAGACTAAGATTAAAGACACTGTGAGCCGACTTTTAGCAACTTAATATTAGATCAGTCCAACAAGATTAAGCCACAAAACTCTTCTTTACTCCTAAAACATTTCGGCTATCTTCCCCCCTTCAGATCGGTTTATGAAGTCGTTTCTGAATTCTTCATATACAATCAATCAATTAATTAATGTAAATTACAAAAGTGACAACACACAAGACAACATTGAGATCTTCTGCAAATACAACATTTGAATCAAAGCTCATCAATAAGTAAAAAAAAGGGTTGAATCTCTGTTGTTCAGTGCAATTTCTAATGGCGCTCACATTGGCTTATGCATTCTCAAATGAATTACATACTATGACCTAAAGCCAGACCATTTAAACTTATTAGCCTACATTTAGTACAGCTGGGCTGAGAAATGGTCGGGGCCAGTTTATTGGCGATATTGGCATATTGCAGATATATCGGTATCGGCATATATGTCGACTGATAAGTAACTAAAAAGAAATGATCATTATTTTTTTAAGGTAATTTAGTCGGGTAATTTAATTTTGTCAGAAAGCACTGACAAGTTTAATTTCTATAAAACAAATCTTAGTCACAATTCTTTAAAAAACAAATTTAAAGGATCCTTGTTAAAAATGTTTATGTTATATGTAAATGTAAAACATTTTAAATAAGAATATTAACCAATATATTGCCAGGTTTTCTTTAATACAGTGTTTGGTCAGGCTATAAAAGCTGGTGTCACCAACCTTTTAAAAGGATATATCTTAAATATAAACCTGTATGGTGGTGTATTGCCCTAAACATGACCCCTGGTCCTCTCTAACAGAAAAAGACAGCGTTTCTTTGGCATCAAATAACACTTTATCGCCTCCCAGCCTTAAAGAAAAGCCCAGAGCCCACGACCCTGACCACTGAGGTATATCTGGAGGACAGCGAGCAGCACGGCGGCGGCACCGGGCCAGAGAGGTGACGCATATGTGAGTAGCTGAGTGCGTCAGGCTCTGGCTGACAGCACCACGACTCAGCAAGTGTCCTGGATGGATGGAGGTGTTATGATGGAGGAAGTAAGGGAGAAAATGAGAGAATGTGTGTGTGTGAGAGAGAGAAAGAGAGAAAAAAAAAAGGAGAGAAAGAAAAGAGCGATATGCCCCTGACTCCTACGTTGCCATCCGATGCTGAGAAAAAGCTGTGTCGCAGCACTGAGTGGGTGGGCTTCGTTTAAAAAGATAAATAAATAAATAAATAAAAGCTAGTGAATAAGAGTCTGGAAAAAAAAAAAAAAGAGAGAGAGGCAGCATCAAGCATCTCCTACCTTCAGTCTGACACACCACTGGGGTTACATCACAGAGCGGTAGAAGTGAAAAGCATGCAGCAAAAATAACCAAACGGAAATGGAAGTGTTATTGGGATTTTTTTTTTTTTTTTAACTTTGGCTGCTTTGAGACTCAGAGAGAAAGAAAGAGGACGAGCAGAGAAATGAAAAGCTGATACTGCTCTCGGTCTTCCTCCGGGCGTTTAAAAAGAAGAGCCCTGTTTTTTTTTTGTTTCTATCCACTTTTAATCCTCGATAATCTTGAAAAAAAAAAAGGCAGAGATCCCACCTGTACCACCTGCCACCTTATTCCTCCTCGTATGTGGTCTCCTCTTCCCTAATGCTGAGAAAATGACAATCTCCCCCTGTTTCCTTTTCAATTTAAACCTCACTTGAAAAATTAAGTCCTGCAAAGGATTATTCTCATTTTCAATTAGTCTGTAAATTCATTTTTTAATTAAACATTTGGTCTTTAAAGTGTGAGAAAACTGAAAAAAAAAGAAAAAAGCCAATTACAATTTCCCAGAGCCCACGGTGATGTCTTTAACTTGCTTGTTTTGTCCGATAAACAGTCAGAAACCCAAAGAAATTACATTTACATTGATATAAAACAGAGAAAAGTATCAAATCTTCACATTTGAGAAGCAGAAACCAGCTAATGTTTGACATTTTTTTCTTGATGAATGACTTTAACAATTAATCTGTTACCAGTTCACCCCTTCCCTGAAAAACATTTGTCCAATCATAGCTTAGCAACCGTAACTAGGAAAGACATGCCTGTCAAGCTTTGGATTTCTCCACATGTTGAAGCAGTGTGCACACTCAGAGTGCAGAGGGTGGTAAAAAAAAATGTCTTAGCCTTTCCAACCCCCAAAAACACAAGCACTAAAGTGTCTGTCTGCTCTATTGTGAGCTGCAAACGTTAGCATGACTAGCATACTACCTACAGTAGTAACCAAGAGTTACTTCCAAAGCCTTTAAGCACGTCATTAACTACATTAATTTGTGGGATTACATGTTGCATGAAAAAAAAGCTCTGTTCTAGCAGTGTGAAGATGATCATGGATCAGAGTGTAGGCTAACGCTAGCAGCTCCTTCCGGCTCTATATTGTTTGATTGTATTTGGGGGAACTCCAACAAGCTTGCCAACATTACTTGAGATAGTGTTACATTTGCTAAATACATTGGTTAGTCCTCACCCTCAAAGTCTTTCCTCATGTAGTGTTAAAAGTGTAAATATGGGATTTGAAACTATGAACAAGTATGTAAGCTAAGTAGCTAATAGCAGGACTGACTAGCTCTACATTACAGTACAAGAATAATGCTGTTTCTTTTATTTTCCATGTGTTTTACTTGGAGGACACTAACTTTTTCCATGAGACACGCAGCTTTAGTCTCTGTTTCAGCCTTTTACTGTAGCACAATATTATGTATGTAGCTGTGAAGTGCATATTTAGGGCCGGATGGCGTGCCCTGCTAGCCTCCTGGATGAGACACATGCACAGCTGATAAACACACAGCTGTCTTTTCAGCCGCCAAAACTGACAGCTGCCAACTAGGAACGAGAAACAGACTTTTTTCCTACTTCTGTCTGGAATCGAGGAGCGACTGTTTCAAACTTGAGTAAACATTTTTAGAGGTAAATCTGCCAATGTTATCGCTGAAAAGCTTGATACGCATGGCAACAGTAACTAGCGGGGAGGTAGCTTAACCAACCGTCGATTGTTTGTCTCTTGATTAATCAACCAGTTCGTTAATTCACGCCGAGTAAATGAAGAAGTAGAGAGAAGAAAACATTTTTTTTTATTTGACATGTGGACAGCATGCTGAACACCACCTTACTGTGCCCGCTGTCAGGGAAACCTGCTTTCTGATTACTCTGTTGCCTCGTGTCAGCTAATCTACACATCACCTCCGTTCCCTTTGACCTCTGGCTGTCTACGGTGGGAGGAGGCGTGTGTGTGTGTGTGTGTGTGTGTGTGTGTGACTCCTGCTACGGCTGCAGATGCCTCTCTCTCTCTCTCTCTGTCTGCACCGGTGAGGAGTGTTTGATGAGAAAAGGTCGGGATCCTGAACATTCACGCGGGGAGGTTAAGGGAGAGATCTCCTGCTGAAAGTCGGTGCTTGTTCATTATGTTGGGAGATATTTACTGCCTTTCAAATAAACGCCTCAGTGAATGACAGCCTGAGTTATCGCCATACAGCAGCTTAAAGATGGATACCTTATTCCTCTTGCTTTGGGGTTTCTCTGTACTAGCAGGGATTTGTAAGTTTCACAACAAAACCAGAAATGTGCAAGGAGAAGTTTGCACCACACCCTAATCTCGTCTTTACCAGCTCCACTGAGGATGAACTAATTCTTAGAAGAAGAATGATGTTCAAGGATTTTTAGAAATGGTTTCACCAGCTGCAATGGTCCTTCCTGTTTACCACTGCTTTCCACAAAGAAAAAAAAAAGAGATACTGGATGGTTGGAGTGAATAGAAAGCCATATCTCAAATGAAAACGGGGTGTCTCAAAATTGTGAAGTAGTTTGTAATTCAAGGATGACTGTGTTGCTGTAAATATACTCTGAAATGGGTCATGTTTTGATAGAAGTCTGTCTAATTGAGGGGTACTGTATGCTAGCACCACAAAGACTTCAACAGAAAAGAGGCTAAAAAGAACAACAACAAACTATAAAACATGAAAAAATCTCATTTATGGAGTAGAAGCTACTCCGAATAACAGAATGCAATCACTAGATTATCTATTTATATAATGATTTAATGATTGCTAACCTTTCATTTGGGCCACAGCTATATAGAGTGCCCCTCTCCTTGTGGAGCACCAGCTAAATGCCAAACAAACAACAGATAAAAAGGCCCGACTTACAGTGTCTCCAAAATAGCCATGAGCACAAAAACACCACGGCCATAAAGAGCGTGTTTGATGTCGGATAGAAAAAGGCCAGCGGCGGTACGAGAGCCGGGTGTCATTTTTTTTTTTTTTTTTGTTGTTTTCCTCCTCGTTCCAATCTGCAAAGCTTTTCAACTCAACAATTAAAAAGGAGGAGAAAGAGGAGAGACGGAGAGAGACAGAAAAGGGAGGTGGCCGTCGACTGCGGCCGTAGTAACAGACGAAGCGCGGAGGACGGTGAGGTGAGGTGGAGGAGAGGAAGACGTCCTTGCTGCTGCGCCCTCTTCCGTGGCGCTCTGTTATTCTTATCCTTTGCTTGCCCACAGCGATGTAATAATTCACTCGGTTCTCAGTGTCATTGTGACGATAGGGGAGGAGGAAAAAAAAACTCTACATATACACACACACGCACGCACCATCTCAATTGCAATGGAGATGGGCGTACAACTGCAAACAAGCAGGCCTGAATAATGAAATGCACATTAAATATAAAACAGACTGGGGGATTGTAGAAACCGGCAGTGCCACAGCAGACACCAACAGCCGGTTATACACGGCGAGGAGAAAGTAGGCTACTGTACTATATGTGGCTGGATATCTTATCATTAACGTGACAGCTACAACCTATGTGTGGCTATGCGGACTATATTTAAAAAAAAGTGTCCTAACCTGAACTGCAGCTGCGAGATGCTGTTCTATCAAACTAAACTACTAAGATGTTATATTTTAGACAACATATTTATGCATCAATACAGAAGATTTGCTCAATTTTTTTTAGAATCAAACTGCTGTAAAAAGTTGAATTTATACAGACAAGGTTCATTAAAAAGTGTTTTGCAGAGTACAAAGATCTGTAATATGGATGAAGAAAAACAATGTCACATACTCCAGGATATAGGTCAGTGTGTGTGTGTGTGTGTGTGTGTTTGTGTGTGTGTGAAAGAGAGAGTGACGAGTATTGCTTTTGACAAATACAGCGTGCTAGTTTTGCATCAATTTTTCATGTGTCGCCTTCAGACAGGCACCTAATGTTTGGGTGCAGGTCTCGTTGTTTGTCGCTGAACTACTTTGCACTGAACTAGCGGATTTAAATTTGTTAATAATCGCCGATAACGAGTCTGTTCTGTTTTTGCTGTTATCTACGGTGAGTCTATCGAGTGGAGGGATGTGATAACAGCGAGTTAGTCTGGCTTTTGGAGTCGAACAGCTCATAGTCGCAATCTTTCTGACCGCATGGCTGCTTAACAACAGATACATGTAAGCCAAAAGCAACAATATAGAGTCTGGCGTTATTTGACATAATGGAGAAGATCTTCAACAAGTAGACGGCAAAAAAAGGAAGCAATGTCCCACCTCTATCTCATCGTCTGTCTGGTTGCAGATGTACAGGAGCTGGAAAGTACATTTATACAAAAAAATACATTTTTCTATAATCAATTAATTGTTAGGTCTATGTTAAATGTGGAAAAGCATGTGAAAGATGTTCACCACAACTTCCCAGAGACCTCGGTAACATCTTCAAATTGTTTGCTTCATCTGAACAAAAACCCAAAGATATTCAAATTTTTACTGATATAACTGATCAAAGCAGAAATTCCTCACATCTGAGAAGTTGGAACTGATGAATGATTGATTAACCTATCATGAAAATTGTATGCGATTCATTTTATGTCAATCAACTGATGCATTCAATCGTTTCAGCACTAGTAGGGGTGCACTTGTGTGTCTGTAAACTCAGTGCACGCTTGCACACGTGTGGAAAAAAAAAAAATCACCAGACCTGTCAAACCACATAAATACATCTGGAGGCCTGATAAATTCTGTCCTTCCGTCCTTCCAGCAAGTGTCAGCAGCTATTGAGAGTGGCAAACATGGCTGCCACAGACTGTAGAGGAGGAGGAGGAGGAGGAGGAGGAGGAGGAGGAGGAGGAGGAGCGGGGCACCAGACAGTCAGACAGACAAGTACAGACTGTAGTTTTGAATCCAGAGACAGCGTGATGATATCTGCCGTCAAACGCAGACAGTCTGCGTGTGGACACACACAGCTGGCGTGGGTTTGCTCCACGCCTTACTGTTGTGGTCCTCCCCAATTACAGCTCTGGTGAAGTGAACCGACGCCGCCGTTCGCTTATGCAACGTTGTGCTTTGCTGTGCTTTATCATGCGGTGCGAAGCAACACAATATCCCTCGGTATGCTCAGCTAGCAAGGGCACTTCCTGCTATTCAGAGGCGCACAGTGTTGAGGGCAGCAATAATGAGCCCGTCCACATCAAGAGGCACAATGAAAGCCCAGTTTCCCGACTGGCAAAAACAACAGGATGCCACTGCAGAGTGTGTGTGTGTGTGTTGGGGGGGGGGGGGGGTGAGGGGGGGTTGATAAGTCCTGCATGGCATCAAATATTTAAATGGGCCACCACCATGTTATTTCATATATCTCACGGCCAAATGCACCATCCAGCAGTCTGTTTTGTTTATGGAGGATAAATGTGTCAAGACTGTTTTATGCTAGGAGGAGAAAAGAGTGATAAATGAAAAAAATAATAATAATAATGGTGGAGAGAAACAGGCTGGAATGGATGAAGATCTTTGGGGGAATTAAAAAAAAAAAAAAAGAACAAATTATTACAAAATTTATGAGGGATGGCAAAAGGTAAGCACCTGTAATAATGAGCATAAACGGATGATGAACGGGCGGGATGAGTGGGACTTGACAAAAAAAAAAGGAAGATGAGGGGGAGTACGAAAAATAACCGCTCCAGAGGGTATAAAAAAAAAAAAAGAAGAAGAAAGAAAAGGAGGAACAGATGTAAAAAAGAAGCTGTGATGACAGAGAGAGTATGGATTGATGAAAAGAGATGAAGGAGGAGGAACAGAAGCAGCTGTGATGAATGGAGAAGACAAAGATGAAGAGGGAAACGACTTTAATGGGAGAACCTGAAAAGGAGTAAGGTGGACAAGTTTGATTCTGAGATTATGTGGATAAATGGGAGGACCTGAGAAAAAAAAAAAAAAAAAAAAAGAAAAGAAGGAGAACGGGAGGAAGAGAAGGGGTTTTTTTTTGGAGTGGTGAAGACTCATTAGCCTACGCAGGGGCTGGTACATTAAGCCTTCCCCCAGCTCTACTGTTTTATCTCCCTCTCTTCTCTCTCTCTCTCTCTCTCTCCTTTTGTTCTCCAGAAATATCTGAGTGGGTGGGAGAGAGAGTAAGAGAGAGAGAGAGTGTGTGTGTGCGAGGAAGAAGGAGAGAGTTACACAGTATGTGAAGCGATGACAGAGTGAGGGGGAGAGAAAAAAGGAACGAGAGTGACAGAGGAGGTAGATGACTAGCGAGCGGCCTTGGCATCTTGGGAAATATTTCAGTAGAAAACACTAATAGGGTTTTCAATACCGAAACAGCACTTTTTCAATACCTTACTTATACACAGGTTATTATAAACACAGGTTATTCGAAAACACCAGACTTGAACACTATCCAAACCACAATAACAGAACAGTAACTAACTAAACACAGCATGTAATTGAAATTATATCTATGGAGGGTTTCCAGCAGCGTTTTTAAGTTCCCTATTATACCTCACCATCATCATTAAAACCATCACCTAGCTGATAACCAGATGAGATGTGTCTGTTTAGCGATATTACCAAACAAAAGTCCAAAAAGGCAAAAAAACATAAAAGCACTCAAACAATCAGACACTTTTTATTTATAACCAGGAAACACACACTAAATTTGGAGGAGAGAACGAAGGCGAACGGTTAAAATTCAACTCCAGCATCCGTCGGTTTACATGAATCTGTTTTCCTGCGTAACGAAGCGTCATTTAAAGGCGCGCTCACTTTCACTTTTACACATGAATTCAGTCGTTCAGATCAACCCGTCTGATCGCTCATGACCTTTGCCACCTTTGACTTCTTTTTTAGAAATGCCGCCACGTTTTGAAATCTCGGAAACTACCTCGGTGAATGTTATTATAACCGCTAGAAATAATGTCTTCTTTAACAAAATTAGAATTTAAATAAGGAAATATATGATCTGAGAATACAGTACGTAAATAAGACTAAGAATATGCTGAAGCATTTGGTACCAGCTGACAGTTTTTGATACTATGTGCTAACAGACGTAATTTGACTGAGGTTCAGCCTCATTAACGAGGAGGTGAGACGAGAGCAAAGACATGAGGAGGAATGCCTGAGACGGAGTTCAGAGATTTTGAAGGGATGGGCAGATAGAGAGGAAGATGGAGTGAGGGTAAAAAAAAAAAAATGAAGAGGTGAAAACAGAGAGAGTTGACATCATTTTAAGGAAACAGCAACAGCAAGCAGGGATACTGTGTTATTAATAAACTTGAAGACATAAAGACAGACAGATGAGGAAGACAGTGCATCACCGTTTAGACACACTTGATCTTTCCTTCCTGTCTCTCACACGTTTTTTTTCCCTCTTCTAACAGGCATCTGTCAGCCTCTCCAGTTCTCTCACTTTAGATTTATTTTCAGCATCTATCTCTACTAACACACACACACACATACACACACAGAGCACAGTATCCATGGTTAAGGTGTGGCATGATGCCGGCCAAGACACTGATTGCTGTGAAAGTCCCCCGCTACCTGGGTCAAGGTGACACCCAGCGCGGCCGCCACAACAGGAGCAAACAAATCAGTCGGGGAGGGGGGGCG
This sequence comes from Thunnus thynnus, assembly GCF_963924715.1. Taxonomy (NCBI): domain Eukaryota; kingdom Metazoa; phylum Chordata; class Actinopteri; order Scombriformes; family Scombridae; genus Thunnus; species Thunnus thynnus. The sequence continues at coordinate 7,411,299 of NC_089536.1, read as the reverse complement.
GGAGTTTGACACATGCTGCTGACACCAGTCAAAAAAAAACAAAACAAAAAAAACAGACGCTAAAACGTTGCTCTTAAATCACATACTTGAACCCTTCACCTTTCAGAGTACACACTGACACGCCTTCGCAGAGCGCACGGATGCTTGTTTGAAACCGAGAGAGAGCTGCTCAGACTTGCTCTGTGAAACGACTCCTGAGAAACAATTAACAGCTGAATCTTGATGAATAGAGTCTCTTTCCACCACTCCCTACATTCAAAACTGAAGCCAGACATCAACCTGTCCTGTCAATCCATCCATCCATCCATCCATCCATCCATCCATCCATCCGTCCTCACACACCCCGATTCAGCCGAGCTCACCTTTGTCAGTCGAGTGCCTCGTCAGCCCAGGCAATAAAAATCCTGCATCATAGTGAGTGAGATCCTAAACAAAAGGAGGAGATTGTAGGAGCACGGAGAGGAGAGGAGAGGAGAGGAGAAGAAAAAAAACAACAATGCAGGGAGAAAAAAAAAAAAAAAAAAAAAGAGGCAGAGAGAAGAGGACAAAAGATAGAGGGAGGGAATAGAAGGGAAAAAAGAGGGAGAGAGATAGAGGTAAAAGAATGGCCCAGACAGGCAGAGAGCTCTCTCCACAATGTGAGCAGCGAGGGAGGGCGAGCGCCAGGTGTCAGTACGCATACACTCACTGAGGCGCGCATGTACACACACACACACACATACACACACATATATACACACACATACACACACAGGCAGACAGGCAACTCTCTCTCGCTCTCACTCTCCTCACCTCCCTCCTCCTCCTCCTCCTCCTCCTCCTGCTCCTCTCTCTCGCTCGCTCTCTGGCAGCAGTAACTCTCCCTCATCCTCCTTCTCGCTCTCTTCTCTCAGCCAGGGCAGAATTCCTTAACTCTTTCAAAGCCGGTGATCTCAAAGAACGATTGCTCTTTCTGTTTTCCACTTGGGCTAATTATGAACGATTAAGGTTTTTTTTTTTTTTTTTAAATAATCAAATAGCGACTTGAAAGAATGAAAATGTCCAAAACGAGAGCTGCAATTTAAATCATAACATACAAAATTAACTGATTTCACCAGCAAATTTAATTAAATTTACGCTAATTAACATTAACTCCATGAATTGACCAAAGAAAAAAGAAAACTGGTCTTGTATATTTCTAAGTATTATCCATATTCTTCTATTGTAATGTTTAAATAAATGTCAAACTAGCAGAGTTTACTAAGAAGCTTACTTTTCATTGACCAACTGGTTGCAACTCATGTTATTTTTGCTTGATATAAGTGTATCCTGTTTCATACTGCAGGTATGCAAACTACAGATATAAGGCTTTTAATTTACATAAAATAATAACAATTTAAACTACTATATTAGCCAGAAAAATCACAATTAATCAAATCTTTTGTCCCTAAATTGTGCTTTTACTCGACCCTGAATGCAGCAGTAGCAGTCGTACAAATTAAATAATTTTCCCTTCAACTGTATCATACAGTAATGGTGAGATAGTAGAAGACTGGGGAAGCGGGTTCAGGCATATATGTGAATTCACATTCAATACATTGCGTCTCAAACTGCCTCTTCACTTTATTCTTTTTATATAAGTCTACATGCTCTTCTATATGAACAGGAGCTACATCCCATATAAGTGACATCTTCAGAGCTTTTATATCACAAAGAAATAATAATGCAAGGCGTTCAGTCCTCATGAGGGAGTTACAGCTGAAACACTGTGAAGATTGATGAAACTGTCTTGTGTGTTGGGAAGCAGACAGGAAGCTTCGGGGTAAAAGTAGCTCCTGGAGGTTTGCAGAGATGCTGACATACAACACCTCCAAAATCTCAACTACATGTCAAAGTGTCTCTGCTGTCCTGTGAATCAAACAGGAAAGGAACAACAGTAGAACAATAGTGAGGCACCTTCACACTCTACTGAAGCACCTTCAATCTCTAAAATGAAATAGAATAGGCTGTGTTTTTATAATACTTAAAATATAACAAAATTGGTAATTCTTTATTGGTAATACCTTCTTTTTTTGATTTATAATGCTATAACGTCCAAGGTTTTTTGGGTTGAGCCCTGTAAAACCCAACATGGTATTAAATCCAAAGACTTTCCCGATTGACGTAATGTTTGTGGTCCCATTTGTTCCTGTTTGTTAGCAGGACATCTCTATAGCTCGTTAATAGATTTGAATGAAGTGAGGCCGCGGGCCAAGGAACAAGTAATTACATTAGTTTTAGGTGCATTTAAAATAACGACTTTGGAGGGCACTGCAGCCTTGGCAGAGGTCTACTACGCTCTCTGAGTGCTTTTTGGCTTTTAATAAATTTTCACATCAACGTTAATTTTCGGGAGCTTTGCAATGGTTTTCTCTTTTTTTTCGGTGTCCTCTTAGTTTCCTGTACGATCGGGTTTAATGAATGCGACACACATGAAGTGGGGCGCTGCTCTTGTGGCGACCAGCAGCCGGTGTTTTCTCGTGTCATTTGTTTTTAAGTGATCCGGTCTCCTTTTTTGTCCTTTAGGTTGTTTTCTGAGTTTGCTCAGGAATGGATATTTTTTACCTTCTACTTTTGATGATTACTGTGAACTTTGCCCGAAGTTACCAGCATTCCCAAACAATCAAGTACATGCATGAGTTTCTCCTTGGATTACAATGAACTGCCAGGCTGTGGATGACCTCATGCACTCTTTGTTGGATCAAAACCCTAACCAGGAAATATTTATTGGGAACGATAATAACTTTGGAAAGTCTCATCATGTCAGGAAACGAGGAGAGAAAGGCGGCGTGCATCAACCCATCAGGAAGCAACAGCTATATAATCGCATTCCTCTGCCTTCTATGATCCTGGCGAACGTTCAATCCTTGAGGAACAAGACTGACGAGCTACAAGGAAATGTCAACCATCTACGTGATTAAAGGGATGCTTGTCTTATGGCATTCACTGAAACTTGGCTCACGGTCTTGGACACGGACTTGACTTTAGATATTAGCAGCTTTGGGGCTCTTCTCCGGCTGGAGCGGGACAGTGAGGTGACACAGAAATCACTGGTGGGGAGTGGAGGGGAGGGGGGACGGGACGCTTGTTCATCAACGGCAGATGATGCAATAATGTTAACCGTACATGAGCAGCTGTGCCTTCCTGACATAGAGCTTTTGTCTGTGTCAGTTAGGCTGTTTTACCTCCCGAGGGAGTTCCCCCTAATTATTCCTTTCTGTTGTTTACATTCACCCCAAGGCTGACGCCAAATCTGCTGCCGACACCAATTTTAAAGTGACACGGAAGTTGCAATCCATCTCCCCTGATGCTCCGAATATTACATTAGATGATTTTACTCATTGCATTCTCAAGAGATCTTTGAACAGTTTTTAATCAATATGTCACTTGCCCAACATGTCGAAGCATGACTTTTGATAAGGCAGGTCAGGGTCTGGATTGAGGAGGGTTCTCCTGCCCTCCAGGGGGGTTTCGATTGCACAGACTGGTCAGAACTTACTGGTATTTTGTGTAGCTACATCTCCTTTTGCAAAGACTCTGTCATTTCTACCAAAGAAGTTCAGATTTTAACAACAAACAATGGATTTCCAAAGATATTAATCTGATGTGTAAAAATAAAAATGCTTTCAGTGAAGGTGATGTCAAAACAGAGAGGGAATCAAAGAAGGAGGTGAAGGCTGAAATAAAAAGAGGCTAAACTGAGGTACAAGGACAAGACTGAGGAAGAGCTCAGCAGTAACAACTTAAAGGGAGCCTTGAATGGAAGGAAAACTACGACAGGATCTCAGGATAAGAGCAACAGGTGGATGGTTTTAATTCAGATAAACACCTGGCTGATGAATGAAATGGTTTTTCATCTAAGATTTGATGATTTTACTGCACAGATGAAAGAGATGAGAGAAAAGACCGCAGCTTCTCTAGCATTTGATATTGATGTGAAGGGAGTGGCAAACTTCTTCATGCATACTAAGAGCTCAGGACCTGACAACATCTGTGGCCAGGTACTAAAAATGTGTGCAGACCAGCTTTGTAGCATCTTTCAGTATATTTTTACACAATCTGTTAAGCTGCAGAAGGTCCTCAAGCTTTGGAAACACTCCATTGTTGTCCCAGTAGCCAAAAGTAAAACCCTTAAAGCATTAAATGATTTCAGGCCAGTAGCTCTGACTTCTTTAGTTATGAGGTCATTTGAGAAGCTTATCATGAATGAGGTTTTAATGCAGGTCAAGGAATGACTAGTTCCATTACATTTTGTGTACAGGCCTGGTAGCGGTGTGGAGGATGCTGTTGTTACACTGTCAAACTTTCTGTACCAGCATTTGGAGAGCCCCAAGTCTCAACCCAGACTCTTATTTATTGATTTCTCCTAAGCATTCAATACCATCCAGCCATTCCTGCTTGCAGAGAGGCTCATCTGTCATTTTAAACTTGATCCTAACCTGATTGGTTGGATTATAGACTTTTTAACTGATAGGTCACATTGTGTTGAGAGTCATCGCTGCTCTCTCTCTCTCCAACCAGCTCTACCTATCCACCGGCTCCCCTCAAGGTTGCTGAGACAGGGTCATGGGTGGTGGATGACTTCACGGCTTGGTGTGATGAGTCTTTTCTCCGCCTAAATGTGTCAAAAATGTCAGAAAGTCACCACCGAGCCCATTGCCAATTGCATATTGTTCTTGATAACAAACTGTGTTTCGAATCCCACATTGGTGCAACGTCTAAAAAGGTCCAGCAAAGAATGAACTCAAATGAACTCTGAACTTCTGAGATGATGATTGTTTTTTACAGAAGTTTCATTTAATCTGTTTTAACTTTTTGTATTACTACTTTGTTTGGAAACCTAAATCTGTCCAATAAGAATGGATTTGTAAGTCTGGTTGGAATGGACAGTAACATTTCAGGGAGGAGTCAGGCCAAGCTTTTGGTCATTTATAACAGGCAGGTCATAAAGAGGGCTAATGCTATTTTAGACTACCAGAGGGAGTTTAAGCTTTTGCCCTCAGGACGTCATTTCAGGGCACCAGTTTGGAGGACTAAAAGATTCCATGTCTCCTTCATCCCTTGTGCTTTTGATATGCTTCATGGCAAATAGCACTCTGGCTGCATTCCTTGCACATTTGCACATCTGCACTTGGTATGAATTTCCACTTCCCCGCTCTAGCTCTGTGTTTTATTGTGTTCATCTGTTGTTGTTGTCTTTTTATATTCTGTTTTTTATGTGAACCCTGGCTGCAAAACAAATTTCCCCTAGTGGGACAATAAAGATAACCTTGAACCTTGAACACTGCCCCCCCGAGTGCATATGGTGACGTTACATGAAAAGATACGGGCAGATACATGAGCAAACACGGTGCGTGTTCACAGGTAACAGAAGAGCAGATGTTTCAGGCATCAGGTACCAGAATTAAACATATAAACTGATGTAAAAATACAGTATATATATTCTATAAAAAACACTGCATCTGTTACCAATTTTCATCAATACTCTGATATGTTTCAACTGATTTTCACCCAGGTTTTATGTCCACAAACATCCATAAGTTGCTGTGTTTTCTGCACCGATAAGACACTTTTCACTGTAATTTACAGAGACAAGTCCAGCTGGTCAAAAAGCGGCAAACACATACATGAACGGTCTCACCGGTCCTCACATGTTCAAGGCCTATCACTTTCCATGACCATAAAATACTGTCAGCAACATCCCCGCTCACTTGCCACCTAAGAAAGGACACCGTATCTAGGTCACAGTAACACCAACTGCTAAATATCAGTCACACTTCATGAACACGGCCCTTTAATCAAGTTGTCAACACGGACATAAGAGTAGAGATTTGACACAGATCCAGGATAAAGTATCAGACGGAAAGATGCAACAGATGCTGTCACATTACAACGCGCCATCAAAGTCTCTTTTTTTTTTTGTACAATTTTCTGCCCTGAGCTAGCGTGAAAGACCGTAAAAGACGCTTACTGTGAGGAAATGTAAAAGAGGAAAAAAAAGGCCATAGAGGGATAACAGGAGAGTGGAAAGAGTGAACAAGAGTGAGAGTTCCCACTATCGACGTTGTGATCAGAGAGCGGGAGGAGAGGTTAGACGAACGTTCTTTACCCACGCATCACGCTGCCCACTCCCTACTGTTAGAACAGGAATACACGGTTCCCTTTACAAAAGAGCTGCGTGAGAGAGAGACACAGCCGCCGACTCTTTCGCCCAGTCTCCGTCTAAATGTCACTGTACTTTAATGCAGCGAGCGAAATTACTCAGCAACACACAGCGAGAACGACGTGTTTTGTACTGATTTTAGACATCGGGGCCTTCAATACAGATGAATAACGGCATTCAAAACCCAAGAACTGCTGAATACAGAAGGCAGACGGGTGACTCGACAACCCCGAGACATGATTCACACCATCTTTCACACATCAGAGTGTACTGTAGCAAAAAAGCCATGAGAGGATGTGCTTCACTGTGATTATTGCAACGATGGCGGTACAAAAGGAACAATGTGCAGCTGAGTACCATTGGCAGCAGTGAGTAGCAGCTATTACAACAAAGAATGCACTTGAGAGTATTGAGTTTTTTTTATTCAGCCAATAACTGGGTACTGTCTTTAAAACTTTCTTCAAAGCACCACACGCACTGTATACAGTAGTATTATTTATCAAGTGTCAGTGGGATGCTATGAATTATTATATTATGTAATGATTGAGTGATTAATAATTATAAGTTTTTGTTTATGTATGAACTATACATTGATGTTCAATGCATCAATTTTATTATTTTATATTGGCTTTTGTATACATTTCCTATATCATATCATATGCTTGATTATTTTTAATCAATTAATCAACATAAAACCCAAAAATATTCAATTTACAATGATATAAAACAGAGAAAAGTCACAAATGTTCACATTTGACAAGCTGGAAACAAAAGATTTTTTATTGATATATTACTTGTAGATTAATTTTCCTTTCAGCACTGATTTTGCATACATTTGCCACATTGTGACAAAATGACATCAGAAAAATATCCTTACTGAAGAACAACTGAACACCTTTAAACAAGCCCAAATTCGGACACATTTCAACCACTTGGTCCGTCTCAGTTTCATCAACGCTGTTCTCTATATACAGTGTATCAGCTCACATTTAATTTATACAGAACTACAACCCAACTACTGTCAGTTGCACGCTCCAAATCTCTGTTTCTTTTCACATCACTCCAAATTAGAGTCGTGTAGTTATGGTTTTATGAAAGCTGGATAGCTGCTAGACACAGTATGTAATACATGGATTTCCACCGTTTGCATCAGGAAGAATAATAAAAAAAAAAAAACTCTCCATACCACTGAGAGTTCAACTCAACTTTATGAGCCCAACTCAAAAAAAAAGTGGATTTAGTGTAACTCATAACTTCATATTGTGATATTGATTTCAGCCATCCTGCCTTAACCATGACTCTCCGAGCAAAGGATCCTAGAAGAGGTTTCAGACTGTCACTATCTTGAGCCTGAAGGACTTAAAGGAGGTCATTCAGTAGAGGCACATGGGTGGCCATGACAAGGGCGGTATGTGCATCAAGAGGCGCCACTGAACCATAATGATGGGCCCATAAGTGCCTCCCACACTCCACAAAATACTAGAGTGCCAACGCTGACACTTCGGGCACATCGTCTCTAAGCCACCCCCCAGCCCTCTCGACAATCCGTCTGGATTGTCTTTGACCTTCAGCACACTTTTCGTTTAGCTACAGCTTTGTTACCATGGTTACCCAGTGCCTGCTTATGAGGTTGGCAGCTTTGGAGACCGTGTGCCCACCTTAGCGGCATTGGATATATTGCCTCTGACCTTACTCGAGAAGCGACTTCTTCCTGTTCTTTGTGGTTTTGGGAAACGGCTGATGAGGCCACAGGTGAGGAGGTAATGAGGTCTTCCTACCGAGGGACCACGTCACGTCACCACTCTTTACACGCAAAGGAAACCTACGCAGACCAACCGCATACTGGGTTTTCTAAGAGACGTTATCAATGATAAGCTTTCTAGAGAGAAGAGGAACATATACAAGACAATCTTCAGGGCAAAGGGACCAAGTGAAGCACCAAAAAACAAGCAGTTTCTGACACTTTATCTCTCAAGCTCTGATAAAGAAGACCGATTACACTCGTGCATATATATCTACACGAGAAGGCATCTCATTGTTGGTGCAGATTCTTGACACAGAAACATTACTGTGGCAGGCGGTATCTGGTGCTGCAGAGGTGCTTAGTCACCGCTGCATAAAGGCACCTCAGAAATAAATGTCAACAGCTGAAGAAAGAAAAGCTAAACGACACGTTGCACCGAAGCTCGAGGAGGTTGTAGACATCAGACCGTTGTCCTTAGTAACCAAAGGTCAAACCTCCTCTCGGCGACTGTGCACCATATTGATTCGTGGATTCATTGTCTGCTTTGCCGGCTACAGTCTGTGTTTACACAGCATCTTAATGTTCACATTTAAAAGGGAATTAAGACATACGGAGGTTACTAATGCACAGCGTGAGATGAAAATACGTTTACAGATGAGTCTACGCTCTACGATGACACGACAGAAAAACACAAACATCAGGTGAATACAAATCAGGCATCAATTTCCCACAATGTCAGAAATATTAAAGACAAATAAGAAAGAAAAACAATAAAGGATATTTTGGGGGGTTTTACATCTACAGCAAGCTTTTTGTCATATTTATAGAACAGGGCAACTGAAGGGCTCCATGTGATATCCACTCTGCAGGAGTACAGTGTTCCCACATGTTAACAGGACCTAGTACAGTGAAATCGCTCCATTCATTTTTTTTTTTTTTCCCCCCACTCGGTTCATTAATACAGGAAGGAAGGGGACATTCTGTGGAGCAGTAGGCGCCAATCTGTCGCTCTGTGGAGATCAGCCAGAATCAGCTCATGTTAAGCTGCTGCTGCTGCTCCTCCTGTAGCCTCTTACATCTATCTGATAATATTGTACTAGGTGGAATGATTAATTTCTATGCAGTCAGCACAGCCACTAATGTTCACTGGATATTCCATAGCTTGCTTTGCATGTAAGAAGCAATATATATGTAAATTTGCAACATCTGCATTTACATTTTTTTTTTCTCCATTGCGTTTATTAGATTTTAAAATACAAAACTACCCCAACAGATAAAATCCAAACTAAAAAGCACCCCTAAAAATATGACAGATTAATATATAAGCAAACATACTAATTAATACAAATTGTCCATTAATATCTTGATATAACTGTTTGAGTTTTACATCAAAGTCTACAAAAGGTTTGTTCATCATTAGTTTCTAGTTCTCTTATCCATTGGCCAATAGTTTTTCAGGGTATTTCCAAAACATAGCAATGGTACGTTTTGGTTTAAATGAACTGAAATACCATGTATTTATTTAAAATAGTTCATACCTTCCAATTTAATCACAAAATATCAACTTTCAACAGTTTTAAACATACTAGAAGATCAACACAATACAAGACATTTATCTTTTTTACCTGTAAAATCTTTAGAATACAGTAATTATAGGTTTATAATCTGTGAGCTGAGGAATACTTTAACAAAAATCAAAATAATAGAAGCATGTAAAACTGCAGCATCATAATAGCAGTTAAAGTGGGGCCACTTTAGCTTCCCGCGTCCACATTGTAAGAACAAGAATCTTGTTATGCTTGATTTTCTGTTTTCTTTGTACAAAAAAAAGGTGATGGTGACAGACAAACCCAAAGAATCATTCAAATCTACTGTAAGTAGTGAAAACAGAGCATTTCATCATGGAAAATTACTTGTATATTTAACATTTTATCTCATGTCTCATAACACATATCAATTTTTGCACTTCATTAAGTTTTTAAAATGCTATAATGCATCCAGGAAGTTTGATCAACTCTCAAACATGTAGGGTGAACAGAGGGACAGAAAAAAGAACAAAAGTAGACTGATCCATACTTCTTTTTTTAAGTAAAGGCATAATATATGATGATTTGATGCAACGATTAGTCAATTAATCGATTAGTTGCAAACTGTTAAATTAATCGCCAGCTCTTTTGATAATTGATGAATCGTTTTGAGTCATTTTTTCAAGAAAAAAAATGTAAAAATTCTCTGATTCCAGCTTGTTAAATGTGAAAATTTTCTGGTTTCTTTAATCTTCTATGATATTAAACTAAATATCTTCAGGTTGTGGACATTTGAAGACGTCACCTTAGGCTCTGGGAAACATTGATCGACATTTTTCACCATTTTCTGGCATTTTAACGACTAATCAATGAATCAATCGAACAATCGATGGATGAATCGATAATGAAAATAAGCGTTAGTCGCAGCCTTAAACTGTTATTTGACTTTACTAGAATTGCCCAGCGCAGGCTGGCTCCTCTGCGGGTTTAAGACTGACGATAATTACGTTTGCACTGCATTAGGCCTGGCTGTTGTGTCACTCCTCGTGCCTTAGAGCTCGAAGCATGTTTGCTGATCTGATGATCTCTAATTAGATTTCTCCACCACTGTGGAAAATGAGCCATCAATTAGAGTGCTGTGATTAGAGGGACCGATTTGATTTCTGTCAAGCACCTGCTGCCTTCAGACTTGTCGAGTTACTGGAACGTACCATGTCTGACTGAAGGGGAGCAGAGTGGCTGCTTCACTTGCTGTGAGAGGCGATGGAAAGTGGTGCGTTCTGGGGTATAATGACTTCTTTTATTTTTTTTTTACATTTAAAATTAAAAGAAAATGATGGGAGGTTTATCCATTTGTTTTTGTCTGCTCTGTAATTCTTCTCTGTAACAACAGCAAAACATTTGACACGAGTGCCCTCTTCAATCTACAGAGGTCAATTTTGGATCATAGACTCATGACTTTGGCAGCTATTAGTATGCATAAATCAAACAGTTTATACATAGATTTAATGTCTCTCATAGGACAAAACATGGATGTCTCAGTAGCCTGTTACATGTTTAAAAATAACAGTCAAGTCATAACTGTAAAATACTTTTCACCGCTAAGCTAAATCTCATTAATCCAAATTCATTTCAACTCCCGATGTGAGCACGTGCACATGTGTGTCAACTGCATCTCGTCCGCTCAGCTGCCACGCTGCTCCGGCACCGTCTCTCCCAGTGAGTGGTAATTAGTCATGCAACAGCTCCTTGTCCAGACGCTTCAACCTTTCAACCCCATTTCTCATTTTCCAATCAGCCGATGCCATAAACTATAATTGCACTGTCAGGCTGTTGACTTTGTTTCGAGTCTAGACCCACTTCTCCTGCCCCTCCTTTCAAGAGGGAGACGGAGATGGAAGTCAAAATTTAGTCATAACGCCGCAAAAAATGAAGTCAACGCCTCCGCGCTCCTTCCGTTTTCGATTCATACGGCAGTTAAAGCGCAATATCCGAGACCATGAGGGGACATTTTCCTTTCCAAACGGGTGTACTTGTACATGAAAAGTGCCGCGGGCATCAGTAACGGGCCGCTCTGTCTCACAAAGAAGACTTGCATACACACACGCTGGTTGAAGTCTGATCTGTTCCTTAACGAAAAGTCTCACAGCGTTATCTGGTATCTAAACACTGCTGCTGCTGCTGTAACTGCAAGACATTTGTCCTTTTTTTTTTTTGTTTAAAACAGCCTGAATCTCAAGGTCTGAGATTATACGTGTTCTCAAGTCAACATTCCCTTCAGATCTTGAATGGCGTCTGATTAATCGCGGAGTAGTCGGACTGAGAAGAATGGCAGGAAGTTGCAGGCTGACTCAACTATTAATGATAGTGTCTCAGGACAAAACAGGGAACACAATGTAGTTTCCCCCTGGAGATAACACCCTATTCCCCGAGTGTGTCGCGATAGAGATTTATACAATTCCGTGTCGTCGCAATCAGAGCGGCTTATCTGTGTTATTCAATTTAAAAAATGCCATTCATCAGCTTAGTAACTTGGGGCTCTCGCACGTTTTCTCCAGCGCGGATCAAGGGACGAGCGAGGCTCATCTGCCGTCTGCAGATTAGCAGGGGTCTATTCCCCCCTTTTCTGGAGCTCGAGCATTCCTGAAGCCAGAAACTCCCTTGTAACAGCATCAAACACGGAGGACAATCACCTTATCTTGCCATCTCACATCTGAACCAAAGACCAATCTCAGCAGCCACACATAGGGGCAGCTTTGTCCTCTCTTTGAGCCCTGGTGCTCCTCCAGTGGCAGCGCTGGGACGTAGCTTTCCAGCGCACCCTGTCTGCCATGAGCTGATAAGTCAGGGGTGCTAGAGAGACAGTCCTTCTGATGTCCTTGGAAGGAATGGAGCAGCTAAATGAAAACATGTATATGTGTGTGTGTATATATCATGTGTTAAATAATAAAGGTTGAAAACGGTGGCAGCGTGTGTGTCCGTCTATTGAAGCGTGTACATATGTCCTACACCGGGGGGATGAGGGGGGGGGCGACGACTGCAGGATACAGATGTTTCAGTGGAGGAGACAGATTGTAAGAGCGGCACTCATGTGCTGGGAGGAGTGGATTCCCTGCAAAGTGACAGCAACAGATATCAAAACACTGGAGGGTACTACAGTCATGCTCTACTGCTTGGTCTCCTCTCCACTTCACACATATATACACAGACACAATGAAGGCAGAGGGGAGGTAGATGTGTCGGCAGCAAGTTCACTCCAGTCTTGAAGTCTTGCAGTGAAAACTATAACAATGTACAGTAAGTTAACGGGCTGATAGAAGCAATGTGTACAACTGTATATATCAGTTTTCTGTGAATAATTGATAAGCAATTTAATCTTTTTTGTCATATTGTAATAGGTAGTTACTGTCCTGTAGTTCCAGTAACAGTAAAAAGCTTTAATACCAAGGTGTTTTATTCAGCCAGGCTTTGTGACCAATACATTCTTGTTTCATTCAAGAGCATTTCAGATTGACAGGTTCAGGTTCTGGTGCTCCACGAGGAGAGGAGAGTTTAAGTAAAGCCGGATAGATAATACGCCAGAAAGTCAAAAGTACAATGAAGGATTTGTTTCCCCTGAAACGAAGGCCTGGCCTCTGGCAGTCTAGAAATAATTAAGGAACAACATAAAAAAAAAAAAAAAAACTGGATGTGGGGAAAGGTGAAGCTTCTGAATGTAGTTACAAGACACCTTAAAAACTCAGTTACTCAATTTTTCAATTACAATTTGACACATGCTGGATTGTTCTCAATATACATCTGTGCAAAACATCTGTTCACACAAATAAAGGGTTTAAAAATCACATTTTGTGGCCTATTTGGTGAAATTCACTGTATCAAACTGCTAAAAAAAAAAAAAAGCCTCCCAAAACAAGTGTTTCAAGCTTTTTATAACTAAGTCTATTAAAGCAGTGAAGTCGAGAGAAGAGGTTGCGACATAACATAACACATTGTAGGATATTTCAAGCTTTACAAAAATTAATTCATCTGTGCAAATCGAGTGGGTAGCTGGACGAAAGCCCTTAGAAGGCATATTTTCACACTGTAATAAAGACCCTATCCTGGAGAGACAGTTAAGAGAGTGGAGGTTGTTATACTGCCCTGGCAATATCCTGAAACTTATTAGATTCAAATAAGACCGACTGCGCCGTTCCAAAATGAACGGTCCAAGCTCTCTCTTAAGCGTTGCTTGTGGCTGGGATTATCGACCACATCAAAGGCCCTGTACCTCTAAGTGAGAGCTTTATAATGCTTGAGTGACGGTAATGCATGTGTAGGAACAAAAGGTTCCAAGTGTTTTTTTTTTTGTTTTTTTTTTTACCAAAGGAGCTCAGAATAAAACTGTGTTTTAACGGTTATTTCACCTGACATGTGCTGCAATGTGCACAAGGTTTGCTATGCAGATTTGCAGTAGGCACGAATACCTGTACCACGCCACGCTGTTAGCAACTATAAAACAATCCCGATGTGTTGGAGGTTTGAGGTTCACCCAAACTGGAAAAAGTGGTTAACTGGTGGAGGGGGGGGGGCTGCAGCTGCAGGATGTCCTGAGTTTTCACAACAAGTAGATTAACACCGTGCCTTTCATTACAGCGCTGATAGCACAGCAAAGGAAAGTAAACAGCTGCTATCTATTAAATGACGGAAGGAAAAAAAGGAAGCGAGTGAAACAATCCCGCAGCGACAAAAAACGGTGAAGCAGGTGCTACAGAAACCGCTGAATTGGTGTCGGAAGAGTTTGATTGAAGTTGGAACCTTCACGTTGCGGCGGAGCTCTCAAGCAAGGCTGAACAATCGAGGATGGTTCAGAAAAACCCTGCTGCGAGCGGATAGTGGGAATAAAAAATCTTTACAGTACAGCATAATATAGCATGACCAAAGCATGCGCCGAGTACCAGTGGGAAAACTGGTGTTAGGTTCTCACCACAGGAGGTGCAGTGATTCAAACAGGCGAATTGATGAGTTTGTCTGGATCTATTTTAAGCAGAAAACAGGTTTTAAGGGATCTTTAGCAGTCATAGATTACTCTTTGAGGATCAAAACACGTTTTTTTTATCTTCCGAGCTGTGTGTTCCTGCTTCCTAAAATACACCCACAGAACTAGCGAAACACCTTCTGTGTGCTGACAGGCAGATGCGTCATTGTCTGCGGCTGGCATCAGAAGACAGACTCACCACTGCTGCGACTCTTGCGGTTGGCCTTCCCCCCCGTCAGCAGCATCTTCAAGCTGTTCCTAAACATGACTGCAGCAGACAGATGCCCTGGACTAGACTACAGAGAAATCTGTTGGGGGAAAAGAGAAGACAATACATATTAATATTTCTGAGAGCACTTGCAGTATGAGCAGCTATCTGCTCTGAGATCTGACATTGTTGATAGAATTCATTAGTTAAAGGCATTATCAGAGAGATAAAAGCAACACAATAAAGATAGATTGTTACAACTGAAGAGAAATAAAATAACCTTTAAAAGAAATGAATGGGAGTTATGTGTCAGAAAACAATTAAATGGAGGAAATCCCATCCATGAACTGTATATAGTCTTATCTAGGTTATCACAGCGCAAGATCAAAGACTTCCTTATACAATAATTAGGGCAGAATACAAGGAAGTACCAGTGCTTTTACTACTACATCCTGCCAAAAAAAGAATCACCTCCTGCATTGAACATTTTTGTACAGTGTTGTCTAGGTGACCACATCATTAGATGATGGCTGGAGAGTGAGATGCAATTACTTTTGTGGGGGTTTTTTCACAATTTTGCCTCTTTTTCACCCATTCAAACACATACACACACACACCAATGGCGGCAAGCTAATGTGCAAGGCATTTCCACACTTTGACATGTGGACAGTAGGAACCAGGGATTGAACCGCCAACCTTGCAATCTAACTGCTGAGGCACAATGTATAGTTACTAACTGGGTTGCTTATCTGTGATTTAGACCATCAATCCATCAAAAATCGTTCTAGATTATAAAAAAAATGGAGAGGAATAAGCAACACAAGGTATGCTGATTTAAAGCTATCAAAAAAAAAGCTCTAACAGCACAGACAACGATGCACACAAAGAATTATTTACAGCACAATGGTATATTTCATAACCACTATCCAGTCCTCTGAGAGCTGCCGAACGGTTTTATATTCCAACTGATGCATAAACATATCATCCGACAAAATGGCAAAAGGGTACCTGAAACAGACTTAGACTTGTTGTAGGTGTAGGTGGCACAAATTGAGGTGAGAACTCGTCTACATGAGTTGAAAATATGCAAAAATCGGTGTTCGGTTTCTAGTTTTTTGACACTTCTTCCCGAATGTACGGAGACAACAGGAAAACGTTCGTTTGGAGGAAAATAACAGAAACTTTACTTCGCCTTTAAAAGGTCTAGGTCAGTAATAGAGTTTGGAGAGCGTTATAGCGTGTGGAATGGAGGTTTTGGTACACATAATACAAAAGATATTCTGTATTTTAAGATTATAATCAGTGGAGGTTGGAATTTCAGCACAACAAAGGGGTTACAATGACAGATAAGAACACCTTAAACCATAGGATTGTCTTCATTTCTTTACTATAGCTTGCTCTATTCCTGCTAATTCCACCTCTCCATCTCCCCACCCTCCAACCCCCCCCCCCCCCCCCCCCTCCCCTCGTACAGGCAGACATATCTCTGCTGTGAGTCCTGGTAGTAAAAAGCATCAGAAGGCAGCAGATGTTCTCCATTAGATGGGAGTGACTCAGCAAAGCCCCACAGACAAGCTCCAGCTGAGGAGCCAAACAATAATAATAAAAAAAAAAAAAAAAAAAAAAAAAAAACCTCAAAGAGGAGGACATGGAAAAGCTCTTAAAAAAAGCCACCTCCCCCTCCCCCAAGTACTGCTTAACCAATGTTTTTCACAAGAGGGGGTCTAAAAGGTTTCCAGGATCATAATACTACTAACACTGTGAGGGTCACTGGGGAAATGGCATTGACAATGAAGCAACCCATATTATGGTGAGGTTGGGTGACGCTGAGCCACACAACACCTTCACTGATTGATAAATTAGGCATTTTTTCTTCGGAGTCAAACTTAATGATTGAAGCCTAAATAAAGACTTGACTATAGGAGCAAATTATCCTCATTTGTGATGAAGTTGAACCTTCAACTGCACCAACACCTCCAGACCTAGACAACATTTTTTCGTCTGGTTCTATCCGGCTTTTTCCGTATAACAAAGTTGTCTACAGTAAGTCTCAACAAGATTGAAAACTGAGTGCAGACCTGGCAGTTGCCAATTTGGAGTTTGGCTCCAAGTTCCGAGAAAAAAAAAAAAAAGAAGAAAGAACTGAAAGAGAAGTCAATTTGAACAACAACAAATATACCAGAGGAAAAATTGAGGCGAGCCACTGTAGCTGCAAAAAAAATGAGACCAGACCCGGCCTCAAATCACTTCAGATGCTCTCTAGAGATGACTCCAGCTGTGCTGCTCATTTGCGGAGGCGATGACATTTATCCATCAATGACTATTTTGATTTTCTTCTCAATGTGCAGGTCTTATTTTTGCAAAAATGATGATGTTGAGGCAGGAAGCGGGGAGGAAACAGGCTCGTGTTGTGAAGTCTAATCTCGACATTGCTTTCCTGACCACGACACGGCCTGAAAGAAGCTGATGAATTGATTATTTTACGAGGAATGTAGCAGAAGAAAGTTAATATAATGTTATCTGGAATTGTCTATTTTAACCATCTTTATATGGTGTTTTTTTTTTCCACTGACTGGCTAGCCGAAGAACTGTCTGCAGGGTTTCAGTGACGACGGTAGCTGAGGATCCCGGTGTCGGACACAGACATGCATCTAATAACATATCTCTCCCGAGTTAATAACGCTGTCAGATTAAGACCGGTGAAAATGAGTGTTATGACATGTTTTGTGCTCTATTTTTTCGATGTAGGCTCAGACCTACAACTTCAGTTACTATCACAGGAGCTAATAATTTCACCGCTCAGGAAACCGCTCTCGTTTAGAGGGATCGCCGTCGATAAATATGAAGTTTTTTGTCACCCGGCCATTTTGACAGGTTCCTCTAAATAAAAAATGAACCCCTGACATGAATCGCCGGGTCTTCGAGGAAAAGCCTGACATATTTCTCTGTAATGTGTGGCCCAGATCCTGATGCGGCTATTATCTACTGGAGTAGCGAGAACCCTGCGGTGTCCCTACAGCGTGGTATGAAGAGCATCCTACAGGGTTGTCTATTATAAACCTGTTATCAGCACCTGATATGATTGTCTTGGCAACTGAACTGGGGCAGTGAGTTAACTGATGCCACAGGCAAATTTACCCTCAAAAGATATAAAAGTTCTCTAATTTAATCCCCCCCCCCCTCTCCCCATAATTATGTGTGCTAAATTGCATGTGGGATAAAGGGTAACATTTTTTATAATCATATAACAAAGCATGGCCACTTGTCTCTTATTAGCAAAGGTTTCCTGATGAAATATCATCCTGTAAATGCAGAAGGGTAATTTCCCGATGGTGTTCTCATATATAAGTATGACAGTGATTGTATAATACTAGTATAAATAATTAATATTAAGAAGGAATGGCTTGCTATTTGGCAATGCTGACTGATTTGGATATCATAAGGTTTTTTTTTTTTTTTTACCAATAGCAAAAGCTGACGCAAACCTTCAAATGTATCGTCTTCCCAGCGGAGGCTTTTATTTATCGCTTGTCCTTTCATCATCATATTTCATTCCTTTTTCTCATCTTTATTTTTCCTCATTTTTCCACTACGTCTGATGTGCAACGTCTGTCTGATGTGCAACGCCGGTCACAGCACACCACAGTCAACCTCCAATGTGAGAAAGAACGAGTTAAAAGCCGGTTTAATCACAGCAATCATTACAGATACACTGACACAAGTGATCCTTACACCTACCGGGGAGGGGGGGAGGAAGGGGGGGTAGATAAAAAGCATTAGTCACATCAAAAGCCTCGGTGCTAGTTCAAGGTGGCTGAGCGGTGACACACGCCGTGAATGGCTACATCCTGGCGTGGGCTGACGGGGAATAGTTCAGATTTTTTTTTTGCGATCCAATTGTACTTGTTAGAAGCTTTCACACAGTTAATTACTATCAAGAAAGACATAAGAAATAAAGCTTTTCATCTCACACAAATGTTCTAGCAGCTACCACTGAGAGGTAAAGCTGCAATGATTAGTCAATGAATCAATCGACAGAACATTTTAATGATCAAATCATCTTTTTTTTTTTTTAAAGGATTTGCTTGTTGCTGCTTCACAAATGTGAGGATTTTTAAACTTCTGTGCGTCACACATGACAGTAAACTGGATATCTTTGGATTTTGGACTGTCGACAAGGCAAAACAAAACATTTGAAAGCATCACGTTCCTCTCTTAGAAATTACAACATGTCAAAACACGTCACAGTTTTCTGACATTCATCGGTTAATTGAGAAAATAACTGTTAGTTTGCAGCCCTACTGAGTAGATATTGTCCCATAGAAAATAAACACTCGCAGTAATGAGGGACTGTTTCGTCATGTGGAACCATGCGAGTCCCTCTCTCTCTCTCTGTCTGAAACCCCGTTCATTTGTATGAATCACGTGTTTCCCATGACAAGATGTAGACAGCGGTAACAGTGTGTAAGATGGCAGCGGGTCAGATCTATTGGCATGCATGTTCATCTCTTGAGATACAGCCAAGGTTGTGCAGGGGCATTTATGCAATATCCATGCAACTCACCGCAACTTCACCTCAGCATAAAATATGAGCAGGGAACAGCTTATTATGTCTGGTCTGGTTAGCCTATAGGCCAGAAGGCATTCTGTGATTATAATAGTAAATCACGGTCTTAAAAGTCATGACTCAGTAAGTACATATTGTTGCTTCATGTCAGCTTTCCACAGTACAGCTGAAAGGACTATATGACAGATAAAATACAGAGAGTTTCACAGTCTAGCGTGATAAATCTGTTTCCATATGTATAGCTGTGAGCTAACAAGGCAAGGCTATAGCTGTATACTAACTGCCAGAGCAGAAAATAGGGAGAGATGTCTGTCTGTTTCAAGAGGAGGCAATCAATGTTTGAAATCTTAGAGGACAGGATACTGAGTAGGCAAGTAAGCACACACGCACACACACATACACATACACGACTTCGCAGGTCGCCAGATAGAGACAGGCACACACACACACACAAAAAATGTACCCATATACACAGCTGAAGCAGTGTTTCATCTGAGGGTGTAAGTACAGTATACACATCTCTCATTCCCACTCTCTCTGACCCTGTGTACCGGCCTTTGTGAAGGGAAGCCAAGAAGCAGCATGCTCTCACAGATAATGTGCGTAAGCGGATGCAAGCCCATCTCGGGCTCTTCCACGGCTCAGGCGTAATGCTCCTCCAGTGTGTTAAAAACCACTTAAAGGCACATTCACCAGGGCCCCGCGTGATGCGAGCCACTTTCATCTGCTCTGCACACCCGGAGCAGCGCACTTGTTTGTTCTGATAATAAAAAAAAATAAAAAATAAATCAAACACAGACGCAGCTTGATTCATTTGGAAGCGTGGCTGAATTAACGAAACAGGGGCTGAAATACGCCTTCCGAGCTGGACGGATACCTGTGTGAAAGGCTTTAAACTTGGCACTGAGTTACTAGCCTTTTGTCATTAAATATGTAGGTTTAGCTTTAAGCCTCGCTTGAAGAATTGCTTCGTCATGGCATAATGTTGAGAACCCAGAGTTATGATTATTAGAGGATTATAGCTTAAGTCTCTTCATATTGCAACCCCCCTGTAGAATGAATTAAAGTCATTTTTAATCACTAAGCTCCATCTAAATTTTTAAACATGAAAGAAATCCAGCTAGCAGCAGGTGCAGACATCTCCCTGTGAGTCTAAGCCTGGACTGGGAACTGCCGTGACCCACCATTAATTACAAAGCTTATTTACAATCAATAAAGTATCCTTTAATGGGGCCAGCCATGGCAAAGGCCAGCGTTGCAGGGGCATCCAATAGGATTTATCTCATGTTACCCCTGGCCTCCAAATTAAAACCCATCTGAGAGGAAACCATACAGACGCAATCATAAAATTAGCGAGGACACACGTTTCCCACGGGAGCGCTCTTAGTGTGATTACCTATAACGTAGATGTTACGGCAGTTGCAAATTTAGAGGGAGGAAATTGTGCTTTTTTTTAAAACAGGCAATTCCTTAGTGCCCACCAATTAAATTACATCTTTCAGAGAAGTGAATGACTAAGGAAATTTCATGATCAAATCTAATCTCTCCTGAAAGATATAAGTCTGTCTTAAAAAACGGGTAATAAGGAAAGAAGTACGGCACTATTTTTACGAGGCAGGAGTGAAAATCCCTCAGCAGCCGAAAGCACAATAAGGCATCAACAGTCTGAGAATGACAAATGGACGAGGCCCTGAGGGACACACGTTTCTTGGAGCAATTACAGTAGAATCCGGCGGTCTGACCAGGAAACATGAATGTCAGACCTTAATCAAATAAGAGCAGCGGAAGACAAAGTGTTGTTTCAGGATAGTTATCTCTAAACAGCGGTTTAATTGAAGCTGAGTCATCCACGATCCATTGATTTCCTCCATTTGTTTCTATGTGTCGTTTTGCTTTTAGGGTTATCACGGGGAAATGGTGAGCTGGACCTGTTCATTAAAACTAAATTCTGCTGCAGAGTTGCATCTCTAAACACACCAGAGAAAATATTCACACCTTTTTTTTAAAAAAAAAAAAAACAGGCTCATGCAGTCAGAGCCTCCTCCCTCATCTCACCGGCAGTAGACACCCTGCAGCATCAGACAGGGATAAATCACACTCCCATCTCTAGTTTGAGGATGGCCAGGGGAGCAGAGTTTCATAAATCACACTGATATCAATAAGGGGAAGTGTCTGAGCCTGACTCACAAGGTGAGAGTAGCACAGGGCGATGCAGAAACCACTTAAGGTTGCTGGTAACAAAGTTTCACTCCTACCCTGCAGTAGATTATTTATTAATCTAGATTAATGCCTCTGCACTCATTGCTTTGCAGGGGAAGGCGGTGATATCTGTATCACGATGCACAGTACGAGTAAGGGATGATCAGTCACGGATGAAACAGTTTTGGTTCCCTGGGTGGCCAAGATTGCTGCGTAATACCTCCTTGTATTCTCACTGCGAGTTCAACATGAAACACAATGTATGCTCTAATCACTGTTGAGAATATTGTCATACATCAAAGTATAAAAGTTTAATATGTATTTAAAAACTCTAAATACGCATTTTTAATTTGACATTTTGATAGCAGCGATGAGAAACATGTCTTAGAAAATACAGAAGCTCTAACAGGGGGGAATTTTTCTAAAGTTTTCTTTTAATTATTTTTTTCCCAACAATGAAATGCAAGAGTCTTCTGGATAATCAACAGGTTTATGTTATAGCCATCAGCTTTAACTATTTCAGCTCGGTTTCTGATAAATCATGGCTCTAAATACTACGATACCCATGATCCTCAGCCACTGATGCCTGCAGAAGCACAAATCAGAGTTGTATTCAAACAATTCGTTGTTGCAACCTGGAACAAACTACTGTGACAGAGTTGTTTAATTGATCCAGAATCTGAAACAGATTCAAACCGCTGAGTGTTTCCACAAAATGTTATCTTCAGATGCTGCTGGCTGTTATGTGCAGCTGCTACAGAAGTTTAAGCTCCGTGATGGATCCTTTTTTTTACAAAAATGCACCTTTGGAGTCTTTGTTTTTATGCACACATACTTTTGTCTTTTCATCAATAACCAGATCATTTCTAACACAGTTGCTCATATTTTGTACTGATGATTAGAGCTTTGGGGAAAATATCTAATTGTGATTTTACTGACAGATATTTTTTAAAGTCCAGCTTCAATTCAATATTCACTGTTGTAATAGATTTAAAACATGTGATGGAGCATTACCACACGAGACACCATCAAAATATGAACTACCCTATATCATAATGCAAGGTATGAATTGCTTCCAACATGTATTTATTACATTTTTTTAATTGGCAAAGAACAATCAAACATAGAACAAGTATCACAAAACCTGTGACTGTGTTAAGTCAAATAAATAAAGTAATAATAATAAAAAATAAAACAATTCCATAAAAAATAATTGGACCTTTCTATAAACAATCTCTGGCATTGAAATATAAAGGTCGTTCACTTATGGCTCAGGAGCAGCATCTAAATATTGCACAATCTGTAATCAATAGAACATCATTTACTGATATCAAGCATTTAGCTTCTAAATCGACAAACCACAAAATAATTATCACTAAATAGAATAATGGAAATAGGAATATAAATGTTACACAAAATATCGAAATATTTCACATCCAACTAAAACACTGATTTGCTGATAACCAGCATTTAGCTTTTGAACATTTTAATTCACAAAGCCATTATAGGATAAAGTGCAGAACAAATAAAATCTAAAAATGACTCCAAGCAACAGAAGTCTTACATAACACTTGCTTCTCTGACATCTCCACTTCTTCTCAACACTCATTACGGTCTTTACAGATTTTTTTGTCAAGAAAACCAGCATGTCAACCTAAGAGTCATCAGGTAGCCGTTCAGCTCATCCTCCAACTGTACAGCGGATGAAGCAGAAGGGCGAAGCTGCACAACGACAGCTTTCCCTTCTTCACAGTGGATGGCTCTGCCTCTGCTGCACTTTGAAGCTCGGCGTCTGTGGTGCTGACACGAGCCCTCTTCTCCTGCAAAACAAAGAGACGAGAGCTGTTTTGCAATGTGATGTAATATTGAGCAATAGGCTATTTTATGTAAATGTTTAAAAAATTGCCAATGTAATCAAAATATAATAACTTATATTGCATGCGGCATCTTGTATCCACTAAATTAGACAAGTTACCTTTCTTGCCACCTGCTCCATTTCAATATCTACTCGTGCTTTGATGTCTGGGACATTTTCTGCACTTATGTAGTTAATCTTGAATCTTGGAACAATGAATGAAGTGATGTTCAGAGGCTCCTTTGTGGCTGGGTCGCTGTATTTATCCTCCATGCAGCCAAGGGCTCTTGACTTTATTACCTTGGTAAGGTCTGTGTCCTTGTCATTTTCAGCTAGAGTTGATGTTCTCAGGAGATGCAGGACTGGCTTCAGGTATGACACGCTTACATACGCTTCACCAGAGAGGGCATCTGTAAACTCCTGGAGAGGACGCAGCGCGTTGTTGATTGATTCGAGGACCTCTGTGTCCTGTCAAGTGAGGACCAGGTGACGCGTCTTCAGACAGAACCTAAGGCGAGGCAGAAGCACTGGTCTGCTCCAACACCCTCCCAATCGTCCTCTGCCTCGAGCCCCATCTTGTTGGACACTCTGTAATAACGAGTGCTCCTGCAGATTTAACACTTGCTGTGCCTCACGCAGTGCGGTCTTCTTTTTCCAACTGTGCCAGAAATGGCCAACCAACTGTTGAAAAAGTCCTGTTGCTCGATTTACTCTTGTCTCATCATTCACAGCATTTTCTGAAAAAGAAAAAAAAATATCATGAACCAAAACATTAATTGTGTATGGTACAATATTGCTTTTTTCAGACTGAAAATGTATTGACAACAATAACAATAATTATGATAAACTTTACTTGCAATTTTCTAGCTAGAGCAAAGTGCTTCACAGAAAGCAATCAACAGTGAGTAAAACAAAAACATAAAGCAGGTTATTATTATTAATAATAATTATAGTAATAATAATACCCTATACAAAAAATGTATCTCAAAGTGCTTTCAAACAATATATCTAAAAGACAAAAAGGCAAAAACAACACTAACGACAACACACACATACAGAGAGAGAGACCAACACTTACCAATCACAAGATGCAGCCTGTGGCCAAAACACTGATCCTGGTCCATTGATTTTGTTCTACAGCTTTGATAATGTTTGATCCATTAGCAGTGGTGATGACACCAGCTGGACAAACACTCCCTGAGTCCATGGGCAATATTAACCCTCCCATGTGGTCCCGTGTGTGCTCTTCAACTGAAAGTCATCATTTATGAAGGTACGGCTTGGTCGTCCTACTTGACCATAAATCGATTGTTGTGACGTAATACTTCACATTTTTCAGCTCCATCTCAACTTTTTTCCTACATTCTGTGTACAGTTCTGGGAGGGAAACTTTACTTAATGTGTGCGGGAGGAAATTGCATATCTTTTATCAAGGAAGAGTTTCTGAAACCAATCTTTGGTCATGGTGTTAATAGACACCATAGCTATGTCCCAATTCAGGGACCTCTACGAAGGCGTGTCCTTTGTAGACCACAAAGGCCAAACTGAGCATTGTTAAATGAGATGGTCTGGTCTACGGAGGATTTCCGTCACCAGCTGTTCCCACCCTTACGCTTGCATCACGAAGCGTCACTCCCGTAGACTAGGAGCCTTGACAGCTGCAGTTGACAAATCTGGTCACAGCTAGTGGAAATGGAGCCAGAAATTTTAATTTTATCTATATATTTATTTATTTGGGTTTTTTTTACCATTTATTAGAGAAAATGGAGATGCTTTACTGCCAGCACCAGCGCACGTTGGTGTAGCTAGCTAGCAACGTCAGTTAGCATCACTAACGTCACATAACTTAGCCTATTATTCTGACAAAAATTTGAGGTTTTAAGGCTCCTTAGTTTTTTAACTAAGTTTTTAAGAGTTGGAGATGCCGTGCTCTTTTTGGAAAAAATCCAATCATCTCCAGCACGCAATGAATCTTGGGATAGATTGGGCCGTGAAGGATCCAGCTGTTGGATCCTGCAAATTTGAGAAAAGGCGGCTGCATTTATTTCTCAGCCACATTTGAAGGAGCCTTCAAAATGGGACAGCCTTGTTTTGCCGCTGTGACACATCTGGTCTTTAAATGCAGCCTTTGAAGGATGCAGCCCCTGAATTGGGACACAGCTCATGTCTTTAGAGAGGTAGTGCATTATGGCGTTCGTTACCTCACGTTGACTTCCTGAGCCCT
The DNA here is from genome assembly GCF_963924715.1 of Thunnus thynnus. NCBI lineage: Eukaryota > Metazoa > Chordata > Actinopteri > Scombriformes > Scombridae > Thunnus > Thunnus thynnus. Next base: position 7,385,781 of record NC_089536.1, on the reverse strand, counting down.
TTTCATACGGAGTAACAGTTGCAAATGACTCTGAAATAGTAGTTTGTTTACTAGACTGGGCTACAGCATCACTACTTTCACTTGACATTTTGGCTGTACACTCGTCATATCGCTGCCTGTGGTGCTTTTTCAAGTGTTGATATAGATTTGTGGCATTGCCTCGTGTTGTGGCAACTGCTCTATAAGAGGCCTTTCATAATACCTTCTTTTCTTACACATCTGTCGTCCAATGTTGCTTCTGGCTCATCGGAGGCCATTTTTCCGCACCATGAACGTATCCTTGAGTTTCACGTGTTTGTTGTTGATGGGCATAGACGCAGTCGCCTAGGGTCACTTCTGATTGGTTGGCACAGAAGGAGGACAGCATAAATTTGTAAGACCATTGATACAACAGTTTAAACCCAGGGTCAGATGCAATGCATAACATATATCCTAAATCGCAGCCTTTGCAATTCGCTAATCGCATTGTTTCAAATCGATTTCAATTTGAAATTGATAAATCGTTCAGCCCTACTGATAATTTAAAAAATGGGAGTTTCATAGCAATTTAAGTCTCAGATACTCAAACTGTCAGTCACATAAAATTGTCTAAACACAAAATAAGCGGGACTTTTATTTCTGGATTACTGGACACTTTAAATAACGCCTCCTGCTCCACAACTCTATAGCGATATTAAAAACTGCTCAGATTGTGTGTACTGTCACATTCTGAAAACCAGTTAACGCTTTACTCTCCCCACTGACACATGAGCAGTAATTTAGACCTAATGTCAGTGCACCATCTGTGACCTAATCCCATAAAAGTACGATGCCAAAGAGCAAAGACAACATTTGGCACGAGTTTCAGGTTCCCTTGGGGGAAGGGAGTGGGGGTAGAAGAGGATGAATAACATGGGAGGGGAAGCTTTAAGGACTCTTTCCGGGCAATTAATGACTATTACAATAATGTGCATGGACAGACAACAGTATTATGTATGCTTATGTAAGAATACTTCAATATTATGGATGTATGGGGCTGATGATTTGCATAAGGATACAGAATGTCCAGATGTATTTGATCTGCCATCCATTATTGGCAAAATAAAAATTTGATTTCCAGAAAGCCCCTGAAAGTGACATGTTCATACAAGACTTCCATCTCTCTGCTATAAGCTTGGCTGATACTGCTTATCTAACCTTTTGAAGTAATATTGCAGAACTAGGGCCGACAAGTTATGGGTCTAAACAGGTAAGCACTCCTTGCCTCTATTAAAGTCCATATTGCTCAGGCAAAGTCGGGTTTAATGTGTTTCTTCTCCAACACACTGACACGACCCACATATAGCCAAGTGAATTATTATGTGCTTTGGTTGTGTCATCTCCCTGTGGGGAAACAGAAGTCCTCCTACACAGGCCAACTGGCACACAGTTTCATTACCAAATCTAAGCCCAGTTTAAACCAGCTTAGACCTCTCTCACCCTCTTGTTCAAATCTATTCAAAGGAAGCGACTGAAATAGCATGTCAACCTTTATCAGAATCAAAGAGAGCCAAATGAAGGAGGACATAATTCATTGCCTTTTATTTTCCCCTGTTTGTTTTAGAGGATGTCTGTGCGAGACCAAATAATGGGATGAAATACTGTGAGCAATGTAGGCAGGTGTAGAAAATTCCCCCAGCCAGTCCAAGGAGGGAAATAAATCATCTAAATGCACAAAACCTATTTATTCTCTCAGAGCAGCATGACCATAGTTTTTGAGAGTTCAGTTGCTTGTTTTCTTGGTAATCTTTTCGGTGGCAGACAGTGCGGAAGTATTATATTTGTCAGTGATTAATGAAAAAGCATTTTTTTTTCCCTGCAGACATCACAATGACAACAGCAGCAGCGCTCTAATTTTAATATGTTTTGAATATGCTACTTTGGCACTCTCTCGCTCTTGCTGGGTCACTGCTTTGAACAATAATATAAGACTCTGTGGATAGGCAGCAGTGAATGTGAAGCTCCGAGCAAGCACGAGCAATGAGCTGCTCAGCATCTTCCTAATTATGATGTTAAAATATTGGGACTATTTCACAGAGCAGCATTGCCTTCAGTGAATCTCATAAGATTAACACATAAGGGATCATTCTTAAAAGTTGACCGTTTTAACAACAAATGAGGCTAGATGATGATGCTAAACGTCAAGCACTGCGTTAAGTATTGAATTTACCGAGAGAATAAATGAGACAGTTCGATTAATCCCAGACTGCTGCATCCAGTCCTCCCTCCACTCCCCGTCTTCATCCTGCCTCTTCATTCTGAGACCTCACTGCTACACCTGCTGGCCATTTGGAAGTGCTGCTGCACCATCTGCATTGACACACTGACCAGAGGTGCCAGGAGTTATATTAATGAAATGATAAATCTAAACCTAATCTAAATAATAGCCTTTTCATCTTTGCTGCTGACATATGACACAGACATGTCCATCAGCTAGTCTGTGGAATACATAGAAAATGTTGTTTTGCATAAATCCTCCAAGAGGATCCCATTAATATGCCTCTAGCACTCCGACCCTGTTCAAACAAATAGACCAGAGCTTCAGGAGGAAAAATGGTTCGGTGTTTGACAGGCAGCTTAAAGGGGCAAATAGAGTCATGACATGAGGAGGGAAGGTCATTCTGCAGAGGACCACTAACGGCAGTTAATCAACATTGGCAGAGGTGCACATTTGCATTGAGATTGAGGCATTTAAAATCAGCCAGTGTCTCTGGTGTGGGCAGGCGATGAAATTAAATAGAGTTGTGACCGATCTGATCCAATATCAGTACGGGGGGCCGATACTGACGTAATTCACTCATCGGATATTAAACCGACGTTACAGATCCACGTACCCATCCAGATTCCATAGTGTTATACAAGTAGCGTAACCCCTTTAAGGGATAGCTCAGTGCGTAGGTTGTGTGTGTAGCACGTGTGTGGTAGAGAGAGAGAGAGAGAGAGAGAGAGAGAGAGAGAGAGAGAGAGAGAGAGAGTGATAGTGAGGCTGGTGACCGGAGAAGAGAGTATGAAGTTAGTAGTATAGCTGTGAATGCAGGAGTGCAATGTACAGTTTAGGCTATTTGTCAGTGAATAAAAGCTAAAGTGTGTCTTGCTTGCCACCTGCTGATTACAGTGAAGGGGGTTAACCCTGAAGTTAGCAACAACTTCAGCCCTGGAGCAGAAAACAAAGTCTCCCCTCCACTGTGTTTTGCTGTAATTTATGGTCGCGCTGAGTTTCTCTCCTCTCCTCTGTTTCACCAGGGGCGGGGCTGCCCCTCCACGCCATAAACTGTGAAAGAAATAATGGATGTAGCCGCTGCGATGTCACCCATTGATTTGTGGACTCCTGTTTTGAAGCCTTGAATTTATTATTTTGACCATCGCCATCTTGAATTTTTGGGGCCGGAAGTGATGAGCAGTGGCCATGTTTAGATGAGAGGGTGGAGCTGACCCTAACACTAGCTGCTAGCTGCTAGCTTTGCTAGCACAGTGCATTTACAGTCTATGGTTAACTGTGATAATGCTAATGCTAATGCAAATTTCCACTAGTGAAAAACAGGCTTAAAACAAAATGTACTTACCGGAAAGACTGAACACCCGACTCCTTATAGTCTTTTAGTCCAACCAAATGCTGAACAAGACTTTTTTAGGCCACCAGAATGCAACAATTAACTTTCAGGAACTGAAAACATTTCAGTTTAGATCACTGTGTCTCTCCATATTTCAGGCCTCTGGCACTGTTGGCTAGTTGTGAGGCGCCATCTGTTGTTTGACCAATAAAACATGTTTAACCCTTACATACTCTTTGGGTCAAATTTGACCCATTTTGACATTTGAAAGCAGTAAAGACACTCTAAATGATAATCTTTGAACCTAAAATTTTATGACTCCCAAAGTGACCCTGAATATACAAAAATGGAAATATTTCAAATTTATTTATTTATGCGCAGCTGGTATAAATATTTGTACATGGAGGATGTTCTGGGTCAAATTTGACCTGTATTTATACAAAGGGATTTTAAAGTCACTAGAGGCAGTCAAATCAAGGTTAAGGCTGGTTATGTGGAATCTTGAATCAGTGAAAGTATAGACTGCCATTTCTGTGTATTTTTGTCATTGGGACAATGGAGAAAGAGCTCAAGGGGGTCCTTAACACTGTCACAAGACCTGCCTGTGTTCCCTTGCCAATGTGTCCCTTGCTACACTTGCCAGGGTTCCCACCCAGGTGGCATCTGCACCTGCAAATAAGCCTTCACAAAGTAACAAATTAAACCCATCAATTCCCAGAAGACCAACATGGTGGTTATCCAACATGGTCCTTCCTGTGGTGGAAGGCAGCTTTCATAGGCCAAAAAAAAAGTACCTGAGTGCCTATTTCACTGGTTTGGTGGAGTGGAAGGAGTGATTTGGTGGATCTGTTAATCCAAGATGAAAAAGGAGACAGTGAGTGGAAGAGAACGTATTACAAGAAGAGAAAAACATAGAGAAAATGGAGGAAGGGTTGAAGTCCTTGTGACTTCTCTGCAATGCAAAGGCGACACTATCTTCCCCACACAGCAGCCACAGTAGCACAGCAGTCCAAATCTTGCCCTGATCAGTCTGCAGCCCCACAGTCAATTGCCACGAGGGGACAAAAGAGAGGCAGATACAACTTCGGCACAACAAAAAAGGACCGTAAAAGTAATGTTTTTCGCAGTTTCATTTGTTTGAAATTTGCAGTTGATTGTGTACAATTGACAGAAAAGGAGGGCTTGTGGTTTACAGGCAGTGTTGATTGATGGTTTTAATGGTTATAATGAAGCCTACAATTCAAACAAACTGTTGCATCTTTCACTGTCAAAAAAAAAAAATCATAGAAATAATTATGGCTGTTTTGTTCTTCTGTTTCAGATAACATGAGATCACAATATAGTGTGATTGTGAACGTTTTCTCTATAAACGAATGGTGTCAAACCCAAAGAAAACACTCTCTCTGCTCTCTGAAACACTGAAGAAGGATAAATCACCCATTTATTAATGACTGATAGGATATCTAAGGATGCAAAATACAATTTTGGCTCAAAATTCGGTATCACGACGAATTATAAAGGGATACTTGAGCTGGATCAAAAATGACCCACTCCATACTATGAAAGGTCAGGATATGAGCAGTACGTAAAGGTTAACCGTCCACCTGTGTGTGCTACTAAATATTTCTTTTTCTTTATAATAATATTCAAGAAAAAAGGAGCTATGGTATCAGTACCGGTATCAGCAGATATCCAAATTCAGGTATCGGATCGGATCGGAAAAAAAGTGGATCGGTGCATCTCTAAAAAGAAATTCTTAGAATTAAATAGACTGAGGCCCTCTAGCATCTCTTGGTCTCCTTCATTCTTCATTTCCCTGTTAATCACAGCTTATATTTATGTCAGACTAGGATCTTCCTGTGTACAGTAAGTAACTTTTCATAGATGAAGTCCAAGAATTGATTCCCTTTGATCACACACTATGAGACAACTGGGTAATGGGGTAAATAAATGATTATCTCAATGAAGTTAAACCACATGCAAAAGGGAATCTAAAATTGAATTAAAATATCTATTTTTAAAAAAGGATTCACCTGCTGATGTCTTGTTTTATTGTTTTACAATAATAAATCACAGTGATTGTAATTAGGCTTAATTTGGCACTGATTAAAAGAAAAAAAAAAGCTATCTAGGACACACTCAGGTAGTGAAGGGGCAAAAATGATCACCCACCACTGGAGAAAAGCCGGTATTTGATTCCTGTTAGCAGTAGCCCTGGATTGTTTGTGCCTTCCACAAAACACAATTAGCTCCATTCATCACTGGGAAGCCAGCGGTGGATCACATCCTTGTTGCGACCTCCAGGTGAGGCTCCTCGTCCGCAAGTGAAAAGAAGCAACTGGCAACATCATGTGTTGTGGAGGTAGCACGTTCCTGTCTTCTCCAGTGCATTTAGTGGTGATAAAGATCTGCAGTATTCCATGTTGTGGATAAAAAGGGGAAAAAGGTTCTCTGATGCTAAAACAAATTTATTTAAATGAAGGACACCTAGGATATTGTTGATTACTGTCAAGTGAATCCAAATGATATCCACTGTGATTTGGCGTTGCAAAAGAATAAAACATCAAAAGGTTTAAGGAGGTGTTAATGCTTTTTTAAAAAGGCATTCCAAATTGAAGCACAAAATTGCTGTGATAACTTCTCATCACATCCCCACACATCTTCTCCTGGCTCAACTGTCACATGGATCCAGTGCCAGCCTGAAGCTGGTTTCACACAGAATTTTCACAGCCACTCTTTCCCTCTGCGCTGCCCATGATGTCTGCCTGACATCACCAGCCCTCAGATGATACCCAAATGGGTTGATTTGGCCACTTCAAGGGAAGCACTAAATAACCAACTGGCACAAGCTCCCACTGGCCCTCATTTCATGTTGATGTGTGCATCCCAGTTAAATTCATTTTCTTAAAATGCTTGACCAGACGTCACTTAGCCAGAGGCCTGTCGAGGGCTTGTAGTAACTTTGTATCTCTGAGCAGCAGATTCGGAGAGAGTGTTGAACTTCCTTGCCTGGGGCTATTGTGCATCAAGTGTAGCTGAGTGGTTGATAGGCTTAGCATGGTTTCTAAGTGGAATGGGACCCTTGGGTTGCTTTCTTTCATGAATTGGCAGAGCTACAAAAGTCTTCATCTCAAATGAACTTAAACCAACTTAAAAATGCACTAAGGTTACAAGAGGGACACTGAGGCTGTGCGAGATAATATCCCTACGTACAGACTTCTGCAGCTGAAATGCATTGAAGACGTTACCTTGAGTTTAGCTGCTTTGACTAGCATTGCTACATGCAGCTAGTTAATAGAATAGTGTCATTTGATTATGTTGCACTGCTGCGATGCAACTAGCCAATCACAGCTCAGCATGGAAGACAATGGCATTAACCAAATTCAGCGACAGTTGAATGCTTCAACTTGCTGTTTGCAGTGGGTTTCAGATACAAACGTATGTAGGTAATTAAATGTAGTTAGGGAATGGGGTTAGCCATGATGAAGGCAAGTGCAAATTGGTCACGAGGGCACACGCTGGGAAAAAGAGCACAGGTTCATTTCAACCCGATCACCAGACAAGAATGTCAACTGGATGAATCCGTAAAACCTCAGATTACATTCAATGCCGATTTTTAATATGGCAAACACAAGCATTTTACAAATTCTTGTTTCTATATTATCTGTTAAACTAAAACTAACACCTGGGAAAAGATCGTTATGGTTTATATAAAAGGCACGCATGCAAACTCTGGTCTCCTGCATGAAAGTCAGACATGCTATACTCCTATCCACCAGCTGGCCTACACAATACAGTATGGGTGGATTTTCCTTGGGATACTGGGCTGATGCTTTTACATCGTGCCTCTTTACGAGGGGAGACCCAAAAATTCCTGGAAGCCATCGATAGCACAGGAGTAGGGTATAGTTATTGGATTTTTTAACTAAAATTGGAACCAGAAGTCACCACTATGGAAGAAATCCAGGAAAAAACGGAGGATGCTCTGGACGCAGTCACAAAAGATCAAGGTATTAAAGATCCTAAGATTAAATATCCCTTGACTGCTGTTGTGTTACAACAGCAGTCAAGGGGGCACTCAAAGAGGTTATGAGGCAATGCTCTCTATTTATGACATCTACAGATAGTGCAAGTGACGTCAAGAAAACCCACAAGGTGTCAATGTACCAAGCATGTCCCTAATGTATGGGCAGAGAGACATCAGACATTTAATGCGTGGGTATGGTTTCAAAACCACAGCACTAGAACAGTACAGATCAATAAGGTATTGTCATCCAACCAGACAGAAGGGGAGAAAGATAAAAGGAGACAGAGTAGCTTAGGTATGTCAAAAGGGTACCCATAATGACATTTGGTGCTGACTAAATGAGTTTCTGCCTACGACTGGGCCACCTCGCACTTGACTGAGACAAGAGAACAGGTCCAATTGTCAAAAGTGATTGTTGACAAGGGCCTAGGTTTTGTTCATTTTCTGGGGAAATAAGTCTGTGAATTGCACTGGCATGGATATATACCGGGTTTCACTGAAGCAAAGGCACACTGGCTGATATAGGAGATGAATCTATTTCCTGATGAATTATGCATTGTTCCAACCCTGTATTACCATGTACACGACTATAATGTTCACATCCACTCTGTGAAGAACTTCTTTGTCCACTGTGAATTAGCAGCACCTCTCTAATCTCTTTTCATCTCATCCATAGACAGTTTCTACGGGAGATGTGTAGGCCTTTAGCATGCAAATGACTTACTATAACAGTGAAAAAGAGGCGCTGACAGGTTCCGGGAACATACCATACTACTGTTTTTTATGTAATCGGTCTTGCATGTGGAAAGCAAAAAAGGATTTAGCTCTATAACCAACATCAGCTTTGTCATTACAAATGGGATGTGGACCTTAAATTCATGTTCTCTGACATGTATCTCCAGCTTTAGAGAAATGTACTTTTTCTTTTTTCATCCAGAATCGTTATTCATTCCACAGCCAGCTATACAAAACCGCTATCACTAACAAAGAAAAGACCACATTAGTGTGCCTCACAAGGGCAGTGATACCTTCAGAGTTGCTATTTGTGACTGGATCTGAGGGTATAAAAGAAAGAAGGAAGCGTGGGCGGGAGAGAAAACATCTTAAATTACTTGCTCTTCCAGTTCTGCCCGACACCAGACTGCTGTCAGGCTGGACTGACGTTTGATTGAAAGCGAAGACAAGACCATGGGAAATGGAGACCCAATTAGCGTGTTAGCTGGCCGCTGACCTCTGATGGCAATTTGATGACCACCAATAAATGTCTGTTAAAGTCCAGCCACCGTCGCACCAATCACATGGCTCAGGAACAGAGTGATGGGAGCTGCAGATTACTCCCACACTCACATAGAACCATGAGCCTGGCTTCAAAGATATTTGGAAATAAAGCATGATGATAGTCTGAAGTCTGGTGATATGCAGTCTCCCATAGAGATTCTGGCAATCATACACACCATTTTCACTTTAGCAGCAATGCATTTTAGTGGCTTTTAATTGAAAGATACTCATCATCTGTCAGGGCAGCAGCATCAGAGCCGGCGATTCGAAACTGATCATAAGTATAGTGTGTGTTAAACTGTGGAAAACCAGATGCGCCATGGTCATCAAACAAACCGTGATTGACAGCGATATGGTCATTAAATACGAGCTTGCTGACCTCAGAAGGAGGAGAACTTTGGATAGGGGTCAAAACCTCCCTTGAAACTTGTTGGATCTTTGATCAGATGGACCAACAAGCACTTAATGAGGCGCTTCCAGACTGACCTGAATAGTCACTGAACTCTGCACTTTATTCACTCAGCACTTTATTTGTGTCTTGTGTTTGTGTTTTTTTTTTGTAAATTGTGAACTTTGTTTGGAGAGGAAAGGCAGGGGAAGAGAAGTGAATGTTTGGCACTGGTTGCACAAGTTGCTCAAGAGGGGAGACTCATCTATTCAGTGGCAATGCATAATGGACATTTTACATTTAATTTGCACATTAATGGTAATATCTTGCCTTAAAGTTTAAAATCCTATTTTTGTATTCTACTTAGTACTTTTTGTATATACATATTTGGTAATTCAAACTTTCATTATGTGTGTTTTTGTAAGCTATGTGTTTTTTTGTGTTATGTTGTGTTATTTATGTGATAGCTGCTGTAACAGAAATTTCCCTTTGGGGATAAATAAAGCTCTCTCTCTCCACAATATTTTGTCTCATGTTGTTATAAGCAACCCTGAGTTTTTAGGCTGATGAGGCTCTGTTGTTGAAACTAATGAGCTATACATACAAGAAAGGGCATCTTCATCCCGTCTAGTCTCTATTAATTTCACTTAAACAAGGCAGTCTTGCATCCTCTCATGGTTGATAATGTCTGCAGAACAACCATCACACACACACAGTGTTCACTACCCATCTTCAAGAAGGCACGTGTCTGTGTGTGCCTGAGTGTGCTCACACACACACACACACACACAAGATGAAGACATGTGAACCTGCCAATCAGATAAAAAATGATTAAGGTGGCAAAAAGAAGCTGCATTTCTCAGCCCTGTCCAGTGATGGAATTCATCAACCGAGGGTGCACGGACAGAGTATACTGCAGATGGAAACATGCAGGGTCCACCTTCCCCTTTGCTGAAGGTCACGGGCCGACAGATGAGTCTGCCTTTCGTCAGGCCTTATAACATCCACATTAGCAGGCTGAGCCAGGCCTTGCCAACATCAGCAAAAGAAAAAGGCTAGGTTCTATTGCCCTCTTGAGATAGAATGTGTCAACCTTATAAACACTATCTACGCTTAGTGTAAATAGTACAAAAAGTGTGAGACCGTGGGGAGGGATAGTGGAGATGTGATGGGAATTAGCAAGGAGGTATATTGGATTGAACTATTGATACACAAGCATACATATTTAATTAATTACACTCAAGAGTTGATGAGTTCAGGCCAGAGCAGCCAGTGGAGTTTATACTGTCGATCTATTGTAGGTGATAGAAAATTGCCACTATCTTTATATTATGTCTATCTGTTTTGGTTACACTCATTAGCAGGTGCTTAAATCCATAATCATAAACACATTTCATATCACTAGCGCACAATGTAATTTGAAAAACACTAACTTATGTGGTGTCCGAGTACGTTTCCCTTTGCACAAATTAACAACAATGTCTTTTATTCTGGAAACCCGAGCCAACTAAAACATGAAAAAGTGAAGTTGTGGTCTCACAGTTTGGTTTCATTACTGAACTTTATAGACGCAGGCCTCCCAAGAGAGAACCCCCTCATAATGGATTCCTGCCAGGCACTTCGTCAACAGTAATTGGCAGCGGCCACCACATGTACGTCTGCTGTTTAGGTGGGTGGTTTTAGAAGTCATGTGTGTCAGCGAGGTGATCGGCTTTGGCTAAAGTGAATATCACAGAAGTCTGGACTCGAAGCCAATCTCGGCCGCCAATCTGAACAAACCAAATCTGTTCGTTTCATCACCGTCGTCGTTATTGTCGTCATCAGTTGATCATCCACTTAATTTCTCAAACCTGTTACTACCTATCTGTACTAAATTTCCCCTTGGTAGACACTGAGAATAGAGACATATATCTACCAGAACTGAAAGACCAATCTACACATTGTGACCCTGTTCAAGAGGGACCACCCACAAATTCATTGTAGCTTAACAAAATCATCTGCTCTTCTATGGAGCGTGCTGGCTGGCAACTCTTTTTGTTTTTAAATGTATTGGATTCTGGGGGAGGGGGAGGCAGCTGTTAGCTGGGCCCAGCTGTCAATGACGGCTGGCAGAGATGAGAGAGGAGGAGCTGATTTTGAACAAACCTGTGCATACAAGGTCCCTAAGGAAACCCACTTTAAAAGAATTCCCTCAAATGCCCAGATGATAACTGGATGGCTCTGTTTGTCTCTGCATCTGTGGCATATTTACAATCCATGCACACGTTAATTATGCTAAACACTGCTGATAAAGATAAATCATGATTGACTTGGCAGGATGTGATTTGACGTGTCTTATTGGTTTGCGCTTTACTGTAGGGAGTTATGGAATGTCTTTCATCCTCCAATACACCTTTAGAAGATTATTTACTCACATTCAGTCGGATAAACTAAGAAATGCCAACAAGCTGTTGTGGTCTTGTTGCGTTACCTCCAAACACATACTGCACAGAACAAATTGAAGTAGGGTCAAGCCAGGCCATGTCTTTAAGATGGATAATTGAAGTCTGTTGTTAAATTGAAGTGCTTTACTTAGCCGGTGGATTTCAAATGACATTTGAAAATATCCTCTGCCATAGGAGCATTAGCATTGCCAAAGTTATAAGGTACTGTATATTCTTCTGCAAAATGGCAAATATCACAAATGACAGTTCTTTATCTATTAACACAATGGCCTTCTGCTCATCATAGCTTCTGTCATTTTTACTCTGACTGACAAAAATATATGCATAGCTCCACTGACAAGACAAACACAGAATTCCTCATATGACAAACGGCATAAAAAGCCTCCCGAAGCCCTTTCATGTACAACTTTCAATATTTCTCCCTGAATGAGCGATTCTGTGCTCAAAGCCCCAATGCAGCTGCTTCCCACCACAAGCTGCTGAGTCCGGAGCTACCCAATGTGTCCAGCTTCAAAGCCACCAGCCTGAAATGTTTTAATGAGCTGCACGACAATTAGACAAGCCTGGATCTATAGCATACAAGCCAGCAGGCATTGTAGAGCATTTCTTTTTAAACCAGCAATGTGTATGAGATGTGGCAGACAACATAGTGAATCAAAAGAACCAGCTGGTTGGTCATCCCCCTCAGATAAACATGCTGTCACCAGCCACAGGATGAGTTTCATGGAGGGTCATGCTATCCACCCCAGATCCCAGTGACAAGAAAACAACCCCTCACTGGCTTTCCCTTTAAAGAACCAGTGTGTAGGATTTAGTGGCATCTAGCGGTGAGGTTGCAGATTGCAACCAACTGAATAGCCCTCCCCTCACACCTCCACTTCCAAGCGTGTAGGAGAACCTATGGTGGCCACGAAACTCTTTTTCGTTTGTCTGTTCTGAGCTACTATAAAAACACGGCGGTGCATTGTGTTGGGCTCCGTGGAAGGGCACCCGCTCTCTATGTAGATTTAAAAGGCTCATTCTAAGGTAACGAAACCACGACGATTCTTATTTTCATGGGATTATACACTAATTAAAACATACTTATGAATATTATATCCCATTTCTGCCAAGTCCGTTCTGCTAGATGCCACTAAATTCTACACGCTGCACCTTTAAGTGCCAACTGTATTTGTTGGAATGCATGACTAACCCAGAGGTAACCCTAGCAGGAATTGAACCCAGGATTTCTGCGGTGGTGGGTGAGTGTTTTGCCTGTGTATCACACATACACCCAGCCAAGGTCTGTCTGAGTGTTTTACATTAAAAAAACAAAAAAAAGACAGAGGAACTTGCTGCACTTGCCCATCTGCGCAGATCAGATCAGAGCAGAAAGAAAGGTTCTCAAGCATTCCTCAGCTTTTATCCATCTAGACAAATGAGCCATTTAGTCTTTGGTTTCTTCATTATATTTAAGACAAAGTAGCAAAACATGCTACCTGCATCATATTCCTTGAGCATTCCATCTACTTGGAAAAATAAACTCTTTTTGTTTTATCTGCACTAAATCTTCAGCGTATGTGTGACTACAAGTCCTAACAGAGCCTAAAGGGAAACTAGCCTGCCTACCATCATACAGGGATGACTAAAAAACTAAAGCAACAACATGCAAGCCAGGGTGGAGAGCTCCCCCACAACTCAAAAAGGAATTTATCTTGCCTGTAAATTGGTTTTCGTCACAACTGGCTGTCAATGTTGGCGTTTGTGGGTTTCAGTGTGCCAAATTTGACACAGCTCCCCTTCAGTAGCTGTGGGCTGTAGCTAACCACCCACACACCCCACTGGGGAGCAAGCATCTTCTTCAGATCCCCTTCACCAGCTTGACAACGCTGATCATTCTCATCATCATCTCCTCCAGTGCTCAGCAGAGCTTTATAGCCCGAAGCGTCTGATTGGTCAAAGCATGACAAATACTACTGGAAGAAAGCCTATAAATACAGTGGCTTTACTGTAACAAGAACCTGAGGCGTACAGAAATTAGTGACTACAGCTTCTTCCATGTCGGAAAATACACTGCAAACCGCCACACAACCAAAAGTTTCCAGAGGTTAACACAGCACATCACGTTTGATGACATGCACCATTGGAGGACTAGATGCAAGTACTTTATGTGCCCGGAGACACTGTCATGTTTTTGCTTCTCCGCACCAGTGACCAACACAGGAGCCGTGCCACGTCAATCACGATCTGACAGATGCACGCCGCAGGCCAAAAGGGACAAGGCAGCCTTTCTCTGGTCCAAGACACTTGCGAATTATTAGGGAGGATTTGTGCATGTCAAAGAACACAGTTGTATATGTGAAGCTGTTAAACAAGATGGAGTGAAGTCTTCAGAACGGAATTAATTTGTTTCCCGGGATATGTAACATGCAGGAGACGAAAAAAAAAGGTTTTTACGCATATAAATCCAATTAACTGTTCAAACAAAGAAATTCCTTCCTCACCCTCTAAAATGTGAGTAATGCAGACCTTTTTTTGCGGCAGTTTATGGTATGATTATAATTTATGCCACCTCCTGAGCGGCACTCGCAGACTGTGTCTCTTTTGTGTATAGCCCCGGCTTTACTGCCGTGGAATCTCAGAGGAAGAAAAGAGCCAGTGTCATGCGGTCAGAAGGCATTTTAGTCAGACAAAAATTTGTGTCAGCACTTTCTGCCAGGGAGCGAGAGGCCGGCGTTCAGAGCTGTTAGCCTCTTTCTCAGAGGAGAGCCAGAGTTTAATGGGACTACTCTTCCACTCCATTTGCCGGCCCGCATCTTACAGGCCACAGCTGCGTACATGCGAGCCAGCGACTGTCACTCTGCATACCTCTCTGCAGCCGGGGGAGCTTCACACCGCCTTTAACAGCTGACAGCAGTTGTTTGTCTTCAGACACGCACTTAAACAAGTAAAACTACAGACATTATGTGTGCGGATGAGACCGCGTTTAAACCTGGTAATGAGATTGCAGAGGTCACTGGAAAACGGTGTGAACTCCATACCTTATTTATCGGTCAAGCCAGTTATCTTACCATCTCCCGGTGCTGCCATGGTCATATTCATTCTGACTATGGCAGCACCAGAAGGCTCTAAAAAACTTTATATGAAATGACTTTGGATCCATTTCACAGCCAAACAACAATTTCATGGCTGGGCAGTCACAGAGTAATTACATATGGCCCCAAGCAGACACATCGATCAGTACTCGGGACACTTCTTAAAAATAAGACTATTTTTGACAGGCAGCTTCTTGAAGGAATGACAGCACCTCCACCACATGTATTGTAAAAATTCAAAATGAAAAAAAAGAAGAAGCAGGCAACACAAATCTACCTCTTGATGATAGAGCTTTCCTGGATAAAAACAGTTATTCTGCAGTACCAACTCTTAAAAAAATGCATCACTTCTAGGCATGTGTAAAAGATCAATTCTTCAAGTGGGTTGTCAGAACATTAACTGACGATGTCGATTTCAAGAAATGTCTCTTTTTAAATTGGGCAGCACTGATGACAAGCACACAAATACATTTCTTAATCATCTCGAATACTGAAAAAGCTTAAAGTAATTAAGAAAAATAGCAAAAGGTGAATAAAATAAGCAGTTTCTGGTCCATTTCTACTGACATTCTACATGTCTACATGTCTACAATGACTTCTTCTATTTGATGGTATGCAGTATATTTAACAAATGATGAAACATTAACTGGATATATTTAAGACACGTCCTGCAAGTTCACCTGTCTTTTACATGTTTTAACAAGTTTAAGACCCACAAAGGTTTTCCTAAGGATGGAATTGACTGATAATTCATCTAAAAAGGTAAAACACTCATTTTAAAAAGCTGGCATCTCAATTATCAAAGGCTGACCTGCTACTGTATGACTTTCAAGGGTTAAAAAATAAGAAAAGAAACAATAAAGGTAGTCACAAAGTGGCTGGTGACTGATCAAACGATTTCAGTCAATCATTTTAAGAAAAAGACTGTTACAAAGTGCACAAGTACTCTTGTCCTTGCATCAAGTAGTTATACTTGCAAAACACAAGGTTAACAATTCATCTGTTTTTCTGTAAATGTTACTTCATGGCTATATACACTGGTTCAAGTGCCATGAAACTTGAGCGATGACTCACCATGAGTAGACAGCAGGCAGGTCTCCAAATCCGGCTTTGAAGGCAGTGAGGCGCTACATTTCGCTGTGCTGAACCACAGTCCTGATCCTTCTCCAGAGGGGTCACCCAACAGTTCTCTACAAAGACAACCACAGTAAAATAAAAAAACTTTTAACTCAAGGCGAGCAATGGACTGAGAGAGTCCATATTGACAGACGGCGGACGCAATTCGATATCCGACTCGGCGGCAGTGGCGTGGTGGGTCTACACGGCGGCCTGCCTGAGCTGTCACCGTTCGCTCCGTTCACTGTCGATGATCTTTTTCCCAACAGAGAACACAAAGAGTGGTTGGTGATGCAAACAACGCTGTTTGGGGGTAGCTACAAGGGCTGGTTGTCAGAGGGCAGACTGGGACAGTAGACAGTTGTCACCCTCTTCAGGGGGTGGATCTGACATAAAGCAGTGCATTCAGAGTTGCCATGCGGAGCCACCGAACCCCTAAGCACTCACTCTAACCAAATATGTCATTATGTCATTAGGTGGTGAGTTAAGGATGGGGGATTGGGGGATTGGGGGATTGGGGAGGAGGGGGGGGACTGAAATTTCTGTGTGGGAGATGTTTTCAGTCATGTGATAAGAAACTCGTAAATTAGGGGGATGATTAGGGAGATCAAAAGATATTCTGCATCCAACCAGATATCTTAACTGTTCGCGAAACACATGTGGCGATACAGTGAATCTGGACATTTATTACACATCTTCTCCCTCTTATATTCTCTTTCTCTCTGTTACAAAATGTTCGACAGAGCAAAGAAGATCTAAGAGTTCTTTAATTTAAAGAAATTGAGAAGTTAAAGCCGCCTTGACCTGCAGAAACACATGTTCAGGTTATCAGGCAATTACATAAAGCCATACACAGAGAATTAATTAGCTCATACTTTTGGAGAAAGAACATGACTCGGTTTAAAATGAAGTGATGAGAAGAATGTGCCAGTATAAGAAACAAACAATTCCTTATGTGTTAACAACAAAAACATCTTCCAGTGTAATTCAACATCATCCAATCAAGCCTCACAGACTCTCATACCAACCCTGCAATATCCCTCCAGTGTCAATGCAGCTGACTTCCTCATATTCACAAAAAGGACAACTAAGACGTAGATTTTTTTTTTTTGCAAGGAAGCAGAATGTCATAGCTGCACAAAGGAAGTCTTCAAACAAAACTGCAACACAATAATCAAATTTCCTCTAGGGTGTCACATGGACTTGAAATACTTTTTTTTTTTTTCGTTTTCTAATTATGGTGGTGCACAATGCTCTTTAGGAGGAACACTTTACAAGGCTTATAGTCTGAGTTGCCATCGCGTTAATTAAGCTGTACCGACTAATGGGTGTCTAAATAAGTTACCGAAGTAATAATGGGAAGCTGTAAGAAAGTCATATCTGTCACTCTCAGTTTGATTTTCTGAAATATTTTTTGTTGGGAGCTTTGCAGGCTTGTAGAGAGACTTTGAATAGCTTCTGTGAGGCCATGCTTGGGGTAACATTTGACTTTTTTTTTTAATTTAAAATGAATATAAAATGTTTGTGAAATCCCACACAGTGCTCTTTTTAATAAAATGCCATCTTTTCAGTCAAATACTATGTGGAGTATTTTGGATTTTCTTTGTATTTTTTCTTACTTTTTTTCCCCTCTGAAAAACAAAACATCTGTGCAAATGTTTGTTCATGTTAATTTTTATGTGTGTGTGCGAGTGAAAAGTTCCTAACCGGAGTAGATAGCTGATGGTTTAGGGGTTAAAGAAATATGGCAGAGGCCACATAACGACGCGGAACATTTCCCAAGGTTGAATCCTCTTGTCACTTGAAGCTTCAGGGGTCGCGAAGGCCGTGCAGCTGCCCCTCCCACCCCCCCTTTACACCCCCGAACAGATGATGATTAGAAGAGAAACAAGGGGAAAAACACCTCCCTGTGCTATTTGTCTGTTTTACAACGATACGGGATGGAGCAAAATCTGGTACACAATATGAAAAAAACATCCATAGAAATTCCAGTAACAAAGAAACCCCAAAATCTCAATCATGTGGCAAACCGCATAGTTCTCCTTTGTCCACTGGGTTTCTGTATTATTAACTGAAAAGGCCAAAAATAAGATCAAAACAAATTATGCGACCGACACAATGAAGTCCCCATTTCGCTGATAAATATGGCATTTAAGCTTTCCCCTCTCATCTCCTTCTCAGAGGCCAATGAGTGTTTAAGCTTTCATGTAATACAAATGCCTCTGTGTAAAGTCTAGCGGTTCATGTTTTCCCCATTTTACGCCGTCTAAAGTATACGGCTTCACATCATGAAGAGGCCATTGCTCTGTCTAAGACTCTCTCTCTCTGCTAGTTTCAGAAATAGGCACTCAGACAAATTAGCCCGCTTTAGACCAGACTCCGTGCTCAAGAACAAGGCGTCTGAGGTTGCCAAAGGCCTGGAAAATAAAACACAGGACACTGCGGACCAATTACTTGCATAAAACAAATAGAAAAAAATCACCTACGGTTGTTATTTTAGGTTACATTGACCGAGACAGAATATCAAGAGTACAAGTTAAATTCATGGCTAATAAGGTGACTCATTTAACTGTGTAGCTGAGAATAAAATCTATGTCTTTATTTTATGTCTCAGTCTGAGTTCATACAAAAAGCAATAAATTGAAAATGAGAGTTTAAAGAAGTAAAAAAGCTCTAAAAATGGTAATCATGAAGACGCTTTTTTGCATAAAAAATTAAATACCAAGAGCTGACCAGATGACCAGAGAAAGGTCTTCAGAATCAGCTGGGTCATTAAAGACCCCCCCCCCACCCCAAAAAAAACCCCCAATTGCCCCATTTAATCTCCGTCTGCGCTCCTGACCTCTTCTAAAATATCGTTAACAAACTAAACGTTTGATATTTATGACTGTAATCCATTTGTGCGAGCGGTCAAGTCAGCCCAACTGCCGTCCGAGCCAGCATCAGTAGATCATATTTTTCTCTAAATTCATTTTTAAACACATTGTGGTTTTATTTATATTTATAATAATTATGGGTTTTACTGTACAAAGTTTTTAAAATATCCAGACATGTATTCATCACAATTCTTAAATATAAAATTCAAGGGAAGCCCTAAAAAAATGTCTGTAACGTAATTACATAAAAACGTAAATATGAGCCAATATATCATTATTGGATTTTGGGTGAATTTCATGACGATGTGCCGTAACAGCACTTAAAGGCAGGAAAACATACAGATCCCAGAAACTACTGTTCACATTCAAATGGGTAATGAATGTAGCAGAGATGATGACATTGCCTGCTGTGCGTCAAACCAATTATTGGTCTTTTAGCTACAACTTCCAACACAGATCTACTCATCAGACGACACACGAGGCATTTCCCCCCTTAAAAATGGACATTTGAGTGCTGCTGAGCTGCTTTTCTCATTACTCTTCCATGACTGAAATGTAATTTCTAAAATGTGACATTCTGGCCTTTACCACTAAACTAATGCAACACTCTTTTTTCTTTTTTCTTTTTTTTTCTCCTCACCTGCTTCAGCACCCTTTAAGCACAAGTGCCCTTTCATCCTGCGTGCCTCTTGTGAAACCCCAGTTCATTTAAAACATGCTGCTTAATATTACTGTATGTGTGGAGCCAGAAAGAAAGAGAGGCTGTAAAAGTACTTTGCAGCATTCAAACACAAAAGGTTTTGGACTGTTTTGTTAGAAGAGCTGAAGCTAGCAAACAAAACAACAAACCACCTCCTACCAACCTCCGACGTGTGCACCCGCTTTATCACAAGAAACAAAAATAGAACATCTGAGCAGCAGCCTGGCAGGTGTCTACGCTTTAAGTGGCAGGTACCGGTTTGAACGGCGGCGCGTCGAGCCGATATCTGAGCGCGCTGAATTAACAGGGGGTTGACTTTAAACAATACCCACCTTCTCAACAACAACAAAAAAAAACACACACACACACACACACATGGCCAGCTGCCCCGTCTATACTTGTCAAAGCATGAAAAAGTCTAGCAACTGCTATTTTTGAGCACCGGCTTGATCTTATTCAGCGCGGATCAAGACGAATGAAACGTTTAGGCAAATACAGTCAAAGAGAGAGAGAGAGAGAGAGAGAGAGAGAGCGGTCCTGGCAGAGGGGTGGAGCCAACAAAGCGTGGAGAATGGGATCTGGTTAGAGAGCTGGTTTAAAGCATTGCCTAAGATTAGCCCCTTTCTTAGAATCAATCTCATTACAGCGGTTACATCTCATAAAAAGGAGTGGGAGATGATGGGAATATTACTCTGGCCTTAATACCGCAGCTAACACGGAGAAATGAAACCACTTTATGGCGAGATCAGATCATCTAGAAGAGCATGATCGGTGGCCATTTTTTTTTCTGCTTGCAACATAAAAATAAACACAAAAGGAGTGAGATACTGAGTATATATGAACATGTGTGTCTGTGTTTAAAAAGCTTTTCCACAATTGCTATTTCACTAACCCCGCTACTGTGATTGTTAGTCATTACCTCTGTGACTCTGTGTTAAAAAAAAAAAGTATGCTCCAGCTCCTCCCATGTCTAGTTAGCTAAATGAAGAAGGGATATAATATAGTTTCCTTGGAAGCGGCATTAACACTCTGTGGGGTTTTCAGCTGGATATCAATTAGAGGCTCATTAGGCGTTTAGAGACCGCAGTCCCTCCGGCTTCCTGTCGCCCACTGTGAGGCTGGCTGACCCTGACCTTGAGGGGAAGGCTCTTGAGTCTTTTCAGCCCTGAGAGAACAGCTATCAAGCAATCAGAAATGCTTCCTTTCAATCTTTTATTTTGGAAAACACATTGTTTAGAGATAGCTTGTATACCCTATGACTTAGAAGATACATCTGATAAACCAGTCAAGAGTTTTTTCTGATATCAGATCACTTTTATTTTTTTTTTTTCTTCTTTTATTTACCTCAAAGTGTCTCCAACACTTACCTGAGCTACTAGCTTAGCTCATCTTTCCAGAGTGTATTGCATGCATTCAGCTGCATGTGTGCGTGTGTGTGCTGCATGTTTGCATGTTAACTCATCCAGCCCAGCGCTGCTCCTCTTTATTCTTGCCCCTTGGTGTGTAGTTAGTTTGGGGCAGAGGTGGTTTGGGGTATTTTTAGACAAGACTCTTTGGGACTCTCAGGGACTTTGTGTTCTGACTGCTAACACAATGAACGCTCATGCCTGAACAAGGACATATTTTGGTGACTGGAGGCTAAGCAGTAGACCACTCCCTACATTTAAAAAAAATCAAGCCACTGTTGAAGAAAGCCACTCACTCAAACTAACCCTGGAAATGTGTATGAACCCTGTCAACAAGGTCATTTATCTTTTCATAGAAAACAGCCTAATCCTTAGAAATAAAAAGTTATTTTTAGAATTAACGTGTGATTTAATGTCTCTCGTATAGGACATTCATAAACAATATAACGAAGAACACATTGCCACACCAAGTGCATTATACTTAGATTACACTAAGTGCCACCTCAAGCGGTGCTGATCCCACAGTCAAGCTACAGTGGAGACTGGATATGCAAAGGAAAAGCTCGTGCAGCTGCAGCCATTATGGTCAGCAATCTGACATTTGGTTGCACTGAGAAAACGGGAGTACATCCTTTTGATCTGCGTGCACTTTCCTTTTTGATGTTTACAACTGTGCGTGGCCTGAGAAAACCATCTTGGCCTGAGTAAAACACAATTGTTTGGCTAAAAAGAGCCATAAAAATAGCCTGCATAATGTGCCACGTAGCATTTACAGAACTCCAGACTGACAGTATGCAGAGCAAGAGCAGCCACTTCACTTAGCTTTGATTTGCTTCATCCATATTTGGTACTTGTGGACGCTGCGTTCAGTAAAGCAATATCCGTGTGTGATATTGCTCCTTTTGCAAACTTTTATAATTTTAGTAATTCTGTTATCTCCAAAAAAAAAAAAAAAGTATGCGCCTAGAAAACACAATCTTGAAATTATGTTTTATGAGAACTTGCTACCGGCAAATATAACTCGTTTGGCTCATTACTTACTGAATTTACTTCCAAATAACACTCAACAGCAAAAACAGCTAATGTTTTAAGCTACTTATGAAAATCAGTAAAAGATGACAAATGGGTATCTATCATCTCTAAACTGCCCACAGCTGTGTTACGTCTTCCATTTATATAAAACGGAGGACACACGCTTAATGGAAAAGGATGAAAATAATGATTATTTTCATTATTGATCAATCTGTGGATTATGTTTTTCAACTGATCATTACTTCATTATAAAATGTCACAAAATATAGACCGACGTGGATGTGGGAAAGCTACTTTAATGGATTCTGTTCTCAATGATAGGAATTAGAGAGAAACCCTCTAAATACAAGAGGAATGTAGAGGCCGAGTGCTTTATTCATCTCTCATGTATTTGTCCAACATTAAGGTGCTTTTGAAGATTCATCATATAAATGAAGAACTAACTGGCACTGCCTGAGAGCGCCAGAGGAAAAGTCTTTATTTAGTTTTGTCATACTGGTGTGAAACGCCGACCAGGTTTGACCTCACAGGGTCGTCATCAAGGTAAAAATCAGGGCTGAAAACCTGCTGGATTCTACAAACGCTTGATTTTTTTAAATTGTTGTCTATGATAATCAATAAGAGTATGGATTTTGCGTGTTCTCCCTGCAGCTGCGTGGGTTCTCTCCGGGTACTCCGACTTCCTCCCGCAGGCTAAAAACATGCACGTTAGGTTAACTGGAGACTCTTAATTGCCCGTAGGTGTGAATGTGAGTGTGAACGGTCGTCTGTGTCTATTCTATATGTCAGCCCTGTGATTGACTGGCGACCTGTCCAGGTTGTACCCCGCCTCTCGCCCAATGTCAGCCGAGATTGGCTCCAGCTCCTCTTTGACACTCTAGAGGATAAGCAGTAAAGAAAATGGATGGATGGATGATCAATAAATAATAAATTAGATCATATTAACACAGATATACAGAACTAAGAGTGAAAACCTGATACACTTTTGCCTGTGAGAGCCCTGACTGATAAGGACGATGACACGCAATGATAAAAACCAAGAATACCCGTCTGACAACAGATAAGAAGCTGATGTCATCTACACACAGAAGAAGTGAACAATGTGTGAACTGTCAGAAATCAGAACAACAACAATGGTGGTAAACAGCGTGATTCAGCTGGCTGACCACACTGTACTCTGGCTTCTCACAGGCTGATACAGTATCTCACTCCTCGCAGGGAGATTCGAGGTCATACCAAATATTTTGAGATTGAAAGCTCTTTCTTGACCTTGGAAAAGGTAGTCGACATAACAATCTATGAGCTACTAAGTGGAGCCTATTGTTTGATATTATTATAGCAGCTGAGATACATCTGCAACTTCATATGAGGTTTAAAAGGTGGGTTTGCATCCTCTTCAGTTGTTGGACATGATTTTCCTTAAAACTCTGGTATCATCATTTAACAGCTATGTATTCGTAGTAGTTCGTTAATACAAAGGGTATCATTGAAAACAACGCTGCTCCAAACTCAAAAACAATACCACTCTTCATAAAATCCTTTTCTCCTCACCCTCCTACACTGGCCGTCACACCCTGTTTTAGCACACAAAGCCAATGGAAGGCAGCTGTATCACCAACAACGTGTTCACTATGTTCTACAGACACAGAAAAATGCCTCGCAAATTATAATCAAGTTAACCCGTTAATGGTAGTTCACATCACAGGGCCGAGGCTCCGTCTCCCACTGCTAACTGAGCGCCACACATGGAGGAACAGTGACGCTATTTAGATATGACAGAGCACTAGTGTTTCATTGACAACTTCACGCCAGCCCACAGATCGCATTACAAAGCCCTGGCAGCAGCAGCGGCGTCGATGTACAGGCATTAAGTAAGTGACACGGTGGTAACGCTGTTTGTCTTGTGCTGAACCTTTAATAGAGCACAGCTTTCATGACGGTTGGCATGATAATCCGCTAATAGTGACACCAGATGTTGCGAGTGAGGAGAGCAGGGAGAGATGAATGCAACACTTGGATGATGTGCGTAGAAGAAGACACCAAAGAAACAACCTGGTGGGAGTAAAAATATGCGCTTTCCACCATAAAAATCCAAAAAGGTTGCGACGGAGGTCAGCGGTTGCTCCCGACAACACTGCAAAACAAAAGGTTGTTGATGTGGTAGCTGTCGTTCCAGCTATGAGACGCAGCTTTCTAGCCTGATGTACACTCTGCCACTCATCTACAATCAGCAGCTGGGGCCGGCTCCTGCAGCTGCCTAATAGGCTAACAGGGATCTTGGGTTCCCAGGAGGAAACTTTGAGTGGCAGACTGATTGGATACAGCCGCGTAGCCAATCTTTGTTATCTTACAGCCAAGCCATCTTGGCACAATCAGGTAATGTCATGTAATGTAAGAGGTAGCACATATAAAAGAGTGCATGTAATGCTTCTGCTTGTCCAGAGAGGAGTGATTAACTTGATTTCATTAAAGCTGCAATGCAGCAATAAGCTAAAAGTCTCCAGTCACAGCGGTAACTGCCAATATGAAATATCAGTGCAAACTATGGGGAAATGGCTAGAAATGACTTCCCATACATCCTAAGTGAGAACGGGCGCTCGCGCTTGCATCCACTCCAACATGTTGTTACATGTCAGCATCTTTTCAGACCTTTTTTTTTTTTAAAAAGATAATTCCTCCACATCCATACCGAGACGGCAAAACAGCAGAGCACCACTTCAAATTCCGTCTGCGGGGCATTCACAGGCCACTCCAGCCAGCAGCTGTACTTCATTTCCACCAAGTGGCTTCCCACTGTTTTTGAAGCCTTGTTTATTGTTTACAGAGCAAACACAGAACACTGTGTGCCAGCGAGTCAATTTCGATTGTGATTCTGATTATTAGTAGTAGACGTAGTGGGAGTAGCGCTTGTTACTTCTGACGTTTGGCTTCCGCAGGTTGTTTTTTTTTTAAGGCTGTGACCCTTACACATGGCTGGCTTTATAAATATGGAAGCGTGGATTAAAAATGAAAAGCAGTAAAGCAAACCGCAGGGTATAAATATCAGACTTTAAAGTATATATTCTCTACAGACAGGCCTTCAGCCCGTCCTCTGGTCTGATTTAAAACAGCAGATCCATTACACACCTTCTCTTTCGGGACGTATAAATAGTCACCAAACACTATAATAACTTGTAAGCAAAGACTTACTGAACACATGCTTCTGCCAAGTATATAAAATACAATGCTCTGAGAAACACAGAGCTTATTATATATTGATGCAGTGCTCCCATTTATTGTTATGAAACTGTAACTATGCCTACCTATCTACCTAACAGCCTCCCTAGTACATGTACATAGCAGAAGAAAGCACTTTGATCCTGTGCTGTATTTTTGGTTGAGCTGCTGGATTCTTTTTTTTTTTTTTTAAAGGTGTATATCCAACTCCTTTGAAGAGAAACAGGCAACAACATGTACATGAAATTAAAAAGAAAAACAGTCTGGCCAGCACTTTTCTTGGAATCTATTTTGGGGTTTTTTTTGGAAATAACAGATCTTACCCGTACAAACAGTACCAAAACAGTGTTGCGTCGTTGTCATGGTTTTTGTTGAAAGTGCTCTTCTGCAGTAACAAAGCCACAGAAGTCTATACGAAGTGGTATTTGTGACAAATAATACTTCAATTGTCTGAGGTTGAACTGCAACGACGACAAGAGGGGACGATTCCTGACGCCAACTTCAAAAATCATCCGGTCAAAGGCTCAGCAGCACGAGTAGGTGAGACACAGAAGTCCAAATGTAAGCCATCAGAGCTCCCAGAAGGACAGGAAACAAAAAAGGGGGTAGCAACAGTTAACCACAGCCGTTATTCCTCTGATGAAGGAGCTGCAAAAAAAAAAAAAAAAACCTCGGAGTCCGTTCGCTAACTAGAAAGAACGAGGCGCTAAAGAAGAAGATGCCTTTTTCTGCATCATTATTACATAATCAAAGGGGCCACACTGAAATGAGGGACATGCCTGGGGAGAATCCATATCCCTCATTAAAGGAGTTCACTGCACTGTTGTTTCTTCCAAATGAGGCAATTTCTGTGTTTTACGGGCTATCAGGAATATCTTTATCCACTGATTTCTCAGCGTGTTAAAAGCTGCTGCTGGTTTTTCTCTGAGACAGCCCAACTTCTAACGGCATACAGTTTATGGCGCCATCGCCGCGGTCCCCCCCTCTTTGCCTCGCGTTCCTAATATGACTGCCTTGCCCACTCTTGGGGCTTAAATTGACTTACTGGCCAAGAAGGACATAAATTATGACCAAAATATCAATTTGAAATCCCTTTACGCAGCATTTTTCTTCTAAACCGATGATTACGCTATTCATGCAGTACACACATACATGCACAATATACATATAAAGCTAAAAAACCCCTAGCGTTTTCTCTTTCCAATAGGATTTTCTGGTTTCCTTACCTGCTTTTCCTGATTAAAAACAGCATCAAGAGCGCCATTCGCCTCGGCGCTCAGGTTAATGAATCAAAACATCCCCGAGGACAACACCTTTATTCCCTGTACAGGAAACAATCTCACATTTTCAAAGCTGATAAGATTCAGAGAGCAACACCCAGCGCTGTCTCTGCTCGGTGGTGAGTACACACAGAAAGAGAGGTTTTACCTCATTAAACAACAGACCTTTTCATATCTGAAAGAGCAGTCAAACACTCTTGTGCGGTCAGATGTATCTTAATTAACTACAAGCACTTTTAAGAATAGGAAGTGCAGTGTCAGACATTTATTCGTTATTTGTAAGTTGTATAAAACTATGTATAAAACAGCTGCAAGTGACACTTCAGATGTTTTACAGTGTGATGCAATATCATTCTGTGTGTTATTTTATGACAAAGTGCTATAATTTGTCCTTTCTGATGCACCCACTTTGAGAAAAGAATGATAGTCGTACTAAAAAAAGAGGTTTTCTCTTCAAGAAAGAGTGTCTGCATTATGATCTATCTGCTATAGACTATTGTCAGCGGAGAAACAGGTGATTCTGTGTCTTCTATAACGCACAGTCACTGAAGCTCGCTATAAAACGGCAGGTGTACGGTGGCCCTGAAAGCTCAACATGGTGCAACTTAAGACTTAAACGCGTGAAAATAGACAAATATACAAGCGAGTGAAGAGAACATCTTCATCGATTCGACAGCATATGTGCGAACGGATACAGAAACATGCCGCAAATACAGAAAACACGACCAAATATGCAAGAGAAAGAAGAGGATATCTCTGGTTCTGCTGCGTATATTTTCATCCTTCTTTGAAAAACTGTCAGTCTTGACTTATGGATGTGCAAATGATGAATCAGTGGAGGACTCTCTGACCACTGAGATGCAAACTAAGATTTCATCTTCTGTGTAAATTAAATTTCTGACAATTCTACTCAATTAGGGCTGCTTAATTAACCATATAACACCTGTAATTACTATTTTGTTCTCTGATGAATGACTACTTTAGAGTACCTTCTTTTTTTTATTTTAAGATTTGAGACATGTTTTATTCATACTGTAGGTTTCAGTGAGAAACTGAAGGCTGTTTTCTGTCAACCTAAGCTTCTGAGAAACCCTTTGCCCATTTGCTGAAGCAGAATCTTTTTTTTTTTTTTTGTTTTAACCTTTTGTTGTCAGCCAGCTTGACAGGAGGGACTGTGTGTTGGCTCGGACTGTGGAAAACAAGGTCTTGTCACTGCCCCCATGAGCAGAGAAAGATAAGCACCGACAGACAAAAAGTTCAGAGCTGCAAAAAAAAAAAAAGAAAAAAAGAAAAACATCATGATCTCATAACGGAAAACCTCAACACTGTGAACTTACAGATGTGTGTCAGGAGAGGGGTAGCAGAGAGAGAGAAGCAAAACTAGCGCTTGTCATTGAAGTGTTGAGCGAACGCTTTGAGGATGACTGTCTTTTATCTATGCCGAGCCGAGCTGACAACCGAGATCTTGAATAAAAAAAAAAAAAAAAAAAAGTACAGCGAGACAGCAGTCATCTCCAGCCTCATACAAAAACCATGAGTGCTGGAACCCAAATCTTACCAGACTGCAGACCTATTTTTCTGATAAATGCTTTATCACAGCAGTTTTCTGGATGCCATAAAGGCACAGCTCGCGACTATAAAGAGTGCGTGTAAACTATGCCCTAAAAATAACATTTTCTCTCAGTGACGCCTTTTGCTATTTTACAAATCTGCACCATGTTAAATCCTAACCATATAACTGAGAAACATAAAACATCTAAGACATCTGCCAAGATTTTGACATCTTATAACATTCCCCACTCAAACCAGACTCTGTTTCTACCATATAAAGTGCTGAACGGTGATCATAGGGAAATAAGTGTTTTCCCCTTCCAAACAACAGACATTACACAGATTAACAGCCTTTGTTGAAACATACTATTACCACATAAGTCCCTGTCTAGAAGGACCAGATGTCAGATAATAGGCTGTGCAGAGTGAGGTAGGTGCTGGCCTGAAGCCATTGAACAAGTAAGAACAGCTTCTTCCATATAAACCTCTTCACTTTATGGACAGTTTGTTGTCTGGGTGGGCAACCCCCCCTTATACCTTGAGATTACATATGATGAATATGTGTTACACATAGAGGAAGAAGTACAAATTCCTCCTTTGTGTATCCTATATCCACTATATATATATTCACCCTGTTTGATACAGCGAGGCCTCTGTTTTAAAATCATCTGCAAATGCTGTGGTTGCGTCCCCTGATTTAACCACATAATGTTAGAGAAAAACACACAACAATGTGTTGCACAGTCCTAATATAAAAAGTCATGAAAATACATTGCACATGTTGCAGTTTGCTGACAAAAAAAAAAATGCTTGTTATTGTCTACAAAGGACTGGCTAAGTCTATCTCATTAAACACTACTGGGGGTGTTTATTGGCTTAGCTGGCTGGCTGGCTGGGGTTTTGCCTATGAGCAGCAGCAGCAAGATATAGGCATTAAAAGGTTGGCTGCTGCAAGAGGCTGACACCTCTAACACACTCGTTTTTATTAAAGGTGTAATCAAATAAACTTTAAAATGTAAATATGAGCGGCTGAGAAAGAGCAGAAGTTGCTGTACAAAAAGACAGATTACCTTTCCTAGACTTGAACCTTTGTTTTTCTGGCCAGCTCTAGCATCACATCCGTGCCTCCCGTGCTGCTGCTGCTGTTGCCGCTGCTGCTGCTGGTGCTGCTGCTGCCACTGCTGCTGCTCCGGTTCCGTCTCTGCTGCAGCGCTCCGTGCGGCTCCTCAATCCAAATTACGCGACCAAGTCTGCACGTTTCCAATCAGTCCGAGATAGCTTTGAGCGAGCGAGCGAGCGACTCGGAAAATGACTGCACCGATCAAAGCGGCTACACTCAGTCCAGATGGAGACGGTCACAGTAGCGACACCCATGGGTGTACGCGTCGGCTACACACAAGCTCGGTCTGCAGCAGGTAGCGGTGCCCGGACTGACGGCTCCTTCTCCTTCTACCCCCCGCGCCTAATGTGCCAAGTGTCGCGGCCATTCACAACTCAAGTCATGCGTGTGCGGCGCAGTCAGAGGCAGTCGGTGCCCAGTGCCACGCAGCGCCGCAACATGGAGCGCTGACCTGCCAATCACTGGGTGAAGCCAATCAAAGCCATCAAATATAGTACTTCCGGTACTGTTTTCACAATAAAAAAAATGGTAACAGTTGCAACGTGTACAACGCCTATAAGGGGCCAAAAAAACCAACAAAAAACAAATAATATTGGATGAGGCTTGGAGTGGCCCAATAGCTGAGCGGCTACTGCGCATGTCACATAACCGCAACAACCATGGTTGTCTTGTTGCATTGTCACACCCTTCTCCCTCCTCACTGTTTCCTGTCTACCTCCTCACTAATGACGGTCAAATAAAGGGAAAAAATGCCTAAAAATAATCATCTTAAAAATATATATACATGAGGACAACAAAAAATAAATGCATTTCCCTATATTACGTTTTTATGATGATCATTGCGATACTTCCGGTATCCATCTGACTGTTTCTAGGCAACTTGACGCAGAGAGCGAGCAAACGGAGCACAGCAACAAACATAGAGTGGGGGGTGCAAGGCAAGCTTAATGAATTATTTATGACGAAAAGAGGCACTAATACCTAAATCATTCATAATTATTCAAGAGAAACAAGGTCGATGTCAATCAAACTTCAATCGCTCTCCCCAGCAGACCGGGTCACGTGACATTTGAAATGATAGATGGAGAATGGAGTTGGTCAGTCTCAGACATTATCCTGACCTCTTCTTCAATCAGTCAATAAAATTACAGGCCTATCTGCCAGAATTACAATCAGGGATGCTTTATTGGTTATAATTAACGATACGCTGTGCCTGATTGTGACATACAAGTTAAATGGACTTCAGCTGACCTGAATCTGTATGGAATCTATTGAATGTATTATAATTATAATTACGCTAATGGTCGTTGTTTGCTGAAAAGGTCATTTAAGGAGAAAAATGCAAAATGTAAATATTTGAGGACAGTTTATATTGATTATATTTGTGGTTGTTGTTGTTGGTAGTCATATCTTAAATGCCTTTTTATTTACCACCATATTAGTACCACATTAGTGCTGATTCTTACTAATCATTAAGTGATAATGTGCTTATCTGGCATGAGCTGTAATCTACTTATTCTCTTGTCTTGTGATTAAACGGATTATTTATTCAGATATGAACTTAAGAACCCTCCATTGCAGTTGACTTGGGCTCACTTCATGGAGTTTCTGCACCAGTCTAGCCACTTTTTTTCACCACAGTTCATGTGATCATTGTCCTTTCAAGGGTGAGCTGCTGTATGGTTGGTCTTCTTTGGTAACTTTGTTGTATACTATACATTGTAATATACTGTATGTCTATCTTCAGTGCTTATGTACCAATGCATAAAGGTCAAGCTTTTTAAATTATCATTTGGCTGGCAAGAGGAAAATGTATTGCGGGTATGCTGTACTCTAGTGTGAACCCTCCTTTGCTACCATATTAAGACACATGGCAGAATTAAGACATGGCAACATCATACATCTTAGCTTGTATGCGATGTAACTAAATATATCCTTCAGTTGGCAGACATAATAAACCCGCCAAAGGACATATTTGTACTTTAAAAGGTTCCCTCTCTGCAAATGGTAATGAGAAATACCTGAGGGAGGCCCTGGAAACAGGCTTGGGTGCAGGGTTTCTGACACAATGTGTTCACGTGTGTGTGTGCGCGTGTGTGTGTGTGTGAGCCTGTGTGTCAGTGAGTGTGATGAACGAGGTGGTCACAGATAGCTCAGTGGTTAAGCCCCCCTCCCTACACCACCACCACCACCACCACCACCACCACCACCACTTGAAACACATATGCTTCCACTGGCATTGAATCAAATCACGCTTTCTCTATCTCTGTCTTCTCCGGTACGTTCCCTCTGTCTGAACATAAAGAATGAAAACAGTAAAGGTGAGTGCGCAGCCCCACTCTCCCTTTAACAGACTGCTAGGGGAGGTGAGATTAATGGGGGCTAACACAAGATTGCAGGGAGATCAGCGGAGTCGTGGGGAGCCTGAGAATTAAGAGTGACTCAATGAAGCCTGGCCCTGGATTTTCTGCTAATCTACTGAAGCTCTAGCTCCTCTGGCACAGATCTGTGTGTTTAAACTGCACTGTATGTGACGGCAGTAGGAATCTTTTTTTATTCTACTACTCTCAGATGTGAGACTGAAAGATCAAAGTCTTAAGCTTTTTATCAATCAATGATATGTGGCTGCCTATCATGAGGAAGTCCAGACAAGAAGTTTGTGTTGTTCAGTAGTTTTAAATATAAAATTCATAATAAAAATGTGTGTGTCTAATGAGTATCGCACTGTCTTGGAGGTTTTTAATATAATTGCAACTATAGCAACATAAGCTCCGTATTTCCCCGCATATACAGTGGCAACAGTAAGCATAGCAACAGTTGCTAGGGAGAGACAGGGCAGATCCCTAAAGAGCTGATGTGCTCGTTTGGTAAATCAACCATATAAGAGGAAAATTCCCTCAGGACTTTATATTTCACAGAGTGACAATACTAAAACAATACTGGCCAAGGAAACGTGTCAACTGTAAACTGAGGTTAGCTCATTTTAAAAATGGGCTTATCAGCGACGTCTAACGTAAAGTGGATCAACGCGGATCTCCATGGAAACGAGTCATTAAAACAAAACAAAAAAAAAAACACTGGATGTGAACCCTATTCAACTCCCCAATAATAGCCTGCAACCGATTTCATCTTTCACATGGATCCGTCTAAAGAGCGAGTCTGATGCTTTACATTAGTGTTAAATAGGTTAATATCTCATATTTATATAATTAATTATCAAAAGGAATCATCATATGTATTTATCTGGCACTAACGTCTGTACTTTTTATTTTTTTAAAAAGTAACCAGAATCAAGACTTTTACAATTGTTATTTTTATACAAAAACTGGTCCGATGTTATTTTAAACAATTAAAAATATTAATTTCTAAGATGTAAAGCTACTGTTTTCTTTTAAGACTTTGCAGTTGCTGAACTCATCAAAATGACACTGAAGATAAATAATTAAAGCTAATAGAATAATCCTAATTAATTGTTAAATAGCACATTCTGCCATTATGCTTTTTTGTCTTTAGCTACTGTTCTTGTCTTCTTTCTTTATTATGTCAATTTCTTCAGTTTAAAACTAATGTTGAGATAAATAGAAGTAAATTTTTAGTTTAAAAAAAACCCTCCTTAACTGCACAAGTCTGAGGTTGTAATAATACTTTGGCTTTGTGGCTGAAGAGTAGCACACAGCTGGTACACCTGACAGTTGATACAGGTGTATCACCTTTCTACAGACTTGCTTTCTCTGGGATTATTTCACACCTATACTTACAGTATCTAAGCACTACCCGTGCCCCACCACACTAGCGAGCTGCCATCTGCTGTGTTGTAATTACATCCCAGACAGGATGCTAAAAGCCTCAGAAACGTTGAATATGGTAAGCTTGAGAAGGAAACGTACAAGGAGTTAGAAATTAAACTATACGCACAGCATTTTACCATATAGTTTCATTAAAGCAGCATCCAATATCCCTCTTAAGTAATACAGCTTTTCCAACACTCTAAAACCTCTTCGTTTGCCACCTGCAGTCGTCCCCCTGCAGCTGTGGGAAAAGTGCTTCATCTGAGCCGGGGAGCCCATGGAACAAAGGCTCGGTGTCCTGCCTTCAAGCTATCTCCAGTGAAACCCCGAGCATGATTGCAGAGCTGGCAGTGACTTCAAAGATTCCCCACAGAGGAAAGGCCCCCACGGCATCCAGATGTAAGTTTTCTAGGATACATTTTGCTTTGCAGGTTATAGCAGGATGCAACTGGCCAGTGTTTTTACCACTACCTGGTGTTTTGTTTTTTTTTCCATCTATTTTTTAAGCTTCCTACATCATAATATTAACTGTTATTCGATATCTGCTGTGTTGTTATTGCAAGTCAATATGTTTGATTTCATTTGGAACACAGCTTCTCTGCATCGCCTTCACAAAGGGCAATAAAGTACAGTCTTACACCAGGCACAGGTTCGAGCATGTGGAAAGGAGAGTATTAAATGGATCCACCCATGGAGAAGCAAGCAAACAAACGCAAAGCCAAGATATCCTGAGGAGCAAGAACAAGACGAGACACCTTTTCAACAAAACAAACACTGAGGAGATCATAGACTCTGAATATCCCTCCGGTACTGAAACTTTGGACAACTTCCTGGGAGATACCACTGCTGTCCCACATCTTCCCAGACTTGTTACACTGTCCGGTAAATCTTAAAAGGAGGAGCTGGATGACAACTTATTAGCCTTCTGGCAGAGCACATATAGAAGGATTATATCACTGTTGAGACGACAGCTTCTCAGTCAACTCTTCCTCCAGCCACTCTCACAGCCAACATAGCCTGCAGTCTTTCAATTCACAGTTATGTACATCAAGAAGTTCAGGTAGAGCACCTGCTAGTAGTGATGGATACAGTCTCACTCATGTACCGGAGCAAACGAGGCAATCTCAAATGGCACCACTGCCACCTATCTCTGACAGAGTCAGCAGGGGCTCTGCGGCTGGCACTCAGCAGACAGACCGACATCTCTCTGAGCTTCAAAGCAGCTGGCAAACATCCCAGACAAGCCATGCTCCTCCACCCAGGCAATCTACTCTGGTCAACTGTGAGGAGGAAGCAGAAGCTATTCAGGGAGGAACCAGTTCTAACGAGGCCTCGAGTCCGAGGACATCTGGACAGCTAGATAATCTGAATGTGGTGATGATGACTCATGATGAAGAGCTAGCACACAAGCAAGAGGGAGGGGGGCTACTGCTGCCCAGGATGCTCAGTCAGTAGAAGAGATTGTATGCAGACCCAAACAAAGGATATCTATATGATGAATAGATATAATAATATATAATAATGTACTGAATAGCTATGGCTTATTTTATGATAGTAATATGATCATAATAATCTTAATTTGTATAAGAGTTAATGAAATAGTATGCAAATTAACTGATTGAATTAAAAGTTTCAAATATTAATAAAAGGTTTGGGTTGTTATGAGGTTGTATTATGTGACATCTAATGAGGAGGAACCAGCAACCAGTGTCGGATCTGCCACTGTGGTGATTGTTCACCAACTAATCCACTGTTATCACCATGTCTGTGTTCAGGAAATATGCGGTTCGTTCACCATAAATGCCTGAAGAAATGGATCAAGACAAAAATCCAGTCAGGTCGGTATAGCTAAAGGTGATAATGTGACTTTGCAACAGTCTTGACGGATCAGCAACACTGATAAGAAAAAAACAAATATGTTGATGAACAGTTTAATTAGGGTAATCAGAGATCATAGTTGAAATATTTAGGCACACTGTATCTTTTTTTTTTTTTCTACGGTCAGAGCTCTATGTTGTCCACCTTTATAAGGAGATGCTAACATTGGGCCCTGATACATTTGACTGGGATTATCACAGAAGACATAGCCAGCAGCAACAGGAGGTGAACTTACACAGAATCACCAAAATGGACAAAATAAAAAATATTCCTGGAAAAATAATCTTTTGCATCCGGATCCTCTCCTACAATTGTTCTTTATGTTATTGCTATTGGAGGTTTTTCACTTCCCAATCAAGGTATAAGCCAGGGTAACTAAACGTTCTTTAAGCATATTATTGTGTAATATTGCATGTAATGTGTGATGTGGATTGACTCAACCTAGAGCATACAAAGAGAATAACTCAAAATTATCTCTGTAGCTGTCACTATTAGCACTTGGGTATTTGGAGGTACTTTATACCTGCACCCAGAGTGTTGCAGTGTGTGCATTGTGAGGCCACCGAGGCACCCTCAGAGGCTTCTGTTGAATTATTGCCACTATAAATAGATTGATATTTATCAGCAAATGCTTTGACATGTAAATGAAAGTAATTACTACATTAGGTGTCAGGTCGAATTAAAAGTTATTATTTATATGATTTTATTTCCAAATTGTCCCATATTAGAAAACACATGGAGTTCAGATACAGCAGCCCCTTCAAGTACCGCTTTGTTCATTGGACAACATGTACAGTACATGAGCATGGCAGGAGCCAATCAGCTTCTTTGAGTGGTTAATTGATATATTGGCTTGTCAACTTTGTCTGCTAGTTCACTCCAAAGAGTTTAAAGGATATGTCTGTGATAAAAGTGTCTTTCTGGCTGTATATGAGGTTATGCCTTCATTGTAAATATAGGATTAGTGAGTGCTCAGTGTTTTAATATGTGTAACTTGACTTGCTAAATGGCAATATATGACTAAGCAAATTTCCTGTAGTTGATTCTTTTAACTGCTATTTCTCATATTTGGAAAATATTAGTTTCATTGTAACTGTGCATTAACATGTATTGCAATCTTTAATTAATTATTGAATCTTTATGTACTCAGTTCTCTTTTGAGTATAAGTATTGATACCCTGTGGACAACGTTTTATAGAACTTTCAGTGTAGCTAATTTACTGTGTAATTTACTAGTGTTCTGTTATACAGTATTATAGTTCATTATTGTAATATTCTTGCAAATATTAATGTTTTTGCAAAATGTCAGTTGCTGTAATAAGGCTGTGAGAGATCTAGAAAATAATGTATACAGACAGGTCAACGTTTTCAGTGTATTGTCACAATTTCAAAAATATGTTTTTTGCTATAAAGACTGTACAATTAAAATAACCTTGACATATTTCAGTCACAAATAATTATATGATAGAATTTAACTACTTTAGGAACCGTAGTGATTTATTCTTTTGGCACTATTTCATCACATATTCAACACACATCTAACCAAAGTGCATAGTTCATGTTCAGCATCAACATGTAAAACCAGGAAACAAACTTAACAGTAACAGCATAAAGCAGTATTCAGTGGATGAGTGTTATCAAAATTCAAGTTGATGTTAGAGGGCAACTGGTTCCAACAATGTGCATCAATGTCACATGAGCCAAATCGCTGATGCTCCTCCTTGAGATTCCTGTGATGTGGCTCAGTTCTCTCACTACCTGCAATGTATGAAAAGACAGAACAACAAAAACAGTTTGTATGGTTTGTGCACCATATAATGCATCTGTGATTGATTAATTAACTGATGTCAGAACAAATGCTACTGTGAATTTATTAAAATACAGTTTTAATACTTTAAAATCACAAGTATTTCCACCTGTTCCCATTTCCTGACATAGAGGATGAAGGTAGCCACTGCGATGACACCGACACCAAGAAGCATGCAGTCTTCAGTCACTGTCACAAACTTCTCTCTGTTTTTTAAAGAAGGTTAATGCAGTCTTAATAACCTTACCCACCAAGAGTATTAGGTTCAATTCACTCATAAGGTATATGTGTTGCAAGGGGGCAAGCCATGAGAAACATGACAGCACGAGACAAAATTTGAAACCAAAACAACATGGACAGTTCTCAGCTGTTTGTCGTCCACTCAACTGCAAAACAAGCAACTTGTCCACTCTACCATGACTGTAGCTACCTGTCCCAAAACATCATGAAACATCAAGGAAAATGTAACACCTCTGTTCCCTGGGTGGGCTGAGACACTGAGTTGTAATCATTAACAAGGAGTCATAAATAGCAGTCCTCCGCAGGCTGATGAACTGGAGAACATGATGGCACAGGTGATACAGGTGTTCCACAGGGACAGACGGATCATTGTGTCCTATAAAAATAATAGTCACCACCGTCAAAGTCAGTACAGCTGTTCATAGAAATGATTATTGTCACATAACCCTGTTTAAAAATTACTTTTACACTCTAACTCTTTACATAAGTTGGTCTGTGTTTACACATGAAATCTTACCAAGCACCTCCAGAAGTATTTCCACATACATAAGAGGGTTAGTAGCATTAAGTCTGAATCCAAGCCCTTTCAAGACCATCAGCTCTGATTCCATGACAGTCTGCTTGGAAACACTGTGGCCGATCGAATGCAGAAAGCGCACAGCTGTA
Organism: Thunnus thynnus; assembly: GCF_963924715.1. Lineage (NCBI taxonomy): Eukaryota > Metazoa > Chordata > Actinopteri > Scombriformes > Scombridae > Thunnus > Thunnus thynnus. Next base: position 7,348,325 of record NC_089536.1, on the reverse strand, counting down.
TTGTTGTTGATCATCTATAAATCATCAGAGATCCTCTTATTTTTCATTTACAGGGTGCTGAAATGTATTAATCAAGCGCATCAAAGAACTTACATGACTGTGCAGAGACAGTTTGCTTGCAAGTTGGACGCAGGAAAAGACGATGAGGGGGAATTTCTCCTTGAGCTTGTCAAAAACAGCATCGTCATAACTTCTTGGTTCCTCAGCAGCTGCACCTTGAGGTATGGGTGTGGTGAACAAATCTGTAAGGTGCTTGACCATGAACCTGGGGGCGGGGGGGGACAAAAATATTCACATGAAGACCTAGCTAAATGATTACAGTGGGTGAGGAAATTCTATTGTGCTGCTCCTTCTCACCTTTGAAGTAATTCAATAGCATGGTACCCAACCAGTGGATCGAGGCTCAGTTCTTTAGTTATAAGGAAGGTGAACTCTAAGCGACATCAGAGAGGGATGCAGGGCGTCAACAAAAGCAGACACAAAACAGGAAAATCATTTTCTGAGTGGAAGCGTACAGTACAGCATGTTGGGACAGAGCTGACGGATTAGACTCAAAGCATATCTGCAAAATGGAATCTGTAAAGCAATATCATGCATGCAGTAACACGGAGGCAGTAAATGTGTCTAGGCAATCTTATGTATCGTGACGCAGGCAGAGATCTCACGCAGTTCAGTGAAACGGAATCAATGGATTGAAATGTGTGCCATTACTCTCCAGGCGTTATCGGTTATTCACTGTCATTTATGAGCTCTTTATCAGCTCTGCTAATTGACCATAATGGAAATGAAAAACTATAAATATATAGCATCATTTGTCAAGGTACAAATCGTTCCCCTGGATGATTAAATAAAATAACACACAGGCCCAGATGGTCCAATAACAACAGGTAGTGAAAATCCTGATTTTTTTACGTGGAATAACAGCTGAGGGTGGTGCAAGTAAAACATTTAACACTGAATCACAAACATGCTGGGTTCTCAACACCGCCCACCAGCCAAACACTGGCAAAATGATATCGAGACTGGCCAGCAGTTTAAAAGAAACTCAAGTGTTTATCTGGAAGTTCCTCCTATTCAAAAAATCACACCCTGTGTTGAAACTGTGAAAACGGTAAGTTACAGTACTTCAGTAAGCCGACAGTTATGAAAGCATCAGCGCTCACACCTGGGGAGGCATGTAAATGAAATAAGACGGAACTTCACACAGAGTTATCCACGTTTTATTTGAGCTGTTATGTAAACTACAAGCAATCATTTGGATGTAGATTATATAAGTCATTAAAGCCTGCTTTCCATCTGCTCCTCCTCTCTGGTAGGGATTGTCTGCGGAGGTACTGGCAGCAGGGAGACTCAGGTATCTCGAGGAGTTTGTATTAAGAATTGGCCTCAGTTATGACAGGGCTCATAATTCCAGATGTATGAAAGACCTCCCAGTGATGACAAGGCACAGCGAGGCTTAGTGGGGCATTCAGAGATAGTCCTGTAACACAGCACTCCTACCTGCTGACTTAAATTATTCAAGGTGTTAGAGTGAGACAGCTCTGCCCCCAGCTGAAAGGATGACAACATGAAAACACATACAGTACCATAAGCCTATACTTTTTTTAATGTAGTAATTAAATTAGTTGCATCCATAGAAGATGCATGTTTAAAATTATGTTTTAAATTAGTCTTAAAACAATAGTCAGGTGCCCAAATGAACATTGGTGTTTCTTGCCATAATCATTCCTCCTGTTCATACTGACCATTAGAAATTCCCTTCATAATGCACTTTCAATCTAAGTGATGGGGAGGAATGAACAGGAGGAATGATTTCAGCGATGAAAACGTCTTTTAACTGTTCATGTGGACACCTGACTGTTGTTTTAAGACAGACTTGATCAATTCTGAACCCATCTTTTAAATGACTTGTAGCAGTGAAGTGCATAAATCGTCAGCAGTGAGGGCCATCTACTGTTAATTGTCACAGCTGTGTGATATAAAGAAAGTAAAAAAAAAAAAAAAAAACACAACATGTTAACAACATGTTTTACCTGAATGCTTCAAAGAAAACATACCTGAGCGAAAAAATGTGTCGTTTCTTCAGATAGCCTAACGGTTAAAAGTCTCATGTTTGATTTAAAACAGATAAAATGTATTTTATACATAAAAATATCCCAATTTAAGTCATTTGTCTAAAAAACATTTTGCATCATCCTCATTCGACTCGCAAAATTGTTACTGTGAGTCTGAGTTTCACTAAAAACAATTTGCTAAAAGCTTTGTTAGCTAAGTTAAAATGAACATGTAACCGTTACTCACCCATTAGTTTTTTCTCTTTGAAGTCTCCGCTACATTTTGATAAACTGCTGAGATTTTCTTTGTTTCTATTGTCAAGATTAGTGAGAAAATCTGAAAGCAGGTCATAAGAGGCTTCCCAAAACTTGATATTTGTACTTTGGCGTGGAGAACAAAAAAATCTTTTCGCCATTTAAGTTACACTGACTAAGCACAAAGTGCACTTTTAAAAACAGTTTGGAGTTAGGTATAGTTAGGAGTATGTTCACTTTTGTCAACAGTTGATACAGAAATACATTTAACAACTAAAAAAAAAACTGAGACTTGTTTTTTTTCCTGAAGATGGCGCTATTCCCGCAGGTTTCATCCGAGCGTCGCCTCGTAGGAACCAAACGAACGAAAGCTGGCACCGGGGACTCATTTTGATGTTACACACTCCTGTTTCCGCCCAGCACAGATCTCACAACATACGGATCAGATTCTCAATGAGCATCGGACGCTAGATCTTATTCTTTTAGATTTTCTTCCAGCTCTCCTGTATTTTTTTAATGTATCATGTTAAAACCATTAACTATCTTCAACCAAAACATAAAACATAAGTAACAAGTAACAACAATAATGTAACAAACGACAAAGACATTAAAGGAAAATATTTGAATCTTTACACATTTCTATTGTTTTAATTGCTTTACTATTCTTCAGTCCATATAATGTTTCAATTTAGTCCCCGATTTCTATTTTGAATTGTTTTATGTGTGGTTTCTTTTTAGTTCATTTGCATTTGTGATTGTAATATTTCCAAATAAGATAAAGAGGTTCAAAATAAACAGTCTTTCACAATCAGTATCATTCATAGCTCTACTGTATTGTGGTCATGGGGTCCGTGCATGAAGTATAATTCATTTGCAGTTATTCACGTTGTATAATGAAAAACCCAATTTTTCGGGGTATTTCCAGATTTCATTGTCTTAAGAGGTACAATACAATTCAGCACGCTTAAATGTCTGCTTGTTCCATTATCCAACTTGTACCGTGGATGTATACCATGGATGTATAAAAAGAAGGGTTAGAAGGTTTTTGTTTTTACATCCATATTGGGTGAACAGGGAAGCAACTGTAGCCCCCTTTTTTAGGTAGTCTGCCAACTGTAGGACAATGCAAGAGGAGGATGATCTTAAATATACAGCAAATGCAGCCAAGGAGTTTTTTATGACCCAGCAGTGGGATGTTCCTCACTGGCAGTGTCATCACCTGACCTCAGTCCAGCTGAGCAGGTGTGTCACTCGCCGAAAAATCTGACCAAAGGCAGAAGTCCAGTTTATAGTTCAGGTCTGACACAGAATCCCCAGGGGAGATATAAGTGTTGTGTTGTGTTGTGTTGTGCTCTGAAGCTAACAGTTAGCCACGGTGGTGGGCAGGTAAATAATTTAAACTGTGTTTGGTTGGAGAGGCTAACTGGATAAAGTCATGCACACAACAAGACAAGCAGACAACGAACATAAAAGTTGGACTCAGCTGTACGTAACGTTGATGTGTACAGCATACATTTTACATAGTTTTATCTCCAAGGTGTGTAAAAGAAGTTATGAATCATTGTCATTATTTAGTCTATTTGTTTATTTATTTAGTGTAGCTCTCCTTAAATTGAGCTGTGGCCAACACGCAAAACGCGCAACTTTTACTTTGAAGGCAAGCTGTCTCTGTTTCCGGCTCCCGACTTCCTGTTTCAATATTCTTTATACAACTTGGATAATGGACACTGTAGCGCGCTGAACTGTATCGTACTTCTTAAGACAATGAAATCTGGAAATTTTCATTATACAACGTGAACAACTACAGATTAATTATACTTCATGCGCGGACCTCATAAATTGTGGTGGATACTTGTTTTGTGTGTGACGTAACATGCACAATTGTTTCGCTGAATAAAGTTTTGTATTTAAAAAAAAAAAAAAAACACCTCACTGACTGCTGCAGACATGGCTGACAAGACGCCGAAGGAGTCCGATGCTCCCTTTGCGACTAGGATAGACCCGATTAAAGAGGGTCTTTCTAAAGAGCAGATGTACTACATAAGACAGGTGGAGCTTGAGCAGTGGAAGAAGAAAACACAGAAGCTGAGGACACGAAACGTCGTGACAGGACTCGCCATCGGAGCGCTTGTTCTGGGAATTTGTATCCTTACCAAACGTCAACACAAGGTGAACTATGTAACTAAACGTTAGCTTAGCGCGCTAAAGTTACTCTGACCTCCCTGCATTTGAGTCAGGTAACAGTGTTTATCATCGCTCAACATGACACCTAACGCTAATTTATCCTCGCAGGTTGCATTTGAGACTTTATTGGCTGTGAATTATTCGAATAACTGAAAGATAAGGCTACGCTAACTTGTCCTCCATTCAATGAATGCTTAACAGCTAAGAGAGAAGTTCTGGCATAGCCAACCATAAAAGGGGGTTCAAAAAAGAAAAACATAATATAAATTAGGGTTTTAGTGCATTAGCTAAGTAAAACATTAATGTTGTGTGTTTGAAACGGTTTCTTATTTAGGCTATTAATTAGCACCGAATACTATTTGCAAAGCACTCAATCTGTAGGTGTGCTACTTAGCGGATCTGCGCACGCGCACACATGCGCACGACTAACAATCTTGGGCTCCTGTTTCCGCCTTTCGCGCAACCTTGCTGTCGGACATGCTGTCGAGACTTTATACTCATATATACATTTACGTCTACTATATGTGTGAGAATACTTGGCAAAATGTCTTTGCTTTCTCACTCACAAAGGAAATATTTGTAGTGTACCATTATATATTTACTCATACGTAATGAGTGGAGTTGCTGGTATGTGAAACCACATAGAATTAGCAATGTTTACTGTCTTTATTGTAATAACAATAATAAAGATGTTATAATGGGGTATTTTAACTTGCTCCCCATATTCTTAGAGTATATATGGAGTGAGTAGTGGTGTTAGAGTATCAAAACCACATTCTTACATTACACTTACCCCTGTTTGTGGATTGTGAACCTGTCCTGTTATGGGTTGATCTGAAACACCTGGCTGACTTGCTGCTTGCATGTCATGTCATGTAATGTTTGTTCTAGTACACTTCTTACTTCCACATGTTTGCCTTGACAACTTGCTCCCCTATTAGATGGCTACACATTTTACTCAGTCTCCCAGGAGCGGATCATGGATGAAATGGACGAAGAAGCCAAGCGTGCAAGAATGCAGGGACCTAAGACTGGTGCCAACTGAGATGCGTCTGTCCTGCACTTAACCAAGAAAGGACTTATGTGGACACTGCTGCCACTGATTCATATTCCATGAGTGGCTGCTGTCTTTTTCATGTTGAGACAGCGCTGGACTTTGTTTTTTGTCTCGATTCATGTAGGGTGATTGTGTGGTTCTGCTGCTGACTTTAAACTAGATGTGTCTTGATTTGCTCACATGTCAGGGGAAAGGACAGATCCACTGACCTCAACATGACTTTACATGCTGCCCAAAAGGCCCCAGACTGTAGAGTAATTACTACCATTACCTAACAAATTGCCAGCCAGTGCAGTCCGATCATCTCTTCTGTTGTGCATCCAATACGAGGAGAATATTTCTAAACCTCAGACAGAAAATGATGTTAAATCTACAGTGGCCTTCAACACAAACAGAATGCCAGTGACAGCGATGAAATGACACACAGATCGTCCTGTTTATTTATGTTGATAAAGTGATCATTTGTAAAATAAAAATCTAATGTATTTGATTTTTTTTTTTTTTTTTTTAAATGCAATCATGACTCTATGTAAGTATTTCTGCAAGAAAAAAAAACCACTTGGTGAAGCAGTAAAGATGACAAAAGAGCCACAATATTTACATTTGCATTTATTTTTCTCAAAAATTTGATATACAGAGTCTGATCTAGCCACCAAATCTGGAGAGTAAAAATATAAAATAAGACATTGTAAGGGAAAGGCACAGATTCAGCATGGCAGGACAGCAGCTTCAGAAAGCAATACAATTATATATTTACATTCAAAATTTTGAAATGAAAACTTTTTCTTTGAATATATTATGAACTTTGGAAAATCTTACAGGAGTTTAACTGCCATAACATTCAGTGTGTGTGTTGTGAATATTTTTTATAAGGCAACAGCTACAGATTCACAGCTTGGACTGATTTATCTATCCCACAATATACTTCTTATTTTAACTGCGGGAGGGTATATCATCATTACTGTGATCCAATACGAAATATTGTGATCAAACATATTGTGGAGACTGTTCTCTAACTCCCTTATGGAAAATAACAGGAAAACGTATCAGCTCTTCCTCGAGTGAACACAGTTTTATCCACAAATGTGTTAAATTATTGAAAACTACAATAGAATTTACTAAAGTGCACGAGGTGCTTGATCTATTGAAACAAGCGACAAAATATGATTTTCTTTTTTTTTTGCTTGAGCAAGAATTAAGGTTGCTGAAATATTTTGTTTACACATAACTTGTAAACATAATCTATAAATGCACTCTACTATGTACACATTTACAATTGACAGGAAAGCCAGTAGTCTATAACCTAGGTGGGTTTTTCACAACTAATCAATACAAATAAATCCTTTGTTTGCATCTTAAACCAGCTATAGTATTTGAATATTGATGTGACGTCTCTACACAAGTCTTTTGAACTATTTAACCACATTTCTTCCCATTCAATGCTTTGAAAATTTTCTTTTTGCTGAAGCGAGCTACTTGCCAACATTTATAACTGTTGTACAACCATTTTTTCTTTCTGAAACATCTTCATATATATATATATGTGTTGACGGAAATGATATCTTTTCAGCGTACTGCTGTGGTGTCGTCCGTCAACCCTGGAAATAATTTCCACTAAAAATGTCAGAACTGCAGTCATACCTCTCCAGGCAGAGTTTAGTCATCTGATCTGGTGTCAAAAATCACTAAAAGAAGTAAAGATGTACAACGTCATGTTTTTATAATACATATCTGAATAAATCAAACTGTACAATGCATCTAGACTGCTCTCATCAGCCCCTGGATGGCAGTAATCAACTCTACTAACGGGAGTGTATGAACTGTGCAGTCAGCAGGTGCCGAGACATCATTAACAAACTACAGCAAATAAGTTGTGAGATTCTCCAAAAATGTTGTTGTCATCTGTGTACGACAACCGTCAGTGAAAGTGTCAGAGCCTCACTGTGGTTCACGTTACTGTGTTCAGATTGATTAACAACAGTGAGTCAGACAAGCAGGAAAACAGCAACAACAACAGCAACTATCATCAGTCTGGGTCAAAGTCATAGGAAGTGCCATGACTTGACTGCGTTAATACAAAAAGCTTGCTCAAAAGAAAACATTTAAATCAAACTGGGATGTGACGTCTGCAGAGCGCTGTGGCAACCAGGACGGAGGTTGTTTCATTGTGAACCATTAGGTCTGACAGTTTATTTACAGGAGGGCAAAAATGAACTTGTCATTTTCAACATGAACCGGATTGGCAGGTATTCTGTGCTTTTTAGCTGCATCAAATTCACCAGATCTGACGAAGGACGTAACAGTTCCTGTGTGAATCCAGCTTTACTGATGAGTTTCTACGCGTTGAGGTAAATGACCACTGGCAGAACCTTGTGATCGCTGGCAGAGGGAAGCGGTTTTCTGATCAGTGTGCCAGTGAAAGGGTTAAAGCGATCCTCCTACAGGACGGGTTTGACCATTGTAGTCACACTTCAGATGAGGTAGTCTAGATATACAGCGTGCTTGGCTGAGAGTTTATTACTATAAAGGAGAGATGGAGAAAAAATACACAAAGTGAGAACAAAACCTTTTTTGGTTGCATTTAACACAGAATAGTAATATGAAGTTTTTATGCAATGTCAGTGGTGGAATGTTACTGAATACATTTACTCAAGTACTGTAATAAAGTACAAATTTGAGGTACTTTAACTGAGTATTTCCATTCTGTGCTACTTTATACTTCCACTCCACCAGATTTATTTGACAGGTTTAGTTACTTTTCAGATGAAGATTTGACACAATGGATAATATAACAAGCTTTTAAAACACAACACATTGTTAAAGATGAAACCAGTGGTTTCCAACCTTTTTGGCTTTTGACATCTTATAAAAAGCAGTGTGTAGTCGGGGTCACATTTCAGATGTCTATGAGTTGTTAACAGCTCCACCAAATAGTGATTTTTCCCTCTAAACTTCTCACATGGTTTCATTTCAATAAATGTTCAAATGATCCAATATTTCACCAAATTAAAGATTATAGAAAAAGTCCCAAAACTGCAAAACAGATTTGTGTATCAGAACTTTGTTTTTTCTTCTTTCCTCTCCCATTAATCATCTCACGACCCCTCAGATTTATCTGGTGACCCTTTGGAGGGGCCCGACCCCTGTATGAAGTAGTTAAAACTAGCTCCACCTCCAGCAGCTACAACAGTAACATGCTGCTCTAACACTGATGCTTCAGTATTAATAATCTAATGATGTCATATATAATAATATATCAGTCAGAGGGACCAAACCACTACTTTTACTGCAATACTTTAACTACATTTTGCTGCTAATACTTGTACTTTGATGTAAGAAGGATTTTTCATAACGGACTTTTCCTTGTACTGTAGTATTTTTACATTGCTGTATTGGTACTTTTACTTAAGTAAAGTATCTGAATACTTCTTCCACCACTGTGCAATGTACACTCACCATTCTACTAATGTCAGTGGCAAAGGTGACGCCTTTGCTTGGTTTATCCTGGGAGCCACTGCTGCTACCTCCAAGAGAGTTTCTCCTAATGATACCTGGGAAAACAAGCAGTACTTGCATTATAATACACATTTAGACGTTAAATTGTCACATATTTACCAGGTAATTACTCTGACAATTCCCTAATAGAAAGAAATATGGATACTCTTCCTTACCTTGGAGTGGCAAAATGTCCAAGCGCTGCAGGCTGTTTCTGCGGGACGAGGGGAAACCGCTGCCCTTGGACAGGCGGCGCTGTCGATTGGACAACATAGCAGCAGGAGAGACGATGCCTGGAGGGGGAACCTTTCCCATCTTCTCATACAGCTCCTCAATCTCTCGCTTTTGGGCAGCTTGCAGGGCCTGCACCTCTGTCAGATGTCTGATGAAGGACAAACAGTAACAAATGTGAGCGGTTAAAAGTCCCATCTTTTGGTGCTTTGGAAAGTCAAACAGTTAAACAGGACCTTGAAAATCCTTGGAGGCTTGGAAGGAAATTAAGGTCTCAAAAAGCTTCTGATTATAGATGATTTCTCAATTTTCTTTTACTTGACATGATTAAATAAAATAAATAAATAATTCTACAAGATCTTTGATATTTTAAAAATAATTTTCAGTAACTTATCAGGCAAAACATTTTTGTTGGATCCAGCTTCTCGAATGAGAAGATTTGCTGCTTTTTCTGTTTTCTGTATTTATAATTTGATTATGGGATTACTGGGATTTGGACTGTTTGTTGGACAAAAGAAGCAGTTTGATGACATCATGCTGGGCTCTGGGAAACTGGCATTCTTCAACAGATGAATCCATAATGAAAATAATAGTTTGTTTCAGCTCTACAAAATTCATCAATAGATCTGAGCTCTACAAAAACCTAATGATGGAGATATGTGTTCATAAACAAGTTGCTCATTTTTAGAACTGGTGATTTAACCTTAAACATTCATTATAAAGATGGAGAGCAGAAAATGAGGCCTTAATAACTTTTCATTTTTACTTCTTCTTTTGTTACCCCAAAGCACTTTGTCCCAAGACAATCATAATAGAAAATTAGCAATTGGAAAATGTTTAAATTTAATGCAAAAGTGAATGTGGGAGCCCAGACAAAAGACCTTTTTTACTCCCTTTACAAGTATTCATATTCGACCCCATTTAGTTGACTGCTTCAGATTTTCCTGATGAAACCATTTTTCCCTCTTCAATTTCATAAATAGCTTTGTCCTCTGTTCTCTGTCAATATACCTTTTCAGAGTTGTACTGTTATTTTGGGCATCTTCAGTGGTGTCACTTACTTCTCTCTAAGTTCCTGAAGCTCTTCCAGCATTTCTTCATCATCACTGTCTGAGTCATCACTGCTTAGGTAGGGAGTATTGCGGTTGTATGTCATCATCCATAAATGGTGAAGGGCATTGCTGTACTGCGGGCTGCCTGCCGCTCCGTCCCACAGCCTCCCCTCCATCTCGGCAGCTGTCACTGAGAGTCCGCTGTCTGCAGACGTCCCCATCAGGCTGAGGCTGTACGCCCTCCTCCGATTCCTCTTCCTTGTCCTCTGTCGTTCCCCAACAACCCCTGCCTCCTCTTCTTCCTCCTCGTCCTCTTCTTCTCTGTTTTGCAGCTGCTGCTGCTGCTGCTCCTGACTACCAGTCCATCCAGTCTGCCCATCAACCTCCTGGAGGACCCCTGTCGACCCTCTGTGGGGATGTGGGTGAGGAGGGGACATGGTGAGTGAGGTGCCCAGGCTGGTCTCGGACTCTCCCTGTTCCTCTGTGCTGCTCTCTGATGGGGTGCTGCCACTGTCTGCTGGCTGTGGTGCAGCAGGTACAACGATGGCGACAGGCGCAGGGATGTCCATGCTGGGCGTCACCTGGAATCGCCCAACAGTCACTGGTGCCGACTGTACCTCTGTAATATAGAGGAAGAAAATGTGTTAATCAGTGTATGCAGTCCACTACACAAAATTTTAACAAGTCTGGTTCCCCTTCAAAGAAAATGTACGTTAATTACCTGATTAAGTATCTAAATTTATGTCTAATATATGGATTTTTTGATAAATAACATGTTATATTGGTTAATACCAATACAAGTCACTTGCAGTGTATCTCTCTACTTACTTTTAGAGTCCATGAATAAGAAGTTGTAACATCTGGGCAGCCAATTTGTAGGAGTGACTGCCAATCATTGGCTAAACAGTAGCAATTGTTCTCTAATCTGATCAGAGCTGATTGATCAGTAGAACAAAGCTCCACTCAGTCATGACTGCCAGAGTTTGATTAAATCTAATAAGGTGTTTTATTGCCAACAACCTTGGAAGAGGTATCACGCTTTTGTCATTGTGTCTTATTTCCTAAAATAGTAACTTCTCAGAGTATGAAGATATCCGCTATAGAGCTTTCATTTATGGCAGCGATTATAACTCATAATTGTAACAGGGTTGTTTATCTGCTGTCACATAAAATGGAGTGACGCAAACAGTCACTGCATGCGCTCACAGCTGCAGACCATTTTAGGGTTTCAGATCCTGCAGTACCTCAGTTCGCCCACTAAGTGTCCTCCTTACAGTAAGCACAGGAAGCGTCTGGGTCTGTGCCCACTGAAACAGAGGGACTTTGTTCAATGTGGGCTTCTGAGGACGGTATAAATACAGACAGGTGTGGATATGGAAGGAGAGGCCTGTAACGAGCACGGCTGCTCACTGATTGGTTCTTGCCGGTGGGTAGGGCTGCAATCACCTACGTTTGTGTTCATACTGAATGGAACATTACATCCAGACTCCTGGTTACGCAATGGCTGCTGAGGCACCGCTAAGAGGTGATAATGTCACCCAGGATACAACGGAGAGAAAGAGAAAGGGAGCTGAAAACAACTCAAAAGGCAAATTGACCGTAACTGAGACATCAGACTGTATTTAGACCCAATACATCATAAAATGCAGCAGAGAAAAAGAAAAACGTGTACGGCTGTATGGCTGTGGGTGCATTTGTGTGTATACACAAGCGCGTGTGGGTTTGTTTGGGTTGCAAACAAAAACATCATACAGAATGTCATTTTCCAGCTCTCCAAGCCCTACGGTAGTAACATACATCACATTAGGTGTTTATGATCCAGAGACGGAAGAAAGGCTGTTTTAGGAGCAAAAGAACATGCACAGGATTTCTTACCAGAGGCAGTGGAGGAGGCTTTTGGTTTGGAGCTACTGGCATTCATCTCGGGTACAGGAGGATGCAATTTAGGGCTGAAGGATGATAACTAGACAAGAAGAATAAACATTATTAGCATCAGTGCTACAGCCAATTGGCCAGATGTGATCAATCCACATTAAATACAGTCTTTTTCAGTGTTCGTGTTTCAGCTATCAGTTCATTCATTCAGTCATGGCGGGACACCAACTCAGTTTTTAGTGCCACAGTAATCCCTGGCCTAATGCTAGCTTACATAAAGTTATCTCAATCAGTGCCAGGCAGTGCAGTACACAGTTTTTGGAAAAAGACAGCTCAAGTATCTGAGCAGTCATCGGTTTCAGCAGATACCCTGAGTTGAGGTATTGGAGGAGTACTGGAGAAAAAGTTGTATTGGTTTGTGCCTAATTTTTTTTTATTAATCAATGAATCGTTTAGTCTTTAAAATGTCAGAAAATTGTGAAAAAATATCATCGCTATTTCCAAGAATCCAAGTCAGGATCTTCAAATAGTTTGTTCTGTCAAACCAACAGTCCAAAATCCAAATATATTCAATTTACAATCATTTAAAATAGAGAACAAAGGGTAAATTCTCACATTTACATTTGGAAATGAAGAAATATTTGGCATTTTGGCCTGATAAATGTCAAACGATTAATCAGTTATCAAAATTGTTGAATTAATCAACTAGTCATTTCAGCTTCAATTTGCTTACACATAACATAGCTGTAAAGGAATCTCAGCTGATATAAATTCTGACATAAAAGTAACCAATGGTGACTCACGGTGTTTTCTGGGGTCTCTGGGGGTGATGGCGAAAGATCTGACGAGTTTGAACTGGAGACTTCTGATCTGGGTGTCGTCTGGGCTGGAACTTGGGCAGAGAACGGGGCCACATAACTGTGGAGACTGTCCTCCTGGGTCAGGTTGGGGAGACTGGAGAGTCCAACCTGCTGCAGAGGCTCCTGAGGAGCCTGTTGAGGAGTGGAAGGCAAGGAAAGTGGAGAGACAGCATGTGGGCGGGTTGGGGGTCTACTCAGAGGAAAACCCGATCCATCCATTTGTAGTGTATTCTCAGGGCTGTGGTAGATGTTGTTCTGAGCTGGCATACCAGGTGTAGGGTAAGAAACTTCTGCTGGCGTGGTCTGGTAATGTTGTGGGTAGACGGATTGGTACCCTGACTGTGGGGTCATGTGAGCGGGTAGCTGGGGGTGGAAGCCTGGAAAGGAGGGTATCCCCTGGGTGGACAGGCTCGCAGGAGGGATGAAAGACTGGGCCATGCTCATGGCCATAGAGATGACGTTAGCCAAAGAAAATAGGGGCTGCGTGTCTGAGGGCCACATGTTGGGATGCTGAGCCGCAGGTGGGGACATGGGGACGCTCTCATTGCTGCCTGGGCTCGGGGTCTCATTCAGAGGACTTGGGGAGCCCGGGGCTGGGGAGGAAATGGAGGGGAAAGTGGGGTTACTGGCTACACGTGTGAGGGGAGGATGGATCCCTGCTGTTTTTGGAGAGCCTGAAGTACCTGGGTATGGGAATGGGAAGTGAGTGTTGCCCATGTAGGGCAAGTGGTAGTGCTGGTGGTGGGGCAGAAGAGAAGCAGGGTGGTGATGGTGCTGATAATGGAGGGGAGACCCTGGAAGACAAACAGATTTACAGTTTTAATTTGTTTGTGTGGAGTCATCTTAGGTACAAACTGTGCAAGAAAAAACATGTACAGTAAGTTTCTCTTAATGTCCAATTTAACTTGTGCATCATAACACCTAAGAAGTGTATTTTTAAACAGGAATTTTCTTCGCACCGTTGCAGTGGAATTTATTGGACAGAGTTGACCCAGAGAGACAAGTTGTATCGCTTGTTCTACTCGTCTCCTCAGAGTTTGGTCGGTACAAGTGTTTCCTCAGCCCTGCCAAGGCATACGCCATGTGGAGCAGAAATCTTTCCTGTACTTTCAAATAATGGGTTTCCATGGTGAACAAAGTTGTTTTGTTTAAAGCACTATCCGACTATAATTCGTAAGCTGGAGCAGTTGCACACCAGGCTTAGTGTACATGGCTGTGAGGGATTCAGCATCAATAGAGAGGGTAAGGCTTTTAGGATTGACATTTTAGAGGAGTTTAAATGGAACACACGTGTGTGTACACAACTTTTTGGGACTGATTGTGAGATTAAAGTAGTCAGTATTGCTACATCACTCTGCAAGGAATAGTCGAGGATGCCAATATTTTAGCCTCATCCATTGATTCGACATTTACTTCAACAATAGCTCCACAGTTATAAACCACACCTCCTGTTGCTGATGATGCAAACCAGCCTCTACTCCTCTACTTTCCATGCTGACAGAAACATACGTAGGTTAGGCAACACTCTATAACAGTGGCGGTTAGCCAAGAGGCATTGCGAAAGCGACCATGCAGTGAATGTCCAGCAGAGAGGGGACGCAGGACAAGAGGGGATGAGGATGTTCAGATGGCCACAAAGGCCGAAACTGGGGGCATATGGGGGATATGTGTTCTTTAATTGACTTCAAATGCCCCTCCTGTGGTGAAGGAGACTTTTAACGGGGGAGGAGGCTTTCTTGGAAATCCTGTAGGAGTTTGTGCTGGCAAACAGATGTTGTGGAGTATCACAGCAGTGTAGAAAAGCTTATGCTTTACAGCGACAGCATTCACGGCTCCCTAAAAGCCAGAAAGCGCCCTTCAGGTGAGGTAATTACCCAAGAGGCCCTGCTGCAAGGCAGACACAGACGAAAGCTTTGAGGTGTGGGGATGGTGGATGGCGCCATGCGAATGTCTGAACAATACCAAGAACGGGCCCTGAGGAGGGGGGTGGGGGGGTTTATGAGGTAGCAGAGCTTTGCTTTGACTTATTCTCTGCCAAAGGACTGTAACAATTTTTCAGTGTGGTGAAACAGTAAACAATGCTTGGCTTCTTCACGTGGGGACCAGAGGGAGGGGCAGAAGGCTATTTACCTGGGGCGTTGTGGAAAGACTGCGAGCGTATAAGAGGTCGCGCAGGTGAAGTAATGTCTGCACTGAAGACGTCTCCATTGGGGCACGGAGGAGAGCCACGTACCCCTACACTCGGGTTAGCCACACTGAAGTCTAAGACAAGACACACACATGCATGAGATAAAGCCAGTGCACCCACGTCCGCGCACACACACACACACACACACACACACAGTGATCATGCACAGAAAAAAAAAAAAGATGCAACTAATATGAAAGTTAACCTTACATGCGGTGAGAAAGAAATTCTTTATGCAGTTCACACACACTTGATGTTACAAGATGAATTTACAGATTTCATGAAATGATTAAAAAAAGAGCAGGGAGCCAAGCCCTAAGGAGCTCATTCATTTTCAGATTCATATTATATTTAATCTCCTTCAGCATCAAATTATCCAGTTTCCCCTCATGGATGAATTAAATTCATCATCAGATCAGACATGAGACTTACCAGGCAGAGAAGAGGAGGAGTGTGTTCGAGGCAGGGTGTGACTGTGCAGATTAGGCTGTAAGAGAGCACATTTAATGAAACTCAGTATTCACGTCTACTCATTACTGACAAAAACGTTCATGTTAAAAATGTTCAAATGTGTCTTATATTTGAGTTGAAAGGTGACTTTATGATGCAGCAGCAGTACAAAACTACTGGTTTGCTCACCAGTATTAATACATGGGTAGGGGATTTTTATGGTTGGGGTACTAGTGAGATATAGATCTTTTAATAAAATCTCAAAATTGCAGCAGTGCAGCAGAGACTGAGATATCACTAGCACACTAAAAACACTAGATGGTACACTTGCCAAAATGCAACTCATTAGCATCTTTGATTAGACCCTCCCCGCCTGGTCAACACCCACATGTTGTAGCGCTGGCTTTCTGCAATCATTTTGCAATTTCTAAGCCAAACCCGAGATATTTGGGTTATGTCACTTGAGTAATTTTATCCAACTTGACAAAGCTCCCTCCAAAACAACAAGAGATTATATAACTGTTTTCACAAATTGAGTTGTACAATCTTGACTGGTAAGCTGGCACTAACATGTAAAAGCTGTCCGATGCCCACTAAAACATTGTATGCTTCAGGCTTTAGATGCCACACTAAGGACGACCCTGTGATATGACCTCAGATATACGTGTATGCGCTTTCAGTGGAGCATATATTAAGTGGACTATAGTTTTTTTTTCTCTGTTAATACTATTGTAGGAAGGCTGGAGAAAATATACTGATAACTGGTGAAGAGCTCTTTCCTCGATCATGAAAATATTCCAAATCAAACAGCCATTTGACACAAAATATCTTCCTCAGGTACATCATCGCTCTCATACAGCTCACTCTTGAATTAGACAGATACCTATACAGGAAGCTTAGAGTTGCAGCTATAAAAAAAAAACATTAGGAGGAAGTGGTTAAAACCTACTTAACCTGCACAACAAAACAAAGAATAACTTCATCAGAAATCAAGAACTGGAATTTTTGAGACAGTGGAAAAAATGGATTAAAGGGTTTATTCAAAGAGGAGGCAGATGTCACAGCTGATGCCAACAGCTGTAACCAAATCAGTGTTAAACACACTGCATGGCTTAAATGATTAAACTAAGTTAACTTAAGTTAAATTAAGTTTTTGTTTTCTTTTTCTCTCTTCTTGTGTATGTGTATATATGTAGTTTTTAAATTTGCTGTAAAATATATACATATTATAAGAATGCTAGTACAATTGTTATCATATGTAAGCAAGTATATATACTTAAAATGCATTAAGGTGTATAAAAAAGAGCTGTTTCCAAATCCAATGTTTTTAACCAGTTAATATAATCATTTATGGAAAGCCATTTAACCTCCATAATATGAATGACTCTTCCAATTTGGCTCCATCTGTAAGAGCTAAAAGTCAAAGAAGAGATCTGTTTTCTGGAAGTGATGGGAAGAGGAAACCAGAAACTGTTGGACAAGAATGAATTTCCACGGATTCAACTTCTATTTATAAACCATATATCTTCCCAAAACTCTTAGAATAGCACCCTACCTCAGAGACTCAACAACCCAAGCAGAGATACCTAGAAACTGGGGGTCGTGGGTTTCTCTCTGAATTAACTAGCTAGATCTGGTTTTTCGGCTGGGCAGTGTAGATGAATGCATCCATAATGGTTCTTTGTAGGATGTGGTCCATGCACTGTTTTTAATCAGGTGCTGGAGCGGAGCCAGGAGAGATTTGTTACCGGTGGTTCTGGGTAATTATGCAGCCAGGGGGTCGGAAACATGGTGAACAAGGTAGATAGTTGGCAGTTGCGGTTTACAGCTCTCACTTGTCTTTTGTCCTTCATGAAACTGCACATTATTCTGTTCTGCATCATTTATGAACATCTTTCGAGCATTTCTTTTTATGAGAGGGTACAAGAAGATTGTGTTCTTTCTCTGTTGTACAGAGAGGAACACATCCTGGCAGAACAGACGCTTCTTTTCCTTCATGCAGACAAATCTGAATGTATCTGATTAGTCATTATGTCATCTCTCACACAGCATGGCTTTGCTCCAAACAAACCCTTTTTTTCCTTCTGCATTTTACAGTTTCACAAAATCTTGATTCAGAGAGGCATAATAAATCCAAACATAAAGTATTTTACCCATTCAGTGTGGGCAGATGTGCTGGAAAGTTCGTTATGGTGTAAGCACTGGAAATGATTTGTGGTTTTGGGAACAAATAAATGTGAAAAAAAAAGGAGGCATGGGGTAGGTTGCCACAAATCACAGCTTTTTATGATATTAGTGCTTTTAGTAACATCATGTTCTAAATGGGAGTGCTACCTCAGGTGGCTTTAAGAACAATTAACCTTCTATCTTTAAGGGCAAATCTCAGGAGGGATTGTGGACGATGAGGAAAGCACTCTAGTGAGGTTTTTTTATTTCCAGCATAGGAAGCAATACACAACAGCTTCCCACTTGCACCAGATTTATGAGTCCGCCTTAGACAACCACAGCCCGACACAATATAGCTGATGTAATTTACGATGATCAGACAGAGCAGTAAAACACAAGCTCAGTTCCTGTTACTTCCTTTGTTGCTGGCTAACAATTGCCGTGATGTGGATTAGTGCAAAGGAGCAAGTGCCGCCGCTGACCTGAGAGGAAGACAACGAGTTAACCCCGTTGTGGAAAGCAGGCTGGGGAAGTCGGTGACCGCCGGAATGAACCAGCTGTTCTTTCGCCATCAGAGCCTCAGCCCGTTTGATGATGTCACCCAGGCGGTGGATGAAGCCTTCCTTCTCTGACGGCAGGATGAACTCATTGTGCACCTTGAAGACAAAAGGACAGTGGTGGAAGAAGTATTTAGATACTTCAGTAAAAGCAGCAGTACCACAAAGGGAAAATACTCTATTACAAGTAGAAGGCCTGCGTTAGTAAAAGTACACAAGTATTATCAGCAAAATGTTCTTAAATCATCAAAAGTAAATGCAGAAAAACGGCTCCTGTGAAGGTTATTTTATGATATATTAATTGTAATTACCCTTTTTACTGTTTTAGCTGTTTGTAAAGGAGCTAATTTGATTTAGTTTTTATAGTAGAAGCATGAAGTAGTAGAACATAGCTGTAGAACTGTACATAATTACAGTGCTTGCGTAAATGTACTTCCCCCCACTGACAAGGGAGATGCCTCTAAGAACAATAGACACTTGTTGTCTATTTGTATGTCCATCCATGAAATCCACACCCACCCAAATTCACACCCATCTACCCTCAGCTAATGCTTATTCTCGGGGAAAAAAATACATAAATCATCTCATGTAAATCCACAAAACAGCACTTTGTTAGAGTTCTGACTTTTGCATATTCAAGCAGTTTTGAGCACTGCTGTGAATTGCGGGTCGGGGCGTGGTGACCATTTCCTGTCAGCATGGCATAATTCAGCTCATTTGAGCTCCGCACTGAGAACCACAGGAGGTGTTGTGATGCCAAGAGCCCCTGCTGCGCCAAGACTCAGTAAACAAAAGCCCACTGTGTTTTAGAGTGAGGAAAACAGTACATTCAGTGAACACAAAGTGCTGCTGCACACGTTGCCTCATCACGTCTTCCTCACACAGGCTCTCATATGTACCTACTGTACATCTCCGAGCCTCTAATGAAGCTTGTAGACAATAACAGGGGGGGATGGGGCTGCTTACCTGCGTCATTCACTTGTCAGCAAGTTAGATATAATATCAGCCAGAGTTAACATTGATAAATAAGAGGCTTTTAATTGGAAGCAGGGTTGAACAAGTTCAGCTGAGATAGAGGAATCTGCCAGGCTTATCAGCTGAGCTCAGTTATTTATCTGTGTACAAATCCTCGACGGTTGTAGGAGGTTCAGTCTTCAAAAAAGACTGATTACTTCCACTGTTTACTCTTTAACACCCGGTTTTATCTCTTCATGTCTCCTCAGGTAGCTTTAACGAATTTCATTTCTTTTTGTGGAAGCTACATGATGTTAACACTGAGTGAAATATTAAAAATCAAGACTCCATACTTTTAATAGCTAGGCCGTTCCATCAAACAGTAATATTTGATGTCTTGTTCATCATTTTATTCACATTTCCCTAAAGTTTAGCCTGATATGTCTGCTATTTAGAATTTAAATTAATGTTCTGTCAGTTTGAGCAATGTTTGGCTGCGTAGCATGAGTTTGTAATGAGTAGCTCATGCATATTTCCATAAAGAATCATTCGATCTTGGAGAAACTTAAAGAATACAAACTTCAAACATTTCAGCGATTCTTCATTTTGTTATTGTAACCAAATATCATCCATTTACATTACATTACATTAAAAAAAAGAGTCCAATAGTGGACATCCAGATCCTAATCATCACAAAAATCAATTCTTATTTGATTGTCAACTGTTATATGTCAGCAAATTTCATGAAAATTCAATTCAATTAATGTTTCTGAGCTACCTCACTGCAGATACACGGCAAAACTAATGAAAGAGACCTGTTTTTACCTGATCAAAGTGTTGAATTATTGACACTCTGAATATAATACCTGTTCATTATTGTTTGGCCAGCGACTGAGCACCATTAATGACTCACCATGACAGCGGCGATGTCTTCTGGGTTATCTCCATCCAGGTCAAATTTGAAGGTCACCATCTTGTCATTGTGTGTCTGCAGCTGGCACTCCACCACCCGATCCACTTTATCGGAGAGCTGCAGAGAAGCACGGGATCAATGGCAATGACAGGCGTCTGTTTACCCTCTAAAACACTGACCGAAGTTAAACACGGGAAGAACAATATGTTTTTGTATTTGTGTGTGTCTGAGCAAACATGTAGTCACGTGAACATATGTGTGAATCTACTGTAACACGCTGTGTGCTTGTGTGTGTGTGTGTGTGTCGCACTATGCACTCTGAGAACCACTGTATGCACATGTGGTTAGGCATGATCTGTTTGTCTCTGCCTCCAGTCTAAACACGCTCATTAAAAGACCACAGAGTGTCCTGATCAGAAGAGAAATGTACTGCGGTTGCCGGGGGAAGAACTGCATAGCTACTGATAATGTTGCACAATCAGGGTGGATCTCCACGGCTCACTTATAAATCAAAAACACCTCCGCTAATCCCAACAACTCAATTCAGATGGTTGATTTATTTGTTTATGATGCGAATAAATGGATTTGAAGAGTTGTAATTAAACAAAACTTTATTGTACCCCTGTGATGCGCAGCCTCGATCGCGCTCTCCTCCTGAACAGCTTCCCAGCAGTTCGCCTGGCAGCCGTTTTTTCGTTCTTCTCCGAGAGGCCCTCGTAGCCGTCACTCAAGCCTGATGTCACGTCGGAGGCGTAGCTGCAAAGAAATAAATTACATGTGCTACGGTTTAGAAAAATATGCACCAAAAAGCCACAGAAACATTCCTCAATATCGTAATTTCAAAGTTGACTCATCATCTTTAACAGAAGTGCAAAAGGAACTGAATATCCATCACACGTAATAATAAACAGCACTCTGAAGTGTCAAATAAAATCTTGATGTGTAACAGTGGCTTGTCTCTTGGGTGTAAACAGTAGAGTTTAACTGGGCCTGTTCAGAGCGTATAGGAAGCTGGTGTTCATCCAGAGGAAGCAACATGTCTGTGTGATCTGTTGTATTTATGCAATGAATGAGTTTTGGGTTTCAGAGAACTGGAGGACATTCAGTGAATTTTATAAAAAGCTTTGGTTCTGCTAATTGTGTCTCCTGGGCTTTTTTGGATTGCTGTGGTCACAGACTGCCCTCCGTCCACCTCCCCAACATAGGCAGCAAACATTTACAGCCTACTGGTTGGCAACATGCACCCGTCTCTATTTAAAAACCTCCAACTCACGGGTTATTCAAGTTCACAGCAAAGGCTGTTCTTTCCTTTAAACGCTGAGTACATGGAGATTAGACAAAATAAGATCAACAATTTGTGTTGATATTGAAAATGATCCTTCTGTTTTGTGATCTTTGAAATGCGGCACTGCTCATCGTCAATCCAGAGTTTTTTTCTCAGAGGAAAAAATTTAAAAACTGGGAGTCTGTTTTGGATCCTAAACAGTGTCTGCCTAAGCTGTTATGAAGCATGATGAAGCATGATACTTAACCAGACTTGACATTTATTTCAACCCACTAAGTACAGGTCAGATAATGCTGATACACTGTCAGTCACAGACATGAGCCTCAGCTGATACCTTCCATGTTCTTTAATACTTCCTGCCCAATTGCTCCATTGACAGAAAACGTATTTTGAACTATAATTACAACCCCCTAAGACACACACACACACACACACACACACACAAGCTGTCCATCCATTGTCGGCCCTCATGCCGAGAATAAAGCTGCTCTCTCCCCAACATCCCACCAACATGGAAAACAGGGCCTCCACAACATCTGACGGCCAGTCACACAGAAACCTGCAAGGGTCCATTCTGCCTCACTGCAATGAAAACACAGAGGAGCCTGTCGATTGCCTCGAGCTTGTTGTCACAGCCCCACAGATGTGGAGTAGGAGGAGGAGGAGTTTTAGACGGAAGACCAGGCATTTCTACTACATTCACATTGATTTTCAGGACCTAATTTAAATAAAGAACGGACTTTGGACCTCTATTGTTCCATGGATGGTAAAAAAAAAAAAAAGAGCAGAGTGAAAAGAGGAAGGTGAAGAACTTTACCTGTCCACGGGGGAGTTGAAGCCACTCTGGGGTCCTGAGTTGCCATGTTCTATGTTGTTGGATACTGCAATACTCTGTGAATAGAAATGAGTGATGTGGTAAGGTAAAGACACTGTAAAAGATTGCCATTGATTCTTCTTGAAGCTTTAGTACAAGACAGTAGCCAGGAAACATTTCAACATATTGAATTTGAAGTGCAGAAGTATTTGATTTAGTTCAAATCAGTTACCTCTACACAAAATGTTTTATCTTAGCATTACTTATATATTAATTAACCGTCAAATTCCTCAATTTGGTTATTTGTTTTGATAAAAATAGTACATGGTCATGGTTTCTAGCCATGTAAGCAGTGTGGCTTCTAGGTATAGCAGTGTCGGTCTGTCCACCACAGTGGACACAGCGTGGTTGTAGACTTTTGGTCTTGTTCAAACACTACTTAATCTAAAAATGACAACTGTGGCCACATAACTGTAAAAAAAACTGGCAAAACAATTAGGTACAAAAAATTCTGGGTAGTTACCAATGAACAAGTAGGTAAACCTTCATTTTATAAATTTCTCATCATGCAGCTAAGAATTATCAACCATAGTTTTTATTAAGAACTATCCAGGAACTATTTCTTCACCATTTCTTTGAAGGGAAAAACAGTTAGTCCAAATTTTTTTGCACACTTGGTCGTAAGGGATGTGTGATGTGCCGTATTGTAAAGTGCTGCTTTCCGTCTATGTGTTGCTTATGTAACTGTGTCAACGCTGCATCCGACAGTGTAATGTTGATGAGGGAGGTCTCATAAAGTCTTGAAAGTCATCCTTTCCGCCACCACCACCCTGCTCGCTCCACTTTGATAACAAGCTCTTTCTTGAGGCCACTCACCGAGGGGAAGCGGAGGGCTGGGATGGGGAGACCGTTTGCAGTCGGGTTGTCGGTGTGCGTGGTGGGAGGGGTCGTGTTGAAGCTGCCGGCCTCCAGGGGATCCTGAAGCCCAGAGGAGCTCAGATAGCCGTCCGTCTCACAGTCAGCTGTTTCAACAAAGGACCTAAACCATTAGCATGTGACCAACTGTGGTCTGATTGACTGACACGAACTGTACCATACACACACACACACACACACACACACATCAAATGACCCCAAACTGAGACTTAAAACATACACAAACACATAAACAACGACAATGACAACAATGCAGAAGACACACAGAGGATGTTGGATGTATTGTTAATCAGACTGATTTACTAGGACCCCTCAAAAAGAATATTTGGGCCTTTGCATTTGGTAAAAACTGAGAAATATTCAATAGCTACAGCATAGCACACACACACACACACATACACCACGAGATAAGACTAACAGGGACTGAATAATTTAGTTATCCACAGTTTTACATTTCACTGTATGCCTCCCATGTGCTCTCAGATCAGAACAACTTGCTGTTCAGTACAATTGTACAGTTAACACAGCGAAAAAAATGCATCAAGAGTTTATGATGTATTGTGACCGGAATAAAAAATAAATCAAAACGGAAAGTTAACTCTGACGGACCCATCTGACGCACATGTGACCGAAACATGACGTGGGTTAAAAGGCGTAATGTATAAATGTATTCAACTCTAGAATACTATAAATTATAATAGTTGTGCAAATGCATAGATATGCCTAAAAGGTCAGTAGTTCATAAAAGTCATCCTATTACAATTGCAGGACTAGTTTTCTTACTTACACCTTACATACAATGCATTTTGTGTACTTTTATGCTGTGGGCCAGGGTGAGGGATGGAAGGGAGGCTGGGTGGGGAAGGGTGGACCATGGGCTTGTTTGAAAATTATAAAAAGAAAAAAATATGTTTTTGTAAAGCTGTATTTCCTGTGAAATTTTACAAATAAAAAAAGTTTAGTAAAATAAGGCTGTTTGGATTAAAGCATTGTTGGTTAGACCCTTTCTATCTCCAAAAAACTCTGCAGAAGCTGAAGGAAACTGCCTTGTTTTAAGCTTGATGGCAGTTTCACTTTCATATATATTTTCAAACCATTTTAAAGGGTGTTGATGAGCCTAAAAGGTTGTAATCCCTGAACTAGAAATAAGAAAATGACCAAACTTGGAACAAACTTTTCATAAAATGAATAAAGTCACATTAGGTGGCTCACAATTAGCAGAAGACAGGCTGTTGTGGCGGATGTGGAAGTGCTGGTCCGCCTCGGGCTCTTCTGGCTCTGCAGGGTAGTTGGAGCTCACGCCAGAGTCCACAGAGCTGGTGACGGGGGACATGATGGGGGTCGGAGGTGTCAGGGCCGGGGTGGGGGACTCTGCTGCAACCACGTGGCCGACTTTAGGTGAGGGCGGCTGAGTCTCAGCTTCTTCTTCTAGGGCTTCTTGCTCCTGCTTCTTCCTCTGCTCCTCCGCCTGCCGCCTCAGCTTCTCTCTCTGGCGCTTGATGGCGGTCACCCTGTCCCGTATGGCCTTGGCCACGAGCTTGAAGTCTGCCTCGCACACGAAGCCAAGCACGACCTGCATAACACCACGCAGAAATGGTCAGGGCACAACATGAACACATGTGTATAAGTCACGGTCCACGATGTGCCACCGTGATTTGCAGACCATTACGCAGGTCTGTTGCACTTAATGACCCGATCGTGCAAGTTGTGACATCAAGACTTCTTTGATGTACTAACAGCATTTGTTTTGTAAAATCAGCACACATTGACTGCATTCTTTTGAATTTCTCAGCTTCTCGCACAGCCTCTTGTGACACCCAGTCCAGCACAGTAGCGGGACACTCAGTCCAAACCTGCCTCTCAACACAGAGTCAAATTACCGCTAGATCAGCCGGACTAGATGTCCCCCGCTGATAATAATTTGATCTTGATGAAAACTGCCACAAAGAGGTAAACAAGTAAGGAATTGTGGCTTGCATTTTCATTAAAAGTGACCTCTATGGAGAGGGTTTTGGAGGACATAAGACCCTGTTTTGTAACAAGCAAGAGAGTCATTATATTATTAAAGACATGACCTCAGCTGCTTCCTGAGACACCCTCTCACATTTCCAACCACTGATGATTAAATGTTGAGCGGTGCCCTTGACACACTCTGCAAGGCGTTCTCTTTATGGGTTGGAGCGCATATCAGTGTTTCTGCTGTCATAACAGAACCATAAAAAGAGCATAGTGATGTTGGGGTGCATTAGTTAGGCTGCTTTCACTGTGTGGGGTCAAGTGTCTCAGACAGGTAACTCAAAAGGGAAATTTGTCTTTCGCTAATAATGTCAGAGTCTATGATATGATGCCTGAAACAGAGCCTCCGAATCTAATATCTGTATACACTTCTAAAATAAACACTTCAACATTCAAAAGAATATCCATGGAAATATATGGCACAAAATACCTAACACCTTAGAACTATACACCTCTCTTTTAATATGTAATTCAACTCAGAATATTATTGTTGAAGGAGGGAATAAATTAGCCACAAGCATAATTACAAGATTTGAATCCAGATAAAAGTGTCATGCAACCAATCTGCATCTTCTTCAAAGTATCCCGATGAAGAAAATTCCTTCATGAAGGGGGTATTAGATGATTAATAGAGCTAAAAACATTGGGGTCGATTCCATATTGAGTGAGATATTGTAAGTGTCCCCCCCTAAAAAACCTATAAAAGTCTATCATCATAAATCAAGATCAGGATACAGAGAAGATGTGGGTGGTTGGCTAGCTGTTAATCTGAGATCAATTACTCAACTTCCTCACTAATGGCTGGAACAAACTGGATCAGTGAAGTAGTAAAGATTGACCTTACAGCCACATGTCTGCATGTGTCAGCTTACCATCTCCTGAGCCACCTCCTCAGGCACGTCCTTGTAGAGCTCAAAGAGGAACTCGATGGCGTTGTTGTCCTTGTACTTCCCGTGCAGCTTCTTGGTGTCGTCCATGCGCAGCCACAGTTTCAGGCCCGACTTCACCATGTCGTCCTCCTCTGCCAGCTCCACATGAACGCCATTGTTCTCCTGGAAGAAGGGGTGGTTCAGGAGGTCCTGAATGGTGTACCTGAAGTTAAGAAAGGAAAAAAGTAGCATCTTAAAGAATGGATTTACAGTTTTAAAACCCAGATCTTGTTTAAATGTTGTTTCCCATCATTTATAATAGTTAATAAAACAATAGAAGATCAAGTATTCTGCAGCAGCTCCTCAGTGGGCATAAACACTGTGGTGTCACTTCAGTAATGTTTAGGCCTAGAAAATTATTATAAATTTATTCTCCAAAAACATGGAGCATGTTCTATTGATACAAAGAGAGATGCAAAACATGCTGACTATCAGGTTACATTGATTTTATCTCTTACAAGCAAACCTGAGACAGAAATTTGTGCAAAATTAAGTCAATACATGCAGTTTGTGCCCCTTTTTCATGAGTTTATCATTATTTCTGAAGGCATAACCTGTTGGCATTGGACCATATTGACACTCAGAAAGAGGCTGCAGCAGAGTGTTAAGTTTCTAAAAACATGTTAGTGTGGTTGTCTTATGCACAATGAAAAGGAAACAGCACTGTAATATAGTCTAAGAACATTTAACACATCCTTTAACTACCTATTAACATGTTAATCCTTCTCTCTGCAGGTGCTAGTTAAGAGAAATTTCTATTGGCATTGTAAAACTGCACTTTTTTTGACTATTAATAGACTTTGTTATCCGATTACTGTTGATCACAGTTTATGTTAATTTCTAGTTGGCTACTGGGGAATTACTGGGAATCACTGGTACCTTTCATCTTTGTTCATACGAATGCAGCCCTCAGTGATCTCCTTGAGTTCTGGGACTTTGACTTTGTAGAAACTGTCAGGTTTCATGCCCTGTGAAAACAATCAAAAGAGGAGATGGTGTCATTTCATTTGTAGGGATTCATACTAATCAAAAAAATACCAGAGATGCTTTTTCTGAAGGGTTTTTCCATTTGGGAGTAGACTGGTACTTTAAGAAGAACAGGTGATCAGCACTCCTCTTCACCTCTTCCAGTTAAACAGTTCTTGTTTTAGAGGAACTCATCAAAGCCATAACAGCCACTCCCACCTGCACCGCATGTGAACGTAATCCTCTGCTTTGTGACATCTGCCACAAGCCAGCATGACATTCGGCTCTGCAATCATGTCAACACCAGAAGAGAACAATACCAAGAACTCATGAAAATGGAAAAAAACCACAGTGCTCCCTTTCCTTCTTCCTTAAACTCTACCAGTCTTTCAGTGGATTTTCAGCTCCTTTATCTCAAGAAAGAAATATTCAGGCAGGACTACTTACTAATATGAAATAAGGGGGGGGTTTTCTGAAATGTTATCATGAGAATGTACATTGATTACAGGAAAGCTTCCATCCCTGTGAAAACATTGATAAGAAAGTAAAGAACCAAGGTCAAAAGAGATGTTTGGCCTACAGATAACCAAGCAACCAGCTGAGATTAGGTCAAAACACCCAAATAATTAGATTCACCAATAAAAGGCTGAGTGGTACACTTTGCTATCACATTTACAGACTGACATGTCACACAGTAACTCTTTTTTTTCTTTCTTGTTATGACCACAAGTCGTTTTCCGGGGATATTTCTGTGTTCTGTTTAAAGTGAGACGAATGACAGAGTTGAGACACAAGTTGTTAATCAAAAGAGCAACAAGTGTGTTTGACTTGTTATCTGTCTTTAGAGCAAGCAACGATATTGCCAATGATAAATGTTAACCACTCCGGGTGAGTGCAAAAATAAATTGGGGAGTCCAAAAAAAGCTTCAGTGCAATGACAGAAATGCTGTAATCTTATATGAGACTGATTTGTGATCGAGAGGGATCCGAAGAAGAGCACAGAGGTGTCTTTGTTTAAGCAGTTTGCCTCTGTGTCCTCACGGGTACCTTCGGAATAAATCCATTTTCTCTAAAAGCCGAATCGAATTTGTGACTCCTTTCTTTTCCTGTGGTGACAGAGGTGTAGATAAGATCTTGAGAAATATGCTGGTGTCATATTGATTTTGGTGAGTGTGTCATATTTTACGTTTATTGCGCACGCTGTAATAACCTGATTCATGCATTTAATATGAACCCAAAATCATTCTTTTGCACAAATACAAGAATAAAACAATATTACGTCTTACAGGCAACATGAGGTCTTCGCAGCTTTTCTTTAATGCAGATTTCAGCACACTGAAGGAAATACAGTGCATGGACAAAAGTATGTGGACATATACTTTTGTTCTGGAGCTATTTTTTTAATTAAGGAAACTTTTAGAGCTACAGCATACATTTACATGTTCGACAGTATCGTGCTTCCAACAGTTTGTGTTTGACCCTTTCCAGTTTAATGCCTCTGTGCACATAGTGAGGTCTATAAAGAACTGGTTTTCCCAGTTTGGTGTGGAAGAACTTGACTGGCCTGCACAGGGCTCTGACCTCAACCCCATGGTGGCCATGTAGAGTCTGTGAATAGGCATATTCCCACAATACAGTAAGTAGACATTTATTTATTAATTGGTTGTAAAATCAAAACATGTTGTGTGACTATTCACATTTCTAAGATTCTTGCACAATTTATATATGAGCTGCCTTTCATACTGTATATCAAGCTACGCGTCTCACTTTAGGCCCCCTTTATAGCAATCCACTTCCAGTATAAGTCAGTCATATGAGTGAAACATTACGTAGAGTTTCTGGTTTGGTGTTTAATGTGAAAAATGCAGTTGCCACACAAATAAACTGACAGATGTCGCCTGCGCTATTTCCTACTCATCATTGTTCTCTGTATCACAAGGTTGGTTGGACTTCCTTACAGTCAAGAAGAAATAAATAGCTTCCAAACTACCTCACATCTCTTCTCTCATATAAATCTAGTCACTACAGTAATGATCCAGTAACTACTCAACCTTAGATATCCTTCATGTTCGCACTAATGTTGACAGACGTGGTTTCAGGTACAATGCATCTTTGAAATGGAGTGAACTGCAAACTGTCCTCAAACTTGATCCTTACGTTCCTCTTGAAGATTTTACAGCTTTATTATCTGCTGTTTTTTTATGATTCTCGTAACTTTTTTTTATTAATTCCTTGTTTATTGTGTAGTTGTGTTGTTTCTGTCTGCTCATTGTGTTCTTGTCATGAATGTTTTTTGTTCTCTGGTTTCTCTTGGAAAAGAGATTTTTAATCTCAATAATACTGCCTGATTAAATAAAGATTAAATACATCATGAAAGGTACAGCTAATGTGATTTTTATTGAATCTGGTTGCATGGGTAAGTGTCTCCGATTGCACATGGAAAATTATTATGTTTTCTTGTTTGTGGAGGAGCCAGACCCACTCTGACTTGTTGGCATTGTCGCTTTCTCGCTTTCCAGCCTCCGTCAGTCACTGTTTGCTTTGCATATGCGACACGCAAGACAGAAACAGCCCTCTTTGTGGAGTAAAGGGTGAGACATAATTTCCAAAACATATAATTCTAGCGTCGCCTGCTCTTGCCCACCGTAGCGTCATTGCTGTGGTACAGCTTAAAAATACAGAAGCCTAAAGCCGCTGCTGTAATGCTACGCTGTTTCAACTCACCACTGTGCTTCTGGGCTTTTTTCCCTGAGAAGTCCCATATTTTTTTTCTGTATAAAACTTTCTGATATGACTTGAATCAAACATCAGTTCATGTACTTTAAGTGAGCGCTGGGCTGGGAATCAAACCATCTTTAGCCCTTGTCAGATATCTTCCAAAGGCAGAGAAAGATTTTATTTGTTAAGACATTCGTGCTTTCTTAAAATTTCGAGGCGGTTCAGACAAAAATTCAGCAAATGCAAATAGGTCTCTTCAGTTTTCCAAACACTATTTAATGGAGAAAGGAATATTCCAGTGAACATGATAGCGAGTACCAGTTAGAGAAGCTCTTTGAACTGGGGAAGACTCCAGCAATTAGTACCTCAAACATGTGCGAGCCTGCGTCATGATTGCAGGCTGAAAACAGACGAGCGGTCAGATTATGGTACGGTTCTGCGCTTTAAGCTCGTAATGGACAAAACTGAGCCTTTAATATACAAAAATGGGCTTTCATTCCATGAAGGCCCCACTTCTTTCCTAGGATTCAGGATATCCAGATGTATACACGAGATATCCTGCTCCCTAATTACAGTGCGCACATGGAAGAAAGAGAACACATGTGGACCATTACATCTAATACAAGATTAAAAAAAAACAACAAAAAAACAAGGTGGTCTCCTCCTCCTCTTACTCACACTGGTGACTTTGCGGTAGATCTGGGCGGCGTTTTGGCACTCGGAGTACGGGTACTCAGAGGTGGCCATCTCCAGGATGCACATTCCAAAGGCGTAGACGTCCACCGCTTCGTCATACTTCTCCTCGTACATCTCTGGGGCCATGAACTCTGGTGTTCCTGTCAGGGCCCAGAGGGGCACAATTAATAAAAACTTTCCTCCGTTACAATGGAGAATTCTTTTTTGTCACCGAGGGGAAATTTGGTTTGCAGCCAGTCATACACAATATTATCCTTTCACTGCCTACTGTTCCACCAACAGGATGCTAACACTATGAAGAATTTTCATGCGCTGCTAGTGCTTTTGAACGGTATGTGAATATGAACATACCGTATAATATATGTACTGATAGATAAGACATCCTAGTACAATGCATGGCATATAAAACTTTCCTCCCTATGGATTAAAGTCCAACATTCACTCTCCTTTTGACTCTGTTTTAGTCTTCAGTCCACCAACCCTTAGCTGCTTAAATACCCCACTATGTTCACCAGCTAGTCACAAATTTTGTTTTTCTGCTTTTCGGTGCTGTACAGACATCATACCATGAGTTTTTAGAGCTCTTTTGCTGCAAACAGCTGCCTGCTGCAGCTGACAAAAAGGTCAATAAGTATGGTGAGACTAACCAAAACAACAAGCTGAAAGACACTAAAGTGGAACCGCAGAGTCTGCTGATAATCTCTGCGGATTTGTCACATGTAGGTTGTCATTTGATCCACTATTAGTGTAAAAACACCGATTACAGCAGCTTTAAAAATACATCATTGAGTATGAAATAACTCTTGAGTATACAGTGTTTGATTGGGACCTGTTGATTTAAACTCAACAAAAATCAAGTATCAACAAGTCTTCATACTGCCTCTGGTGGATGACACTCCCTGCTTGCACCTGACGGGAAAGACAAGTTCCCACTGAAATTTTAAAGCTGTTTGAGCGATGAGAAAGAAGCAGGGATACAAATATGAGAAACTAATTTGTGGGAAAGAAGAAGGCTTTAATCCTAGACCTACTTTCTTCCTGATAAAAGTAGAAGGAGGTATTTGCGTAAATTATTTGAGGTCCGTAAACATACACAGACCAAATTTACACTTACCAATGACACTTTTAGCAAAGGAGGCACTTTTGAGTGTGGCCAGCCCCAGATCTCCTATCTTAACGGAGCCAGTGGGGCCGGTGATGAAGATGTTGTCACATTTGAGGTCCCGGTGGATGATGGGAGGAGTGCGCGTGTGCAAGAAGTGAAGCCCTTTGAGGATCTGACGACTCCAGCGCTGCAGCAGTTTCAGCTTCATCTCCTTGAACCTCTTCAAATACCTGGAACAAAAGGAAGATCAGACTAAACACCCATGTCTAAACAGATCAAAATGCAGCGAGAGGAGGAAGCTTTTTAAGTGCCAAGAAATAATTCATCTGTTATTTTGACAGTCAAGAGGAAGTTTAAAGTGAGTTTCCTGAATTCTGTCCTAGAACGCTGTATCCAAAGTGAAGTTTTTCTCTGGTCCTTATTCTGCACCAGAAGACAAGCTGTCAAACATGACAGAAGTGTCCTCTTTCTTATGGAAGACGTGGCGAGTTTTATTTGGAAAGAGGATATCCGCCACTTGAGGAATGTGACACCTATTCTTACAAATTCTTGAAAGAAAGCACTCCTCTTAGAATTTGATCTTTAAAAAGAAAAAAAAAAGCAACGCTGCAGTTTCAAGGTGAATCGGATGAAGTGACTTACGTTTTGAGCGTGCCTGAGGTCATGAGTTCAGTCACCAGGATGATGCACTTGTGGCCCTTCACCGTGGACTTCCAGGAGTCGTGGAAGCGGACGATGTTCGGGTGCTGCAGCCCCTTCAGCATCTCCACCTCCTCGCTGAAACGCTGTCGTTCCGCCTTGGTCAGTTTACGAGTCTGCAGAGGAAACAACACGGAGTGAACATCTGCAATGTCATGGCAACTGGGCAAAACTCCATCTGCTGAGGAAGAGCATGTGATACCATCTAAAGCTCCAGAACAATTACTAAATAGACCTTGTGGTGAGATTGTTTTGTCAACAATGAGTGTGTTAAAATGCTATCCCGGATTTGAGCCTTATACTGTTTCCATTCATACATGATTTAAACAGCATCCAGATTTCTGATTGTTGTTGTGCAGGTGTGTCTGACTTCCAGACACCACTCTTCTCATTTCTGTACCGACTGAGTAGTTGTTGAAGATTAACCCAGTTTGGTTTGTGGCTGTCTGGATAAGATGTAATAAGATTTTATTGATCCCCATGGGGGAATTTCAGGTGCCTTATAATGAGACTGAATGTTTCGCTTCATTCTTTCGGGCCAGACATTGTGTTCATGTTATTTAAATTCCTGTTTGCGAAGGGGGTTTGTTTTGTTTTGGTTTTTCAGTCGACATGGAAAATGCAGCACACAGAAATGTGCCAATTTAAGAGTTGGTATTTCTTTAAGTCGACCTATAGCAACTTTCACAGCTGCATCAGTCCCATTCAAGCTCGTCAATATGTTTGTATGTAATTTGCTGCTATTTTTCGTGGATGTCGCTAATTTTCGGGCTCTGGCACAGGGAGATGACAGCTCCATTTTTAATCCTCCTACAAAAGATCCGATTGGCTCAGCTGTTACTCCAACTGGGGGAAACAACCATCAGAGAGCACAACATAAATAAATGAAAAAATTCTGAAATGAGGTCTGAAACCAGGCAAGACTTACTGTTGCAGTCACCGCTCTGCTAGATGTGACTTTACGACCAGGAATTTATGACCAGTGATTTATGAGCAGTACCAGCGTGAGGATTTCATTTTCAGTTCAGCGTGTAGATCATTACATGGTTTATCATCATATTCTCGGTTTTACTAACAAACTTCTACACAACACAAGCAGAGAATGAACATAAACCTGTTTAAGGTGTTTAAATACCACAGTGTCCCAGTTTCTATCAGAGAATATTCAGGTTACTCATGACCGGGATCAGGGCATATACAGGTTTCTAAAACCTACATGTGCAAACACAAACACATAATCGTAACCAGGATACTGTACATGTACACACACCGTAAGTTTAGTTGGATTAAATAAAACAATAAAAGTGAAGGCAAGTCAACAGTTGAGCTTTAGAGCGATGAAGTATGAACGCACACATGCTCTGCTCTGGTCAAGACATGTACGATTACGTAAGTCGGAGGCAGTAAACACAGCATACAAATACACGGGACCTATTTGATAAATCACGCTTACTTTAGCTAATGAGCTCGCTGCGGGATTGGAAACCACTGGTTCATCCATCTGGATGATGACCGTCCAGTTACATAATCGCATTTATTTTCCAATAAGGGGTGCTCTGACTTAACAAATTTAAGGAGGAGGTTTCAGAAATCCATGTAAAACTGAACCAAACACAGTAATCAAGCTGGATGAACAAAGACATTTTTGTGCTTCCTCTAGGATGAATGGCCCAATTTAGCTCCCGTTGGAGTAACTCTGCCTGTGGTGGGTGGTTTGTGGAAAACTCTCTGGAGACTTCAGCACCATGAATCCTGCATTGAGGCGGATTTCTGGGAAAAATGCTCTGCATATGTTTATGCTTACAATCAACTTGACCGCTACTCTCTCTCTTTCCTCTGCTCTGCTCTCTCCCAGCGAGGAGGTGCTGCTGCCTCATCAACACAGGAGGCAGACTGTCTGAAGGACCCGCGCTGTCTGAAGTCACACAACGAAAGAACCCTTTTACCTGCGTCAGTCACCTGTCAAACTGTCATATTACACCAGCAAACATGAGGCCCTGGGCTCAAAAGCAAGACACAGAGGCGACTTCTAGCCAAGGGGATTTGCGTTTACGTCGTCAGTGATCAGTTTATGTGAACACAGGCTAGTGCTTATACTTCATTTGTGAGACCTCTGTCAGAAATGCTAAATGGTTTGCAAAAAAGGAAAATATCTTGGGTTAAGAGTAAGAATAATGATTAAAACGTGTTTAGGCAAGCGTCATCAGGGTTCAGTAAGGCTATTAGAGCACACACTCCATTTATCTTCTGAATAAGTCAGCTCAGCTTTAATCTAATTTTTGCTTTTTGCAGTTCAGTTTGCTTTATGGCCTTAAAGATGACACATTGCAGAAGTGAGCTCTGAGGTTTATTGCCGCTATAGCAGGTCACCGTACCCTTAAAAGCACACGTAACATAATACAAATCATGGGTGTGTGTGTTCAGTTAGTGCGTGAGCCAGGGTGAGTGAGTCAGTGGGTTTATGGGTTGATGTGCATCTGGATATTTATGTATCTAAGCGCGATAACATCAGACCCCCGCGTAGAGAGCTTTGTCTCCCGTGGATAGTCGCCTGTGCGGTGCTGTGCAGAGAAATGGCGGCTGTTTGCAGTTCAGAGATGGTGTAACTTTCATTAGCTGTGGCACAGAGCCGAGTCACTTGGAGACCCTGACACTTTCAAACCGCGAGATTTACAAGAGCTCTGCATGCTAGATGCCATGATTGCAAAGTACTGAAAATGCAAAATACAGACGTTCTTGGAAGAGTCAAAATCTAGCTCTGGCAAT
Source organism: Thunnus thynnus (assembly GCF_963924715.1). Classification (NCBI taxonomy): domain Eukaryota; kingdom Metazoa; phylum Chordata; class Actinopteri; order Scombriformes; family Scombridae; genus Thunnus; species Thunnus thynnus. The sequence continues at coordinate 7,313,104 of NC_089536.1, read as the reverse complement.
TCTGAGCAACACTGCTCATAAAATGTGAGCTGTTGAGTGAAATGGAGCTGATAATGGATGATCACCACATGTGAGGCATCAAAACTTGTTCTCAATTCAAACCACCAAAGTGAGGAATTTAAAAACGCCAAAAAAGTTTAAAATGCAGTGGAAAATCAGGTGCAGATGGAAAACAAAAAAAAAAAAAAAGCAAAGTATGATCTGTGTTAACATTTGTGATGCTGTCATCTGGCTGCATTGTTGTTGGTGTTGGCTAAATTCAGGGTAACATAACAACGCCTTTTCCCAGTAATCGCACGCACTTAAACTGTAATTAATAGCAGAAATGAAAAGAATCACAATGCTTCAGTTTGACTGAAATGGTTTTTACATCATTACAGCCACAAATTCATTAGAGAAAAGTCTTTTAAACATGTCTTTAATTATCGTAGATAACGATTGTGTGTTTCATTTCGACTTATCGATATCAGAGGCGATCAAGTTATGGTTTCCTGAAGAAGGAATCCTCTGTTGACAGCTGTGCAAGACTCCTATCTAACTTTTCCATGGGATATTTGACTGTATCTATCCACCCCCGCCCTCTCTCTTCCCCCTTCCATCTTTTAAAAAACAAAGCCAAAAAGCATTGCATAATGCTGGAGAAAGCAATGCTAGGGGGGTGGCAGGGGAGGGGGGGGGGCCACAAAAACAAACTATATCTGTTTTGAAAAGACAAGCGGGCATATCCAGGAAACAGAGCAGTTTAGATTCAGAAATGTGCGAAACGAGCCTCTGCTAAAAGTTTTCCTCCAGCTGGATGACTTATTCTTAGCCACTGGGAGGTGTGTGTGTGTGTGTGTGTGTGTGTGTGTGTGTTGAGTAGGGGGTCTGCAATAACTGGGGTTGGAAATACTTGGGCTTGGTGCCACATAAGCGGTGTTACATAAGCAGTGTTGATGGTAGAGGAGCCACTGGTATTAAGATACCCCTGTCAGCGCCCCTATTATGACAACCAGGACATGAGTACCACATGTCAGCCAACATTGACAGCAGACCAGGTGGTGTACACTGTGGCTTAATACGGGAATGAACAGTTTGCAATGTCCTGATGTTACACTCAAAGAGATACAGTAAGTCTGGACAGGATTTGAGTAACATCCAGTCAGCGTGGGCAGGCTGCGGTATCTGTAGGAATCTTGACTGAATGCAGTGAGAAAAGTAGGGCAAGTGAAAAAATGGATTCAGTCATATTATAGCCTGCAGGGATTTGTGTTAAGGGTTAGAAGGAGAGTTTTCAGTGCATTTTTCCATATCGATGTCTTGAATACTTGGATATGCATTCAAAATGAGATGTAATGATGAATGATGGATCAACAAATCTCATGAATAAGTCTCTCAATACTTTCCAACTTTCCTACGTCCTGAAGATTCGAATCTTTAAAAACTGGTTAAATATATACATATATATATAAAAAAGGGGCTCAGTAATGTCCTAAAACAGCTGGGCACTGTGGTTTTTTTAGCAAAAGTTACTCAAACAGGAGTACATTTTTGGCAGGACTATTTTCAGTTAGTCTAAAAGCATTTACAACTGCAGGACGGCGTATATTGGATTTACTCAAAATAAACTACAGTGCCTAATTAATAGCAATGAAGGAACACGTCACTAAATGCAACAGTGTGGCTCACTGATGGGTTTTTAATAGTGTGAGGACAACAACGTAGCTCTATGACACAATGGAAGAAGCTACATCAGTCTTCAGCTGCACAGACAATACTTGTTAGATAAGTTCATTGATGGTCTTTTCGAGGGATTTGTTAATAACACAAATGTAGAATATTGCCAGCGTTGTCCCAATGTGGGAAAAAAATGCCAAACATGTTGATTCCAGTTTCTGAACTGTGAGGTTTTGCTGCTTTTCTCAGAATCACATCATTAAATTCAAATTAAATTCCACATTTTGGGGTTTTGGACTGTCGGCGAGACAAAATATGCAATTTTGAGATAATCTTGTTCTCTGAAAAGTTGTGAAAGGCATTTTTCTCTAATTTCTGCCATTTTATACACTAAACAATCAACCAATTCATTTAAAAAATACCTGACAAATTAATCCATTATGACAATACTTGTTCGTCTCAGCTCTAGTAAAGAAACTGTTAATAGTGGGCGGTATGTCTACGATCAAGGCCAAATCACTGAATAGACACAATGTTCATAATATGTGAGAGAACAAGTCGTAACTTTTTGTGTAATTTCAGAAACGATTCAATTGATCTTAGATACTTTTCCATCTACCATGACCTCTCTATGAACCCTTTTAGGGACTAAAATCTAAGCTTTCCCTTTTCTTTCCTGTCATTAACTTTGAAAAATTATTGAACATGCTGTTAAAAGGCCATAACTCATGTATTACAGATGTTGACGGTGAAGAGCCCTCCAGACAAAGACCAGAGTTCACAGAGTCCCTCTGATGACAGAGCAGGCAGGAGAGAACCTGCACGACGGCGGCTTCAGCATTACCAAACCACCGTCCATCAGAGGTGATGACGACTGGCTCGCCAAGCTCTGGGATTGAGGTCAAAGGCAAAAGAGAGAAAAAAAACAAAACAGTGTGACCTCACATGACATACCTGCCTGACTGATATATACTTTGTATAAACACGCACGTAGGCACTCACACTGGTACAGTGTTGCATTTAGATGTTTGCAGGTGAGAACTGAGGTGCTAGTGTGCTCTTTCCAAGGAAAACCTGACATGTTCTGTAAATGGAGCGGGCAGAGGGAGGTTAGCCATTAATCTCATAAGGATTGAGGACTCAAACCAGCCTCTGACTGCTGGTCTCACACTGAGAACCTGACCTGACTTGTGGCGCCGAGCTAATTACCTGCCCAAGTAAAAGAGACCAAGATGTAGGATTACGCTATCTGTTGTGCATTTCGACAGTGAAACGTGGGCTGTAAAGAAGGTCTTTGTCGTTCTGGTTTGGATACTTTCCCCATTTATTAATATATTTGCACAAGTGCAAGGTTGTCCTCTGAAGTGTACAGTATGAGCTGTCTCAGAAAGTATTGCATCACCTTGTTTGAGAGACTAAGATTGATTTGTTTGAGAGCTGGGGGATCCAGTAGCTTTAGTCTATTTACTCTGTTATTCTTAACATCTCTCAACCTGTCTCGTGTTTGCTTTTAGTAACTCACTAAAACCTCAGTCTTCTATAAACGGCGCAGCACTTTGTATGGTCCTTTGAGACTCTTCTTCATAAATAATCCTCTCCGCCTTTCAAGCTGAGCGATGTATTGCACAATTACAGTAACTGGTAACTTTTCCTTGCACGCTACCCACCTGATCCACCTGATTCCTCACTTCTATAAGCACCGTATCATTGTCTTTTGTTGTGCTTCTTCTTTGGCAGCTTGTGATTATGGGAATGACAAAGACAGTTGCTTGTAGGTGTCCATTAAAGGCTTTAAGTGTAAATATGAATATATAAGTTGTTAAGGGACTTACCCAGGTTAATTACAGACAATAACTTAGCAGTAATTCATAAACAATGCTCCCTTTATAACTATAACGCTCAGCTTGGCTGTGGTGCATGTGCGACAGAGTGAAGATCAGTTTGACCTGTGACCCATTTCAGCGAACCTCTGACCCCGTCTCAGAGGAGAAGACGCAATCTGGTCAAATAACCCTGCGAGGGGAAGGAAGCTTTGAAATGCTGGAGGGAGAGTGTACGAGCGGTTCTCCCAGTGTGGTGGCATTTGAAGTAAAGAGTGTGAATGGAACAAACATTTTGTCCTCTTCAGTCAAACCCAGCGAACCACAGAAAGATCACAAGACGCCTGGAGGACACGGCCTGCGAGAGTTTTGTCTTCAAAAACACAGCAGCACAGTCGGGTCAACAAGATGACTTGGAGAAGCAGCAAAACAGCGGAAAGGGCTTAGTTATGGGTCATTCAATCTCACTTGGTTATGTAATCAGGCACAATTATGATGACACGCTTTCTGTGATGAGTAGAGTTTAAAATGATGTAACAATATTTTTTATCAAGACGACAAACTAAAACAGCACTTTGAAGCACCGAAATCTAACAGAATGCATGTTTTTGCAAAGCTGAAGCAATTAATACGAGCTAAAACACAATGTACCAGCCTGCTTGTTAATAACTTACTCTACTATATTCCCCGATTGATGTGAAAAACCCACTTAATGGAGCAACTGTGAGAGAATTCAATAAACAAGTAATGTGTCACATGAGATTCTCCCACTTCCATAAATAAACAACATATATTTAGCGGTTCCTTATCTCGCACAATGAGGATCATTATTGAAAATAATGTGTTGGGTACACTGGCACACAGGATGTAACAGCCTGTCATGCTCCGTCACGGTTACGTCTTCTACCACTATAAAGGGCCAAGACGAACCTGTAGGCTCTTAAACCTGATTAAACTAGCCAGGCAGCTACGGCAGCCAAAACAATAATCCGTACATCTTTACAACAGAGAGCCTTCTCCATCACTTACTGCTACTAAGATATATGTCATTTTATTTTATTGCACACGAATTCACGTCATCCGCATATTATACTGTATGCCAAAAAGGGTTTCATGATGCAAACACTGAATTTAAAATGATGTAATGTGCTAACCTCTTCGCCTCCTCACAATTAAAATTTTTATCTGTTCACTGATGTTCTCGGACGTAACCCTCAACCTCCCAATCTCACAACAAGAATGATCTCAGTCCTAATCAAATAGGTATTTTAAAATGTTTACAATAATTATCAACCGGGCTACTGTTAAAAAAAACTACAGGCCTCAACAAGTTAACGTCAATCCATATCTCGCAGGTCTTAAAGGTATGTCCCTCTTGGGCAGATTCCTCAGATCTTCTGGTGCCAATTTTCTTTTCTCTTTTTTTTTCACAGTAACTGTTTGAAAGATCTTAGCTAAACTGTATTTGTACATACTTGTTTTTCTGGTTCATTTTAATTTACTTGAGTGTCACATAGGCTGGTTTTGCAGAGTAGGAGAGAGAAAATACAAGTATGAGGGGAGATAGACCAGTGGTTGCCAATCTTTTTGGCTTGTGGTTTTAAAATGACATAAAGCTAATAATTACTTAAGGAAGGCCTAATTCATTTCAATCATTATCTGCAGGCCTGAAGACGTATAATTATCAGATATTTCACAAGAACGAAAAAGAAAGCCTGTTTAGAAGAGAGGGTTTACAACTTAAAAGAAATAGTTTTATTGTGGACAACTTTTGGGTTGCCAGGTTGTGAAAAAACTGCCTGGTATTTTGTCTTTCTATTTGGAAATAACGCAGTTGAAATAAATGCTCATGGGTTTCTAACAATAGTTTTTACAATAATGTATCAAGTCTGCAGTTGTTAATAAATGGATTTGGGTTTCAGGACGCTCTGCAGCTCCTTTATAGAAGGTAAGTTGTCAAACAGTCCATTAGAGAAGTAAGAGTCAGGCTGGAGGAGGAAAAACATCAACTGAGGGTAAATTGTTCTTATAAATGGCTTGTAAAAGACCTGCAAAGTATTTGTAAATGATCAATCAATCACTGATAAAGCCACTAGTTACAGATTAAAAAAAAAAACACACCTCCCTTCCTCTACTGTATCTTATGACCTCCATCTTGGCAGCCACTCGTCTCTAGACACTCACAGGCAGCATTTAAATCAACATCAAATAATTATCACATCATCATCATCATTATCAAATATAGTTTTCAACAGATGACAACATAGCTGTCACTATCTGAACTGTCCCGGTGCAAAAAGCTCCACAACATCTGGTGCTTCGAGCAGGACAGTATGCTAAGCTTTTCTGGGAAGTACCTGTAGTATTTGACTGAGGTCGGACCAGGAAAGCATAAGTGCAAAGCCTTTTGAAGTTGTTATGACCGCGGGCTCTGCAACAGCCAGACAAAGTGCTTTCATCTCGGGGCGCTTTTGTCTTTTTTAATATTACTTTTTATGAAGTTAAAGCTGATAAAAATCACTTGAAATTCCAAGTATCTGCAAAGAATTGCAATATTCTTTTATTCACTTCATAATTAAATAAAAAATGCGTTGTTGTTTTGTATAGATGTGTTTTTCATGAACGTCTGCCAATCTAAACAAAATGAAACCTTCAACTGAAATGAAACATGAGGCACGTGCTCCATGTTGAAACTGTATGTTTGCTAACTGGTTTATTTGTCCTCTACTTAGGTTTCTGGCTGCAGGGGGAGGCAGCGGCATAGTGTTATACTATCGAGTGCCACTAGCAACCAGGACCAGACATAGTTTACAAAGTGATGGTATGCAAGCGGTGCCCTTGTCACAGGAAGGCAACAACATAAATGATTTATGAATCCTCAACTCAACTGGTCAACTCTGTCAAAAAAAGGTAAAAAACGATGGATATTTTGAGAGCAACCAACTTTAGAAACCCACTGAGCTTCGAGATAAATGTGAACTAAGACAGCACAGTTCACGTTGGGGGCGGAACACAAATTAATGTTTTCTGTTGACTGAGAAAACACATTACAGTGTTTGTTGATGGATATTGCAAGGTGCCGGACCCCAAACAGGTAGAGCCATTACTGTACAACCAATGGCTGATTCATGCCAGGGCTCACATGGCAGCTTAGAGCACATTTACACTCCTGACACCTCCGTCCTGCACGCTCTGACACACACGGTCAGTTCAGAAATGACCAGAGGTTACCCTGTGGAGCAGTCTTTTCCTTTACCAACTATGGCCTCAGAGCCCCAACAGCTATTAAAACTAGAGGTCTTTTGGTTTGTTTAGGAAGCAGGACTCAGGCTTTCTCCTGGACTCACACTGCAGCATGACCACATGTTTTCCCTCAAAGGAACAACCATACAGTCTCACACTTTTAATACTGAAAACACCGTGTAGAGAAGACATTTTTCCAAAGTGCACTTTTGACTGTTTTTTTTTCTAGAGGCCACTACACACTGCGATTTTTTTTGTCCCAGACAATACTTGCTAATCATGAAAGAAACACGGCGAAATCTTTGGTCATCAATCCAAAAAACAGAGCTCCTAGATCGCAGAGCATTAACTGACTTGTCTACAGATTACAGATTTAGAGCTTTGGTGACCAAAGAGCTTTGTCACTGACCAACATTTAAGGCCAAATGACTGCTGAGTCCTGCTGGAGATCTCTGTTGTATGTTGTCACTCCTCTCTCGCCCCTCATTTCCTGTCACCTCTCTACTATCCGCCATAAAACAAAGGCTAAAATGCCCCCCAAAATACTTGAAAAACAACCAACCAATTGCAACAAGACAAATCTGGCACAAAATGATATTAGACTGGATAATACACTAGGAGACACCAACATCATACACACCATAAAACATAAGAAAATAGAAGCAGCACTATGGACAAAGCTTGTTTTCTGTCATTTGTAAGTTCCTTATTAAATTGTTGCTTCTTTTTCAAGAGAGTGATGCAGATGGATGTTGCAAGTTTATGATGTGTCATAGCGCTACGATACATAGCGCCGCCACACTGATGTTGTTCTGTCTGACACAGATTGCGACCAAGATTTATTTATACCCATCTTGCAGAGTGTGACATGCAAGTATCCTGCAAAATTGTTGTTATTGTTCTGTGTATATACGCCTCAAGGGTGTTAGGAATCATTTTTATGAAGAATAGTTTTGACATCCATTGGTAGGGAGGGGGTTAGGAGCTAATCTGACTGAGACAACAACACATGTCATTCCAGGACATGGACACACATTCAAAGAGGATGTTGCGTTTGTTGGATAAATCCAAATCCTGTGCTCCTTTAAAAGATTGAGTCAATGTGATTACTGTAAATACAAAAGCTTCTTCTTGTTCTTCTCAAGTTTTATCGCCATCATCATCGTTCCAGAGGAATGCATATTGATGTCATTTTGAAAAAGATCTCCAAGTTTCTGAGGATAAACCCGATGACAGGAAACAAGCTTTCTGCTCAGCTCCATTTGACAAAAACATGAAACAGAGCTGGTGACCGTATAAAATATGGGTCACCAGAAAACTATAACTGGTAGCTGGAAAACTTTAATCAAACCTGGACTACTTGTTTAAAACTCTCATATGAAGAATCGATCAGTGGAGGGATCCCAATAAAAGCAGCGACTCAGTGAAGACAGAGCTTTTGCACATGGCACACTTGTGTATGTTGAAGTACAATAGTTCAGTCATTACATCTGGCAGATGGAGAACCAGTCTCTAATCTGTTCTTTCCACTAACTGTTGCCAGTCTGTGTCTGGCAGACTTATGTGCTGTTCCAGTTGAAAGGCTTTGAACTGCTGATAGTTCAAAGTCTTGAAAAATACATTTTCTTAATTTGTTTATTACTATGACAAAAGGCAAGAGGAAGTTTTTTATATATATTTATATTCTCTGTTATGACTTCACAGAATATTCTGGGTATTTGTTATTTCCTTGCACAGAATAGAAAAACAAACAGAAAGTCAGATTATTGTGTTTGTATTTCCCCGTAACCTGAATAACACTGGCTTATCTAGGTTATTATATTTAGCTTCCTATTAATCAAAGCTTATATGAGCTTACTGGAGCTAGTGTAAACGCGTGATTTTATTTCCTCTTAAACACAATAATATGGTTTCTTAAAAAATATGAATGTTTATGTAACTTACATCTAAAATACTTTGGTTTATTACACATAAAACAGGTGTATTTTACATTACTATTTGTTTACTGTGCTTAATCATATATGTTACTATCTTACTGCTGGTTTAGACATGTTTTAGATTTAATTATTATATAATTTCATTATCGATTAAACTTTTGATTAATCAATTAGTTGTTTGGTCCATAAAATGTCAGAAAATGGTGAAAAATGTCGATTCCTGTTTCCAGGAACCTAACGTGACATCTTCAAAAGTCTTATTATGTCCACAACCCAAAGATATCCAGTTTACCGTCATAGAAGACTAATCAAAACAATTAATTGATTATCAAAATAGTTGGCAATTAATTGATTAATCAACTAATTGTTGCAGCTCTAGATTTAATGAAGTAAATACACCACTAACAAGCTACTAATCAGGGAAAACATATTTAATTTAGCATATTTACTAAATAAAATACGCTACGACACAGAAATGTAAGTACGAACAGCCAGCAACAGTGTTTCTACATGTAATTCGCTTATGTTGAGAGATTCAGGGTTACTGAACAGCACTGCAGCTTATCCCAGCATGCATTGCCTGAGAGGAGGGTTACACCCTGGACACGTTACCACAGAGCTAAGACATATAGAAACACACAATCATGCTTCACAACTACGAGCAACTCTGACACAGCCTCCGGCCCCTGAACACAGAGCCACCGTGCTGCCCCAGCTTGTACCTATCCACCCTTAATAACAGTAACAGACAGTAGAGACTGTAACATACTATCAACAGCAGCCAATGGGACACTGTTATCTAGTTCCTGCGCTGAGTGCATACTATACGATACAGACCGGCTATATCTTGCAGAGCAATCACCAAATGAGTGCACATTTAGTACAGTACATGTTTTATAGGTGACACAGTGTGGCCTTCCTTTCAGGACTCTGCAGAGCTAATGCAAACAAACAAACAGCCCTCACGTCAAAGTGACGTGCTGGCATGTGTAAATGTAGGCTATCATTGTGGGCCTCCTTCACTTTCTCCTCCGAGAACATTGGCTGACCCTGATAAGCTGGATCTCGCTGCACCGCTGGCCCTGCGAGGAAAGACAGTGTTGATGTTGGCCACAGAGGAACTGATAGGAAGCCCACAGCTTGTGTTATGTCACTGAACACTAGCCACATTCAGATAAAGGTTACACAGCTAGGCTTTTATGAAGCTAGCATGGGAGAGACGAGGGCAACCAAAATCTAGAGTTTGTGCCAAACTAGATTTATGCTTTGTTGTTTAACCTCATAACTCAGAATACAAACTGTGCAGACCCAGTAGCAACACATTAATAAGGTTTTACACAGCTTTAATTTGATCTGGTGCTATTATATGAGCTTTAAAACTCTGAGCTAAAACGTAAACTGAGCAGTTTCCAGCTCTTTCTACTCCATGAGCCAACTTTCACTGCAGCGGTAATGGTTCCAACTTGTACTACAGCAGGAGTGATGTAAACCCCCCCCCCCCCCCCGCTTCCTTTTGTCCTTAGGTAACTTTGTTTGACTTACAAACAGAATAGGCCTGAAACCTTTTTTCCTTTTTTTCTTATTGATTCATCTGCTGACTGATTTAAAAAAAAAAAAAAAAAAAAAGACGGATCAATTCATTGTTTATTTCTGGTCTATTAAACGTTTGAAAATAGTGAAAAACATCAACACAGTTCCCAGAACCCATAAAGACGTCTTCAAAACTGCTTGTTTTGTTTGACGAACAGTCCAAAACCAAAAGATACAATGACATAATGACATAAAAACAGAAAAGCGGCAAACCTTCACATCTGAGAAGCTGGAAACAATGAAAGTTGGCCTTTTTGTCTGATACATGACTTAAAGGGTTAATTGATTGAATTTTTCAAGTAAAAATGCCAAACATTTGATGGTTCTGGGTTCTCAAATGTGAGAATTTGCTGCTTTTCCTGGTCTCACATTATAGTAAATTGAGTATTTTGGGGATTTGGATTGTTGATCAGTCAAAAGAAGACATTTCACCTGATGTGTATCTTTCACTGTTTTCTGATGATTTATAGACTAAACAATTGGTTGATTAATCAAGAAAATAACAGTTACCAGAGATACCCAAGTTTTAATACTGGCAGCAAAATTATACTTTTCACGATCCTTTACTTTAAGAAATAAACATGTTTTTCTACAAAATAGTTTATTTCATTTAACAAAAAAGGCCAAACTTCTCAAAAGTTAAATGTTGTCTGTACACGAGTGCACAAGAAGCCCAAATAAACAAATTCACATAATTATGATTTAAAGGTGCAGTGTGTAGGATTTAGTGACATCTACCGGTGAGGTTGCAGATTGCAACCAACTGAATACTCCTCCTCCTCCTCCCCTTCCAACTGTGTAGGAGAACCTACGGTGGCTGCGAAACTTGCGAAAAATGCAAAAGGCCCTCTTTAGAGCCAGTGTTTGGTTTGTCCTTTCTGGGCTACTGTAGAAACATGGCAGTGCAACATGGCGGGCTCGGTGGAAGAGGACCCGCTCTCTATGTAGATATAAAGGGCTCATTATAAGGTAACTAAAACACAACGATTCTTATTTTCAGGTGATTATACACTAATTAAAACATAATTATGAATATTATGTTTCATTTCTGCCAAGTCTGTTCCACTAGATTCCACTAAATTCTACATGCTGCACATTTAAATCAAGAACAACCTGACTAAAGAATAAGCAAACAACACTATAATGTTGACAGGACATGATGCCAACCTTCGGTACTTGCCAGTTTGGTGATACAGACAAAGTTTCACTCAGTATTAAAAAAGTACTGAGATTCAATACAGGCCCGACTGATGACAATGAAATCTACTTTTACTGAATTTTTCTGCATCACACAAGAGATATTTTACTTCTTGTTGAGTAATCACTTGTACATTATAGTTTAGGGTGATATATATATGCCATACTTGGTCCTATGACACATTATTTATACCTGAGACCGATGAAAAACTGGTGAACAACAGCCGACACTATGTGCAGTATCTCCATGAGAGAGTTGCAGGAAAAGGGTTACAACAAAGAAGTATTTTCATTATCCAAAAAAAAAAAAAATCACCAAATAAACTTATTTGACCATCTACAAAAACCATGACCACCCAAGTGCACCAACTTTTGAAACTAATGTTATGTCATAATCAGCAGAAAAGTGTCCATCCAAGGAATTGGCTAATTGGGTGCGGCGTTTTTTTAAAATGCTCTCAAGCCAACCTTGACATGACACACGGCCCTCATAAACACAGATAGTGCAGAAAATACAGGTGGTGAAGTGGAGCATGGTGAAGTTGTTTATAGAGAGTACGATTAAAGAATGTGTGTTAAATAGAAGTATGAAAGGTACAGCATGAGTGTCTGGTGTAGGTTGGAGGAAACTACCCTTGAATAAGATCAAGTATTGTGCAACCAATGCCCTTTAAAGGGGGGCTCACCAAAAAGGATATATGCCTCAGTGCACTAATTCCTATCAGTTACTGAGTAGCTCGCTGTGCGGTTGCATTAATAGTTAGCTGGATAGAAGCTGTGTGCGAGTTGACATAACAATGACATACAGCAGCAGAGATATAGGAGGTTGTAAACTCCTCTTGCCTCTGTGCAAATACTGTGTACACAGTGTTGATCAATGGAAGTGGCAGGGGACCATACAATGGCTCATCCATTTTTTATTACCTCTATATTTCCTTCAAAGCCCAGTTTTACGTTTCCTATAGGGCACCTGAGTCACCTGTGGGCCTGTGGGGGAAGGGTTGCTAGGTAGCTGCCACCTGGGAAGGGTTTTTTTTTGTGTGTGTCCTCTCTTCTTTTAGCAACAGAAGCAAGCAGCTTTGAACTTACAGTTACGTCTCTTTATGGCTGTCAATTTAATAGATTTCACTTTAAAACTGTATCAGTCACAACCCTTAACTTCTTAATCCATGTATATTGTGTAATAAAAGGATCATTTCTTCACATTAATCACTATTTCAATCTATATTCTATTTAGACAACACATGAAATAATGGCAACAACAAAGAAAAACTAGAGAAAAAAGAGAACAACAGGACAACACAGAGCGTGCAAAGATGGTTAAAACTAAATGAATGGATTAATTAATACGACAAATACAAGGTGTTGTATATAAATGAAGTGAAGGTTTTACATTTGGACTGTATTAAAGGGTTTGAAGTTATTGTGTATTTAAAATTGTACAAGGTAACTTGCAGAGGAAACAGAAATTAGCTCTCAAGTTAAACAATCAGCGCAAAAGTCTAGTTTAAATTCAAATTTATCTCGTAGAGTTGCTGTTAATTTATCAAAAGTAGAGCGTTGTATCAGTAGACAGAGCCAATGGATACTGATATTTTTGTCTGACTTTATATTTTACACATCTTTTTATTAATTAGGGGAGTGTACAGCCCGTTAGATAAGGAAGAACTGGGAGACATTTAGAGACCAAGAACCAAACAGTTTGCTCACGATCTTCAGCCAAAGACGATGGGAATAACTGATTTTTGAGGCTGATTAAGTATTGATTGGGATATTTGAGAGTTTAAACAAATATGATAAAGAGTTGTTGAAAATAAACATATAACATAAGCAAATATTTTCGAAAAGGATCCTTTAAATTTGGATATTAAGCAATCGCTACAAAGATATGTAGTGAACAAGATATGTTATATGCTTACTAGTGGACAAACTGTTGGAAACACTTACCTCAAATATACTAGATCATCTCTGTACTGATATTTCTTGTTTTTTTTATCAGCCAACATATGTGCCCATATTTGGTATATCTGTGATAAACTCAAATTAGCTGATAATATTGTCCATGCAAATATATCGACTGGTCTCTGATAATCTTACAGCAGTATGTGTGCATTTGTTAGAATAGTCCTTTGCACTATCTGCAAAACCTTAGCAGGACAGGTGCTAGATATAAAAAAACAACAGTAATACAATAGAAAAGAGCATGCACACTGAAATCAGGGCTTCTTTTCTGTTGTATTAGCAATGTTTTGTCTTCCTCAGACACAAGACTTGTTCTATATACTGTACATATCTAATTTCTCTCATGTGACTGCCTGATCTGTGTTGCATCCAAACGTTGCTAATATGAGCTTAAACGAGATCTGTTACTTATCTGGTGTATTACAGTGTCATTAATCCATTCGTTGTGAGTTTCTGAACACTGATATGCACCCTGTCTGGTATTTTATACTTTCCTGGCTGAGCTTTGGTGTTGCATGTCATGGAAGAATCTTAACGTATTGTTTACTTTTTGTGTGCTAGCACAAAAGGTTCCTGTGGACACATTCCAGACAGACCTGTGTTCCGTAAAAACAACACTGACAATACACCGGACACAAGAGAGTACGTTCGTGCAGAAACACCTGGGACTCATTTAAAATGGTTGTCTGTGTAAGTGTGAATCAGGTGAAAGCAGATGTTTGATTCACATTTTTGAACAGCTGATCTTAATTGCCTGCAGATTACAGCTCAGGCACTGTAATACATAGTTAAAAGAGCTTAAGGCATTTCTACCTGACTTGTAATGACGCACCTTCGGCTGCTGCTCCGTCAACATTACAGGAGCGATTATGTTTAGCCACCAACAGCCAGCTTTTGTGTTCATTTAGGCAATCAGGGGCACACGGGGGGAGGACGGGAGTGGTGATTTTCAGTTAAGAAATGTGACTGGAGCTGTCTCTTTGAGGTCAACTTATCACAACAGTCACCATATCAACAATGGCCACCTTTAAGCTTATTAGGAGTGATTAAGGAGCTTAAAAGGGGCTCATGTCTGAAGTAAAGAGATGAAATAGCATGCTTCTTTCCAACATGGCCCCCAGCCAGAGAGCGGCGACAAAAGTTAAAAACAGGGTTACGCTTTAAAAAGAAAAGTCAAACCACAAATTCTGAAGAACCCTCGCTTGTGTTTGACTTCAGGGCGTTAAACATCTTCGCCTGAGTGGTTACAGTGCAGGTAAAAGGGACATCTGTGCCTCTCTCGCAGTCTGGGAGTGACTATTTCTACCTCCTCCACACAGACACCTGTTATGTGAACTGACAGGTGGGCCCTTGGAGGCAAAGAGTCCCCACCTGCCGCTGTCGGAGCTTGAGCCTTCGGGGGCAGATTCACTTCACCCCCAGTATAATCCCTGACTGTCTTGTGTTCTGCTCGGTGCCTCCCGCAGAGCTTAAAACGCAACACAAAGACTACCTCTGTGCATCTTAAGCGATAAGGTGCTTTCATGTTCAATATCTTAAAACAACTTCCGATATGGTGAAGATCTGACAGATCAAAATAAAAGAGATGGTTGCCGGTGGGTATGTAGTGCGATGTCAGTGGCACAAGGCTTAATTTTGAGGTTTAGAGGGCATTAGGGCACAATTTCTCACCTAAGAAGGCTTCACATGGCAACCAGATACCGACACCGATGCACGTCACTCACAATGGCAAATGTTAAGGGGTGGACTTAAAGCTTAAATCTTTAAATCCTCCACTGTGCTATCAAACCATGTAAGCAAAAGAAGTAGCAGCTGTTACCCAGGCTGTTTGGTGCCTGCATGCCAAACACATGAAAAAAAAAACACAGACACCTCTTCATGTTTTTATCAGACTAGATAAGGCAGAAAGAGTGTATGTGAAACTCTATTTGGTCTTGTCCTACTTTTAATGTTTACATGTTACACGTGAGCATAATCACTTAGCCGGATGTGATCTTACAAATCTCTTTTAGACCTGTCTGCAAGGATGGAAGTGTTTCAGAGCGGTCAGTGACACTATTACCGAGCACAACGAGTGACGGTGGATCATCGAAGCTGAATATAAGTCGATCTATTCCTACTCCGTTGCTCTTTGTTTGCACGTGAGGAATTTAGAGAGCTAGGCTTGGTGTCAGTGGTTGTTAATGAAAACAGAGATTAGAGGGGATCATGGTAGAGTCAGAGTGGTTCAGTTGGAGCTGACTGCTGACAGGATGACCTGGGTTAACATGCGCAGGCCTGACACAGCCCAACTCAAGGTCAACAAGGAATAATATACAGTAGATTAGGTGCTTCACATCAACCCTGATGCACTGAGGAGGGGCTTAGAGCTGCGTGGAAAGCGAGGAAAGTGTCAGCCTGTATCAGACCTATAGGTTTCTTGCTGCATGGGGGGGCAGAAAGGGAGATAAAGTATATCTTGTGTAAAGTTTATCTGAAAACTGCAGTTTTTATATGGAGGTTTACTTAAAGGGAATTGATTTTTGAGCATGAATACACAGATGAAAACTTACTGCTTGTATCTGCAGTCATCCAGGGATTTAAATATCAGATAAAACGCAATATTCCTCCTGGTAAAGCAAATTAAAAGTGTGATGCTCAACTCCAGTCTGCTGATTTGTTCATTTAAAGTTTAGGATGTATAAAAAACAAGCCATCCTACCTGTAGCTCACACCATGCCACCTCCACGGTGGTCTCAGTGTCCAGTCCTTTATAAACCGTCTTGAAAGATCCCCTCCCGATCTCTATGTTGAATTTGAGATATCTTCCATCAGGTGAGGTTGCCACCGCTTTGGTCTCCACATCCTCTTTCTCTTCTTGCTCCCACTGAGTATCAAACGTGATGCGAGACAGGATCTTGTGCTGTTTGCTCTGAACGAGTTCATTTTCAGAGTCCGAGCTGGCGTCCGGAGCGGTGGATCTCGGCACTGGATCCCAGTTCCCATCGAGGGACCTGGCGTCTGGCTCCTGGCTGGAGGGGGGCGTGTTGGAGCTGGTGCCCGGACTGGAGACAGGGGACGGCGACGGTGGAGAGTCGTCGGTTTTTTCATCCTCTGCTCTGGACTCGGGCAGCGTTAGAATATTCTCAGCTGACCAGGACAAGGCTTTGGAAAGGGCACCGCTGTAAAGAGGCGAGTCAATGTCCATACTAATTTTTTGCAGCCCATAAGAGTTTCTCCGTGCGCCCAAACCGTGCGCCCTGAGCACGGATGGGACCCGGGATAAGCAGTCGTCGGTCATATCCATAGAGAGGCCTGGGAAACCGCGTCCTGGTATCTCAACCTGTGCGTGTGACATTGTAGCAGGTTCAAAGCCTTCTTGATTCAGAGCCTAAATGTGGAAACGGCATTAAGACAATAGAGCACCGTTACTTTAAGCTCAGCATTACTTTTCCATGATGTCAGTAAAGTCAGTGGCTTTAAACAAAAGGCTGACCACAAAGCAACAGGTCTGTTACATGACTAACAAGAATAAATTAAACATGCCTATCTAAAGAACCTGTCATTACCTGTAGCTATAGTGAGCCTTATAAATATATCCCAAGTGTGTAAAAAAAACATATAAAAGTAAGAATAAATGTACTTACTCATCACAGCTGCTGCGTAAAAGAACATTTCGCATAAAAGCTTTGCGCATACAAACTTTAACGCATAGTTCCTATAAAATAACCAGAGTTGTCCGCTTCTCTTCTCTTTACAAAGTCCTCAGCCATAACCTCCGATGAAAGGACGGAGCTGCCTATATCAACAGAGCTCCGGAGGGCTGTGCGTCCTGTGCGCTCCTGACTGCGCGCTCCCAACTCCGCCCCTCGCAGCTTTGACGCGCTAATAAGGCTATCCAAGAGGGAGTAATTAAAGTATCATTTGAGGAGTGTGTGCCAACTAATGTTCTTCATAAGCCAAACATTTCATTATGTCCCCCCCCCTTTCTTTTGTCATGTACGTGTATTATGAGTTGCATAAGCTAAATATGAAGGAGATCCATTAAATTATCTTTTTTTTTTTCCACATTTCCTTGTATTGATTCGCTGGACATCATGCAGCCCAGTGCGTACAAAAAGCAGCAGAGAAACAGAATGTCACCTCTTCTAATTGGTCCTTCATTGATCAGGACAACAGGAGGTTTATAAGATACAACTGATGAGTCATTTCACTACAGGCGTCTTTCAGTCTGTCGTCATTTAATTTGCTTGAATGAGAGACCATGCAGCCCAGGAGGGTGGAGTGTGCAGCCTGCAGGGGGAGCCACACCGCTGAGTACTGCTGCTGCTGCAGCAACAGGACACTTCTATCAGCCAAGGCCACACACAAACACACACACACACACACACACAATGGGGGCCCACCTGTCCCCAGAAGTGCACACACACACACACACACTTGTGGTGTTATCAGCAAACGCACACAGGACTCCCTGGAGCTGTATCATCCCCAACAGGCAGGACAACACAGCACATGATGTGAGTGGACCGTCCGGTCTGTAGTCATTCAGCACAGCTGCAGGCAGATATTGGATCACAACATCTCCATCACTGTGGTTCAAATCTGCACGTCTGCACACTGCGGGACGCTGTTCACATTATCTTTCATGTTTATGCACAAAATATTGGCAAAAAAAATGAGTTTTATGCATGTTCAGGCACAAAGAAAATAAACACATTTAGCAAATTTCTAATTTATTTTCCTACAGGATATGAAAAAAAGAGGTTGAATATAGACAGAGGATAACAGAAGTGTCACAGTAGCTACTGCACAATAAAAGGATGACAGCAATCTGTACATGAAGTCCGCTATTATCAGCTGAAGTTGAGTCAGGATTGGTGGTCCGAGTCTCTGCGGTGTTCCACTTCTGGAAGCATTTATTCTCAAAATAAAGAGTCCCCCTGGTGTTCTGTTCTGGGGTTTCTTTGGGTCGTCTGGTTGGTACAGAGGAACAACAGCAGAGGAAAGGTCCAGAGCTAATTATACCGAGTAAATTTGGGGAAAATGGGAATAAAACTAGTCGTATTTACAATAAAGAAAGAGTAAAGTTACAGCTGATGGGAACAATTTCCCTAAGAGTATTAGGACATGATAGTATTTAGTCCCATGATAGACTCATTATATGTTTAAATGGCAACAAATGCTCCGTATAGCAACTTTAAACATGATGTCACCTTAAATGCTCTTCCCCCTCCCGCCCCAAACAGAAATGATATTGGTTCCCTTCCAATAAGAAAAGGCTTTGAGCTTGGGCGAACCAAAAGGCAACAACAATTACAAGGACCAGCATCCGCTTGTGCTGGGCTTTGAGGTGCACCTTGTGTAGCCTCCAAACGGCTACGTTTTTAAAAAATTTGCCTGTAAGGTACAGTATGAGGGCTCCGAGACAGAGAGTGTGTGTGAGTGATTCCAGCACCGTTTCAAAAGAATTTGACCCCTTTTCCGTCATCCATGGTGATGATCTCGGCTTTGCCTTCCGTTTGTAAAGCCTGCAACGAGCGCAGCAGCATCCACTCTTCTAGACCGTGGAACTCTGGACAAACAGATTATAGTTGATGTCAGAAGGTACGATAAGAATAAACTGTTAATGTTTACAATAACAATAAACTTTCAGCTCTACAATTAAATTAAATCAGGCAATTGAGAGTACAAAAAATGAAATATTTAAAACAGTAAAATGAGATAAAAATGAGCGAAAAAAAACAAATAAAACATATTAGAAATGGTAAAATAAAACTATTAAAATGCTTTTTATTTTTTAAGATGTCAGTGATTATGTGAAGTTATGATTGTGTGGACTATTATTGCAAATGTTCCTTTACATGTGCTTAAAAACAGCCTGAAAACATCTTACCTTCACCTCCTGTGTCGTCACCATGCGACAATTCATAAAGTGTAAACACAGAGTTGACCATCCCGTTTTTAGAGACCTAAAATATTAGAAAACAGAAAACAACAGAATAACAGTGACTCTCTGAGAAAACAGCCCATATCTGAATAACGTCATAATTATCAAGTGTTTTCCTGTGGCAGTCGTGGACGGACACTAGTTCTCCTTAGACGACGTCATTAACTGTGAAAGCTTCTTTTAAGTTAATTTTTTACACAGGAGGGATGAGATCTGGAGCGCACGGGTATAAATAGAGCATTTCATAAGGTGCGGTAACTAATGTGTGGACAGACAGCATGCCGTCATCACGCATGGAGCCTGCTGGATTCAGCCAGAATACTCATGGTTAACCATCCGGCTGGGCTTTTTACCTTTAGTCAAGTGTGCACAACCTTTTGGCTATTTTTTTTTTTTACTTATTTCCACATGCAGCAGTTACAAAGCAGCATTATCATCCATTTAGAGTCGTGTTTGTGTCCATCTGGTGAATATAAGTCCAATATTCACTCCCTTTTAGTTCTGTTTTTGCTCTCTACCAACTCCAGAGGGAAACATCTTGCTCTCTAGCTGCTAAATGCTCCAATATGTTCATCAGCTAGTTGCTAACTGTGTCTGTTTCCCATTTGCTGCTGAGCAGGTAGTGTGTGGTGGCTTTTTAGAGCTTTTTGTCTGAAAACAGCTGCCTGCTGCGGCCGAAAATGACACCACGAGAGCGCTGAGAGTGAAACAAAACAGCCAGACAGCTAAACAATGAGCTGCTATGAAGCTGCGTAAAGTTGAAAGGAGCTGCACTACGAATGACACTCCTGACTGAATGTATCATTGTTGTTTGATACATTTTTATTATAAAAAAATATTGATTATAGCCGCTTTAATGTGAGAGTTTGTGCGCTGCAACCTCTGCCGTGTTTATCATGTTTATAGATCTTGTTGTTCCTGACTAAAGCTGTAACAGATGAGTAACCTGACATAAACACCACCCAACATGATCTAAATGTGTTTATCTGAATTGATTTTTACACTGTTAATTATAGAAAACTGAATAAACAACATTTTTATCCTCACAGTGTAATGTGTTTGAAAAAGCTCAGCAGTGGAAACAGATGTATTTAGACTTCTAGAGTACGCTTTCTGTCCGTTTCTGTTTTGGTCCGACTCACGATCGGAACTATTTTGAGTACGAGGATGCATCATCGTCACTAATGATCTGTCATTTCATCACGCCAAAAAGCTGTCGCGCTGTATTTAAAGAGCAGATTAAAAACAAGATATCGTCTGTCTCCGGGGGGGGGAAATCTAGTTGGAGGAAAGCGGGTTTCTCATTTCATGACATTTTAGGAATCCAGTTACAGCAAAGTCGACCGCAACCCAGTTACTGAAGTGAGCTGAATGTGCAGAACGCTTGTTTTTCCCCTTTCTGTAGTCGTCATTAGATATTCTGTGTTTATACATCACATAAAAAGGTTGTATCAGACTCAGCTGGTCTTCTGATTATAATAAAATAATATTAATAGTAACCAACCAGATTCGACAGCAGAAAACTGAACTGCTTTTTTATTATTTTATTGTTTGCATGAATATTTTCTTCATCCGTTATCAACCTCACAGCTTCACAGACAGTACGTGTCCTCATTTGATGACTCACCCACTGGTATATTAATTTGCCCCATTCCTCCGGTCGTCTCCACATGACTAAACACCTCGACTTGTTTTTGTCCAACCATTCAAGGTTCCCTGAGATCAAACAACACAACATGCATTTAAAAAAAAATACCCATGAAATTACTAGACAAACTATTCTTCATGTCAACACGACACAACAAATTTTACCTTTTTTCCTCAGTTCCTCAAACACAACTTGGATCGCTTCCATTGACAGTTTGCCTGGAATTCAGTTAAGGACTGACAAAAAGTTAAAACACATTCAGTTCAATCAGTATCCACGGTAACAGCTAGTTTGAATTACAGAAACTCACTCATCTCGTGTTCAGTACATGTGTTACGGCCATAAACAACCTCTGCCTCGGTGCCACTCTCGCTGTGTTTATGTTTTTCAAAGCCACTAAAGACTAGGTCTAGAAAGTGAGGTTTTATTTTCCTTGTTTTCTTCGTGTTAGTTAGTTTTAGCTCCAGCGGGAGTCCTCTACTGGTTATGTTTGGGTTATGATTTGAACAGCATCAACAGGCCCTTCTTCTTTGGTAGTTTGCCTCTTGTATTTCACCACCTGGTTTTATGTTGCTTCCTTTTTCTCCTAGCGAGCCGGTTTGTAGCAGCATGAATGTATGAAAACCTGACTCTCAAAACTGACTAAATGTTCTCAGTGATCATGTTATGACTTCTTGTACTGTCACTTTGACCTCTTAAGTAAATTAAATCATGAGGGAAACCTCTAAAATTCAAACCAGGCTGCTGCAGTGATGCGGAGGGCAGCTAGTGATGTAGCATTGTACTAATAAGCATGTCATTGTAATGTGTGTCAACATTAATATCCTGTGTATTAAATGTAATTTTACATCCCAATAAAGGAGGAAGCCTATAAATACAAATTAAACAAATCTAGACAAACAATAAGGAGACGGTTGTGTAGTCTACTGTGATGTTTTAGCCTTGACTGAACCACAGGTGCGCTGTTAGGATACGTTCTATCTTCTTGTTGTTGAACACGGGGCTCTCCTGAGCCTCCATGACGTCCAGGGTGTAGAGCTTGTGATGCCGGCAGTAAGACAGAGCCAGGGAACACCATGCTGCCAGCTGTTTCTGTCTCGTGTCAGCGTTGGGCTGTAGCCTGTCCGAAGAAATGAAATGAGCGAAAACATGTAAGACACACTCGCTCCGACGCAAACAGGAAGCCAACAGCACTGCAAAAAAACAAAACACTTTCAGTCCATCAGAAAAAGATTTAACCAAACATCCAGGATGGTTTTTTTTTTTTTACAATATTAAGTCTGATTGAAGCTGTAGTTGGAAGGGAAGCTTGTGAACTATAGATACACCTTCCAACTATTTTGATAATTGATTAATCGTTCTTTAAGAGAAAAAGAAAAAGTCTAAATTCTCTTATTCCAGTTCCTCAAATGTGAATATTTTCTGGTGTCTTTGGTTGTAAACTGAATATCTGAATATGAGGCATTTGAGTACATCATGTCGGCCTTTGGGAAACTGAGATTTCTCACCGTTTTAACATTAAGAAAGTATAAGAAAGTGCTTCACCTCCACCAGCAGGAACGTTGTAAGGCTGCTCATATGTTAAGGCATCAGTAATTTGAAAAAAACATCATTAAACATATGCAACATGAGTCTGATAGCAGCCGTTCTGCATAGCGATCACCTGTGAATTATGTATATTTTGCTCATAATACATATGTACTTTTAGCATAAAAGCTTAACTTACTCTGATGCAAGTTGGGAAATAAACACTCAGATGCTAAAACCAGCAGCCCTGTGATAAATCCTGCCTTCATGAAGGTTATAATGTTCAGTTTGAACATTATAACCTTGTCATAAAATTGTCATTTTGGAGGCTGTGGTTTGTGTTGCTGTTGAACTGTTTGTCTTTATTTTTATTTGTTTGCATAATTAAAGACATACAGTAATAAAACTAAATGGATATGTGCAGGGAAGGAAGGAAGCAAAAGGGGTTTACATAATGTTCCCATCAGGTGTTAACTTATTAAAACTAAAAGGTGTTTCTAATATTTTATATATATTTATATCAATGTGCATTGATTAGATATCAGAAACATCTCTCAGTTTAACGCAATAAAGACAAAAGAGTCCAAGGCGAACGTACGTTCAGCTGCATGGTGTTGATGTTTCTAAATATCTGACCACAATAAAATAGTGCACAAAGCAGGCTGCTACATCATGTTCTGTTTCATCCTTGTTATTTTATCTAATGATAATTTACATGGAATAATCAGCATTTATGAAGAGAATGGGACCACTGCAGATAACAGTCAACACACAGGATACCACTGGTGTATCTACTGAAACTCTTCCTAGAATAGAGCTTATCAACAGTCTGTGTTTCACAGTCGTGGTAATTCAAACTGTGCATTAATCAACCTACCGCAAGACACACAGCTGAGACTCAGCACACAGGAAATGATTATGTTGCTATGTGTTTGTTTGGTATCTGTGTTGCAGGACAGGATCACAGTTTTTCAACTGTGTCTTAAAACAACAGTCTGGTGTCCGAATGTTGAGCTGCGGTGGAAGTATAGTAATGATAAGAGGGACTTTGGCACTATAAAGACTGTAAAGGTGAACAATATCTACTTGATTTTACTCATTTGGTCGGCTGAAGCTTCATATTAGCTTCAGATAAACTTTTAAATGCATTTTTTCAAGATAAAAAGGAATGTAAACTTTAGATCATTTACACTGTAAGTGCATTATGAAGGGATTTTCGAAAAGTCAGTATGAACAGGAGGAATGATTACAGTAAGAAAAACCTGTTTCAATGTTCATTTGGGCTCCTGACTGTTGTTTTTAGACAGACTTGAAATACTGACAGGTGAGGTGTGTCTATAGACAGGCCTGCACACTACTGACCACCAGAGATCAAAAATCGTGACAAATGATGTTATCAGCTATCAAAACGTAGCGTGTGACCATGACTTTATTTTACATATTTGCAGTGGTAATATAGTCAAAGCTCCAAATCAGGTCTCAGAGTTTGTTGGAGCTCATAATTGGCTGTAATACCGATTATAACAGTTGGTGCTAATAGTTTGTAACCATGTAAACAAGCTTTTGGTCGCTGATAGTTAAAACAGGAGACATTTTCATTGGTTGCTCTTTGTTTTCAAATGCATTTACTTCAACTATAGAAAACGAGATGTTGGTTTTCCTCTAATTAAATTTTGAAATAAAACAGCTAGCTCGAGCTAACGGCTTCTCGCACAAATAACAATAAATTATTTAGATGTTGATGAGTTTTATATATTTGCATGATGTCGAGGCTCAATAAGTCGCTGAACGAAACCGACTACAGCTGTTATATAAACTTTTTTAAAAAGCCATTAACTGAGTAAATCCACTTCCCTAGCAATCTGTGCGGTTTAGCCACCCAGCTAACGCGACGCTAGCTCGCAAAATCAAAACACTTCGATTTAATGACGTATAAACAATGGAGGCTACTCAGAGGAGTTAATCGATTTTCATAACTAATTGTCCTATAAATGTACTCACGTAAAAAACGGTGGGAAATTATACTGCCA
Organism: Thunnus thynnus; assembly: GCF_963924715.1. Taxonomy (NCBI): domain Eukaryota; kingdom Metazoa; phylum Chordata; class Actinopteri; order Scombriformes; family Scombridae; genus Thunnus; species Thunnus thynnus. Next base: position 7,288,565 of record NC_089536.1, on the reverse strand, counting down.
GGGCCACTCAAAACTCATTGCAGCTGATGCGGCGTTCACAGCTGACAGCTTCCGGAAGCGAGTCCAACCCCTCAAATGGTTCCGACTAACTACAAAGATTTAGTTAAAATATAATACTTATAAATACAAATAAATATATATTTTTTAAAAAATGTATCATATATATTATACATGTTTTAAATGTATGAGGGTATACATGTAAAAATATTTAAAATATATATGTATAAATTATAAAATAAATATCAATACAAATAGATATACAATTTAAAATATATTTTACATGTTATGAAGTATAGATAAGTAAAAATAATAATAATAAACTTTTCTGCATTAATTGTAAAATTTTAAATTTGTATGCAAATATGAATTATATTAATACTCAAGTACTGTACCTTTCGAGGTACTTATTATTTGAGTATTAAGTTTCAAGTTCAAGTTTTTTGTCATTCTAACTGCAATAAACACATTTGAAATGAAATATTGTTTCTTCATTTGAACAACTGTATGAGTGCATGAAAGCCTGAGTGCAATAATAGACCTGACATACTGTATGTTCAATAAAGTTCATATAGTGGAGTAAAACTAAATATATAAACTAGTAATTAAGATATTAGTATATAGTATTACATTGTGAATTTAACATTTATAATTATACTTCTACTCCACTAAATTTCAGAGGCCAATGATATGCTTTTTATTCCACCACATTTATCTGACAGCTATAGAAGTAACAGCAGATTAATATTTTACAAATAAATCACATTATTAGCAGATGAAATATGACGCTATAGACTAAACTAACCAACAGTCTATAAAAATAACAAATAATACATGAAAAGATTGCTTTACCTCCACCAGCTGGAACATTTAAAGGCCGCTCATATTAAGGCAGCAGTGTACTCTGAAAGTCACCCGTCTGTGAGCTGAATTTTGAATACAGAACTTGTATTTAGAGTATTTTTACTACATTGCAGTATTTCTACTTTTCCTTAAGTAAAGAACGTGAACACTTCCACCACTGGAGATCACCTGTATATTCTTGTGAAAGCTTTTATGTCTTTGTATGAATTATCTCTGTAAATATCTGACTCAACCATCCATGTCTATTAATTTCCAATTGATATTCTGATGCTTTCTCACATGTGTATGTTGTTTGTTTACAGACTCTTTTGTGACTTTTTTGAGGAGGAGAAAAAAATAAACACTTACACCTTTTTCTTTACAAAGTTATTTTATTATTGAATAACTTTTGCATTTTCAACAACTTTCAGCATAAATATGCCATCTATTTCTATTTACAGGCCATAAATCTCTTCTAGTATCTGCTTTTCTGATTTTTGCTGCCAAAAAATGCATCACTAGATTATATCTCTATGTTAATATTACACAGTTTCTTCAAGTACAGCATGATTGAAAAATGGTGTTTTACAATTCAGTGGAAAATAATCTATAGGTTGCACAAATCTTCTATGTCACTGCCTACTTCACAGCAAGTTGTTTGTATTAATGTTTCTTTTTATACATCTCTATATTACAATAAAATTCATGGATAAAAATGAGACTGTGGAAAGAAAACACAATATTAGAATACAATCTCAGTTATTGCCATATGTGATATATTGTCATTCCAAATCCAATACAATATTTTAAATGTTGTTAAACTAAAATAAAGATGGAAGCAATCCTTGATCGTTTCTTAAAAAGAGCATTAATGCATCCGTTCAGGTTTGACTTGGATTCTATTAGACTGCTGCTATCATTTAGACAAACAAAAACAAATTTAAAAAAAAAAAAAAAAAAAAAAAGAAAACAAACAGATAAAATCTCCAGAAAGTGACTTGTGAGATGAAGACCACTAGAGTCTGAGGGAGCGAGAGCAATGTGATACAGTCATTCTTCCACCCAAGCAAAAAAGCTCAAAAGCTCTGAGACGGGAAACCAAACCACAACCGTCTACACCTGCGTGGCTCCGTTTCCAATCCTACAATACTGCCAAAGATAGTTCTAACAGTGTGAGCCTCCTATGGAGTAAATCCGGACAAAACAGTGGTTAAACATGCTCCAAATATTCTCAGCAAAGACCATTTAAAAGATCCCTTTATCGACATTTTCGTGTTTAAACTTCAAATATTCTGAGCCGAGAAAACTTGAGGAGCCCTTTAACTTATTTTACAAGAGGAGTTGTGTTTTTAGACGTTGCTCTGAAGCTGTTTACGTGCATGCAAAAGGTGGATCTAGCACTTCGAATAACTTGAGCACCTGTAGACTTTTTGCCCAGGTCTGCACCGGAGGCTTGTGACTGCTTTAGCTGGAGTGGAAGATACGCTCGTATTCATTCAGGATGAGCTCCACTATCTGGTTCTGGAAGACCATGTGCATCGTGATGTTGGCTGACTCCATCTCCGGACGAAGCAGCGTCGGGCCGAACACGATTGCCACGTTCTGCACGGTCATGCGATTGTCTTCTCCATACTGAATGACCCTGTAAGATGAAATGATGATGAGAGGAGTCATAAAGCTCTTTTTTTTATTTATGTGTGTGTCTCTCAGCTTTAGGTGAGTGAGACTAGTAACTTCCAACCTTAAATTCTCCCTCTAGTCAAAATGTGCTTTTCTTCTTGTTCCTTCATTGTGATGTTTTGAGTGTCACTCTGCAGAGTGATGTATGTGCAGAGTTTGACACTAGAAGCCTGTTTTCACATTTATCTGCTGAAAGTGGAAAGTTTCTCTGTGCTCAACTTAAATCTGAGTTTATGGCGTGTTCTTAGGAGTGTCATTTGTGACATCACAACTAGTTTGGCAGACAATCCTGGTCCAGTATATAATTTACACGAGTGAGATGTGGAAGCAGTTAAACTTGAAGTGAAAAATATTTGCATATTCATAGATTCTGGATATTTAGTGAGAGAGAAGGAGTGGATGTCGTTTGAAGGATTTTACTGAGGGAATTGGATGTTTTTATGGAAAAAAATTAATTAATGTGATTAATTGATTAATTGTTTGGTCTTTAAAATGTCAGAAAATGGTAAAAAGTGTCAATCAATGTTTCCCAAAGCACAAGATGGCGTCCCCAAATGTCCCGACAAAGATCCACACCCCAAAGATACTCAGTTTACTGTCATAGAGGACTAAAGAAACCAGAAAATATTCACATTTAAGGAGCTGGAACCAGAGAATTTTGACATTTTTTACTTAAAAAAATGACTCAAAATGATTAATCAATCATCAAAATAGTTGGTGATTAATAGTTGGCAACAAATTGATTAATCGGGGGGGGGGGGGCATTTAAACATACAGAAGTTAGGAGTAAAAATGTTGAAGTATACCTTCGTAAATGCCCAAAAAGGAGTTCCATGGTATCATGATTTGAAACAGGAAGTGATCTGACCAGGTCACAAACTTGAGACACTTTAAAGTTGTAATCAGGAATTCCTAGAAAAACAGGACATAAGTCATCAATTTAATAAACATCCACCAGCCAACAACTGCATCATAAATAATAATTTACTCTGTTTGCTGAATTGTTACAAAATATATGAAAATTTGTCCTTAGAACTTGTGATAAATTAGCTGGAAAACAATTCAAAAATCATCTTACTGATGGCTGAGATGAACCCATTAAAGTGGCTGTAGGGGAAAAGTGGCTCAGGAAGCTCTCGGAAAAACAACTTCAGCGCCCCGGTGATGACGTGAACGTCTTCCCACTGGCCGTCCTCGAGGTCCAGTTCCTCTGTATTGATTAAAACACACACAAAAAAAAGGCGCACAGCCCATTAAAGCACAGCAGAGGGCGTCGCTGTCTGCAGTGAGATACTGCAGTGAAATCCTTATACGCACTAAAAAAAAACCCTGCACTGTCTGTGTGTGTTTGTATTATTCAGTTAAACACATGTAAACTGATGGAATTTACCGTGATCGGCCTTGAAGCGCAGTTTCTGAATGACAGCGAGGTTCCCGCTGACTCTGTAGAGTCCGTCAATGTCTAAACCTGGAGGTCAACAACACATCAGCACCAGTCAGTCAGTCAGTCAGTCAGTCAACTGCTACACTGCACACAGGAAAAAAGACTTGTGTGACTACGATTCAGACGTTAATGTAAACAAAGTGGATTACCTCTCTTTTCCACTGCTCTGACACATTTCTCCACAAAACTAGGAACTGTGGTCCTCTCCTGGTTACACAGTGTGGCCAGATGGCAACCAAACACATTTTCTGCAGAGGATTACAACATTAATATTATTATTATTATTATTAGTAGTAGTAGTAGTAATGGTGGTAGCTGTAGTAGCAGTGTTGTCATCCCATCAAAGATTTAATACTGTAGATATTAATAATCCTTCTAACACATAAGATAAGAAAAAAAGAATGAATACATAACCACTTTAAGAAAATGAAGCTGTTGCATTGAGAAATATAATATAATAAAAAGAAGAAAATATAGATAAATATGCAGCTAGTTGCGTTATATAGTTATGCATAACCCACAATTTCCACATGAGAACATCAGCAACACCTGTGCAGCTCTGCCGTAAATTCTACTATGACGAAGCTTTATATGTTTTCAGTTTTTGCTGACAGAAAAGTGTTCCCTAATATTTTGTCCACCCCATTAACTTATATGCGAGGGGCAAAATATTAGGAACACATTTCAATATGATGCACCACTCACTATGACCTCAATAACAAACATAGAGTAGAATTATCATCTTTCTGACAGTGTCTACATTTTTGTTTGCATTGTTTACAATGTTTAGTTGTCAGTCTGGTCTCTCTGGCTACTGGGTGCTGTTCAGACCAGCTGGTAGCTGATGGGGTTGAGAAAAGGTAGGAAACAAGTGGAGAGCGAGGGGAGACGGGCAGAGAGAGAGAGATTGCGGGGATCGAGCTTGACTGATCTGACTTCTCTAAAGTTATGAGGAAAACCCAGAACATGTTGGACTGTTTTATTCCTTCTCACACAGTCCTGTTCTTATTATTTCAGTTTTTCTTTTCTTTAATAATCAATCTTTGTACTTTATTCTACTTGCATGTGTAGTATCAACTGTCCTACTGTGTTTTTAATGCATTGATGTTTTATGTTTTTTAAGGCTGCCTCCCTGCAAAAGAATTTCCTCTTCATCAACTGAAACGTGAACTGGAAAATAAAAAACAAAACAGTTTTTTCCCCTCTGGACTTTTTTCCATTAGCTTCTATTCAAATCAGCCGCAGCCCAGAAATAACTAGAACACTGTTTGTTCCTGTCTGAAATTACCTCGGATGTAACCTTTCTCTTTGACAGACTGAAGCGTCGGGCGTTTCATGAGGAACTTCATCAGCTTGGTTCGAACCCTCTTCTGGTCCACGTCTCCTGCTGAGCTGGATGAGTGCGTGACGGTCGACCTGGAGGCTAAAAAGAAAACAATGTCGTTGTAATTGTAGCTCTAAATGGGCCTGATACATCTAACTGGTTCAAAATAATAATGTAAATTAGACACAATTTGCATTAACAGGAGTAGGAAAATGTAGTTTGTTCAGTTTACTGCACCTCTTCGCTTGTCAACGCCGCCTCCCAACTTTTCATCTCGCTCTGCAATCTTCTCGTATAAATCCGCGTCCTCCTCCTCTGAATGATGGTCCTGGTACTCCTGATAAAAACAGACATACAATACTGAATTAAACCTGAATTTAACTATGTTTAATTGCCTTCATTTGTCAGTTTGTGGCATAGAAAGCTTAGATTGGATTCAATAACTCGAGTTACGCTACACTGCAAAAAATCTCCTTTACCATCACTTTTGCATGTACTGTATCTCGCTCCTTATTCTTCTTATGATGGCAATGAAATCTACCAGTGCATTAAGAATATTTCCAGTGCAAATCAACTCATTTCAAGTATTTTCTAAAATCTAATCTCGTTACTTTTGATTTAAGTGCAGCAACCTGCTTATTATTCCTTCTTGTCTGAAGACACAGATGCTTTAGTTAAGAAAATTCTTGACATCTCAACATTTTGGGAAACACACTGATACCGCTCTTTGCAAGGAAGTGAGAAAGCATATTTCCCAAGAACTATTTCCTCAAAAAGATATCAGGTTTTTACAGACAGAAAATTTTACCATGTAACGCAGATAATTTTGATAATGATCAATTACGGGTGATGAAAGGACTTACCAGCTGTCGTATGGTGTCCATTAAGACTTTGTGCCAGTCATTGATGATGCTTTCTGTATCGTACTGAATCAGAAACTCAACGCCGTTCCTGCCTTTTAACTGCAAACAGAGAAAGTTATATATATTATAGAGGACGCAATTCATCAAAATGTTTTGGGAAACAATAGTTACACGACTCACAAATCACGTTCACAGTACTCATGCTAAAAATATAACAGTGCTAAAAATATAAGCGTACGTGTTTTCTGCTCGGGATAAAAAAAATCCTCTAATTGGGCACACATTATATATGTTCATTGTCAACAAACATACACACCTCTAAAACATTCTTTTTGCTGGATTTGTCCTTCGAGGCCCAGCCAATCACCGCTCCCCGCAGGTCCACCGTGACCTCCGGAACGATCTGATTGGTCTTGTTCTGCGCGGAGGAAAATACAGCTGTTTAAAGAAACTGACGGCACCGCATTCCTACAAAACAAAAGCTCCGACTGTCCCTGTCGGCTCATGACCCGAGGGGCTCGTCTGCGCTGTCACTCCTCATAAACGTGACGCACCGGCCCGCATCATATGCTGCAGGTTAATGTTTCGTTTCCTTTCATAGGTGTGAAAAATGATATTAAAGTGTAAAGTATGTTAAGAAAGTTTTGGGGGAAATTTATTGAAAATGCAAAAATAGAAAAGTCAGTGGTTAACACGATCTATAACGTCTCATTCACTTACAAGCTTCTCAGAAATGTACAGAATGCAACCTGAGTAGGAATGCAGCATTCGAGTGTCAGAGCTTCTTATTAACACACGATGAGCGTTTTCCTCTTACATACAAAGAGTCTGTTCTTAATATTACTTAAGTGTACGTCGTACCGAGGCCCCTGTCGCTGCAGACTTTGGGTCCTTGTGGAACGTCAGCACTCCTCCGTGGAGAACCGTCCATGTCTGGGTCCAGTTTTTCCTGAAACAGGGGGGGGGTATAACCATCACTTACAACACAAACAAAGCAACAGAGAGTTTTTGTGGTTGATGACACATGATACCAAACACACCCAAAAATTGAAACATGAGTGTGTCATATCTGGTTTTGGCTTACCTGACTTTTTTACCGTTCTCACACACTTTAGTTTTGTTGAGAATGCCAGCTTTCTCTAAGTTGTGCACCTGAAATTGTAAAAGATTACAACGTTTTAATTCTTCGTAAACTATCTGTAATCGTTAAGACATATGAGAAAAGGCAAGTTACTGTTTATGATGATATGAGAGACACGCGAGGGACACACAAACTTGATTGAACTTCATATCCAAACTTCTCTAGAATACTTTGTACACAATGATCAATTCCCTAAATGAATCTCATGCTTTAAAAATCAACTGCAATTAATGTGAAAGGCAGGAAATGTGGGTATGGAGGGGGGTTGACATGAAACAAAGGTCCGCGGGTGGACTCGAACGGGGACGTTTTGATGCAGTCAATTATTTTTCATTATTTGGTGTATTGTGACAAGAGATGATGTTGTTCATTGGAGGAATATTTCATCACTTTAGCCTGTTCTGAGTACAGATTAATCGATTAATCATCTGATCTATAAAATGTCAAAAATGCCCATCAAAATTTCCTAACAGCCCAAGGTGACGTCTTCAAATTGATATTGAGGTTACAGGTCACGCAAGACAAAGAAAGGCAGCAAATCCTCACAGTTGAGAAGCTGGAACGAGGAAATGTTCTGACAATCCAATAATTGATTTATCTGCTTATCGTTTCAGCTCTAATCCTGTGTATGCTTTATGTACAATGTGTTTAATATCTTCAGGGGCGTGGTTGGCTCATCGGGAGGGATCTGTCACTGAATTTGAACAACAAACAGCTGTTTTAAGCTCATTGAGGTTGAGTCACGTTTTTGGACTGTCACTGAGTAAAAATGCAGATTGGAAAAAACAGACATTTGGTAACAGCAATGATCATGGCTGTCGTAAAGCAGTAAGCTGGATATTTCTTTGTGGCTTTATATAATGGTCATAGTGTAATAATAATAGTTTTCCCATCATCTTAGCTGCTGTTTTTGGTCATTCACTGTAAATATATCAGTCAAAAACCTGTAGTGAAGTGCATGGCAGAGTAACACCTGACCTCAAACCCCAAACACTATAGATGCTATCGATGCCATAGCTGACAATGTGAATATATACAAAGGGTTTATCAGGCTGAGTTTGGTTGTAAGATGTATCCCAGAAGAGGAAATCGATCACTAAATGAGAGACAGGATGATTTAAATGAACATATTTCGATGCAGGGAATGAAACATGTCTGTTCACGTGCAACAGATGTTCCTAGAGTGACTGAAAATCACACTTTTTGTCAATCATAGATAGACGCTGCTATCTATGGATCAAGCTAAGGTGAGCGCTCAAGCTAACAACCCACATTATAGCGCAGCCACCTCGAGGTCAGATAATAGGGGTTTCTGCAGGGTCTAAACCCAAAAGCCTTAAGAGAGAAACACAGAACACCATTCAGATATGTCAGCTGGTCACAGTACTTAATGGATAACTAACAAATTTTTTTCTGCCTCAAGCTAATATAGAGTAATAAGTATCAGCAGACTGGACTGAACTGAACTGGACTGGAAAAGTTCCACTCACATTATGCTGCGTCTCTGGAGAGTTTCCTGTACTGGAGCTGTCGCTGCTGTAGTCTGATGTGTTCCTCCTGTGAGTTGGGACGAACCTCTGAACAAAAGAAGAACAGATGATGGAGATATTAGGATTCATAAATCATAAAACATGAGGGCAGAACATCATAGGAATTAAAGTACTGTATTAAAAGTTATTCTAGGATTATTTATTTATTTATTCTTATTGTTTTTCTCTTGATTGTGTTTGTGTGACCTACATACAAAAGGGGGGTAGGGTTTGTTTGGGTTCAGACTCCTTGGTTCAAATTAAGGGAAGTCTTAATGCTACTAGCATACAATGACATTTAGACAATAGTGTGCTTCCAATGTTGCAGCAAGATTGTTGCAGCAACAGTTTGGGAAAGACCTTTTCCTCTTTCAACATGACAATGACCTCGTGCACAAAGCCAAGTCCATAAAGAAGTGGTTTTCCTAGTTTTGGTATGGAACCTGATTGGCTGCAACCCCCATCCAATGAACTGGAAATGGGATGAACTGGAACATCAACTGTGAGGCAGGCCTTATCGACCAACATCAGTGACCTCACTAATGCTTTTGTGGCTGAATGAGAGGAAATCCCTGCAGCCAGGTTCCCAAAATCTGGTGGAAGGTCTTCCTAGATACAGGAGGCTGTTATAGTTGCAGATTAATCCCCATAATTTTGGAATTAGATGTTCAACAGTCACATTTGGGTGTTGATGTCTGGGCATCTACATAGGCCATGCAGTGTATTTTATGGCAGCTAAGGATACAGTTCAAAAGGACAAATCTATTAAATCTGGGAGAAATAAACAAATGCTTAAATGCTACCACTGGTGTGCCCTTGAACAAGGTGTTAGATCCCCAGCTGCTACAGCCGAGCTGCGGCTGGGAAAAGCACAAGTATTTAAGGCCAATTCATAATTTCCGCGAGAGTCTGCGTGGCTCACCTGCGGATGTGCACGTGCAGCCCAACATTTGTGACCGCACAGACTGTACGCATAGCAAGCGCATCAACTGCACATGTACTAGAAAAGCAAACAGGAATGCCTGTCTCGTCTACTGCATGTATGTACTGTATTCTTAATGTCATTATGCTACTGCTTTTCTTTTTTTTTTACTTTTTCTTGTTGTTCAGCAACATACAGGAACTCCTCAGCTGTATTCAGACTGAAAATAGCCCTGTGTAAAACAATACAAGGGGCTGTGTTGGTGTCGGCTTGTTGTTTAAGGTGCCGGTGAGACAATGAAATACAATACAGCAAGTGTGGTTGCAGTAACAGATTATTGTGTTTAGTTATCATGCAGCAACACTTTTTACAGTACAAGCAGGCACAAAAAAGTATGTATGGAGCCATGTGCGCGTCCACAAGACCACAGCTGTCTGCAGAACACGGAACGGAGAAAGCATAAATTGGCCTTAAAGGCTTACTATTTATATACTTATTTGCAGGGGTTAAAGTGGGCCAGAAAAGTAATTAAATAAATCCGATTAGCAGTTTCATACATAATAACGTCAAGTGAGTTCATTTTTCGTGTGCTGCAGCCTGGAGTTCCTTCCAGCTGATGCCATTGAGATACTCACTCAACAAATCAGAGAATAATGTCACCCCACGGCACTGTACCCACACCCAACACACATCCTTTTTCCGTTCTCATCACTTCCTTTCACTAGGTTCATGCGTGCAGATGTCCATAAACTCGTGGTCACGCTACTTGAGCATCTAGCATCAACAGACGAGTGACAAATTAAAGGAAAAACCCACAAAAAGTGTCTTAGTAAGGCGTTGGGCCACCACATGCAACCAGAACAGCTTAAAATGCATCTACACAAGTCTCTGAACTCTAGTGGAGGGATGAACATCATTCTTCCAAAAGATATTCCCTCATTTGGTGTTTTGATGATGGTGGCGGAGAGTGCTGTGTAAGACATCGCTCCAAAATCTCCCATAGGTGTTCAACTAGGTTGAGATCTGGTGACTGCAAAGGCCGTAGCATATGTTTCACATCATTTTCATACTCATCGAACCATTCAGTGACCCCTGGTGCCCTGTGAATTGGGGCGGTGTCATCCTGGAAGAGATCACTCCCATCATGATAGAAATGTTTCATCATAGATTAAAGCTGATCACTAAGAACAACTTTGTATTGATTTGCAGTGATGCTTCCCTCTAAGGGGACAAGTGGACCCAAACCATGCCAGCAAAATGCCCCCCAAAGCATAACAGAGTCATTGGACTCACTGTAGGGGTCAAGCATTCAGACCTGTACCGATTTTTCCTTTAATTTGTCACCCGTCTGTAGCTACAGAAGGGGAGGGAGCCTAAACGGAGTTGCTTTTTCTGAAGTTGTAGGTAATTTCATATGTAACGTTTCAAACAGAGCCCAACAAATATCACCAAACACACAGGCTGTTTTATGTGCAACTTGGCTATCTGTCTCACAAGCTACTGGTACGGTAGCTGACACCTCCTGCTAGGCGGTTCCTGACTGACATCACCAAGGAGATAGCGGGGGCACATTTATCCCCCCGACCGACGGTGCTGGCGAAGACTGTCAGGACTCCCCTGCAAGGGTCCTCCTCCCCTTGTCTGTCTGCCCTCGCTGTCAGCGCAGGCAGGGTGTGCTTTTAGCTACGTGATACTGGTCCTGCTGCTAGTATGAGGAGCATATAGTGCCCTCAAATTGGGATGAGTATTTCCCAATTAGAAAGTATATTATAGCTTGCATAAGTAATGTAATTTAGATTTTTTTAAATTAGACAGTGGATATGTACATGATGTGTTGTTGAAGTTATCTGGTTAATTCAAATGCAGCACAGCTTAGAGCCACAGCGAGAAATGGGTGCTTAAAAGACGGTCAGCTGATCACACAGCCTGTCCGCAAAGAAAACGAGTCCACCGGAGCTCACAGTACAAATCAACTTGGGAGTTATTTTGAGGTGAGTCATTTTTCCCCGCTGTACCAGAAGTCACTGGATCTTATGGTCCGTTCACCTGCCAAATCCCGCTTTAACCCCTCCTTATTTGTATCCAGCAACTCCCAAGTGTTTGTGTATGAATGTAGCCCTCCCTCCCGCTCCCCCCTCCCTCTGCAGCTCTGTCCCAGAGCTGTTACTGTAAATAAGAATGTACTGCAGTCAATTTGCCTTGCTAAATAAGGGTTAAAAACCTAGGAGTGTCAGTTGTTAAACAGGGACTCACCCTCACTACTTTTGCCTGACTGAGGCTTTCTGTCTAAGCCGGCTGACACACCCTGCATGTATGCCCTGTGTGATACAGCATGTACGTGCAGGTCCGAGTGTGTGTGTGTGTGTGTGTGTGTGTGTGTGTGTGTACCCCATCATCATGGGCTGAGCTGAGCTGTGCAGGTCCCATGGTGTGTCTCCAGTTCTTGATGACTGACACATTGTCTGCCTCAATGCCATTCTCCACCCTAGAGTGGCCAGGAGCTACAGGGGCCTGGAGGGACCAAAACACAGCTTTGTTTAGGTTAATTTAAATAGAAACATTTTATATGTTGAGCAGCAATAACAAGAAAAATACAAGTACTTGTTTTACTACAAACAAGGCCAGAGTAAATTTGATTCTACTGATATTCAACTGGTGCCTAAAAGACCACAAATTCAGCAGAAGAGAGGCAGGAAAATCCCAGCTGTGATAAACATCTAATGCAGTGAAAGAAGTTTACCTCAGGCAACTGCCACTGGGACTTGGAGCCGTCTCTCAGGTAGTAGTAGGTCTGCCCCTGATCATCCATTGACTTGATCCACTGTTACATAACAGAAATTTCTTTGGTAAAGATGAGTCAACATCACTAATGTTTCAAAAAAAGAGAAATTGAAAGTAGATTCACTCCTTCCCTTGAAAGGAAATGACTATAATGTACGGAAGCTCATAAATCATAAAACACTCATGAAAAGCTCCTCTCCCACACTTTATTATTATTATTATGCTCTGTATATGAAGGGAGTCCCAAATATTCCCGGAAGCCATCGATACAACAGGAGTAGGGTGTAGTTATTGGATTTGCTGCTAGGAAGTGTACGCCTATAGCTTGGTGAAACTAAAATTGGGACTGAAAGGGAGATTTGCTACCATGGAAGAAACGCAGGCAGCTCTGGACACAGTGACAAAAGAAGACTATGGGAAATGTTTCCAGTTCTGGGAATTTTTGGGCCCCCCGTCGTATATTAAAAGAATATCACCCTGTGATAGCAAGGCAATAAGAAAGTGAAGTTCTTTTTCAGTCGATTTAAAGCAAGAGTTGCACAACTTTCTCAGAAGCCACATTGCATCATGGTTTTTTTTTTGAGGCGACTGTTGTTGGAGAAACTAATTTCGTTTTTTTTTCTCTCTGTATGATTCTTGAAAAATGTTTGACATTGTAAACGTGTCAGTTTGCCTCAAACAAGTGATTTTCTCACGGGAAAGGGGGGACTGCATCCAAAAGTTTTTGTAACTCTCCGAAACCGACGATCTGACAATGATACCCACTTTCAGGCAGCAATTAGCCAGGTGTGTCAAGGTGATAAAGTTTGCAGGGTTTGAGACGATTTATCACGTTCCTGAGCTAAAAAAAAAAAAAGTTTCTGCGATTAAACATTGTCGTAGCCGTGCTGGAAACATCTCTCAATGTCTGTATCTTTTTATCTCTGTATGTCTGAAACATATTAACCCAAGCAACCAGACCGTTGCGTAACAACTACATTTAAAAACTTCAGAGGATTTCAGTTCCATCTGTTTCCATATCTTTTGTTTTCAGTCAAGCCTCTGAGTTACCTGATCTGGAGAGTGTTCACTGCTGAACACCCAGGTCCCGTTGGGGTCCACAGTGAGGTTCCAACCGGCCGGGGTACTGCGGTCCAGGTTAGCCCTGGGGATGATAGTCCGGCTCACGTGGCCGAGGGTGTACTCCTTAGGGAGGGTAGGAGGGCCTGTGGCAAGAAGCTCCTCGTAGGCCTCTGGTCGATCAGCAGCTGGGTACTCCTCTGAGGGGTAGTCCTCCTCAGGTAGAGGAGGCTGGGGATGATGAATGAAAACACAGTGTGTACATTAAAACACACACACACAAACTTGAAAATACAATTAATTGGCTCTAAACCTTTTTAGGCCTTTGTAGCCATGTAATGCCTACTCACAACTCTTCATCACAGGCTGCATTATATCTGTGAGCTGAGACCAGTTCAACCAAAAAGTGATGTTTTCTTCTCAGATTATTTGATTTTAACAGTTTTTCAAGTCCTAAAGAGGGAAAAACTCTCCTGTATTTTACAAGAAAAAAGCCAGGATTTGATAAAAGTGAAGGAATAGTTTGACATTGTGGGAAATAAGCTTATTTGCCTTCTTGCGGAGAGTTAGATGAGAAGATTGATAGAATGGTATCAATCTTCTCTTCTGACAAGCGAGTGAATAAATGTACATCCCAAAAAATGTCAAACTATTCCTTCAGTACCTCCAGGTTGAGAAACAGTGCAGTAATCAATCAATACTGATGCCGGTCGTAGCCTCAGTTCATTTTTTTGTGTTTAACTGTTGTTACATCTCATGTCAGCTGAATCTTTTCCTGTTGTGACCCTGATACAGAGCTCAATGACTTTTCTATGACTTTGATAAATAAGCCACAGCATTTCCACATCCTCAGAGTATTATTCATCCTTGACCCAATAATGTTGCTTTTCCAGCTCAAAAAAGTCATTAAGAGGCAGAAAAGGGGTCATGTGTTGCTCATATTGTGAAGAAAATCCGCTGAAAACCATCTAATACAATAAATGTGTGAAATAATTGCACTGAAGTTTTTCTATCAAGTGAAGCATTATGGGACGTCTGCAGTTATTTCTTGAATCCAAAGACTGTCATCGTCTGGAGTACTAAAATTAATTCAAAATGAGGGCAAATGTCCCGTCTTTTAAAGTTGAGGACACTACTGGGGACATTCTGCACTGTTGCTGTGGGCTTTCCTAATGAAAATGTCTGCTATGTAGGTGCAGGAGATTTAATTCCATTAAAAGCAAGACTGTATTTACAGCTTTCCCCTGGGTGAAGCTAAAACAGGAGACAAGGGAGGCTAAGTAGAGCAGCCAGACTGTCCTTACCGGCCCGTCCTCGTGAAACCTGTGCACACTCATAGGCTCCATCAGAGGGGGATACGGGCTCAGCTGCTCTGGAGGCTCCCAAGACGTCTCCCCAGACATTGGATTGTAGAAGTAGGGACGACCGCTGGTCTCATCCACCAACTGCTCCCAGTCTGAGGTACACGTAGGGGGAGAGGCAGTGGACGGAGAGAGGGCAGGAGACTGAGGAGGTGAGGGGGAACAAGGCTCCTCTGCAGGGAACGGCTCAGGGTCTGTGGGGGAGTCTGGAAAGGGGTTGTCCCAGGTGGTGCGCCCCGTGGTGGGGTTATAATAATACTCCTGTCCACTTTCCTGGTCAACGTGCACCTCCCATCCCTCTGGGTCAGGGCAGGAAGGAGAGTAGGACGAGGGAGCCGAGGGAGGAGACTCGGAGATACTTTGGCGAAGCTGTGCTACATTGGCATAGACGGGTGACAGCCGACGTTCATTATTCACCTGTGGAAAGATGAAAAACTGCAGATGTAGGAACTCAAGGAGATCAACAGGTGCTTTTACAGTACAAGAACTAAAGTTAATGTAGGAACAGTGTGTGTGTGCTTTATTAAAAGACCAACAGTGGAATATAACTAAGTACATTTACTTAAGTACTGTGCCTAAGTACGATTTGAGATATTTATACTTTACTTGAGTATTTATGATACTTTATACTTCCACTCCACTACATTTCAGAGGCAAATATTGTACTTTTTATTCCATTACATATATTTCACAGATATGGTTACTAGCTACTTTTCAGATCAATATTTTATAAAATATGCATTATGGCAAACAGCATAACTTGTTAAAATGAGCTCTACCTTAACAACATTAAAGGGGACATATCATGAGCATTTCCATTTTCTATATTTACATTCTGGGGCTCTATAGGAATATCTGTGCATGATTTACATTTCAAAAAATTCCTTATTTATCTTATACTGGTCCTTTATGCGGCCCCCCAGTGTAGCCTCTGTCTAAAACAGGCTGTTTTAGCTCCTGTCTCTTTAAGGCCCCCCTTCTGATGAGTAGGATTTCACTTCTTTTTCTCGTTCTTTACTTAAAATGTCAACTTCTCACACACATCCACACACATTTGAGCCAAAAACCGATTTGAAATATGCGAGCGGACAAAACGAACAGCCAATGGAACAACCTTGGTTGGATGGGCAAGTAGAAGTAACTTTGAAGACGAAGTGTTCAGAGCAGGCTGAAGCCCTCGGCTTTTGACTTTCATACGTTCACCTCATGTTTTGGAACTTGGACCATGTTTAACATAGACATCTGACATCATAACAGTATAAAATTGACGATGAAAATCACAAAAAGCATGTTATGTCCCCTTTAAAATGCTGCTTCCATGTCAATTAATCAATATGAATTAATATTCCAACAATATATATGATAAATATAACACCTTTACTTGTAATGACGTATTTTTTCATTGTAGTATTGCTATTTTTACTTAAGTAAAAGATCTCAGTACTTCCTCCACCACTGGTAAAGACAAATTTGTAACATAATACAAGTTTGCATGTTAGTCTAGTCACTTTGAGGTACTTGTAAAAAGTATTTTAGAGGTGCCAGTCTACAGTCCACTGCTCTTACTATAGCTCTTAAGTCTGCCTTCCGCATCTTACAGAGCACAGGAAGCAGCTTAAAAAAAAAGGAGCTAAAAAAAAAAACACACACACTCGCACGCCACCTAAGTTTCCCTCCCACTATAATGATCAACCTGAATCAAACCTTATTCTAGTCTCATTTTCTTGAACACAAAATAGCAACGCTGGTTTAAAGCTCTCATGTAAAAAATAATGTACAAAATATACGTGTGAATGTATCATGTGTTGATCTACGGTGTGTAAAGATAGCCATGATGAGTGCCAGATAGAAAGAAAACAAAATACCACACCAAAGACTGCAGAGGACACCAAAACTAGGTTAAACTTCCATCAGTGCCTTCATGCATTATTATTTTTGGTTTTGTTGCACCGAAAACTACAAACTGCATTTTCAGTTTCCGTCTATCAGAGGGAAGCTGTTGAAGCCTTCATATCACGTTGCTTTCATGAAAAGAGTTCCACGTCATTGCTGCATGGCAGGAACATAACATGCAAATAGACCCCAGTCATCACAACTTATTTGTTTAAAGAACGCCGATGAGAGTGAAACTGAGGGTGATGAAAGGCTGCCTCTGTCCTCCATACTCATGAAACTGTGATGCCATGACTTAGTGTTACAATCACACTCTTCCGTCCCCACACACACCAAAATAAAAACAATGTCATCTTCCTTGAAGTTTTTCTCCCCCTCACCTGCACTCCACTGAGACGATTATCCCTCACCGTGAGACTCCCGGGATTTATTGCCCTGCAGGGCCTTTCATACGCCGTCATGATAGCACAAATACAAAGAGAGGCTACTGTCTCTTTCACGCTACACTCTAACTACTGCTTGTCTCTTACCTAGCCTCATGTCTATATTTACCAGGACCTGAGACCTGTGTGTGTGTGTGTGTGTGTATGTCTGTGCTGCATCTGTTCATCATGCTGCTAAACATGCAGGAGACACATGATTAACGTGAACGAAACATATAATATAACAAGCTAAGCAGATCATTTTAAATCATCGACTTACTCATCAACTATATGGGTTTTTTTTTTTTTTTGTCCATTCAGTGTTATCACTTTGCTGACTTTGCTTCATTATCGATCTCGATATAACCGAGAGGCGATCAATGCGGACAACCAGACAACTGACCCAAAAGCAGATTGATTCCAAACAACACACCACGACTGAACTACACGACTACAGAGGCAGACAGAGGAAATGAAAGAGCTTCATCATTGATCTCTGAAATAGCTACGTTGGAATGCCCCCATCCTCTGGAACAAAGCCACTGAAACCCAACCCCCATGCAATGAAAGGAAAACTGCATTACAATGTGTATAGCTTAGGGGTTACCAACGTACAAACAGATACATATCAACACACTCTATGATGTAACGGTGTGATAGATAGTCATCACTTTGAAGGGAATACCACTGAGTACTAGCATGCAAATATGTCACTCCAATGCAGTGGTGGAAAGTACGTTTACTCAAGTACTGCACTTAAGAACAATTACAGGTACTTGAACTACTTTTTTTTCTCCCATCTTGTGCTACTTTATACTACTACGGCACTACTTTAAAAAGAGAATTATTGTACTTTTTACTCCACTACATTCATTTGGCAGGTAGTTACTTCTCTAATTAAGATTTTACAATGAACAAAAACATGATAACCTTATAAAATACGATGCTTTCTTAAAGATTCAACTACTTGCCAAAAGTTTTGGCTCTCATGACCTCTTAAAAAAAGATGTCTAGGAGTTGTTGTTGAGACATTTCCTCACTAAACTTCTCACATGGCTTCCTTTAAATAATTGTTCAAGGCTAAACGAGGTCAAATTATTTATTACTTCACAAAAAAGCAAAGCTTGGAGAAGAGTTCAAATAATTAATCTGACTTTTTCTACCATTCCTTTGTTTTTTATTCTTTCCTACGGCATGACTCTTAGGAGGGCCCAACAACTAAGACCCCTAATTTTATACACATAACAGTAAAATGTTGCTTACACGTTGATGCATCAGTATTAAAAATCTAATTATGTCATGTATAATGAGTCACAGGGGCCACTTGTCTGCAGAACATGTACTTTTATTTTATTCTCTCAGTGCATTTTGCTAGTATACCTCTGTACTTTTACTTACGATGGAGTATATTTACACTTATGTGTTGGTACTTGTATTTAGGTTAAGGATCAGAATACTTCTTCTGAC
Source organism: Thunnus thynnus (assembly GCF_963924715.1). Classification (NCBI taxonomy): domain Eukaryota; kingdom Metazoa; phylum Chordata; class Actinopteri; order Scombriformes; family Scombridae; genus Thunnus; species Thunnus thynnus. Next base: position 7,269,839 of record NC_089536.1, on the reverse strand, counting down.
ACTGGTCCTATGCTCTAGTATCTTTGCAGCATACAGGACAACACTATTAACTTTCTCCCACAGAGACAAAAAGCCCAAATGACGGAAAACACATCTGTTGTCTTGCAAGTAAAACACAAAACAAAGACAACAAAACTGGAAGAAAAGGAACATTTTGTTTTGTTTTTTTTTTCAGAATGAAAAGCACCATTTGAAAATATTCAGTCACTCTTGTATTTTGAAGCAGCTCAATGGTGTGTATCACATCGTAACACTAGTTCACCGGTCTGGTGACAGAAAGAGTTTGCGTTAACGATTACTAACTGAAACACTCAGACGGGAAATGTGGATGTCAACAAACAAAACTGTCAAATTCAGCTCTAAAGCCATGAACACAGTCTCAACATGTAGAAACACACACAAAAATGATTCTTTAACATCCAAACTAAAAAAATGTAAAACGTCAAAAACTGACATCCAGAAAGGATGAGCTTTTGAGCAATAACTGTCAGCTCTGTCAGTTCACCAGTTATACCACTTCACTTCACGCGGCACAGGAAAGAAAACAAGTGCAGCGCTGACATTTGTTTTGCGCAAAGCAGGAAGCAAGAACATTATCAAAACATGACAACATACGCTGACCACAGATACTGAATATTTGAAATGTAGCAGTAAAAGCTGCTTTGGTGTCAGTGTGATCACCTACCTGAGGAACCACCGGCAGAGACAAGCCCGGCTTGGCCCGGTGACTTGACCAAACCCTGGAGTACATGTCCACCATGTTTATACTGTTCTATTTAGTAGATCCATATATCCAAACCAACAAAAGAACACCGAACTATGCGACTAAAGCGTGCGACCGCATTCAATCAACTTGTGATGGGAGAGCGAGGCGAACGCACATTTGTGAACACACCCTCACGCACACATCCTCCTCTAGCAGCTGTGACAGTTGCAGCTAGACAGAAAGGAGAACTGTAAGCTCTGTTACAATAGCAGCAGGAAGGGACTGTGTGAGGACTGGGTGAGATGTGTGTGTGTGTGTGTGTGTATGTGTGCGTGTGCGCGCCCGTGTGTATGTGTGTGTGTGTGTGTGGGTGTTTGCATTTGTGTGTGCGTATGCATGAATTCCTGTGCGCAGGATAGGGGGGTAGAGGGTAACTGTCTGCGAGTGCTAAGAGCCAAAAACAGAAAGAGACAATGAAAACAAGACAGAGAAGAGGGTTAGATAGAGGGAAAACATTGCAGGTCAGTTCAACCTACTTCCTGCCTGTGTAATAATACGATAAAAAAAAAAAGGAAACATCGGCATGGAAACAACATTTACTTAAAGGGCACATGCGTTTCAGTTTAAAAATATGAAGAAACAGTTGTGGAACAAGAAATATACTAAAAACGTGTTTCATATGTTTTCATGTACATGTGCAGCAGCTTCTCTAAAGTGTACAGTATTCAATCCTGTACTAGTAGGTCACTCAGCCAGTAATAGGGGGTGGGGGGGGTGGGGGGTGGAAACAATACTTTCCCACAATGAAATGCCATGATATGCTTTTAACAGGCTACAGTTGATGAGACATTGTGTTGTTCATACAGCAGATTGTGAATGATTAAAACAGGAAGTCTGGTTTAAGGGCCAATTGTTCAGTCATCACCTCATTCAACACGCGGCAACATCAGCCCGCCTGCAGATTCTAGTAGAGGTTTTAGGGTTAGACCTTAAATTAGGTTTGAGGCAAGTGGGTGAGGCTTGTGTTTATATTGCTGCATCTACAGTACAGCTTGTCGATTGCTCCCTAAGCTCCAGTGTGTATCATGGCTGTGATGAATCAATGCTTCCTGGAACATCCAAAACATTTTTCCATTCTGCCTGGACAGAAAATTGTTTGCAATTCAAATGAGCCTAAGAAAAGCCTTGAAATGATTATACTGTTACGTCTAATTTTTTAAATTCTGGTGAAAGACATCATTCACAGACGGAAAAACTGTTTGTATTTCGCTTGTTTTACTTAAAATATGCAAATGAATATCTGTAACAACTGCATGTAGACTGTGGACAGTGTTTTCCAGCATGATTTGGGGTGAAAATCCTTAAGCACAGAATAGACAAACTCTCTGCCCTCAGCTATGCATGAACCAGCAATCTGCTTGATTACTTAACCACATTAGCACTCATCCAATCAAACAATGGAGCACCAAATTGGGGCCCAAATCACGCCACAAAGCACACAGTCGAGCTATTGAATCAATGTGGCTCCACCCCCTCCTCCTCTTACATCACACTCCTCATGGCCCAGAATCCAGGATGACTCCAGAAATGCCCCAATGTGCAGCTTATCACATTCTTATCTTTACACTTCAGGCTACGTCTGCATGCCAAGGTAGTGAAAAAAAAAATTAAAAAACCAGCTGAAATTGGTTGTTCATGACGGATTTCTTTCTCTTACTTTGTAGGTGTTTGTGTTGTTTGTGTAGGAGGGGGGAATATTTAAGTCCCAAGTTACCAAGCGAAATGGAAACCCCACTTTTCTGCAAAGATGCCACATGACATTTAGTTTGCAGATGCAAGTAAATATCAACAGACAGCATGGAAACAAACTGGAAACAGTTTCTCTAAAATGCGCAGGGCTTTAGCTGTGATTTTCCTTCTGGGAAGCTTTTCTTCTGAACTAATGACTGCAGCAAAACACCCCTGCATTCAAGGTAGGATGTACTGAACAACAGGATTACTGTAATCAAGCACAACTTTATGAAAAAAAAAACATTTTACACATAGTAAAGACACAAAAGATTCCTGTGTGTATGACTCCTAACAAATACCAGCTGAGGCTCGCTGCAGATTATCTATATGTTATTTTCTAGATCACTATTTCAAGGTGTTTGTGAGTCAAGAAAGTCAAGACAAATGCAGACCGTCTGCTTTCTCTTGTCTTGCTTGGCAAGTGAGTCTCAGAGGAGGACTGCTTTACAATCTCATATTTAATAATCATATTACTCTTGAACATCCTTGTGAAACGCACTCTTTGGTGTGTTGAAGCCCCAGTTTGTGCCTCACGTGTGTTACAGTTACATTCAGATCACAGAGCTAAGCAACCAGTTTTCTGAAGAAAAAAAAAAAACATTGATTTTTTGAAAAATTAACAAAGTTTAACAACACTTAGTGCTGTTGTGAAGGTGTTTCCAGAATCCTCAAAGACTCCTCTAACTGTCTGGATGAAAAAATATTCAATCTGTTACACCAAAAAATAAGTTTTAACCTGTTGGTTGTGCCTCTTGTTCCTAATCCAAACAAAGATTGTAGCCAGAAATGACATATCTCCTTACTCAATTCGTACAATGTGAACCAAAAGTTAAAATGTTATTAGCGGTTATATTGGTATATTATTATGTTCAGATGTTCATCCAGATTGTTAGAAGATCCTGGAAATACCTTCAGAACAGCCTTAATTGTTGTTAAAAGACTTTCTGGGTTTATCAAAGATTGTTGGATATTTATTTTTCAGTAAATCTAGCGCTTAGCTCTGTGACTCCAATGTAACAGTAATACATGAGAGGCACAAACTGCGCCTAGACCTGCCTAACTGTCTCCAGTATCACATCTTATATGAGGCGCATTAAGAACATAAAGTACTGTTCCTGCATGACACACAAGCTGCTTGTAAAACCATAAAAGAATAAATTCACATTTCATTTATAGTTCATCTTAAACAATACTTACACGCCCAAATGTACATGGAAAGAGTTCTATTCTCTGTGCAAAAATACACTCTGAAGTTCAGCTGAACTTAATATGAGATTTCAGCAGTCTGAGGTAGAAAAATCAGGTGGGAATCTCCCAAACTTTCAGTGTTTTTAATATGAAATTCCGTCTTTTTGTTTCTTCAGTTTTGTACTAAAACAGACTAATTTTGGAAGTTATCCACTTGTCTAACTCAGACATTAGCTTCAGCTGAACTCAAGAATTCATTTATGCACAAAATTATGTCGAAGCCCATTAATGACATTGAAATTGCTTTAAGAAGGGCGACTTTTGATGTACATATGACCACGTGAGTATAGGGCTACAACTAACGATTATTTTCCTTATGATTAGTTGTTTAGGCCGCAAAATGTCAGAAAACGGTGAAAAACGTCCGTTACTGTTTTCCAGAGCCCAAGGTGACGTCCTCAAATGTTTTGTTTGTCCCGACCAACAGTCCACAACCCAAAGATATTTAGTTTACTATCATAGAAACTAAAGAAACCAGAAAATATTCACAATTGAGAAGCTGGAATCAGAAAATTTGGACATTTTTCTTCTTAAAAATGACTCAAAATTACTAATCGATTATCAAAATAGTTGGCAACTAATTGAATAGTTTGCAACTAATCGATTAATCGACTAATCATTGCAGCTCTAACATCTTGAAAAAGTCTTGGAAAAAAGGTGGATCTATCCTTTAAAGTTACACATAATGTGCTAACTCCTTGCAAGCTTTCTGGTCAAATGGAAAACACATCACAATTAAATACCAGCAATACAATAGGACTCAAGAATAGTGAAGGTGAAGGTCTCTCACTGACTACCAACAATCATGAAGCTTAAACCTACACGCACCTGTTTCTGGCCCCTGGACACATATGTTCTGTCGAGCAGGTATGTACACTCTGACACTACCTGTTGGAGCAGTTTCTTGGCATTTGATTTTGTCTGTTCCACAGAGCACAAGGAATTACTGCTCTCTCGTAGGTGAGGTGCTCTCGATGAAGCTACTGGCTCCCACAGTTTCTCTCCAAAAATGATTATATGGAAGAAGAGGATCACCAAGGGGGGCAAAGACATGAGGTCAACTTTTCTTTTAGCTGCCAAAGATCAATGGGACATTGGACCTCTTGCCTTAACGTTAAGTGATAAAGATTGATCAGAGATAAATCAATATTGATCAGAGGTCAATCTTTGAGACATGCTGGTGCCATAAATAGCCACAATAAAGACTGCAACATAATATAAAGGCTCAACGTAAGCATAGCAATAAGATGAATATCACCATAAAACAAAACAGGCCTGAATATCCGTTCATGCTTTTCTGCGAAGTTAAAACTAACCAAAGTTTATATTCACAATCCCCGCTGGATTAATCATCCACTTACCAAACTTAATATCCCAGATGAGATCAAAGAACAGCCCACATACCCTCGATATTAAGTGACCTACATTTGTGCTAATTGCAAGTTCTGCACTTTACATATGCGCGCACACGCCAACTGCATGACAGAGCTGGCAGTAAAAGCTCCAAAGCCCAGCTCGTTGGGAGTCAGGCCAGACCCCCCTCACATCACCATGGAGATGGCACTCCATTGTGGGGTGTGAATTAATGCACTTGAGGGGTCCTGGCACGTCTGCAGTCCTGTTTAAAAGTGCAGAGCTCATTCAACAACAGAAACACACAAATTATGTTTTAAAATGCAGGAGTGTCCTCTGAGTTTGTTAAAATAAAAACAAGTCTCCCACTGAAGCAACAAACTGTGCTGGTAATTACGGGGTTATGATGCACACACAGTCACTGGGTATACTGGGAGAGGGTGAAAACCATTACTTGACTCATAAAATTTGGTTGAAAACAGCATAAAACTCATCGCACTTCACGAGCAGTGACCAGCGGCTGACGTCACTTCTCGTGTAATCTTGCAACAGGTGCAAAAAAAAAAAAAAAACAAGTTGTGAAACTTACCTGAAACTAAAGTTTTAATCTCCTCTAATCGACAAAACTACATCCGATAGAAAAAGTAAGCAAGTCGAGCTTATATATTCGCAAATGTTTTATGGTTTCCCTGCGGAGCCATAATTCCCAGGATCGACATCGGTACTGGGGGAAACCAGGTAGCAGCTGGAGGTTTGGGAGTGGCCGGCAGCTTTCACATTAACTCCTTCCTTGCCTCAGAAGAAGCCACCCAGCCGACGCAACCTGTTTGCAACCTGTTCTGGAGTGACAGCATTGGCCGCACACAGCATTTTGCAAACAAAAAAAAACACAAAATAAACCCTTTCCTGCGCCAATCTGCAGGCAAATCTCACGCTGCAAGCCTACAGATCCCCCTAAACAAGTAACCAAGAGCAAGAGCTGCCAATCAAAGTATACACACCCGGTGAAAACAGTGATTCCACACCCCGCAGAGACTTTCGCCCACCAAAACTGAGAACTTGAATCAGCTGCTTTTTTTTTTTAAATTCAAGAAACACCTCTTTTAGTCCATTGAAATGAAATGGCATGAAGCGGCCATTCATATGCTGATGAGTTGGCACAGATACTGTGAACTCGACCAATAACGGTGATCCAAGTCAGGACCTTCACTGCAAAAAAAAAAAAAGTGTCAAAATCAACAAGTGGTTCAGACTTAGTGTAAAGGTCCCTAAAATCTAATCAAAGAGTCTTAATCAGAGGAGGAATCTAACTAAGCAGATTTACTCAAGTCCTGTAATTAACCACAAATCTGAGGTACTACTTTACACTTGTACCACATTTCAGAGGGAAGTACTGAACTTTTTACTGCATTTATTTAACAACTACTTTCCAGGTTAAGATTTTATATACAAAACATCTTATAAAACATTATTTAAACTACCCGATAGTCATACATTTGGTTTCTTAAGGTGTTTTTCTTAAATGTTTTGTGTTGTACTTCATTATTAGCAGTATTCATACAGTCAGTGTTGTTATGTGTGTGTGTGTGTGTGTGTGTGCGTATGTTTTGATGTTTTAATAAACTGGATAATAAAGTTCTCCACTAATTACAAAAACACCTGCAGCTACTCACAAATAATATAATGTATACCAGTAACACTCGCTCTCACTATTTACTGTGAAATTTTAATTTAGCTAATTATACTTACATACAGTATTCTTACTTATACATATTTTCAGTATGTATGACTTTTACTTGTAATGGGGTATTTTTATGTTTCAGTACTGCTACTTCCTCCACTTGTCTTAATTCAGTTTTAAACATTTTCTTAAAAAAAAAAAGATACAATGTGGAAAACAAACAGATGACTCCACCAAAAGTATTTAAACCTCATCCAAGCAACTGATCACCAGTGACTTTGACCTGTTTTTACTCTTTTATGTTTGTGTTTATGTTTATTGTTTAATGTTTATTGCACTTCCTGTTGACATCTGGATCACATTGAATTCCTTGTACTTGGCGAATAAATCTGTGTCTGATTATTTCACCCTGTAAAGATTTCTTTATTGGTTTCAAGAAATGGCGAGCTTTGAGAGTAAATGCGATTAAAAGAGGTGTTCTTATTGTGGATCATTTTTTTTTGTAGTGATTTGGAGTTAACATGCAAACCCACAACAATCCCTTTGTTTCTTCCATGAATCCTAGCCAGCATGAGATCCTATTGCTGCTTCATCTCCTGTGGGCATTTTAAAACAATGCTCTGCTCATAGGTTTCATATTTAAGGAACAACCCTTTTAAAGTCGGGATTTCATCATCCTTCCAGTAAATCCAGTAAAAACAATAACCTAGTAGACCCACTCAAGTATTGCACTTGAATACAAATTTAAGGTATATGTACTTTACTTCAGTTATTCTAATTTACGCTACTTACACTTCAGCTCCATATTGTACTTTTTATTCATCTAACAGCTAAAGTTACTTTCCAGATTGTGAATTTACTCAGAAAACGTACAGTATGATAAAATTACACTTTATTAAGGATTAAACTACCAAACAAATAAATTAGCTAAAACATATTAATTAACTTTAACTATATAAAGTAGGTAGAATTAGCACCACTTCAACCAACTACAACATTAAAATGTGGCTTACTTGGTATTTGTAATAATAATCTGAATATATACATTAATAAAAGCTGACAAAAGCAATTTTTCTGCCTATTGAGTTCTTTCACTTTTGACACATTATGCCCATTTTGTCACTACTGCACCACTTCTGCATTTCTATACTAATTAGTCCTTGTTGTGCTTTCACAACATACAGTAAATATGTGCTAAAGTTGGTGAGAACTGCAAGTTTTAACCTCTGAGTTTTACACTTATCATGTATTCTTCAAGGAGCAGTCAAATCGTGCACCTGTTTTTAAAATGCACAGAAGCCCAGAGAGTAAACAGAATGAATCCTCTTGATGTGTTAACAGGTGATAAACTTCACGTGACTGAAAGATGCAAATGATAAGGATGAGATTTCGATAACAACCAGCTCTCTTCCCACTTCTCCTGAGGAGAAGGAAGTGAAATCATTTATGTGAGTTAGTTAAGGTGAGTTGAGATTGTTTTTGCCTTGTGAACCCTTAAAACGGAGCAGTGTCAACTTGTAACCCCTCGTCACACATTGTATGTGTCACAAGGTTGTGAGAAAAAAAAAAAAAGTGATTTCCTCTTCTAAGATTGTTTCATTTGAACTTTTTTAGTCACATTGCGGAAAACTATCCAGTAAAGAGGACATGTCAGAAAAAATAAGACTATTTTGTGTATATTAACATGTTTTATCTTCTTTCAGATCCTCAGATTTAACTTGGCCCCTGTAGGGGTCCGGACGCCCAGATTGGGAACCACTGACACACAGTGCCTATAAAAAGCATTCACTCCTCTTGGAAGTTTTTTTATAATTAAACCAGTGAATCAAGTTGGATTTAATGTGACTTTTGTGATTGCTTTGCATTTAACACACCTGTATCGGGACCCTCCAGATAGGTGTATTTATACTACAGTGAATTGAAATCCCTTGACTACACACAGGTGATTTCTATTTAATTAATTATGTGACATCCAAAACCAAATGTCTGCACAGGTGGTAATTTAGATATGTCCCATTAAAGGGGGAGAATACTTAAAAACAAGTAACGTGTGTTTCATTTTTCACCTTGACATTAAAGGATCATTTTCCTGTTGATCAATGTAAAAAAAAAAAAGCCACATTAAATCTATTTTTATTTAACGTTTTAGGATAATAAAACATGAAAAGTTCCATGAGGGGTGAAGTTTTAGTCAGTGTACTACAGTAGGAGGAGTAGCCTAGATTTGTGGTAAAACTGCGCCCCCTGGTGTCTGTAAAATCACATTGTCACATTTTGAACACACGCTTGAGAATGATGAATAAAAACAATGAAAAACTGAACATTTCATTAAAATTCTTACCTGCTCAACGGGAAGTACATCTTTAGAAGAAGTTTCCTCTGCAGTTTGATTCGAACTCTGCTGCTGAGTTGAATCAACAGGATCCGGCAGCTCAGAAAGTATTGTATCAAACGTTGTGGTGATCAGCTCTGGTATGGTGTCATATATCGGTAAATCTGGGGGCAAAGGGAAACTCATATCTTCATCGTCAAGAATAGTCTGCGGCTGCTCTACTTTTTCATCCTGCGGTGAGCTGTTTGATTGTGATGGTCCATTTCTGATCTTCGTGACATGATGAGGTGTTGCATACAGCTGCATGTCTCCTGTTGAACTATGTGTCTCTATATTATCCAGAGTGTGTGCAGAGCTTTTGGTGATCTTTACTTCCTCCAGAGTCTCACAAGGTTTCACATCTGGTATCTCCCCACAGAAACCAAAAGTGGAGAACCGGTGTGTCTCTCTTGGAGCGTTATGAGCTGATACACGCCTCACTGTTGTTGTAGCTGTATCTGGTGTTACATTAGCCTCGTCCACTGGCTTACTGTCAGCCTCACTCTCAGTTGAATCCAGTTTATCAGGACCAGGAGAGTCTCCAGTGCATGATGGGAGCTCCTTCATATACTGCGCAGGGACGTAGAAGGGCCTGGAGTCCCTGTCTTTGCGCACGTGCCACCAGTGCTCATTAGTCTTGGAGACCAGGATGTAAATTTCATCAGGCTTGATGCACACGAGGCGACCATCCCTCGTAGTGTACTCATACTCATACTGCACTGACAGCTCCATGCTCCGGCGTAATCGTGTGTGTGTGTGTCAATGCATCGTCATAGATACAGCATCAACATCTTGGAGCTGGAAATAGAGGAAACGTGCAGTTGGTGTGGTTTTCATATGCACTTCCACCTACAGAAGCACAACATAAGAATCTCTTTCTCACATTAGTGTTTGACAGACTTCATCTTTTTTTTTTTAAAAAAACAAAATCTCATTATAAATGCTTCCTCTTGGCTCTTGGCTCTACAATATTCTGATTCACTGTTATGCAGACAACATATAGTTTTATTTCCCGGTGACACCCGTCAGCGCCTGCTCACTGAAGAACCTCTTTAACTTTCTAAATGACACTAAACAAAACTGAAGTAATCATATTCGACCCTCCTAGCTCTGTTACTAGCCTAAGCTATGCGCTTGGGTCCCTGTCCGCAGATCTGCACATTGTAGTTAAAAATCTTGGTGTCTTCTTGGACACTTCATTGAGTTTTATCAAACAACTCAGCTGTGTTGTGAAGGGCAGCTTTTATCAGTTTATCATCATAGCCAAATTAAAGCCGTTTTTATCTCATGAGCACCTGGAAACAGTTATCTGTCTACTGTAATTCTCTGTAAAGGGGGTTGACCTATTCCACCGTTTCTCAACTCCAAATGCTTCAAAATGAAACTGCTAGACTTTAAAGTGGAACAAAGAGAAGACATCATGTCACTCCTCTTTCTGGCTCACTTGCATTGCAGTGAAAATACAGAATTGATTTTAAAATCTTACTATTTGTTTAGTTTTTAAAGCTTTAAATAGATTAGCTTCACAATACATTACTGATCTGCTGATTCCATATTCTGCCCCCCCAGGTCACTTAGGTCATCCTCACAATGCCTCCTCTCAGTCATCCACTCACGCCTCTAAACCAAAGGTGACCGAGCTTTTTCTGTTTTTACTCCCAGACTCCGAAATAGTCTCCGGTCCCATGTTAAGTCCTGTTCCACCAATCAGATTTAAAGAGCCACCTTTTTTCTCTTGCTTTTAGTTCACTCTGAGGTTGCTTCATGGTTTTTGTCAAGCCCACTTAATTTATTTTTAACATCCTCTCACTGTGTTCTAATCTGCTGTTGGTTTGGTTGTTTCTCTTAACTTCTTATTCTATCACTTCGATTTTATTATTTTAGTATTTTTAGGTATTTCCCACTTTAGTCTTGCCTTCTATGTATTATATGTATTATTCTATTATATTATGTATCATTGCCTTTTATGTGTTTACTTGTATTGAGGCAGATGTTAATCCATCTGCACTTTTGGTCAACTCCTGTTGTTTTTAAATGTGCTATGTAACTAAAAGTGACATGACATGTCTTATCATAAGAATGCTGACTTACAAGTAACGTCGACGCAGTTTCAGATGTAAGGTGAGATAAGTATGAACAAAAGACTGGCAGAGGTGAAAGTTATATGTCTGTCTGTGTGTGCAGGAATAGACAGGAAGCTGTTTCCATTTGCTGCAAAACAACTTTAACTTAAACGTACTCACAGGCTGCTAGAAGACTGCAGCAGATTGAAAGCTGCTTCACCACAAGGCAGGAAGCCAGGAAGCGTGCATCAACCACGGCTGAGCGTGATGTCACTTGGCAATCTCAGGTTTCTCTTTTCAAGCTCTTTTTTTTTTTTTTTTTACCTATGGACCATCTTCAGAGAGTGTCTAGTTCACACATACCAGAAAAAAACAACAACAGTTAGACGCTATTTCACATGCAAAAGCTACAATTGTGTTGTTTTTTGTAGCCATGTTGTTAAATCTTAACATTTTCATTGAGTGTGAGTGTTAATATATGTGTTTTAATCATATGTGCATTACAAAATACAAAGAAAAATGCTAAAGAAAATAAGTTATGGGAAAACAAGCATAGGAAAAAATGACTTTACTAAGCTCTCAGACAAATTTAACTCACAATATCATGTTGAATTTGGCAAGTCAGTGATATCTAACAAAAAGTATAGAAGTACAACCAGCGTAAATAAAAGAAATTATAAAATACTTTCATGCTAAAACAGACTCAGCATTAAGATAAATCACAATCGTAGACTCACATATCGCGAGGCTTCAGAGTAGGGTAATAAATTTGTGTACTTGCCTGATTTATGTTTCCAAAGATTGGACGTCTCTCAAAGCACTTTGAAGCAGTTTGTGTATCTAAAGATTTGCAGTCGTAGAGCTCAAACTGCTGCTCTCATGTAAACGTATCTGCTCGCCTGCCTCACTCTTGCTTCCTGTTCTGTATGAGTGGGTTTCTCTACTGAGAGAGCCTGCCGGTGACACATCACAACGCTGAAGCCACGAGAAATGGGAAGTCCAACTTTAACAATACTTCCCAACACATTCGTCATGTTTGTGCATTCTTTTTATGGCACTGAGGGTGGACTGGAAAGAGTGGCTAGGTGATGATTCATTTTGACATTACATACCATAACACAGTAATACTAAATACTTCCTAGACTTATTAGGTAAAATAATAAGAGAAAATTGCATATTAAAGATAAAGATGTTACTGGTGTTTCAGGCAAAGATTTCGGACACTTTAACCAATAACTATTTGATTATGGCACCAAAATGATTCATGTTCAGATATTTCAGTTTATCAAAAATAAACTGTGGGCAGCATATTTATGAAATAAATGTACATACGATGTAAGTATGCACATATGACTGAATAGTATTTGTATATGTTTTATTTTACTAATGTATGTTATCTTTGTTGCTTTTTTTCTAATTTTTTTTTAGTTTCTTTAAGTTTTTAATGCTCTCTAGTTATATTCATGATATGATGAGTTTTGTACTGTATATATGTTGAATGTTCATACTGTTTCATTAAAGTAAAATGAACAAATACATGCAGTATATGAGGATTTTCTAGTCCCCGTTTCGTTGTGTTTACAACGCAGTCTACGTGCACAATGCTATGTCACTATAGTAACCACATCCACTGCTAATGAGTCAGCCTGTTCTGAGGAATATTTATATTAGATTCTCAGCATGTCATCATGAAGTCTGTTTTTTTAATTTTAGACAGTGTAAGAAGCCCCGCACGAGGCAGGGCATCAAAAAATTAGTATGAACTCATGTCGTTCCTCTCCACGGAAATCTTTAGTAAAAGGCGAAAGATTTATACGATTTGAAGAGAAACATGAGTGAACTGTCCCTTTAATGTTGCTATAAACGGAGTGATTTACTGACAGACCCTCTACAGTGACGGTGCTGCGGATCTTTCGCCTTTAACTTTTAAACAAACACAAGAAAACATTTACAACTTAACAGGATTTTATATTAAAAAGATGCACGTCAAGAAAACAAACACAATCAGGTCTATATTAAAAGTCTACTTCGCATAAAAAAGTACATTTATTTATTTACCAGCGTCTAAAGCACAACGCCACTAAACTCTGCGCATGCGTACACCCTCTGCTGGATTTTACCTCCAATACAACCATGAATAAACCGTACCACGTGTTTCCATAGACTGAAACTGTAAATATAAATGTCAAGTATGTCGATATATATTAGAAATATCATATAAATCTACCTCTTATCCAGTGGAGATGTTTTGAGGAATTTCTTCATGGAGATTTGTACTCACATAACACATATCGAACCGCAATATTGTGATATAAATAAAGTTGAATTCTCTTTTCTTTTTTCCCCCCACCGGATACATAGTATTTATGTCTCAGTGTGGGAGTGTTTTAGCTGGTCTGGATATTATTAATTCATTGCACGTAGACAAAAACAGTCTGCATAGACGTTGAACATTTTAAAAGGAGGGCGACTAAAGAAATAATCAGGATAAAGTCACCTTTTAAAGCATTTTATTTTCTTTTTACACTAAACTTGAATGTGTTAACAAATGTGTGTTATTTGTTTTGCTTTGTGAAAAACTGTCACTGGTTGTATCCCTAATATGATCAGTTTTGTTTGTACATATGTATGTTGTATGTGTGTACTGTTCAGTTACCGGTGTTGGAATAAGAATAAGTACTCAGATCTTTTACTTTAAAACTAACAATACCACAATTAAAAATACTTAAGTAAAAGTCCTGCATTGAAAATCTTTCTTCAGTAAAAGTACTTAAAATTGTCAGCAAAATATACTTAAAGTATCAAAGTGAAGGTACTCATTGTGCAAACTGACCCTGTTTAAAGTGTTATATTTATCACAAATATATTACAGGAATATTATTAATTGAGATGTTCATGTAAGCAGCATTTTAAAGATGTCAAAGTGACGCTAATCTTACCAGTTTACACTGTTGGATAGTCTCATCTATAACAATACTATTTCATAGTTATTTTATAAAGATTATCACATAGTTTATGTATAAAATATTGGTCTGAAAAGTAGCTACACAACTGTAGCTATGAAATACATGTAGTGGAGTAAAAAGTACAATATTTCCCTCTGAATTGCAGTGGAGTGGAAGTATGAAGTATCATGAAATGGAAAAACCAAATTAAAGTACAAGTACCAGAAAATTATAAGTACGATACTCGAGTAAATGTACTTCATCACATTCCGTCACTGAGTTCCCAGTATTATAATAACGTCAAGTGATAGTCAACGTGCCGTAATGGTAAACATAATGTACATTATGCATGGATATTTAAAAGCATTGGTCTATATATTTGATATTGGACAAACCAGGAAGCCCCGCACGAGGCAGGGCATCAAAAAATTAGTTAGAACTCATAACGTTCCTCTCCACGGAAATCTTTAGTAAAAGGCGAAAGATTTATACGATCTGAAGAGAAACATGAGTGTACTGCTCCTTTAAAGTTACTACAAAGGTGGTCATTCACTGACATACACGCTACAGTGACGGTGCGGCGGATCTCTGCCCTTTTAACTTTTGAACAAACACAAGAAAACATTTACAACTGAACAGGATTTTATGTAAAACTATAAACATAAAAAAAACACAACCAAGTATTTATTAAAAGTCTAGTTCCATCTAGTACATCTATTTATTTACCAGCGTCTAATGAACACAACTTCACCGAGATCTGCGCATGCGTACACCCTCTGTTGGACTTTCCGTCCAATACAACCATGAATAAAACGTACCACGTGTCTCCACCGCCTGCAACTGTAAATATAAATGTAAATATGTCGATATATAACAGAAATATCAAACAAAATCTATCTCTTACCCAGTGGAGATATTTTGAGGCATTCCTTCATGGAGATTTGAACTCACATAACACATGTTGAACCGCAATATTGTGATATTAATAAAGTTGAATTCTCTTTTCCTTTTTTTCTGCACCGGATACACAGTATTTATGTCTCAGTGTGGGAGTGTTTTAGCTGGTCTGGATATTCTTACTCTCACATACACAAGAATAATCTGGGTGGACAGTGAGCATTTTAAAAGGAGGAAGACTAAAGAAGAAATCAGGATAAAGTCACCTTTTAAAGCATTTGATTTTCTTTGTACAACGGCTGTTATTAATGATGGATATCCTACATAGATAAAGAGAAATGAACTGACTATAAATCTAACTTTTGACACTTTAACCAATAACTATTTGAATTTGGCACCAAAATTATACATGTTAAAAGCAGGAAGCTTGTGACAATGTATATTTATTTATGTCAAGTACAGTATGTCAGTGGTAGGCAAAGTGAGCGTGGCCTTTAAGTAAAAGTAGTACTACTACAATACTACAATTTTAGTAATACTACAATTAAAAATACTCTTTTACAAGTAAAGGTCCTGTATGCACGTATGCAAACTGACCCCATTTAGCGTATATTTATCATAATATATTACAAGAACATTAATACTGATTTATTGACATGTACATGTAAGCAGGTTTAAAGTACTGCTCACATCCTGTATGAATAACTGAGCAGAGAAGTTTTATTGTTGGCAAACTTACACGTATGAATATGAAACTTAGACAATTATAAGATTGCTGATGTAAGCTTGTGCCTCATTCTTCTTGTTTTAACTTAAAAAACCCAAACTGTGCATGTTTATGTGTACACAATAAAGCAAAATCTGCCTTGGATGTATCATTAATACACTTACAAACCACACAGTCTTTTAGTGTAGCAACAATGCCAAAATAAATGAGACACAGTTTCAGGATGTGCAGAGCAAAATGAACACAATACATGAATGTCCCTCTTAAATCTTTTAAGAAAATGTTTTACGGGGTAGAATTTGTGTATAAAGTTAAATGATACCTCGTTTATTTTATTGGTGATGAGATATTTGTGAACACTTCTGTCGTGGAATAATATTGTGTGTAGCTTTGTATTTTGTATAATGTGTCCTGTGTGGGGTTTTTTTTGCCTTGTAGTGTTTGTTATTTTGCTGTTATATGTTTTATTCGTAAGGGACTGCAGATGAAAATTAGCTTTAAAGCTAACTCTGGTGCAGTACATCATATGTTAACATTTTTGTTTAAAACTGTACAACGCCCCAATGAATACAATGCATGAAATAATAAATGAAATTATGCCAAACAAATACACTTATGTCTTTGTTGCTGCTGCATTCCCACTGTTGTAAAGTGATCATAAAAAGAACATTATGTATCATGAGACTAAAGTAACAGAAAAATATTATTAAATCAATTGCAGTTGAAGAAATAATGTAAGGAATGCATTTTTAATATAATAATTTTTTATTTCACACGAGTAGGAAGCCCCGCACGAGGCAGGGCATCAAAAAATTAGTTAGAACTCATATTGTTCCTCTCCACGGAAATCTTTAGTAAAAGGCGAAAGATTTATACGATCTGAAGAGAAACATGAGTGTACTACCTTAAATTTTAAATGATACAGGGAGCCATTCAGCGACATACACTCTACAGTAACGGTGTCAATTCAATCATCCAGTAGAAAGTCTATTTTTAAACTTAATTAAGGTGATATATCGTATACAAGCTGTTTATTTGAGATGTGAGCACGGAATATCAACTATAATGAGAGATGTTATTAGAAACGTTGGAAGTATTGCGCGCGGTGCATGATGGGTAGCGGTACGTTGTCTCTTTTGGAGAAAAACAACGCTTTCTGTAGCCCGTAAATTTAGCGAAATAGATTATTGTTACGCACAAGTCTAACAAGATTAATCGTGAAATTAAAAGCAAGTGGATTAAAGTGGAAAAAGTGTAAAATAATGTGTGTCTGTACGCATGCGCTGTACGCCCAAAGGAGGCGAAAAGGCGTGAGGATTACATCCCGCTGCTTCCGCCGTCGCATCGCAAGCTTTAGCGTCCCCAGAACAAAGAGTTGGGCCCGATTTCACCAGTCAAATAAAGTATTATTGAAAGATGACAACTTTGCATGAAGCACCCTAGTCGTTAAAACTAATCCTAGGTGAAAAGTGAATATTACGTCTTTAAAGCACCGCGAGCTGAGTTAGCATTTATGGCTACAGGGGACGTGAAGCAGTTGTTGGATCCACTTGTTCAACTATTAAGCAGACGAGATGAGGTTCTGGCAGGATCTAGAGGAATATTTATTTAATCCTTTATTTAAACAGGTAGTCTCATTGTGTCTTTGTCAAGAGAGACCCGTGTGCAAGGATAAAGTTTAAGCACAGACAAGTGCACTGTTAATTCAGTCACACATTAAACATTAGATGCATTACGAAAAGCAATTACAAGTGGGATTGCAAATACATAAGCATTACATAATACACATCCTTTTTGTTCAGGTGAAATTGGAGTGAAACTTCATATTTTTTTGCAGCTCATTCCATTTTTTCACAGCATAGTATTTGAACCCACTTTTTCCAAGTTCAGTGTGAACAAGAGGTAATGTTAAAATGTCCTGTGACCTGACATTCTAGGTACTGTATTTAAATGTAGTCAGACAGCAGAAGTAATGAGGCAGTTTTTGCAGTAGAGCCTTATAAATAAACATACAGTACAATGCTGCTCCCTTCTCCCTCATTTGCAATGTAATGGTGAGTGAGGAATTTGAAGCACAGCACAGTGTGTGTGATACACAGTCAAGAGGCTTTAAGGTGGAGGGAGAAGCATGCATATATACATCACCATAATCAAGGGCAGACAGAGTTGTAGATTGTATGATGGTCTTTCAACTAGCTATATTGTAGAGAAACATGGTTTGTTTCTCTACAATATACATTTTGAACTTCAGTATGCTTGATAGGTGTTCCACAATATGTAGATGATTTATGTTAAAGGTTACAGTTAAGTGACAGACTTGTGATTTACTCTGATTGTGATCCTCCCAACCAGGCAAAGTTGGAACTTGGGGGCCCTTGAGGGCTACAGGCTTCTTGTGTGTGAACCAATTCAAACGAAAGCACATTAAAGACAGAGTTAAGCTTTAATGAGCCCAACGAACAATACACACAGAACCCATAATTGCTTTACCTAATCTTGAGGCACTATTTTTAGATGGATCCCTCAGTCAAAATATTGTTTAAGACTCATTATTTCCAGTTTGTGCTCACATGTTTTATATCCTTAAGTTATTGTTTAATCAAATATATGTAATGTAATTCTAGTATGGAAAAAATACATGTTGCACAGATAGAGCAAGGTTTAAATGATTAGCCCAGTAGCTAATTTGTACTCCAGGGCCTCTTTCTGGTTATCTTTTTAGTTTGTGTGGTTGTATTCCCCAAAGCTAGTACCTGTATCATTGGAGCACACACAATACAATTCATCACAATCCATACAGCACTCCCGAACAGTGGTTGGTGTCTTTCATACGGACAAAATATAACTGCAGTTGAATCAAACTGAACCAGTTTCTTTAGATCTTTTATAACGGGAATGCCTTCTGGCATGTTTCTAAACTCACAATATGTGTCCCAGTTATTCTCATGATGATGACATTCCCATGCAATGGATTCTTGATACTGCAAGCACATAGCAGGTCTGAGAATGTCCTTTACATATGTCTTTTCTCAGAATTACAATGTGGGAAAATAACTAAAACTGCAAATGGCTAGTGTCTCAGATGACTGTTATAAACAATACCTACAAGTTTTAGCATCAACATTTCCTGAGTAAGTACTTTTGCTTTCACTTCCTTAAATTTTTGCATGATAACATGGGCCTACAATTTCACATTTCAGGGTTGTGGCCCAGTAAAGAAAAAGTTTGCAAAAATGCTTGGCTTCAAATAAAGCCACTGTGTTTTTGCAGCTGAGTTTGAATAGTCTTTCTTGGGGTTAGACAGGTGATTTATCATATAAAAAGGTGTCAATACAAAGCAGAGTTTGGTTGACTTCAAGATAGATGAGGTTTATTTGTGGTAATGCCACACATTCTTTGTATGATCTGAAAAATTACAAAAGTGAACGGATAATATGGTTATCAACATATCATTTCCTAATTCCAGTTATCCACACGACATTACATACAGTTTGTCACGATCAGAATGTTAGAAGTACAACAAATGGCAGTTTTGTGCAAAAACATCATCATTATCATCATCATCATCAATACTGGACATATCAGAAAATACAGTTCTCAACATCAAAACTGGCTGGAACATTCTGTGTGAATGTAAAGAATCATGAATCGGCTCTGAAGCGCAGGTTTCATGCAGTATCAATAGCACTGTGAAGACATTATTTCATTTTGTTTATAACATCAGATATCAGAACAGAACTGTGGTTAAACCTCCTCCTCTCCTCCTGGTTTCTAAACCGAGCTGATGTTATAGATGAATCACTTAGCAGCAAAAGGCATTCGGACTGTACTTTTAGACTAGAATTATACTTTCCTAACGGTTTTAAAAAGGGGGCCCCCATCTTTGGCCTGCACCATAAAAATTGTCTTGGTCCTTCTGCATCCAAAGGATTGATTGGTCTTACTTTATCTTTTGGTCATCTGTTCAAATATAAATATAGGTAAATACTTTAATATAAAAAAATAAGGCAGGTTTCATTTTCTCCAAATGTTTCATGTTCTTCCCAGTCAGCCTACCGTGCAAAGCCACATGTTGTGCAACGGGTTCCTATTCTTGCACGCAAGGCTGGACTGCAGAGTGAAGACATCTGAGAAGCTTTCTGGTCTGATTTTAAGCCTTTATCAAAGAAACTTCTAAACTGACAATTTAAAAAAAAAAAAAAAGTGTCTGTGTGCAGCTTCACCCAGCTCTATTCAGTTCATATGGCCTTGACATCTATAAGGTGGCCATGCTGGGCCCCTTGCCTCAGGGTCTTGATCCCTTGCAGCTTGCGACCATGAAGTGTGAAGCGAGACCAGGCGGCCAGCTGAAGCAGGGCACAGGTGATAGGCACAAACACCAACATGTAGAAGCAGCCCAGGCGTAGAGGCGGAGTCCCTGAGCCAGAGGCCACGTCAGGCACAGAAACCAGAGAGTCCTTCATGGGTTCCCTCTCGAAAATATCATAACCTAGGGAAGAGAAATACAGTGTGAGAAAAATGTGCATTCATTTAATGCACAGTACACACTCATGAATCAATCAAAAATGTAAAAGAATATGTAAGGAATCCAACTACTTGGCTTTATGAAATAATACATACAACAAATTGTGCTTTGGAGGGATAGCTAAGGTGGTTAAGTGGAAAGAAAAACTTATAACTGAACATGATTGGAACAAAATATGTCCTTTCTCTTCATCACGATGATATAATATAGCTATCGAAGACAAAATTAAGACTAAGCAGATGGGCTGCACTGCCTGAAATAAAAAATTCACATTAAGTAGAAAAGACCAGAGAAGCTATTTCACATACGTAAGTGTCAATTATCTAATGTGAGTGTGTGGCTATTTTTAGCTAAACTGATAACAAGATGAGATGCGTTGCTGCTACTGAACAAACCCCTTGGAGAAAACCTGCCCTGCACAGAAATTCTTGACTCTGATCAGATCTTTTCTCATTTGTCATGTTGAGCCTGTTGTGCAAGTCGAACTGATTTGATCTTCACAGCCGTTCAGCTTTCAAAAGGTTTCAGTTGCATGAAGTCATATCAACATCATATTGCTGTACTGTTAAGACAGTCGTTCACACACACACACACACACACTGATCGTAGATAGGGCTGGAATTCATGTCATTTGCTGGACCAACTGAGCGACTCGACAGTAGACTTTGTCCACCAGGAAGACAAAAGGACACATGACCGGAGCAACTTGTAGCAGCGTTAGAAACAAAGATATGACGCCTGCTCATGAGGATCTAGTCTGTTTGTCTCTGTACCTGTGTAAACACAGAGCAGCCATGTGCCGATGAGAGGGGCGAACGTCTGGCCGGGTTTCGTCAACAAGGCGACCATCCCGAAGAGGAGCGCAGAGGCCGCCTGCTGACGTCGATTGACAACAAAGTCTTCATCCACCAGATCGGATATCACCAGTTTCAGCAGCTTGCACGTCCCCTCTGTAAACACCCGGTTACTAGGAGGAAGAGGAGTCAGGTTACAGTCTCAAGCAGGATATCAGCTGCGTAGTGTTTTGTGAACATTTATTGCTTAAACTTTTAATTTTAAAGATGTTTTGTAATGTGAAAAGAAACAAAAAACTGTTTTTAGGTGTTTTTAGGCTTAGGTGTTGCTTTTATCATTAACGATGCCTTTTTGTTGAGTGAAGTCTAAGGAGGGGAATGTTTATAGTCTCTGACATAATAAAGCATGCTTGGGTGTGTCTCTGTGTGTGCAAAACCACATTATGTCGTGTGAAATTTAACAACTTCATCAGTGAGGTCACTTGTGGTGCTCAAGCTTTGATATAGAGAACCAAAAGTATTCACACCCTGTTGGCACCTAACACCACTTGACTGATGTGACAAACCACAACACACACACGCCCCAATCAAGACACGGCGGCAGAGTGCTCAAATGCTAGTGTCAACTGTAAGAACAGAATGATTATTTGACATTAATAATGGAATAACATGACTAACTGCCTGAATAAAAAGCTGCAACACATCAAGGACAAAAAAAAAATAACATTAAGATGTGTGATGATGTGTGTAAATACGTGATTTTGGGCTATAGAAATAAAACTGACTTGACTTTTACAGGGATTAGAAGAAAGGGTCAACATTTAGGACAAATGTAGAGTGAAGTTAACATTTCTCCTGGGAAAAAAAAGGTCTTGCAGCAAAGAAAAGTTAACACTGTTTGGATAAAACAATTTGTGAGTCGACCTTCGAAACAGGCTGTGACAGAAAGAGCCCTTGATGTGTCCTTGTGAATGCTGTGCTGCACGGAGCATTTCTGCTTATTCTTAATATGTGCTGCTGTGTGTATTCAAGCTTTGATGACCAACCTTAAAAACAAAACAAGCCAACAAAAAAACCAAAAAAGACAAGCTGTCACACATCGGATCACCGATGCGTGTGCTGATGTGTGTGCGTGGCCATACCTAGCAATGAAGATGCACAGCAGATAAATGTGGTCAGCCCCTGCCAGCAGCATAGCCACACTAAGTCCCAGTTTGAGCATAAATAGCCAGCGGATAACCTGGTAAACCCCATAACGCTGGCACAGTGTCAGGAAATACAAGTTGTTCAGGTGGGGGGCAATATAAGAGATCCCTGCATGGGAGCAGAAGCAGAGCAGCATTTAAAGAAAAGGCTAAAAATCAGCAGAAATAATAATCATTGAAAGGATTGGGAGTTGAAAAAAAAAACAAAAAATCAGACAGCAAATTAATATGAAAATAGAAATCTATTCTTTTTTTCAGCCAGAATTAGATCTGCTAATTCATCTGCTAATTGGCAACTAAAATGTGCTTATTGTGTATAAAAGAAAGTTTCTAAGTCATCAGCTTGTATGCTTCATCCTTTCAGCACACAAATCCAGTGTAAAATATTAAGAAATCACACTGCTCTTGCATTTTTCTTTTTTAGTTTTAACATTACTGTTTTAACACTTAGCTTAGATAATTAGCTGTGATCATTTTAGCATTAATCATTCTGTCTGTGTTGCTCAGGTATAGCTCTGGATTAGTAACTTTTAAATGTGTGAGTTATTTCCCGTCTCTTTAAATAATCTTACCAAGTAATATAGAACCTGTAGAGGCAGAAATATTGTCAGACAGGAGATGCTCCAGGAAAAGAGGGAAGAAGTTGCTGTTGAAATGGCAGTGAAACACCTGTAGAGAGAGCCGAGGAAATAATGAAAGAGTGAAACTGAGTAGCTGAAGTAAAAACAACCAATCCTCCCTGTGCTACGACCATTTTTCTTACATGACAACTGATCATTAGGATGCTTTTGATAAATCTGACCCAAAACTAAGGATTAAAATAAACAGATGACGGAAAAGCAGATCAGCTTCTGTATCACAAGAGACAATTATATGAGTTTTCTAAAAATAGTGCTAGTATACTTACACAAGATAAAGGCGTTTACAGCTAAATTCTTGTAATGCTTTTGATTAAGGACTGGGTGATGATTGAAAATGTTTTAATTTTTCTAATCGAGGGTCTGAGGGTAGGGCATGTCCTATGTTGAACAGACACATCTGTGATTCTGGGCTATTCAAATAAACTTGACTATGTATGTCTTTGTATAATCATATTATGACAAAATTTAGATAAAAGGTTACCCAAATTAATGACTAGTTATATTTTAAATCTAATAGTAATAATAATAGTACATTGTATTATATAGATTATTACACAAACAGTTAAAAAAAATAAAGAACACACTACAAAATCTGTCACATTTTGACAATTAAAGGATTTTTCTTCTTGTCAAAACACCAGAACAGCTGACTCACATTGTTATTTTTGATAAATTAATTGTACTATATCAATAGAAAACTGCTGTGATAACTAGCATCATATTCATTTTGTCCATATCATCCATATCGACTGTTTCTAACCACTTTTTTCACTTGTCAGAATGATATTTTTAACAGGTCTGTGCACTTTATCTCTACTAGCACTCATAGTTCATCTAATGTGATTATCATATTACCTGAATAAGATTCATTGACACAAACCACATGAAGTTCTTGTGTTTGGAGAGCTGCTTGAGGTACTGTCCAATAGTTACAGGTTTTTCTGGATGGGTAAGTGGAGCATTGCCAACATTCAGCCTGGGATAAAAGAAAAGAAAGTAAGAGAGGAGTAAGACAGAGAAGAAAAACAGTATCACAGTCTAAAAACATCTTAACCACATTAATGGAGAACTTCCAGTTCTTTAGAAAATCCTTACTCCTTAAGCGTCAGTGTCTCATCCTGTCTTGTTCGGACTTCCTTTTGAAAGCGATACCGTAGCAACCGAGACACTAAGAAAAAGCCCAAGACGGAAAAAGCTGCCAGAGTCACACAGAAGAGACGGAAGGAGTAGAAATCTTCCTTGTCCCAGAAGGAGTAGGACAGAAACACGGAGAATGAGCCCAGAGCGCTGAACACCGAGCAGTGGAAGTTGAGGCGCGTGCGATCGGTGGCAGATACGGCGAGGTCAGCCAGCAGGGCGCTGTGGTGGAGGTCCACCATGGTGAGGAACCCATCATATAAACACAGGCACACCAGGAACTGCAGGCCTGGCCTGGCCCACGCCACCCAGAAGGCCAGGAAGGACAGAGAGAAGAGAGGGCCATTTGTGGAGAGGGCCTTCAGGCGCTTCAGCACCACCTCTGGAGTTGTGATCTGGGGGCCGGTCCTGGGTGGAAAAACAAGACAAAAAAATTAAATAAATAAAAATCAGCTGTAATTAAATAAAGAGGCAAGTTCTGTGATAATTAAGCAACTTCACTGGTGCAAATAGACGTATAACGTATGGACAGAGTCAACAACAGACAAGGCCAGAAGACCTGTTGAAATACTCGCAAGCTTGTCGTTTGTTTTGCTGGCGGATATATTGAAGGTCAGTTTAGCATCTCTTACGTTATATTTCAACCAATGCAAAAACAGAAACAGCAAACAACGTAAACCCAATAAAATATACTTAAACCATCATAAAAAACAGGACAAATAAATCACTGGGTGAACAGCGCAGGTTCCTGTTGTACGACATCCAGACAATAAACAGTGATGACATGACAAACTTCCCAATGAAATAAAGTTATCAACTTCGTCATGTCACCACCTTGTGATAATACAAAAGTTGACTCCTAACGCAAACACGGATGGCAGCCTTATGTTTGACAGCTCTGACTGTGTTTACTCAACCACATGAGCATTACTACACCTGATCCTGAAACATTTGTGTGTGCATACCCGTTTAAATGTCTTTGCGTCAGATAAACTGGGACGACGTGTGCGTCAGTGGTAGAAATCTGCAGGTTGACCGGACAAGCAGGAGGAACCAGAGGGCATAGGTATGTCAAGACTGAAGAAGATAATTTCCTAAATTTTTGGCATCATTCCAACAAAAAAGAGAAATAGCTTAACGTTCTTTTGCTATTACGTTATACTGTGTGGGAAAACAAACACGGGCAGAAAGTTAAATTAACTTTTATGCTTTTTAATCATCAGTATCTTGGCTGATCAGTTCTTGGCTGACAGATGGGCTGTGCTGATAAACATCAAAGGAACTTTGACGCTGCTATGACTTCTCAGTTGTCTGTATTAAATCAGATTGGTTTTTTTTTTCTTCACTTTTTCAAAAGAGGATGTGCAACTGAAAAAGAAGAACTAACCTTCATTGCTTCTACCGCTAACATTTCTGAGTAAGGCTAACTCACAGGTTTTTTTATCTGCAGCATGGAAATAACACATTCAACTTGACCCAAAGTATATGTTGAAAAATTACAAGGAAAAACAAGAAAAGGTGGGAGGATGGAGCACACTTACTGAGGAGAGCTGAGGAAGGAGCGGTCACTCAGCCAGCCGAAGAGAGGGTCATTCAGACTGTTCCACAGGAGGAACACTGTCTGTAGAGAAAACAGGAAGGACGACAGGAAGACAATAAAGCTATATTAAATCAGCAGATAAAGGCTGATGACGGCTTATTGCCAAACTAGAAAGAAAGTAACCAAACAGCCTTCGTCAGGATTTACTGATAAGCTAGAACATGATGTCAAGCTCGTGAGAATTCATGTAGGCTATTTTAAATACAGCTGTGCAATACGGTATCTTTGTCGTCTCACAACTTTGCTGTTTAATTTAAGCATACAAAATCATCGCAACTACTGCAAAAACTGTTTCTGAAATACTTCAAAGTGTCCGGACAACAAGTCAAGATACTGTTAATACAAATCCATGTCTCTTCTCACTCACCTCTCCCACCCAAAAGGAGATTTTATCAATCTTGTAGATGGACACAAATGTCTCCACGTAGTAAAGCAGGAAAACATTGTGGAGAATGGAGGTAAATAGGGCCAAAGAGCCGTAGAGCACTGCAGTAGA
This sequence comes from Thunnus thynnus, assembly GCF_963924715.1. Classification (NCBI taxonomy): domain Eukaryota; kingdom Metazoa; phylum Chordata; class Actinopteri; order Scombriformes; family Scombridae; genus Thunnus; species Thunnus thynnus. The sequence goes on along the minus strand of NC_089536.1, from coordinate 7,243,659 downwards.
GACGATGCCTTGCCAGCAGCCCCAGACACTTCTGCCCATTCTTCTTTCTCAATCACTCTGCTCCGTCTTTTCTCTGCGCCAAGCTGCAATCATCTCACGGCCTGGCCGACCGAAGGTCACCACCTCATCATAGCCTGCAAGAACACAAAGCAAGAGGATGAATGCGTTGAGATTTTAAAGAAACATTCTTAGAGTTGTATTCAGTTCAGTAGACAAAAGTAATGTATTCATCTTCCTGAAACACAAAAGACATGTCGTATAATTGAGCACCATGAATATGCTTAACACATTTTGAGAATTACTAGAAGTTACCGCTAAATCTTTAGGATCAGGGGCATCAACAACCCAAAATAATACCGACATTCCTGCCTCCGTTGCCGCATGGTTTGAGGAGACCAAAAGACAGATGTTTTCATACAGAAACTACTCATTAGACTTTGTTAGACTGTGGGCAACCGTTTCTTTCTCCTCTGACCCACGCCCAGCAGAGTGTGTGTGTGTGTATGTCACAAAACTGTAATTTTCCTCAGTTATTTTTATGACCACTCCTCTGACACTCCCCCTCGCTGTCCCCATAAAAAGACGCTCTTCTTCGCAGTCAAACAACAAAAGGAAAGTCATATGATCTGTCTTTTTCAGCCCAAATGCTTTCACTGCACTTCATTGTCCTTTGGTGTCATATTCAACATTGCACTGAGGGTATTTTGAATATACTGCACCATGAAACACATCATTTACACCTACTGTAAATGCTACAGGCAACATGAAAAGCAATCATCATGTTGTCTCCGTATTGCACCTCCTTGTGAATTACTGTCTTTTATCACACCAATTGAAGGCAGAGAGTTCCCCACAATGAATGCAAGTCCTGGCATCTCTTCGCAACCCTTTTGAAACCCTAAGGGCAGCCTCAAACGTACGACCCTTGGGAGAAGAATCCACTCAAAAACACCAACAGGCGTCTTACTTCACACCTGACTCCGACAAGTTCAGGCTTGCCCTGATTTACAAACATCTTTTCACATCTTCGGTGTGGAAAGTCACACAATAGCTCACAATAACAGTGTCTCAACGCGATGTGATACTTTCTGTCAGAGTCAACCACAATGTAGTGTCTGGCACATCTGCAAAAACCGCAGCTTCATATCAGGATCTCTGCGAGATAGCAGACTTGGCCGGAGCAACTGCCTTGGAGCTTTCCAACAATGTTCCTATCAGATCCAAGCGGCGGGAAGCGGTATGACTCTCAGCTGGCTGTAACATATCACATCTCTCACACATATCTGACTAAAATCTGAAGAGGTCTACTTAGTAACAGAGCAGCAGAGCGGGAAACACGTATCCAATTCATGTCCTCTCAGCCACAGCAGACGCAGGACTGTTTCCACCTGTGACGAGGCTGCGATGCACCTGTCGTATTCACTCTGATAGCTGCTGACATCTGATCTCAAGACAGATCAGCTGCAACAGACATCTAAACACGAAAAAGGGGGGCAATCAAGTGATCAGATTTGAATCTTTACCACATGTTGCACACACTTACAGTATAAATGTGCTTGATAATCCAGAAGCCTGATGTAGTAATCTAGCTCAAAATGTGGGTTAAGAGTATCCACTGAAATAGAGAGGCACAACATGGAAACACTGCCAGCTAGCAGGGTTTTTAAATTGTCACACATGTAAACACTGACAAAGTAATATGGCTATAAAGGAAAAAGGAAAAGGGCTGAACAACATAATTGATTAATAATGCCTAAATAAGGCTGCTAAATGAATCACACACAGTTACGTTACAGGTGAAGGAGGTTGCTCGTCTTGAAACCGGATGTATCAACAAACAAATGACTATTAATACACATATCTGGTAGATTTAGCTAGTTAGCTACTTTAAGAGCTTGGACTAACATTACTATCACCGGCTGCAGAATAAGCTCATATTAGACTATTAAAACTACAACTAATGCACCACATGTTGTGCAGTCTTCTCTGTGTCTGCCCACAACAGCTGACAAGACCATTGAGAAAATATCTTGTATATCTGTTGATCTAGATGACGCAGACGCCGCTAGCTAATGGTTAGCACTAGTTAGCTTTATTAAAATGCTAACATGCTAGCTGGTTAACGATGACGTTAGCCGACAGGATATTGATATATTTACAACTAGCTTTAAGTATAGTCTTAGTAAAGTACAGTAACGATACGTACCACCAAAAGAGCTGTTAACCACACCGAATAAATCGCGTGTAATCCGCCGGGAAGCCAACTCGTTAGCTTCTGCTCTCCTGCTCGTCGGTGGCTGAGTCTCGATAAGTGGGAGACGACCGGCACGACGGAGGCAGACAGTCCACGTCATGACTACTACAGTCGGTTACTCACATCCGTGACGACCGGGGTGTATCTGTGAAAGTGTTTTCCAGCGTTGTACACAAATAAATAAGAGCTACAGCGCCACCCAGTGCCAATGTGACCAGAGATTAAATAAGTATATGAACTGATTTGATCTGATTGATCTTTTAAGGGATCTGTTCACAATTTTTCAATTGTGTCTTAAAATAACAGTCAGGAGCCCAAATGAACATTTAACATGTTTTCTTGCTGTAATCATTCCTCTTGTTCATACTGGCTGTTAAAAGATCCCCTTCAAATGTGCTTTCAATGTAAGTGATGGGGGACAAAATTCAAAGTGTGTCCACACAGTCATTTTGTGCAAAAAATGCATTTAAAAGTTGATGTGAAGCTTATATGAGGCTTCGGTAGTTTGAGTTAGTCATATCAAGTGGATATCTGCCACATTTACAGTCTCTTTAGCATTAAATTCCCTCTTTGTGTCTCCCCGTTGAGCTGCGGTGGCTTCAGATAAACTTTTAAATACACTTTTGCTCAGAAGGAGGACTGTGGATTTTGTCCCCCATCACTTATATTGTAAGTGCATTATGAAGGGATCTTCTAATGGTCAGTATGAACGATTATGACAAGAAAACCCTATTTCAATGTTCATTTGGGCACCTGACTATTGTTTTAAGACAGACTTGAAAAACTGTGAACCTGTCCTGAACCAGGAATTCTCTTGAGGGTTTAGTAAAGATAGACCATCTCTTACCCTTCGCACACATTACACACACTATTGATTACACACAGTATTGACAATTTTAATGTGGCTGTAGGGCAGCTGCACAAAGACCTGAGCTCTTGTGCTCAATTTTCACTCATTGATAATGATTATATCCTTGTCTGTGTAAGATTTATTGCAGTGGTGTGTATGGAGGGTGATCCCCCACATGCTCTTTTGATGTGCTCTTTCACTGCACAATTAAAAATGAATGCGTCCTGTTAAATTCCCACTTTAGCAGCCCCCCTTCCTGTTCCCAACTTGAGGGTCTAGACCTCCCAAGTAGTCCCAATATATAAATATGAGGGGTCATGAAAAAGGATTAAAAAATATATGAAAAAATCAATTCTGTTTCACAAAATTGTTTATTTTATTTATAGACATTTAAACCCTTACTTACATAGTTTTTGTACTGCATTGCTTTGTTGTGTTTTGCTCCAGCTGGTAGAGTCAGACTGTCTAGCACAAAGAATAAACAACACAGGTGGATGGGTTTGTATTTTATACCATAAAGGAAGTCATTATATAAGATTTCATCCTTATTCATCTTTCTCAGCTAACTTCTTAAACCCTGCCAGTGTGATAAAGTGGTGTAAATGTCTGTGCTTTTTACAATGTATAACTGTCACAAGGTTTAAAAATAGCTCTTTAAACACTTTCTTTCCTTTTATCATTTCAGTATTAAAACAGATTTAACATAATTTAAAACAGCATATATCTCTCAGATTATTTATGAAAGGCACATTTACTCTTAGTGTTGTACACTTCATGTCATCTTGAGGAGAATCTGAGTATCTGAAACAGCAACAGGACAGATATCATGAAGATCTGGTCTCATCTTCAGTCTTTTTGCATGGATATAATACTGAAAGTATAATATAATTCCTTATTAAAAGTCTGGCTATGTCTGAATTCATGGACTACAAGTGGAAAAAGGAGGATAAGTTTCATAACATTTTTTTACTAAAGATGATTAAACACCTGCTCATAACTGTAATCAATGAAATCCATGGGAATACTCAAACTCAGAGATTTAATCAAATTATTACTCCTGTTTTAGGTTAAGACTTTGCCTATAAAATACATATGCAGTATATTTTAAATGAGCAGTGTATACTAAACAACTAAACTAAACCATCAGCTTTAAAAAAAAAACAACAAATTACATTTTAACACAGTACAGGTGTAAATAATGAAACTAATGATGGCTGAACTCTCTTTAGCTCTTCAGTTTCAGGATCCTGTTGTACCTGTCGGCTCCTGCTGGTTTACTGGGACACTTCAGTCAGTAACACCTGTGATTGTCCTACTATGACAATTCAAAAATATCTGCTGTGAAAGAGACACATCTGAATAGTGTTTTTACATCAACTACAACATATGAATCATTTTTTCTTTATTTGGGCAGAGTAAAACATGTCAGACATCTTCGAATTGGTGAAATTTTGCTTGTTTATTGTCGTAGTAAACTGCATCGTGTTGCATCTTAATACATCAAATGAAAAAAATACTTTGTTTTTGGTTTCCATTTCTATATCAGTCACATTGTTAATATGTCAAGTAACTCTGGAAGAGTGTTGGACCGTCTGTGTATACACTATTCTGCTGTTCCAGCTTGTATACAGAGGAGAAACTTTAGGAAATATCTTGTTGTGACCATATGTGAACTATACGTTGGTGTAAATTAAATTATATATGTAACACATGTAAGTTATACTCCTGCCCTTAAACATTTATAGAAATATGCAGATAGAGGATAGAAAATATCAGAAGACAATACCGTGAGTTTTTGTCTTTCCATCTCTCCACCAGCAGGGGTCAGACATGAAGCACAGATCACAAAGATATTAAACTACATTCATTACTTTATTACATTAAAAAGCCTAAATTCTGAAAGTGTTCACAGTTTTCAGGGAGTATTTATAATGAGAGGTACCACTGAAAGGTTTCAGTTATATTTCTATGTGGTCTTCATAGTTTTTCTGTGCTCAACATTGAAATATAAGGACATTACTGTACTGTACCCTTTGAGTTCTTCTCAAAGTAGGCTATATCTTTTATTCATTTAACCATTTCTGTTTTTCAGGAGTGTCCAGACCAAGATAGGCAGTAATCTCAGTTAATTATAGACATCAAAATGACATTAGCTCTAAAATTTTACCAGGATGTATTTGTGAAGTATTTATTTCTTAACATTTGTTGTATCATTTAAAAAAAACAATGATAATATATCAAAACAAGTGTGTGTGTGAGAGAGAGAGAGAAGAGAGAGAGAGAGAGAGAGAGAGAGAGAGAGAGAGAGAGAGAGAGAGAGAGAGAGAGAGAGCGTTCAGACAGAAAGAAGAAGCGAATTTTAGACGCGGCGCGATTACATACAAAGTCAATGGAACGACGCGAATTCGCCCGGGGCGGCGCGAGTTGACGCGAAGACGCGTCCGTGCGAGTTGAAGATGTTTTATGAATCTTAATAAACGTATAGAGACGAGGGGGACTGTTGGGAAAACAACAGAAACGGATCGAGTATCTGGTGAGTTCTCAGAAACAGTTCGTATTTTGGCTGTTGGAAGCGAATAAACACAAATGGTGAAATATGCGCGCGCTTCGCTCTGAACACTGAAGGTCCTAACACATTTCCGAGAGAGAGAGAGAGAGAGAGAGAGAGAGAGAGAGAGAGGGAGGGGAAAGGGGGGGGGAGACATGGTGAGCATTGCATTGGGTAACTGCAGCAGCAGCAGAAGCAGCAGAGTAGAGGAGCTCAGTGTTCGCCACGGAAAGGACTCAAACAATCAGGTGAGTCAGTCAACTGTATCGTCATATTGAATCTGCGTTGTCTCTTTCACTTTCCCTACGCACACTCTCTCTACACATCCACCTACACTCAGGTGAAGGTGATTAAAGGGAGTGCACAGTGCTGTTTTCCCTCTTCAGTGCTGCAGTCCAGGTCGGACAGGTGCACATGGGGTGAGTGCACGTTAATGGCGCGCGAACTGCCTTAGCCAGTTGTTACTTAAGAGCCCATATTCATGTAAGTTTAGTGTAGTAATGAATATAATGTTGGGGCAATGTGAGTAAGCCTTTTTTTGTATCATCACTTATTCCTCTGAGCTGGCTGTATTGTTCCTAATGGCAAAGTAGGATATGTATGTTATGTACGTTAATTATGTTAATTATTTTTCCTTCATTTAAGCTGTGTGCCTGTTTTACTTTTGGAAGAACTAGGCCAGAGGTGAACGTAAGCCTCATGAGACAAAGACAAGTGGACAGAGAGAAGGGAGATTAGTCTCTGAGTTGGACTGAGTAGGAGTAAAAAAAAAAAAAAAGGTTTGAAATAACAAGTTAATTAAACTTGACCATCAAAAACGGCTAAAATTAGCTTTTAATTGGACATGATTGAGTTTTTTTTAAAAGGACACTGCCAACAGTAACTTCAGTCAGAAATTAGTTTAATTGGTTCATTAAAAATGGGTGCTGCAAGATGGGTAGCGTACTACTTTAGTGGTTTTAATAATGGTTAATATGCTAATGCTTCATAGATCATTTATACGATATTAAAACTCTTTGGGTTGCCAGATCCTTTACGTGAGCAACAGTAAAAAATACTCCATTACAAGTACAAGTACTGCATTCAAAATCTTACTTGAGTAAAAGTGTGAAAGTATTAAAAGCAAAATGTACCTTAAATATCAAAAATGAAAGTATTTATTATCCACAATTGACCCTTTCAGAATGTTATGATATGCATTATGTTGTTGGATCATTACTATTGATGCATTACTGTGTTAGCAGTATGTCAGTGTTGTAGTAGGTCGAGATGAAGCTCTTTCTAACTAATTTATATACTCTTGGGTAGTTTAAGCTATAACAGTTATCATGTTTTATAAGTTGATCATATATCTTGTTTATAAAGTCTTCATTTTAAAGGTAACTTGTAACTGTACTGTCAGATAAATGTAATAGAGTACAAAGTACAATATTCCCTCTGAAATATTGTGGAGTATGTGTAAAGTTGCATAAAATAGAAATACTCAAGTAAATTACAAACATTTCAAAATTCTGATTAATTACAGCACTTGAGTAGATGTAATTTGTTATTTCCATCACTGCTGTTGAGTCAGTAACAAAGTCAAACCAGTAATAAAGTTGTCAGTAAAGGGTCAATAGTTTCTTTATTTCCAATAAGGCATCAGCAAAAGTTTGAAGGATATCTGTAATTGCTCTATGACTGTTAGTTCTAAGTTATCCATTAAGTCTGCGTTTATAAAAGTTGTTAATAAATTAATTGTGGTAGAGGGTCAGAGGTCAAACGGTCCATTGGAGGGGTCTTCATGATGAATTAAAGAGCAACCTAAAAACACAAAGCAAGGAGGATAAACACCCGCCACAACCTGGCAACCCAAATATTGTTCTTATTAATGGGTGATCTATAACACATTAGTAATTGATTTATTTATTAACTATTATACTACTACTATAGACATTAATTACAGTGTATTTAGCCGTATTATAAAGTGATAGCGACGACTGAAGCGGTAATCTCATCTCTCCAGTGAGGACAAGAGAGAAGTGCAGAGAGGAGCAGGGTGTTGACATGGTGTTTGTTTGATCTTCAAGGCTAAAATTGACCAAGCAGGTCACTTTACATATTAGAATATACATGTGACAAATAGACAACATATACCACAAAATGTGCAAGTTAGAGTATACTGGATTTGATTGATTTGAGTGTTATTTTATCACAACGTTGACATTTCTGATGGCTCTGGTCTCCATCTTATGATTCAATTTCAGGAAAGACAAATATGGTGAGATGATCTGTTATCACAGATGATGTAGGGGATGATTTTAATAATATTACAGGCACGTGTACATTTTTAAATTCAGCATATATATTCCTTTGAGTCCTAAGAAATCATTACATGCTCAGTTGTGAGTATATTGGCATGTTGAATGGATTTTATCAGCTGTAATTACCAGAAAAAACCTGACTGAAAACAACAATTCTCCTATGATGTTTATATTTCCACTGTTTGAATTGCACATTGTTTGGGACAAAATCTTAATTTCATGCTTCTCAGAGAAGATTTGTTTTAAGATTTCTCCACATCACAGTAAACTTATTCTGCCTTTAATGTGCGAGAAATCTCATTTATGGTTCATTTCTATGCCTGCAGCTCCTCACCGGGTTTGAATAAAGAAAAAAAAAAGGAAGTAAATGTATAGATATCATACTAAATATAGGATATATAGCACATAATCCTATTAATAAAGTCTATTTATTCTGTATTTGTTGGTTGATGGCTTTAGCACAAAAGTATGACTGTGTTTGACATTTTAAGTGGCACCAGTTGAACGGAAATACATGAATAGCTCGCTTTTTTATCGATCTTTCTACAGAAATGTCAGACTACTTTATTTAGCAAATCATTCTGTCCTGCCTGACGGTTCCTCATATTGGAAAACAGCTATATAATACTCAAATCCCTTCATATTCTGCAGGCAAGTAATGACTTAATTTCAGGATTTCTGATGAGGACCAGATGGCTAAAAAGTCCCAGTAGATGTTTTGCAGGCCCAGCTGTATGGATTAATAAACAGGAGGAAACTAATAAGTAAAAGGTGTTACCTGCTGTTTTGTTCGATTCCTCCTGTGTCCCATCATGCATGAGACATGTGTCGTGCCGATGTGTGGTGGTGTTTACTTTTCCCTCCTGGAGTTTCCATGCTTTCGTCATTGAGGCAACACTGTGTTGTCAACGCCCTCGCCAGCTCCTGTAGAACAGCACACACACACACACACAACGCAAATGCAGATGTGTTGAGACAATGATGTTTTTGCTTTGTGTTGCATGAGGGCAGCAGCTGACAAAACCACACCAAAGTGCTTCTCGCCAGCATGCCCGCTTGTCTGATTGATCTGCTGTCCTCTGTTTTATATACCATCAGTTTTAGAAGACAATGGTGTTGGAGATGCTCACAAAGTTCAGGACAACAAACGAGATTCACGCTGCATTGTTGTTCTACCGCCGATTGCAAGTTGTAAAGACTGCTTTTATGGTGCAACCTTGTGATGGAGAATCTCTTCCATCTTGTTGTTTTGTAGCTGATCATCATCGGTTGTACAGATGTTTGTACAACAAAGTAGGATTCATTTGACTGCCTTTCTTCACAGCTATGGTCCTACACACAGCGTGAAACATAACTGAACAGTTTAGCGAGTATAAACAGTCTTTGCCCTTCAAAAAACCTCGGTTGTGGCTATTTGTCCACTCACGCACTATATGAATGAATTGTAAGCAGACAAAAGGTGTCAATTTTTGTTTTCTTGTGGTTAATTGAGAATAAATCAAGTAATCAAAACAGATAAATAGCTCCTAAACCCCCTTTCAGAAAAAAGTTTCGGGTCAAGGCTTTCGGGTAGGTTATGGTTAGTCAGAGATGATCGGTTGGCGTTAGAGTTCAGGTTGGGTCGAGGTTAAGGTAAAGAGAAACACAGATCAAGTGGGAAACAGACAAAGTCAAAGTCATTAGCAAGCTAACTATCGATAGCTCCATGCTAACTGAATCTTTCTTCTTGAAGAACTAAGACTTTTTTTAAATAAAGGCAGTCATTACATGATACAAACAAAAAGGAGAAATGATAAAAGTTTGAGCTGCCACTTGGAAGCTGCTTCGAAAAGAATTTATCTTAACAGGAATTTGTTGTTGTTGTCAAAAACAGTGCCGTCTAATCCCTTTGAAGCTGCAGTCAGTAGCATTTCCTCCTTCTTCCTCTTTCCAATGTTGGAAAAAGGTGCACAAGTACTTTCAGAATAACTGAAACTATTCCAAAACATAAACAACTCACAATTTCAAACTGAAATTCTTGCAAACACCAACCAGCTAAAATTGGCCAACAATTAAGGAGGGTTTTGCTTTCCATCTCTGTGCAACACAAAACAAAAACTCAGTTTAAAGGGCCAGTGTGTAAAATTTAGAGGCATCTAGCACCCCTTCCAAATGTGTAGGAAGACCTACCGTGGCTGTGAAACTCGCAAAAAATGTGAAAGGTCCTCTCTAGAACCAGTGTTTGGTTTGTCCATTCTGGGCTACTGTAGAAGCATGGCGGTGCAACATGGTGACCTCCATGGAAAAGGACCTGCTTTCTATGTAGATATAAAGGGCTCATTCTCAGGTAATGAAAACACAACATTTCTTTTTTTCAGGTGATTATACACTAATTAAAACATACTTATTGATTTTATATTCCAATTCTGCCAAGTCTCTTCTGCTAGATGCCACTAAATTCTACACACTGCACCTTTAAATGTATCATTTGATACGCTAATACAGTTCTAACATAACAGGAATGTGCATCTCTTACCTGTGTGTTACTTACCTGCCCTCTGGTCCAAAATGTTTTGTTTTTTTGTAGTTTCTATTACAAATATGTTTAGGAGGAGGAAGCCAGAACAGAAGAGACCTTTTCTTAAAGTATATATGGATATTTAGCTCTTACATTGACTTGGAAACAGTTTATAGTCTAGTTATGTCTATATGTTGAGCTCTTAAGTGGTTTAGTCAATTTAGTCACATGCAGGGTATGTAAGTAACATACAGGGGCTGAAGTGCCTGAGACTCCTTGTTCATCCTACAGTATAGGCCAAGATGACAAGTTAGTGTTGTGAAAATCAAGTAAGGCATTTATTCTATTATTTGGATTGTTCACGACGATTTATGTAAAACAGCAAGGGCAGGTTTTGGGAAAGAAATTCATGAAAATGAGCCTTAAGAAATCCAGTGGGTCTCAAACGTTAAGAGGAGGGAACTCCTGCACCTTCACTCTGACTCTTCCCCATCTCATCTCTCATTTTGTCATCTTATAGGTTGGTTTCAAAGCTTAGCACCCAAAATGCTAACACAAAGGTCATTAGCCTCGTTGTGATTCGTGCTGCGAGTGATTAGCAGCAGCAGCGGCAGCGGCAGCCGTGAGGATTAAACTGAGAATTCTCCAGTGTCACTGTGCTGCAGAGCGGGATTCACAGTGTTGACCCTTTGATCAGTGACAGAACCAGAGAACGGGCAGCCAGGCGTAGAATGTGCTGATGGCACGGGGCCTAATCTCTAGATTATCCGTCATGCTGCTCCAGTGTGCACACAGCTAATTAAGAGGTGGAGTTGTGTGTTGCAATATCACAGGGACGCATTATTTAACTCCCAAAACTTTTTAAATGGTCTTTTATGCAACAACACCTTAGTCATTCACTCTGACTAATTGGTTGTAATCAGAGAGTGATGATGCATATCAGCAAGTAATTTTCTACACATGCTGTCAAGTAGGCAAGAAAGTTCATACACTGTATCTCCTGACCAAAGCTCATCATAGTCATCATGCATGTTTTAAAATATCTTAAAGCATCCTTAATGTCTATTTCTGTTAGACATTACGTTCATTAAGGTAAGATTGGAGATTATATTTTCTTGTAGGTATAAAAAAACATAAATGATAGATTTGTGATGAGGATTTACCTTAATATTTAAACTTTAAATAATACTAATAAGTACTGTATGACTTTATTCTCCCTTTGTAAAGGTGGTAGAGTCTTTGTTTTGCAAAACTAAAGACAACAGCCTCTTGTCTGATATCCTGAAGAATTTCTCCTTTAATTACATGTTGTTTTTCTCTTTCTCTGCGTAGACCAACTGTGTTCTCAGCCGGAAGATAATCAAAGAATCTGCATTTGCTTGCTGCTGGGCTTAGAGATACTTCTCACGCTTCGATTTTGTGCGTTCAACGAACTGAGCTCAGTCGAGGCTGCGCTTGGACCCAGGTCTGCGTGTTAAACATGGGAGACCCGAGATCAGTCCAGCCCCTCCTGCTCCTCATGCTGCTCCTGATGCTCCTCACCAGGCTGTCACAGCTGTGGGCCTTCCCCTTTAGCCCGTCTCTGGACCTGGATGTCACTCCCAGGACTACTGTGTTTTCCAAAGGTGAGGAGGCTAACCAAAGCCAGACGCACTCATGCGCACACACTTGCACAAGCCTGCTAAACACACACACACACACCTCACTGCCCTGATTTCCTTCCTCCCCTCCCCGTTAAAGAAGTGGCACAGTTTCTGAAGTTGGCCCTGAAGACAACTCCTTCATGCACAGAGTTATTAATCGCCTCTCTCAAGCCCTGTCCTAGATCACACAGCTCAGCAAACACCTCTAATGAAACAATAGACAAGAGGCCGCCATAAAAGAAGACCTGTACACAGTAGGCCTGTTAGTGTCCATGCAGAAAATACTGCTGAATAGGTGTATTTTGGCAAGGAGTGGGCATTTGCACACACTATCAGCATCTCTGCCTTCCTCCTTGTACCTTACCCCCCTCTCACTTCCCACCAGCTCACCTTTCCCCTCCCTCTCCCCTCGCTCCATATCACTGCGGCAGAGGCTACCACTGCAGCTGCAGCAAGAAGGGAACTCCGGCACTGGCAGACTTGATCGGATAGCTGTGCTCTTACCTCCACTCCTCTCCTCTCCATTCCTCTGAGGATGATTATTATTAGAGAGCAGGTGGAGTGAACAGGGCCGGCTCCATTGCCAAGCCGAGCTCTCCGGCGCAATGTCACAAGAGCCGTTGAGAGTGTTGCAGTGTGAAAGAGATGATGTCTCGGTGATGGGAGGATGTGCTGCTTGACGTTCTGAATCAAAATCACTCAGAGAGATGAGAATATTACACAGGAGGAGCCACTTTCTTACTGCGTGTTTGCTACTTTATGGTGCATCCTTTTAATCAAACCTGAGATGAATTATCTCAAAAATTAGTATTTTGTTTGCCTGGAGAGAAAGGAAATTCTGTGAATATTCCTCCTTCGAGATCCAAGTTGTGCTTCATATTGTACCGATTCGTTGTGCTGTGGAGAAATATTGAGGAAAAAGTATTTATAGCAGGCACTGCAGCATACACAAATACTGAACATGGCACTACTTTTGTGGAGCTGTCTACTGCAACCAGTGGGGGCTGCCAGCACTGGCCCGATCTCTAATATCAGTACAGATATTTATCAACCAAATGAAAAGGACACACTCGATTAACTCTAATTAGTTCATCAAATGGGGCAGCATGTATAATTCATTAAGCCTCACAGTATGTTTATAAGTGCATCATAGACAGAAGTCATTGTCTGTTTTGAAAGCCTTCTCTCAATTGTCCTGCCTGTGGCTATTTATTTACACATCTCTGACTCTGCCTCACATTATAAATCATACATATTCTGCTTAATGTGAGCACTTTCCCCGTGCTGCAGCCAGTCCGTCATCACAGATTTTATTTTTCTCCTTGCCCTCGTAGAAAGTTGTCCTTGACCTACTTTGTGATCATCAGGGGAAGCGTGTGAGTCCATGTGAGAGTGCAGGATGTGCACGTGTGTCAGCATGCGTTTCATCAGTCTCCCTGTGTGTCTGAGTACCCCCTATGCGTGTGTGTGGTTTTGTTGTATGTTCGTGGGGAGACAGCTATTTGGGCACGCATTTAATCCTATGTAAAATCTGCACACACGCACAGCCTGTCACTTTCCCTGTGGCGACACATGTCACTCGGGGGGGGGATGGAGTGGCAAGTTCCGCCTCGTAAATATGATATGTCTGCCCGGGTGTGCAGTACTGCATATGGAGATAGCTTAGATTGATGTTGTATGTGGGTGTAGCTGCCTCAACTTGTACCACCACCTATGGGAGACTGTGTGGGAGGATTTATAATATGTCTCTCAGCTGGGGTGAGGGGGCGCTCATTAATTTACAGTATGCTTTACAGATGGCCTGCAAGAGTGGGAGTACGAGGACATGCTGTATCACTGAGAGCCAGAGTTACAGGAAGGGAAATGTCACAGAATGTCTTTATGCACTCTTGTGTGAAATCTCGAGGGACAGGTGTGTGTCGGACGACCCGCTGTAGAAGAAACGAAAAAGAAATGATCTCACATACTGTAAGAAACTTGCAACTGTAAAATTTTGTCAATGAAGATGCTACTTTTAAAACTAATAAGCAGTGGTGTTAGTAGATATTCTCATCCATTACTTAATGCTGCACTAATCGATACTTTTACATCAGCGAGTACATGTAATGTGAAAGAGGTCGCTCATCAAATCCACAGACAATTATAACCCAGATATGAAGTTTCCATCAGCTTTATGGAGCATGTTAGCATCTCTCAGCTCATTGTTGTTCCAGCAGCAGCAGCAGTCAGCTGTTTAAAGTGAAAAAGTCAGAAAGCCCAGATCTGCCCAGCACCAAAGCTAACATACAAAAAAGTCGAGCATTTAGCGTTAGCATTTAGTAGATAAAGAGCCACATATTTTTCTCAAGAATTGGTGGAAACTTGACTTCAAATATATAATGTTGCTCCATGTCTGCTGGATGTGTAAATAGGCAACTGTTTGCCAACGAGTTTGTCATATCAACTTGTACGGTGATGATATGTATCCACAGTTGTGTTGTGTTTACAGCTGCTGCCTCAAGTGGCCAAAAATTAAATGATTGCAGGTTTTAAGTAAAAGTAGCAGTAAGTAAAAATAATATATTAAGAGCAATTCAAGTTTTCAACCTGGTTAGAGATTCAGGAAACAGCATGTATATCAGGGTAAACAGCAGGAGCCAACTAAAACTTTTCAAACCAGTCAAAGGTTTGGACACACTTTCTCATTCAATGAGAAGGTGTGTCCAAACTTTTAAGTAATTTCGAACACTTGTCTCTGAGTCTGATCAAAAGTAAATAGCCCCCCGAATTAGCTGTTGTAGCTAAATGCATTGGTATCTACTTCTGGGGCAATTTGCTCGCTAACAAAACTAGCTGCTTATGTAAATGTTAGCAAATAGTTAAATTGCACCTCTGCAGACAAGACTCTTCCCAGGTATTTAATCAATAAATGGTCCTAGTCGTGAGCTTCAGAAAATCTCTTCTTTATGATAAGGAGATTGAATATTATACATAAAATATTGCCTTTCAGGAATCCAGTTATGTGTGCAACTTATGTTGGCAAATTAGACAACTCAAATTGGAATATGTGTGTTTATGTGACATAGTGGCTGCTTTTTTTGTTGTTGTTGTTGTTCTCTCTCAGTGGTGAGATTAACGCTTGACTGTATTCTGAACTCAACTGTGGTGTCTGCTTTGGTTGTTTGGTTGTCTGCCACCAGACCTGAAGTAATGCAGTTCTGAAATATTGATGAACTGTAAGTTGTCTCTTACTGCTATGACAAGCTGAGATGATGGAAGGGGTCTCGGTAGTAAAACTTTTCACGGTTCACACTATTATTATTGTGGTGGTAATAAACCCTGTCAACTTGATGCTTTATTATAGATGAAGAGTTTTCTTCATCATGTATGGTAATTACAGCGTTGAGCCAAGTCTATTATTGTCTCAGCATGCAGCACTGAGCAGCTGCATCTATTAAACACAGAAAACATTGATGATTTACTTTGGTTATCAGCTTGGCCGCTGCTGCTTGGACTGAAGTTGTTTATCTGTCTCAACCACGTGACAGTGTCGGTACACCATGTTGGCTCCGTTTGTTTTCACCAGAGCTGACAACACATTTTTTTTCTCTCTCTGTGGCGACATTTCATGCTTTGGACCCGTAAATCCTCTGAGACTTCCACGATGCTTTGATCTCATTCCCCTCTGATAGTGCTGATGCGTCATTCTGACGGGATCTTATTGGTGATTCACTGATAGCATCTAGTGAGACCTGAAATAACACTGGGGTGATGCTTGGCTTTCTTTTCTGAGATGAAAGTCAGTCTTTCATCTCATTCTGCAGTCTCCCTGCATAAAAAAAAAAAAAAACAACAACCTATGAAAGTTTCAGCTCTGACACAAACTTGGCAAATGGTTTGTGTCATCATAAGTAGTGTTTTCCTTTACCAGCAATCAGTTGATGAATTGAATTAAAACTGTATTTATTTTACCCAAGTTCTATTCATTTCACTTTCATTTGCACGTTTTATCTTTCAGCTCCTTCATTTTCCCATTTTTGTTTGTTTTTGGCACACATTTAATCAATTATCTACTCTCTATTTTCCCCATGTAAGATTTCTAATTTTCTCTACCACTTTTCCAATTTTCCTGTCTAGCCATGCAGGATGGTTTTGGTTTTATGAAATTTGACATATCTGCCTCCCACACCAATACAACGATGAATGGAATAATGCCTGTGGCGAAGGTCTTTATCTGAAACAGACTCTTGGAAAAGTTACCCAAACCTCACATGCATAAGGTTAATTTCCAAAAAAAGGAAACATAATTTGAAAAGGACTTAATGGCACTCTGACCCAGTCCGAACAGTCCGGAGGATAATGCATTCAACCTAAATAGGACCAAATAGACAGAGAACACCGACACTGTCAACAAAATCAGGCGCCACCGGTTAATGAGCAGGCCAAAATGAGTACATGTCATTTTCCTGCACTTCACAGTTCACACTCTTCATCTTGTGTCAAAAAAAACCCACCAGACAGAGAGACCTGTTAACCACAGACCTGTGAAAAGGTTTCATAGGAACTACCTTCCACCAAAGAAATAGTCCTTGTACAAACTGTTGACAGCAGGCTATGTGGATTATGAGAGTTTGTTTTGAATATCCATTTATCTCCATTGTATTGGAGCGGAGACAGATATCGCAGACTGTTTTCTTGTACACTATGCATACTCTATACAGCTCTTGTCACTCAGATTTATTTGTCTTTTTAATATCATTGACTGGAAAGTGTAGTTTCAGTTTAACTACTGTTCTTAATCAGTGCCAGTAGTGATTGGAATCGGGGTGTTTATGCCATCCAAAATGCTTTTTTTGTTTTTTTTATATTTTAGTTTTAATGTTCCATGTCTTTTTTTTTCAGATTGTTGTTTGTTTTGCTTTTAGTTTTGATAGTTTAAAGAGCAGAGAGAGAGAGAGAGACAGGAGACATGGGTAGAGCGACGGGGGTATGACATGCAACAATCGAACCACAGACGTTGCAGTTATGTGATTTGCATCTTAATGAATAGGCTCCCGGGGGAAACATTTCCACTGCAGAGGACAATAAAGTTGTATTGTTTGTACTGCAACTTCAGGTAACAACAACAACAACACCACCTCTGCTCCAGTAACAGTAACTATCTATGGTGAAACTAGCCTAACTGTGGCTTAGACTGACTGTAAACAAGCTTTAAAAAAATGTATTTCTGTATTTGCCTCTGGTAATTGGCAGTGAGATAAGTGCATTAATACACTCTGAGGTGTCCTGATATAGAAAATAATGGACTCAGCGGAGGAAATGCCACTCTGCTCCGCATTCTCAGTCTATTTTTGTATATCAGGACACCCAGTAGTGTATCATTGCTTACATAATTGTCATGTTCATTGACTCTTAAGCCTGGAAGAAGTGAAGAGATGCTTATATAATGTGGATAGAGTTGACAACAACTGACAGTTCTGACACTGTCCAAAGAAGTTAAGTCAGTCTTTCCTTCCAGCATTTGTTCCCAAATCTTTTTGTAAACATGCATGTGTGTGTGTGTGTGCATGTGTGTGTGTCACATGCTCTCTATGGTGAGTCTAGTGATCAGTGAGTCACAGAGGAAGTCACACACTCTGGTAGAAACACACACACACACACACACTGGATTTACTACCATCTCGGACTCCACATGGAGGATTACAAATATGTCTGAGTGTGAGTGCGCACATTCTGGACGCGCCACCTGTGACGGCTCAGTGGTGAGACACATTGACTCTGGCGAACACACAAATACACTCTCCTCAGATCTTCTGAGTCACTGACAGAGATGTCTTCACTCTTTCACAAGAGACAGATGAAGGGTGAAATAAGTGTGAAGTGTGTGTGTGTGTGGTGACTGGAAAAACTGACAGATGTTTCAGAGGGGCAGTCGTTTTGACCTCTTAGTCGCATCTGTTACGTGGGGATGTGGTAGTGACAAGGTATTTATTTTAAGACGAGCATAAGGGAATGCAGGCCATGGGGAAGCTTGGACTAGTAGCTGGGAACCTGGGGCTAGGGCTGGTTTCCGAGAACCGGGAGCTGAGGCAAGCTGGGGCAAGGGGAGCAGGTGTGGAGTGGTATCCGTGGGGGGGGGGAGCAGAGAAGAACAAGGGTCCAAGGCAGGGAAGCAGGACTGATAAGATGAGGGACAGGAGACAGGGACCGGAGACAGAGCAGACGGGACTGTGGAGAACAGGAGACAGAGACCCGGGATCTGGATGGGCTTAGTATAAGTAGAGGTCTTGATTATGGAGCAGGTTGCAGCTGGTGGGGCTCTGCTGTGACGCCAGCACACCTGTCTCCACTCACACGGGGAGAGAGAGAGAGAGGGAGAGAGCCACCGGGGGAAGTGGGAACAGGTAGGGAGACACAGAAGCGAGGCAGGAATCGTGACATCATCGAACGATGTTACACAAGCGGGTCTGCGTTAACACACACATACACACACACACACTCACACACATACATTCACGTGCATACAGGATGACAACAGTAAATAGAAACCGAACAGCGGGCTGAGAGGCTTCTGGCACACCTCAGCGCTTTGTTGACTTTCCTCATTGATTTTGTAACAAAGCACAAGTAACAGTGTGTGTGTGTGTGTGTGTGTGTGTGTGTGCATAATAGTGGCTTCAGGGAAGGGTAGGTCAACTTCATGGGTCTGTTGCTGACTTAGTGTATTCATGGCTATGCTAATGGTGAGGAAAAATGTTTGCTATGTTTTCATACTGCTTATGTTTCTGTCGTTAAAGAAAGAGGTCGCTCGCAGTGATGAGCCCACAGAGAATAATCATCCGACTCCGTAGTCCTCCTCAGCTCTTTGGGGTCTTTGAGCTAATTATTTATTATTATTTTTAGAAGAACACAGGTGGCCAGAAACAAGACTGCTAATAAATGTTATGTTCACCATAACAATCTTATTAGGGCTGAAACTAACGATTATTTTCATTATTGATTCATCTGCCAATTATTTTCTTGATTAATTGTTTTAATTTCTTAAAGATCAAAGAGACGTCTTCAAATATCCTGTCTTGTCTGATCAATCGTTCAAAAGCCAAAGATATTCAGTTTACTATCATGTACGACACTTAAAAGCTTCAAATTCTCACATTTAAGAAGCTGCAACCACTGAATATTTGGCATTTTTGCTTAAAAAAGGACTGAAATGGTTATTTGATTATCAAAATAGTTACCATTTAACTTTCTGCTGATTGACTAACTGATTAATCGACTAATCGCTGCAGCTTTAAATCTTATGAGGTCATAATATGTCAATGTTGGGTTTACAGCTTGTTGCACGGAGCAGTAGGCCTACAGTAACAAGACAATCTGTCAAATATAGACAGAAAATTTGTGGAAAATTAAAATTTTGATGGAAAATTATCATTTTAGTCTTTTACCTTGCAAACCAGAGTGTATGTGAGAGACAGAACCTTCACACAAAACATTATAAAACTCAAAGGCCTTCTAGTTCTCCCTATTATTAATAAACTGACCTTAATGTGTAAAATCAGTATTCTTCTTCAAGTCAGTGATAAATAATGTATAAGAAGAACTTTATTTAAACAAGAAAATGCCTCGCTGAGAATAAATATCTCTTTTACTGAAACCTCTTGGCTAAGATAAGCAACAACACATACTCATAATCACGCAGACTTATAACAAAGCAAATAAAGATATGAAGAAAGTAAACAAAAACAGAACAGTTGTGATCAGAAAGATAATGTAAAATTGATAAAATAACAGTCACCATAACAAGGAATATGACAATCTGTTCAGTCCTTTTATGGGATATTGAAATTGCATAAAATAGCACTTTTATATGGGCTTTATCTGGTTGTTTATTTGTACTTTCTACACTAAGCAGAAGCTTTGTGTGTGTGTGTTTGTGTTCGAGTAAAAAAGACCAATTTATTTTGTTCTTTTTTCAGGTCGCTGACAGATTGGTTTTAGAGCACAGCTGTAATTGCAGCCCATTGATTTTCACTTCTGTGATTCATACTAAACTGAACATTGGTTTTCTCCCCGTCATAAATCTGGGTGACCAGAGATCGAGGGGTGTCAGGTTGTTGAAAAATGTGCCAACAAGTCAGCGTGTCGCCCGCATTAAAACAACACACGAATCATGACAGGTCTGAGATCAAGGTCGCTCTGCCTCTGCTGCCTCGGGGGGGGGGCCAGGGACATTTTGTATGTCATCATAGTCCTTCTCATCAAGCACTGCGCTTGTTATATCATGCAAACACTATTTTTATAAGATAGAGACCAAGGCTTTTTGCTCACTCTCGGGTGACTCACGAGTAATGGGCTCTTTACATCGCCTTGGGCTGGCATTATGTTTGCATAACTTTCTTTAAACGTAATCTCAGAGAACATGCAGCGTGCTAGTGAGAAGGACGATGTTTTATTGTTCATGTATTATTGTGTGTGTGTGTGTTTTTGCTATCTGTCTTTCTTTCTGTCACCCTCTCTTCTTTTTTGCTTATCACTGTATAGATTCAGTTGTTGTGTGAACACCTTTTATGCACCTGAGTGTGTGTGTGTGTGTGTGTGAGAGGGTGCCCTGCTGCGTGACTCCCGTCCCTTCATGCCAGAGCCCCCCCCACCCCCACCCCCCCAGCGTGTCCTGACCTTTGGCTGTGTCGTAGGAGTTGCTCATTGCTTACTCATATCTGAGGGTGACGGACTATGAGAAATTATAGGTGGCAGTTATACAGTCCTAGCTGTAGATTTTATTGAGAGTTATAGAATTATTGCCGTCATTGTCACCGTGGGAATCAGTTTGTGAGAAAGTGCGGTTCACTAAAATTGAATTTTTGAATACTCTTTGACACTGAGAATGGATAATTGTGGTTTATTCACAGACTGTGTATAAATATGGACGTATTGAGGTGTGACATCACCTATTGGTTTGGATCGGAGCCAGTTTGAAGCCCAGAGTTGCAGCTTATAGTCAGCGCCATCTTTTCCGTTTGGAGCCAGGACCCTCCGGATAAGGAGTGTTAGGTGTTGCCTTTCACGCTCTGGAAACATGCCCCCGCTACCTCGGACCGAACAAATGCTAGTTTAATGGAAACACTGAGCGGTGCACACTCGGGCTAACATGAGCTACTTTAGCTAAATTGTGCTAACAGGGCAGGTATCATAATCAAGTGACATTAAACTTACTGAAATATTGCAAACTGTCAATCACAGCTGTCAGTCAACACCCACACGGCAGACATCAAAGCTACTATGAGTCGTCAAACGGAGCAATAATTTCCAAAATGACCCCTAACACACTTTTGAGGGGGCCTGAATTTAGCAATTGAGACCATAATGACTCATTGAAAAAAATGACTGACTCAGTATTTCCAGAGAGAAGTTGACGTTTCAGCTTCAAGCCAGCGTCTAGTTGGTGCTGTCGGTGGAATTAAACTAAAGGTTATTCCACACTGGCTTCAGTCTCAAGCCGTGGTAATTGTCGCTTGGGTTTATTACAACTTTTGCCTTATTTTCATGGTTTTTGCCATCATTTATGATAACATTATACTCAAAAAGTAATTACTGAGATCTGGGAATGTGGCAACATTGCTAAAAAAGTCTGTCTAAACTTGTTTACCATTTGCCTTCGCTTTTTCTGACAAATAAGTTTGGCTAACCTTGGAGTTTGTTTACAACCTGTTTGACTGCAGCTGTGTTTGTCCTTTACTGATGTTTTTGTGGCATTGTAGTGATGTTGAGCTGTTCCCCAGATCTCAGCAATTAAATTACTGAGTACAGTATTATCACACATAAAAGAAATGATGGCTCAAACAATGAAAATAAGAATTGAAATAAACCCGTAATTATCCTTTAGAGATGCTATAATCACATAAGAATTCTGCACATTCGATATGACCCATAGCACCAATACTGATATTTGAGCACTCTACTAAAACACTTTGCTTGCTCTTTCTTTAAGATATTTGTGATCCTTTGCATATAATTTCCATAACTAAATGAGATCAAGGTTGAGATGATTGGCTTCCATGTATTTTTTATCAGTGTAATCAAACCTGAGAGCACATTTCCTGAAAAAAACACCCTGTTGTTGTTGCTCTGTATAAGAGTGTTTATTCTCCCAGATTACCGAAGAAGACAAAAATGTTGGAAACAATTTGTCTCTCACAAATTTTACCACCTGCTCTGAAAGCTTCACTAATGCTGAAAGAACAGCAGCCTCTTTCTCTTAATGCAGAGGCTTATAATATTTACCGTGCACTAATGGCTCAGACTGACAACGTTAAAATGCTGTATTTTTTTTTAAATGTCACTGCTCTTTAAAAAGCTGCAGAGTTGATGTTTTATAACTTCTACGGGTTGTTTCCTCTACCAGGAGCTGTATGTGGTGACATTCTTCCTGTCACTGTATAATGAGTCTAGGCCGGTATGATAATAATCTAACTATTGACCAGTGAGAGGGTCCCAGTGGCTTTTTGGCTGTCAGCGATATAACCAGTAAGAAACGGCTGGCAGGAAGGAAGGTGGGCGGCGAGAGAGAGAGAGAGAGAGAGAGAGAGAGAGCAGTGTGACTCAGTCTCTGGTCTTCTGGAAAGTCGACGGGCTCTTGCAGTGCTGCTGTCATCGCCCAGCGTGTCCATGTGACAGTTAGACAAGCAGCCAGTCATGTGGGAGAGAAGACGCCTCCCATGTGATGTTGGGGGAAACTCTAACCACTTTTTCATCGTGTTGTATTACGCAAGCTCAAACGCCCTGGGAGACTCGTTGTCGTCCCCATTATCATCGTGGTCATCATGAATTATAGTGAGAAAGTTGAGAAAATACGAGACGTAATGAAGTAAATTCAAACCCTCAAAGAATGTTTGTCGTCATGTTTCTTTGTTTTCCCACAAACAGGGATTCCAGTTTGAGTTGGAGGATCCTTTAACTGGTTTGACAGCAACTTAAACACGACTGTTTCTGAGCAGAAAACTCGTTATTTTTGTCTCATTCTGTTTGTGTACAATGAAACATTACTCATCTTTTTTTTTTTTTGCATTAAATCCATAGTTTTAGGTCTTGAATGTGTGGTAACAGACACGTAGATACTCTATGTACACATATTTTCTGACGTACACTGATATTTTAGACAACGGTTTGGCCCGTTTCCTGTCTCATCATGCCTCCGTGCACAAAGCCGCGTCCGTAAAGAAACCGTTTTGAGGCTGAATGGGAGTAAATCCCTACAGCCAGGTTACAAAATCTGGTGGAGAGCCTTCCCAGAATAGTCGGGGCTGTTAATGCCTCTGGTTTTGGAATGAGATCATCAATAATCACATGTGGGTGTGATATTTGTTCTGTGGATGGCTAAAGCTGGTTATTGAGCCTTAAAGCTTCTTCGGATTAAGTATTGAAAACCGTCAAATACCAAAA
Organism: Thunnus thynnus; assembly: GCF_963924715.1. Lineage (NCBI taxonomy): Eukaryota > Metazoa > Chordata > Actinopteri > Scombriformes > Scombridae > Thunnus > Thunnus thynnus. The sequence goes on along the minus strand of NC_089536.1, from coordinate 7,220,146 downwards.
GTTGGCATTGAATACTTTGAATACTGTTTTTAGTGAAGCTGCAGCCATCTATTATTTTTATTATCAATCAAAGTGCTGATTGTTTTATAAATTGACTGGTTATTTGTTTGACTTATAAAATGTCCGAAGCTCAATGTGACATCTTCAAAATCGCTTGTTTCGTCTGACCGACAGTCAAAAAACCCCCCAAAGATATTCAGTTCAGTATCTCATGAGATGAAGAAAAGCAAGTGAGAAACTGTATCTAGAGAATGTCTGTCTGTAAAACTTACTGTAATGATTAATCAATTATCAAAATAGTTGGCGATTAATTTTCTGTCGATCAAGTTAATCAACTAATCATTTCAACTCTAGTTCGTAGTTTTATTAACTTATTCTTTGATTATTATATTAGTTAATTGTTACCTAAATTTCATTCAGGTAACATTCAGCCACTTGTCTGTTCAACACATTAAATACAGATGTAATAATAATAAATAATTAATTTAATTTTAAGCGTCTTTCACATAACCCAGGAGCACTTTACATACAGCAAAAAACTAACAAAACCCCCCCCCAAAAAAGATGAGTTAATTGTAGGCTTGGCTAAAAAGATGGGTCTTAAATCTAGATTTAAAAACAGATATGGACTAAGCGTTGTGGTAAACTTCTTAATGTAATTAAGAACTGTCTTTTTTAAAGGAAAAATAGGGTTTTGTAGATTGATTGATTGAATTGTTAATTTAAGTATCCTGCATCTTTCTGGTGCCCAGCTCATATGTGCTTACAAGAGACTAGACAATAATAACCAGGATGGCCACATGACAGATCATAATGTACAATTCCACAAATTCAGAAATAAAACATTTAGTTTACATGGAAGAAAAGTCTTGTTACGATGGATACAATGTTCTCTGTCTTAGCTGCCATATCAGCATCGGACAACCAAAACAAACAAGGGGTCAAATTAAGGTAAAATAAAACGTATGATTCTGCTCTGGGTACCAAATCTTAGTTATCCTATTAGTACCAGTATCAAAAGAATTCAAACAATACCCAATCCTAAGGATGTCCAGGTTCAAATGCACTACTGCAGTCTGTAGTTTGGTGTAAAAGCTTCAGTCTTAACTTTACACTTCACACTTACTTGAGCAATCCCAGTCTACACACCCCAGATGAACACGCTTAGTGTGACTGCATGATGGTAAGACTGGCAGATCTGGGAGATGAGGGGGGCGGGGGGGGGGGGGGGGGGGGGGTCGCTGGAGTGTTTACTGGGAGCACTGTTGAATGGAGAATGTGGGGATGGGGGGCACAGGGGAGGCAAAAATTTTAGGGCATGCAGCAGGAATCGTGCCCCAGTACTGCCACATCGCATCAGCAGTACTGCCACAACATCATCATCGTCAGTGCTGTGTGTGCACGAGTGTGTACGTCTGTGTGTGTGTGTGTGTGTCAAGGAGGCTGATGAGGGAGTATACTGTAAGTGACCCAAATTAGGTTTAGCTCTAATATGGAATAGTATGTATAAAATTTAATGTTTTTTGGTCGTTAATCTTTTGTTCTCAGTACAGAAAAATAGATTATTTATCCATTGCAAAATAATTGGCCTGGTGCAACACTAAATATTTGAACACACCCCTGGTGTAGCACCTCAGAAATGGGTCAGGTTGCTCTGCTGCTGTGAGACACTGAAAAAGGAGGACATTGTTTTTCAATCTGTGTATGAAAGATCTTCAGTGTTAGTGCAGCAGGAGGTTTAGAGTGATTTGATCTGCACTAAAAGTTAGATGCAGATGGAGATTAATGTCTGATTAAATCAATCTGACATACAGAAGTAGAAAAAACCAAGCATGCAGACACAACAGCTGTCAACAGAAAACCTACAGGGTTAGTTGAAGGTATCGACAATGTTACACTGAGGAATATGAGTCAGCAGAGTGCAGATGGGCATATTAATCAGCGCACATCCTCCTTTTCCCATCCTTTCCTACCTCTCCTTTCATTGTGAACCGATGGCAGCGTGTCCCAGCTCCTGGTAATAAGATAACCTATATTTGTCCCCCTCCAATAGATTTTCTGGGGTGTTAGGGCCCTGCTCGCATGTCGTGGTTAATCTGTTCTCCTGTTCATTGTCTTGATGAAGCGAGAAGGGCCCAGAGCAGCTGGGAGGGCCAGGGGATCACAGCGTAACTGCTGGAAGTACATAGATGATTAGCCAGCAATGCAAGCTGACGTATTATGCTATTTTATTTTCCACAGTCCATAAATTTCAATCAAATCTATTGAATTAGATCAGAGTCAGTTGCAGTTTAGTGTCACTTCAACAGCAAATCATTCTGATTTTTGAAAGTGAAAGTATGAAATATATATGGCCAAAAGTAAGTGGACACCTGAATATTACACCATATGTGATTGTCGAACATCTAATTCCAAAACTATGAGCTTTAATCTGCTGCTATAAGACTTTCCATGGGAATTTGGGACTCGGCTTCAGGAATGTGCTCCCATTCAGCCACTAGAGCATTAGAGAGGTCACCACTGATGTTGGGTGATGAGGTCTGGCTCACAGTGGGTGTTCCAGTTCATCACAAAAGTGTCAGACGGGGTTGAGGTCAGTTGTATGTGATGGCCAGTCATGTTCTCCCACACAAAACTAGGAAAACCATTTCTTTATGGGTGCACATAACACCTTCCTGAATTTGTTGCCAAGGAATTGGAAGCAATATCAAATATCATCGTATGTTGTAGCATCCTTTGAAACTAAGGGGCCCAAACCAGATCAAAAGTACACCTTGCCCACATGCCTTTGCCAATATATTTTATGTCTTGATAAGAGAAATTTCCAGGAAATTCAATTGAGAAAATGTTACCTCTTCTGCTCCTTTAGTTGCCCACAATTGCCTCGTACAAACACAGAGATATTACAGCGCTACATATACCTAGAATATAAACGTTTAAGCAAAATTTGTTGTGGACCTAGCTCTCTGTTCCCACAAACTCAAAAACACACCAAAATCCGAATCCAAATATCCAAAATATCACTGTATGCTATAGCATTAAGATTTCCCTTAGGGGGCCTAGCCCAAACCATGAAAAACAACCACATCAAATGTCATATTTGCTTATATTAAGGCCGTAGTTATTTGGAGAAAACCTTTGTTGTGATGTGTCATGCTGCATTTCTCCAGGCCTGTTGGGCAGCGCTCGTTTCAACGGCTCTTCTCGGAACTACAGCACCCTGCTGCTGGAAGAGGAGGCCGGGCTGCTGTACGTGGGAGGCAGAGGAGCTCTGTACACCCTCAACACCTCCGACATCTCCACACCTGCAAACCTAACAGTGAGTGTGCCAAGAAGCTGCAAAGCGTCTTCCACAGATCATCACTTAATTTCAGAAAAGAAAAGAGCAAACCCCATTTCACTAGTTTACTCTTATTTCCTTAAAGGAGGACTAACTAATAATAGCCTTAAGCAGATTGAGCAAATCCCATTGTGTTCCTCCAATTTTATGGATATCGGATTAAATGCACCAGGCGTTTATTTAAGGGTTACTGAAGAGAGTCAGAACTCGGTGACGTGTTTCGCTGCACAGCCAGAAAATTAAGTGTGCTGTCCTTCTCTTTTCTCTGTTTCTGTTTATCACACACCTGTTTTCTTCTTCCTCTGTCTATCTATAGATCTTTCTATTTATTTTTCACTCTCTAGTTATTGAGCTATCTGAGTCATCCTTATTACCCCCCATTGTTTTTAGATTGATTGGGATGCTTCCCCTGAACAGAAGAAGCAGTGTCTAAACAAAGGCAGAGACAATCAGGTACAAGGCTGCATCTCTACACTCTTATACACTTTTTCTTTGCAAAAAAAACCTCTAAAATCTTTATTATTAGAAAACACAAATGAAACATTTCTGCTTTGTGATGTGCGGATTACTTCTGACAGCAGTAAAATAGATAATCCTCAATCCACTTTTCATTAAACGTTAAACTGGACGTTGGGCATTGAAACCTCCCTCATTAATTATTTGCATAAAATAGCCCCTTTTTGCATGTAGTAGATTAACTGATCTGTGTTCTCTCCAGAAATAACCTGTTTTGTTCCCTGTTCTCTGCAGACAGAGTGTTACAATCACATCCGCTTTCTGCAGCGGTACAACGAGACTCACCTGTACGTCTGCGGAACAAACGCCTTCAGACCTCTCTGTGCTTATATAGTAAGACCTCCATGTGATTTCATTTCAGTACACTACAAAGCACAATTATGACTATAATTGACATGAAAAGATTCATTGACTCCTCTCTGTAAGGATGCAGAGCGGTTCAGCTTCTCCTCAGGCTTTGAGGAGGGCAGAGACAGGTGTCCGTATGACCCAGCCAAGGGATACACTGGCCTCCTTGTAGGTACGCTTCCCAAATTTGCATTTTATCTATTCTATGAACAGTATGTTGGTGTAGTCAAAGCAGCAGGCAGACGAGGGAAGCAGAGAATAAAGCTCTAGACTAGAGAGGCATGCAACTGGTTAACATTAGAAAATATAGAAAATATTTAAATATATTGCAAAATGTTTTTAAAAGGGAGGATAAAACACAATATGTCAACACTGCACAAGCTTCAATAGATGACTCAACTGATAAGAGAGCAACGGTAAAGGAAGGAAAAATGTTTTAAATGTTTATAGTAAAGGATCAGAGTCCATTTTAATACAATATTCACATGCCAAGAGTTGCTGTAATCATTCCTTCCTTCCATACTGGCCTTCTTTCTGTACTAACATGACTATAATATAAGAAATTGGGTCAAAATCTGCAGTCCTTGTTCCATCCAGCTCAGCTGAGACAAATATGAGGCTTCTGCAGACTAAGTTGGATAAATCGAATGGTTATCTTCCAAAGTTACAGTCTGTAGTATGAAAATCATTGTTTCCTTGCTGAGAGTGATGCATCCTGGTGGTCTCATGTAGGTTTGTTACTGAGACCACCAGGACTGTCTGAGTCGTACAGATTCAGTAACATCTTTTAAATCGCTTCTCAACGCCTATCTGTAAAAATATATATTTTTTTATTAATGATAGGGCTTAGTTTTATCTGTTTTATTTGTTTATTTCACCGGTTTATCTTATTTATTTGCGTCTAATTGCCTGATTTTATATAACTGTAGTGTTGACATATTTTAATCCTTTTTTTCCCTTGTAAAGCATTTTGTCACTTTATCTGAAAGGTGCTGTATAAATATCATTAATTGTTATCACTACTGAGACAAACAAGCAAAAATAAACCTACAAACCAACTCGATTTGACTAACACAGACTGCTGAAGATGATTACAGCGACCAGTAACTCTTTCAGTGTACATTTGGCATGTGAATATTATATTAAGAGAGACTTTATCTTAACCTATCTTTTAAATATATGTGCAACAGAATAAAATGAAGACTCAGGAGAGACATTATTAATTTGAACAACTTGAGCATGGATCCAACAGCTTTCATTTACATCTGATTTATCTCAGATTGCCAACTTTCTCTCTCTCTCTTTTTCTTTGTCCATCCACTGAAACATTATACGATCTGTTACTCAGACGGCGAAATGTTCACCGCCTCCCAGTACGAGTTCCGCAGCTCGCCAGACGTACGCAGGAACTTCCCCTTCCCCACCCTCAGGACAGAGGAGGCCCCCACCAGGTGGCTCTTGGGTAAATACGACACGACAAATAAGTATCGAATAAATGTGCTTGCAACATAGCAGCAGTCAGACACTGTTTCTGTTTATATATTTTCCCCCACAGTAAACTACTATATAACGTAGACTAAAACTCATTGACATTTTGCACTTTTTGATCTCATTAGATGTCTTGCTGCTACTACAAAAAGCCGTCTCCCTCGGAAAAATGAAAATCACTTCAGAAAACTATAGGGGAAAATGCACTGCAGCTCTAACTGGCTTAGCTGTGGCGATTCAATCATACTTAAAAGCTCCATCTTTAGTTTCCAAGGAGACACATCCTAGGCTGCTAATAGGTCTGTGTTTGGGCATGTGCACTGATGTGTGTGTGTGTGTGTGTGTGTGTGTGTGTTTGTGTTTGTGTACAGAGGCAGATTTTGTAGGCTCTGTGCTGCTGAGAGAGAGCATCAACAGCTCTATCGGTGACGATGACAAGATTTACTTCTTCTTCACGGAGAGAAGCCAGGAGCAGATTGCCTACCCGAGCCAGACCAAGGTGTCCAGGATTGCCCGAGTCTGCAAGGTCAGAGAGAAGGAAGAACCAACCAAAAACACTATAAACCATAAACAGATTAATTTATGTTTCACTGGGTTTGGGAAAAGTTTTATTAAAAAAAAAAAGACAAAACTCACATAACAGATTTATAATGCCTGCAAGGTCACGAAAAGAAAAGGTGGTGATGAGAAAAGTTGTCATTCGAGGTGCTGAATGAACTAGCAATTTGGCGTTTCTAATCTTGGTTTCTTCACTGACGGGGTTTTTTTTTTTTTTTCTCTGCCACTGTTGCCAGGCAAACTACAAGTCCACCAACCTCCACCTCCAATGGCAAACCCTCTCCCTCTCTTTATTGCCATCTCCACTCACTCCTCCTCCTCCTTCCTTTCACCTCATTTCACTTGCGATCAGCATCTCCGGTCCAGACAGCATGCCCAGCAACCATTCCTAGAGGTCTCTCCTCTCCTCTCTTTCTTTCTTTCTTTCTTTCTCGCTGCTTGTCGTGCTTTTTTTTTGCCCAAGCATGGTGGTGTAATTGCCATCACAGTATGCTGCTGTGCTGAAATCACTGTTATTTCTATGGGATCGGAAGAAAAAAAAAGTGTCTAAAAGATTCTGAGCCGGAGAGACGACGTTCAGGAATAATTTCACACCTTGCAAGATGTAAATCGCCGTTTGTGAGCCTGTGAAAAGGATTTTTATGAACGTATGAGAGAAAATAAAAATTGACAAGCAAGTTTTACCGTCAAATTAGAGTGATATAAACTGTCCAAATCAATCAGGGGGTGTGAATGTGAATGGTCAGTTTCAGTTACAAGACAGGCTCAAACACTGTGACCTAATTTCATATTACATACTAATAGTATACAGAGTGTATTACACACTATTTGTCATATATAACATATATTGTTTTTGCTTTTAGAAGACATGTACCAGAAATTGATTCACTTTATAATATTGTACTAACAAGAGAAGATAGAAAGTAATTAAAAAAAACTACAACGCTGAGATAGCACTGCCAAATAAACTAATTAAAAACAGAGAAAACAAAATGCTTTTCCAACGAGTTAATGCATCAGCGCACTCGAAAATCAAGCAGATTTTGTCCGCGTGCACACAGAAGCACTTTGGTCGACTTATGTTGTTTTTAAATGTACTCTATAAATAATTAAACTTGACTTGCAACACTTCAACCACCCCCAGTTTAGCATTTTAAAGCAGTAACGTAACACTCGATGAATTGTTTCTAGCACGCTGTGATGTAGTTGTAGGCAGACATAAGCAAATTGTAAAAGTGGTTTTTATGACCTCTTATGAGGAAAAGTTGTTTTATCTATGATCACATAAATGAACAAATCTTTCAAGTGTGTAATAAAACTTTATTACTGTTATACACATCATTCATATCACGTTGGCTTGTCTCCATATTTAGCATTAATACACCTCTAAATAAAACATTTAATAAATAGTTTATAACACACTATAATGTGGTTGTAAGTGTTTATTAACGTACAGCATTTGCCAACAATTATAACCTCTCCTATGAAGACCATATTTTATATTATTACAACTGTGTTTTTTTTACTATATTGTCATGTATTATCTGTTTATACAGCAGCCTCCACTTATTGGTGTCCACAGGAAGAGTTACAGTAGTTGACAAATACATTAATTAACACTTATATCTGCTTAAAACTACAATATAGTGTGCTATAAACCAAATAATATACTACGTATAAATGCTAAATAGCAGGACTTATATTTATGAGTGAGAAATTGTAATTTGACAAAACATTTCTACTTACTTCCTCGAGCTTTCAGCAGCATGTCATGGCTGTTATCAGCAGATGTTTGCTCGGTTGTCATGAATAAATAATCATAATAACAAATATAATTGATGTTTTTAATTGATTGTTTTTGCGTTGCTTCACTGAAATTATTCACGCATAAACAAGCTGTAAAATCATTTCTGAGCATTTTATAAAAACTCTTGTAGACACTTTTTTTTTACCCCCATATCCTCCAGCAGTCCATCTTCTCTCGATTCTCTCTGCATCCAATACAAGTCATTTCTGGAAATAAGGTCTCCTCTCCTCCTCTCTCCTTATCAGCGCTGTGGAGAGTTGCGAGAGCAGTCGAGAGTCTAATAACGCAGTCTGAACTAGGCCACAGCAGCACATGCAGATGTCGAGCTGGTCCCCAGTTCATCCCTGTGGCAGCCAGACGCCACACTGGTTGGAGGCAGATACGCAGATAGTGAAGGCACTGGCATTAGCCTCTGGCCTGAAACCACCGAGGACTTCTTGCCATTTCTGTGCTGCCTAACTAGTCGTCCTCTTCTGTTTCTCACTTCCCAGCCAGAACGCATCTACTTCCCCTGCAATCATGACCCGTTTTCACATAGGAGGGTGTAAATAACATGAAAACAAGGTCTTCTTAGCAACATAAAGAGCAGAAATTAGTGTCGTGCTGGAGCCACTTTGGAGCTCCGTTTTTCCTTTGCTCTGCTATGACTTAAGACACAGAGCACGTCTGGCTCAAACAGCCTAGGCTTTAGTCAGCTTCCATCATCTCGTAGAGGGTTAATATCCCCACAGGCATATCTTAACGTTGCTATGCATGAATTCTTGATTCTTATTCCCTCAGATTTACGTGGTGACAGTCCGATGACCCCGACTGTGCTTTGATGTTGATCGTTATCTGTCGGTGCATCCCTTTAGCCCTCTCCGCTATAATAACTTTTTATCAATCCATAGGAACTGTTTATTTGTTTTCTCTGTGGCATCCATTTTTACCTCTGCTTTACTAACCTTTCTGCCAGCACCAACTCTCTAGGGGTTTTGTTGAATGAACCTCTAACAGTGGATGCTCCCTCTCTTTGTCTTTCTTTTATAACAAAAGTTGAGTCGGTGTTGTGGATGGAAGTTTTCCTAATGCAGGTTATGTCAGTTTAAGCGATTACGCCTTTTTTTTTTTTGCGTGGGAAGCAGAAGCGGATAGAGCTTTTTGATGAACGACAGATGTCTGCAAAAGACATAAAATGAAGAAAGATGAAGCGCTATATAATTCAGACAAACAAAGAGTCTCTCTTCTAAATGAGGTGTGCTAAATTACTCTTTTAGGAAGATATCTCCTGCAGCCTTGCCTCCCAGTGCTACCGAAATGCAATTAGAGCAAATGTGCTAAAGTAGGCACAGTCGGAGCTAGAACACTAACATTCAGCTCCACTTTCATACCTTTATCATCCGCTCTGCCCCACCTATATGTGTATAGTTATGTGTACGTTATGATTTAATCCCTATCTTTTTGTAGATACATGTGACTCAGTTGTATCTTTGTGTTTGTCTATGCTGTTATTAAATCATAGCTGCGTGGCCATTGATGTGTATATGTAGTATGATAGTGGGTGGATTTGCGCAATATATCAGCTCAAGCGAGTGACTTTATTTATTCATCCATCCATCCATCCGTTGTCTCCTCTGTCTACAGAATGACTGGGGTGGCCAGAGGACCCTGCAGAGGAAGTGGACCTCCTTCCTTAAAGCCAGAATGGTGTGTTCGGTCCCAGAATACGAGCTCCACCTCAATATCCTACGCAGCGTCTTTGTCCTGCAGGGTCGAGACGCTCAAAGCAGCATTTTCTACGGCGTCTTTGGTCTAGAATGGTAAGGGATGGCATCAAATTCTGCTTTGGTTATGCCCTTTTTAACCCTTCTACATATAGTTTACCCCTATTGTTTCCCCTTAAAGGACATTAAGGCATTTTGGGAAATACGCTACCGTCCAAAGGTAACAAAATCCACCTACCAGCAGTTCTAGAGCTCACTAATGAACACGTTTGATCTTGTTTGTTTTAATCCATACAAAAACTGCAGTGTAAAAACAACAATTTGTGGTTTTTATGAGGGGATTATATGTCGGGCTGTTTCTTGGCTGGGAGCACTAACTTCCAGGAGTCCTTTTGTCACCGTGAAGTTGCCAGGCAACTGTCTGCAAGAAAGCAAATAAGCGTATTTCCAAAAGTTGAATTCATTTAAAAATCACCCAGTGGGAAAAGGTGTTGAAGTTTTACAATCCTCTGTAATTCATTATATTTATATGGCACCAAGCACTGGAAGAAGTCTTTCCAATTTCAGTATGAAAACGTGGCAGTTAGCCAGTCTTGAGATCTGAGGCCATATTTACGCCATATTTTAGGAAATCACTCCTCATTGGACAAAAATTAACTTTTGAAGCCACGTAAATTGCTTTGTTTACACTCTGCCGATCTAAATTTGGCATAATATGTTTGCATATGTAACCTTGGAAGTTATTTACCTATACACATAAAACATACACTTAATAAAGTGCTGCTGTTCTTTGTACTGGCTAATTTTTAAAATTGAGAGTGTCAGAGAACCACAGCACTTCATAAAAATATCTACTTTATAGCTCCGAGTGTTATAAAACAGCAACGTCACACTCTCTCCAAGAAGTAGTCCTTCTCTTTACTGTAAACTAGGAGTATTTTTAGTCATAGGTTAACTTTCAGCGTGATTCCTAGGAGTGATTTTTTTGAGAAGCTTGATAAATACGGGTCCTGGTCCAGTGAACAGTAGCCTTAAAATTCAAGAGATGTAATATATTGAGGAAACCTTAGGAGATGCTTTCATTTGCAGATGTCACCTTGCATTCTGGGAACTTGTGATGAGCATTTTCTCTATTTTCTAACATTTTATAGACTAAACAATTAATCAGTTAATCAAAAAACAAAACAAAACAATCAACAGATTAACTGATAATGAAAAAAAAAAGAATTTGTTTCAAGTCCGAGGTGTTAGCTGTTATCAAAAGAGGCCAAGCTGCAGTCAGATCAGATGTGACAGTGTCAGAGGACGATGGCTGTGAGTAGAATATTTGGCAGCGGTGTGAGTGTGTGTGTGTGTGTGTGTGTTTATGCTGAATGTGAATGTGTGTTTAGGCTGATATGCAGAGTCATGCTGCATAAAACTGTCCCAGGGGTGTTTAGATTCAGATGGAGAGGATAACATTGCAATGGGCCAGTAATACTATCCATTTTCTCTCTTTGCTTTAACAGCCACACTTCAATTCGTAGATATTCAATCTCAACCTCTGTCAAGTCTCTTTTGCCTCGTTCACTACACCAGCTGTCCTTTCTTTCTTTTTTTTATTTCTGTCTTTCTATATGCTGGTTTTCTAAAAAAAAAAAAAGGAAGAAACCTACACCTGTGCAAGTAGTAGTCATCATTATGCATTAGACTCAAGCATGCAAGACAGAGTAAGAGCCCCTGAGCTATACTACTCACTAGGTTTGAAGACAGATTCTGGTTTCACTTCAATCTCATTTTTCTCACTTGAGTGCTTTTGAAGTCTGAAGGTGGGCGCACAATGGACTTGAGAATGTGACGCAGACATTTTCCACCCATTACTAATCTCACCTTTAGGGCTTAAGATTAAGGGTCACCTGGTTCCCATCTCCCAACTCATGCTGTTGTTATGTTGTGGGACAAAACTTTTCTTTCATAGGTACTCCACCAAAACCACAAATGGGGTTTTATTTATGACTCACAGGGAGTGGATATTTCACCACTGAGAGTGTGGTGTTGACAAAAATCTGAAAAACAAATATTTCCATCTGGAGTGGATGATGGGAGTAGCTATTGAAGATAAAAAGGGGAAAATTACACACCTGTCACCGATCACAACTCCCACACGGTCATTCAAGACAAATTGATAAGATCCATGAGGAAAATGTGAGCGTCAAAATGCGCCCACAGTTTTCAGTGAATAGAGAGCAGCTCTCAGCAGCCTAGTTACCTTTTCGCCTGTCAGTGGCCGCTTATGATCTGTGATGTGTTTGAAATTCGATCTGGGTGGCTGTTCCCCAGATAATAACCTCAGTCAGTGTTTATTCAGTGTTGAATCATTAATCCTGAATGTGTCCTCTGAATTCGTCTAAGCTGTCGGGACCGGGTATTGTCTTTCAGGAAGAATATCAAAGCTTCTGCTATCTGCCAGTACGCCTTCTCAGATGTACAGAAGGCTTTCGACGGGCCGTACATGGAGGTGCAGGACTCAAAGTGGAGAGAGTACACAGGAAAGGTTCCAGAGCCGAGACCTGGATCTGTAAGTTTCATCTATTAAAACTCATTCCTTCACACATCAGAGTATTTAATGTCCCACTCTTTTCTCTGTTTGTACAAAGAACACCGTGCTCATTTCTTTGTCTTTCTTCCTTTCATCTCTCCAGTGTATAACCGATCTGCACAAGTCCCAGAGCATCAACTCATCTCGAGATCTCCCAGACAATGTCCTCACTTTCGCCAGAAGGCACCCGCTGATGGCCAGCCAGGTGCAACCAATAGGGGTGCGCCCACTCATGTTCAAGAGAAGCGTCAACTATGTCAAGATAGCCGTGCACAAGCAGCCGGCGCTGGATGGAAACATCTATACTGTTCTGTTTTTGGGAACCGGTGAGTTTATTGTCACAGAACAGTCGCTACGGCTGATACGTCACAAGTCATCCAGTCACTCAAACAATCAATCAGTCGAACAAAACAACTTAGAGAATAAGTCTGGTGATATTTCATGTTTTTCTTATTATCAGCAAATCCCATGAAAAGACCAAAACCAATAATAAATCGAGCTACTAACGAGTAATGTTTGTGTTGTCAAAGAATGACATGGCTTATTCCTCTTGTTGTCCAAACACAATTAAAAAGACATCAAGGAGCCACTCAGTTCCACCAGTAATGTCCCTTCATTACCATGAACACACAGACTGTATAGTTGATTTTGAGTCTATCCCACACACACCATCCTGCTGCTGTAAATACTCACCAGCAAACTAAACGTGGATTAATCTGCAGCTGGAAACAATCCCCAACAAACTGATTATTTATATTAAAAACTACAGTGCCAAACTATGCAAGGGAAATAACTTGTTTTTTGTTTTTTTGTTTTTAAAAAATTAAGCTATATATTTGTTTCCCATTTTTAAAGATTTGTGTATTAAGTAGAATGAACTTCAGGCTGAGTGACACAAATGAGTTTGGAAACTTGTAAACAAACATACTAACACATTGTTGGTTTTGGTCTTTTTTGGGGGGATTTGTTGACAATAAAAATATATATATAATTTAACCAGGTAAAAGTCTCATGGAGAGACTTGGCCATGAGAGCAGCATAAATATTGTTACAACAATAAACACAAACAATACAAACAGACAAATACAACTGTCAAACCCTACAAACGAGTGAACACAATATCCAGTTAATAAGCAATACAAGGTCAAGCAGTTGATGCATAAACAAGTACATTTTTCTAAAACGATTTCAGTGAAAATTTGGGAGCGATCACATTTACCAAGAGTACAATTTTCTCAATCCTTTAAAATTGACTTAAATTCCCCAAGAGTAATCAGCTCTGACAAGGTCAGCTCCTTCTGTACATTACTCCAGGAAGAAGGGGCAGCATATATAAAAGCTTTTTTTGCTTTAATTCTGTTCTTACTCTTGGGACCAACATGTGTAGAATATCACGAGAGAGCAGGCCATATTGATTTTTGGTTTTTACACATGGATGTACACAGATGAGGAGGAACCAGCCCAATGAGAGATTTATATATATATAATAGCCAATCAATGCAAAAGTCTGCTGACATACAGAGATAACCAATTAGCAGCAGCATACAGAGTGCTGTGGTGTATGAGAGTGCCACAGCCAGTAATAAAACGTAAAGCACAGTGGTATACAGTACCCAACTTCTTTATGCACTGGTGAGGTGCGTTCATAAAGAGCAGATCGCCGTAGTCCAATAGAGGCAAAAAAGTGTTTCCTTGCCTGGAGGGAAACATCCTAAAAAAGAAAGAAAGTTTCAGCTTGGAAACAAGGTTTTTAATGTGTGATTTGACTGTCAAGTTCTGATCAATAATAATATCTAAATACTTATATGTTGTAGCCAATTTCAACCCCTTGAGTGGTTGAGATCTTAGGAAGATTATGTAGTAACTCTTTGTCATTTGAAAATAGCATGAATTTGGATTTGTCTGCATTTAACACCAACTTAAGTTGAGTCGAATGGGACTGAACAACATCAGAGGCAGACTGCAGGAATTCAAAGGTTTGTACTATTGAAGGGGATGAGAATAAAGCCAGTTGTTGTTTGATAAGCTTGTCAAGGTTGTATCTTTTCTTACAGATGACGGCTGGCTGCATAGAGCAGTAGACATTGATGGTGAAATGCATATTATAGAAGAGCTGCAGTTGTTCGATAAACCCCACCCCATAGAGAGCATGGTCTTATCCTCCGCTCTGGTACGTATTAATGTATGCGTAATGTACAAACAAAATGAGGGTTTAAATTGCCTATTTATGCTAAAGTGATCCAAATGAAAATGGTGCTGCCTCGGATAGATCATGTTCTGGATAATTAATTTACTAGAATTGGTGTGAACAGTCACAAGCTGTTGACGAGGTTTTTCATTTATCAAACCCTGCCAGTAAATTATAGCTTTGTTTTTTGTTTTTGTTTTTTTCCAACGCCTACATTTTCACAAACTGCATAAGTTAAGTGTTTGTGTGAAGATAATCTACAGAGAGCGTGCAATGTGAATTTCTTCCCGGAGCTGTTGGAACAAATTCATCAGTGAACAATGATTAATCAGATAAGAAATTCATTGCTTACAGTACAATGTAGAAAAATACATGTGTGCCAATTGTAATTTTAGGGTTTAAACAGTAGAAACAGATTAATCGTACATCTTTTGTTTGACAGCGGAGCATCTATGTCGGCTCCCACTCCGGAGTCGTCCAGGTGCCGATGTCGGCCTGTCAGAGGTACACTTCCTGTTACGACTGCGTATTCGCCAGAGACCCCTTCTGCGGCTGGGATGGGAGGGTGTGTGTTGAAATATCCTCACGTGCACAGAGGTGAGGCGACAGGAAATGCACATGCATCGATACATGTAGACACAAATGCACATTTCCAGTGAAGGGGGCGAACAAACAGACAGTGTTTATAGAAGGTGGTGAAAGAAACACAAATGTGGGTTACAGATATTTGGAAGGAAACAAACCAGATTTTCAAGTCAAGACAGATAAATTTGCTTTGCTCTAGCATAGATCCCGAGTCCCTAAACCTCCTCTACAGTTCCACCTGCTCTCTCTTCATTTCCTCCTGAAAGGTATTTTTCTGTCACTGCATGCATTTGGATGACAAATTTTTGATCTAGATCTGAAAAATACAGTAACTTAATAAGGATAAAAGACTCAAATGTTGCCGAGAGTAAACGAGTGTGGAGCTTTTCATGTTGGTAATATAACAGTCAGGTCAATGTCTTAATTATTGTGAGCCTCTCTCAAAATGTGTAATTTTGACGCAGTGTACATTTTTGCATTACATGACCTTTTTTAGTTGATGTTTATTTCTTCATTCTTGGCCCAACAGCAACAGTGGAATCTAATTAATTATTTATACAACTTGTTTTCCCTTCCAACTGAATTTCTATGAAAGCAGGTCTATAGTACAATGTAGTCGACCTGGATTTTTTCTCATCAGCTCTGTTCAGCTCAGCGGGAGCTATTTCTGGGGTGGGAAGGCTTGAATTTGGAGTGATTGGCCGAAAAAACATTTGGATTTGAAAACACACTTCTCTCGCACTTTGAATCAGCGTTTAGGTTCAGTGCTTTAGTGTAACTCCGCAAGCGAGGTTAATTCTTACCGAGATATTAACTGAATCCTGTTGAAAAACCTTTTCTTAGGATCATAAAGCTTTAATCCTTAATCTTGCAGTTTGTTGTAAGCATACTCTGGTCAAGTTGTGAAATGTTTTAGTTGTGGTCAGGATGAGTTTGACCACTGCTTCTAAAGATACTAGAAGTACCAGGATTCATCTGGATAGGCACACAGATGAACCCCTTCCAGACAAAAATCCATAGACATCACTCTCACACTGGGGATTGTTTGTGCCTCCATTCGTTCACTCTGCATGAGTGAGTAGCAGACATCTTAATCTCCATTACTGCAGCAGACATATCAGCCTCCTGTGGATTTGTTTGGAGTTTTGGAGGCAACATCACATTCAGAGAAAGCAGAAAGAAGATAATCTAATGTTATTTGGAAGGTTTTACATGTTATTGTTTGATATTTCACTGTATCCTTTTTATAACTGATTAAATTGTTTTTCCTATTTTTTTTTATGATACAGTCTGCTCTCTAGAGATGGGAGTAGAGAGGAGGCTCTGGCAGGATTTTTCTGTCATAATTTTTCAAAATAGAAATGCCTTCGTTTCAGGTCAAACCTCACCCAGGATATCATGAGAGGGGTCAGGGGCTGTAAGGAGAATTCAGGAAATGGTATGTGTAACAACACACACATGCACACACACACATACGTGCATTATACAACAAGTTATCTCTTTTAATTTAGGTAATGTTTGGTACTTACCATCCATTCCCCTTGCTAAATTTGATTCTCACACACACAGATTATGGGGTGAAAAAAGTCCAAATCATACTCGTCTTTCCTCCGCCTGAAAACTCAAGCATTTAGCAGCTATTAAGGGATTTCATTAGGTGTACACTCCTTACCCATCCCCCAGGTTCCAGCGTACACATTTTAATCAGTTCCTCTCCTGCTGGAGGTCAGGCGGTCCTGCTGGCTGCATTGCAGGGCTCACGACGTTTAAAGAGGCTTATAAATTGTGATGGAAAGTGATGCTGATACGTTGAGCCGCACAGGTTGCTCACCTCCACTTCAAAAACGTAACCTTGATGACCTGACATGTCGCTCTGTATTAATCTCTCTGTCTTGCTGCGTTTTTGTTGCGCTGTGCCATCCCTTTATCTTCCTTTCTCTCTCACTTCTTTTTAGCTCCATCTCATGTCTCTTGTACTCTCTTTCTGTTCCTCAGTGGTCCATCGGAGGCGTTCTGTGATGTCGGGTGACGATGTGCTACTCCAGTGCGAACTGCGCTCCAACCTGGCAACCCCACGTTGGACGCTTAATGGCCAAGATCTCCAGGGATACGGCCTCAGTTCGGGCTACCGCATCGGCACAGATGGCCTCCTCATAATTGGGGCTCGTTCCCAACAGAGTGGAACTTACCGCTGCTTTGCTGTGGAGAACTCCGTCTCAGTCTTGGTTTATCTCTACACTGTCAGGGTGCACACAGACTCGTACTTTGCTGTGGAGCCCACAGCCACAACTAACCCCACTACAGTTTCCAGCCCAACTGTTTTCTCCACCAGCAGCCCCACTGAGCAGCCTCTGCCCTCCCCTCCTGCCCCGCTGCCTCCAGGGCCTGAATTCCAGACCTACAGACACATGGAGGCTGTGTACATCTCCCTGGTGGCGGTTCTCGGTGGGCTGTGTCTGGTGTTGACTGTGGTGCTGCTTTATGTGAGCTTTTGCACCAGACAGGCGTCTCGAGACAGAAAGTTCTCCCAGCAGGGGCTGCAGGTCCTGGGGGCTTCTGAGAGAAAAAGGAGCTCCCATTTTGAACTTAAAACCATCTCCAGCCACTGCAATGGCCGCCAGGGTCGTCGGTCCATCTCAGTTCCAACGTTCGGGGACTTGGGCGATGGCTTTCTCCAGATAGTTCCGGGTGAGGGCCAGCTGTCTCCAGCCAAAACACCTCCCCCGGCACCTCCTCTTCCTATGCCGCCTCCGCTGCCCAACATGGACTACGCCAATGGGCTGTCGTCCACTCTGCCCAGTGTGCTGCGGAAGATGAATGGGAACAGCTATGTCCTGCTGAGGCAGGCCGATCCCGAGGGCATGTCACCACTCTACCACTCCTTCACAGAGGAGCTCAACAGGATCCTGGAGAAGAGGAAACACACACAGCTGGACATCCAGCCTGACGAGAGCTCCATCTAGGACCCTCTTCTCAGTCTTTTGTCAGTTATTTATTTCTACCCCAACGGTGACCCTGTAGTCGTGGGAAGAACTGTTGTATCAAACGCTGCTGTTATTTACCCAGTGTCAGAGTATCTGCAGGTCGTGTCCCGAAGCCTCATGTGACAAATGGCCCATGAATTTCACTTTCACTGATGGACTAACACTAACCAGAGATCGCTATCCAAAAAGTGGAACTGTGAAACTTTGGCCATAGACTACACTATTACATTTTTCAAAATTACTCTGAGCTTAATAACGTTACCTCAGTGTAGATACTCTGGAGGCCAGTGAAAGATGGTGGTCAGATGACACAGAAAGGCATAAGGTAAAAAAATGGGACATGGGTAAAAGAATAAAATCAGGCTGAACAACGTCCTGGAGGTGATGACGATTTTTTGAGACTGTCGAAGAGCCGAGGAAGTGTTTATTGCCATGTAATATTAGCCCTATATGGAGCTTAAAGTGATAATCCACCCAAAATCTGTTTTTGTGCATTTCTTACACTACAACAACACCTGGGTTACTGCAGGAAATGTGAAAACATGGTGTACCTTCCACATAACACGCCCACAACCTGAGAGCCTGGCCCTGTGTGTTGGACGTTTGATGTCAAGATGTTCCTGTTTGTCCCTCGTGAGTGGGTTTGTTTCCCTGATCCGGGGAGACAGGTTTGACTCATCCATTGTTACAGGACTGTACTCTGTATAACCAGTCGCCAGCCATGAAGTCCTCCCACAAAGGCTGATGATGACAGTAGCTATTACACCTGGTCGGCGTCCTCTGGCGTTTGGCGTCCTGCCCTTCTAGGCAGTTCAAGGTTTTTTATGAGCAAAAAGGATGGATGGCAAAGTTTCCAAATAGTCCAAAACAACAAATTCATCCTATAATACACATCGTCTTGGCTCAACTTCTCCACTTTTCCTGGCAGGTGTCCCCCTTCCAGGTGCATCACATCAGTGGCTAATAAGGAGACATACCCCCCCCCCCTCGCCCACATGTACTGACCCTCCAGTCTCTTTCTACACATGCACTAATCTATCAAACTAAAGGACTACTAAAAGACTTGTCATTACTCTTATCTTTTTTTAATCCATATTTTCACAAAACGGCGAGTGTGAGCATATGGATGGACAAGCTGAAAAGTGGATTATGCTATAGGAATGGTTTTAAAAGTTTCATGTTTTGACTCACATTTTTTCCACAGGAAAAACTTGTGCAAACTAGAATCCATTATACTGCTGCTAACTAACAATTTAACAACTATATTTTGATAAATCATTTAAAAAATGTCAAAAAGTAGTGAAAAATGCAGATCATAATTTCCCAAAGTCATCAAATTGCTGGTTTTATAGACTTATATATTAAAACTCAAAATTTCTAATTATACTAAAACAGAAAAGGCAAATTCTCACACTTCAGAAGCTGAATATAACCTCACTACTCGCCTCTCCGTTCTATACGAAGGAGCACAGCCACCTCTCAAGCCCACAGGAGGCGAGTGATTGATACTCAAAAGATAGATTTTGTGTGGAGTATCACTTCAAGAATCCAGCTCTGTTACAGTGCATGAGAGCACAAATCATACATTTTGATTCATTTAAACCACTCTTTTCTCATTTTCCTTTGTTCTCATGTAAATAGCAATAATTACATCACTGTTGCAGCTGTTAGTAGCAATGTGTTGTGCCAGTGCCGATGGAAACACCTGTAGCAGACAATTTGGGTTTTCTTGCATAGTGTCTTTCTGTTTTAGCATGTGTGAGAATGCAGAGAATGAAAGGCAGCCTCATTCAGCAGTCTAGTCTATTAAAGACTATTAAAGGAGCAGTCAGTTTGTGGTCAGATTGATTAAATTCACTGAAGACCACAGACTGGCTCTGGAGCCTGGGTGGCTGAAAGGAAACACAACACACACTGAAAAACAAAGAGGTACTGTAAAGAAAAATGCTTATTTGCTGTTTTATATTTATACACCTAAACGCAACTATACTTTGTCCTTGTCAGACTGAAGCCCTATTTTTGGGTGATCATTCATCATAACCTTGAGGATTTCTCTTGAGACACTAAGACTCATGCCAACCATTTTAACAACAAGTAAAAATACAGGATTCTATTGAAAATTATGTTACAAAGAGAACAACAACATGGAAGGACAAACGCAGGTTTGTGTTTGCCCTCTGTTATGAAAAGGCTGCTGGTGGCATGTCGCCAAATCAGAGTAGAGAAGACCTTCGCACTGAAAAACCTGCAACCTGCAAAGCATCGTCACTGTTTACCTGACATGAGAGCAATGCCAAAACAACAAGAACTGCAGAGTGCACGGTGTTTCCATGGCAAGGTGAACGGCGCTATGATTAAATAGTACATGTATAACATGGAAGGAAGTGACTGAAATTAATCTCTTAGTAGTTTGTTAATGTGTCAGGGCTAGTGGTAAATAAAGATCTGTCTTTCCAGTAGAGTGTTGAATCAGCTCTTGCAGCAGCCCACTCTGGTGACTCGCAGCATGCATCTGACAGTAACAGCAGCACTTGGCTCACCTCCACGAAAGAGAGGACGGGGGCTTCTTGTCTGCACAAACGTGTCATCTCTGCAGGTAGAAGCAGATAGAAAACATTTGACCTGCATGTCCTAGTTAGCCATGCAAGAAACAGATAATAATACAAGAGGACAAGCTGGCAGGAGCAACTTTGCAGTTGCAGGTTTTCAGCCATCTTCTCATCTGCCTTGTAGAATGTTTTACTCCAGCCATTTTTCCATTGACACAGTCTAGGCAAAGCACTGTATGCACTGTATGTAGGAGAGGTAAATGTCTGCCAGAGAGACATTATTCCAAGCCTCATTTTCACTTTTATTAAAATAGTGCAAAGATCTGCTTCAGTGCGGCAGTTAGAAACCTGTCTCTTTATTAAACGCTGACTGTAAATTATTAGCAAAAGCATTAGCCTTTCACTTGCAGTCTCTTCTGCCATACATCATTTCAAGACAGGATTTATTAAAAACAGACATTTAGTTTTTTTAATTTAAGACATCTTTTTATGGTTTATACACAAGTTCCACCTCTCAACTGTCAGAAATAATCCTTTCACTAAATACCGAAAAGCTTTTGATTGGGTAGAAAGGGCTTACCTATTTTAGCATCAGCGTCGCAAATCCAGTTGCCTCGCCAGGTAAGACGGTGATAGACGGTGATAGACAGATGGTTCATCCAATCACCTGCCAAGTATTCTTTTGAACGTGCCTGCCCTTTTCCAACCAGTTTCCATGGCCACCTCAGTAAGGATGAATCCATTATTAGGACATTATTGGGGACTGAGCTGAACTGAAAACCTCACTATATGCAGATGACCTGCTTTTATACATTTCAGATCCAACAAAATCTATCATCGCACTTGGGGAAATATTTTGTTATAAATTGAATTTCTACTGGTTAATGCTGCTGCCCAGACATTCCCACTCCATATCTTATTATTCAAGAGCTCCTGAGGTTACATATTCAGTGTTTTTTTTATTATATGGAAGTAAATTCTTGCCCCTCATGTTGCTTATATGGAAAAATATTTTGAGCGGTAGTTAGTCTTTCCTTGACCTTGTCTGGCTGTTTGACTTGACCTACATGTTGCATTTAGCCATGCAGGGAACAGATGATAATACATCTGGACATGTTGGCAGGAGCTACTTTGCACTTTGCCTGTTTTCAGCTTTCTTTTTGCCGACCTTTTTAACATTTCACTTGTTTCCATCTTCATCTTCATTCTTCCCCTCTTTCTCCCTTTCTGCTACCTCTTTTGTTTTCCCCGTCTCTTCACCTCTGCATGACAGTATCATCTATTACCCTCTCCGCTCACATTCACACACTCTCAAGGACCCTGCTGAGTTTACAAATGGCCATGATTGAATCAATTAGTGCCAATTTTCAAAGAGCCCTCGAGTTTGGGTTTGCGAAGGCAGAGATTAGTCAAAGGGATTTCTTGCATTCGTTTAACATCACAGAGATAAAAAGCTTCTCTCACATTTCTAGCTGATGTTATGCTTTATGACAGATTTATCGTTACTCAAGACCCAGACATCTTAAACATAAATCTCCTTTAATTATAACGCACTCACAGTCGATAATCCGAATGAATGACGGTTTTCTGATGAATGCTAATTTATACGTGTTTCATGGGAGCATTTGATATTATTTTATTTAAATCAATGTTATAAATACATGTTCCTGTTGGGCAACATTTTATTGCAAGTTTTAAATATGTAAAATTATTCCAGTTTCTACTGAGTTGAACATGTTACTGAACTTAACCGTGTATTATATAAAAGTTCCCATCATAAAGCTTCCTCATCATCAAGTTGTGGACAATCCTTAAAGTTCCCCCGCCAAAACGTGTTTTGCTTGTTTTGTTCCTTTAGTTGGATGTTTTATCTTCACTGTGCAGAAGGATGTATGTGCAGAGTTTGACACCAGGAGGCTGTTTTCACATTCATGTGCTGAAAGTGGAAAGTTTCTCTGTATTCACCAAAAATCTTGAGTTTAAGACGTACACATTTAAGCATGATCTGTGACATCACAACTAGCTTGGAGCCAATTGCGGCCCAGTATGTGACTTACACAAGCGTGGAAGACGTGGAAATTTGAAGTGCACATACACTGAGAATGGACTTTACAGTGAAGTAGGAGTCATCTTGTGTCAAACAGTTAAACTTCGAAATGAAAAATATTTGCATATATATAGCTTCTGGAATTATTTATGAGGGAGAAGGTGTAGATGACATTTTAAGGATTTTAACAAGATAATTGAACTTTTTTTGTGGAAAAACCAAATTAGATTCATTATTTTTCTATGTCGTGTTTTATTTACACCTGAAAACATGTCTGGAGGGGATCTTTAAACATGTTGAAAGCTTCATCTAAGTCACTAACCATTGCTGCTGCTGCTGCTGCTGCTGCTTTACTCTCACTTTCGGATAGTCTGTTTACAACAGACATTGACTCTGCACTGTATACTGTACTATGAACTTTAGGTAAAAAGACATGTTGGCTGCCAGCCGTCCATTCATCGTGTTTTTGTACACAAACCCACAGTGAAGCACTTGTTTTTGCAATTTCAACATCAAACTGTGTCACTATGCAAGATACAGTATATTTGATGTACATGTAGATGAATCTTCAGGGTGTTGGCCAAAGAAAGTGGTGTAAAGAGTTCACAATTTGCACTGTTCTTATGTGAGTATTTGTTTAAAAAAAATGTGTAATATCCCCTTGTAAACTGTGACACTTCCCATCAAGTTGTTTCTGTATGATCATTTGATGTAGATAATTTGCTCATATGTGGTCTTCTTGATAAATAACTGGCTGAAGTGACTTTAACGCTGCTTGTATGATAGTTGAGCCACCTGAGCTGTTGACAGAAAGGACTTTTTAATATCTTCTCTCATGTCTTATTTATTTCAGTTCATTTAATTTCCACTGGCTTTTGTGCAGATTAAAAAAAACTACTTTGCATTATGTTCAGCTTGGGGGGAAAAAAATGTCAGTGTCAACAGGCCTGAGGGGAAGTCAAGAAATTACATGCAAAACATGTTCTTACTGAATCCTGTTCTCAAGACACCACGAGACTCAGTTGTTTTTGTCATGCGTCGAGCTGCAAGGCCGCCGTCCTCCACTGGGAATGAATCCCACATGATCGCACACTCATTTGCATATGACTCTGATAGCGCAGAGGTAGCTATAGCAGGAGCTTAGGGGAGAATAAAATGACCATTTTCAGAGAAGGTACAAGGCAGTAACTTAGCAACAGCATCTTTATTTAGAGCCTTTAATGTCCTAGCGTTGGTCAAGCTGTGCCAGTTCCCATTGGGGAGCACAGTGACTCTGACATCTGTAATTGGTGCCACAGATAAGTGAAAATACAGGAAGTGAGCATGACATGTAAGTCCAGCAACAAAATTTTACTAACATTTTCATAGCTTTGTTGTGCGAAACAGTGAAAGCAACCACTGTCCCTCCTGAATATAGTTTTTCCTACATTTGAGAATAGAAATTTACAGATCATTTAAACCCACTGAAGCTCTGTGATGCTTAAAATGCAACCTATCTTCTCTCATAAACAGATTTTTGGGAGAAAATGAGTGAAATTGCAGCAGTATCCCGCTGCAGAGCTCAGCTCTACTGTCTCTCACTCATCATCATCCTCTGCAGTCATCTCACGCTCTCATTCTTCATAAATTTTCATATCTAACCATTTCCTGCGGCCAGAATTATATGCCAGTGAACTGGTATCAACAGAATTTAACAGTCTTTCCTTTGACATCTTTCACATTCACTCACACATACAACTCTGCTTGTTCGTACTCATCTGATGACTAATTCTTGGTTGTACTTATCTGTATTTTTTGTTGAGAGGTCATTTCTGGAAGGAAAGAGAGGTCAACTGGCATGTCTTTTGCAGTCAAAAATGATGAATTCTGGGTGAGAATTGCAAAGAAAGCAGTGAGTTGTTTTGCCAACATCCGCCTTGTTGAATTTGAACAAATCACCCACTGGAGTGTTGGTTTTCTTTTTCCTCTTACAGCTGATACAGAGGACAGCTCTGTGCTGAAGGTTAAGAGCTGTCCCTCCAGCTATCACACAACCATCTGTCATGTTCATTTAAGCTCTGGATCATTTAAAGTTGTGTCAGCAAGGAAACCTTCAAACCTTATCAGTATTAAACTGTTGAAACGTGTACATTCCTCCCCCGTGTCAAACAAATAAAAAAAGGTGTACATCTCATATCTTGTCTGTGAAGTATTTTTCACTTGATGGTGCAGACACTGGATTCAGTTTTTCTCTGTTGATTTTCTCTCTGACAAGCTGTTCAAACACAAATCTAAATTTAAACAACAATGCCAGCGTTCGCATAAAGAAACATTTCTTTATTTCATAGACAAACTTCCATCTGATGAATAGCGCTTGCACTTGAACTTGTACATGAATCTTCAAATAACCTTGAGATTAAAAACAAGTTATCTGCTTTTTAGTATGCCAGCTGACAAGCCTCTGGTGTATTCATGTTAAGTGTTCTCAAATGTGGCAGAGATGTGTATTATTCTGAACCAGACAAGTGGATTTGCTGCCACTGCCAGACAGAAGAGCTTAGTAGAAGATGTTCAGTCAATAGTGGGATCTTCAGCAGACGTTTCCAACCTGTATGCTGTAAAATTGCCACAAAAACCAGAACATGTCCCAGTTACTTTAACAGCTTCAAAATATGGATTTGCTAAAGTAACTGAAATTAAGCAATGATTTTCTGGAAACATCCAAACTGTTTGACTTTTTTATTGTCCAGTCTTTATTCAGCGCTCTGTTTCTGTGGTCTGATGGGGCCGATAGACGGGGGCCGGTTGGTGAAAGGGTGCCACTGGCCCTGGATGCTGGGGTTGTCTGTGTGGAAGGGTTTGCGGATGCGGATGATGTCCAGGCCAGACTGATTAGTCAGCTTGGTCAAAAGCTCTGAAATCTGCTGAGACGTTTTGCTTGTGATGATTTCTTCCCTCACGTTGCCGTTCACTGCAGGAAGGGCAAAAAGGAAATCAATAAAGTTAGAGTTAAAAGAGGATAGGTACAGAATATTTTGGAGTGTCAACAAGTCAATTCACATTTAACTCAATCAATGTGAAACACTAGTGGCATTTAATTTCTATCTGATTCAATAAAGGCCTCATAAAGCCAGTGTTATACTGCCCCCTACAGTATCTAGAAGTAGTTAACTCTTTATTGTAGTTAACTTGACAAAAGCTTAAACTTGTCACAAACGCCACAAAAAAGGCTGATTATAACCCTGAACCTGTCCTTTCAATTGCGAAGACATTAGTATGATTTTGAATGAGTAGTAGTTGATGTTGCAGCCAGCGTACTCTATGTTTCTGATCTGCTTAAAATTTCGAACACCACAATGACCATGAAAAATCCAGTATGTAGTCATTTGAACTAAATAGTTAATTTAACAGACCATAAATAAAACATGAATGAGAACACAGGAAAATATTGTAATGAGTATTAATTTGGTATGACTTTAGTTTAGAGGCCCCAGGCCACAGAACTGATACGTCAAGAAATTACTGTGTAACACACACACATAATTTCCAATTAACTAAATCCAAAATAAGTCTTTTACTCAAGGTAAAAATGTTAATTTGTGTAGAGACACATATACAACTCAACATGTATGGAGAATAGGACTGCAACTATTAATTATTGTCTATGTTAATAATCTGTGTTCTTGTTTTCTTGAATCAATTAACTGTTTGGTCAATAAAATGTCAGGAAATACAGAAAAGTTCCCTTTAAAATCTGCTTAAACTCAAGGTGAGGTGTTTAAATCTGTTGTTTTGTCCAACCAACAGTCCGAAACCCAAAGATGTTCAATTTACTGTTAAATTAAGACAAATAAAAGCAGCAAATCCACCCAATTTAGAAGTTGCAGCGAGGAAATGTAAGGTTTTTTAACTGATCGATTGATCAACTAATTGTTTCAGCTCTATAAGGAGATGAGTTTCCTTTAAAGAACATCTAAAATCATTTTAGTTTACCAAAGTAAATATTGATTTATTATTGGGAACTTTATTCTCCATTAAACTCAACAAAACTAACTTAAGTTAAATAATTGTCTCTGAACTTTATCTCTATTTTCCATGTAGCTCTGTTAATACCAATTTACATAATTCTTTACAGGAAACTTACAGGACCTGTAAAATAAATCCTTCTCATTCATTCTATACATAGAAATATGTAATAAAACAGAAATCCAGGTTTCACCAAGTGTCCCAAAACACAAAGTCATAAACACTTACAGTATTCTGCAACTATTTTGGGTATCCTGCAGGACTGAGGCGACACATACACAACAGTTCCAGGGTTCTTCTTGGCATAATCCACCACTCCCTCCTCAATAAAGTCCCTGAAAAAGAAGGAGAGGACAATAATGGTGAAGTTTGTAGGTGTTTTAGGATTGGTAGGTTTAGAAACATTCAGTATCTTATCTTATTAGTGGCAACAGGAATATCATATGTTACCTTTTGTTGAACTGCACCTGATGATTACGTTCTTTATGAGCCATAATGGAACGTAACTCTAATTAGGCTACTCAAGTACAGCGCTTGAGTAATTCATTTTGAGGTAATTGTATACTACTTTTTATATAATTGTACTTTTTACTCAACCTGACATATCATGATCTGCTTGCTAGAGCTGCAACGATTAGTCGATCAAACAGAAAATTAATCTACAACTATTATGATAATTGTTTTAGTCTTTTTTCAAGCAAGAATGATCCATTTTTGCTGGTTGCAGCTTCTCAAATGTGAGGATTTTAAGGTTTTTCTGTGTCATACATGATAGTAAACTGAATATATTTGGGTTTTGGACTGTTGGTCGGACAAGCCAAGACATCTGAGGACGTAATTTAGATTTTTTTTTTTTTTGCATTAATATTTCACCCATTTCATTCAGAAAAGGTAAGGAGATGCAGAACCAGAAAATACCTAAAATTATTACTCAGTTTTCAAACTAGAAAACCCAGTTGAATAATGAGAATAATGAATTATTTCTGTAGTGACATCCTGTTACAATATGAACATGTCAACACATCACATTACATACAGCATACTGTCACTGATTTAAATGACAATTTTTAAAGTCTGTCTTAAAACAACAGTCAGGTGTCCATATGAACAATGAAAGAGGTTTTCCTCGCTGCAATTATTCCTCCTGTTCATACTGGTTATTAAAAGATCACGTTCAAATGTGCTTTCAAAGTAAGTGATGGGGATCAAAATCCACAATGTGTCCACATAGTCTCTAGTTTTGTTTTTTGTTTTTGCAAAAATGCATTTAAAAGTTTGCCTGTAGCTTATATGAGTCTTCCGCAGCCTGAGTCAGTCATATCAAGAGGATATTTGCCACATTTACAGTCTTCTTGGCGTCAAATTCCCTCTCTGTGTTTCCCTGTTGAGCTGCGGTGGAAGCATAGTAACAAAAATAGGGACATTTTTGCACAGGAGGACTGTGGATTTTGGTCCCCATGTAAATGTATTATGAAAGGATCTTCTAATAGCCAGTATGAACAGGAGGAATGATAATTGCACTTGACTGTCGTTTTAAAACAGACTTGAAAAACGGTGAACCCGTCCTTTAAAAATTCAGTTTATTTTTTCTTTCTTTACCTGACTCCTAACGAGCTCTGAGCGTTTTTGGAGAAGATGATGGAGATCCGTTTCAGCTGGCAGACGTACCGGCCGACCCCGTTCTGAAGGACGCTCTTCAGGAAGCGACTCGACGTCGCTCTGGCGGTCATTTTCTAACGGTCGGTTAACAGTTATCTAATGACAAATAAAACGTTAAAACTGCTGGACACAAAACAAACCGTTAAACACGTTAAATAGCAAAAACACTCATGTGAGACGGTTTCACGGGCATGTCCGTTGAGCACTTGTTCGATCGAGAATACATTCCGGAGTGAAACATATATCACTGAAACGACCGTTAAAAACAAAATCAGACTGTATAATAATGCATCCGTCAGCAAATCATAGTGTAAAATTTTATTTGTGCATATATTTTGTGAAAAGCTTCTGAAAGGTATCGAAATGTAAGATTAAAATGTGGCGTAAATAAATTGCCGTTCGGTGCCTTTCGCTGTATATTTCACACGGACTTGTTTTGAAAGCGCACCGAAAAGCCCGGGTATAAGGAGCATGGAGGAAAATGTGAGGGCAGACAGCAGAGCATGTAAGCTTAAGTTTATGTGTTTTTTTCCGTTATGAAGTGTAAGACATTTCCAGTGGAGTCTTTCATAGATGTTTAAGCTAATTTCCATGAGTAGTCTGAGTCCGTTTAAACAAAATATAACTGTTTTCTGCCTCACTGTTTGTCCTTTCTCTGTCTAACTAGGTCACCCAAGATGTACACTAAACCCACCTTGTTTTTTCGTATTATTCTGATGTTTTTCATATTTTCATTGCAGGTTCAATGTCTTAAACAGACAAGTGATGTGGCGGAGCTCGCTGTTGAGGGGCACCACCTGTCTCCTGCAGGTGGTAGCCCCGAGGTTTCTCCCTCAAAGACATTTTTCCTCCCCCGTGTTGAGACTCCTCACCCAGAGGCTCCTTCACATGCCTGCAGTGGCTTCATGTGGCTTAAGGTTTAGGGGTGCAGACTATTTCCTGGCACACAGTGGGGCCAGGGCGTATAAAAAGGATGCAAAGTCAAATGTAGAGTTTCCTGTGAGCCCCATCACAGTCACTGACATCAAAGCGTATCTACGCTCCAAAGACATCCCCTTCCACGATGGTTACAGCTGCCTGCACACCCCGAGCATCTTCATGGACACAGCCACCAGGAAGGACAGATTCTCCTTGTTCATCGATAAAACGACCGGACAGTTTCTGTGCAAGGACACCCTAGTGGAAGGGAGCTGGGAGGACCTTCAGGACTGCCTGGAGGTGATGCAGAAGGAGGAGCAGGACTTCCTCAGCCCTCATGTGCTGCTGGGTTATCATGAAAGTGTGGAGGAGCAGGAGGAGACGGAGAGGGAGCTGAGGGAGGTTCAGAGGATCTGGTCTAGCTCTGTGCCCCTTTCTGACGTCCCTGAGGACGAGGCTCAGCTGATCAAAACTATGTTCCAGGTATTGATGGAGATGTGTTGGTGTATCTAAAGAGAAATTTTGGTTTTGATTTTGTTTTTTATACTTTTAGGGGTTTTTTGTAATGTTTTTTTTTGTATTGGTGAAAATACAGGCAAAGCACAGTGCATGTATAGATATGAAAATGCTTGTTATGTGTTTAACTTTTTCAACAATAATAAGTAAAACAAAATACAAACAACAAAATAGGAAAAAAACAGAAATGCTCAATAAAGTCGTACATTAAAACCTTTGAAGTAACAATGACAGCATTGTAAGACACTATCATATCAAAATCATTCAAAAGCATATTATTATGATGAGCTACTATAGCTACAGTAGCATCCTAATTCAGGTTTGAGCCCCGCACCACCAACTGACAACAAGAACAAAAAGATGCAATTGTGTACCATCAGTATAGAAATTAGAAGAAATACTGTAACATGTCAAGACTATTTTCCTCATGATCATATTTATCAATGTTTTGTTTCAGATCACAAAGATCTCCAATGCAACCCTGAAGAGGTTTGGTGTGAGGCTCTTCAAGCCGACCAAGAGCCTGGTTTTCCCCTGGTTCGGCGGACCCAACGCCTCTTTAAAAGGGGTGAAGCTCATTTCTGCCCAAAGCACAGACACTGAGAAAGTTATTTATAATGAAGCTATGGTACCAAAGTGTAATTCCTACTACAACCTGTTTGGTCTTCCTCTGGTGGGCCGTATGGACTCTGAGGTGGTGTTGACTGGTCATGAGTTGGACACCCTGGCTGTGAGCCAGGCCACAGGACTGCCTAGTGTTGCTCTTCCACGTGGGGTCAGCTGCCTTCCACCGATTCTGCTGCCCTACCTGGAGCAGTTCAAGCGGGTGACGCTGTGGCTGGGAGGCGACATGCGCTCCTGGGAGGCGTCCAAGATCTTTTCACGCAAGCTAGGTCTGAGGCGCTGCTCGCTGGTGCGGCCCGGAGAGTACCGGCCGTGTCCCGTTGAGGCACTGTCCCAGGGTAAGAACTTAAGCCACATCATCAAAGCCTCCATCCCAGCGGCCCATAAGTCCATAGTGTCCTTCAAGCAGCTCAGAGAGGACGTGTACGGGGAGCTGGTGAACACTGAGCAGGTGGCTGGAGTGAAGTGGGCGAGGTTTCCACAGCTCAACAAGATCCTGAAGGGACACCGCAAGGGGGAGCTGACTGTTTTCACAGGTATCATGATGTTTAAAGACTCAAGATGTGATTTGTGTTTCTCAACCAATTATAAGCTTATGAGCTTTTGAACTTAAGTGGTGCGGCTACCCTTTTTGTTTAAATATTGATGATAGATTGGACTATAACAAACAGGACATAAAAAAATAACACATACACACACACACAGACACACACAGCCGGCCAAGTTTATTTTTATTCAACCCTCCCAAAATAACATACAGTATTCAGTATATGGGGCAGGAAGGCTGGGCTGTGTGACACTTCTTTTAGACATACAACACTCTTAATGCATGTGTTCATGTTTCTCCATTAACCAGGCCCTACTGGAAGTGGGAAGACCACCTTTATCAGCGAGGTGGCCCTGGACCTTTGCATGCAGGGCGTCAACACGTTATGGGGCAGCTTTGAGATCAACAATGTGCGTCTGGCTAAAATCATGCTGACTCAGTTTGCCATGCAGAGGCTGGAGGAGAACCTGGAGCAGTATGACTACTGGGCGGACAAGTTTGAAGAGCTGCCGCTCTACTTTATGACTTTCCACGGACAGCAGAACATCAAGTAAGTCTTTTTAGTGTTAGAGGAATCCAGCTATTTGTACTTTTGCTTTCATGGATGCAGTTTTCTTGTTCATCTCGGCCAGTTTTATGTAATTGCAGGCTGATATGGAGTAAGTGTCAGGCAAGAACAGAACATTAAGTAATTCAGTTGAAGTACTTTGAAGGATGAAGCATTTGTTATTCTGTGTTTTTCTTATTCCCAACAAATGCCATGAAAAGACCAAAACAAACAAGTCATTCAACTTCCCTGTTTGTGGCATTCAACACCACTTTCTGTCAGTGACAGTCACGGAGATATTGGAGGAGAGAATAGGCTTTTATAGTCTACAGTAGGTGATGTTACACCGTCAGGTGCAACAGAGGATGATACTGGACCTACAGAAACATCCAGAGGCAGCTATCAGAGTGAGAGAAGCTTCCTAGCAACTTGAAATGTAGAAATTGCTTCGCCAAAAAAATGCCAATAAAAATCACAAAATGTAAAAACCCTCTCATTAATCTGGCAGCCATGATGATGATAATATGGTGACCAGAATATAAATTTAGCATTAAAGTAGCAATGAAGATCTCCGTTTTGTTCTCTTTGGTGGCACCATATGGCGTTAAACGGTAATTACAGGTGTGTTTTTGACCTCACTCGACCTCACTCCACTTGTGATTTGAATTCATGGTGGGAAAGTCGCCTTCGACACCCAGTTCATGATAATAATAATACTACAAATACAAGAGCTGTGATCAGCGGGCTATAGGCTCAGTCACCATTGTGTTACCTCATTCAGTGATAGATAGTGACTTAACAGACATTTATTTAAATGAAAATCTTAGAGATTATAACTTCAGCTTTGTTTTAATTATTTATTTTTATTTTAGTTCATTCCAGTATCATATTTAAACTCTAAATTAATTCAGATTAAGACATTATTATTCTAAGTCAAACAAGTGTTTCTCCCCTTTTGAAGAAAGTGAGACGTGAACATCTGTTCGTGACTCGTGCGACAGGTCTGTACCACTCATGAATTTTGTTTGTACCTAAGAGGAAATTCTAAGTACGAAGAACTGATGAATGCCACAAACTTTCTTAAGTCACTCGTATGTGCCTCTTAAGAGAGAAATCTGTTCCATCGTGTGTTGGTGGGCGGTAGGTGTACTTGGATTGACCCTTCTCTGACCTTTTTCTGCAGGACAGTGCTGGACACTATGCAACACGCTGTCTACCTCTATGATATCAACCATGTCATCATTGACAACCTGCAGTTCATGATGGGACAAGAAAACCTCTCAGTGGACAAGTGAGTAAGAGTTAAGACAAATGAAAGATGAACAAACAAACAAACAAACGGCTCCTCCTCAGTTTCTTCACATCATCTTTTGTTTGTTTTGTTTGTGATAATAGCAACAATAAAAATCAGGGTGTCTTTTGAGAAGAATTTAAGTCTTGGCACGGTTGGTTGGGGTTTTTGATACGACAGATGGAAATTAAAGGTAAACTTTCTGATGGAAACGGATGATGTCTCCTGTGATCCAGGTTTGCAGTTCAGGATCACATTATCGGAGCATTCAGGAAGTTTGCCACCAACACCAGCTGCCACGTGACCCTGATCATTCATCCTAGAAAAGAGGAGGACGACAGAGAGCTGCAAACCGCATCTATCTTTGGTTCTGCTAAGGTAAGAGGGGAATGTAGTCACAGGGCTACTATCGATGTAGTATCCATATGCATATGTTTCAGTTGAATCAACCTGGAAGAGAAAGAAAGAACAGAACAAAAGTTTTTAGCTTTTTCTATTTCTCCATTGTAGTGAATTCACTCATTGATCTTTTAACAAGTTTTAACAACTGTCAAATACCAGTTTGGCGAAGTTGTATCTCTAATCAGATTTTAAAATGTGTTTATTTATTCTTTGAGTAGAAAATTCCTTATTTAAATCATTTGTACTTTTACAGTAGACATAGTTCTTAGACAGCTGCTTTGTTTTAAGTCAAAATTAAACGCGGATGCATTGAGAATAGGGCTGCAAATAACCTTTTTTATGAACTTTGTATATTATCGATTAATCTGACGACTGTTTGCTTGATTAATTGACTAGTTGTTTGGTCTAATAAATAATCAAAAAACAGTTCAAAACCCCCAAATATTCAATTTAATATAATGTAAGACCAAGAAAAGCGGCAAATTCTCACATTTGAGAACCTGGAACCATCAAATGTTTGACATTATAAAATATAAACAAGGGATTTTGTCAATAAACATGATTATATTCTTTTATGTAAGGTAACATAAAAAGTTTTGGTATCTGTACAAAAACTTAGGTACTTGGGTAGTCTTGTTATCTGCTGTAACTAATGCACATCTCAACCACTAACCTCTTCCAGGCCAGCCAAGAAGCAGACAACGTCCTCATTCTGCAGGAGAAGAAGCTGGTCACGTGTCCCGGCCGCAGGTCCCTGCAGGTGACCAAGAACCGTTTCGATGGAGACGTGGGCATCTTCCCCCTGGATTTCATCAAATCCTCGCTCACCTTCTCATCTCCCGTCAAGGGCAAGCACAAGCTGAGGAAGGTCACCCCCAAGCCGGAGAACGAGGAGGGCGAATGGAACGAGGAGGTCGAAGGGAAAGAGGTGGCGGTGAAGAAGGAGGAGGTTAAAAAGGAGAAAGCAGAGAAAGCGGCCAAAACAACAAAGACACCACGATCCGTTAAGAATCCTGCAACAGGAAATGGAACCACGCAGAAGCAATAAGTATAATTCATAGACAGTATGGATCATTTTCTCTGTGTCCATATTAATAATCAGAGGCAGAAAAAAGGGAAAGAAAAGATGATCCAGAGTCAAACCTTTGTCCTCATGTCTTTTTATAGAAAAGATAATATTGTCAGACAGTTTTATGTCCATATTATAACATAGAGTTCAACTAAGCTGAACATATACTGTAGTAATGCACACATGATTATATATAGAATACATGAAATAACGTCTCTGTAATTCACAGCAAAACATGTAGTTAGACTCCAGAAAAATTTGATTTTGAAATGTAATTACATCATGGAATGAAGAATGGATATTTCAACACGAATGTGAGCTCATGTTACATTTCTACACAGTTTCTGAAGATTTTCTATACAGATACTACTGTATATTCCGTTTTATTGTAGACTCAAGTCTGAAATACTGTTTAAAATACTGTGACAAAAAGCTTCTGTTTTCATGGTTATGTTCAATATTTCAAGGCACTTACACACTACTACAATGTGATCCTACTGATTTTTTTGTACAATGATGTATTGAACGAGCAGCTTGTTTTATAATAAAAAATTTTGTGATGCAGCTTTTTTTTGTGTGTTTTCATTTGTGGTCAACAGGGGGCAGTATGCACTCAACACATGTCAGTTAACTTGAGTGCAGATAAAAGCTGATGTGACTAAACCCTTATTTACAACTGGCATTCATAACTTGACCACAAACATGTGTGTTTGATTTAGCTCTGTCTTTACACATAAATGTGACTATTTTAACGTTGATGAAACAATTTGCCCCAGATGTCTGCGTGATGTACAAGCGTGACAGTGCACAATCATGCATAATAGTAGGAAAAATATGCTTGACGCAGCATCTTTGTTGATTCTGCACTACTTGGTAAAGCTGGAAATAGTGATTGCTTTTCATATAAATCTTTTGGCAGCTCACAAGAGAACTTCTTTGGCCTGCTGTGAGCACTGCCACCTTTGAATACTGATAATTAAGGAAAGCTTAGATAACACATGTTGAGAAGGTGATGCGGGTCAATAGAGTTTAACACACCTACCTAATACCTTCCCTTTACTGACAGGAGGAGGCATCTCCAGTGTCACATTACGTAATCCATTATTTAGAGTGAGTGACTTTTAATAAATGCAAAGTCTGTTTCGAAAACATCTTCATATGAATATTTCATAGGTGAAATCAATTGCCTTGCTTGCACTGGTATGGGGTTACACGTAGATTCAGCAGCTTTCAGGAGCGAGAAAGACTGTTCTTGCAAGATGAGGGTCGTATTTCATCGCTGCAAAGCCGAATAAATGTCAGATTTATGATAAGGGAAGGGTTCAGTGTGGGGATATTAAAGTGCCTGTGTGTTTTATATCAGGGCCTTTGATGATTTTCAGCCTTGGCATCCGTACTGAGTAAATTTTGTCTCACCCTGGGAGTTACACTCATTAAAAAATTAATGATCTTTGCACTTTGGGAATCTCATTAAGACACTCTAGAACTCCTGTACATTTACTCAAATACTGTAAATACAATTTTGAGGTACTTGTACTTTACTTGAGTATTTCCATTTGATGCTACTTTAAACTTCCACTCCACTACATATCAGAGGGAAATGTTGTACTTTCTACTCCACTACATTTATTTGACAGGTTTAGTCACTTTTCAGATGAAGATTTGACACAATGGATAATATAACAAGCTTTTAAAATACAACACATTGTTAAAGATGAAACCAGTGGTTTCCAACCTTTTTGGCTTTTGACGTCTTACAAAAAGCAGTGTGTAGTCGGGGTCACATTTCACATGTCTATGAGTTGTTAACAGATCCACCAAATAGTGATTTTTCCTTCTAAACTTCTCACATGCTTTCATTTCAATAAATGTTCAAATGATCCAATATTTCACCAAATTAAAGATTAGAGAAAAAGTCCAAAAACTGAAAACATGATTTGTGTATCAGAAATTTGTTTTTTCTTCTTTCCTCTCCCATTAATCATCTCACGACCCCTCAGATTTGTCAGGTGACCCTTTGGAGGGGCCTGACCCCTAGATTGGGAACCACTGGACTAAACTAGCTAACTGTATATAAAGTAGTGTAAACTAGCTCCACCTCCAGCAGCTACAACAGTAACATGCTGCTCTAACACTGATGCTTCAGTATTAATAATCTAATGATGTCGTATATAATAATATATCAGTCAGAGGGACCAAACATTGCTGTATTGGTACTTTTACAGACTGCCTGTAGCACCGGAAACAAGCACATAATATCACGTAAACCAAAGATGGCTGTCATACCTGTATCGTTGTATGTTTGGTTTATGAAATATTGTTTGATATTGTTCTTCCATTCTTTGCCTCAGTCCACATTTCACAGAGAAAGGGGCCTCTCTGTCTGCCTCTGGGCTCCATTTCTGACAGACCAGCCCGGGGAAGCTGCTGGCACTGGATTCACTTTACACATGGTATGTTGACCCCTGAGCTCCTTGGACAGCTGAAATTGTAAAATATTGTTGTAAGCTGTGGGAATCATTCCTGTGTGTGTTTGATAAATGTAAGTCACTGTAGATGAGATGGCAGAGGAGAGACAATTCCTGGTCAGATGCAGTGATTGCCAGAGTTTTTTTTCCATACTTCTCTCATTTTTTTCTTCTCTGAGCCTTCCTTTAGTGCTTAATGTTTTCCTGTGAATGTTTTACTGCTGTGTAAGTACACGTTGCTTTTCATAATGACTCCAGGCTGTGTGCCGGATGGGTCTGAGTGTCCTCTTGACAGTGTGGGTGTGGGAAAGGGCTGCTGAGGCCTCTGAATGGGGCTCTTTGTGTTTTAAGGCATTTCTGAGCCCAGATGATGGCAGTTCCATCTCCTTCCAGCTCCTAAAAAGAGGGAAAAACAAAAATTGGAACGAATGAGAACTTACTCAAATATTTACACTCCGTAGCTGTCAGCCACACTATTATTTTGTTTCATCCAACTAGGCTTTCAGAGATCGTAGATCAAGTTTTCTATTTCTTTTCAAAGAGTAAACAGGCGGTGAAGATACACAACTACGTTAAACGCTGAAATCATTATGTACGTCAGAGTGCAGCGCTGCAAGTCTGATTGTTCTCTTTTGTTTTGAATGGCTTGTACCGATCAGAGCTTTGCATGCCTATTCAAATAGCTGCCATCTGGAGAGGGAAGGAGATGAAACAACTTGAGTTACTCTTAATCATGAAGCAAACAAATTGTGCAGAGACCAAAAGAATTCCACTTCATCAAAACACTATAGGATATGGGAGGACGTGAATAGAAGGAGGCCAAGGAAAGATGTTTCAGCTGCAGATAAATCCTCCTGTCATGCAGCATTTGACCTTAAATCCACTGAAAACATCACAATCAGATGTGATGATGAAGAGTATTAGAAATAGATCTACTCCCTAAACTGACTCCACAAACATGAAAAAATCCAGGCATTATCATAACAGCGAAAAATGAACTTGAAGCCCCCAGCTGCTCTCGGCAGTGCTGATGATGGGACGCATGGATACATGACATGCATACAGCTCTCCGACCCATTAGCTGCCCTTCATTAAGGCAACTATTTGACCAAGTCTGGAGGTAATTTCATGACCTTCAGTCGAAGTTAATCAGCCGGGGGTTTTGGCACTGCAAAGGGACTTTACTCAAAATCTCAGATGGGGTCGAATTTAGAGTATTTTCAGCTCATCTTGGTTATTCACTTTCTGGCCCAGAGTTAGATGAGTAAATCAATAGCACTCTCAAATCTGTCCAATAAATATAAAGCTAAATCCAGCAGCTGGTTAGTTTAGCTTAGCATATAAAATGGGAACAGCAAGCCTGCTGGTTCTGTCCAAAATAATTAACACATTATGTCTTGTTTGTTTAATTTGTACAAAAACTGTAAAAGTGTCAAAACAACAAGTTGTGGTTTTGTAGTCAGGCTAGCTGTTTCCCTCTGCTTCCAGTCTTTATGCTAAGCTAAGGCTGCTGGATGTAGCTTCATATTTAAACACATTTTAGTGTAGTAACAACCTTCTCATTTCACTGTGCAAATCAAAACATTTCTCAAAATACTATCTATTCCCGTAAAGCATGTTTGTGCACTTCCTTGTGGCTTAATTAAGTATGGGGAAATGTGCGCTTTCTTTCTTTGATGCAACAACAGACTCATTGTTTATGAAGAATTTCTGCTTTTATATTGAACAATACGGTACAGCAGAGAGAGAGACTGGAAATGTCACACACTCTGATATCCACTTCTTTAATGAGTCGTGAACAATGTGTAGCTTTGATTGTGAGTTAAACACATTTGGGCCAAAAAATCTTCTTTGGAAATTGGAAAATCATCCATGGTATAGCCAAAAGCTCTGGAACAAGTGAATGCAGTGAAAAAGCGGATGGTGAGTTGAAATCCTTGGCATTGTTTGAATACTTGGTGTACCAGTTCATTCACTCACTTATTCACTGAATTTTAAATGCATTTTTAGACTAATCTGGGACTCATTTTTCATGCTGCTGGATAAACCCCAAATTTAGCAGCTGAAAGAAACAGTGAGAATGTTTTTTGACCCAGACTGACATTAAAATAGAAAGTGTGACAGAACATGCTGGGAGAACATTGAGAGCATGGAGGGGTACAATGAGTATGTAGAACAAGTTCAACAGTACACTGTGTCTGTCTATGGTTGTGTCACATTACAATTTCTCCTCTTTGAAGCCAACACAGTAACTTTTCTTATCCTTGAGTGGGAAACTGGGTATTTCTTTGCACAGTCCATGAATTGGATGCAAACTGAAATGCTCATAAATAACACCATTCCCATCATGGCAACATGAAGCGCATGCCTTGGTTCTCTGTGCATTTGTAGCCAGAGCACGCTGAGGACTCATGCCGCTTGCAGACAGACCAGAGGATGTTTCAGACTCAAAGCTGATTCAAGATGCCCCAACGACCATCCCCTCAATGTCAGGTCATGGGTGGGTGGGGGGGTTTACTCTGCCTCACTTACTCACGTGCACTCTGCACGTTTGACCCATATTACCCAACAGTAGGTCTGCTGTTGTGCATATTAATAACCATGCGCACATCCTCCCCGCTGTGCTCCCAGACCAGGAGAAGGCTCGTGTTTCAGCTCATTATGTGAATTTAAAGAATAAGAATGGCAATATTCTATACTTTTAGTATTATCAACAAATCCCATAAAGAACCCAAATCAGCTCCATTGTTGGCCTAAAATGATTTAAAAAACATCCATGAGCCAAACCGTTGCACTGGGTGACATTATAATGAACATGGCCACTGTAGTTTGTTTTGAATTTATACCACATACGAGGGAGGACCCAAAACTCCAGGAATTGCTAAAAAAATCTTTTGCCTTTCTAATCCCCTTCAAAGTACTCTCCTCGAGCCGGGATACACTTGTCCCAGAGCTTCTCCCATCTCTGGAAACATTTCCTGTTGTCATCTTTTGTCACCGTGTCCAGAGCCTCCTGCATTTCTTCCATGGTGGATAACTACACCCTACTCTCATCTATCGA
Source organism: Thunnus thynnus (assembly GCF_963924715.1). Classification (NCBI taxonomy): domain Eukaryota; kingdom Metazoa; phylum Chordata; class Actinopteri; order Scombriformes; family Scombridae; genus Thunnus; species Thunnus thynnus. The sequence continues at coordinate 7,180,348 of NC_089536.1, read as the reverse complement.
TGGCTTCCGGAAAATTTTGGGTCACCAATCGAATACTGTCCTGCTGTGTAGCCTATTGATCTGCATCTGAAAATAGTCCCCAACAAATGCACTATTTACTCCCGTTTGCTTAAAACTACAGTGCCCAGCGGCAAAATGATTTACCCTTTTTTATATAAAAAACAACAAAACTATATATTTGTGTTGAATTTTAGGGTTCATTCTTGACCATGGAAACAACAGCATGACAAAGAAAAATCTAATTTAAAATAATCTAGCCGAGTTGCTGTTTCTGAAGTTTTTAACCGCATGTCATGGTTTTCCTCAGCGGATAGAGTTGCTCAGTTGTCACGGAGATGGTTTAGAGTCATCATGTGACCTAAGGATAGAATTTCGGTCATTTTAACAGCAGGCGAGCTCTCCCATCTCCATGACAGCTGAACAACTCCATCCACTTAGGAAGGACACAAGAATGGTTGAAAGCTTCGGAAACAAATCGGGCTTTGTGTTTAGAGCTTTTTTTTGTGAAGCCATATTTTCGTGACCAGTTATTAAAGATTTTTGTATTCAGTAGGAAAACAATGGGCTTTAGGCTGAGTGCTACAGACAGGAACATATTGAGAGACAAACAAACATATTGTTTTGGTCTTCTGATGGGATTTATTATCAATAACTAAGATATGGAATAACACCAGACTTTATTCTCAACGAACCCTGATATTTGGATGAATAGGAGCATTTTATCATTTGTTTCTGCCACCGAACTAAGTGTTTGAACTTAATACATGTGTGACTCAAAGAAAATCTAGTGGCTTTGAACTGCAAAGACCTTGGTGAGTTGCAGAAAAGTGCAGTGAATGTGAGCCGGTCTCTTCTGTTGAACGCCCACAGTGCTTTACCTCTCCGTGGGTGGCAGGTAGAGAGGTTCACCTACAAACATCTAAAGGTCACCCAGCATGTTTTGCTCTTGGGTGCTCTGTCAGTGCACCCATACTGAGCTGCAGTCTGTCTCACACCAGTTCCAGCATCCTTACAGGTCCCGTTATTTTTCCTCAGTCACCTCAGAAATGTAGAGGATACCATGCGCTCGTGTCTCAAATTCTGGGCTGTCATGTAGCATTAGCAACGGGCCTTTAGTTAACCATCCACCCCCGGTGACAGAGCTGTACTGTAAACACCTGCCGTCTCAGTGTGCTCGACTGGCCGTGCTCTGCCTTTTGAACACGACAGGGAAAGCTTTTGCGAGACACCAGCGTGCCCAGGGCTTTATGTAACACCAAGATCTGGCCAAAGAGAACGCTGAGGAGCTTAATCTGCCCTGGCACCAACGGGTGTAGAGGCTGCTCAAGAGCCCTGAGGGGACTGGAGAGGGTGCACCATCTTACTCAGCTGTTCAGGCTTCTCGGCGTGCTGGAAAAATTATAGAGGTTAAATTAGGGGGCAGGTAGGGTGACAATGAGAGAATAAATAGTGGTAGTAGAGGACTGTTGGGTTTGTGGTCAGGAAAGTGGAGTCTGAGGTGGAGCGAATAGACGAGGAAACCGCTAAATGAGGCTTTGAGCAGTGGCAATCTCTGTTTTTAATGAGTGGAGGGCCTCATTCCTCTTAAGCAAGCGGTCAGAATTAGAGTCCTACACCAGGGATAAGTGAGGCTCTTGGCAGGGCCCCAGCACCTCACACCAGACTTTCTTTTCATTCACTCTGAGAGCGAGAAAGACAGAGAGAAAGGGAGCCGGAGACAGCTTTGCCCAGCCAACCAGGCCTACTCCAGAGCCAGGCCAAAGAAAATGCCCATTCACTCTCAAATTAGCCGTCTGCATGGCCACCTTCAAAAGAAGCCCCTCTCTGCCTAATCTTCTCAGACTGTGTGCACACACTGACTGTCTGCTTCATGAACGCCTGAACGCAGCAAACTAGAGCCAGTGGTCGCCCAGTGCAGCAGTTAATTGAAGCATTATCAGCATAAGCATGGTCAGTTAAGCTGATTATCTGACAGTGTAGTACCCTCCATCGAGAAACATATAAAATAAAGCCGCGCACATGTTGCTAATGCTGAATGTGATCATTTCAAAGCCATTTTCTGACAGCAAGCATGGATGGTAAAGAGGTCTTTGTGATCGATTGAATATTCCTCTCATAAAATGATTGCATTTTTAACTAAGCTCCTAAATTACAAAAGGACAATTGATAACGGGGATCAAAGTGAGTTCACTATTCCTTGGCACACTGATACTGAGATTAGATGGCTGAGGGAGTCTTTGGCACCTCCGGCAGCTCCAGACTGTAATGACAAAAGATGTTGAATTCCTGCAGAAAACAAACACACAGAGCCAACATGAAACCATGCCAAAAATGTTGATATTCATATCAAGTGACATGTTCTGACAATAAATACATTACACACGGACAACATCTGTCTGTTGGAGATTAGTGACTGACAAAGACAAATAGAGCTGCATGTGTAGAACGTTACTGATTGCTTTGTTTTTACAAGACATATGGAGACATGTTCCATAATCGACTTGTTCATGATTAACAGAAGCATATAAACCATATGCCCCACTCAGCCGAAGGGCTAACTCTTCAGTGTGAGTGACAGCTTCGATGAAATTACATTTTACAGCTCGACAACGGCTGCTGTCCATCAAAATTCTCACGTCCTTAACAGGAGAAAACACCTATCGGATATTGCTATAATCTGTACTGCCTCTCACATGCTGTCACATGGTTACCAGTTTATTTTACAGCAATTTTCAAAGCTTGCTAACTTTTTTAGGTTAGATAGTTTATCCATCTGTTCATCAAAAAGTACACTAAGACAGAACAATGTATGTATTAAGAGGCCGAGATGCACCTTTCAAACCTCTGAGCAAGAGCAGCATCACAAGGGTGAATAGTGAACAAAACTTTACAGTCAGAACAGTGTTTCGTTTGAGTTCATCATACTGTCCCTCTTGTTACGAATGAAGACGGGAGAGACAGATGGAGGACCCAGGTGCAGACACAAGTTGAACGAAAAAAGTCTTTAATAAATCAAAGTTCAAAAACAGGCTTACGTGTCCAAAAAGCCGACAAAGCAGATAATGAGAATACACATGTCCATAGGAGCAACATTGCAATAAAAACTGGCAGGGAATGAACAACTGAGACAGGTAAATGTACTGAGGAACAGGTGAGTGCGGAGGAGGAGCAGGGAAGAGCTGATAGGCTGAGGAAAACACTGAGAGCAGGGCAGGGCTAGTGAGGCTTGATGTGGAGCAGGTGTGGAGGGAAAAGCAGGAAACTGTTCAAACAGATGACAAAATCCCAGAAAAACACAATAAAACCAGACAGGACTGTGACGGGACCATGACACCTCTTCTTTATCAGTTTTATTTTTGGTAATAAATTGTCTGTCATAACTTGTATTTATGGTAATGGGCAGTTAATAAAGTCTGGAGAAACTCTGCAGTTCACATTCAGCAGCATCCTCACACATCGCTGAATACGGTTTAACACATTACGACATCCATGAGATTGATAACCTCTGTCTATGCTCTCTCTTCCTCCTTAATATTGCATTTTAATCTTTACTCTTCTCCTTATATACTCTGTTATTCTCTCTGTGTTTAGTCTACAACATATTAGATCTGCTACCTTTCATTCTTTAAATGATCTTAGCGTTAGAGGTATGGCCTTGTCTTGTTAGTTAGCTTTGGTAAAAAAAAAAAAATACAAGGGGCAATGATGGAAATAAGTCCATGACTTCATTGTTCTATCCCTGATAAGTCTGATATGCTTTATTTTGAAATATATTTATGTTGTCAATAAACCTTAACTTAAAGCTCAACTCCTAGCGTAGCCTAGCTTACTAGCTTAGCTTCTAGTCATCCACAATTAACATACATAGCCTTTCTAACTATATTACACTGGTTTGTGACTTTGCTCTCCTCTTTAAAGTAAATTCCAGCTTGCTAAGAATCTGGTCTTATTTTCATACTTTTGGCCTTGGTTTGTTTCTGTAATAATAATAAGTTTCTCGCTGAAACAAGGAAAAGCTAAAAATAGTTGGACAGGGCAAGAAACACGAGCAGTCAGATGATCAAGCTGGTTTTAAACAAACCCCGGGGTTAGCTAGACTTATTTAGAAGAGAAAACAAAGACAAACTATGAAATTGTTATCCGAACTGTCCAAAGTAAACACTGGAATCATGCAGTCATTTTGTTTGAGGGCCCACAGTTTCACAATCAACATGTTAATGTTCACAGAAAACTATGTTGTTACCAGAAATGATCCGCTTTGGCTTCAATGTTAATGATCAAACCGCCCCCTACCAGTACCCATCTACAACTACTGATAAATTGTATTTAATAGTAATAATAACCCAGAAAACGTCAGTGAGAAGGCTTTAAACTCAGGCTATATTTAACGTTAAGTAAAGAAAGCTCACACACATATAAATATTGTTTTTACTTACACTACTCAGCTCTTGATTTTTTGCAAAAAAAGCTGGAATTGTCCTTTAAGATAGACATGAAATCATCAGATTAAGTAAATACATTAGACTTTTTTCTTCAGCTTATGGTAACCATCCACTTGTGTCTCTGTTGTAGTAACCTTTTCATTTAGTACTGAGTCACAGTCACTGTGCTGGGAGGCAGGTCACACTGTGTGCAGCAGATTAAGGTGACAGGCTGTTTGGGTTCAGGTGTCAGCAGGTCAATCCCCATGTTTCCCCTACTTGTCATTCATGCATTTTGTTTTGTTTGTCCTCCCTGCTGGGCATTGCTTTTCAGTGTTCGTGATTATGTGTTTCTTTGCAGGTGTAAAGTCCTTTTATCTTGCTGACAGTAAGATTTCAGTCAACTGTTTTATAGTTTTTCTAAGTGCAAACCTGTAAATTAAAAATGCTGGGGGAAGAGCGCTGTTGAATAATAGTGGAAAAGCTCCAGGAAAGATATACAAGCAGAAGGATCTCGCTTGGTGCGTACTCTACTTCAAATACTGTACATCATGTAAATCAAATGCAAAGTGCACAAAAGGGAATATCAAGTAAGTACATGCATCATATTATAGTACAACTGGGAAAACCTAAAATTTCTTTCCCTGGCTTCCTCTGAACATGCCTAATGTATCATAATGGAAAGTACTGCAGTTTCACATTCAGGAAATGGACTCTCAAATTACTTAGCAGAGATCTAGGGGCCATTTATGAGTGAAATGAGTTGCAGCGTCACTGACCAATTACTTTTCACCGATTATCTCCATCCGGCATGTTTGTGAATAAAATGAGCTCACAGTGGACGCAGAGGAGAGGTCATTATCAGTCAACGCAGCATAATTGCAGATGGGCTGGCTGCTCTGGGCCATGATAGGCATCTTGTGCATGCACACCCCGGCCCAGCCAGGAGGCAGAGAGCACTGGGAACACAATGTCCCCGTGCTCGAGTGGCGAAGAGCAGACTCAGAGGTTTGATTTAGGGAGTCATTATCAACAGACACACTGCATTCAACCCACACACAATTATCAATTACTGTAACAATTCTCTAGTGGCCAGATAAGTGCCAGACAATTTTCCTCCTTTCCCATCAAGCCTGATTGCTGGAGCCCCACCAGCTTAACAGAGCGGCCCAGTCCAGTAAGTCCAATTTCCTCGCAAATGCAGTTCAGCGTGTTGAAAATTAAAGAAAAACTTAGGAAATGTGCTGCATAAACATAAAGTAAATAAGCCAACTAAGGCGAGCATGCAGGAGTGTGTGTTTGTGTTCAAAGGAAGTATGCTAATTTAATTAGCTGCCTCTTTACATGCAGGAAGTAGAAATTTAATTAATTGTTAATCCATCTGTAGTGATGCCGATGTTATCTGGATGATTTCACTTTTGTATTTTCAGTTGTTTTTTCTGTCTCTGCATGTGTAATGAAACCAGGCTACACAGTGGCTTTGCCCCAAAATAGAAAACAAAGCATTATTATATATATTTGTCAGTTTTATCTATTTTTTTAAAACTGCAAACATATAAACTGGAGGAAAAGATCAAATGAAGAAATGTGAAATTCATGCATAAAGATATATCTTGGTGTGAACTCTACTGTGAATACTGTAAATCAAATGCTAAACAAAATATCAAGGAATTACATGAATTCTATTAATACACACCTTAATACCTTAAAACTATCTTGCATTTATCTGCAAAAGTCTGTATCATGATGAGAACATCCTGCACGGTGACTTTACGCTATAACTTAAAGTTTATTGTTTTAATTTAATCATATAACAATGAAATGTTCATGTATTAATGTCTATTTTAAACAGGATAACAAATGAGTTATTTTCTAAAAAATAAAAGCCAGTTTATAAGGTCTAAATTGCCAAAACTAATGGAGTCTAACACAACAAATGCCATAAATCCTGTCATCACAAAGGTTAAACTGTTTTACAGAGATGTTTTGGATCTGAGAGGTGTTTCTATAATTTTGTCCACCCCTTTTATGTCAAAAACGGAACCCAATAACCTTCATGAAGGTGTTTTTTGTTGTTGTTGGGCTTTTGTATTAGGTAGGTAGACCTAAAAACTGGCAACTGAACGCATATAAAAATTAAAAAATAGACTTTCTATATAATGCATAATGTTTACTGTATGTGCTTTAAGTATTTTGACTTATGGAGCTTTGACAGGAGAGACTACGTAGAAAAAAAAAACAAAAAACACGTGACATTCATTGCCACAGTTATAAAAAAAAAACCTTGACTCTCTGTGGGACTATGCATATAGCCTTGTTTTACTCCTCTGGAGCAGCAGGGCTTGTCTGAGAGGGTTGAGGTTAGTCAGGTATGACCTCGTTTTACATATTTAGAATACAGAGCGAAGAACCGGTTGTGCTGGAACAGGCTGGGAATCTAGGGTACTTTATCTTCATCACAAACCATTGCACTGTAGGCCTCTGTAATCCTTTTACAACTCAACCACACTGCTTCAATCACTTTATGCAACTATTATTGGACACTACTCTATTATAATGTGTCTAACAGGCCCATATTGTGGTATTATAATACTCTGTGGTGTTTTTAGTGTCTATAGTATCCCTACACTGATTCTGCCCCTATATTCCTTTAAGATATTAAATGAAGTGAATAGTTTGCTCAGATGTTTTTATATTTTGTTAAAACTGATCATTTAATCATCATAAAGTCTACTGGGTCCAGTTAGTGTCCTGGCTTTAGGGCAGGATGTGAGCTGAAGTGTGTTACTACTACTGTGTGTGGTTGTGTGTGTGTGTGGTTGTGTGTGTGTGTGTGTGTGTGTGAAGCACAACACACAAGCAGGACAAAACCGGAAACTAGCGAGTTGTCATTCAAAATAAAAGTATGCAACTTAGTTATGGCACCATTATGTGGGCATGTCAGTGCTGCAGGTCTAAAGGGAGCTTTATACCTTTATATACACTGAATGATTATGGTAAGAAAAACCCATTTCAATGCTCATATGGGTGTTTGACTGTTATTTTAAAGGACCAGTGTGTAGGATTTAGTGGCATCTAGCAGTGAGGTTGCAACCAACTGACAATGTCTCCCGTCACTCTCATGGATGTATAAAGATAATTGGATACAGCGTTAGAGGCGGGGCCCCGTTCATTCAAATAAAAGTTCAGTGGCACATGAAATCAAAAAAGCCACTTCCTGCTGTAAAGAAATTGCCTGGATGAAAACATACTGCGCAGGCTCTATGGGCTGCATGCAACCATTGAGCATGCCAGCTGAGATGGCTAACTCCCAGTTTAGCCCTCCAGCTAAATCATCAGACCGAATGGATCAAATTCTGATAGTGAAACAAGTAATTTTGTGGGGGTTGTGATGCTCAAAATGCTGATTTTGTGATGCTCATGTATCTGCTGATTTTCAGACATCTCTTTCACAATGTAAGTCTATGGGAAAAAAGTCTTTTTGGGCCAGCGTGCATCACATAATGTTGTAATTACACATTACACTGCGCATTCCTGTATCCAGTTTTCTTTATACATCCATCCCCCTTTACATGCATGTAGGAGAACCTATGATGGTTGCGAAACTTGCGATAAATTCGAAAGGCCCTCTTGAGAGCCTTCACATTTTGGTTTTGTCCATTCTGGGCTACTGTAAATACATGGCGGTGCAACATGGCAGCCTCCATGGAAGAGGACCTGCTCCCTATACAGATATAAAGTGCTCATTGTAAAGACACAAAAACACAACAATTCTTATTTTCATGGGATTACACATTAATTAAAGCACTTATGAATATTGTATATATATGTTCTGCCAAATCTTTTCTGCTAGATGCCACTAAACTCTACACACTGCACCTTTAAGACAGACTTGAAAAAAATGTGAACTCATCCTTTAAGGTAAAAATTAAAAAAAAAAAAAAAAAAAAAAAAAAAAATTAGGCTATCTTATTTTGACAGCCATAACCGGATGTAGCCGTTGCTATTGTTGCAAGCTTGTATGTGTCTCTTTAACACGAGCAGCGTCTGTTCAGACCTCCGCACAACAACAAACGCGCTTTACGCGGCAGGAAGAGACCCAAGAAGGAGAAAGAAAGATATTTAACATGTAGGTTTTGTCAGCAGACACCTTCGAAAAGTTAACAGTCTGTGGATAAGAGGATTTTTTAAAAACGGGACAAAGAGACCGTCGCATCCAGATTTTCTCGGCAGACTTTACAGAGCAGAGCAGACTGTCCAACATACATGGTAGGTTTGTTTTTTTTTACTGGGTTTACTGTTGTTTTAATTAACTTAAGAATAATATAATTATTGATTTAAAATGTTTTTTAACGACGTTGTAACTGCAGTAGTACAAATGTGCCGTGTTGTTGTGTTTTGTAACTTGAAAGCAATATATATAAAATCACCTTTTCGTCTCTCTGCACAGGTGTGAAGGTTAAATTAATCACTCTGGTTGGTCATGTGTGTGTTTTTCTGCCCTTCAAGCAAATATAACCAGTTAATATTACTTCATGGAGGAAATTAAGCGTCTTTTTCTACAAGTAGTGCTCCAAACTAAGTCTTTTACCATGTAAAATACTACCTGGGGGCCCCTGGAGTTAGTGTTTTTTTTTTTCTGTCAGATCAGATGTGGTCCAATCTAAAAAGCCACAGTTCCCTTTCATCATTATGTGCATCGACATGACAGGTTGAGTGGGTTTAGACATAACAAAGTGCCTCCTACACTATATCCAGACTCATTTCCTGCTCAGACTTCCAACTTCAGTCCAGATTACGACCCAACAATTTCCTTATCATGGACCTTCAGCATGTTTCTCCACCTCCCTCCTTAAAACAAATCTTACTGCCTTTTTATCTTATCAGTGGTTTTAAACAAGCTAAATGCAAGCCTAGACAGTTCATGCTTTATATGCATGTTGTAGGAATGTGTGTCAGACTGCACAGACTATAAAACACTCCTGCTTTCTTAAGAGTTGTCACACTATCAAAATATGTTTTTAGTCTTGGACTGTTTGCTCAGGGGTTATGTTGGCTTCTGAAGTGGGGAAATATGAAAGAATATCCTTAAACTTCCTTAAACCAGGCATCATTTGGGATTTGAAATCCATGTCTGCTCCATAGATAATAAATAGGGGTCATTGAGTCATTGTTTTAAAATAAAAAATGCTAAAATTCTCTCTTTTCACCTTATCAAATATGAATATTTTCTGTTTTATCTTCTTCTCTGGTATATGTTTGGGTTATGGACTGTTGGTCCAGACAAAATAGGACATCTCAGGTTGCATCTTGGGCTTTGTTTCACATTTTTCACCTTTTTCTGGCATTTTTCAGACCAAACGACTACTAGATTTATCCAAAAATAATCGTCAGATTAATCTATAATGAGAATAATCTTAAATTGCAGCCCTAATGAATATAATATAATAATATTCTCTTGTTCATGGATGAATCATTCTTCACTTCTTTCTGGTCTTCACGGACGTTTTATAGCCCAAACGTTTTTTTTAAACCAGGACTTAAACGTCTTTTAGTTGCAAGAGCTCACCATAATCTTCCCATTCACTGCCTGTTGGGACAGTGGCAGATTTTACAACCCAGTGACAACACAAAACAATCCACGGTCTATTTTCTAGCTTGAGAGAGAGAGCAGTTCACTTTCACTGAACAGCCCTGTGGCGCAGCAATAACATGTGTGAATTCTTAAAATGAATGGCATTCCCCCTCTGACGCCGTCTCGGCTCCACACAGAGCTACTTTTCTCAGAAATGATTGCACTGCCAGGTGAGCTGTGAGACCGGGAACTTCACGGTTTGTGTTTTACCAGGAGAGGAAACAAGAATATAACTCGGTGTTAAACTCACGAAAGTTTGCTTGTTGGTAAATTGAATTTCTATTAAGTGGGATTTATGAGTTCATATGTGCACAGCAGCTCTGTGGTGTGTTAATACACCCAAAATTCCCAGGAGTGCTCATTTAGGTAATGAGGTTAAAAAAAGCACCATCTATTTTAGTATGCAGCCGCCTCATCTGTAAACAAAAGGCCAAATACTTGGAACAAGATGATAACATGACAAAGGCGAACAAACGAACCTCCAGCCCCCCCCCGACTCGACCCCTCCACCCCCCAACTCTGCAGGATGTCATATTCAAATTTCCTCAGCCAAAACACATTGGGGGGGGGAGGTCAAATGCTTACCTCAGCAAGCTTGAAAAGATGATAATTTCTCAAGTGGTTTTCTTTGCACATGACAAGCTTCCGTCAAAAACTGTCAGAAGACGCTTTGTCAGCATATCAGGGTGTTAGCATCCAGCGAAGAGCGCTCCCCTGTTCTAGACACGTCCCTCCATGATTACATGACAGAATGAATGTCTGCAGGCTTACGGCTGGGTTTTATAGCATCTTATCAAATTTGAGTTCGATATTGAAACCACTTATTGAATCAGTGTACTTTTGAATTTCTTATTGAATATAATCAGGGAATCTGGGATGGAAGCAGCTTCTTTGTTCTTCTGAATGTTGTTTTTATAATGCGAGGAGATTAAAGATTCAATGAAAGAGTTTAACAAATATTAACCAATATTTTACCATTGTGGACCAGATTTAAAATCAGAGCCTGACACTTTGTGTGCAGTAAGTATGTTTATGGTTTATTAGCTATGAGTTCTGTTTTATATTTGTAGTTTTGGGAAATATTTGGGAACTTGGCATTCTTGCTGCAGTTGTGTGGTATTATTACAGATGTTTTCGGTGTTACCTGCAGATAAAGTGGTTTAAAGTCTGTGTAAAGCAATATTAAATATTTGCTCTGAGTTTGTGACACCACAGAAAAATGTGTAGTTAACCACACAGCCAAATTTTGAATGAAAAATCTCCAAATATATAAAATTAGGTTTCAGAATCGTGGAAAAAGAAGCAGTATTCTCTGCTCTGAAACTCTGGGGATGTGTCCGCTGAAGGCCTGACTGAACAACCTGTGAGTTAACAACGCTTGTACCAAACTCCCGTATAAACATACACAATCTAAAGTAGGCCTTGTTTGTAGCTGTAAAGCAAGCAACATGGGTGATATTTTAAAAATGAATTAACGTTAGAAGCCACTGTTAAATTCAGCGGGGTTTAAAATAACTCCTTGATCTCTAACGTTGACCAAAAATGGCCCCATTCACCAGTGTCAGCAGATTATCTGAAGTGACTCCCAGTTTTTTCTGATGGAAGTTTGTAAAACTACTTGGTGTAAAAATAATAACCATGAGTATGTGATCTCTAGTGTTTATATAGTGGTGGTGGTGGTGGGGGGGGTTATGCTAGTAACCCCTCTACGTCATCGAGCCACCATTTCAGGCCCGCCCAAAAAACCCTGAACAGAGAAATGGTGAAAAACAATTCAGCGCTCTAACCAACAGTCCACAACCCAAAGATATTCAGTTTACAACCATAAAAGACTGAAGAAATCAGAAAATATTCACATTTGAGGAGCAGGAACAAGAGGTGGCCAATTTTCTGTCTATCAACTAATCAATTAATTGACCGATCATTGCAGCTTTAAAACTAAATATCTTTGAGTCGTGGACTGTTGCTCGGCACAGAAGAAGACATTTAATAACGTCACTTTAAGCTTTGGGAAACAGTGACCGACATTTTTCACCATTTTCTGACATTTTATAGACAAACAAACAACTTTCAAACGGACAAATTAATCAATACTGAGAATAATCCTTAGTCACAGCCCTGATACATTCCCTCGTGTTTCTTTACAGCATTACAACTCGCTATCTGCTCTGTTTGTTCTGGATTTTTGAACCTATTTACATTCGAGTCAGCGGACGTGAGATAGCGTCCCTTTGGACCACTCCCTCCCGTAGAAAATATGTGGCCTCTGATTCACGGTGGCAAATATGTACATACTGTTCTGGCCTCGACTATTAAATCCATTATCATCAACAGAGTCTCTGAAGTAGCAACATCTCTCCTCTTCATAAGATAAGAATTACTGTAGAGTCGTTAAAGTAAAGGACACTTTATTGAAGAGCAGGTCTGAAAGCCTTGAGGTTCAGTGTGTGCATACAGAACATGTTCCTGTGGGTGTACGTCCTTGTGTGTGCAGTACATGGTTGTATCTTTTTAATTATCCATTTGTATGAACACAGCTTGTTGGTTTCTTAGGACTTTTGGGTATGAGGGAGACATGGAGGTGTGAGTATTTCATAATAGAGAACGTGTTTTTCTGTAAGCGATGCTACCTGTCTGTCGTGCCGCTGTGAATATTGCCCTTGAGCCGTTTAAACAGAAGGTCAAGTCCCTCCATTCTTTGCATTAGGCTGTGCAAACCATCTCCCCGAAGAACAAATAAAAAAAACTTTTTAGAAGACAAAGACAATAATGGGAACATGGTGGGAGGTGTGTTGCTGTCAGGCAACATAAAGACCGTGTTGTATTTTTAGTTTTCCTGAAGGCCCATCTTGTCAAATGAAATGCTTATTTAGTATTTTGTGGGTTTATGTTGTGTCCCATTTCGTCGCCGGTTGTGTGCTGTAATTAGTGATGCTGCACAGATTCCCAGACCTCAGTATGTAAAACGCTCCGAAATAATTGCTCTGTGACTTGGTGCGGCTTTTCAGACAATAAGCCGTGACGCAGAACGAGCTACAGGCTTATGTCTGTTTAGTCTCCACATGACAACAGAAGAAACACATCTCGAGTAAAAAAAAAGACCTCTCAAGATTGTGTCTTTAAACATCTTCAAACGTAATATCTGCTAACAGAAGACTCGCTGAAGGCTGTTTTTTGCGGGCAGGTGAGGATTTCACGGATAGTTAGCAGACTGCTGGTTGTTAAAGATCTGCTGTAGTGTCAGAACACTGTATGACTCGGGCAATATGCTGAATCCACAACACATGCAGCGTGTTGACATAACAAAGGTTATGCACTGCAGTTAACCGTCAGCCTTCCTTTTTTAATTCCTTTTAGAGAAGGTCTGAATAGATTTTAATCTGCTTTCTAATGTTTCTTTAAACCTCTGTGGAAACTAGATAATGTTTACTGTGACGGGATGATTCAAATCTTTAAGTTGTTAGTCACAGAAAACAAGTCCACCGTACATCACAGTCATGAGTATGTATGATAGCCATCGGTTCTTGTAAACAGTCTTTGACCCTCGTCTGCTGGGTACACGTGTCTGTAAATAACACGGAGGCGATTCTTGTTCCTCTTACCTTGTCAACACAAATCAGTGACTGAACCACCTTTGTCACATGTGGTTACATCAAATTTTCTCTCGTTTAATCAGTTCATCCTGTCCTTTCATTCCATGCAACACTTTGTAAACTCTGTTCAAGAAAGGTTATTATAAACTAGGAGTGGCTGATGTGGTCACTGAGGAAAAATCCTGTGCTGCGTGCGTTTCTCCCCACTCAGAAATGATTTCAGATGATTTCGCAACATAACAATAATTCAGCCTTTCAGACCAAGACACACAAACATTTAAAGGTACCCCGTGTAGTTTTCTCGTAAACAAACACAGAAATGTTTACTTTCGCTGATTCGCACAAAAACACATTGTTTGTATGCTCGAGGCCGAACAAATATGCTGAATGGATTTTTGTCCTCACAAAAAAAAAACAAGCAGATGTTTTTTAGAAAAATATTTTGATGTCAACGTTGTCCAGCACTTCTTCCCTGCTGTTTTCTGGCGTATTGCGACATTTTGTTGGCGCGTCACCACCACCAACTTTCAATCAGTGGAATAGCATGAACCCGAGCGATGTCCTAGAGCTTTAATTTTATTTTATAGACGTATATGTATCACTACTCGTGTGATTTATGTGTGTGGAAGTAGAGCACGAGATGCAAACAAAACAGGGATCTGCTCCATGACACCAGTAGTGATCAAACTCTCCACAGAGTGTCTTTAATCTCTCTCATGACACAGTATTATGATAACTAACGACCCAGACAGATCTCTCTCTCTTGTGTCATATCATAATACCAGATTTAAATATCTCTCAGCTCTAATCCAGATTTTTTTTCTTCAGTGATCTGCAACTGCAAATCTTTCCCATTCTTCTACCTCCCTCACAGACTCGCTGGCTTCTCTCCTCCCCAGGATCGGTTTGGTATTCTTAGATTCATAGCCAGCTCTGAGTCTTGTGCGCAGCTGGACTGCACAGCTGTTTTAGGGGCACTGGGAGTCAGGGGCCGGGGTTTTAGAGACCCCCCCTCCACCTCCACCTCCCCTCCCGATCCCTGAGCCTAGCAACAGACCAGGACTCTGTCTAATCTGGAGCAGGTAACGTCTTTTGAAGAATACAGACGATAGAAATTATTTAGAGGTTTTACTGACAGATGCATAACACAAATTCAAATTCAAATTCAAATAAGCTTATTTGAATTTGAAAAAAAACAACAATTTTTTTGCATAACACACACACTATTTTATACACATAAAATACACACATTTTTGACTAGGTGCATGCGTAACCCTTTAACGCAGAAGTATAAATCCAGTTTTAGTGGCCTGGATATTTAGTCGTGTTTAAATCTCCTCTACTGACAATATAGTGCTGTTTAATTGGACTTTTTTCACAAGTCACAGTAGGAAAAGAACAGGTGTAAACAAGTTATGATGAAAAATATAAAACAGAGATGAGCAAAGAGCTAATTATATCATCACTATCCCTGTAATCTGAAAATACTGAAAATACTAATATCTGAAAAGCAACGTGTTTGATTATAATAAGCTTTATTTTACAAAATAGTCAATACAGACGTCATCTGCTGTTTTTATCAAGGCAAGTTTATTTGTATAGCACATTTCAAGGTGCTTTACATAGAGCATAAAAGGCATCAAGACAGACATATAAAAGCAACGCAAGGCAACGTGAAGAGACATTTAAATACAGTTTAAAAAGTATTAAATTTGGAAATAAAAAGAAGCTAAAATAGAATAAGACAGTCGCTCAAACGACCAAACGCAACAAATGAAAACTATGTTCTTCCATCATGTGACATCAGTGAAACTAAATTTCCATATGAAGACAGTCATTGGTAGAATAACCAGGCACCTAAATATGAAGATGAATCAATAAAGGCACCTTCTTGAT
This sequence comes from Thunnus thynnus, assembly GCF_963924715.1. Classification (NCBI taxonomy): domain Eukaryota; kingdom Metazoa; phylum Chordata; class Actinopteri; order Scombriformes; family Scombridae; genus Thunnus; species Thunnus thynnus. Next base: position 7,164,803 of record NC_089536.1, on the reverse strand, counting down.
TTAATTTTATTCTGCTACAAATAAGGAATAAAGTTGATTTGTTGAAAAGCACCACCACGATGAAGAGGTACAGAGGAATAAGGAGTGTTACCTTATTGCCCTGTCTGGCTGAATTTGGCTCTTAAAGACCACAGAGCTGTAGTGAAAGTACAAAGATGAATGAAATACTCGCCGCCTGTAGAGCAGTCAGGGTTGTTTTATATCTTTTAGTATGACGGGAAGTGAAAATGATGCTGCCAGCGTTCATCCCTTGAATACTGATGACCACCACACAATAGAAGAACTCACCTCCTTGTACATTTCCAGCATGCTGTATAAATATATAGAGATGTTTTTACTCAATCACTGCTCCCACCAGTATAACCACATTCTTTTTTTTTTTTTTTTTTTTTTAAATCTTTTCCAAATGTTTGACCTTTTTCTTTCCTCAGATATGTCTGACATTGTTGCATCTTTTTCCTGCAGCCACTTTGAAAGTGGACCCCAAGGAACCAGCGCAGCAGTGATTAGATTTACAGTTTCGTAAACAGCTCTGATAAGATGCCAGAACGGCCGGACTTCGTTGCCTTCACGGCAAAGTCAGCTTTATCGACATCGCACATCAATGGGGAGGAAAAAAAAAAAGTGTCCTTGGAGGGAGAGAGAGAGAGAGAGGGAGAGAGAGAGAGGGAGGGAGGGGGACACTTTTTATCCTGGATAATGTTGAAGGTGTCAACTGAAGTCATCGAATTACTCATATTGCGTCGGGTATTCTGATGTGTGCTTTTATTTATTTCAGAATGATAAAACATTCCTATGACTGATGGAAAGAGAAGTACATTATAGCCGCTCGGATTACATCGACTCAGACCTTCAGGGTTAGTCGGAGGACACGGGCACGATTTTGTCATCTTTGGCCTTGTGCCCGAGTCTGAGCTTATTTTTTTTGTGTGTGTGTGTATTTACGTTGAAAAGTAAGTCGTGTCGGGAAGGATATTTCACACAGCATGTACATGCAGCGTGTTGCATCATCTGTTGTCACTTGTGGATGATTATGTGCTCTAAAAAAAGACGGCGAGCTCTGTTCCCATGAGCAGCGGTGACTGGCGGTGGTAGTTAGTGTGATTATGACATTCACAGCTGCTGCTGCAGGGAGGCGCATATGTGCTAATGTACAGCACAGACCTGAAGCCTCCCTGACTCCTACTTCATGTCTCTCATTCCCTTGTTGCTCTCACACTCTTTTCTCCTCTCTCTCACCACCGCTCGTTTTCCCACTTACTTACTCTTCAGCTGTGTCAACCGCCTTGGTATCCTGCTGTAATCCATCTCACACCCTCCGACTGCGGTGCAGGCCCAGAGCTATTCTCACAGACTGCGGTCAGGAACATGAGAAAACACTGAAATAGAAAAGCAAACAGGTCAGCAATTTTGAGATAGAGTCGTCCCAAACAGAACACATCCCTGCAGCACATAAGTCATTTTTCACTATGTTACAGGAAAGGATTCGATTAATCAAGAAAATAATCAGCAGATTGATCAAAAATGAAAACAAAGGTTAGTTGTGGCCCTAAATGCATTTGTGATGCAATAGATATGCTTAGAAATAAACCTATAAAGTCAGTGATCATGAATCTTTGAATTGCATTTAACAAAACTATTGGAATCAGAAAAGTAATTCATAATTTCCACCTTTAACTAGCTGTAGTCATGTGCACACAGTGTGAGATTATTGTTGACAGTTTACTTTGAAATAAAGTGTGTAGCATAATCTGGCTAAACTGCTTGGTTACTACTCATGTTTCTTTCCCCCATCTGACTTGTTGCTGTCTTCCCAGATCTCAGATAATTACTTTGGTGAATACAAATCAATCATAACCGATAAAGAGGATGGCCAGAATTATGAAAATAAGTTGAAATAAACAGGATTATCCTTTTACGTTTTAACTCTTCTCTTCTCTGTTTCAATCTCTACTCCAGTATTTCTTCACTTTTGCCATCATTTCCCATTTTCGTTCAGTCTCACCCAACAAGGTCATAATACTCTTTCTTTCTTTTTTTTTTTCTTTCCCTGACAGGTTTTCATAAATGGTCAAACTTGGCTGTTTCATTTCAATTGGAAACTCATGACCCAGAGTAATATGTCATCTGTCCGTCACGCGTCCTTTTGTTTGTTTCTGAAGTTTAGAGCTGGGGATATCAGTCTCGGGTGACAGATCCTCAGTGTTCCTGACATTTTGTCCAGGCTGTCCTGAAAATCTTAAAAAACATTGTTTCAACTGTTCTGTCTCCATCCTTGTTCCCTTTTTCTGTCTTACATTAGTTTTCCTGCACTTGGAGGTATGTAGCTGGACTTATGTAAGTCGGACGACCCCTCCCTGAGGTTGGTTGTTTGGATATTTTTAAATACACTTCTCTTTGCTCTCTGTGTGATTTCTGGCCTGATTATTCTCCTGCTGGGAGGCCACGAGATGGACAACAGAGAAACACTCTATTAAACCCACATACTGATACGCATCAAGTGATATCTTACACATACAAGACACAAGTCAGCGATATCGTGTGTACAAAAGACTTGACAAAAGGCTTCCCGTCGGGTGGGAGGCAGGTTGACTGCGAGGTGAAGAGGGTCGCAGGGAAGAACGAGGGTGCAAATTATAAACTATGTGGGTGGTGGGATGCACTGTGGGGCAGTAGCCACGTCACAGCGTTGCATAAGGACTTACACAGGCAGAAAGAAGCACTCAAACAATGCCCAGTCCATCCATCCATGTTAACATAATAACATCTAGGCTGGTTTGTTGTTGACTTTTTCTGTTCTATGTATTCATTTAGCTATTTTTATCTCTTTACTTTTAGTCGGCAGATAAACACATCAGCAATTGGACCTTTCCATGCAGGCTCTCTATCGTAAAGTCAAAACAAACAAAACAAATAAACCCCATAATTAAACATAATTATACTGTAGATCATATCCAGTTTACTCAAACCAATCTTTTTTTTTCTTCACAAGGACAGTTCATGTGGTGCTTTTATTACCAGTTAAACACAGTTTAAGGGCTGCAAATAATGATTATTTTCATTATCGATTAATCTGTTGTTTTATTTTGTCCTCAAAATGTCAGAAAATAGTAAAAAAAATGCTCATTATCATTTCAAACAGCCGAAGGTAACAGATTCAAATCGCTAATTTTATTCAACCAACTATCCAAAACAAATCCCAAACCCTGATATTCAGTTTACCATCATATATGATAAAGAAAAGCTCGTGTGTAAGTGAATATTTGGCATTTTTGCTTGAACAGAACCCCTAAAAAAACAAATCAATTATCAAAATATTTAAATCTCTATTGTTTGACTAATTGATTAATCGTCTAATGGTTGCAGCTCAACACAGATTATATGCACTTATATATGAAATATATGATTTACACCAACAATCTAATTACACCAACATTTCACACCTACACGGGCAAAAATGACTCCAGATCAACCACTGTATATTTCTAGTTTGACAAAAAAAAGGGTCCACTTACCAGCTTTTACTGGATCTTTCAGTTGCTTCTCATGACCTTCATCAGTGGATGTAGTTTGCTCGGTTGTCGTGGAGATAGCTCAACTTATATTTCCACAGTTTTGAAGGAATGCCTTAAATTGTACACGCAGGACTAGATGATAATTGAATATTCTTGTTTATCGACTTTTAGTGGAGTCATATTGTGATGATATGATCGTCTTATTCTACTAATATCATTTGTCCAAAGTAGTGATTCGGAGTAAGTTGTAATTAAGAACAAAATTAGCTATTGAAGTTTGGTCTCATGTAATGCAAAACAGGAGAACACAGTCTTTTGCTTTGAAAATCAGTTTTTTTGTAAATTATTTATCATGCATACATTTGCCATATCAATACTGACATTGGAAACTATCCTTAAACCTCAACGATCTCAACCGTTTCGGCGAGCCCTAATAGCCATGTATCCATCAAATATACATTTAAATAATGCTAGTTTCACAAGAATGACCTCACATTATCTGCAATGCTGTGGTTTTTAGGAGCAAGGCTTTGCATTAAAACGGTTGCAACATTTTGCATAGCGAGGTTCAGTTCATGCTCAGCACTTTTTTAATAACAGACATCTTGTTTTTGAACATTACTTCTCCCAACAAAACACCACCTCTTCACTCGCAGCTGCAGGGTTTGGTCCTTCCCTCCCTCCACGGTCGCTCTGACCCCTCTGTCGTCCCTGTTTCCTTCCTCATCCTCAATCCCTCACTACCAACTGCACAGTAGGAAATCAATTTTTTTTTTTTCTCTCTCTCCGTAGATTTTTTAGATGTAGGAGGATGTTTGAGGTTTGGCCCGGCTGTTTCTACGTGAGCATGTCTGAGAAAACGCAGACATTTTGGGGCTGTTTAAGATGGAATGCGATGCTTTCCATGTGGGCCATCTATTCGCCGTCCAAACAAGGCATACATGCCAATTTTCCCAGCGGATTGGATTCACATCCTCTGCCCATTTCATCCTTTTTTTTTTTTAAATAAGCAGCTGTATGATTTCAGAATTTCCAGTCTCCTCTTTAAAAAAAAGTAGTTTCTTTCTCTGCATTTATGCTTTTTATTATGTTCTCGACCACAAGCGTATATGAGCAAACAGCTGTCAGATGAAAATGAATGGCATGTTTTCAGTTGTTTTATAACAGTCAATTGTGCATTTTAGCATTGCCTCCCAGAGTACATTAGTGTCAACACCTCTGTTTTTTTTTATGATATCCCACTCATGCTGCACTACTTCCCTATTTTCTGAATGGCGTTTGTTCAGGGTGTTGGTCCCACCGTCTCTCATTGGGGTTATTAACTCGCTTGGAGCCTTTTGTCACACAGTTGAAGAGTAAAATAATAAACGTTAACTGCTGCGGGGTGGCAATGTTTGGATATGGAAGAGGTGGGCCGCCACCCTATTCCTTAATAGTGTGTGAGTACACGTTCACGTGCTTTTTGTGAGTGTGCGTGCCTGAAAGCCTGGCAAACACAGAACCTCATTTATCCTCATTACTTCTCCTCTATTACGCTGCCCTTCTCAATAGGTATCTAAATTTATTTCCTGCACCACATCCTATTTAATGTAACACGCACTGGTACTAACTATGAATGTAATCAGGCTCTAAATCGCAGACTGTTCATTTTTGTGCATTGCTTTGAGGTTTTGGTGTCTTTTTTAATAATTGAATAACTGTTTAAACATTTGATGGTTCAAGGCTCTCTTAATTTATTGTTTTTCTTGGTCTTTCATAACTGTAAATGTAATATTTTTGAATGACATCACCTTGGTTTATTGACCAAATGATTAATCGATCAATCATGAAAATAATTAGCAGAATAATTGATACTTATGCATGTAGAAATGCAGCTACAGACAGTGTTTCAGTAAATGCTTCTCGTTGCAAAGCAGGTATAATCGTCATTTTTTTGGGTGGGGGGGGGGGTAAAAATCCACAAATTTCTACCATAAATCAATCCGAGCACTTGAACAGACGGACACACCTTCACTTCATCTTCTCCTTTTGTCATTTTATAGAGCATCAACATTCAACAGCTGTCGCAAACCATTAGTCGATTGATTTTCTCGTTGTCTGTTCAGAGGCTTCAGAGCGATACGAGAGAATCTTCCGTACGATTAACACCGTGATGGATCAGCCGTATTAATTCAGTTTACACCAAAGTCCAGTGAGATCTGAGAGGAATGTCAAAAGGTGAGAGAAAGATGGAGACAGACTTCATCTCTATTGATTGTTAAGTAGGGATGAAGAGACGGATGTTGTAAAGAAGTACTTACTGTGGGAATAAAACCTTTTTTTTTTTTTTTTTTTTTACCCCTGTAATGACAGTAAAGTTTAATCAATCACCTTTTCAATCAGAGGGCATGCATCTGCTTTGAACTGTCATGAAAGCAGTAAAATGGCTTTACTTCCTGAGGGCGATGAACGAGTAACTCCTCACCGGTTACTTGTTCACTACATCGATTGTTGATCGATTTGCGGGTCAGTTAGCAGGTCACAGTGAGGTTTATCGGTATTGACGGCTGTCTTTAGAGGTGCCTGTTCAGCAGATGAATAATGTGATGAAATGGTAATCGCACCCTCTACTCTCTGTTTACCCAGCACACGTGCTCCTATTTCTGTATCTCTCTCCCTCTGCTGTAATGAGGATTATCCCCATCCGTGCAGAATAGCAGGGGAGGGGAGCGGCCCTAACACCTGTTTATGATCTGCGGGTTAACTGTCAGCCTTTAAAATAAACAGCTATTAACGTATTACTTTACAAGGCTTCTACCTAACCCTCTGCACCTTTCCTCTTACAGTCCGACCATATAAAATACACTATGGCTTGGCACGGTGACAGTTTAAGAAGCCGTCTGGATTGAGATGCATAACATGTGGGAAGCCGCAGTGTCCTCAGCTCTCCCATCTGCCTGTAACATACTGTACTAGTATTTTTGCAGACAGACGGAAGAGCTGAAGGTTTGCATAGCTCTTAAGTAAAGCCTGTACAGTGGCAGCAACCCCGCAGGCAGTTGGAAAGTAACGCTGGGTTTTAGCAAACATCCCTGATCCTGCTGTTAAAACAGGATGCTTATTAACCAGTTAGCTACTTCATTCGCTCTCAGTTTCAGTTTCTACCACAGCACACCACAACTGTAAGGTTCAGACTTCCAGTTTAGACTGGAGATCCAGTGCAAACACAACCTCATGGTGGTGTTTTCCTTCATTTTATTCAATTATTGAGTCGTTATTGTTGTTTTTATGGTATTTTTTTGGTCCAAAAACATGCATAAGCAATAATTAGTACAGTGCATACCTCAGCCTTTTTTTTTTTTTTACAATCTTCTAAATTTGTTATGTAAATAAGAGCATGTTTTGAAATTTTTAATCTGCATTTGAATCTGATCAACATCAAACATCTCAATCTGCATCAAAAACTAAGAACCTGTTTCTTGGTCTGTGGTTTAACTTTTTATTAAATTGATCTATTAACTGATTTTTAGAGGAAACTAAATTTCCAGTTAAAGTGAAGTTAGAGATCCAAACTAATCATAATCTCCTCCATTGAGGTTACGACATGGGCTGGATGGTTGTCAGTTTCTATTCGTTGAAAACTAGAATATCACATTTAGGTTGATTAATGTTGGGGATTTTTGTACAGCCCTAGTAACAACAATGTACCTGCGTGTTAGTGTCTCTTAATGCCTAACTGGCCTTCAGGCTAGTGCTAAAATGCTGCGCGTGTTTATAGATTTCAGTTACACTTTGACAGGACGGAGGAGGGACGGATTGCACGCTGAAAAGTTAGGCTGAAAAGAAGAGAGTTCAGTAAACCTGAAGAATTGGATTTGAGCCCAGTGGCAGTGGAATATTTCTTTTTCTATTAGTGTGATCAATTTATTTTACCTGACCTCCTGTCCTTTGCTGTGAAGGCGGTAATGCTAAATGTAATTTTAAAGTAATATGCAATTACAACCTTCTCATGGCAGCAGGATAGTGCATAGTCAGTTTGAAATAATGGCTGTCTGGTGGTCTACTCACCTCAGGCACTTCTTGTAGTTTCTTAATGCTCTTCTACTCCACTTACATATTGCTTTACCACTAATTCACCAGTATAATGAATTACAGATGGACTTTTTTCTAGATGGTGGCAGCATGCTTCTCACCTTTTTCTTTTTAGATGTCAAAGCAGAATTTGATCCGAAATTCGTCTGTTTTATTAACATTTACCTAATTTAATTTCTGTAAAACATGATCTTTTTTCTTAGAAACTGTATTTGTCTTAATTTTAAACTGCGTGACCTTACAAAATAACAAAGACTCCGTGGGAAAACCCATAAACCTTTTGTGGTGGTTCATAAATATGCGAAGGAATAAACAGTTAAGTTGTTTAGTGAACTGGGTGTTAGTTTTGGGCTCAGTCTTCACTCTTGTTGACATGGAAAATTCCCCCAGTTTCAACCTTTTCTCAGTGTGAAGGATTTTTGCCTTCATGACTCAGATTTTCCTCTTTCTCACTGTTCTATAAACACACTTGTCACATTTCAGGTTTTTCCAACTCTCCACAGCGGTAGTAGTTTGAGTGCTTCTCTTTTGCTGATTCAACAACATGCATTTTTTTTTTTGTTTTTTTTTAATCCCTCCAGTACCAGAGAACAGAGAGACAGATAGAGAAAGAAAATCTGCTCACTGGCGTGAGTTCCTGGGATGCTCGACCGACCTGTACCCCATGCTTTTCTAAGGCCTCCAGAAGCTGAAGACAGGGTGTCATTGACAGGTAAGCGGAGCCTTGAGGACTAAATGTGGTTTGAATTTGAACAAATGAGAACTCTGAACTCATTGCTGTTTGCCTGATATGTGAAACAGAGCTTTCTGGATCTGACCTTGAAGTTTGATTTTATGCAAACGTTCTCAGATTACTGCAGGAATCTTCTCAAAGAATTGCTCCTTTGAGTTGTGTAATATCTGAAACCAAGCGGTTTTTTTTCTTCTTCTTCTTCTTCTTCTAAAGAGCCATTTCTGGTGGTGACTTTATTGACGTTAAGAATTGACTGCAGCATACCGCACACATAGCATGTTCGTCCCTCTGTGTGTGTGTGTGTGTGTGGATGTTAACACATTCCTGCTGCGTGGGAGTTAGCAACAGATCTTAATCATGGATAGGGTTTTGCTGTAATTCCAGAGCTGGAGGCGTAACCCTAATCTCTTTGGCACATTATACAGTAAATCAGAGTGTGGCTAAGTCGGGTCCCTGCCAACTCAATACAGCCAGCCCATTTCTGTGGATTTATGACTGGACTTACTAGGAGTAGTTATTTCAATCTACAAAAGTCTCTCTCCCTCCCTTTCATTTGTGTCTAAAACTGATGAAACACCCCCCTACCAAGCGCTAAACCTTCACGTTAGTTTTTATTTCGGAGGTGTTCGTGGATTGCTTTGTGCCACGGCGGATTATTTTGGAAGTAGTCATTCCAAAGGGCCGGCTGGTCGAGGCCAGTTTTAGCTGCAGTGTCCAGTGGGAGAGATGTCCCCACACAGAGGCAGCGCAGACACTGATGGATGGCCTAGCTTTCTGTCAGTTTTCTGGTCCCAGATGTTAGCCGTTGTTATGAAAATATATAAGGAAGCAGGCTGACGGACCGCAGAGAGATGGGAGCTCGGCCTGTGATGGATGACCACCTGCTGGGCATCCGCTATAGATACGGATAAACTAGGATTGCGGTCTCTAAGGAGCCACTCTCAACGTTCACCAGAAATCGGCCCACAGACGGCACTCCTAAATGTTTTGTATAAACTTCATATGATTTTTAGGAGGATAAACCAAAAAACCACTAGACAGATGTAACCAAAATTACTGCAAAGCCACACTGAAATGATTTAACTGGTATTTTACTTTGTTTTCCCTCATGGTTTTGCCTTGGCTGTCCTGCAAACACGGAAATAAGCCACAGAGTCGTCATTTTACTTTGCTGCTTCGGCTTGTAAATCAACTACTTCGAACTTGGCTGAGTCATGTTAGACCCCCCCCCCCCCCCCCCCCCTCCCCTCCCCCACCACCACATGCCTATAAAGAGGTAGTGTTAATGGTGGCATTCACAGAGGTGATTTGCAGCCTGCCTCTTTATCCCAGCACTGGTGGCCTTGGGGCAGCTGATTGATGGTGTTTGTCGTCCAATCTCGCACTCTTAACTCAGAGTGGTTTCTGTTGCTTTGGCTGCAGCGGGACGGGACTTCACATGTGGCACAGTGTTCTAAAGACCTCCCATTAAGACTTGACCAAGAATGACCTTGAACTCCCTCCTCAGCCCTGCATCTCATTGCCTCAAGGACAAACTCGGTGCCTACCAGTGTGACCCAGTTATAGGAGCAGAGAGAGAGAGAGATAGAGAGAGAGAGAGGCGAACAGAGAAAGGGAGAGGGACAGATCTGTGTTTGTGTGTGTGTGTGTAAGGCGGTGGCAGGGCATAGCCTACTTCTCGTACCCTACTTTACCCCTCTCTTCATCTGGAGGCTGAGCAGCTGAGCTCTGACTGCACTGTCTCTTTCTGTTGTGTGTGTGTTTTTTTTTTTTTCATTTATTTTGGCCAGATGGTGGATTACAGGTCAAGGCAAAGGCTGAGTGCTGCCACTGTCAGAGGAAGCTCCTCTGGAAGCTGACTGACTGGTTACCCAGGATGTTAAAGACTGTTTGTTACACTTCAGTGATCCTAAATATCCTATCAAGGACAGGAGGGAAAATTTAAGATTCAAGGTTTAACCAGGCCACGAACTAACACATGAATATCTCATATTGATTATAGCTTTCAGAAGAAACATGCGTAAAACTTACATTTATCCATTTGATGTCCTTAAAGCAGCACTAATCAATATTTTTGTATTAACAATTGATCAAATGACTTCATATAATGTGTCACTTACGATGAACCCACAGAGAATTATCAGCCAAATCTGCTGTTCCCGTCAGCTCCGCAGAGCTTTTTAACATCTTTCAGCTCGAGGAAACGGTGGCGGTGGTCCGATAGGAGCGAGGGGTGAGGAGAGCGAAGAGGGGGAGAGAGAGAGAGAGAGAGAGAGGGGTTGACAACAGAGGCAGCGGGGGAGAGTGAGTCACTGTGCTTCCTCCTCCTCCTCCTCCTCCTCCGCCCCGCTGGCTTCCTCGGTGTCTTCCAGCGGGGAAGAAGCAACAGCAGCTTCAGTGCGAGGTGGATGCAGACCGACAAAACACCGGCAGCACGAGCGACACCGAGGCGGCGAGCGGGGTGGAGAGACGGAGGAGGAGGAGGAGGAGGAGGAGGAGGAGGCACCTGCGCCGTGACTTGCTCTCCCCCGCTGCTTCCATCTTCTCTCCCTCTCTCTCTCTTCACTCTCCTCACCTCTCTTCCTATCGGACCACCGCCGGCGGGGAAAAATAAAAAAAACAACTTGTTGCACTGCCCCCAAGTGGCCAAAAAAAAAATCAAATAATGCAGGTTAGATTTTCTTTATTGAACCCCAATATTTATATTTTTTATGGCCAGCATTTTTTCAACAATAGCCATCAATGTATTTGCATTATATAGAGAAGCAATCGTAAAGAATCGCCTCCCTGTTTACAGATTTGAGTGTTGCTTTGCCCGCACAGGTTTCAAACTGTGCACTCCCGTCACTTACCAGTCATTCACAGGAAACAAAGCATGCATGTGCAGGATGTGTTGTGGACGACAAGGGCAGATTCATGTGCACACATCACATAATACAGAAGACAACATTTGATCAGTAATTTGTGTTAGAAGACATTACTCAGGAAAAAAAAGTAAGGGAGGGTGAGATGCATATTAAATTATCTCACTTTTCTACATTTCACAGTTCCCTTACTCAGAGTATTGCCACTGACCCGTTAGGAAGACTCTTTCCACTGTTTTCCTGGATACAGTTTGGTGTTATAGGACCTTGATAGTCTCCTTTCTTAAAACAACGTGACTTGATGAATCATCTTAGCCTGGGGGTTTTGTTTGGCTGCGCTGTAAACAGACACACGAGTTGCTTTTCTTCTGTTGCACATTTAACAAAGAGGTCAGGTTACATACATATAATTTTGGACTGAACTCTGGGACTGGTATTATTAAAAAGCTCTCGCTTGTTAACACCATTCACTCACTCATCGACCAGGACTAATCTTAAGACTGTATGTACGTACGTCATACATCCAGCTCTGCCTGTTGAAATGTTATGATCCTCTCTCGTCTTTGCTTTCAAGGAATATCAGTGCTGATCTTTTATAGGTTTACCTCATAAGTCACGGTGACGGCTTCTTAAATTAATAATTTGTTCCCTAATTAACTTTTATTCTTTGTCAGGCTTTAGTGTGTGTGTGTGTGTGTGTGCTTTTATATCAGATCGACAGATGAGAAGCAGGACTGCAGTGTGCTTGAAGGTTCATGAAGATGCTGTTTTCATGCTCTGGTTTATTATAGTTTTACTTAGTTTTACTGTCTTCACTTGCATCATGTTTAGTTTTTATCTTTTAGGCATTCACATGAAGACTCAATTTTTGAGAATGAGAAGTCTAAAAACAAAAAAGCACTATGGCAAATAGAAATCCAGACTTTTTTTTTTAAAGTGAGATGATATCCTCATGCAGGTCCACTTTCTTTTTACTCTCTATCCCCTTTCTGTTTGAAATAGGCAGGGACAGCAGAATAGTCTTCAGCTGACAGCTCGCCTTTCCCTGGCTTTCTGTTTCTTTCTCCTTTCTTTCCTTTTTTACTGCCTCACAAAGGCAATAGGGGACTTTGCAGAGAGTAGTTTCTTTGGTCAAAGGAAATGGTAGAGGAGGAGTGGAGCAGGGAGAGAGGGAGAGAGAGAGAGAGAGAGGAGGTGTATCTGTCACAGAGAGGCTGGGCTGAGAAGAGGAGGAGAAGGTAGGAGGAGGAGGGGTGCACGAGAGAGAGAGAGGGAGAGAGAGGGGAAAGGAGAGGGAAGGGGAGGGGACTGTGCTCCCATTCACATTGGCGGCATTTGGCTTGAGAATGAGCAGTTTCTTTCTTTTTTTTGGGGGGGGGGGTGGTTAGAGAAGTTTTCCTCAGGAGGGTTGATCAGAAACGGAGCCAAACATCCAGGAGAACAGGAACATAGTGAGCCGACTAAAACCTGAGACGCTGAAGGAGCTGAGACTGGATAATAAGGAGGAGCCGGTCAGCACCACAACAGATATGCAGGGAACAAGCTGGGGTAAGAAAACTCGGAGGGGAAAAGATCGTTGGAGAAAAGGGGAAGTTGACTTTATTACGCTGGCAATCCATGTGACAGTGATGTTTGGTATTTGCTCTTTCCATTTCATTCACTGACTGGCTTATACAGTCACTGTGAAAGAATTACGTGCTTTATAATGACATGTAAACGATGTTGTGCAGGTTTATTGCATGAATCTCAATAGAAATCCACTTCCATTGATCGCTTTGGAAGCTACTTTCCAGTCACTGCTCATTAAAACAAAAACAGTGACAAGCTGAGGGCATTAATCCAGTCTGTGTGTGTGTGTGTGTGTGTGTGTGTGTGGAGAGAGAGAAAGGAGGCCTCAGCTCTCTTTCAGTGCAGTATAATCATTGACAGTGATCAGTGCATCATTCAAACAAACCTGTAGGCCTTCATGAGAGATGCCTGTTTAGTTAACTGTTTTCTTTTTATATGGGTTGCCACTTGTAGTATTTATACCTTGTGCATAACTGGTGTGATTAATCCACAAAAATGAATTTCCAGCCTCTCAAATGTGAGAATTTGCAGCTTTTCTCAGCTTTATTTTAGTGTATATTATCAATAAGTTTTGGACTGTTGGTCAGACAAAACAAGCACTTTGAAGAGATCACCTATTTTCTGACATTTTTATGCCAAACAGTGGAAATAATCCCCAGTTGGGAGCATTAACATTTGACACGGTGACCTGCGGTGTCTGCTTGTGGAAAGGTAGGTTGTCTACAAAAACCAAAATAGGTTTGTCACACTTTCCCTCCATGTTCCAGTTTCTAGAGAGAGAGAAAGAGAGAGAGGGGAAGAATACAGAGATGCAGAGAGAGAGAGTGGGATACAGAAGTTTGGGCAGAGAGATGGAGAGTGGAGGAGGGGGATCTCCAGACTCATTTGTTCCCTCATGCAGACGCTCGCTGCTGAAAACTGAGACACTCTTCTTCTTTTCTTTTCTTTTCTTTTCTTTTGCTCTACTTCTTTCTCTCCACATCCTCCTCGAATCTGAGATGGTGTTGCTCTCAGATGAAGGCCAATAAACAGAGCTTTCTTCTTCTTCTTTTTTTTTTTTCCGTCAACATTTCACCTGGTGTGGGGAATATTTTTAGACTCTCGCCGCTGTGGCAGTAGATGTGTGTTTTTGGCGTGGTACTAACAAAGAAGGATTTAGTCCAGGCTCTTGCAGTGTGTCTGAAAGCATGTTAGTGTGACGTTGCAGTCTTGCAGGGCAGGGCCATTAAACCATGTATACTGTACCTTTTGTAAACTATAAAAAGGCTTTTATACTGTTTGTTCCTCTCATTGAAAAATCTCAGACGCAGTCAGATGAAAGGTTTCCCTGCATGCCAATGAATGTCATCTAAGTTGATCCAGACCTTGTGTGTGTGTGAGTGTGTGTGTGTGTGTGTGATGACTACGCTGCTGTGATTGGAGAGACCTGACTGTCAGTGTGTGAACTCATGTGACTGAGGTGACTACAGACTCGGTTTCACCTTTATCACCATATCTGGTGATCTTGCGTAGACTGAAATCTCAGTATGAATTTTAAAATGTATTGATCACATTGATCATGACTGATTAAGTATATAGATTTCTCATCTCTGTTGCAGCTCGTATTTCACCACAGAGCAAAATCTACTGAAAGACGTCATTGTGTAAAATGCTCTGATAGCAGCTTCCCATGATCTGTGTCCAAGTTGTTTAACTAGCTTTTTTTGATAAGCTTTGAGTCTAATAAAGCTCCTCCTGTCTTTTTATTCATGCTACATGTAGCGTTGTGCGTCTAGGGATAACAGTTTTGGTCTGTCGGTCGGTCCACCACTTTGGTCTAGATGGCCATGAAATTTAGAGCAGTCATTCACATCCTCAGAATGATTTTTAATCACTTTGGTGACGGTTTTTCAGTGTCATCATATGCTCAAAATTTAATTTTTTCCAGTAATTTATACTTTAGTTTATCACGACATATTTGCACAACTCTTGACATTCCCATCAGCCTCAGCTGTACTTTGTGTTTAGTGCTAATTAGAAAATATTAGCATGCTAACAAGCTAAACTAAGATGGTGATCATGGTATGGTTTCAACTAACCATGATCATAAGTAGGCTGTACTTGGGTCCAGGTAGATAAAATCACTCAGTTTCAACTTATGTAAATCTAACATAAGATCATTCACTCTTTTCAAACTAACACATTTTGGGCCACATACCTGCCTGAGTTGTGTGCGCTGCAGTAACTGAGTGGGGACTAGAGGCTTTTCTGTGTGTAGCCGCCTAGCTAGCGTCTACCGATAGCCTGCATGTGAGGCGTTTAGGAGACGCCTGTACATTGTAGTGTCTACCGATACCTTTAATTTACTTAAAATAGTTTAAAGCTGAACCTTAACATTTTAATTCGATAAGGGGTAGTGAAGGATTCGGATTTAAAGATACAAGGTTCGATGAAATCCATAAATTGTATGAATGTATGCAACAATATGTACTGGAGCCTGACTGGGTTTTTGAGATTGTACTGACATCTATATTTGACAGTTTAAAAAGACCTACTAACAATATATCAGCTGATAAACACGTAACATCAACAAAACTTTCAATAAGGATCCCTTAATTTAAAGTATTATGACTGAGATATATACTGAGCAAGACATTTACAGTTGAAAATGTAATGTAGACACTGTTTCTAAATCACCTTAAACATATCAGCATTTCTGTTTTGCAATTTCTTGTTACTTCTTAATTCTTGTAACTTATGTGATGTGAAATTGCAGCAATTGCATTTTCTCTCTGTGTGCTGCTTCTCTCGGGTTACATCTAAACCGGTAATTCCATAAAACTGTCAGTGCTGAAGTCATGGAATAAAATCCTGAAGCCTTGGTGTGACAGTCAATCCCAGGAGAGCTACTGCTGAAAAGCAAAATGTTTGACGCTGGTGAAATTTTACTTTAAATCTCCTCTCCCGAGCTGTGCCATGTGACTGATGAGACACCAGAAAAAACAGTGGCTGTGGAGTCACACCGTCCACCAGTGAATGTCAACACGCTGACCAGTGCTCGTTCTGCCCGTGTTTAGGCTCGGCTCTCATTAGCCGGTCTGCCCCCACATTCCTCATACTGGAGGAGTGACTGACTGAGTCCGTCTGTCTGCTGCCTGACTGAGGGACATTTAAGACCTTCAAAGGTTTCCCAGACAATAACAGTCTGCTCACAGTAAGAGTCAGCTGACACTGTAGACGAGACAGCATAATACCCTTTTTGTTTGTACATTTATCATTATTTCAGTACTGAATTGATGTTTGATTGAGAAAGAAAACTGTTCAGACAGAATTTTGATAATCAGTTTAAGAATTAGAGAATAGAGCAACGTTTACATCTCGCTCTTATATTGGCCGTGTTTCCTCTTGTCTTCCTCTTTTAAAAGGAACCTACAAATAATCAAACACGTCAATCAAAATCACAGCTTTTTGGTTTCCAGCCTCTTAAATGTGAATTTCTTTATTGTATGTGACAGTAAATTAACTGTTTTGTAAGTGTTTGTCGGTCAAAACGAGCAATTTGAAGACTTAATTCTGAGCTCTTGGGAATTGCGATGGGCATTTTTAGACATTTTATTGACAAAACGATTCATCAGTTCATCATTAAAATACTCGTCCATTCACCCCTCCGCACAGTTGGCATCCATCCATCCACCACTCATTAGTAGTTAATGTCCATTTATCTTCTATTAGGCTGATTCAGAGCGTATTGATGACTGTCAGAGCTATAGAACGAATGAAGGCTTTAAGATGCTAAGGAAGGGTCCTGGCCTCTCTGTCAGCCCTCTGACCCTCCCCTCCTCCCCCTTCTAATGTTTGAGGCCCCGGTCACTATGACAACAAAGGAGAAACCAGGACTGCATGAACATGTTGGGGGGGCTTTTGAGACCCTTTTGCTTTCCTTAGTTGAGTTTCTGCGTAGTTTCAGTCGTCTTGAGTCCGGAAGGATTAGAGCTTATTCACTTATCTGGAGAGAGTTAGACTCCCCCCCCCCCCCCCCCCCCCCGCCTCCCCCCAAGACCAGAAATACTGATGTGAGGAAAGCAAACAGCAAAGACAGAAGCTTTAGACACTCTGAGAAGGTGCAACCTAAAATTTAAAACTCTGATTCAATATATAAATTTGGCATGAATGTATGTATAAAACCCCTAAACCGAAAGTGTCACTGACCTGTGCACCCGTAGAGTTTGGTAGGAGTCATTCTTCCAAGAGCCATGGTTTCAGACCCTAACTGTAAATATTTTGAATATATAAGGATTTTAACTGACAGCAGGAGTTTTTAACATACTCGGACGTTGGCGTAGTCAGTTTCATTCCCCGCCATTCAGACAGGATTATGTGTAATAAACATCGTCATGGGCTAATTAGCTTTTTACAGCGCATACAGAAGTTAGATAAGTCGTACTGTCTGTTCGTTGGGACTGTTAATTCTGCCGCCCAAACACCACATGTTGCTCCTGCTGCCATTAGCTCAAGTCTTCCGTCATATTGACACTGATGCAATGGTTGAATTATTCAGTAGGCGGCATACTGAAACACACTTGAAACTCCGTTTGAAAGTGCATGAACTGAATGACCAAGTAGGATCAATGGACAGAGCATTTCAAGCCTCATTTTCAGCATTTCCCACAATGGATTTTAGCTAATTTTCTTTTCTTGTTAAAGCTGTAGCACCTTAGAAAGCTGACGGAAAGCTTGCTAAGCTTTAAAAAAGTAAGTAAATGTATTGAGAGATGCTGGTGTTATAATTACTTGTTGCTGTACAGTAGAATTCTTGTCAATGTATTTTGTATTTTCAGAGTTTTTACACACCATAATAACATATTGCAGTACCAGATTTGTCTTAGTCAGTTATTATGAGTCTAAGTAGGGATCAGCCTGAGTTTGTGTGTGCTAATTAACGTGCGGTAATCACAGTTAAATCGCAGTAGTAGCCTTGTAGGCTCTCAGTAAACTTGGCAGGTTGGCAAATGACTTGGCATGAGCCAAGTAGAAATGTGTCTGGCCGGCATGCCTGCTGTCCGCCCTTCTTTCACCTTATTAGCCATCCTCGCCACTAATTCTCAACAAGGACAGGCCCCCCCCCCCCCCCAGGTTTTTATATCTTCAATGTGTCAACAGTGTCAATGGAAACTTACCAACAAATTGCAGCTCTCACTACGTCACTTGCATATTTGCATTCTTGACATACTTTCTCTTGAGTACTTCAGTCGTGTCTTTGTGACTTTGCAGACAAGTATGAAACTCCAGAGCAGGACGCACCCGTTAGTCGGATTTCCTCATATCCTGTGACTCGCTGTGATGATGTTTTTAGATCACAACTGGTGGTGTTGTGCGTGTGAGTTAGTGCACCATGACCTCATCATCATGTGTCCTGTTGGCTATTGTTCTGTACACAACACTCAACAATTCACCATCTATGGGACAAACTGGTATCACAGTCCAACTGTGGCTGTTATAGTGTCAATATTTACCAGCAGTCTTGTGAGAGTGAGGTAGTGAACAAGTATGTGTGTCAGCTCTTGTGCCTTCTACATTAGTTTCTTATTTCTCACCAGTATATTCTGTATTTATGTGCACTGTTTAGATTTAAACAGCCTCTGCTACAGTACCACAGCAAGTTCAACCTGTCTCCTCTCCTCTGTGTTTCTCCCTCGAGGTATTATCCACAGTTATGAACTTTTAGTTATTCCTAAGGCTGATAAGATGTGTGGCGACAGTAGCCTTTGTTGCTGTCAGGAAAAATACCAGCATGTTAGAAGCCATTTTACATCTCAAATGAAAAGAGACCCTTTTCTTCTGCTGCCTCATGCCTCGCCGGCCGAATGCCTCGAGCCCCGTTTATGCTGCTTGAATGGGCTTAATGAATGGCCTCTCCTGGTTCTCGCTGTGTGGGCCACCATGGTATTGTGGGATATTTGTATGTTTCAGTCAACTGTATATCATCTCTGTTTTGCCTCTGTCATAGTCGTTTTGTGGTTTGGACGTAGAAAAATTCCTTAAAGGCACCCTTGTGTGCAGAATGAAAACACATTGACCAATATATTAAACCAAAATAAGATACAGATCTGAGCTTGAGGCTTGGATTTGACTCCATGAAGACTTGATATGAAACCTTAAAGCAAAAATATTCAAGTCTCAATATTTGAGACTTGACTTGGATTTGTCTAAAAAGACTTTAGACTTGCTATTACGAGACTTGAGACTTAATTTGGACTTCTCTCGAACGACTTGAGTCTTGCTATTACAAGATTTGTTCTAGACTTGTTCTTAAGGACTTGAGATTCGACTTGAGAGTAGACTTGGGAGTTGTCTCGAATGAAAAAACCTGACTTGTGACTTATATTATAAAAATTGAGACTCACAAGAATGACTTGAGACTTGACTTGTACTTTTCTCAAATGACTTAAAACCTAACTTGTGCTTGTCCTTAAAGACTAAAGAATTGTTTAGAGATTTGACTTGAGACTTCAAACATGGCTTGAACTTGTCTCAGTGACTTTAGACTTGTTTTAACAAGTTGAGGCTTGACTCAAATGACCTGAGACTTGACTCGGACTTGTCCTTAAGGACTTGAGACTTGACTTATGTCTTTACGTTGTCACAAGACTTGAGGTTTTACTTCGGCTTGTCTTGAAGAATGAGTTGAGAATGACTTGTGGCCCCCCAAAACACCTTTGATGAAAATAAAAAATATAATTGAGAATAGCTGTTTAAACATGTATTAAAACATCTTTGTGAGTCTCACACTGTTATTTCTCTCTCTCAGAGCGAGTGACCCCCCTGAGCTGCCACCATGGCCCTGGTTCAGGCTCTGCCCATATCTGCTGAGCCCCACAACCCAGGCCTCAGTGGAGGAGCCCGCAGACGACGCCCGTCCGGCTCCTCTCCCCCCATCAACGCACCACCCTCCAGTCTGGATCCTATGGGTTCTGTCAGCAGCCTCATCGCCACCCGCCCAGGCCCCTACCAGGACCCTCGCTCTGGTGTCGAGCTGGGAGCCAGAGTCCGACGGCCCACTCCGGGCACCTCCTGCCTGAGCTCCGAGTCGCCCCAGGACCCTTTACTGCAGAGACGCACTCCTCCGGTGAAGAAACAGAGCTCCACCACGTCCAGCAGGGGGCTGGAGAAGGAGAGTGGGAACGCGAACTACACCTATCTGAATGAGGACTATGTAGGTGACTGGAATGACAACCTTGTAACTGCTTCTAGCCCAGGAAGCGATGCAGACGACACTAAAGGATCAGGGTTGAATGGGAACATGGGGGGACCTCCTCCAAAACTGATCCCTGTGTCAGGAAAACTTGAGAAGGTGAGTCTTTGAATACAATATTTTGTGTTTACTGTTAGGCTGGGTGATTCAAATTTCATTTTATAGATAAAATAAGCAGATACAAATCCAGTACTACCATAAAGAAATCTACTTACTGATGTGCAACATTGCCCATAATTGATTAATACAACCAGAGATATTATAATTTTAGGGTATATAAATAAACTTCTCTTGGTTATATAAACCTCAAAGTCCATTTAAGAACTTTTTTGATCATATCACATGAACTTCATCCACAGATGGAGTTTGCTCAGTGAAGGTTCAAAGTTCATTATTGTGGAAACTACTTGACAAAACAGTCTCACCTCAAGGCCTACTTAGTAGGTGTTCTAGACCTTTCAATCATATTACATGATCTTCATCAGCAGATTGATTTTGACCTGACTTGACTTTAAAGATTGGCGTACTCAGTATGGCGAAATCTGACATTGTTTTATATGTATTCTATTATTATTTTGAATATTTATCATCATGTTGCCCATCAATAGTTTACTTGAATGTTGTTTTTTTTTAACTTTTCTTAACAATACCTCACAATTTTTTTGATTTTTGAGTAAACATTTCATAACATTAGCAGGAGGATCTACTGTAGTAAATCAGACAGGAGTGATGTCAACTTTCAGGCACTTGAATTTAAACACTCCTGTTGAAAATCTTGCTTGCCTCTCACTCTTTGTTCTGTCCTGTTTTCTCATCTAGAATATGGAGAAAACAGTGCTGCGGCCCACTGCCTTCAAACCTGTCATTCCCAAGAGCCGTACCTCCATGCAATACCTCTCCCCTCGCCATTGTGCCAACGCATCAGAAAGCCAAAACAATCTGAACCTGCTCAGCCCCACACACAGGGATGTGTCGCCATCTTGTTCTGAGAAACGCAGCTCGTACAGCGGGGGGCGTAACGGCGGTGGAGGCAGCAGCCAATCCTGCTCGCTGTCCGACTCGGGCCGCAACTCCCTCTCCAGCCTGCCGCCTTACAGCAGCGCCGGCTACAGCCTGGCGTCAGGAGAGGCCCCTGCTGGCCATCTGGAGCCCATGAAGAGCGCTCCGCCGGTCACCGCACACGGACACTCGAACTCAGACAGCGGGCGCTCATCTTCCAGTAAGAGTACAGGCTCCGGGTCAATAAGCGGGCGAGGACAGCCCCTGTCTGACAGCGGGTCTAGCGGGCGCTCACCTGGCCCGGTGGAGGGATATGAGGGGGTGGTGAGGGACCTGGAGGATAAGCTGAGGGAGAGGGAGCTGGAGCTGCAGCAACTCAGAGACAATCTGGACGAGAATGAGGCTGCAATTTGTCAGGTAGGTCTATTTCTGTCACTCTTTCCTGTTCTTTAGGTGTATTAAAAATGGGTGTACTTCGACCTCTTGCCACATATTGCAATGCCTCGTGTTTCAGGTTTATGAGGAGAAACAGAAGCGCTTTGAGCTGGAGTTGGAGGAGCTGAGGCAGGGTTGCGCCACCAGGATGCAGGTGGCCTCTCAGAAGGCCCAACGAGCCCAGCAGGTGCTTCAGTTGCAGGTCAGAACCTTTAACAACAACCTTGGTGTGATTTTACCTTACAGCATGCATATACCAAGTATTTTTCTACAAATGCAGTAAAGGCAAACTAGAACATACTGATAATCACTTTCATACAAAGCAGTCAGTACTTGTTGAAGTCACACAAGTTAATTTTTAAAAAGTCACATAATGTGTAGAAAACAGTAGAAGTTATGAACAAATGTTAAATGTCAATGTTACAATATATTCCAGGTTATAACATTAATTTAATGGTATTTTAGGCTAAAATTTATATACAGTTTTACCCCTCTCTGATTATCATGAGACTATTAATTTTATCCACCTTCCTACTAAGGGTTGCACAGACTAGTTGAGTTCACGCCTGTAAGTCAACTCTGTCAGCTTGATGTTGAGTAGTCGTTTGCTACATGATGACAGTCAACATGGCAGCCATAAAGAAGACATGAAAATAGGAGCTAATGGCTACCAATGAGCCTTTTCATGTTAGACATTTCGACATGTCACAGTAGGAAAAGTACATGTGTATATAATAAAATAAATAACGGTTGATAACTCATGCATGGCTCGCTGTCATGGTTTACTGGGACACCTGAATGCAACATGAAAGTAACACCTGAGCTTTTCCTCCTATGACGAGTCAAAATATCTTCTGTGAAAAAGACATATTATGACCTCACCCCAGGAAGTGCTTAGGTCAACATGGCTAATGCCGGCTGTATCGTGGCTGCAGGTTTATCAGCTCCAGCAGGAGAAGAAGAAGCTGCAGGAGGACTTTGCTCAGCTTCTGAAGGAGAGGGAGCAGCTGGAGGAGCGCTGCACCTCCTATGAGCATGAGAAGATCCAGCTGGGACCTCGTCTGGAGGAGACTAAGTGGGAGGTGAGCAGCACTGCAGACTAATGCAACAACGGTATGCAGTGACATTATTTAAAACTGACCAAAGTGTTCAAATCAAGCATTATATAATACCATAATGACAACAATAAACAGATAAACTTATCTCAACTTAACTTTATCATTTCCTGCTCCTCTCTAAACTCAGTATCACATATTGCTTTAAGCACTGCACATATTACACCATAAGTTTTTATGTAAGAGGATCAATGGCAGTTTATCCATAATATATTTATAGATTTGTTTATTCACTTAATTAGAAGAAACAGAATTCAACATGATTATTATTTCTTGCACAGTTGATGCAGGATGTGAAAATGTAGCTGTAAAGATTTTGTGGATGGTGACCAAAAGTTAAAACCCTCATTACAGTCTGACAGACACATAATTATAGTTCATTTGTTCATATGACAGCAGGAATGCAGACATTAACTCAAAAGAATCAGTCGTCCTCAATCATGCAGACGAACCAAACAGGCTGCCTCTGTAGCCTTTTATAAGCTTCAGACACAGATCAATGAGATAATTAATCGTGCCACCAGGAAATCATTTCTACACATCTAAAGGCCTCGCACAGTCACAGCACAGTGTTTGATCCCTGAGATTAACTGATCATTGTTGTCTTTTTCATACAGGGAGGAAACATGAGTTTCAATTCGCAGCTGCTTTAATTATTCAGCTGTTGTTACAGACTCCTGCTGATCTCTTCAGTCACTGTGTTGAACAATAAAAACATGTTCAGCTGAGGTTTTGTAGAACAGACCGGAGTGTGAGGCATACGCAGCTAGATGATGGTTTAAGTTGAGCCTGAACACCAAAACCTCCTTTCACATCTTTATTGGAAGTTTCTTGTAGTTTAACCTGACAATGACATGTTGTCATGTGACGCTCAGTAAAGATTTTAATTATCTTTAGATCTGAAACAAGAAGTCAATATTGTCATACAATTAATCAATTTTGATAAATGATTGTTTATTTACTGTATTTTCTAATGCAAAAAATAACGATCAGCTTCTCAAAATGTGAATATTCTGTTTTTCTTTGTCTTCTATGATTGTAAGTTGAACATCTTTGTGTTTTGGACTGTTGGTTGGACAGAAAAAGACATTTAAATTTATCTACTTGGGCTCTTGGAGACAGATGGACATTTAATAGATCAAACAATTAACTGATTATTTGAGAAAATAATTGGGTAGATTAATGAATAATGAAAATAATTGTCATTGCAGCCTGATTTTTATTTCATTTCTTCTAATTATTGATGAGCCTGTGCACCAAAAAAATAGCTTTGCTTTTCTTAACTGAATGTGTGAATATGCACCCTGAGTAGTGCTGTTCCTCTCTCCTCAGGTCTGCCAGAAGTCGGGGGAAATCTCCTTGTTGAAACAGCAGTTGAAGGAGGTGCAGGGAGAGTTAGCCCAGCGTGTAGGGGAGATCGTTTCGCTGCGGGGTCAACTCAGAGAGACTCGTGGTGAGCTGACAAACACCCAGGTCCTTCTTCAGGAGGCAAACGGCACAACTCGCACACGAACGCTGGAGCTGGAGGTGTGTGAAAACGAGCTTCAGCGCCGCAAGAGCGAAGCGGAGCTGCTCAGAGAGAAGGTAGGACGCCTTGAGGGAGAGTTGGTTCATCTCAGAGATGCTTTGGCCAATCAGGGTCCAGGAAACAGACAGTGTCAGGTGTTCCAGGAGGCGGAGGAGCAGCTGCTAGCCTATGAGAGTGATGAGGCGAAAGCTCAGCGGCAGAGCAACACTGACGCTCTGCAGAACATGAAGGTGCAGATGGACAGGATGAGGACGGAGCTGGCCTTCGAGCGCCAGCGGGCCGAGCAGCAGTCGGGAAGCTTTGAGGAGGAGCGCAGGATATGGCAGGAGGAGAAGGACAAAGTCATCCGCTACCAGAAACAGCTGCAGCAGAACTATGTGCAGATGTATCGCAGGAACCGAGAGCTGGAGCAGCTCCTGCAGGAGCTCAGTCACGAACTGGAGAGCAGAGAGGAGGACGAGGGCAGCGGCAACGAGATCAACTTTGACGAGATTGCCGCCACAGAAATTTGACCCTCGTATCTCTCCATCTTTTTGATTTGCACTACTGTCTACTAAAGTCTCTTTTTTTTTTTTTCACTTACACGTCATAGATGTGGTGTCTAACGTGCTGTCTGGATAAAAAACAGTCTGTTGAGATGACAAACACGCAGATTGGTATCACAAATGTAAAAAGAACACCCGCAGTGTAAAATCAGCTTCACTTTGGTTCTGCCTCATTGGTCTTTTCTCCAAGGAGTCCCACTTGGAAGCCAATGACCTCTATTAGTCGTTAGTAGGCCATCTCAGTCCTCTGCCCCTCCATTAATGTCTGTCTTAGTGTTTGCACTAATAAGGAATCAGCCTCCTGGTCCTCCTTCCCAGTTTTAGGCCTTTTGTGGGAGATTTGTTGTGTATGAGTACCTTCACTCAACCTTTCAAGATCCTCCTCTTCTGTGTTATGACTCCACCTTCCCTGCTGGGTTTAACGCTACACTCCTACTCTGTGTTAGCAGTCAGCTCTCATTAGTACCGTTAATTTAGATGGAGCCCACGCTGTTGTCAGTAAACGTGGGATACCAGACTTTCAGTTAACTATGATGAGTGTGAGTGAATCGGAGCGGGGTGCTAATGACGGTGGATGCATTATGGGTGACGTTATGACCAAGGAACAGTAGAAGGCTCTTCTGTTTTTACAGTACTTTGTTCATTATCGGTTGTCCTGTAGTTCTGGTTGGAGTCCTCTAAAAAATCAAAATTTCCAACCATATTTGGCACAGATGTGATGTTTTCTTAACTGTGAGAGCAGACAGAATGAAATATTTCTGGAGTCTGATATTCAGTCCTGTTTGTGTCTGAACAGGGAAACAAAGTTTAAGCCTCATTAAACTGTATTAAAGGTGGAAAAATGATCATGAACATCTGTACAGTCTAATGTAATTAAACACAATAACAGCTGGAACAAATGCTACCTTAACACCTTACATCCAGTGCACATATAAGCCATATCGGCTTCCCCTTCCTGCACACACACACAAAAAGTTGGTATAGTTTCATTTTACAGGTCAATTTTATATTAATTTCCTGGAAATTTTAACGGTTAAATCTTTAGGACATTTTACAGAGAGAGTGGTGCAATTTGGTAGAAATGATTATAAACAAAAATTGAAAAAAGTGTTGAGTTGTTTTAGTTTCATCGTATTTGGGTTCATAAATAACCCTAACTCATAAATAATTGTTAATTTGCAAGAACTCTAATAAATGAGACTCTTTAACTCTTTAACAGACAGAAAATACTTAGTTTTGAGTGTGTAGTCTTGTTTGTCAAACTACATATTAGCATATAAAGTTGTTACTTGAAAACTATAATTACTTTCAAAGAAATGTCTTATGAATTAGGCAGAATTGGCCGCCCACCAAGAGCCTGGTTCTGATAAATGTTTCTTCCCGGTAAAGGGGACTTTTTCCTTGCTGTTATCGCCAAGTGCTTGCTCATGGGGGAATGTCTGGGAACGGTTAAATAACTAGCAAATTATAAATTAAATTACAAAAAAAAAACCTTAAATTTCCAGGAAATTAGTATAAAATTAAAGAATCTGTAAAATTAAGTATTCCCAAAAAGCTTCGTCAAACTGTTGTCTGATTGAATTACATCACTTTTCCTGTCATGTAGAAGAGGGTGATGTGGATAAAATCTTCTGACATGATATATGGCAGCATTAATATACTGTATATTGTGATTAAGATGTTATTTAAGGATAAAATAAAGTCTGTTTTTGGTTAATACAGCAAATTAAATATCCAGCAAATGAAGAAACTTGATCACATTGATGCCAAAATCATGTTGCCATAAAGCAGTCCGGATTTCTGTCACTGCTCCCTTTTAAAACTTCTACTTAATTACGATCAGAAACGTACAACACTTTGAACCCTAATTAGCTCCTCATGTACCTGGTCAGGTGTCTGACGAAGAGCCGAACGAGGCTTAAAACATTGTACAGAGTTACAGTTTTTTAGGATTAAGCTGTAGAACAAGAAAGATGTGTGGACAGTTGGTCCGACTTACCCAGAGATATTAAAAGGGATAACTACCACTTCATAAACGGTATGACAAATGTGCATCATCTCATGGTATATATATCCAACCCTTCGCTGTTGGAAGTAATGAAATGTACATACAATTTCAGAAAAGTGTCGTTACTAAAGCACAACCACGACTGTTCTTGTATCTGATATTTAGAGAAAATACTGTTTCTCTTTGATTGCTGTGATGCATTACTGAGATGTGTGTATTACATCACTAAAAGAGGGAAAATCATGCACTGAATGATAGGTGTTTTGGTGTAAAGTCAAACTACTCCATTTCCAACAATCTTTTAAAAGGATAGGATGTGTTTGATGTGTATTTACTTCCCTGTACAGTTCAAAGGCACACTCATTACCCACCAGAAGACACTTTTTCTTCTATTACTGCTGATTGAATCATCATCCACTGTAAATAACCCCCTAGATACTGACAAATCATACATGATAAAGTGTAAGTTTTCTTCCAGAGATGTCTGTTAATCTCAAAAAAATAAAAAACATAGCCACTGTGAATAGACCAAAGCAATGTCGCACATTATATTTTGCTCCTCCAGTACAGTTCCTGTATATTAACGTACGTGTGGATGTTTGTTCTGGTTCCTCAGTATAATTTTATAATCCACAATATTTGTATGAAGACATTAAATGTATATTTTCATGCTGTACATTTCTTGAACAAACCTACTATGTTTTTAATTAAAAAAAGACAAAATGTAATAGCTGTGTCATTTCGTATTATGAACACTTGAGATTTTTCTGGCCAGAGTTCAGCTGCTTCCCAAGTCAGCAAATCTTATAGTGGTTTAATTTTCTCCTTTAATTTAATTGTTGCACCAAATTATATACATTTGAAGGCTTTTTAGTGTATATTTGCCTTTGAGTTGTTGCAGAAATAAGTTTATTTTTGTCAGGTTTAGTATACTCACCAGGGACATAAAATAACAGTTTTATTTGAGCTGGCGTTTAATTCTTACCAATGGCAACCTGGATTATTTATTCTACAGTAATCATCTCATTTTACATATATAGGTGATGTTTTAAATTTGGTGGTTTGTGGGACATCAGGATTATTCAAACTGTCTCTCTGCTGCCGAGTACAGAAATGTCACATGTCTGCCCTCTTCAGGTCAAAAGTATGTTTTCAAGCCAACGTGACAACTATTTTATATGTTCAGGGCTTTTAAAGGCACTCAAGCTACAGTTTGCAGTTTGTCAGCCAGCACATTTTAAAAATTCAGATGCACAGACATACACTGTTGATCCATGACTTATCTACTTATGTGTAGTTTAAGAATTTACACAGTTAATACGACACAACATGTAAAAAGAAAATCATGTCCTTGTCAATTGTTGGCTCCTGGTTTGTGATAAAGTGATATACTAAGGCACCAGGGGCACCATTTTCCATGATATGAGGCTTTGTGGGCACAAAAATTTAATGAACTGTAAATGTTGGTTTACTATGAGTATTTTTGGGATAATATTCCTCTTATAAACTCACTGTGTTCATGTGCTTAATCCTCAAGTCCTGTGACCTGCTGCCTTAAGGCCACTTTTTGTTGTCCAGTCCAAGTCATGAGTCCTAACTTTAATTTAAATGGCAAAATCACGCACCTGATGTCAGAGCACATCTGCTGTCTCACTGTTAATCACAGTGGCTGACAATCACAGGGCATTTTTCTATTTTAAGGATTTTCAGGAGTGTTTTCAGTGTCTTTTCAAAGGTCTTTGGGGACTCTGACCACAAACACCATGGGGTCTTTGGCCTTATTGCTGAAGGCTTTTCGGATGATGTCGACAGCATGCTGATGGGTAACTCCATGCAGCGAGACTCCGTCCACAGACACCAACTCAAATCCAGCCTGGAGAAACAGAGTGATATGGTACATGAGGTTCAAGTCAGACACGGTAACAGATACAAACCTGCGTACATCTTCTCTACTTCTGTGTGTGTGTCAATTACTGTCGCGTTACCTTGAGCACTTCACAGGTGGAGGCAGCTCCTCCAGGAAAGATCTTCTCAATCTTCACCACCGGTTGGATCTTTGACTCCATCCCTCCAGATATGCTGATGCCTAAAGTAAACATTTTAGGCATAATATGAAATTAAACACCTATTTAATGTACTGTAACTACCATTCCCTTTATTTAGAACATACATTTTGATAGTTTTGGTTTGATTTGCCCAGGTTTTGAGAAATCTATCTTTGAAATTTCCACATCAGCACTGAAAATCCACATTTAAAAAAGTGTCTTTCCAGAAACGGTGTCCCTGATAATCCACAGATCTCAATGTGAACAGGTTTAGTAGGAATTTACTCTGTACAAAGTAGTTCCAGTTCAAAGTCTTCTGTGGACTTTCCTGAATAATCGTGACATTTTTAGAAAGACACAATGCTGCTGAAATTATTTCAATGTAATTTTTCAGTGCTGTGAAAAACCACACTGAGAATATAAAACTATCTGCATGTTTACATTCCTCTTGAGGTAAGTAAAAAAATATATTTTGTAGCTTAAATATTGACAAATTGTATCAATTTATAATATGATTCTGACTGCCAAAAATGTAATCAAACCTAATCAAACTCATTTACCCAGGGACTGTTTGGTCTTTGAGATGCTGACAGCCTTGAGTTCATACTCCTGTTCAGGGTCGGAGCCGTTGACTCCGTTCTCAGAGGAAGCCTGATGGCCGTTCACGTGTCCACTTCTAACTTGGTCTGAACTTGAACTGAACACCTGCGACAACAACGGTCGACTCCTGCGTGGGGCGCTCTGCAGCGTGAACACAGCTTCTTTACTTCTGTCACCACTTTTCTCATTTTTGCCTTTTGAGTGGCCGTTTTTAAACGGGGTCCTTCCTCTGTCTGAGGCTGTGTTCCCCTTGTCTGAAGTCGAGTGCAGTGAAACCTCGTCAAAGTGGACGGAGCGGATCGTGCCGATGTCTGTCCGGAGAGGAGGGCGGGAGTCATCGCTGCGGGCGAGTAACCAGTTGGGGAGCATGGGGCTGGCAGAGGAGGGTTTGACGTCTCTGGGGTCTGTGTTATATCCGTCCACAGGTATGTCCAGCAGCGGGGTGAAAGATCTGGAGGTGTGGGGCCTCTCCCTGGACACTCGTGGCCCAGACAGACTGAGCTTCTCCAGCTCTCCCAGTAGGTGGCTCTCCTTCTCCACCTCCTCAGCACTGTGGAGCTCAAAGCCTCCCCTGTAATCTGGAAGGAGCATACCGGTCATAATCAGCAGCTTTTTTCATGTTCTGTTCACTTAAAAACACAAGCTGTGGGTTCAAAGAGCTCACGACATAATGGGATGTATGGAGAAAGCAAAAACAGATGGAAAATCATACATGATGAAAATAAAAATACTCATAGTAAACTGATATTGAATTAAAAATCATGAGATACTATGTCAACATTTTGAACAAGTTGAAATCATGCGATACTAAATTTTTATAGTATTTATATTTTTTAATGTATTTTTTTTTCTTTTCTTGGCAGATATGGGAAGGCATCTACCTCAGAACACATGTTGCTCCCTTGTTAATCAAATTTTTTGCACATTTTTTGCCTTGATTGGATGGTGGGCAGTGAAGAGGCAGACAGGAAGCAAGGAGAATGGAGCTGGGGACGTTGCAGTTATGTGGCATGTTTAGTAACCATTTGGCTACTGGGACGCTCCACTGATAATCAATTTTAAGAAAAAATACTACACAACATCTACATACTACATAATCATCTAAACCACCTTTTTAAACCATAAGATGTGATTGTTGTAAATTAATGTGTTTTTATGTAACTTTGTGACACCTATTGTACATTTCCATTTTGGTTAGGTCTCCCTTGTAAGAAGAGATAATGTGTATCAAGAGACTTCCTGCTTAAGTGAAGGTTAAATAAAAATAAAACAAAATAAATAGACCTAAGAAAATCTGAGATTTTTATTTTTCAAGGCTCATTACATGCAACATTTATATCTAAAAGGACGTGAAAGGTACCAACCTGGGATGGGAGTGATAAGGCGTCGTTTGGGTGCTCGACCAGACATGGGAGAGCGAAGAGGAGGAGTTCGGACTACAATACAAAAAAGAGAGGAATGAGGAAAAATTTACAGAACGCAGCATGACTGGAACAACAAAGAACTGATTTGTGTTGTATGTTTGTTAAAGTTACTGTGACAAATTCATCTTTTTTTTGCACATGATCGCACTGATTCTAAACAAATTTTGCACGTATCAAACACACCTGAGCGATACTTGAGGATATCGTAGGCCTCCACTTCAACAGGCGTCACCATGTTATTGAATACAGCCAGGTCAGAGGGAGCAAGCAGCATTCTGTGAAACATGGAAAAACGCTGAGTCATTTTTCCTTATTGTGTTACATTACAAAACGTTTTTAATTAGTCTTCTGTATCTTTTTGTGTAACATTTGGGTCTGAGATGATTATCCTGAGAAATCCTTAATCCCCTTCTGGCAGCTTTTGTAATTCCACTGTTTTCCACTTCAGACTGCCACCTTCACACACACACAGCGGATTTGGATTTAAATATGGGCTATTGAATAGAGTTTACCCACTTTTATATGCAACCACAAAATAAAACTTCATGATATAAATGTGTGTGTGTATATATATCAGCAGCAATATCAAGTTGATGTTAGATATATGAAGAAACTGTCTTTAAATCAATCAATCAATAGTATCAAAGTAGGTTTTTGAAAACTTAAGTTAGGTCTGTTAGTCGTTAAGTTTAAAATCATTCCCCGTTTTGTTACCCTCTCTCTTGCTTACCTGATCTCCCTCAACAGGAGCAGTTTTTCAGGCCTGTCCAGCACAGCCAGCAGGTGGCGTATCAGGTTCTCCACTGACCGTTCAGCCACATACTGTACGAGTAACAATCAAATCAGCCATTTATTACACAGATGACAGTGACTGATGACTAGTTACTTAAACTTGTGAAATGTTCTAAAGTGAGATAAATACTATAAACATAAAGACTCCTTCATGGGGCAGTAAAAGCTGAATTTCAACAGATTCCAACACTTACAGGGAAGTTAAGGCTTATCATACTGCGATAAACAGATTAATAGACTTCAAATATGTATAATTTAACAGTCCTTTAAAAGAAAAGGCTGGTGATATCCTATATTTTTCTTATCATCAACAAATCACATGAAAAGACCAAAACCAACAACTGTGTGTTAGTCCGTCGGTCAATACTTCCAACGTCTGTGGCACTCAACCCTAAGCTAGTTAGTTCCTACTGAACATAAAACATAAATCTTCAAAACAGCTCACAGATATATAGTTTCAATTTTTAATTCTTTGACAGGGGTAAATGAGTGCATTTATTGGGATTGATTTTCAGCAGCAGGTTTGCTGCTCTACTGAATATTTGGCTCATTAACACACATTTAGTAGTTTTCGGACAACAATGAAGCTCCATGGCACAAAGGAAAAAGATATCAGGTTTCCTAGCAACTATTTTGATGATTTGATTTGATGATTAATTGCTTTGAGTTAGTTTTTTAAGAAAAATATGCCAAAATTATCTGGTACCAGCTTCTGAAATGTGAAAATTTTCTTCTATGATAGTAAATGGAATATCTTTGGGTTGTGGACTGTTGGTCAGGACAATATAAGACATTTGAGGTTGCATCTCAGGCTTTGGGAAACAGTGATCGACATTTTTCACCATTTCTGACATTTTACAGACCATCGTACTTGTTCATAGGATCAATTAATTTATGGTTTTGGTCTTTTCATGGAACTTTTTGATCACCAGTCACCATCCTTTAAGATGATACAGACGATATGGAAACCATGTCTGTGGCAACATCTAAAAACTACACCGTCTCAGTCTGTCTACAGCTGTAAACAAAGCCTCTTACCCTCTGGCACATGCTCATCACGGCAGCCACCTCCTCCTCTGTCAGCAGCCTGCAGGCCATGCCCTCCACCACTCCAAGCATCTCTGAATTTGGCATCGCACTGAGCTGTCGTCCCTCTGGAGACATTACAGGAGAGATTCAGAGCTGGATCATATGACACATGTGACCTGGACCACTTAGTCTTCAAGTTTTAATATTATACTAATATAAGTAAATTAAATCACCCAGAGAGGAAAAATTATTTAAATCATTTGAGGATGCAAACATACAACTACCTTTGCTGGCCTTGTCTATGGACGGGGACTTAGAGCGCCCCCTGGAAGGGTCTTTCTTGCGTCCACCCCTGAACAGCAAGTTGACGAAGGTCTTTGAGCGCTGTAGGGTGCTCTTCTCCTCGGGGTCCTTCCATTTCTGCTTCTTCCCTTTCTCCTGCTTGATCTCTATGTTTGGGTAGCAACAGCAGGTCATTTATGTAATTCATGAACTTTCTAGTACGCTCATCCACTTTCACGCAGCCTCACCTGCCACAGTGACTTGGCTCTGTGAGCGGCTGATGGGTCGGCTGGGTCTGCTGAGAGCCAGCAGCACGGCGGTCTTTGGGGACTCTTTCCTCCCCCTGCCCTCCTCTCCACGGATCACCGTGTCTTTGAGCAGAGTGGTGCGTCCCAGGCTGCGAGTGGTGTCTGCGCCCGTCCTTTGAGAAGGAAGGTCCGTCTGGATGGCGGTCTCAGTGCGTTCGGACTCAGATCTGGACAAACAAACCACCATGATCATGTCTGGTCTAGTCTGTAAGTGTACACATGTTGCTTTTAAAACCTGAAGTGTCTGCACTGTAAACAGACTATTCTAAAAGGCCCTAGAAAGTGAAACATTCTGTAAAATTCTATGTTGTATAGGCCTAATATTTCTTGACGAATCACCCAAAAATGGGGAAATCGAAGTAAAAATATAAACCAGCTGACCCTGACCTCTGGTCCTCAGTGGAGATGCAGACGTCCACCATATCTGAGCCAAATGACAGGCTGGGGGGGAACATGACCTGAGAGAGGCCGCTCAGAGAGCTGACCGGAGTCCCAGATGACAGAGAAGAGGCTGAGGAGTTTGAGTCTGAACCCTGGGAAGAAGATTTCTGAGTGCCATTGGCCACTAAGGAAGAAAACAAGAGATTATCCAACTCTAATTTATCTAAATATATTAATGAGTGTCCCGTGTTCTTCACATATTTACAGATAGACCATCAAAGACTAAAAACACAAACAGAAAGACATATTTTTATCTAAAGACTCCAAAGTCTTGCAACTTTCCAGATAATGAGACATTTGAAAGACAGATACATACACTTATTGAGCCATCTGTATTCTGCCACCATCTCCTTATAAGCAGGGTATCGTCCTGCTTCCTGTGAAGATATGGCCACAGATATGCAAATGAGATACAGCAGAGACCTTGAAACTTTTATGGGATCACTATATTTGATAAAGAGTAACCCTAGAACCACACAGAGACCCACAAGCTTAAAACTCTTATCCTTTTCAAACAGAAACACATTTCTCTTCCTGACTTTCTAGTAACCTTCGATAGATGGGATGCTTTCTAATTCTAGTGTTTCAGTTTCCACGGGGCAAAGACGAGGGATCCCGAAACTAAACTTGCACAAAACACATCTCTATGCTTTGATCAGCACCTGATCCCAGCTGCCTGGTGAATAATGCACACGGCCTGGCTATTTTTCACAGCGCGAAACCCAAGCTCCTACAAGTAAAGTGAGCGAGGAATATTACGACTGCATGCCAGCTGTCGGCTCTGCCACACACACACACACACACACACACACAGAAACACACAAACACACACACATGAACTGCTGCTACATCGACTGTGTGGTGACGCCCCTCATGGAGTGTGTAGTTGGTTTTCGTGGGTGACCGAATTAAAGATGAAAGGTAGGAAGCAGGTCAGAAAGTTAATGCACGTCAGGTTATTTAACTGAGGCAGCAATGAAAGAAGCAACATGCTTCCTAGTAACAAAGAGTCATTATGGAAGGTGATACACTCTCTTCAGCTTGTCGCTAACACCAAACATCCCCACATTCAACTGGAGACAACTTTACTTCTACTGACAATGTTATATAAGATAAAGGCTCCTAGTATCTTTTCATCTTTTAAACTAATTCTCCATAACTCACACCTTTACTATATTCTGACAAATGACAAAAGATTATAGAATTTTATTATTTTTCTGTCAAGTCTGTTTACTTTTACTTCCTGGAAAACAGTGTTTGTAAATGACTTTTCTGATCATGAATCATGAAAAACTGGCAGAATGCTGTTTCTTTTAGACACCATGAATATATTCTGTTCATTTTAAATTTAAAAAATTCAATTTGTGACAGCTGAAGGTTATACACAAAACATTTCTGAACAACTTCCTCTCTTTCTCTCTGTATTTACTCCTGCCACATCGCCCTGTTTCAGCTGGAAATACACTAAAAAGTTGTTTTCTAGTAATGTCTCTTAAGTAAGGTGTTAAAAAATGAGCGATACAAGATGTTTTTCTTGATGAGCTTGCATAAATATGTTAAAATTTAGAATCAGTGACCAATGCTACTCAACCAAACAACACAAGTGACGTCTTGCATCTGTTTTCCTCTGTGGCCAAAAGCTGTACATCATCCTCCTCCTCACCTTGATGGTCAGCATGATGTGAGTGTGGCTCTTCAGCACCTCCACAGCATTGCTGTGACTGATGTCCTCAAAGCTCACTCCATTGGCAGCCAGGATCTGGTCCCCCATTTTGATTCCATTCTGCTCAGCCAGACCACCAGGATCCAGTCTAAGACAACAGGGGAAGGAGAAATAATAAACAGCTTAATAAATGCAGTCAAAGAAAATGAATAAAAACATGATCTAGAATCTCCTGTTTTCCACGTCAGATGTACCTACTTTGAGACATAGATGCCCAGACCAAACTCCTTTCCCCCTCGGATGTTGAAGCCCAGGCAGTAGTCGTCAGAGGTGGTGTACAGGTGGACGATCCTTTGGAGGGCGCTTCCTGAGCTGGCCTCCGAAGGTGTCCGTCCGCTCTCCTCCACCACCATACGCCTGTGTATCAAGTCCACCCTGAAAAAAATGCAGAGGACACATTACTGTAGGGCTGCAACTAACGACTATTTTCATTATCAATTAATTGTTTGGTCTATAAAACATCAAAAACAGTGAAAATGTCCAAAAGATATTCAGTTGAATATACTGTAATGTAAGACCACAAAAAACAGCAAAATCTTACATGTAATAACCTGGAACCATCAAATCTTTGGCAATTTGCTTAAAAAATTACTTCAACAATTAATTGATGAAACGTTTGGTCTATAAAACATCAAAAACAGTGAAAATGTCCATCACAATATCGTAGAACACAAGGTGACATCATTAAATGTCTTGTTTGTCCAAAACCCCCAAAATGTTCAATTTATTATAATGTAAGCAGCAAATTCTCACAGTTAACAACCTGGAACCATCAAATCTTTGTCATTTTTGCTTAAAAAAATGACTTAAACAATTAATCAATAATCAAATTAGTTCTCTGTTGAACCACAGTTGCTCATAATTAAATTATTGAATAATGATATTTATTTTTTTACCAAGTAGTCCTATCCTTGGAGTAGCGGATGCCGGGGACTTTGCCAACTCGTCTCACCACCATCCTCAGCCTGTTGCTGCCTGTGAGGACCTTCACGGCGCTGCTCATGGTGATGCTCTCCAGGCTGATGCCGTTCACCTCCACCAGTTTATCACCTACCAGCAGGCCTGCCTCCTCTGTACACATACACAGAGACACGATTAGGCACAAACGCAACACCATAAATCCAACGCGTGACATCCCTGGCTGTATTTCCATATTGTAGTATTCTAGCTTACCTGCTGTACTGTTATCCTCCACTTTGCTGACAAAGATGCTGAGGCCGTGTTCTGAGCCTCCACGCACGCTGAAGCCGAGCTTTCCATCCACACTCTTGTCCACTGTGATTGTATGGAGGTCCTCGCTGTCATCTCCGCCTGTAAATATCACATGATGGTGTGTTAATAAGCTTTCAGTTGTCCACAATTATTTAAATAAGGTCAATCAAGCTTGTATTTGACTGCTCTGCCTTATTTGACCATTCATAACCTACAGTGGTGGTTCTCTACTTTTGGAAAAACCCACCAGGGTCCGACAACCCTCTAAAGATTATTTTAGAGGGTTGTCAGATAGCTGATACGGGTTTGAGAGTCTAGGATAGGGGATGTTGTAAGAATGTAAAGAGGCAATATGTAATTTGTGGCTATATGAATAAAATGGACTTGTTTTAATAAGTAGCAAAACATTTTCATATTATGCAGACATCCCCATGTAATTATTTTACTTCATTTCTCTTTTTTTCTGAGATATTGAGAGTTCTTAAGCTTTTAGGCTTACTTTGATAATTAAAATGACAGATGTGAAAAAGTTATATTTAAGGCTTGTGAGACATTAGTTTCACAAGAACATCAAACTGAATTTTGCCAAATGCACACCTGGTGGATTAGTGCATAAGATAATATTAACCTGAAAACAAAATACAATGAATATATTGTAGTCTATGGATATTGAGTTGGTAGTCCCAGTTTATGTATGTATTCTACCAGTTATTGATTGTGTAATTGTCTCAGGCGTTTGTGTGATTTGACTCCTTTTTGATTGGTTGTTGCAGTCTGGGCTCTGGTATGAAGATGTTTCATGTTGTGAGTTTAATGCTTGATGAAGGTTCACTACCTTCTTTTACATGTTCTCATGAAACAAAAACAAGTAGTACTAGACGCAGAAGTACTACAACGCAGAACTTTAAGTATGTAAGAACCCTGCTTAGCTGGTCTCATCTTTGCTGTTCCCACCTTACCAAATCTAATCCAGGCCCAAATTTCTAAAAGAAATACCAACAATTCTTTGTCTTCTTTGACCTATAAACCAAAATGAGCCAGTGTTTAGTCTACATATTGTAATATGCTCTGTACAAGCAGCCCAACTGCTCCTTACCATCCACAGGAGAGTTGATGAGGATGACCCGGCCCATGGGTGAGGAGGATCGGATTCCCCGCCGGCGCTGCTCCTTCTTCCGTAAGAGGTTGCGTGTAGCCGTGTGTGACCCTTGGGTCCCGGGGGTCTTCTCCCTGCGGGACGGGTCTGACGAGTGAGCCATGGAGGCTGGCAGGGTCCCCTTTCACACACACGCTCCACCGGGGGCTCAGCTCCGGGTGGAGGAGTCTACAGCAGCATACAGCAGAAGGAAGGGGATCCTCAGGCAATTTGTCCTCTGTGTTCCCTGCATACTGAAACTATATGATGTTCAAGTTTGGATAAAGAGAAGATCACAGCTGCGCTGTAAACACACACATGCATTTGGATTATCTATATAATGTGGTATTTGTTTGTAGCTTGCTAGTAGAATGAAATGGACGTATCCAACTAACCGATGCAGGCTGCTTTTTGACATGATAGCTGACCCTTTGGCTTCCTGGAGTCACACTTTGGTCCATTCCTGCCCATGTTGCATCTCTCTCACCTGTCTGAGTCTCAGAGAAAAATGATGAACACTTTCTGTATAAATAATCACATCAGGAACACAAATACAGCATTTTTTTTAACACACCAACATATCTAAAGTACGTATTAAAGATTAATTGTTCATCTTTTGGAAAGCAAATCACATTACATAAATGACATTGATAGACAGGCCCAAAGATATACTGTATTTGTCATTGCAGTGAGGTTAGAAGTAGGATTTAATAGGTTTATTTAGCTCAGGCCTGACCCACTTAGAGTCAGGATGTCACATGGTGTGATACCATGGTTACATGTCACTAAACTTATCCCGTGATAACAGTGTGTCCTCATGTCGTCACCTTGGGGTTCCCCCGGGCCTCAAGTAGCCGTTCAGCACCCTGGACAGCGACACTAAAAAGCGTGCAAAGTTGCGGTTGCGCCGATGCGTGAAATTTACCTTTTAGCGTGCAATTATCAAGACGTAGATTTAATGACGTTTAATTGCGTCATTATTCAATACGTCACTGTATTATATCAACTTCAGTCGGCTACTTATTCCGCAAACAGTGTCTCATACTTGCAATACAGCAACTGTAGAGTTTTTATAAAGTGTGTTGCTTAAGATAACAAACAAACGACAAACAACTTACCACACATCTTACGTTTCAAAACCAGAACACCGCAGACAACAAGCTATGTGTTCTTCTTAAATACTGCCCGACAACAGATACAGAAAGGAAACGCAAGTAACTTGGCGACACCAAAAAGTGTTCCTTGTATGTTAATTCATCCCGTATTCTCTAAATTAACGAAGCTGAGTCGGGTACTCAGCCTAATAGAGTCCATATTGGGCAAACCAGCTCAGCGCACCTGGCTGGGACATTTCTGTCGCGCGTTAGGGCCCGCCCTCAGACCATGTCCATTGGCTGGATTGTTGTTGATTGAGAGTGTTTGATTGGGCAACTATAAAGTAAATCAACTGACAACAAAAGTTAGTCATTCTTATCAGATACTGATACTGATATTTCCAATCTATCCACGCAGAGAACTCACATTTACTAAATGACAGAAGACTCCAACAAATCCACTTTATTTTAAGCAATTATCATGTTTATTGTACATGTTTCACTATAACATTGCGGTTTGAGTTGGTTTACAGCATCAGGTCTGCCTCCTCAGTGGTTTAGACACAGACCGTCATGAACAAACCAACATTATAGTACAGCAATTTAAAAAAAAAAAACCTAACACACTCTGAAGGAGATGAACACAGATGTTACTGATGATTACATGTGGGAGATTTGACAAAATCTCACTGATAAAAAGGTTAATGTATACATTAATGAAATAAGTGTTCAATCTCACGTTCAATCTCAAGTTTTTTTCCAATTTATTGGCCTTTATTTATTTTCTTTGCAGCCTCCAGGATGGATGAGATATGAGCTTTGTCTCCAAATTCCTTCTCCCTGTGCTCCAGTATTACACCCTGAGTAAGAGACAAGAAACACTTATAAATAAAATCACAAATGATCCAGTATGATTATACCTTTTAATGACAAGACTTTTTTGAATTACCTGTTTTTCTGGTCCAATTACATACAAGCCGCCAAGAATGAAACCTTCTCCATGCACGTTGCCCTGGTAACCCTTCTTCTTGACGTTGACCAGGTTTCTCAGCACACCCAGACGCACAAGACCCAGAGCCAGACCCATTCTTCTCTGAGCACGGCCATAGAAAACTCGCTGCAAATTTAAAAAAGAGCAAGATATAAAGAAAGGAAGGACAAAATAGTTCCAAGCTAATGAATAATAAAGATAATAATCCTGTGTAGAATTACCTTGTGATCCACAAAGATCTCCCCGTTGAAGTACGGTCTATAGCTCTGGATCTCTGTGTCGATGTCCTCCTTCACCACAGCGTACAAAGGGACCCCGAGCTCATCCAGCTGGGGTTTCAGAGAGGACAGCTCTGCGGCCTCCTGGAGGAAGAGGAACAGACACCAACAGTCTGTTGACACTTGAAGGGCACAGTTTTAAAAATCACTGATGTGACACTGATATAATTACACTAAACAAATGAGACCGTGGGAGACACTCAATAACCTCTGTCTCAGACTATGAGTATTCATGAATAATCCCACAATAAATCTGACACAAGATGATTAAAGACAAATTATTGCACAAAAGTAGGTTTTCTCAGATTTGGTCTTTTTTTTTTCTTTTGAATTACTGGATAGTTTCACCTCTTCGGGCTTCTGAAAATCTTTCAAATGAAACAATCTTAGAAGGAAAAACTGGTTGCCAACAACTTCACACATAGACCACAACCTATGTCAAAGGGATCAGACGTAGACATCATTTCATTTTAAAGGGTCACAAGTCAAACAGTTTGGAAACCACCCATTGAAGTATTCATATAATTAAAGACCAATTTCTAAATTCATTTGTTACTCTGCTACTTCTCTAAAAAGCGTTTTCTCTCTTGTGTTACTGTATCTGTTTGACATTATTGAAGCCAACAAACCCTCGAATGATTTTCCATCCATCTTTCACCTCTGCAACAAACTCTAAAGGCTTTAGTATCATTTTGTGCCAAACGAGCAACACAATCTTTCTGTTTTGTTCCATAAAGCAATCGAAAAAGTGCATTGTATTTATCCTCTTTTTATTTGATTTTCTATTTTCTCAACATTAATGCAGTATTAATGTGTGTGAAAATGTTTTCCAATGTCATTAACTCTAATCTACTGCCATATCCTTTATTAATCATCCTGAATCAATAGTGAATCTCACTACAGCTCCGACACTAACTTTTCTTATTCTCTCATCTTAGTAAAATTAAACGACTACATACTAATACTTCCCTATATTTTGAGAAGATACAATATGTTTCATTCTTCTTTGTCTTTTTTCTTTTCTAGTTCGTCTTGTTTTAATTCACTTATTGATTGAGTGTCAATAGATACATTCACAACACATCATTTGGCTTAATATGATTGTTGAACAGAGCAACAAAGAAACAATGTTATCTGTATGTGAAACAAACATATCTATATATATATATCTGTAAACGTTACCCACGTGGCACCTTTACAGAGGAGTTCAAAAATAATTTTACATTTTGTTAAAAATCTACAGTTAAGAGGGACAATTATACTCTGCGATAACAAAAGGGACAGAGGTGGTATTTGAATACTGCAGATGCTGAATTCTACCACACATGCACAGTATTTTTTACCCTCATCAGACTAGACACGATGATACACTCAGGACTGGCCTCCATTCAAAAATACACACATATGACACAGACTGCACTGACATCATCACTGCAAGCTGTCAGGCGTTGAGTGAAAAAAACAGGCAAACAGAACAAAAGCGGGACAGATGTCGGTGGGAACGCATTTGTGGTTTGAATGCACTCGGAAATATGAATGACAGATATATCCTGTTTTTAAGTTTAAGCTCCTCTCCCGAAACTAAAATATCCAATACAATGTTTTGTCTTTTACTTTAAAACCAACACATAAAAGTGCATTGTTTCAGTTGTGCCAGCCCCAGTGGGCGATACTGAATATATCTTAAATGTGTAAATACTCTAGTACACGTACGTGTGCATGTATAGTACCTCTCTGCACAAGGATCATCCAGGGCGTCTCACAACCAGAATCACGGCTCCGTTCCTCTCCCACAGAGTTTGTCCTTTCACTGTCTTCCCATCTGCAGATTCACACAATACTAATGAATATGATTTCTCTTTGTTGGTGCAGCTAGTAGCCAGAGTTCAGTTTAAACAAAAAACACTTGAGCCCTCCAAATGAATAACAGTCTTGCTGCATTAACCCGTACATATTTTTCTGACCCTTCACAGTATATCCTTATAATCTCTATACCAAACTTCTGAACCATAAATCTATTCATAAATAGCTCATCAGTCATAAATAAATGGGCTATTAATCTTTAATGAAGCTTTCAGAGAGCAGAGAGTGTATTCTTCTAGGTTTTACACAAAAACATTCACAATCACATTATATTATGGTCCTATGTTGCATAAAACAGGAGAACCAAGCAGCCATCATGATTTCCATAAATGTTATTGAATGTGAGGAATGCAACAACATTTCTGAATGGTGATTTTTCTTTTCTTTTCATAAATACGAGTCAAATTTAACCTGGAACAGCCACCATGTGCAATACCATGTGTATCTGCTGCAGAAAAATAAAAAAGTGTATTTTCTGGGTCACTTAAGGAAAAGTCATGAAATTTCAGGCTGAAAGAAGTGTTTTTGGTGTTTTTACTGCTCTGAAATTGTTGTTTTTTTTCTTCCTCTTTCAAACTGTACATCACAATCAATGTATCTCAGTATGTGTATTTTGTTGTACTTCCATATTTGTAGTGTACTGTGGTTTTATGACAATGAAAGCTGTATATTTTAATTACACTGTACATGTAAAGCCCAACTAGAGAGTTGAAAATTAGAATGTTAAATTGCATCGTCCCTATCAAATAAAATAAAAATTTGAATGTGAAAATGGGTCAAATTTGACCTGGATAGTATGTAAGGGTAAAATCATGAGCACAGATGTGTATTGTCTGTGTTGTAAAACTACAGTAAATGTGAGTTATGCATATGAACAAGTTATAGTATGAACTGAGAAAACAATCACACCATTAAGTCCATTCAGGTCCACACTACATGTCAAAATTGTCATTTTCCCACATGAGCAAAAAGTCATTTAAAGTTCGCAGAAAAAAATGAAAATCTACAGTTTCATGATGACTGGAACTCACATAACCTTAAAACCTCAAAAGCTCCAGAATAGCTACTGAAAGGACTACGTGGTTAGTTTGTTTTCTCAACCGCTGTTACCAAGGTAAAGAATTAACTTTGAGCTTTATAATATACTGTATTATTTCCATTTTGTTCACCTCCTATTGTTGTCTGAAGATCAGAGGTGGCCAGTTCTTCCAGAGAGGCTGGGACTGACCTAGTTAGGAATAAGTCAGTGTTGGCAAGGGCCACTGCAACTATCAGTGTGGCTGCAACTACCAGAATCACAAACCAAACATTTAACAGCTCTCCCTTCAGGATGGAGGGGAATTCTGGAAAGTAGAGAAAATAAATGAATCCTTACAAGCTGCATAAACATCAGTTGCATGACATCGCTATTTTTTGCAAGCAGACAAAGGGCCACAGATTATTTGAGGATGAGTCATAAGCAAATACTGAATACTGTAATTCAAATTAAATGCCGCATACAGTGTCCCTTCTGATCTAAGACCGACCCCCAGACAAAACCGACTTTTCCTGTGCACTCTAAGCCCCTTTCTTCTGTTTCAAATTGCTGAGAATGATTCAAGGCAACATGGTTTACACTTGACTGCAATGACTCAGCTCCATTTATAGAAAAAAAAAAAGAAACATGTTTTTGTCAGTTAATATAACGGTCATCACTGGTCTATTTGATAAGGTTTGGCCCACAGGTTTCAGTGAGATTGTGTAACTTCTAACAGCAGCATTTTTTTTAATGTTTTCTTCAGTATCACAGTAATCCAGTGATAGTTGTCTGAACATCCATGGGTACATTTCA
Source organism: Thunnus thynnus (assembly GCF_963924715.1). Classification (NCBI taxonomy): domain Eukaryota; kingdom Metazoa; phylum Chordata; class Actinopteri; order Scombriformes; family Scombridae; genus Thunnus; species Thunnus thynnus. The sequence continues at coordinate 7,121,142 of NC_089536.1, read as the reverse complement.
AAAAGGAACTGCTAATAGCTAATTCGGCATACTTTTAGTTCCCAAAATGTTAACATAATGTATACAGTCTTAAAAACACAGATCAGTTTTGTCTGAGGAGGTGCCCACAGTGTCAGGCTTTGAAAACCCATGGTGTAGTGTAACAGTAGCACAAGTAGAGGTCAGAACTGGTTCAGGAATGTCTCTTACACAAGTATCTATGGCATTTCTTAGTCACCATAACCTGTTAGTCATACCAGACTGAGTGAGTCTGTAGGAAACTCCCAGAATGTTGAACTGATATTGAGTTTAATATTTCATTTTGACAAGAAACTTTTGAGAAAAAAAAAAAAAAAAAAAAAAAAAAAAAAATCAAGCTTAGTTGAACATTTTTCTTTCAAATGCAAATTGACATGGATATCGAAGTATGAAAATGTGTTTTTAAATTGCTCTAAAGTGACAAAAAGTAACAAAAATGAGTATTTCAGTGTATTTCAAGGACTACACCCTTCATGTGCAGCCTTCAGCTGCACTGTAGCTGCCCTTCTCCACAATAACAGTAGGCTGTTTTTTTTACTTACTCACTACTTTTCTCAGGGCAGAAATAAACATGGTAAACTGGATTTGCCCGTTAGGGATTACAGATTAATTACTTTCATACTTGGTACAAACAACTAGTGACTTACAGGGATACGAAAAAGAAGCAGCAGCATGCACCACAGCTAAAGTACATTTTTTCCTAAGAACCAAATAGATCCTGCATGAGACACTCTAAATGTACTTCCATTATGAAAATTTATAACATTTAGAATACTAACCTGTTCCCATTGCTGTTTTAAATGTATTAAGTATCCAGTAAGAGCTGTAAATTATTCATGCTGAACACAAACTGTATTTCTGGTCCTGGATTGCAAAGGCACCAAAAAAAAAACAACAACAAAAAAGGACTTTTTTCTCCCCGCAAAGGGGGCGGGGATTCAATGTGAAAAAGCCCTTGCAGGAAAGCAGACTGATCTGATATGACGTTGGCTCCAAAAGTCAGTCCCACCCTCCATCCAGCAACATTCATATGACTAATATAGGAAACAACTTTTTCCAAGCAGTGAATCACGATAAAAACCAAGCCGTACAGCTACAAAGACATGTTTTATTGGTCATAGGTCACGGTTTCTTGGCTGCCAGGATGACACAGTAGTATCAGTAGTGACAAAAGGGAACTGAGTGTTAGAGATCAGGTCTGCTTCCTCTGATGAGTTTAAAGACAGACCATCATTAACACACTCAGAGCCTCATACCACAGACAGTCATACCACAAAATGCATCCTGGTTGCTCAGAAACAGCTACATCAACAAACTCACATGTCTACTCTGCACTTCCTGAAGATTTTTTGAATAACTTTCTCCCAAACTACAGACTTTAATATTTAATCTGCATCTTTAAATTCTTTACCATAAAACTGAAACATTTTTCAACATTTATATGATAATTTGTATATCTTATATGGTCCTAAACTTTCTCTGTACTCTACAATATGTGGGACTGTCAGATGTTCAAGGACATGATGTTTCCTGACATGAGATTCGAATCAAAAGCATTATTTGTTTTCCAGAGGAAGAAGTTCCTGTGGTATCCTTCTGGCAGCTCGGATAACATCTTCGATGTTTACTTTATCTCCAAACTCAATCTCTCTGTGCTCCAGCAGTATTCCCTAGAAAATAATAAAACAATGTTTCAAGTGTGCTGCCTTTATTCCTCTTTGACATGTTTTATAATGTTATTATACAACTGATTGTGTAATATTTATTATTTTTACCTGCTGTCCTCTCCCAATGACGAAGACCCCACCGAGGACAAAGCCCTCTCCCAAAACATTTCCCATGAAGCCATTCTTGAAGGCCCTCAGACCATTCAACCACACCCCAACACGAAGGAACGCCAGGAGGCCCATCTTACGCTCACGGGGCCCATAAAAACGCCTCTGAAACACAAGAAGACAAGAAGCGCTGGATGTTTCATGCAGATCTAAACTGATTTATCACAGATTCTCAATGACTTCAGTGTGTTTGCAAGAAGCGATGCTGAAAAACTGGCTGAATCTGGTTTGAAGATCAGTGTTCACCCCTGACCACACAGTCTACCGATTCATTGAACAAACAAAAGTGAACCTTTTCATCCAAGAAGACCTCCCCCTTGAAGTACGGTCTGAAGTTCTGGACCTCGGTGCCGACGTCCTCCTTCACCACAGCATACAGAGGGACCCCGAGCTCATCCAGCTGGGGTTTCAGAGAGGACAGCTCTGCAGCCTCCTGCAGGCAAAGAAGAGTTAAACAAAAACTCAGTTTATTTTTTTTTTTTTAATCTGTGATTGTAATGTTCCACAGGAAAAGGCAGTGCTGCATCAACTGGATAATAAGTACCAGACTTTTTCCAATCGTAAATTTCAATCTGGTTTAGTTCGTTTTCTGTGACATTGGTTTTAATTTTTACATAATGCCCAAGAGTTTGTTTCGTGGTTAACGCCTATTTTATGAGTCTTGTTTTTGGTGCATCACTTATAATTTCCTTTAGAGAGAGAGAAAAAAAAATTGTAATCAATCAACTGTATCAGTACTTTTTACAAGTTAGGCTTCAGGTTTACATTAATATCCACTTGGAATATGTGTGGTTAGTTCTGGAGGTGCAGCAGGTCTTTGTCAGCTGTGACCTGTTTAACTTGTTTGGTTTTGTTGTCCATCACCGTGCATGTGCAAGAGCAATAATCACAAATGTACTAAATAAATACCAAATGTTGGGGAGGTTTAATACTTCTTAAACTGCACTGACCCATCAGCAGCCATTGCAAACTGCTGCTATGCAACCAAACATTATTCAACAGATCTTTATTAAGTTCTAGTAGAGATCAAAAAATCTCTTAAGACACCAAATATGTCAGAGTGTTTATGAAATAACGCACAAGACGGAAAGAATATTTTCATTTGATGAAATGTTGCAGCCATAAAAAAAAAAAAAAGTGTGAACATTAAAGCTTCAGTACAGAACATCTTTGAGAGATACTGCGGAGCAATACGATCTTTCCAGCTACTTCAGAGGAAATAAAAAGGAGGGATGTTAAGGGCTTAATAATCCATTTCTGAGGTCATGTAGGAATGGATTAAGTGACTGTCAGCTCAGACACTGGACACACTGTATTGATCATTACCTCTCTGCACAAAAATCATCCAGGCCGCCGAACTGCCATGATGACAGCTCCAGACTTCTCCCACAGAGTCCTGCCTTTCAAAGTCTTTATTTCTGGATGAAGAAATGAGGTAAAAGGGGAGTTGAGCAACAGACTAAATACGAAACATGCGCATACCAACAAAACAATACTTCCTTTCAACGCACCCATGCACCTTTGATCAGTTTCACACAATCTTGAAAAAAACCCAACTTCCGCTCTATTGTTGTGAGTCTTTGATGGATAAAAACTTGATGTGACTTACCTCCTTTCAAAGTTTTGAGCTCAGTTTCCTCTAAATGTTTGAGAGTTGCTTTCAGCGGTGGTGTCAAAAATATATTAGTGAAAAAATTCATTATACCAGTAATGAAGCCACCGATAGTAGCCACAACGTTGACTACGACCCCCATCGCTGTTCTTCCTCAATCTTCCTTTCTCCGTCCGTTGTGATTTAAAGCATCTTGTGCACCACTGGAACCACAACAGCTCTGATTGCACCGCGGCTAAATGCGCATTTAAATCCCAGCTACGGTCCACCCCCCCTCAGTGTTTCCCTAACCCAACCTTTATTTGGACCGAGATCAGCCGACTTAATTAAACACAGCCGCGTTTGATCAGTGACGCCGTCATCTAGTCTGCATCTGGGAGACAACTGGAGATACTGAAAATGAAATAAAGATTATTATGCACCACAGGGGGCTGGCCCTCCTCCTCCAGGTCAAAGGTTACTGGAAAGACTGAAAACTGCACCGTCATTCGGCAGGCATGTTCCGGAGTTACAAAGTCAAAGTGCAATCTGCAAAGAGTGCAAATCTGTTCCTTTAATCTTAAAATGGAGTAGATTTATTAAAGCTGAGTGGCTCAGATTGTTTTTATGTTACAGGAAATGAGTAACACTGAGATCTGGACTTTGCACTGAGGGCGAAGGAGCAGATATATTTAGATGTGATTGAACATTTTCTGAGGAAAAACCACATCAGACACAAATTCTTATTCAAAGGCCACTATTTTTATATGTCTACAAACCATGCCTTAAGAGGATATTTTAAGAATTTAGGCGCAGAGATTCTGAAATAAACTGAAAAAATAAAAAATGATTGGTGAGAAATGTTTATTTTTTTTAGTTAATACTTGCATATTTTATATTTGCACATAGATATCCATCAAACTATACGTATAGTGATCAGAGGTCAAACAACACTGACTTGATCAAATATGATCTGCTTCTTTTTCTTCTTCCTGAAAAGCAACACAAAGCTTTGTTATGTTACAAATGATTCACCACTGCAACTTTGAAAATGCCAAATATCTAAAGTCTAAGAGTATAGACTACAGACAGTTAAGATCAGACACTTTTTTTAAACATTTGAAACAGATATTTAATTCACTTCTGCCAGCTGGCCTTCAGGGTCTACCTTCTCCTGAATGTCTGCCTCATCAGAAGGTGACTTTTCAGGTTCTCCTTATGGCACCGTCTTCTCTATCGTTGCATCACTCTCAGCTGAAGCCGTGCTATCAGTGGTCTCACCTGCGTGTTGCCCGTCTGTCTCCTGAGATGAAGTGGTCAGAAGAGTACTGGTTAAGTATTAAACCGATCTGTCTTTGCATTTCTATCTCTATATTCTCTACAGAGTCCTCCCTGCGTTGTGCTCTGGCTGACTGTCTACTGCTGATACAACCTCTGGTCTGCTGCCTCCTCTGGACCTGTTTTTCTTACTCTATGTGTCAAAAGTGCGCAAAGAATAGGATAAAAATATATGAAACATGAGGATGTATTTAGTAGAGACAGTAGAACTCATTGAGATCAGCCACCTCTTCCTGGTTCTGGAGAGGAAGAGAACCTGGTTTGTGTGTCTCTTGTTCAGTTTCTGTCATCTTTTGCTCAGCAGAAAATGTCTCCTCTGGTTTGAGGGACTGACGGTGACTCCGCTTGGACGTCATCCTCACTGACTTCCTGGTAAAATTGTGTAATATAGAAAATGAGTAAATTAGTAATGGAAAACAGTCATAAATAGTCCTGCCAGTCTGCCTTTGCTCAGCTTGACTCTTGTCCTAGATTTTCTTCACCTGGGGTATTTTTGAGATTGAGCATGTAAAATATTCTTTCTCTTGTCAGCTGTGGTTTTCCTGTTCTTCTGCCCCTCGTCTGTCCTGTAAAGTTTCACCTGTCTTCTGCTCACTTTGCTTCAAATTTCTTAACCACGCTGTCAATCTATCCATTGTCTTTCCTCGCTATTTATCCTGCATCTTTTCCATCCAGAGCTTCAAAACATGAGAACATAAATCCTCACTCTGGGCACATACTGTAATAAAATCAGCAGAATTTGTTCATATAAGTCGTATTTCAGCAGCATCACCTTCTCTGTGTTCTGTTCAAGGGAACGAGGGCTTGGTTTGTCACGTGGCTCTTCTGTTTTGTCTGTTTTTAAATCGTCAGCGTCTTGTCTGGGAGTTGAGTGTAACGGTTCAGTCTGCTCAGGTTCAGCAGTTTCAGTTTCAACCACCTGCAGAGCAGAGCCGTGACACAGAATATGTAACAGAATCATTTTAGCATCATCAGTAAAACTCAGTCAAATGTTGCCATGTGAATCTTGCTAATCACCTTTTCATTTGTTGTGAATTTAATGTCATTATCTAAATCATCCACACTTATATATCTTGGTGCTAAAATGGAACAGATGTATCACAGACACAAAAAGTGTCTCATCACCTCATCTTCATCTTGGTCAACTTCTTTCTCTTCCACTTGATTGCTGCTTGCCCTCTCCTCGGTTTTCTCTTCTACATGATTATCACTTGGCTCCACCTGTGTTTTCTCTTCTACTTGATTGCTCTTTGGCTCCACTTCAGTTTTTTCAGCGGGCGTTTCTGTAGACTCCTCTTTGACCTCAGTGCTGAGGGCTTCAGATGGGGAGGGTTTTCTGCCAGGAGACCCTGGACTGGTTATGTTATCTGTAACCTTCACCTGGCGGACACACCGTTTCCTTAAACCATTTGAAGTCAGTAATTTCATGACTATTTCCACACCATACAAGGTGAGACATGCACTGAATGAGAGTAAGACTCTGCACCGCCACCAGAAAGACCCCCAGCAACGGTCATCAATCAAAACCAAAGATCACAGAAAATCAAACCAAAGAAGTGATTGCAAATGTTCAGGGAGGCACCACCACCAGCAGCACACAGATTTAAGATCTATTTTTTATCACCTCCTGTTCAGCATCATTATCCCGAGCTTCAGTTTGGTGTTCGTCTTTGCCCTGCTGGTTTTCTGGATCAGGGGTGTTTGGTTTCTCTTCTTTCACAGGTTCGTTGTCCTCAGCAGCTTCAGTTGTGGCCGGTGCATCAGATCCTGTAGACTCCTTCTCAGAGATCTGTTAATGTGTTGATGTGTTCTTGAAGGATTTTGCTCAAAATGTCATGGAAAGTATTAAAAATGTACTCCAGTGGGAGCAAAAGTAAGTGGAGAACATTACAGTGATGACTTTCCTGCTTCTGTTCCTCCTAGCTCTTGGTCTTTGCCTAAAATTAACTTGTCAACACATTGTAACTAAACAAAATCTGAAAATGAGGTTACATCAATTTAATCAATCAAATTAAGAAAACTTGATAGGAAAGAGGTTTTAGATGAACAAAGGAGTAAATGGAGACTTAGTTACATTTAACTCTTTGTGAGTTAAAGCACACAAACTGACATTTTGTCACACAACATACTTTTTTAGACTCTTCCAAGGCCTTGCTGATCTTAAGCTCCTCCTCCCTCAGCTTTTCCTGGTTCAAAGCCTCTTCTCTGGCTTTTTCACGCTCCTGCTCCAGGAAAGCCAATCGGGCCTTTTTCTGCATTAAAAAAAGGAAATACAACAGCAAGGCTAGTCACCATGACAGAGAAAAAGGACCCCACACCTTTTTAGCACCCTTGATACATCTAGTTTCACCAAAAAAAGCCTTAAAACACTTAAGGCTTATTAAGAGCTTGACCTTGTGACCTTTTATTTGTTATAAGCCTGAGGCACACATAGATCCCCAGACATGTAGGACACTGTTAACAGTTCCTGAATATACGCTAAAGGTAAAAGGTGGCTGTTGTCTTTATAGCTTTATAGCACTGAGCCTGATGAGCTTAGACTGTCTAAGTCTTTGTCATCCTTTACAGATGACAGAACCTATTAGAAGAATAAGGCCTCTAGAGGTAGTAGTTGTAGTGGTGGTAGTGGCAGTAGTGGTACTAGTAATAGTAGTTTTAGTGCTAGCACTTCAGTAGCTATAGCTACAGTATTTTCTGGTTCATCAGTTTGTGATGGGTGGGGTGCATGTGTTTGTGGTAAACTCAATATTACTCATTATCTACAGCACTGCACTCACAAAATAACTTCTGATTAGGGAAAGTAGTTTTTCTAATCTGTTAACAGTTGTGAAAGAAGTAAACAAATAATTCAAAATAATTCAAAAACAAATGATAATAAGTATTGCATTAAAATGTTATTGAAGTAAAAGTATTATCAATAAAAGTAACCATATTACCAGTCAGTTTTCAGTCATACTGTAAAATTTGACTTGACTTTACAGTGTAGTCACTAGCTGTCAAACTAATGTAGTAGAATATTAAGTGCAGTATTTGCATCTGAAATGTAGTGCAGTAGAAGTTTTAAGTAGCAGTAAACAGATTACTGTTACTTTCAATTTCCTGTGGCCTCAGCTGCATATAAATCCAGCAGATTTTTCAATTAATTTGCACTTTCAACAACATTTTCACATATGAATAAATGAAACATAAATACGCATCAGTGGTGGAAGAAGTATTTTGATCCTTTACTTAAGCAAAAGTACCAATACAGCAATGTGAAAATACTTCATTACAAGTAAAAGTCCAGCATGAAAAATCCTAATTAAGTAAAAGTACATAAGTATTATCAGTTTGATGTGTAAAAACAAAGTTCTGATACACAAATCTGTTTTCAGTTTTTGGACTTTTTCTCTATTCTTTGATTTTTGCTGAAATATTGGATCATTTTGACATTTATTGAAATGAAAACGTGAGAAGTTCAGAGGGAAAAAAAATCACTATTTTTTGGATCTGTTAACAACTCATAGACATCTGATATGTGACTCTGACTACACACTACTTTTTGTAAGACGTCAAAAGCCAAAAATGTTGGAAACCACTGGTTTCATTTTTAACAATGTGTTGTATTTTAAAAGCTTGTTATATTATCCGTTGTGTCAAATCTTCATCTGAAAAGTAACTAAAGCTGTCAAATAAATGTAGTGGGGTAGAAAGTACAATATTTCCCTCTGAAATGTAGTGGAGTGGAAGTACAAAGTAGCATCAAATATTTGAGTAAATGTACTTAATTGACTTTCCATCACTGATAGTCAGTAGTGCAGGTGGGGACAAAGCAGGCCGCTTTACACTAATGGCAATGTTGTGTATAATGCTTCCCCCTACTGAGAGGTAAACAAAACAGCAGCTTACCTCCGCCTCATATTCAAGATTAGAGTTGTAGTTGTGCAGCCAGTGGGCCAGATACAGGACCGGGTTCACAGGTCGCTGCTCGGCCACCTCAGCGAGACCCTCCGCTAGACATTTTCCCAGGTGCTTTTTTAAATACTCCGAGTCCATGATTTTTTTTCAGCGTGAAAACTAGAAACACAGTTTAAGTTGGTACAATGGTGAGCATAAAATATCGAAAATACTGACCAACGTCGACAACTGGGTTAACCCAACACATCCACTGGACGTTAGCATTAAACGTGACGTTAACTGCCGTCAGTTAGCGTTAAGTTTATTTTGCTCTTTTAGACGTTAATGTTTAGCTGAACGGCAATTTAATTTTTGCTTTATATGATTTCTATCGTACGCAAATGCAACAACTCGTTTACCAATTTAACAACCATAAAAAGGGGTAAGAACATGTCAAAACAAACCTTTTTCACTGAGCGTCCGGATGTGGCAGTTGTGTCTCCATGGTAACGGTGTCACGTCATTAATACTCCCCGCAATCATTTTTAAATAGTTCCTACTTATTACTACTAACAATAACACAGTTTTAAAAGTTAAAAAAGCAGAACATTAATGTAGTCTAACTCGCTTTAGTTTAGTTAAAATATTCTGTAGTGTTTCAGGTTATGGAAAACAGTTTTGGTGACATTATCTGAATTTAAAGAATACATACTTTGACTCAATGCTTTCTCGCTTCAAGTTGTAATTTTAAAATCATAATTTAAAAAAAAAGACAACATAATTTTAAAACTTACAAGAATTTGGTCATTTAGTTAAGGGGACTGAAGTCATTCATTGAAAGTAAAATGCAGATTTGTCTGATTAACTATGACTGGTTGTCTGGTTAACTATGGCAAATATTAAGTTTTCTAATTATGTTCACTGTAAATATTGAAAAAAGAAATCCCTTACAGCACATGTCCGACTTATAATACCAAAATGATAACAGAAAGACCGACCATTTTTCAAGGCTATATTCAAATATTGTGTATGATCCACTGTATCAAAAGGAGAACTCAAATAGTTGGACTAATACAAATGGTTTGCTGGCATGAGTCAAGCTGAATGTTACTGACTATTTCAGCAAGGGCAGTTTTGGTGCTGTGATATGTTTAAATCTAGATTAAAAGTTATATGAGTGGGCTATGGAACATTTTGTTTCCCATCTGTTTCATATCATAGATAGTGACAAAGCCTCAGAAAGATTTCTCTAATAGTCGGTGTAATTTTATGTGCACCGTGTGCTGAAACTGGGACAGTTTGAACACATGGGAGAGGAGAGGGTGGGGAAATTGCAGCAGGCTCCGTTTCCAAGAAACAGATGACACCTAGTCAACATTTGTAATCACAGATATCATTTTCCTTGTATAATCATATTGCACACCTTTCAGCCAGATATAGCTTTCACATCAACAGCAGGACTCACAAATCAGACAGTATATATGAAGTGCACTGACACAAGCCCTCACTTTTACACCGCACATGCAGAGATTATCTGATTAAATCCAATAAACAATTTAGCCTGTTTTCCCAGTGACTTGTGCACAGTGTGGCCTTTGACAGCTACACTACTACATCATTAAGTGGATTATTTCTCTGATTTCTAAGACAAAACATTTCATACCGGTCCAAATCTTATCCTGCTTAAGGCCCCCGTGCAAGTGTCCAGGAACTATCAGTCTCTACTTTCATAATTATAAGATAGAGACATTTTAACATTAATGGCACATTTTAAAATATGCTTCTAACAAGGAAAAGGAAAAGTTACCAAAACAAACCAACCAACAAACAAAAAAACCCACATAACAGGGTAGAATAAAAGGACTATATAGAAAATTGAAAGCTATCATGCTGCCCTCTGGTGGTTGCAGTACTTTTTTTGTACTATTACTGGGGTTTAAGTTCAAGTTTCTTTTCTGATTATTTTTGCACATAATTTTGCCATAAGCCTGTGTTATAGCTCTAGTATTTATTCAAATAAACGGTTTTGGCACAGTTCAGTGGAGACAATCGTTTATCAGAAATGTTTTCATTAATTTTTGCTTCTACAAATGGAAGACACCATTTTTCTTGTCCTTGCAGGATGCGAAGCTGTCACTCTTCCCAAAATGTTCACCTTGTCCCTCCATTTCTTTCTGAAAACAACCACCTGACAAGCATCCAAACCACATCCATGCTCAGGTGTCAAAATGTTCAAACTTCTGCTCATAGGCTAAAGCTGGAAAAAACACAGCTGCTAACAGTATCAGCAATATGTTTATAGATGTTGCTTGTTCAGGTTTTTTGGCAATTATTGCACACAAAAGTCCAAATATAGGCTAAGATACTTTTTTTTCATGGACTAATCAAATGCATGTGTTCCAAATGACAACAAACAAGAAGTAAAACATGGATGCAGTATTGAATTTATTTATTTCAGTCTGTGCATGGGTTTATACATGTTTAACATGTAATAACTAATTACAAACTGTTAATAACTAATAACTAATGTTTGAATAAATAATTCCTACTGCTTAACATGAGTCTCCGGTAACTAATGAGTGTCCACCCTAATTAATGAAGGACTTGTCGACTTCATTTAAACAATAATGAATACAATGAGTAATCTCCCGGAACAAGTTATTTCATATACAGATCTCGTTGCTTGTTCAAAGGAATAAAACACTTCTCCGTGCACAATCTGTGCACAATCTGTGCACAATGATCCGCTGTGGCGGCAGCAGCCTGCAGGTCCATCACACGGACGTGTCATCTGCTCTGCAGCGGGAGTCCAGCTCAAAGACTTGCTTACTTTGTAACAGGACGTTTGTATTTGCGTTGGAATTTGACGGAAAATACCGTGCAGAAGCGACCAGCTGTGTGGGAACGGGAAGCGGTTCCGCTGCTGAAGTGTCAAAGATCTGAGCTGATCCTACCTGGAGCAACTCCTCCGGTTTCACTGCAGGGCACCACTGCGTCAGCTACAGCTGTCCTGCAGCCCCGCACTGGCTGCCAGAAGGCGAGAATTACGCCCTCGGTGTACGGCTTGACGGAACACTTGATTTTTTTTTCAAAGTTTCTTGGATTCTGTGGAAATATTTGATTTACCGTGCAAGGTAACCAACCACCTGCCGTCTTCTGTCTTCCATGGGTTGTTAAGCCTTAAGGTGACACCTGCATGTAGCCCTGAATATAAAAGTTTCCTGAAGAGTTTTACATGCAAGTTCGGAATGGCTTTGATGATTGCTCACGTTTGTTTTTTTTCGCTGGTTATGTTTGTATGCTTCCATTTCTCGGGATGAGATGGACTAATTTTGCATTTTTATGACTTTTAGACAGCAGGGTTATAGTTAAGCTAATGGTCTGATTTCTCTTTTCTCATTTGGACTGTGGTGTTTGCAGTTTTCTGTCGAGTAATGGAGAATAATGTGGCTGTGGTTTGATAAAGAGCAGTTTCATTTAAATAGGTAGAAAATGTGGTTTCACACTATAAAAGAAGCAAGGTATTTTTTTGCACTAAAAAAAACTGCCTTTGTTCTAATAATAAACAGGGACCTGTAATTGAGCTTAGGTCAAACTTGCATTTGGTAGATTTATGGCTTCACAGCAGTGTTTTTAAATGTGTGTGTGTGAGAGGTTGTGTGAGTTTATGTTTTGAAGGTGCATGCACATGCACAAACAAGTGTCTAACTACACTGTTATGCTACAGTACCTACAGTATGAGAGGGAAAACTGCTCATGAGCATCATAACAGGCCCATGTCTTCACCCGCCAGGTGAATATCCCCATCGAGGCACATGGCTGTAATGTCCAGTGTGGACACTTTGCAACCTTCTCAATCCCCACTATGCCTCCTCCCACAGGGACAAAGTTTTATTTTTAGCCCATGCCTTCATGGCAGATGGGCAAGATATTGTGATGCTGTGGATGCTCATACCCCACCATGTCTCTGCCGTTAATCCATGTTGGCCAAATCAGTGGTGTGGGACTACGGAGAAAGCCTGGCTCCATGCAGGCAAAGCAGATCATTGGTCACACTGGGAGACATTGAGACTTGTGTTCATATTAGATCCTCCTGTCAACAGTGCACCTGCATAATCTTATGTAACAGGATGGAGTCCCAGAGGACCCATGCAGATTTCAACATGGATGGGGATCATCAGGTGGTGTTTTTAAGCTCCTAGAGTGAGTTTTGTTTGCACATTTGCATCATGTGTAGCTTTCCACATGCACAATGTGTAAAGATGTATCCGCGGTCTTCCTCTGCCTGAGTGTGTTTGTGTGTCTTGCATCACATGTTCTTGGACGCAGAAGGTGTCGGTTTTGAGTTTCTTTCACCAAGTGAGCCCATGTGACTGCTTGGCTAGGGTTCTGTATTTTCCAGAGTATTCAAAAGGTGAAATAAGGTTAAAGACAAGTAAAGATTTTCGTCTCAAAATCTAACGTCTCATTTGTTGCGTTACCCAATTCACGTACAGTTTTGAGTCCCAGTGGGAATACCACCTGAAATAAAAGATGTGTTTTCTTTTATAAAGTTTTGTTTTAACTGGATAATTTGAACACAAGCAGCTCCTTAGTGGATTGCTCTTGAGGCACTTGATTGGTGTTATAAATATGATAATAGCTCCCCTTGGTCTCTTACAAGCTGGATGGAATATTCTCGATATCACTTCCACATGTAATCTACTCAGATTTCTGTGCAGTGAGTGCAAAGGCCAAATGGGTCAGTTTGAGACAGCAGAAATCTGTTTGGAAAGCTGCATTTGACTATATCAAAGAACAAATTATTCCTGGTGACCCAGTTAATCCTGTATTTAAAGCAAAGGTTTGACATTCATGGAAAGTACGCTCATTCGGTTCCTGGTTGAGAGTTTTATGAGAAGGTTGATACCACTCAAATGTTTCTATGCTTAATATGAAGCTACCACCACCAGCAGCAGGCTTATTTAGGTGAGCAAAGGTAACAAAATCCACCTACCAGCATCTCTCAGATTGTATCTCGTTTGTTTAATCCATACAAAAACCAAAGCGTAAAAACAACAACCAGCGGAGACTCTAGGGTTACTGTGCTTGGTCAAGAAACAGTCCGGTACAACCCTGCGTAAAACGGCGATTTGTTGTTTTTACACTTAAGTTTTTGTACAAAAAAACCAAATATGATACAACGTGAATTTATAAGCTTTAGAGGTGCTGATAGGCAGATTTGGTCACCTTGGGAAGGACAGGCTAGCTGTTTCCCAGTTTCAAGTCTTTGCACTGAGCTACAGTATCAGTCAAAGGTTTGGACACACATTCCCATTCCCTTGAATCAGAAAGTGTGTCCAAACTTTTGACTGGTACTGTAAGTTAGCCGACTGCTGGCTGTGGTGTGACAAACGTGAGAGTGGTATCAATCTTCTAACATCAAACTCTTGACAAGATAGCTAATCATTTCCCAAAATGTCAACCTTTTTGATAAGGTTCATTCCACAACAGCTTAATTTACTGCATTAGTCATCCACTAGTTCAGATCCAAGACTATGTAACTGTATATTAGTACCCTTATTCTGTTGCTAACACCTATACTTTCATTATCCTGGAAACCAAGATGGTAGTGATGAAACAATGACTTAGGCCTTGGCCTTGGTCAGTCAGAGACACATTGTTTGGCTGTGTTCTCCAATAAAAGTCTGGATTTATAAATCAGTTGGCCTACATGTTTCTGTTAGCCATCTGACTGCTCCAGGGAGATTACCCTAGGTCTTCACAGCTCCTTGGTATGCAGCGACATAGTCATGCCGCGAATAACAGCAGCTGTCCTCTTAACAGCAACATAATGCATGTAGGAAAATATTACTACTGAGTCCACTGTGCACACATCTGATAAAGACATCAGACTAAGAGGGAAAGACTTAAAGGGCTTGACCCTGAGTTGTTACTGACGCCATGAACATGCTGATCATTTTCTGTGGTCTGGTCTAACAGAGTGTGCAGCTATGATTTTGAAGTGGAAAACTATGTCTGGTGGCAACATACTTAATAATAACACGGTAGGAATCAGCAACAGGTGGAAAGGTCTGTTTTAATGTGGCTCCCTATAGGGTTTGAAATACAAGGTTAACTGGTGGGTGACAGGGTGTTGAAGCAAGCTAGGAGAGAGCAAACTACAGTGTTGCGATTTGACCCCGTGAGAAAACAGGAGGGAACAGGAGCATGGTAAATGTCAAAGGACGTGTGGATAAAAGCCCTTGTTTGCTCTGTAGATCTGTCGTTTACAACTTAACCACATTCCAGGAGTGGTAAGTGCTGTTTAGAGAGGGTACTGAGACGTTTGCCATGTTGCCACAGGACGTGTCTATGAACTGCCAGCATCTTCAGGTCACCACTATTAAGCAAACAAGTCATTAAGTTGTTTAAAATATTTGGTACATAAAACGCTCGTCCTATGACTTCAATTTAACACGTTTTTGGTTAAAATCGAAGCTATAGTAACGGACTACATGGAGGAATTTCTGCATATCTTCAAGTTGAGCCAGGGAGTTCTCTTGCTGTATGAACTCCCACTGCCCCTTGTGACAAAAGCTGGTTTGGTTAGTTTCCGGAGGTGAATATTGGCATTCGCATTCCACGGCCAGCTAGTGTAACGACGAGGTGTCTACATTACCCCGTCTATATCCTCAACAGGAATGTCACAGGTCACATGGCCTTCCCTGACATGCAAGGTGATATATATATTACTGTCGGGAAGGCTTCTGAAATGTAACTTTCCCTCTCTCTTCCTCAGTTTGCCACCTGTCCACAGTATGACTGAACGAGCATGGTCATGTAACAGGTGGATTGTCTCCAGTCAGACTCTTGAAAATCAAACACCAGCAGTAAATGTACTGTGTACTTCAAGCCATTCGCTTTGCTCTTAAACTTAGATATTCAGACAGGACTGTATGTTCTGGACATGCGTGCCAGACGACGGTTAAGATTAAGCATGATATACAGAATCTATTTTGACTGATACTGAATATCCCAGTCTTGTCTTTACTCTTGGCTCTTTAGAGTAGAGAAACACACTCTGATGAATGTAGCTACAAAGCTTAACGTGGTGCCAAAACATATTATTTACCCAACTAATGTGTGGGACAAGGCAGAAACCCATCCTCTCTGAGAGGACTTTTTGAGACTGGCTGACTTTTAACTGACAGACCTATTTTTTTTTTTTTTTCTGATGGCTTCAGCAGAAATGATATGATGTAATGCAATCAGGAAATGTTCACCATAAGCCACAGAGAAACACATCCATTCTCAGGATGTGTATTTTAAGGTTGGCTCACGGTCGAGAGCAGCGGGGCCCACGGCTCCCAGAATGGGGGTTATGAAATGGGATGACGAGGGGGGAAACGAGGGCTTGGAAGGGAGTGTGAAGGGAGTAGTAGGTAGGTGTAAGGCTACCTAGGGCGCCTCATGATAGAAATGGCACCAAGAAACTCTGTTGTCATAGGTAGTACGTCTAGATTTGGTCAGTGTAGTGGTGTTGTTTAAGGGGAACTGAGAAACTGTCAGCTGTGCGTTTGAGTGATCATGGATGGTGGCTTTGATGAGTGATCGCGTTAAGATGGAACGATTGAAGTCTGCGTTGCATGAAAGGGGGATTTAGAGCCTCAAGTGTCATGTAGCCAGATGGTTGGGGGGTTGTAAAGTGTGGGTAAGGGTGCCGAGGCGGAAGCTTAGTGTGTTTGGGGCCCCATGTAAAATAGAAGGTAGTAGAGAGAGGAGTCAGCTTGGTAAGATAAGTTGGCATGCCGTCCTGTTTATCGGAGGGATGTGAGGCGCAGAGCGAAAGCTCAGCCAGGAAGGAATGAGCAGAGTCATCGGGCTTCTGTAACACGACGCTCCGTCTTGATTGCCTGTAGCAGCTGGGAAGCCACTGTATCTGTGGGAGTGTGTGCGTCTCCTCACATATGCATAATTTTCTGTTCAAGTGAGGTGGTTTGAGCGGCTATTATACTACATTCATGTGTGTGATCAGTGGCTATCACTGCACATCAATGTGTTTATCTCTTAATGCCATATTCATTGCACAGTTTGATCTCCGTGTCTTATATGTGTGAACTCAAGAACGCTTCTTTGTTTACAGTCTGTTACCAGCTTGTTTGTCTGTTTTGGTGATTAACGCCATATCTGTATTCTTTGCATAGTCTCTGTATTTTCGTTTCAGGAAATGCAGACATTAAACTTAAGTTTAACAGACATTATTGCCAATAGTGATGTTACAATGCGACAGCCTATACATGTCTTGTTGATTTTAGTGACTTTTCATTGTGTCTATAAATGATCTATGTTTCTCTTGGCTTTTGCTGTACTTCAGTGTATTAACACAAGTTTCTTAAATACATTTTTCTTGTTAGTTAAGTTGTGATTTTGTCTGGAAATGTTTCCCTACACATACACATTTTCTACTTAAAATTATGCAACATTTGCTAAATGCATATTGATACTGCTACATTCTGGCAAATACATTAACCCACTGAATTTATTTTTGTCACCAGTTGCACAGAGTTCTTGACTTATACGCTTCCACCATCAGTTTAAGTGTTTATACACTTACATAATAACAAAAAAATCTGATACTTATGAGCAAGAGGTGGTGTCTTTTGATTTATAGTGGAGTGACCATCCTAACTTGGCAACATGTGATCATCATTCAGAAGTATATTTAGGTTAGATTTCATAAAATAAATAAATAAAAGTTAGAGAATACTATTACTTTATTATGTTTGTGATAGCAGAAGTCTAACCTTAGTTGCTCCAGAGAAAATAAACCAAGTGATCCTAACTGGTTGCTAAACACATCAAAGGATGTAAGCAAATGCCACTTGGACCTGATATGGAGCGTCTAGGTTAGCAGATATCATATTACATTTATGTACACAGGTAATGTCATGGTCTCTTTAGAACGGTGGGAAAGTCCAAGCTCTCCTGAGTGCGTCTAGTCATCTTGTTACCATCTTGACACTTTGAAGCGCTCACGGTGTAGCGAGGGCAAGGGTGCAGGATCAGAGATATGGGGCACAGGTGGAGGGCAGGAATGAGGGAGCATGAGGGGGCTGGTCGTAAATTAAAGCAGATAAGACCTATGATCATCACCAACACTCAGGACACGTATGGAGACGTAAAAGCTTTAGTGCTATGGTTTCCAACCTTTTTGGCTTGTGACCCCTGAAAACAAAGCTGTGTCTACTTGTGGTCTCTAATCTTGGGTTTCAAATGTTAATACGTTTTGAGCAGTCCCACCAAAGAGGGATATTTTTCCCCTCTACACTATTCAGATTGTGTCATTTAAATAATTTTTCGAGGTCAGAAGAGTTAAAACTATCAAAATATTTCACAAACAAAGCAAAGTATTTGAGTTGCAGAACTTTGTTTTTACTTCCTTCCTGTCCCATTAATCATCTCATGGCCCCATATATATATATATATATCATGGGAACCACTGGAGGATTACTACCAGGCTATGAACCACTGCAACACAATAGTGCTGAAAAGACTATGAAATCAATCCATAAACTGATAATCAGAATATTAATTGGTGACTTTTTAACTTGTCATTAAAAATCAAGTAAAAATACCAAACATTCCTCACTTTTATACCCCTGTAAATTGCACAATTAAGCAAAATAAATCATTTTAATTTTTGCCCCTGATGACTTGTATTGGGAATTTGTCATTATTTTAATTGATTGATTGAAAAAAGCAATGTCGATTGATTGTTAGTTGCATGAAATACTACATTTCATACATGATCCTGCCTTATGACTTTTGTAAAGGGGGCACAATTGGAAAAGACTTAAAGCTGCTATGATCAATAATTTTATATCAACAATAGATCTAAAAATAACATGTAATGTGATTGACGCTGCTCGCCGTGATGAGCCCAGAGAGAATTATCACCCGACTTTGCAGCTCCTCTCAGCTCTACGGAGTGTTAAAGTGTCTTTCAGCTCACTGTTTTGGTTTTACAGCCTGCATTTTTAGTTCCAGCCACCACTTTCATGTAGTTTTCAGACGCAGCAAGCAGTTGTTTTCTGGAAAAAAAGCTCTGATAAACCCAATATATGCTACCTGACCTGGGAGACAAATGACGTTAGCAAGTAGCTGATGAAATTAGTGGAGATATTAGTAGCTGAAGAGACAAATATTTCCCTCAGGAGTCAGTGGAGAACAAAACAGAGCTAAAAGGAGGATTTAAATTCCGCCAGAAAGAGGACGCTAAATGAATAGTAATGTTGCTCCATGTCTGGTGGATGTAACAAGCCTCTGTTTGTTAATGAGTTAGCTTAAAAAGTGATAATATGTCATATGCATATATGATAATATGTTTGCACTGCCCCCAAGTGGCCAGAAATCAGTTAATATATGGTTATTGTGTTTTTCTGATCAAATGTTAAATGTTAGCTTGTTGGTCATGGCTATAACTGGACCTGTCTCAAAACATGAGGAACTGCTGAAGCTTATGTACTGTATTCTTAGTACTTATTCATCTTCCTCCCTCCAGCTCCTCCTAGGGAAACCCCGGTGTGGCGGTATCCCTTCGCAATGCGAAGATGGCGACCCTGCTCCCTCCCCCAGGCATCGATGTGTTCCGCCGTTTCACCCAGGAATCACTGGCGGAGATCGAGAGGCTCCAGGAGGAAGTAAAAAAGGCTGCTGCAGTAGAAGACCACATCCACGACCATGAGGAGGAAGAGAAACCAACCCCACACGCTGATCTGGAAGCAGGCAAGAGTCTGCCCATGATCTTCGGAGACCCTCCACCAGAGCTCTTGAACACACCTCTGGAGGACCTGGACCCCTTCTACAAGGCACAGAAAGTCCGTCTAAGATCATTTGAGCTCACCAATAAAAAGCTCTGTTGAAACACATAAAGTAGCACAGTGCACAGTTGGCTTGACTCTGTCCTAACATAACCTTAAAATATGACAGGATGTATTACTTAACATAAATTTCTGTTATTACAACTGCATACAGTATCCCTTATGCAATGTACTGTGCACCATTTCATCTGTGGTATGAATGTGTTACAGTTAAATGTTAAGTTATTATTTCAAGATTTTCATCACTAAGTGTTTATTGAAATGTCTTTTTTAGGATATGGAATATACTAGCTTGCATTCATGCAGATGATCTCTGTGTTTTTCAGACATTCGTTGTGATCACCAAAGGAAACACAATCTTCAGGTTCAATGCTGAACCGGCTTGCTACATTCTGAGCCCCTTTAGTGTGGTTAGGAGAGGAGCCATCAAAATTCTCATACATTCATATCCTTTAAACTATTGTTGCCAGAGCTGTTTATTATTTAGAATATTTAAGATTGAAGTAGATATAAAGTTATGTGGCTGTTGAGGAGGAAAAGAGTCTCCTTAAGTGAGGCAAAGCAAGTTTATCTGTATAGTACAATTCAACAACAAGGCATTTACAATTGAAACCAATCAATCTTTTTTTTTTTTTTTATGTAGTACCTTTCATACAAGTCAAATGCAATTCAAAGTGCTTTACAAGTGATCAACAAATGCAACACAGGTTGTTAAATATGGACTGGGACACTAATAAACAACAAGATACAAGTAAAATGCAAAAAATTAAAACTGTGACTTGTAAAATAAAAATAAGTAAATAATAAAAGATAATGATAGATTAGAAAGAAAGGTAACCTACTTGAATAAGACACCAATAAAATATAAGTGGATGGTAAGAGAACAGTTAAAATAATAATATAAAAACATAAAACATTGCACAAAATATATAGATTACAATAAAACAGTAAAATTTTACAACTATAAAATTGTAAGACACTAAATCAAAGCCAGGTTAAACAGATGGATTTTTAGTCTATGTTTAAAAATATCATTATGTTATCAGCCTCGGAGCGTAACGGCTGATAGCAACATCACAAAAAGTTTCCGTTCTGCTTTCTGGAGCAGCTAATAGAGAACCAAAGGATCTGAGGGGCCGTCCTTGTTCATAAATTTAAAGCATTTCTGATCAAAAGTCTGGTGCAAGGCCATGTATTGCCTTATAAATCAATAAAAGAATCAATATGAAAACTGAAAGACCACCAGCGTAGATCATAAAACAGGCGTCATGTGTTTCTCGTCTTAGTCAGCACTCGAGAAGCGGAATTCTGGACTAATTGTAGCTGATTTGTTGTATATATTTTTTGGCAAAGAGTTAAATAGAAAGTAAATATAAGTTGAAATAGATATAAGACACATAAAACTGGAGACTAAACATTAACAGTGCAGCTATAGTGCAGTGTGCGATATGAATAGTTCAAAATGTAATTTAATATGAGGCAGTGGCAAACAGAAAAATCTTAAGCCTTTATTTAAAGAGCTGAGAGTTGGAGCAGACCTCAAGTTTTCTGGGAGTTTGTCCCAGATATGTGGTGCGTAAAAACTGCGGCAATGACTGCTATGTACTGTATGTAATGTCATGTTTGTTTCCTTAACCCTTAATTAAATTATTTAGTATGTTCATCATGATTACAATTCTATCGAATTGCGTGTTCATGACGATGAGCAACCCACCAGCATGGAGTAAAACTGTTGAGTGAGTACATCGTTCATAGTTTTATTGTGGTTTTCAGTAATTCCAGCGATACATTTAAATACAACCTTCACTGATTCATGTTGCGTAATTTCTCCGTAGGTATGTTTTTACTGGTATTTATACCTTTGAGGCAACAGTCAAAGTGTTGTCTAGAGGTTTCTGTGTTGGATCGTTTACATTCCTTCGAGATCCATGGAACTGGCTGGATTTCATGGTGATCAGCATGGCGTAAGTATCTGAGGGCGCTTTTATCTAACTATGTACTTAAATGTAATAATAGAAATATGGTTCTGATGTTTTTTTTTTTACTGTATGCAGTTATCACATAGCCATTTATCCAAAGACAGTTGAGAACATTTAAAAAACTAAACATATTTGAAAGCTGATATTGTGGATATTTACTTTATTTTTTGTGCATTTTCCCATGGACAGTAATATTAACATGTGTTGCCTTTGCTCTAATTGCATAATTGTGTTAATTTATGTCTCTCCATAGATACGTCACTGAGTTTGTTGACCTTGGCAATGTGTCAGCCCTCAGGACATTTCGTGTACTTCGAGCCCTTAAAACAATTACTGTGATTCCTGGTAATCTTTCTGTTATTTAATATTTTATTGAGCATTTTTTAAACTCTTTGTATGGTGCAAATAAGTGGAATTTATTTACTGAGTGTGAGTGAGTATATCAGCAAATATGAACAATTTCAGAGTCAGCATATGACTGCACCTCGTAACCTTTCATCTTTTGATTTTGATCTTTTACTGAAATTTACTGGTGTTGTAATGTTAATTGTGATGTGACAACATTTATAGAGTTAAACTGTACTCTAAAGCAGTGGTTTACAACCTCTTTTTGTCTTGTTACTGCTTAAAACAAAGTTTACCCTGGTCAAAGTTTGCATATGTGACCAGTCCAACAAAAATCCCTCCTTCTGAGATTGGTTTATTTTAACAATTTGGGAGCCCAAAGACGTAAAATTATCATGTAGTTTATGAGAAACACAGTAAAGATGAGGGAAAAAAAATCTAAAAGAAAACAATTGTGTTTTACAGAAATATATTTTTTCTGCCTCTCTATTCTGTGACATGCTACTGACGTATTATATGTATTTGTATTTGACTTTTATTTTGTCAGGTTTGAAAACCATTGTGGGCGCTTTGATCCAGTCAGTGAAGAAAATGGTGGATGTCATGGTTCTGACCGTCTTTGCTCTTGCGGTTTTTGCCCTTGTTGGGCTTCAACTTTTTATGGGAAATCTGCGACACAAATGCATACGATGGCCCATCCCAGCAAATGATACAGACTTTGACTTCTTTAACACCACCTCCGTATTTAACGACACTCTGTCCTTCAACGACACCATGGGTTTCAACGCTACAACATATTCAAACAGTACCTTCAATTTCACTGAATATATCGAAAACCCAGGTATGTTTAACACATATTATGTCTCATTTTATGATGTTCTGATGTTCTCCTCAGTGGAGTAGACTTGACTCTGTCTTTTCTTGTTTGGTTATAGATAATCAGTATTTTTTGGAAGGCAGCC
This sequence comes from Thunnus thynnus, assembly GCF_963924715.1. Taxonomy (NCBI): domain Eukaryota; kingdom Metazoa; phylum Chordata; class Actinopteri; order Scombriformes; family Scombridae; genus Thunnus; species Thunnus thynnus. Next base: position 7,098,336 of record NC_089536.1, on the reverse strand, counting down.
TAGATGCTCTTATATGTGGAAACAGTTCTGATGCTGGGTATGTTTTACTCACACTGAGACTACAATGCTAATTTTGTCTGGTCAATTTCTTTAAGTTTGTTTAAGTTAAGCTTGATATTCACAATAGTATTTTTTCAGTCTGAGTCTGAGTTGAGTGTGATTTGGAGGCTGACTCCTCTTCCCTTTTCATAGAAAGTGTCCAGAAGGATACACATGCATGAAGGCTGGGAGAAACCCCAACTTTGGCTACACCAGCTTTGACACTTTTGGCTGGTCCTTCCTAGCCCTCTTCAGACTCATGACACAGGACTACTGGGAGAACCTTTTCCAGCTGGTTGGCACTTCTTTCATTTGTTAGAAATAGATCTACGAGTTATTTTCTCAAACATTAGCAAAACTTGGAACATTTTCTTTTTAACATTACAGTCATGAAAAGAAATTTGTCCTTAGTTCTCGTAGCTTCTTTTTTGTTCCAAACATAGATCCTGCGGGCGGCTGGAAAGACATACATGCTGTTCTTTGTGGTGGTTATCTTTCTGGGCTCCTTCTACCTCATCAATCTCATCCTGGCTGTGGTAGCCATGGCTTATGAAGAACAGAATCAGGCATCTCAGCGAGAGGCCATAGAGAAAGAGGAGGAGTTCCAGCGACTACTAGAGCAACTTAGGAATCAAGAACAGGTAACTATCACAAGAAATAAGGGGTAACAGTGTTAATTGTTAACAAATAAATCATATTTTCAGTAAAATTGAGGCAACAATGAAGTACTGTATCTTCTACCAAACAGGCCCAACTTCTTGGGAGCCAAGCCAGTCTAACCAGTAAGAAGTCGCTCAGTCATCACACAGCGTCTGAGTTGGCAGATGATGAACGGAGCCTCGAACATGATGAAACTGTCAAAGACTGTAACGGGAGACTTATTCCCCAGCTCATCATCAGATCGCCAACCATGGAGGAGGTTAGGCGAGTTTAGTCCAGAAACAGTTAATCTGATTGATTTGGATGTTTTATAAGAAGCTTTTAGTCTTTGAATTTGAATTGTGATTTTGAAGATTTTGAGGAGCTTGTGACTGACAAATTTTACTGACATATTTTACAGTCTGCTCTTGATTATGAACTCAAAGAGATGTCATTAGGCTCTGCGCACAGCATGCTTCATCTGGACCAACCAAGCCTGACAAAGAGATCTTCTAGTGCTATGACTGTGCTCACTGCAGCTACTAAGGAAGGTACAGTGGCCATTGAGATAGAAACTTAACATTGATAAAGCACTGACAATTATACACACAGAATCCCTATATTTACTATGTTTACTTATGACACCATAATGTCTATTTTAGGTTACTGTTTTTTGGCTTAGTGGGAGGCTGAACAGATTTGAAAGTGTCAAGTCCCTCCAGGGAATGAAGAGATACACGAGGCTTAGTTGCAGTTTCATAGAGGCAATGCTCTAATGTGAGCTGTAATTGCTTAGATTATCAAGCAGTTGTTAACATTATACACTCATGTATCCAGGGCCAACACAGTAGCATTGTCTTGAGCTTGCCACAGTTGAGCTAATCACATTGTGTGTGGGAGAGATCCCTGTTAGCATTCAATGTCAAGCCCTAATGGTGTTAAGCTTGGACTATTTCAGCCCAACTATGACCTGGCACAGAAGAGGATTTTAATATTGTATCATGCATGTCACCTGAAGATAACCTACATGCTTCCATAAAATTGATAGTAGCCTACTTATAAAATTTTTCCTCTCTTTCTGTCTTTGTCTAGAGCTGGAGGAGGCTCAGAGGCCGTGTCCACCTCGGTGGTATAAGTTTGCCGACAAGTTCCTGAAGTGGGACTGCTGCGAGTCCTGGGTGGTCTTTAAAAAGTGGGTGCACTTTGTGGTGATGGACCCTTTTATCGACCTGACCATCACCATCTGCATTGTGCTCAACACCCTCTTCATGGCCATGGAGCACTACCCCATGACCCCGGAGTTTGACTACATGCTCTCAGTGGGGAATCTGGTGAATATGTGCCACATTAAATTGAAATTACACCGCAGAAATATTCCAGCATCTCAGACCTGATCTTGCCAGTGGCTGTAAAAGAAAATCTTTACCCTTTCAGGTTTTCACTGGAATCTTCACATCAGAAATGTTCTTTAAACTTATCGCCATGGACCCTTACTACTACTTTCAAGTTGGCTGGAACATTTTCGACAGCATCATTGTCACTCTCAGTCTGGTGGAGTTAGGCCTGGCGAATGTCCAGGGCCTGTCTGTCCTCAGGTCCTTCCGTCTGGTGAGACACAATCATTGAATTCATTGATATCTATTTAAATGATATTACATCTTTACTGTCTTTATTTGTCATTCTGTTGGATTGTTTGTGTTTCTGTCCTGTGTTGGAGATAGCTTCGTGTCTTCAAACTAGCCAAGTCCTGGCCCACGCTCAACATGCTGATAAAGATCATTGGTAACTCAGTAGGAGCTTTAGGAAACCTGACTTTGGTGCTGGCCATCATTGTCTTCATCTTCGCTGTGGTGGGCATGCAGCTCTTTGGCAAGAGCTACAAGGACTGTGTGTGCAAGATCTCCGCAGACTGCGTGTTGCCACGTTGGCACATGAACGACTTCTTCCACTCCTTCCTCATTGTGTTCCGCATTCTGTGCGGGGAGTGGATCGAGACCATGTGGGACTGCATGGAGGTGGCCGGGCCTGCAATGTGTTTAGTGGTCTTCATGATGGTGATGGTCATTGGAAATCTAGTGGTGAGTGCAACAGTTATTCAGTCACTATTGATACATTGTCTTGAATCTGAAATAATGACTGATATGGAATTTTAACTACGTGTTTAGACTGCAAACATCAATGCATCAAAAAAATATATGACAGGAGCTGCATTGGTGGGCGTGTGTTCCTTATGCAGCAGAAACTGCATGTGAAACCCAATACTGAAAGTGTTGTGACACTGAAGTTACACAAGCTCAGACATTTCAGTTTCAAGTAGAAATTTTGGTCCTGTTTTGGCCAAAATTCATGTGTGGGACATTAATGCTACAGTGTGGAGAGTTTCACATTTTGTGCTCAGATAACATCATAAATCACAATCATGAAAACAGCTCTTTCTCACATTTACACCTACAAATCTTTACTACATGTTTGCAAACTTGAATATCTCATGGAGAGTTTTTTTTCACAGGTTTCAAAAGTGGGATATACAACCACAGGCTTTGAAATGATTTCTGAACATTGTTTCACAAGCTCAAAATCTTATTGTCCCTTATTTGAGGGGGTTGCTTTTTTAACACGGTGCTATAAATGTTGATTTGCAGCTGATAAATGTGTGAGAAAACTACAATCTTTAGGGCAAATAGCTATTTCTCTGTTTTAGGATACAATCAGGGTAAAAATGAGAGAACATATCGATATCTTGTGGCTGTGTTGATGAGTATACAGTCATTGCCTATCCTGCATAAATCATTTTGTTGCTGTCACTCCGAACAACTGTCATCACTGTGTGAAGCTGTAAAGCTGACAAACCGTTTTGTAAAATCTTTGTAAATCTAATAGTTATCTTATTATAATGCCGAGAGATTTTGTGGTCAGCAAGTCTCAACAGTCTATTGTTAACCCCTCAGCTGAGGGATGCCGAGGACAGACAGACACAGCTGGGGAGCACAACTGTTTCTAACAGGGGTCATTATAGCATACTAGGCATTACAGTATGACTACATACTGTACAGTATTTACACATATCTAAACACATAAGAGTACATCATGAAATGTGGTTTTTGATCATTATAATGTGACTCAAATAATCACTTGAGCAACACAGTAAACACAGATGTTCACAGATTCTAATGTAAAGAATATCACCATGTTTTATTTCCTATGATAACTGTTAAATTCATTCATCTGTACCAACCTTTTCACACAGTGAAATTGCAAGAAGAAGCAGCAGAGTTTGTGATGCATAGTAAGGAACCCTGCGTGTCTGGAGTATGGAAACATTGTCCGTGACATTTCATCTTGGCCTCACTGAACAAGGACATACAGATGATGCAGATGATCACTCTTAGACATCATTAGAGCATCATATTTAAAGACTGGAGCCAAAACCATTTCCTGTCAGGCTATTCTTAGATATGAAAAGGAAATGCTGACAAAAGTGTTGTGCCGGCTGCACTCTGCCAAAATTGTTGCCGCTTTTTTGTGTCACACACTCCACCCCCAATTTCTCCAGCATGCGTTCACCTCCCACATAATATTCACACTATTTGCACTGACATAAAGGCACATAGTATGCTCACACACTTCACGGGAGGGAGGTTTCTATTTAAATCAAATGACTTGAGCCACCAAACAGTGGTTTTGACCTTGAGTATGTGCTAAGATACGGCTCAAGCAAGCATGCTGCCACTGAGGGAACAAACACAGACAGCTGAGCGAGCAGAGCTCAGGTGGCAGAGGGGCTGGGTGTTAAGGAGAAGTCATTTGATAGCAGATTGAACTGTAATTGATGAAGAGGTAAAGGTAGAAATCTTTAAGTGATAGTTCAATATTTTGTGAAATACAGTCAGTTGGGACACACCGTCCCATTCCCTTGAATGAGAAAGTGTGTCCTTTTGTACTGTATACACATACAATATGTTCATTTTCTTGCCAAGAGTTAGATCAAAGGATTGATCCCACTCTCATGTCTGTCTGTTAAGTATGTCTGTCCACTGTCGAGCCTGTGATTTGTGCACCTCATCCTTTACCCTCAGCCCTCTTTACTGTTTCACAGCTCCTACACTGGAATGCGAGAGATCAGCCTCCCCCTGGCCTGTGTAACCATGATCTCCCGCTAAACCTGGGAAATGGGAACCGAGAAATTGACTAACAGGTTTTAGGAACTAAAGATAGCTGTGTCGGCAACAGGAGGCAGGCGACATATTATTTACTGATGTGCCATCACACAACCAGTTTGATATGTGAGGTGTATATGAGCTACTCCTGACTTTTGTGATTAGTTCAGCTGTGTTGGCACACTTTCACCACACTGACTTTGTTTCATGCTTAGCCACAAGAAAAGTGTGTAAATATTTCACTTGCAGATCCAGTACAGAATGATATGAAGCTCAAATAAAATGTGTTTTTTTGCATTGACTCTCAATTCAGAAAAAATGTAATATTTAGGATTATTTAATTCTTATTCACAGACCAGACATGACTGAAAAATGACCGTGTGCCATGCTTGCAAGGCAAAATGTTAGTGTATATTTTATCATTACCTCTCACTCCTTCAACCTCTTTCCTCAGGTGTTGAACCTCTTCCTCGCCTTGCTGCTCAGCTCGTTCAGTGGAGACAACCTCGCGGCAGGAGACGAGGACGGAGAGCTGAACAACCTCCAGATTGCCATTGGCAGGATCACACGGTACATGAACTGGTTTAAAGCGTTCATCGTTCGAAGGATCCTCCAGTTACTGGAAAGAAAGCCGCCGGAGTCTGAGGAGGGCCCGGTGGATGACGAGGACCCTAAAATGGAGGGGCTTGAAATGAACCACATGGACACCAGTCAGAACTTCAAAATGGCAGATGGGATATCTAATTGTTTGGTTGAACGCCGGCCCTCTGGATTTATTGTGGATGGAGAGCTCACTCTCAATGTACCAATTGCCCAGGGCGAGTCAGACTTTGAAAACCTGGGTGAGGATGATGAGGATGACACTAATGACTCTGTTTCAGATGAGAAAGATAACCAACATAACTCAGTAAGTAGATATATCAATCTACCTACCTACTGTATCTACCTATCTATCTATCTATCTATCTATGTGCATTTGTTATACATCACCTATTACAGTGATAACTGAAAAACTTATAAAATGCTAATCAAAATGATAGTTTAAACAATATAAATCAAGTTTTCTGATCACAGGCTGTCCTGTCTAACATTAATCTTTATGCTTTGTCAATCATCTGATCGTCGATCAGGATGAACCTATTCCACACAAAGTACTTCACCTCATTTCATGACACACTGACAGCATGTAATTCAACATCATACAAACTAGAAGACAGATGGACTGTTGCCAACATGGACAAGTCGCCCAAAAATGACCTATACTTCTCCTACACACCTCACAAAGCAAGGGGGATGATGTGATGCAATGCTGTGTGTTTTTTGTGTACGCTATGTGATAGACCGTTACAGAGCCAAATTGAAAGTAATTTCTCAAAAATCCGAAAATCTTAATGTTTAATTCTTCTGAAATTTAATATTTTGCTTTCAAAGCACTGTTGGTGTTTAAAGGCCCTGCGTGACCTTAGTATAGTACACCTACACAGGTGCCTGATTACACCTCTTCACGAACTGTATGGGCGTCTGCAGACTGTGCTTGACATTTCCCTCACACTCTGTTAACCTTTTAGGGTGGGACAACATACACCTTCATCATTCTGTTTATACATGTAGGGCAGAGTGAAGCTTCCTGTATGGTGAGGTGGGTTTGGGTGGAAGCAGTGGATTGGATCTATTGATCTGTCTGATGGCCTGAGGATAAAAGATGTCCCTCAGCCTAGAGGTCCTCCAATTCTACTTCTGCACTTGCCAGAGGGCATTAGTGTGAAAAACCTGTGTTGGGGGTGGTTGGAGTCTTTAATGATGCTACTGTCTCTTCTATGGACTCTCCGGTGATAGAATCCTGCAGAGATGGTTGGGGCACCCTGATGATCTTCCCAGCAGTCTTTAACACTCTCTGCAGGCGTTTGTGGTCCATGGCGGTGCTGTTTCCATACCACACAGTGATGCAGGTGGTCAAAATGCCCTCTATGATGCAAATGTAGAAGCTGCTGAGAATCCTCAGTGTCATGCCAAATTTCCTCAGTCTCCTTAGAAAGTATAGCCGCTGTTGTGCTTTCTTGACCGGCTGCGTGATGTTACATGTCCAGTTGAGGTCATTACTGATGTGGATGCCCAGGAATCTAGAACTGCTGACCCTCTCCACCTCAGACTCACGGATTGTCAGTGGTTGATGAGGTCTCTTCTCCTTCCTCATGTTCACTACCATCTCCTTGGTCTTATCTGTGTTTAGGGAGGTTGTTGTTGTCACACCATGTCACTGGACTTGCCACCTCTCCTCTTTATGCCAAGAACCCCAGTCATCAGACCAATGACTGTGGTGCCGTCAGCAAATTTCAGGATAGTGCTGTCCTTGTCTGAGGCAACGCAGTCGTAGGTGAATAGTGTGTAGAGCATGTGGCAGAGGACACATCCTTGTGGGGTGCCAGTATTCATCATCGCATTGTTTGAGGTTAGATTTCCAATTATGACACATTGCAGTCTGCTAGTGAGGAACTCTAACAGTCAGTCACAGAGTGTGGGGTTCAGGCCAAGTTTGTTTGTGAGTTTGTGGGGGAGGACTGTATTAAAGGCTGAGCTGTAATTGATGAAGAGCATTCTGATGTGAGCATCTTTGTTTTCCAGGAAGGAGAGGGCTATGTGCAGAGCTGCAGAGACAGCGTCCTCAGTGAATCTGTTGGGGTGGTATGCATACTGCAGAGGCTTCAGTGAATGGATGTGGGCCAGAACCACTCTCTCAAAGCACTTCATTATGATTGGAGCGAGTGCAACTGGCCTGTAGTCATTCAGACAAGTGACTGGGCTCCTTTTGGGGACTGGGATGATGGTGGTGCTTTTAAAACAGGTTGGAAGTGTGGCCTGTGCAAGGGACAGGTTAAAGATGGAGGTGAAAACATCAACAAGTTCTGTAGCACATGTCCTGAAGGCCTGCCTGGGGACATTATCTGGGCCTGCTGCCTTGCAGGGGTTATTTCTCCTTGGGACTTGTGTACATCAGCTGGTGAGACAGTCAGTGAGGGTTCTTGCATGTTGTGTGAGAGTCTCCTCTGTGTTTTGCTGTTGGAGGTCTCAAAATGGGAACAGAAGTTATAAAGCTGTTCAGGTAGGGAGATGGTGGTGTTGGTTATTTCCATGGTGGTGCCCTTATAGTCTGTGATCTGCTGTAGGCCTTGCCACGTGCATCTGGCATCAGCAGTACAGTAGTAGCCTTCCAGGTTCTGTTTGAATTGCTGTTTTGCCTCTCTGATTGTTTTCCGCAGTCTGTACTTTGTTGTTTTGTACTGCATCTCATTGCTTGATCTAAACGGAAGAGAGTGAGCACTCAGAATGTGTCGTACTTGACTGTTCATCCAGGGCTTCTGGTTTGGATATTTTGTGCAATGCAAGTACTGATTTAACCACTCACACATTCGGCGTACTGCTTTATGTTTATAGAAGAATTCTCTTGTGTGGCTGCAGCTTTAAACACATCTCAGTCTGTGTGTACAAAACAGTCGTGCATAATGCTCTCAGTATCTGAGAGTTTGACTAATTAATTCATGGGGGTAGTCTGTTTGAGTTTTTGTCTGTAACTTCAGAGGTCTGTAATCGGCAGAAGAGCAAACACCTGTGCAAATGTGCAGGGCCTTTTGGAGCTGTGTCCAACATCACCCCCCATTGACTATACAGTCCACTACATTTAGTCTTAGCCACAAAAATCCTCAGTTTGAAATATATGCATGATATAGTTCCCTCAAAAGAATCCCATAATGAAACGACTGATTTGATTTGAATTATTGAAAAAAGTTATTTTGGCCAACAGCCTAAAATTTCACTGCCTGACAGTCTTGTTAACTTGACAAAAACAAACTAATAATGGCAAGTTAATGAATAATTATATCCTAAAATATGTTTTTTAAGGATAATAAGCTTGTGTGCAAGATCTTTGTCTTGCTGCATATGAACACTTACTTGCGTTAATTCTTTATTCCTGTGCTTTTCAGGAAAACTTCGAAGTTGACAATAGTCTGTTAAGAGATGTCAAAGTGAGTAACTCTGGACCCACATATAATTATGTTGTCTCTGAACGTATGCATAAAAGCAACATGTGTTTCCAATTAAAATCTGTAGGTTGACGCATGTTAAGATCATTAATATGTGGTGTTCTACTCAAAATAGACGGGGTAAGATTCATTAATGTATATTAGTGGCTTTGTAACCAAGCTTCAATTGTGAATCTTGACTAGCTGATGGGTGTTTTGGAGGATGATGGGGATTCATCAGTATGCAGCACAGTGGACTATCAACCACCTGAGCCTGAACCAATAATAGTGGAAGAAGAGGAGCCTGAACCAGTGGAACCAGAGGCCTGCTTCACTGACAGTATGAAAAACCTACCGTAAAACAGAATCACTTAACCATGAACTGTTTACTTCTCACAGACAATGATGCAGTAATCCCTTTTCTTAGTACCAGTGCTCAACGATGTTGAAATCTAATCTGATATTCTTTGAGTAATTCAGAATCCTTCATTTTCCTCTCCCCTCAGGCTGTGTCAAGCGAGGGCTATGTCTTACTGTGGACATCACCGAAGGCAGAGGCAAGAAATGGTGGAACCTCCGCCGGACTTGCTTCACTATTGTAGAGCATGACTGGTTTGAAACCTTCATAATATTTATGATCCTCCTCAGCAGTGGAGCTCTGGTGAGTGCTGTCAATAGTGCAACAAATTTAGAAATGTTGGCTGTTTTATTATGGTGTCAAGATACTGTAATACTGTTATTATATGTATCAAGGTATCTAATATCTCCTATTGGCAGGCCTTTGAAGACATACACATAGAAAGACGCCGAACCATCAAAATTATTCTGGAGTTTGCTGACAAAGTTTTCTCCTACATCTTCGTCATCGAGATGTTACTTAAATGGGTCGCATATGGCTACAAGACGTACTTCACCAACGCTTGGTGTTGGTTAGACTTTTTCATCGTAGATGTAAGTTTGGACATCTTGATTTAATGCTGGCCCACAGAATGTATGCATAAATGTATTTTATGTCAGATAAAGTCCATGGTAACTCTTGAATAGGAAATGTTCTGATTCTGCCACAGATTTCCCTGATTAGTTTAGCTGCCAACTGGATGGGCTACTCTGAACTTGGACCAATCAAATCCCTCAGAACTCTCAGGGCACTAAGGCCTCTTAGAGCGCTGTCAAGATTTGAAGGGATGAGGGTAAGTTGTTGGCCACAGATGCTCATTTCATATGGAAATTGTGTACATCAATAGTGTACAATAAGGTTTGACCAATATGCATGGCTAACATTGATGAAATAAAAGATGCAAACCTGTGATCTTTCAGGCATTGGTTTACTAATTCCACTACCATGTTTGTTGATTGCATGCTTACACCATGGCTGCAGTAACAGAGCTGACTGAGGTAAGAATACGTATGACTTTGATGGCAATGACTCATAGCAAATTTGCTGCTCAGTCTTCAGAGATCATTTTCAGAACTTCATTTTATGTTTTTCTATATAATTCTAATAGTCCTCTCTGTTGGACAGGTGGTAGTAAACGCTCTTGTTGGAGCGATTCCCTCCATCTTCAATGTGCTGCTGGTGTGTCTGATCTTCTGGCTCATCTTCAGCATCATGGGAGTTAATCTGTTTGCTGGCAAGTTCTACCGCTGCATCAACACCACCACAGAGGAGCTTTTCGACATAAGTGAGGTCAACAACAGGAGCGACTGCATGGCCATCGAAGAAGCCACGCAGGATGCCCGCTGGGTCAATGTCAAAGTCAACTATGACAATGTTGCAAAGGGCTACTTGTCCCTGCTTCAAGTGGTGAGGAGTGCTAATTGTAGTAACATGAACCTTGGGAAAGAAAATCATGTCTTAAAACATAAGTTGTTCTAGCCTGGTATCGCCAGATCAATTCGCAAATGCAAATTAGTCTGGAACTTCTCAGTTCATTTTCGATTTCCAAGGGGTGTTATCAACGGCGCAAATTGCCTCTGGATGCAATTGGATAGACCTACAACCAATTAGAGCAATGAAACGTGTGATGTAGCACTGAGCCCTGACCAGCAGGGCCAGTTGGTAAATTATACTAAACCTGTCGGAAGTACGGCAAACACATCTTTCATATCAACAAATCTTTAAGTGCAGATGTTCTTCTTTTAGAGAAAATATACCGTCCAGTTTTTTAATACTGTCGCAATAGTGGACATATTAGATAGACGGTTGTGATTGGCCTGTCTATGGCCAGGTCAGGTGGAAATCTGTCTGAGCAGGAGGGGGGCCAGATGCATCTGTCAGAGCAAATAAAACATGAGCTTGCAGATTCGTCTGGTTCCCAGGCTAAAGTTGTTCTATACAATGGCGCACATTTTGATACAATTTTCTCTGTATTTGCAGGCAACTTTTAAAGGTTGGATGGACATCATGTATGCTGCCGTTGACTCAAGAGAGGTAATTATTACAGTGTTTTCAGTAATTTCAGTATTCAAACATTATATTTAGCATTAAATATGTAAATAACCCTTTGTTTTACTGTCACATGTACCATTACTGTATACTTGCTAATAAAATGAAACTGAGACTTAAGTCCCTTCGTTTGGGACAAACTCAGTCTAATTCTCTATATTCATGTATACTTTGTTTTTGGTAAATTACAAAATTACTTAATACTTAGAATGCAGGTGAGACATCTTATGGCAAAATACTCTTCAAAAAGGCTTTTGTCCTTAAACATTAAGTCAATTGTTTTGTGAGAATGCATGGTTCAGCAGTAAGGCTTGCCAGATTGCCCGGGGAAAGTAAAATGCCACATTGGGCTCGTAAATTTAGCAACTCACCTTCCCTGATCGGGGCAAGTGTTTTAAAAAAAAAAGAAGTAAAAAAATAATAAAATAAAAAATGTTTCAATCATTTTTTTCTCGATCATCATTGTATCATAAATTATGTTCTCATTGTCATTGCAAATTGGAATTGCCCTTCCCCTTGCATGCATCGGAGGATATTGGCAGACGTCGTTGGCCAATCAAGAATTGAGTAGGCTCGTAGTGTTATGCGTGGAACAAACATCCCTCAGGTTTAATATGAGCACTGTCAAATAGAGGAATCAGTGGAGCAGGTAATTTTTCACTGCAATAAATACTCTCGAGAACGAGAAACATTAAAGAGGGAAATCAGTAAGCTTGGAGTGGAAGAAAGGAGTCTGAAAATGTATTTGCCATCGAGTTAGAGAGTCAATTCCATTATTTGAAAGAAACTGGGCTGATTAAAAGAATTTAGTGTTCAGTGAAATAGGGGATGGGTCACATCATTTTCAATATGCAAGAATGTTTGTTGCCTCGCATCTATGGCACTCTGTGTCCTTGTTCTGGTTCATTTACTTAAAAAAAGATTAAACATGACAATTAACAACGTGTATAGGGCAAAGTAAAAACTTACTTCAACCAAGTAGGTTTCTGACCCACTTGCCCGACCAGGCAAGTGAAAAAAAAACATTAACGTTGAACCTTTTAATGGAACAATAACACACACACAAAAAAATCTCAATAACTTTTTAATAAATAAATAACTATATTGGTAAGGGGAGTGTGTATACACAGTAAGTTTTTTCCCGGGTATATGTATAGAAATATAAAAGTAGAATTTAAAAAATCCAGTTGCTTCGCAGGGTGTTAATATATTCCCCTCCTCTTTTTCGCACCACTCTGCACTTTAAATGAGAGAATATGTATGTAATATATACAGTATGTGACAGATGGTGATGGTGAAGTGAGTACCCTGCCTAAGGATCAACAAGTGCCCTTCCTTGCTAGTATTGATTTCCAGTATAACCTTGTATCCAGTGTCTCCTCAACCCTGTCTCACAATTAGTTTTCTTACTTACTAAAAGGAAAATTGTAGAGTTGAAAGGACAGCATTCTTTTAAAAATTGTATTCATTTTTGCCCTTTTAGGTTGAGGAACAACCTTCCTATGAGATCAACCTCTACATGTACATATACTTTGTCATCTTCATCATCTTTGGCTCTTTTTTCACACTCAACCTCTTCATTGGTGTCATTATTGATAATTTCAACCAACAAAAGAGAAAGATAAGTATCACATTTTTTTTTTAAAGAAGAAGTCTGCACCTGCACATCTACATTTCATTTTTGAGTTCACAAAAGTTGTCACTTAATTTAAATACCTATAATGATCTTTGTATTGTCTTTTGTCTGCACTTTGGAGATAAAGACATCTTTATGACTGAGGAACAAAAAAAATACTACGAGGCCATGAAGAAACTTGGTTCCAAGAAGCCACAGAAGCCAATTCCACGTCCAACAGTATGATATGAGTTATTTACAACTGCATGCTTATTTCATTCACTGATAATATTAGCTATTGCATATTTCACATGGCATGCATTGTATATTTTAGGGGACAGATTCAAAACTATTATCTAACTAAATGGTTTGATGTTAAAAAGTATGAACGAGGTAAGCTGAAGTAATGACACATAAGCTTGGCATGTGTGGCATGACGATGCCATCAGTGACCTCTGCACTGACCTTTTCTGCACACTGCTGGTGTGAACAGGCTAAATGACCCTATTGGATTTGTCTCCCTTTGACCTGCAGAACCTAATCCAGGGCATGGTGTTTGACTTCATCAGTCAGCAGTTCTTTGACATCTTCATCATGGTGCTCATCTGCCTCAATATGGTCACCATGATGGTGGAGACAGACAACCAAAGTCCAGAGAAGGAGGATTTCCTTTTTAAAGTCAACCTGGCTTTCATTGTGGTCTTCACTGGAGAGTGTGTGTTGAAGCTCTTTGCCCTGCGACAATACTTCTTCACCAATGCATGGAACATTTTTGATTTTGTTGTGGTCATCTTGTCAATATCTGGTATGTACATAATACATTTAAATAACTGTTATGATTCTTAAAAACTGCACATTGCTATTAAATGTAAAGAGACAATAGGTGTAAATATATCCTCCCTAATTGCAGTGCATCTCCTTGTATTTCAGGTATAATGCTCTCAGACATAATTGAGAAGTACTTTGTGTCACCAACTCTGTTCAGAGTGATCAGACTGGCCAGAATAGGCAGGATTCTGCGTCTTATTAAAGGAGCTAAGGGCATTCGGACGCTTCTCTTCGCTCTATTGATGTCACTTCCTGCCCTATTCAACATTGGCCTCCTGCTCTTCCTCATCATGTTCATCTTCTCCATATTTGGCATGTCAAACTTTGCTTATGTCAAAAAGGAGGCTGGAATCGATGACATTTTTAATTTTGAGACATTTGGTGGTAGCATTATCTGCTTGTTTCAGATTACAACGTCCGCTGGCTGGGATGGACTTTTACTTCCAATGCTGAACAGGGAGCCCCCAGACTGTGACCCAAACGTTGAGAATCCAGGTACGGATGTAAGGGGTAACTGCGGCAGCCCAGGCATGGGCATGGTATTCTTCTGCACCTACATCATCATCTCGTTCTTAGTGGTGGTCAACATGTATATCGCCATCATCTTAGAAAACTTCAATGTGGCGCAGGAGGAGAGTGGTGACGCCCTCTGTGAGGATGACTTTGAGATGTTTAATGAGACTTGGGAGAAGTTTGACTTAGATGGAACTCAGTTCATTAAGTATAGCCAGCTCTCTGATTTTTGTGATGCCTTACTGGAGCCGCTGAGGGTGGCCAAGCCCAACCGGCTTCGCCTGATTGAAATGGATCTGCCCCTGGTCATTGGGGACAGGATCCACTGCCTGGATGTCTTGATGGCTGTCACAAAGATGGTCTTGGGAGACACGGTGGAGATGGCGGCAATGCGATTGAGCATTGAGGCTAAGTTTATCCTGAACAACCCCACCTCAGACTCCTTTGCACCGATTACCACAACTGTACGCCACAAAGAAGAGGAGTGGGCTGCTGTAGTAATTCAAAGAGCTTACCGCAGCCACCTACTGAAACGCTGCATACGCCACGCTGCTTTCATGCACTGCTCTAAGAAGATGGAGAGAGAAGACAAAGATGAAGACCCACCAGAAAAAGAGGGGCTGCTTGCACGAAAGATGGGAGTGCTTTATGGTAGCAATTTGGACCTTGCAGAGGAGATGGAGCGGGCTGCTTTAGAAATTCTAGCAACCCAAGAGCTTCTTCAACTCGAGACATTGTCACATTACATAGAGGCCGAAGCTGGTCCAGAAACTCCTGAGCCAAATATCATAGTTGTACCTGTGGAAATTACTAATGAGGTTTTATTACATTCTGCCCCCAATCAACACCTTTTAAACCTGAGAGAGTCAATTGTATAGCCAACAGCAGAAGACGTTATGTCGTCCTCTTGTAGTTTTTCACCAGTCGAGGAAGTAGTGTTAACAGTTGACGCAAAGTGTCACCAATCTAGCTGACTTTTCCACATTAGATTAAGAGGTTACATCAAGCAAATGAATGTTTAAACTGCATTTTTTTATATATATATACTTAAACTTACTGTTTTTTCATGCAATATTTAATATATTGTGTCTTTTTGGGTTGAAGGTGGAACTGAAGTTCATGGTTTTCTTTGATAATAACCATACAGACATCAGCAAATGTCACCACCATTAATGCTGGCTGGGGAGGGAGAGGTAAGTAATCTTAAATCAACAAATTTGCTGTTGTAGGGTGAAATAACATCATCATCATGGACCAGAACCTGTGATATAATAGATTTACAGTGAAGAAATACATGCTGAATTGGGAAATACAGCAAAGATTTGCTCACTCCAACCCTTTCAATTATTTTTCTAAATGTATTGAGGTCTGAACATGGCATTTTTCAGTGGATATTAATGCACGCTATGGTTGAGTCCATCATTAATGCTGGCAATAACTTTACTTTTGATATGGCTATTACCAGAAAACCAAACCATGCGCCCCAGTTTCCAACCAAAGAGCAACTTGAACATCACATGACAAAACCTGAATTATCATTTCATAGGATTTTATGCTATGCTCATGTCATACACATACACATTTTTGCACACAAGCCTTCATTTTATGACAGTCAAGACTATGACTTGACTCTCTGTGTTGCCTTAAAGTGAAAGGAAATCCAACCTTTTCACTTTCTTTGATATGACATGAGTCTAGCACTATTATCCAACTCTGAGCAGTAGAAAATTAGATTAATATTCACACAGCACTACTTCACCATGAGAGCCACGCTGAAATTGTACCATTTTAGCCATTTCACTGTACTTTTCTTTTTTGAAAAATGAAACAGAGCAAATTCCTATTCCTGCTGCTTACTTAAAGTCACTTTCATGTGGAATCTCATCAGTGCAATGGCTCTACATGCTAATTCTTTCAATTAGACGCTAAAGCACATTTTTTTTATGGTGGTATTGTACATATGTAAATGGACAACTGAAAATAAGGCTTATCTTGATAACATTTATCCCAGCCTACCAGTGAAACCCTGATCTCTGCTATTCATTACTAGTTAAAGGGAAACTTTGGTATTTTTCAGTCTGGACCTTATTTTTCCATCTTTTTGTGTCTAAGTGACTAATGGGGACGACAGTTTTTGAAATTGGTCCAGTATTCAGCGAGAGTGCTTCAGCTGGCAGCCGCAAAACAGGCTGCAATGTAATCCTTTGGGGCAATAGCACCCCATCAATGAATGTCCACTAAAAGTGTTTGTTTTTGCCCCTGACAGGCTCAGATTGTTATTATAAGTGTCTGACAACATTAAGGAAATGACCTTACAGAGAAATTACACATTTTTCTTTACCTTTCACTTCATTCGGTCTATTTGTTATTGTGTCAAACAAAGTCTTGCTCAAGGAGAAGTGTCATTGTCGAAATCAGCTAAATATTCAGCCATGACTTTAAAAATCTTTTAGATAACACTAAGCTGTGCTTTCTGTACACAACAAACTCCTCCAGGCACTCCTCTCTCCAACTCTGTCATGGCTAAATATTTAGCTTATTTCGACATCTCTGGCTAGAGATTTCAGGAAGACACTTATCCTTGAGTGAGACTTGGTCAGACACAATAACAAACAGACTGGATCAAGCGAAAGGTAAAGAAAAAAATTTTATTTCTCTGTATGGTCCTTTCCATAATGTTGTCAGACACCTATAATAACAATCTGAGCCTGTCAGTGGCTAAAACAAACACTTTTAGTGGACGTTCATTGACGGGACGTTATTGCCCCAAAGGATTACATTGCAGCCTGTTTTGCGGCTGCCGGCTGAGGCGCTGTCGCTCAATACTGGACCACTTTCAAAAATCGTTGTCCCCATTAGTCACTTACACACAAGAAGTTGGAAAAATAGGGTCAAGGTTGAAAAATACTGAAGTTTACCTTTAACGATGACATGGGCCAGCTAATGCAGTTAACATTTATCCCTGAGTGGCTCATTCAGAAAGGCCCAGTTTATATTGCACTATTTATATCCCTTCCAGGTCAAGTTAGAGCAGTTGACTGTGTAAGACCGAGAGACCTTCCTGTTTTCTAAGATGATTTCATCAGTAATATATGCATGTCTAATGAATGTTTTGTCTATTTCTTTTTCTACTTTTTTTGGGTCCCCTTGTATATTAGATGATCGCAAAACTCAAAGCATGCAGTCACTTGTTTTCCATTTGGTGGGTTACCATTTCAGCAAGTTTAAAGGCTATCTGTGACTGTAAACTTAAGATGTGATGTTTACATTAACATGGTTGTTTGAAATAATGGCTAAGCTCCCAGTTAATTGCAACTGTTTTCTATATTTGTACACTAAATTACAATAATTCTAGCAATAATATAAGTACTTGGGTTGGGATCAAGTGCAGATTTTGTACTTTGACTTGATCCTAAATGAATATGAATTTCTCAAATACAGCCCACACAGCTGAATGTAGGTTTAGTTAAATCCATGACGCTGAAAGTAAGGGGATAAATCTCTTTCTGATGTATAGATAATCACACCCATTTACATTTTTTTTTATTTTAGTAAGAACCTTTATGCGCAGTGGATCTATTCATCTCAAGTCTGTCCTCATGTAGAAAGATTGCTTCACTTGCTGTTGTGTAAGTCTTAACTGAATTTAAAATGTCTTACTCTGAATATACATACATGCATAACATAAGCACTTTTACAGTTTTCTAGTTCGTTTGTTTTTTTACAATAGACTATAGAAGGTTGTCCATTATCAGAAAACAGAGCACCTTGGTAATGAGTTCTGCACCCAGGGGGGAAAAAAAAAAATCACGAATCAATGTTTCCTCTACGAGGGTCTCTTTATCTTATCCTGCTGCCACAGCATGGCAGTTATTCCTGTCAGAAGTCTGTAATGTGACCTGCAGCAATCCTACTTGAAATTGACACACTGCTGCACCACTCGGCTTTAGTCTCCTCTGATGGTACAGTAAAATTCACAAGACAGTATGCTCCTTTGTTTACATTTCTGATGGAGGGAGAGCCATACGGGAAGCTTTACTTTTACACCCACAGTCAGTGTTGCCTGTATATACAGTTCTTTTTCTTTCTTTCTTTTTTTTCATTCTGTATTGTATATTTTTATTATTTTGTTATTGTAAAAAAATGTAACTATATTGTTTGAATAAAATACTACTCATGGGGAAAAAGTAGGCAGTGAATTCATGTTGTCAGCAGGTGTATTATGGGTTGACTGAGAAACCACATTGGTACACCGAGGCCCTCTGGTGGTTGCATCCTGAGCGAGTTGTAGGGTCTTTTTCCTGTCTTGACAGTGTATTTTTGTGTAAAATCATGTTAAAGGAAAAAGCTAGCAATACCCTAATTTTTTCTTAATGTCAACAAATACCACAAAACCAACAGTGAGTGTGTTTACATGCACACGAGTATCCTGGTTATGATCAAGTTTTGAGAAACCTCGATGTTCAAGATGGAGTACTTAAATAGAAACAGGATATTGCGGCTTGTTAACACCTTACCCAGGTTTCTGATCAGTTTCTGCCATGTACGTAGGCGTGTCATCAACTAAAATTACATACTAAGTCAGTAATAGGAAAAAAATATGATGGTAAATGATGTAATGATGATCAACACACTGAAAGGGAAAGTCTGACTTTGGTAATGCAGACACTATGAAATGCGGCGCTCTTGTTGATCAGATAAAGCTAAATCTAGCAGAATAATAAATGCAGCAGACTTCAGACTGTGTTCATTCTCAGTTGTGGAGGTACAGAAATTAATGGCTAACATGGACACTGTTATGGTCATGTAAACAGGGATATATGTTTCTCATATTCCATCTAAGTCCATTCATTTCTATGTAAATCCCTTTGAAAAGAAACTCAATCATTTCCTAAAACAGATGGGTCCTGCAATTCTTAGCCAATGTGACTCAAACAGGAGTTAATAGTACATTTGTTTGGGACTATTTGTAGCTTTGAATTAATACACATTTGGTGCACTAGTGAGTATTTACATCAGCAGGGAGATTCGGACACATGTGGAATCTATCATTTGGATGACCCCGATCGCTTATACAGTCAGGGAAACGGCTTTCTTGACGGTTGATGATCAGCAGATGGAGTTTAGCTTTTGAATTCAGCCTTATCTTTTAAAACATTGCCTGCTATGAGTCTGATTTGTTGTAGTTACATGACTGTATGACAGAAGGTTTTGTGTTTAAAAAGTATTTTAGTCCACTTCTTTGCTTGTTATCTGTTCCTCTTCAGTTATGAAACACTGTCTCTTAAATAGAACTGCTAATTTCTGCCCTGCACAGTATACTGCAATACATAGCTTGCTTGCTCTGTGGCGACTGAGTGATTCATCCCTGTCATGTCTGCTGTAGCTGCGTAGGAGAGGCTCAGTTTTGATCATAAGAATAACAGGACTGTACATTTCCATCTGCTCTGAGCTTGACTTTGAGTCACCTCTCATTTACATCATTTTTTGACTGAGGAACAGTGTTTCCTGTCAGTGTTACATTGTCGTTTGAGGCTGTGGTATATCTCCTGCTCACACACTGTGAAAACTGACCGACCTTCATATGTCAGAAGTTAAAAAAGTGCTGTAAGATGCATAACCCTTTTGAGAAATAGGGAAATGTGATGAGCTTGACTGACCTAACTACAAGAAGTTCACTTTTGACTGAATACAGTTGCATTTAAAAAAAAAAAAAAAAAAAGGTCACAGAGGAAACTTACAGCATGGATTCTGCAGAGAAGATGCTAATATTGAGACAAAAAAATCCAGACCAATGGACTGGGCAGATTTGGGGGCTTTGTCATGTAGTGACACTTTTCTAGATGTTCCTGGATCAAAACAATCTCCCTTTTCACTTGAAAGACAAATAGAGGTGTCCAAAGCAAATGATTGTAGGCCTTTTGCACAAACACCCATGTTGACGAAAAGTATTTCTTTACATTCAAACACGCACGATCTAGTAAGCCACTTCCAGGTTCCGTCCACACATACACGTACAAGCTCTCGAGTTAGACAAAACACCAGCTCATATCCTGCTTGTGGACTTTTCTCTGCATCTTACACTATTAAACCACACGTCACAGTATCTGCTTGCTGATTGCTTACTAAATACTTGACTTTGGGATCAACACCAACATTAACCACAGATACCATCACAACAAAGACAAATTAAAATGAGTTTGCAACCCACAAATATTTTCATAGTGGGTTTATCTACTGTAGGTCTGCAACAAATTATTATTTTCATTATCGATTCATCTGTCCATTATTTTCTTGATGAATTGATTAGTTGTTTGGTCAATAAAATGTCAGAAAATGGTGAAAAATGTTGATCAGTGTTTCCCAGAGTCCAAGAAGATGTCCTCAAACGTCTTGTTTTGTCCACAACCCAAAAATATTCAGATTACTGTCGTAGAAGACTAAAGAAACCATAAAATATTCATATTTAAGAAGCTGGAATCAGAGAATTTGGACATTTTTTTCTTTAAAAAATGACTTAAAATGATGAATGGATCATCAAAATAGTTGCTGATTAATTTAATAGTTGGCTAACTTACCAATTAATCAACGAATCATCGCAGCTCTAATCTACTGATTATTAGTTATTAACCAGTTAATTGATAATTGTTTGGTCTATAAAGTAAACAATAAATAAATAGTGAAAAAATGTCCATCACAGTTTCCTAGACCCCAAGATGTCGTGATCAAATATCTTGATTTGTCTGACCACAGTCCAAAAACTCAAAGATATTCAGTTTACAATTATATAAATGATGATATTAATCGTCACAGTTCTAAAAAAAGATCTTAAAAATATCTTATATCATCAGTATGTGCATGGAATCATATAACAAAGCACTTTTCCATCCTTATTCAGACCCAAAACAATAAAAAAGCAAATTATTACTTCAATCAATAACAAAAACTATGAGCTACTTCGTCTCTACAGCAGATTCAACTCAGATTCATTCAGCAACTCAGATTTTTGAATCTGAGTTGCTGAATGAATCTTTGTGTAATGTGTTATCTGTTGCCGTTAATGTGTGTAGTCATATATTGCTTTTTTGTGTACACTGTGACTAATTCACCTTTCCTCCTTTTGCACATGCACAGTCTGTAACTGCAAGCATAATAATACCTTTCTTATCATTCACTGATACAGGCAGAGTACCAAACCTTATTACTTTTTTGGCACAGACCAAAATGTGTCCCAGGCAATGAATTTGGACCCGGTATTTGGACCTTGACAGCAAAATCTGACATGTAATGTCTGGTCAGATTTGTAACCTTGTTTACTTTTCTTTGATCAGATAGTTTCTGATTTAAATATACATTTTTTTTTGCCAATTTTACAGTATTTTATTAAGGCACAGTTCCTGTATGGCTGCTTGTGTAGGAAACAATTAACATTTTAGATCTTCTTCTGGCTTCTTTTGTTTAATGGATAAAAAGTTTTGTGACCCATGTTTATGTTTTAAAGGTATCAGAAAAGTGTTGTTCTGGTATTAATACTGAAACTCAGGTATTGCATTGGCACTAATATCGAAAATATCAAACGATACACAGCTCTAGACCAGATATATATATATAGACCATATATATAGATGTTTGTTATGTCCTGCAGCATCTCTCACGAACCCTTCTAATTTTCACAACATTGTTTCATCTGTCTAAAAAAAAACAAAAAAAACAAGGAGAATAAAGTTGGATGGGTTTTTAATGTTAAATGTGGGTTGTGAGAAGGTATTTTGGTTTGACGTTACGGTGCTCTTCCCCTCATTTGCCTGACATGAAAGCATGTGTAGTAACAGACAGCACACCCACTGGTGCAGACACTTCTTCTCCTTGTTCGCAGCGTTTTCATGACTGTAGAGAGATTTGGACGCACAGAGTTTGGAATATTTTTCTTTGCATGTCATCATGCGCTGGTTGCTTGCTAGATACTGCGGGCTTGCACTGATCTATCTGTCAGGTAAGTGTAAACTCTCGCAATACGATCGATTTAATAAGTGACTGAAAATGATGCTAAAACAGTCTTGGTGCTAAATATTAACATTAGTAAAATCCTGAATGTTACTACAGCAATATAGTTAGTCACATTAACATTTCACAATGGTTTATGCAGACATATCACAAACTATCATATTTTTTGTCTGTTTGACCACAACTTCACTGCATAGAAGTGTTTTGCATGTTATTTTCGACTCTACAGCACCATTACTTCCTGGCCATCTGGGGGAAAGAGGAAGTTGTTTTCTGAGACAAACAGTGTATAATATTATTGTCATGTTGATGAACCGATGTCTTCTTGGTTATTTTTTATATACAACATATAAGCGATCATCGACTTATTCCGTTCAGTTATCTGATCAACTTTATGTTAGACTTGTAGTGCGTTTTAGGGAAAGATGATAGAGGTAAAACAAGACAACAACTGATACTAACGTGTTGCAAACATTAAAAACAAACCACCACCTGAAAATCACCTGTTTACAACACAGGTGAAGACGTCAACAACCAAATACCCACAACGCTAATGTATACCTCATGTAGTTACAGGACGGGTCAACCAACGCATCAATTAGCATCATCCTCCTAGGGCTGCAACAAATTATTACTTTCATTGTCACTTAATGTGTTGATGATTTTTAAATCATTAATTATTTAGTCTATAAAATGTACAAAATTGTAAAAACAAAAAACCCAACACAAGTTATTGTCTCGTATAATCTATAAAATAGTGAAACAATATCCAAGAGTCTAATATGATATCTTCACATAACTGTTTTGTCCCACCAACAGACCAGCAATCATTACCCAAAAGGTATTCAATGTGCAACTTATAATAAACAGAGAAAAAGCAGCAAATCCTCACATTCAAGAAGCTGGAAGCCGGTGAATATTTGTCTCTTTTTTTACTTGATAAATTCCTTAAATGACTGTTTGATTATAAAAATACTTGTCTCATAATTTTCTCTTCTCTCATTCCTCAGCACTAGATGTCGACTGACATCAAATTAGTTGATTAATTGTTTAAAAGCCAAACATTCACTGGTTCCAGGTTTCCCACTTTGAATACTTGCTGCTTTTCTCTGTTTTATGTCATTGTAAATTCAATATATTTGAAATATAGACTGCTGGTCAGACAAAACAAGCAATGCGAAGAGAAACTTGGACTCTTGCAACCTTTTTCTTACATTTTAGAGACTTGACGATGAATCAGTTGATGAAAAAAATAATTGGCATTTGGCATGTTAATCAAAAATGAAAAAAATCATTAGTTGCAGCCTTTATGACTACAAGTAGCATCCTCATAGCATCATTGTGAGCAATAGTAACTCTCTGCATACTGCTTTATTTATACCTACACCATAGGTGAGCAGTAGGGACATAAGGTAAGCCCAAAACACAAAGACATTAGTTGAGCATCAGTTACCTCGAACATATAATTTAAAACATTGTCGATATACTGTATATATCTTTCTTCAGTAGAACGATGACTAAGATGTATTATCTTATCACTGTTAATATTTCTTATTACTACATCTTTGCTTAAGTAGAACTCCAGAAATAATCATTCTCTAATTTATTTACATCCACTTATTACATTACTCTTCTTGGCATTAAACGTGAAGCCAGCACCATATTGGAAGCATACTGCCAGTATACTCTTTGTCTAGAGAGATTTATAGTAACTGCCATTATAACTGTGTCACAATGTCCCTCAACCTTTTTTTTTTGTCTGTTCAGTGGCCCTGAATGAAGCCCAAGTGCTCACCCAGATACCCCGGTTCTATGGTGTGAAAACCAGGCAAACTGTGTATATATACTGTGAGAACTATTCAAGGCTGCAAGGTGAGGTGCAGTGGTACAAGACCAATGTGGATGGAAAAGAAGAAAAACAGATTACGCAAGGACCCAGGGCTGAGCTTCGTACAGGCGTAAAAAGCTGTCTTCAACTCATGGATTTGAACACTGAAGACAGTGGAGTGTACTTCTGCAGGATAAACAATATAACGGGACCTGGGACTGGACTGCAAGTTGTCAGTAAGTTGCTGTGACAACATGTCTTAGCCAGACTTTCAGATCTACAGCAACATAATTCATTATTTAATCTATTATGGTCTGTCCAGTTGTTCAAAACACACACATCTCTCTTCTCACAGGAAACGTGAACCTTCGTGAGGCTCTGTACAGAAGCAAGATGAAGGATGGTCTCATGGTCTTCCAGGGCCTACTGCTGGCTGTGTGTATTGCTGCTGTACTTCTACGCAAACACAGTCTGGTGAGAAACAAGACGCAAAACACAAAACACTAGAAAAAAAACCCAATGATATTTCTATTGAATCAATTAATCTTTTCCATAGTCCAAGGTGATGTCTTCAGAGTGTTTGTATTGTCTGACCAACTGTCCAAAGCCCAAAGATATTAAATTTACAGTTTCATAAAACACAGAAAAGCACCATATCTTCACATTCTCAAAGCTGGAACCAGCAAAAGTGATTAATCAGTCATCAAATTGTTTATATAGCACATGCAGCACTAGTTTTAACTCTTTACTGCATTAAAACTACGACCATACTGCCCAAGTTGGTTATTTGTCGGTACATCCACAAATCTGACAAACTGACAGCAACTGTAGCTTGCTGTGCCCGTCTTTGTGCTACATGCTGCATTAATTTGCTAAGATACTACAAAGCACGGCCTATTAATAAAATAAAAAGCTTAATCAAAGCGCAGCACGTTTTTACCGACATTTAGAAAAGTCTAGTATACACTAAATTGAAGCAATGGCAGAAAGTAACTGAGTTCATTTACTCAATTATTGTTCTTAGGTACAATTTTGAGGTACTTGTACTATACTCGAGTATTTCCATTTGATGCTACTTTATACTTCCACTCCACTACATTTCAGAGGGAAATATTGTACTTTCTACTCCACTACATTTATTTGACAGCTTTAGTTACTTTTCTGATGAAGATTTGACACAATGGATAATATAACAAGCTTTTAAAATACAACACATTGTTAAAGATGAAACCAGTGGTTTCCAACCTTTTTGGTTTTTGACGTCTTATTAATAGCCGTGTGTAGTCGGGGTCACATTTAAGATGTCTATTAGTTAACAGCTCCACCAAATAGTGATTTTTCCCTCTAAACTTCTCACATGGTTTCATTTCAATAAATGTTCAAATGATCCAATATTTCAGCAAAAATCAAAGATTATAGAAAAAGTCCAAAAACTGAAAACAGATTTGTGTATCAGAACTTTGTTTTTTCTTCTTTCCTCTCCCATTAATCATCTCACGACCCCTCAGATTTATCTGGTGACCCTTTGGAGGGGCCCAACCCCTAGGCTGGGAACCACTGGACTAAACTAGTTAACTGTATATAAAGTAGTTGAAACTAGCTCCACCTCCAGCAGCTACAACAGTAACATGCTGCTTACAAACTGATGCTTCAGTATTAATAATCTAATGATGTCATATATAATAATATATCAGTCACCAAACCACTACTTTTACTGCAATACTTTAACTACATCAAGCTCATAATACTTGCGTATTTTTACTTAAGCAGGATCCTTCTTGCATGACTTTTACTTACTTACCTTTACTTACTTAGGCTAAGTAAAGGATCTGAATACTTAGTAGCATTAAGTGCTAAACTACCAGCCATTTTATGAGTGTAAATTGCTGAATTTGAAACTACTTAAAGGTTGCAGAAGCTGCTCAAGCTGAAAAAAACATAACACCCAATTTTAAGTCCATGTATGAAGTTCCTGAGTAAGTCATTTTGACACCTGAAGCACCAACCTTCATGAAAGTATTGATGCAGTCCTGGTTTCCATGGCAACAAGAAGTTTTGATATGATTGTATATGTATGTAGATGCATAATTATTTTAAAAAGCTACTTCCACTGACAGTCAGATATTTTTTAGTGTTTATTTGTTAATTTTTGGTATATTTTGTACAATGTTTATCAATAGCTAACCCAAACTCTTTAACTGCATTCTTATTTTTCTCTTTTTCATTTCTTCTTTCTCTTTCTAAACAGCTCAAAGAGAAGGACAGCATATATGAGGAGCCCGAAACTGATCATATCTATGAGGTTTGTTCTACTGTCTCTGTTTTACATTAGCATTCATCAAAGATAAGGTAATTTCCTTCTGTCACGGTGGTCGTTTACATGTTACAGTGAACACACATCGCAGCTGTGTTTTTAAGAAGAAGAAGAAAAAAAAAAAACGTGCAAGACAGAGCAAGACACACACACACACACACACACACACACACACACACATGCACACACTCCTTGCTCCACTGAGCTTGTAGCCACAACTGTGTCTTCCTCTGTCAATAGGAGCCTTTACAGTAGGTTGTGTTAAGGAACCTCTAGTTTGCTAATAGAGGAATCTTTATGTAGCACCTGTCACGCAAAAAAATGTAGCTCAGAGTGCTTTACAGTAGGGCTGTAACTAGTTGTTTGATCTATTAAATGTCAAAGAAATGGTGAAAAATGTTGTTCGTAGTGTCTCAAAGCCCAAGATGCAAACTAAAATGTTGTTTTGTCCTGACCAACAGTGCACAACCCAAAGATATTCAGTTTACTATCATAGAAGATTAAAGCAACCAGAAAATATTCACATTTAAGAAACTGGAACACATTTTGTCTTTCTCAAAATGATTAATTGATTATCAAAATAGTTGCCAGTTAATTTTCTGTAACTAATCGATTAATCGACTAATCATTGCAGCTCTACTTTACTTTACCGTAGAAGAAAACAACAGAACATTTATCAAGAGAAAGCAGATAACATAAATATGTGGACATAACATACTTTACATAAAGTAAAAGGTAAAAGTTAGTTTAAAATATAAATATAGTAGTGATAGCCTCTACATAAAAAATAAGTAAAAATAGAGTTTGGGTCAGAAACTGCAGACAGTAGCTTTACTGAAGCTCTTTGCCTGACTGTTTGGAACAGTCTGCAGCAGAGAGTTCATGGATCTGAGCAGTCTGCCGAGGACATATCGCTGCAGCATGTCAACCATATAGTCAAGGGCGAGTTCATAAACAGAATAACATGCACAGAATGAGGATCTTACTAAAATTGTACCGTGAGACCAGAACAGCGACTTGATCTCATCTCTTTGTTTCTATTAAAACTCTGACAGTAGCATTCTGTACAAGCTGTTACTGACTGAGAGGCATTAGGGACACCTGATAACAAGGCATTGCACTTGTCAAGCCTTCTACCAAAATCTGGATTACCAACTCCGGACCCCCAGGGGCCCCAAAAGCCTCAGGTTTAATCTGCAGCACTGAAGTACAGTATCAACTATGACAGGTCCCCCATTCTCCATCCATGGAGTCTGTGTCAAAGTCTAATTTTAAGACATTCATTGTTTTAGTTTATATTGGGCTCTTTATCAATAAGTCTGTCAATTATTTTGTTTAATACTCTATTGATAGTTCAGTGTATAAAATGCCAGAAAACAGTGAGAAATGCATTATTCCCCCAAATTTACAAATTCAAATTACTTGTCTGTCCAAAAGATGTTTCATGGAAAACTAGCAAATATTCACCTTTAAGAAGCTGCTATCAGTGGAAAAAAAAAGACATAAACTATTAATCTATTATCAAAATTGTTGACAATTAATTTTTGTGTCAATTGATTAATTAACTGTTTAATCATCTAATCATTTCAGCTGTTAAGTTCTACCATGTATAGTGGGGGTCAAAGGCCCAACAACAGAAGGTTAATCTGGCCTTTCATGTTCTTTAAATGACAGATTGATTATATGCAACAGGAAAGTTGGATCCAAATCAACTTGCATTTGATGTGCTGAGATAGACACTTTAATGCATCTCTACATTCAAGTCAAAACCATTGATCTTAAAGATAATTAACCAGCCATGTTTGAAATACCAAGAAGATTGTTTAAAATCATTTACTGCTCTTCTGAAGTCTTTGGGGATTCCAGTTTTTAAAAAAAAGGCTGTTTTTGCGTCTGTAAACAAAAATGGCAGCCTGCCTGCTTCCTGATTAGGAAACAGAATTGCAACTTGGAAAATAGGTTAAAAATCTTTTTTTTATCGTGCAACGGACGTAATATTTTTTCATCCAGATGTTTCGAGGAGTCTTTGAGTAAGTAAGTGTTAAAGCCGGTTAAAGGGGCTCACAGTTTTTCAAAGTCTTTCTTAAAACAATAGTCAGGAGTCCAAATGAACATCGAAACAGGTTTTTCTTGCCATAATCATTCCTCCTGTTCATACTGACCATTAGAAGATCCCTTCATAATGCACTTAAAATGTAAGTGATGGGGGACAAAATCCTCAGTCCTCCTTCTGAGCAAAAATGTACAAAAAGGTTTATCTGAAGCTAATATGAAGCGTCAGCGTCCAAATGAGTCAAATCAAGTAGATATCTTTCAACGTTACAGTCTTTATAGTGCCAAAGTTCCTCTTTTTGTTACTTTTCTTCCACTGCAGCTCAACAGGGAAACACTGTCCGCGGAAACACAAAGAGGGAATTTGATGCTAAAAAGACTGTAAATGTGTCAGATATCCACTTGATATGACTAACTCAGACTGCTGAAGCCTCATATAAGCTTCACAGGGACTTTTAAATCCACACTGTGGATTTTGGCCACAAAATTGTGAACCTATCCTTTAATCTTTTAGAGAAAACAATGGTTGTCTTTGTGACTCCAGTGTATGAACTCGGACTGGTGCTGCTAAAGCAACAGATAATAAGCAAAAGAGTTTATTAATATTCATGATCTTTACAGTAACCATTTTTCTGTATTAACCAACTCCACATCTTTATCTTTATCTGTCATGCCTGAAGCATTGATGCAAATAAAAGCAGTACTGATGTTAGTCAGTAGCTGCACTTTAACTATTTTATAGCTTTTCATCACATGATCTTAAATTTTGAGAGTGGAATTTGTCAATTCCCATATGGGACTCACATATATATGTAACATGACTAAAATAGATTTATTTCTGTCTTTAGGGCCTGGCGATTGAGACGTGTGGAGGAGGTCTGTATGAGGAACTGTCTGTGTACACCCAGGCTGAAGGAGGTGAGGCCCCATGGGAGTGAGGCTGACAAAATTTGACTACTTTTCACCTCACCACGTCGACAGCCTTCTCACTTATAAGTTGTACAGTTAAAATAATAGTTTGAGTCTTTAATGCTCCTGCTCAGATTTGGATATATCATTTTCTGCTTTGTTTATAAATCTGCATACATAATCTACAGAAGCAGCTCTCAACCTGGGGTCCAGGGACCCCCAGGGGTCCTTGAGGGGGTTTCAGGGGGGTTCCAGAAAAATGTTGAATATTTTAATTTCACTATTATTTCATTGACTAGAAATTAGCCCAGTGAATGAATGTATAAGAATGACTATTCTGTTAATAGGTTTCACACTCTTCACTATTAATCTGCCAATATACAGTATAGACAGTTATGGAATGACTAAATCTTATCAGATGGGGATCCCTGAAACTACATCTTGTCAAATATGGGTCCGCAGCCTGATATGTATCAATCTGGGGGTCCTTGACACCAGAAAGGTTGAGAACCACTGCTCTACAATGCTTCCTATAAGCTAGTGCTGTTGATTTTACGCTATTCAGTAAC
The DNA here is from genome assembly GCF_963924715.1 of Thunnus thynnus. Lineage (NCBI taxonomy): Eukaryota > Metazoa > Chordata > Actinopteri > Scombriformes > Scombridae > Thunnus > Thunnus thynnus. Next base: position 7,068,404 of record NC_089536.1, on the reverse strand, counting down.
ACTGCATTGAATTAATCTGATGTGATCTGAAGTCCACTGAAGTGTAAATGAACCACTCGACAACACAATTCAGACTCGACAGCTTAAAACTCAGCTGACGTTTTGGTGCTTCAAGAGGATTTTATATAAATTGTATTGTGTGTGATTTTATAATGACTTCTCTGACTTGAAAATGTAATGTCTATATTATATTGTATTCATAGTAGGTGTAAGAACATGCTCATCATAAAACTTTTTGAGAGGTTTTATCATAGAAGAAGGACCTACATGTTCCTGTTGTTTGCTCTGTAAAACATCTGTGTGCCTTTTGTGTATGTAATAGGAATGAAAACAATAAAAACATTTCCATTTGCTGGAGAAAGCCTTATTTTTTATTGGTTATTACAGGTAACCATGTCAAGAAAATCTATTTTCTGAAATGCATTGCATGCAAGATAAACGAGTTGAACATCTTGATATAACTGATGTGTAGAATATTAACTATTTGACTAATCAATGAATACAGAAGTAAACATAATAAATAAGCTATAAATATATAAATAAATAAATAGATTAGCAAATAAATTAAGATATTCTTAATCTGACAAGCAGATAACAGACAGGTTTCAGTTGGTGGTGAGTAGAGATGAAGCCAGCTGGTCGGCTCTGAATAGATGGATTTTAATTTCCCTCCTGATCAGCTCCCAGGCTTCAGCACTGTGACCCTACAGACAGAAGAATATTATTATTAAAACATAGATAGATAGATAGATAGATAGATAGATAGATAGATAGATAGATAGATAGATAGATAGTGTAGACTTACCATTCGTCCAAGGATATGGCCTGAGAGTCTCTTGAAATACATCTGCAGCTTCTTGTTCTTCTTGTGGCTGTTGCTCCCATTCTAAATGAATAAAAAGTCAAATGATTTAAGAAAATAGTTTTTAACCTGTCTTACAAAAAGCAGTGTGTAGTCTGGGTCACATTTAAGATGTCTATGAGCTCCATCAAATAGTGATTTTTCTCTCCGATCTTGTTATTGTTTAATTTCAATAAATGTTCAAATGATCCAGTATTTCAGCAAAAATCAAAGATTAGAGAAAAAGTCCAAAAACTGAAGACAGATTTGTGTATAAGTGTATCTTGTTTTTTCTTCTTTCCTCTCCCATTAATCATCTCACAACCCCTCAGATTTATCCTATGACCCTTTGGAGGGGCCCGACCCCTAGGTTGGGAACAGTTAGACAAAACTAGTGAACTGTACTTTTACTTAAGTAGGTTTTTTCAAGCAGGATTGTTACTTGTAGTATTGAACATGCTGCAAAAATCAATCATCAATCTTTTAATGTGAGAACAAGTGAGACTATGTTCCTCCACATTTCTGAGACTTACACAGGAGCGCAGACCATCAGCCTGCTGGGTGACAACATTGAGAAAGTCCTCCACTGTCTTCTCCTCCCATGATGTAGAGTTATGAGCCTCCTCAAACAAGGCAGCCGTCTGCTCCAGAATCTGCACAATGAAACCAAGACGCTCCCCAACCTGGAAGAAGAAGAAGAAGACGATCAATCACAGATTACTAAAGACAATAAACAAGTCATACAGTATATTATATTTTGCATCTACAATTGCAGTGGTTAAAAGTTGAGGATGACTTACTGATGCTTTGGACGCCTGAGTGTACAGATCATGAGGGAAGGCCACTTCCAGTTCAGCATCCTCAGTGGTGTTGGTAGAATTATTAGCCTGCATCACACACAAACAAATCATGTGTTAAAGTATAGAAAATTAAGTAAAGTGAGTCCATTAAGATAACTAAATCACTGTAAACAACATTTTAAAAAGCACACTTACCATCGTATCCAGTAGCTCCAAAGAGTTTTCAGTGTGCTGTCTGAATTTATGACCCAACCATCTGCAGCTCAGCGAGGATCCTGCGCTGTACAGACTGAGGAGCAGACAAGCAAAGAAAATCCTGTTCATCATTTTTAAAAAGGTGTAAATTGCTTTTGTGTGGAGCAAATTCAGATGAGTCCTGGTGATCTGTTTGAGCAGACCTGCAGAGCCTCATTTATATCAGTGCGCACTTTTTTCATTTTCTAAACACCTGTGGGAAACACTTTGTGTGGCTTTCACATTTCAGAATTGAATTCACATCAGTATGAAAGATTTATCCCACAATAAGTAAATATCACTGTAAAGTTAAAATATCACACCTGGTATGTATTAAAAAGGACTAAACTGCTATATAGTAATACCAAAGACAATGCATGTTATAGAATACCTAAAAAACATAAAATCAAACACAGTTCACTAATGATAACGTTGGAATAACTCAGTATTCCATTTTGGAAATTATGGGATTATTATAGGAATATTATTGTGATTTTTCAAGGGCAACTAATAATAATAATAATGATAATAATACTTTTATTTAAATAGCACTTCTTAAGTTACAAAGTGTTCTACATAAAATGAAAAAATACAATAAAAACTCAACAATGAATAGAATAATATAATAAAATGATAAAATACAATGAAATATAATAACACTAATAGTAAAATCAATGTTACAAATAATAGGCCTAGAGATTTGTGGACACCCAAAATTATTTCTCCTTGACTGTAATCCCTGTCACTGATAAAGGTTTTAGGATATTTGAACATTTATTTAAACATTTAATTTCTTTAGTTTATAGTGTTTATAGTTTATAGTTTATAGTTTTTGTATTTTTCAGATTTCAGGCATTGTCTTTGATGACATCATCACCTGTCTTTCAGCCTGCACGTTGGTCAATGAGATGAAAAATGTATTAAAAAGAGATAATTGTTGGAATTGCATCATAAGTTCTGTGTGGACTAAAAAAATAATCATTCATTAATAAAATTACAAGCGTGATTACAATGTGTCCACTCAGTGCAGTAAATGGGAAGTTCCCACAAAGAGAAAATGAAAGTCAGTGTGTGACTGCGGCCTGTGCAGTGACGCTCATTCATTCAACTGATCAGTGACATTTCAGCTTGTTTTCAGCAGAATGTGGCTGCTTGTACATGAGAACCAGGAAACTTATTGAAGGGGGATTCTCCTTCACCTTTTAATTTTACAGATTAGTAGCCTATTATATTTGACCCGTACGTCACAAGTGTGTGAAAAGTAATCAGCATGTATTGATTGTGTTTTATTTCTATGGTAGCTTTATTGTATTTTCAATTTGTGGTTTGTAGCATGTGTGTGTGTGTTTTTTCAAAAGCCTATAAGATATATGAATCAAAAAAGGCTATTACATTTTAGGCTAAATTATGCTATTAATACTATGCAGTCTACAGTATGATTCAGTAAATATTATTTCTGTCCCATGCATTGAAAACAAACCTAAATTGATTAGGTTTTGAGTTTATTTGTTTACACATACTCAAAACATAAAAGTTGATATACACAGAAACAACAAAGCAAAAATAACCCTCCAAGAGCCTTGTTCAGGGCATTCTCCAATGAATACTGATGTAGGGTATTAAACTGGTAATTAATGGTTAGGCCTAAATTATTGTTTTATAATATAGGCCTATAGTAAGTCAATGGTTGCCAACCTTTTTGTCTTAGACCCCTGTGACCCCTCACTACAAGGTATGGCCTCAGAATGAACATGAGTTGTAGACATTTTTCCTTCTTTGATTGTTTCAATTGAAGGATTTTCTCAGTGTCCCAGTCTGGCCCTATGTCCCTCCACCAGTCCACCAGATACCCTTGGACTTTTTCCCTGTTTGTTGAACTGGACTGAGTGGCAGTAGGTCCTTGAAGTTGAAATTAAGGATTGCTTTCACACTGAAATGTGACTGAGGAGTTTGACACAACTAGTTAGGTGTCTAAGATGCAGCAATTTATACACCAGGCAGTTTATTTCACGTCTTCTGTATTTACATTCAGGGCATTTAGCAGGCGCTCTTATCCAGAGACTGACAGGCGTTTGTTCAATGGCTGGGCTCTCTAACTTATCCTCAACACAAAATGAGTTTGTTAACATTTGTTTCTGTAGATTTGAATAATTTGCATTTACAGCCTCTGTGTGCCATGTGAGAAGAACTGCATCATTTTGCTTTTGTTATTTGGCTTTAATCTGTTTTTTATAGTATAGGAGAATGCAAATGCTTATGTTTAACTACTCTGACTGTGCTTACAGCCTTGCTATACATATATATCCCTGCAAGCACCATTTTCTATCTCATTGTGTTTTCTGGGTTTTTGGTTTCATTGTGTTTTCTGGGTTTTTGGGTTTCTGTTTGCTCTTAGTTTTTCCTCCTGTGTCCCCAGCCTGCTTTTCTCGCCACACTTCCCTCCACACCTGCCCTGCATCAGTCTCGTTCACCCTGCCCTGCTGCCTGCGTCTTCAACCAGCCAGTCAGCTCCCAGCCTGCCTTTGTGTCTTGCCACCTGTTCCTTGTTGTTTCATTAGTTCAGTTTGTATTTAAGTCCTCGTTTTCAGTTCAGTCTTGTTGGATCCTTTGTTCTGTCATGCTTACTTCTGTCTTGTTTAGGTTTGTCCAGTTTGGTTCTGCTTTGCCTGCATTATCGTGAATAAAGTGCTATTCTTCAGTTTTACATTGCATTCCTGCGTTTGGGTCCATCTCTTGCTATTCTCCTGACACAGAGCCCGAAGAGGTAAAAGCATTTCACAAGAAAAAAGCAAATATATACACAAATTTGTGTCAGAAAGATTTAATGACACAAATTTCTTTATCATCTTATGACCAGACTGAATGCATTCATACAAGCAATGTACTCCAGAATTGAATATTGAAATACACAATCTCAACAAAATTGCAGACAGTATGTATCAACATCTCTGTCCAGGGTCTTAACAATATCGAAATATCTAAACAAACAAAAAAATCCCTTCCATCTCATACCCCCAGATTAATCTTGGGATTTCTAGAGGGTCCCTCCTCCCTATGTTGGGCACCAATGATATAAATGTTTGTTGTTCAGCATAATTTATCCTCATTTCTTTATACTTCATTTTAAAAAAACAACTGCATGGCCATTCAGAGTTGGACTCTGTGAATGCTAGGAATGCTATGTGCAGAGTTTAACACTACAAGGCTGTTTTTACATCTGCTGAAGGGGGGAAGTTTCTCTATGCTCACCTCAAATCTGAGTCAAAGGGGTGTACAATATGATTAGTGACATCACAACTAGTTTGGAGCCAATCGAAGGCCAGTAGACAAGTTCCACAAGTGTGATATTAAAGCCTGCAGTGCACATACACTGAGAATGAACTTTTCAGTGAAGTAGGAGACATTTTGTGTCAAACAGTTAAACTTTTGAAATGAAACATATTTGCATTGGGTTATTTTGAAGATTTTTAACAAGGTAATTTAACTTTTGTTCATGGAAAAAACATGTCAGACACAATTTATTATGATAAGCTGAGGATTTTTATATGCCCTAAAACATCTCTAAAGGGGATCTTTAAGTTTTCTTGTTTCTGCTTAACATTTTGTGTGGGCTGTACGGGAATAGATGTAACTATCAGAAAACTGCCCTTGCATTTCTGTTGATTATCAGCAGATATGGTGCTTATGTTCTTGCATTTATATTGTCAATTTTATTGTTCAATACAGTATAAAGTGACTAATTTAATCTCAGAAATCACTTAGATAGACAGAAATATGAAATATAGGGGAAAGACAGTGTTTACTGACAACCCCAAAATTCAGAAATTTATTAAAATCACTACAGATAAAATCTTTAATTGTACTATGGCGCCCCCTGTTGACTCAAAGTAGTATGTAATGCCTAATACAAGAGTTGTAAAGCATCATATTTTCATACAAACTCAAAATTTCATTACTACCAGACTATTTCTGATTTAAGTCCATGTCAACACTTTGCTTGTAATGCTTGACCTTATAATGGATGTATAATGTGTAGGGTAAAGCCCCTGCATGTTTTGAAGGCAGACAGCACAAACCTCAAGCGACAGACCAGCTCTTTCTTCAACCCCCCAGGAATGCTGGCCAATAATATATAAGGGAGAGTCCCAAACTCCTCACTGACCAGACCATTAAACGACCTCCTGCAAACAGAAAGGATCAGATAAGGAACCTCCCTCCCCTCCCCATCTCCTGCATGGTCACCAAACCAGACCACTGACCCAAACCACCTTTGATCCTTCAAGCTACAAGAGCCAGCAAGATGGGAAGACAAATTCACACCCCGGTGTGAATTGATAGTACCGTTTGGATAAATGACCCCCACCATTGGTTATCATAACTCACCTCTAAGAGCCAGTCACACACACAGAGGAGCTGGCACCAACTTGAATCCCACTGTGGATTTTGACTTTCAGGACTTGAATGACCAACCCAAGAACTAATCAAGGAACAAACCGGCATAAGGCACAAGACATGCTGCACAATATGCCATGCCCCAGTGACATACAGACACTCACAGACATTTACCAAAACAAACACACACACACACACACACACACACACACACACACACACACACACACACAGTCAAATGACATGGACCCCTGCTGTTTGCAGTCGGATCAAGGAGAACAGAGGACTGTAAAACCCATGGACTTACAAATGTAGTTTTAGATTTTGTCTGGACAATTAATATTGTATGTTAGTATGTGTGTGTATATTGCAATATGTGTCACGTACTTTGATTATATTTTTTTCCACTCATTTTGAGCCAAGAAATGTACCACAAACATAATTCCATCATCCTTGATAACACTAACATCATGTTTAGTACCATTCTGCTTGTTTCACTCTCCAAACGCTAAAGCTACTATCAGAAATATCATCAAAATTAAGAATCATGCAATTGCTAAATTGTAAATACTTTGATTATTGGAGTAACCATAATCAGGAGTTGAACCCACCTGTCCATGAACAGGAGGGGACTGACTCCGCTCCCCCAGAACTCTGCAACCCCTGGGGTTGGCCAGGATGCACCTTCTGGGCGGCAGACTGAAACTTTAAAACAGTGTCTTATCTGAGACTCTGGGCTGTTTTTGTTTAGGTAGCTTTTTAGGGCTTTTCTTGGACCTTAAAAGACCTACTCCCTTGCAAAATCATAGTTAAGATTAATAGCAATCATAATTCTAATTGACCCCTCTTGTGTGGCCAACAAGGAAGACTATTTCCCTATTATTATACCTACTCTAATATGAGTGATGTCGCTGGACAAATATTTTCATGTTGGAGTTGTGTACAATAATAACTAATAATTCCCCCATGAAATCATAAAGCTATTTGAGTGCACAAATTCCTACAAATGACAACACAGTGTCCATGTTTGTGGTCTATAAGGTACAGAAATTATGTCTTTCATGGTTTAGCAAAAGAACAAAGAATATGAGCTTGTCATGGCATTGATTCATTTTAGGTAAAAAGGTAGAAATATTTGGCTGGATTGGATGATATTCTCATTTTTTTTATATACTCAACATCTTTGGGTTTTTGACTGTTGGTCTTTTGACTATTGATAATGAAAATAACTGTTGCAGCCTGTAATAACACTAACTTGCCCCAAGTTTTCTGTGTGCAATTTGATTTAAAAGTCTCTATTCCAGGTTCGTATTTGATATTGTACTTCAGTGGTGCAAATTTATAACAAAGTTGTGATTAATCAAATTATGTAGACCCAAATGATGTGGAGTAAACCTGGGCTTTTGGGGACCCTAGGGATCTGGGGTCCCCTGGGGTGTTGCCTGCTTTGCCCAGTTACTAATCCAGCCTTGAGTATTACTCTTCAGTTTTTTAATTCTCTGACTTGATCATTTAACATAACTTCTATCTTGCACCTGCAGTAGGTGTAAGTCCTTGTACATGATCATCAGACATGTTTGTGAGAGGTATTATTATAGAAATTACCCTAAATGTTCCTGCTGTTTACTTGTGCTTATTAAAAAGAAAATCTGTATTCCCTTTGTTTATGTAACAGCAATAAAAAACAAAAGTAAGAATATTTCCATTTGCATCATTTTTTATTGGTTATAACATGTAATGTAATGTAAAAAAAAAACAACAAATCTTCATTTTGCTCAATGCTAAAAATCAACACAGTCAACCAATCAGCTGTTGGGTACTAAAACAGCTCAATAAATAAACTGATAAATAAATAAAGACATAAGTAAATAAATAGAATAATAAATAAATAAACTGCATGTAAGCAAATAATGTAACACACTCTCAGTCTGACACACAGACAGGTTTCAGTTGGTGGTGAGTAGAGATGAAGCCAGCTGGTCGGCTCTGAATAGATGGATTTTAATCTCCCTCCTGATCAGCTCCCAGGCTTCAGCACTGTGACCCTACAGACAGAAGAATATTATTATTAAAACATAGATAGATAGATAGATAGATAGATAGATAGATAGATAGATAGATAGATAGATAGATAGATAGTGTAGACTTACCATTCGTCCAAGGATATGGCCTGAGAGTCTCTTGAAATACATCTGCAGCTTCTTGTTCTTCTTGTGGCTGTTGCTCCCATTCTAAATGAATAAAAAGTCAAATGATTTAAGAAAATAATTTTTAACATGTCTTACAAAAAGCAGTGTGTAGTCAGGTTCACATTCAAGATGTCTATGAGTTGTTGAGAGAAAAATTCCAAAAACTGAAAACAGATTTGTGTATCAAAATTTTGTTTTTTCTTCTCTCCTCTCCCATTTATTATCTCACACCCCTCAGATTTATCTGGAGACCCTTTGGAGGGGCCCAAACCCTAGGTTGGGAACCACTAGACTAAACTAGCCAACTGTACTTTTGCTTAAGTAGGATTTTTCATGCAGGACTTTTAGTTGTAGTATTGAGTATTTTTACATAGCTGTATTGTTAATTCTAGATCTGAATTCCTCTTCCATCATTCTTATATGTGAGAACAAGTGAGACTATGTTCCTCCACATTTCTGAGACTTACACAGGAGCGCAGACCATCAGCCTGCTGGGTGACAACATTGAGAAAGTCCTCCACTGTCTTCTCCTCCCACGATGTAGAGTTATGAGCCTCCTCAAACAGGGCAGCCGTCTGCTCCAGAATCTGCACAATGAAACCAAGACGCTCCCCAACCTGGAAGAAGAAGAAGACGATCAACCACAGATTGCTACAGACAATAAACAATTCATACAGTATATTATATTTTGCAATTACAATTGCAGTGGTTAAAAGCTGAGGATGACTTACTGATGCTTTGGACGCCTGGGTGTACAGATCATGAGGGAAGGCCACCTCCAGTTCAGCATCCTCAGTGGTGTTGGTGGAATTATTAGCCTGAATCACACACAAACAAATCGTGTGTTAAAGTATAGAAAATTAAGTAAAGTGAATCCATTTAGATGATTAAATCAATATAAACAACATTTCAAAAAGCACACTTACCATCGTATCCAGTAGCTCCAAAGAGTTTTCAGTGTGCTGTCTGAATTTATGACCCAACCATCTGCAGCTCAGCGAGGATCCTGCGCTGTACAGACTGAGGAGCAGACAAGCAGACAAAATCCTGTTCATCATCTTTAAAAAGGTATAATTTGCTTTTGTGTGGAGCAAATTCAGATGTGTCCTGGTGATCTGTTTGAGCAAGCAAACCTGCAGCGCCTTATTTAAAGGAGTGAGCACCTTTTTCATTTTCTAAACACCTGTGGGAAACACTTGTGTGACTTTTACGCGGTTAAATGGTCAAAATCGGAACAACGTGTCACACATTTCAGATTTGAATTTGCGTCCGTATGAAAGATTTATCCCACAATAAATAACTATTACAGCTAAGTTAAAATATCACGCCTGTTACGTATTAAAAAAGACTGAACTCTATATTAACACCAAAGACAATGCATGTTATAGAATACCTAAAAAAACATAAAATCAAACACAGTTCACTATTGATAACATTGGAAAAGCTCAGTATTCGATATGGGAAATTATGTGATTATCATTTTTCAAGGGCAAATAATAATAATAATAAAAGTTAAAATATGACGCTTGGTACATACACTGCAACAATTGTTCAGGGATGGTTTGAGGAACATGACAAAGACTTCAAGGTGATTTTTTCCAAAAGTCTATAAGGACAAGAGATGTGAATCAAATTAGACTATTAATACTCTGCAGTTGACTGTACAAGCAGCCACATTCTGATGAAAACAAGCTGAAATGTCACTGATCAGTTATGAATGAGCGTCACTACGCAGCCGCAGTCACACACTGACTTTTCATTTTCTCTTTGTGGGAACTTCCCATTTACTACACTTAATGGACACATTGTAATCACGCTTGTAATTTTATCAATGAATGATTGTTGTTCGTTCACACAGAACTGATGATGCAATTCCAACAATTATCTCTTTTTAATACATTTTCCATCCATTGACCAGCGTGCATAATGAAAGACAGGTGATGACGTCATCAAAACGATGTCTGAAATCTCAGAAATACAAAAACACTGTAAACTAACGAAATTAAATACATAAATAAATGTTCAAATACCCTAAAACCTTTATCAGTGACAGGGATTACATTCAAAGAGAATTAATTTTGGGTGTCCACAAATTTCTAGACCTACTATTTATAACATTGATTTTATTATTGGTGTTATTACATTTCGATCTATTTTATCATTTTAGTATATTATTCTATTAATTGTTGGGTTTTTATTGTATTTTTTCATTTCATGTAGAACACTGTGTAACTTGTTTTAAGAAGTGCTATTTAAATAAAGGTATTATTATTATTATTATTCTTACTTGTCCTTGAAAAATCGCACTAATATTCCTATAATAATACCATAATTTCCAATATTGAATTCTGACTTATTCCAACATTATCATTAGTGAACTGTGTTTGATTTTATGTTTTTTAGGTATTCTATAACATGCATTGTCTTTGGTATTACTATATAGCAGTTTAGTCCTTTTTAATACATACCAGGTGTGATATTTTAACTTTACAGTGATATTTACTTATTGTGGGATAAATCTTTCATACTGACACGATATCAAATCTGAAATGTGTAACATGTTATGTTGCGATTTTGACCTTTACCTAACGGCGTGAAAGCCACACAGTGTTTCCCACAGGTGTTTAGAAAATGAAAAAGGTGCTCACTCCTTTAAATGAGGCGCTGCAGGTCTGCTCAAACAGATCACCAGGACTCATCTGAATTTGCTCCACACAAAAGCAAATTATACCTTTTTAAAAATGATGAACAGGATTGTCTTTGCTTGTCTGCTCCTCAGTCTGTACAGCGCAGGATCCTCGCTGAGCTGCAGATGGTTGAGTCATAAATTCAGACAGCACACTGAAAACTCTTTGGAGCTACTGGATACGATGGTAAGTGTGCTTTTTAAAATGTTGTTTATATTGATTTAATCATCTAAATGAACTCACTTTAATTCATTGTCTGTACTTTAACACATGATTTGTTTGTGTGTGATGCAGGCTAATAATTCCACCAACACCACTGAGGATGCTGAACTGGAGGTGGCCTTCCCTCATGATCTGTACACCCAGGCGTCCAAAGCATCAGTAAGTCATCCTCAGCTTTTAACCACTGCAATTGTAATTGCAAAATATAATATACTGTATGTCTGTAGTAATCTGTGATTGATCGTCTTCTTCTTCTTCTTCCAGGTTGGGGAGCGTCTTGGTTTCATTGTGCAGATTCTGGAGCAGACGGCTGCCCTGTTTGAGGAGGCTCATAACTCTACATTATGGGAGGAGAAGACAGTGGAGGACTTTCTCAATGTTGTCACCCAGCAGGCTGATGGTCTGCGCTCCTGTGTAAGTCTCAGAAATGTGGAGGAACATAGTCTCACTTGTTCACACATTAAATGATTGTTGATTGATTTTTGCAGTGTTGGAAGAAGAATTCACATCTTTTACTAATACAGCAATATAAAAATACTCAATACTACAAGTAACTCAACTCAACCCAACTCATAGACATCTGAAATGTGAGCCTGACTACACACTGCTTTTTGTAAGACATGTTAAAAACTATTTTCTTAAATCATTTGACTTTTTATTCATTTAGAATGGGAGCAACAGCCACAAGAAGAACAAGAAGCTGCAGATGTATTTCAAGAGACTCTCAGGCCATATCCTTGGACGAATGGTAAGTCTACACTGTCTATCTATCTATTTATCTATCTATCTATCTATCTATCTATCTATCTATCTATCTATCTATGTTTTAATAATAATATTCTTCTGTCTGTAGGGTCACAGTGCTGAAGCCTGGGAGCTGATCAGGAGGGAAATTAAAATCCATCTATTCAGAGCCGACCAGCTGGCTTCATCTCTACTCACCACCAACTGAAATCTGTCTGTGTGTCAGACTGAGTGTGTTACATTATTTGCTTACATGCAGTTTATTTATTTATTATTCTATTTATTTACTTATGTCTTTATTTATTCATCAGTCTACTTATTGAGTTGTTTTAGTACCCAACAGCTGATTGGTTGACTGTGTTGATTTTTAGCATTGAGCAAAATGAAATATTTTTTAAAAGATTTTTTACATGTTACATCCCATGTTATAGCCAATAAAAAATGATGCAAATGGAAATATTTTGGGCTTTTTATTGCTGTTACATAAACAAAGGGAATGCAGATTTTTCCTTTTAATAAGCACAAGTAAACAACAGGATCGTTTAGGGTAATTTACATAGAAACAAACATTTGTGATGATCATGTACCAGTACTTACACCTACTGTAGGTGCAAGATAGAAGTGATGTTAAATGGTCAAATCAGAGTAATAAACAATGCTGGATTCCTAACTTACTGCACCAAGTTTTCTGTCTGCAGTTTGATAATAAAAAAAACAACAACAATATAAACTAAAACTATTCAGGTCATAAATCCGGATTTGGACACAAAGTTCCTCTTCCAGGTTCATGGTTGATATTTTACTTCAGGGAAAGTGTCTCTGTGCTCACCTTAAATCTGAGTTAAAGGAGTGTACAACATGATTAGTGACATCACAACTAGTTTGGAGCCAATCAAGAGCCAGTAGACAACTTACACAAGTCTGATGCTGAAGCCTCCAGTGCACATACACTGGTATAAACTAAAACTATTCAGGTCATAAAACTGGATTTGGACACAGAGTCTCTCTTCCAGGTTCGTGGTTGATATTTCACTTCAGTGGTGTGAATTTATAACAAATTTGTGATTAATCAAATTAGGTAGACCCAAATGATGTGGAGTGAAACTGAACTTTTGGGGCCTCTTGCTTTGCCCAGTTAATAATCCAGCCTTGTGTTTTACTCTTCAGTTTTAATTGTCTGACTTGACCATTTAACATCACTTCTATCTTGCACTTATAGTAGGTGTAAGTACAAGTACATGATCATCAGAGATGTTAATGAGAGGTATTACTATAGAAATTACCCTAAATGTTCCTGTTGTGCATTTTTGCTCATTAAAAAGAAAATCTGCATTCACTTTGTTTATGCAACAGGAATAACAAACAAAACAAAAATGTTTCCATTTACATCATTTTTTATTGGCTATTACATGTAAAAAATCTTTAAAAATACATTTCATTTTGCTCAACGCTAAAAATCAACACATAGAAAGATACATGATCAACCAATCAAATGATACACAAACAATTCAATAAATAAACTGATAAATAAATAAATAAACTGATAAATAAACTGAGAAATCAATAAATGAATAAATAAATAAATAAATAAATAAATAATAAACAAACATGGGATGTAATGTAAAAAAAAAAAATTCTTCATTTTGCTCAATGCTAAAAATCAACACAGTCAACCAATCAGCTGTTGGTTACTAGAACAACTCAATAAATAAACTAATAAATAAATAAAGACATAAGAAAATAAATAGAATAATAAATAAATAAACTGCATGTAAACAAATAATTTAACACATTCTCAGTCTGACACACAGACAGGTTTCAGTTGGTGGTGAGTAGAGATGAAGCCAACTGGTCGACTCTGAATAGATGGATTTTGATTTCCCTCCTGATCAGCTCCCAGGCTTCAGCACTGTGACCCTACAGACAGAAGAATATTATTATTATTATTACAACATACTGGATGCGTCCAACCACAGTGTCTCACATCTAAGACCAAAGTGAATGGGACAGATAACTTACCATTCGCTTGATGTGGTCTGAGAGAGTGTGGAAATATTTGGTCAGGTCATCGTTTTTCTTCTTGTGGCTGTGACTCCCAATCTACATGAATCAGAAGTAAAATAATTTAGAAAATATGTCTTCATTCAAATAAATCTCCATCACACAGTCACAATGGACACATGTAGACAGGATTTCACTGTGACAGGAATCTAATTAAATGTAACAGTACATTGCATTTACTCAAGTACTTAAGTACAGTTTTGAAGTACTTGTACGCTACTTGAGTATTTAATTTTTCTGCTGCTTTGTAGTTCTACTACACCACAATTCAGAGGGAAATATTATACTTTATCCTCCATTACATTTTAGTCGACAGCTTTAGTTACATTGTTTTTACTCTTTTTTTGAATTATCATCTCACAGTCCTTCAGATTTATCTGCTGATTCTCATAAAATCCTGAAGATCAAATAATTACAATAAAATGCTGCTTATACACTGATTCATCAGTAATAATAATGTACTTTATTAAAGAAATCTAATATTGTCACAGCCTGATTTTCTGCAAAACAAGTACTTTTACTTTTACATAATACTTATGTACTTTTACTGAAGTAGGATTTTAAAAGCAGGACTTTTACTGAAGTAAAGGATGTGAGTACTTCTTCCAGTACTGGGCTCTACTTACACAGGGACGCAGACCATGAATCTGCCCGTTCACAACAATGACAAAGTCCTCTGTCTTCTTCTGCCATGATGCAGAACTGTGATCCTTCTTAAACAACTTAGCCAACTCCTTCAGAACCTGCACGATGAAAACAAGACGCTCCCCAGCCTGGAAGGAGGGAAAAAAACAATCACATATTACATTCATGTCACTTTTTCACAGCTGGGACCACACTTTTCTCTGAAAACAACAAAGAAAGAAACTTATTTCAGGATGACTTACTGATGCTTTGGACGCCTGAGTGTACAGACGATGAGGGAAGGCCACCTCCAGTTCAGCATCCTCAGTGGTGTTGGTGGAATTATTAGCCTGCATCACACACAAACAAATCACGTGTTAAAGTACAGATGATTAATAAAAGTGAGTCCATTAAGATAACTAAATCACTGTAAACAACATTTTAAAAAGCACACTTACCATCGTATCCAGTAGCTCCAAAGAGTTTTCAGTGTGCTGTTTGAATTTATGACTCAACCATCTGCAGCTCAGCGAGGATCCTGCGCTGTACAGACTGAGGAGCAGGCAAGCAAAGAAAATCCTGTTCATCATTTTTAAAAAGGTGTAATTTGCTTTTGTGAAGCGCAAATTCAGATGAGTCCTGGTGATCTGTTTGAGCAGACCTGCAGCGCCTCATTTATATCAGTGCGCACCTTTTTCATTTTCCAAACACCTGCGGGAAACACTTGTGTGACTTCACGCAGTTCAAAGGTCAAAATAAACATAAACATAACAACATGTTACACATTTCAGATCTGATATTGCGTCAGTATGAAAGATTTATCCCACAATCAATAAATATCACAGCAAAGTTAAATACCAAAGACAATGCATGTTATAGAATACCTAAAAAAAAACATCAAATCAAACACAGTTTATTGTTGATAATATTGGAATGACCCAGTTTTGATATTGGAAATTATGGGAATATTAAAGGAATATTAATGCGATTTTTCAAGGGCAACTAATAATAATAATAAAAGTTCAAATATGACGCCTGGTACATACACTGCAACAATTATTCAGGAATGGTTTGAGGAACATGACAAAGAAAGAATTTACAGGACTTTAAGGATCTGCTGTTAACGTCCTGGCTCCAGATACCAGAGGACACTTTCAGAGGTCTTGTGGAGTCCATGACTCGGTGGGTCAAAGCTGTTTTGGCTGCACGAGGGGGATCTAAACAATATTAGGCAGGTGGGTTTAATGCTGTGGCTGATCGGTGGTTTGTGAGAACCAGGAAGCCTATTGAAGGAGGATTCTCCTTCACCTTTTCATTTTACAGACTAGTAGCCTATTATATTTGTCATGTACATCATGAAGAGTCTGAAAAGTAACCAGCATTTATTGATTGTGTTTTATTTCTATGGTAGTTTCATTCTAATTAGTATTTTCATTTGTGGTTTGTAGCACGTTGTTTTTATTGTATTGTGTGTGTGTTTTTTCAAAAGTCTACAAGGACAAGAGATGTGAATCAAATTAGATTATTAATACTCTGCAGTTTACTGTATAAACAGCCACATTCTGATGAAAACAAGCTGAAATGTTACTGATCAGTTATGAATGAGCGTCACCGCGCAGCCGCAGTCACACACTGACTTTCATTTTCTCTTTGTGGGAACTTCCCATTTACTGCACTGAGTGGACACAGAATGATTATTGCTAGTCCACACATGATGTAATTCCAACAATTATCTCTTTATAATACATTTTCCATCTCATTGACCAGCGTGCAGACTGAAAGAGAGGTGATGACGTCATCAAAAAAACGATGCCTGAAATCTCAAAAATCCAAAACATTGTAAACTAACGAAATTAAATACATAAATAAATGTTCAAATATCCTAAAACCTTTATCAGTGACAGGGATTACATTCAAGGAGAATTAATTTTGGGTGTCCACAAATTTCTAGACCAACTATTTATAACATTGATTTTATTATTGGTGTTATTACATTTCGATGTATTTTATCATTTTATTATATTATTCTATTCATTGTTGGGTTTTTATCGTATTTTTTCATTTTATGTAGAACACTTTGTAACTTGTTTTAAAAGTGCTATATAAATATATAAATAAAGGTATTATTATTATTAGTTGCCCTTGAAAAATCACAATAATATTCCTATAATAATACTATAATTTCCCATATCGAATACTGACATATTCCAATCAATTCATCAACAGTAAACTGTGTTTGATTTGATGTTTTTAGGTATTCTATTACATGCATTGTCTTTGGTATTACTATATAGCAGTTTAGTCTTTTTTCATTCGTACCAGGCGTGATATTTTAACTTAACTGTGATATTTATTTATTGTGGGATAAATCTTTCATACTGACGCAATATCAAATCTGAAATGTGTAACATGTTGTTATGTTTATGTTTATTTTGACCTTTGAACCGCGTGAAGTCACACAAGTGTTTCCCGCAGGTGTTTGGAAAATGAAAAAGGTGCACACTGATATAAATGAGGCGCTGCAGGTCTGCTCAAACAGATCACCAGGACTCATCTGAATTTGCGCTTCACAAAAGCAAATTATACCTTTTTAAAAATGATGAACAGGATTTTCTTTGCTTGCCTGCTCCTCAGTCTGTACAGCGCAGGATCCTCGCTGAGCTGCAGATGGTTGAGACATAAATTCAGACAGCACACTGAAAACTCTTTGGAGCTACTGGATACGATGGTAAGTGTGCTTTTAAAAGGTTGTTTACATTGATTTAGTTATCTTAATGGACTCACTTTAATTAGTTGTCTGTACTTTAACACGTGATTTGTTTGTGTGTGATGCAGGCAAATAATTCCACCAACACCACTGAGGATGCTGAACTGGAGGTGGCCTTCCCTCGTGATCTGTACATTCAGGCGTCCAAAGCATCAGTAAGTCATCCTGAAATAAGTTTCTTTCTTTGTTGTTTTCAGAGAAAAGTGTGGTCACAGCTGTGAAAAAGTGACATGAATGTAATATGTGATTGTTTATTTCCTCATTCCAGGCTGGGGAGCGTCTTGTTTTCATCGTGCAGGTTCTGAAGGAGTTGGCTAAGTTGTTTAAGAAGGATCACAGCTCTGCATCATGGCAGAAGAAGACAGAGGAGGACTTTGTCAGTGTTGTGAACAGGCAGATTCATGGTCTGCGTCCCTGTGTAAGTAGAGCCCAGCACTGGAAGAAGTACTCACATCCTTTACTTCAGTAAAAGTAAATAAGTATTATTTAAAAGTAAAAGTACTTGTTTTGCAGAAAATCAGGCTGTGACAATATTAAATTTGTTTAATAAAGTACATTTTTATTACTGATGAATCAGTGTGTAAGCAGCATTTTATTGTAATTATTTGATCTTCAGAATTTTATAAGAATCAGCAGATAAATCTGAAGGACTGTGAGATGATAATTTGTGAAGGAAAGAAGAGAAAACAAACTTCTGTTACATAAAGCTTGTCTTATTTCATGTCAAAAGAGTAAAAAAAAGTAACTAAAGCTGTCAGATAAAATGTAATGGAGGATAAAGTACATTATTTCCCTCTGAATTGCGTAGTAGAAAAATTAAATACTCAAGTAACGTACAAGTACTTCAAAACTGTACTTAAGTACTTGAGTTAATGCAATGTACTGTTACATTTAATTAGATTTCTGTCACAGTGAAATCCCGTCTACATGTGTCCATTGTGACTGTGTGATGGAGATTTATTTGAATGAAGACGTATTTTCTAAATTATTTTGCTTCTGATTCATGTAGATTGGGAGTCACAGCCACAAGAAGAAAAACCATGACCTGACCAAATATTTCCACACTCTCTCAGACCACGTCAAGCGAATGGTAAGTTATCTGTCCCATTCACTTTGGTCTTAGATGTGAGACACTGTGGTTGGACGCATCCAGCATGTTGTAATAATAATAATAATATTCTTCTGTCTGTAGGGTCACAGTGCTGAAGCCTGGGAGCTGATCAGGAGGGAAATCAAAATCCATCTATTCAGAGTCGACCAGCTGGCTTCATCTCTACTCACCAACAACTGAAACCTGTCTGTGTGTTAGACTGAGAATGTTTTAAATTATTTACTTACATGCAGTTTATTTATTTATTTATTCATAATGTATTTATTTATTGATTTAATTGTTTGTGTATTTATCAGTTGATTGGTTGACTATGTGTCTCTCTATGTGTTGATTTTAGCATTGAGAAAAATGAAATATATATATTTTTTACCTGTATGTACATGGGATACCATGTTATAGCTAATAAAACAAATAATACTTCTCCCTGCAGTTGGAAATATTTTTGTTGTTTTTTTATTCCTGTTCCATAAACAAGATTTTCTATTAATGAGAATAGTCAAACAGCAGGAACATGTGAGGTGTTGTTCAGGATCTGATGCACACGTACCTCTCACAATCAGTTCTGATGATCATGGAACAGTACTTACAGCAGACCTCCAGGGGCCCCAAAAGCCTCCAGTTTGATCCATATCATTTCATTAATGGCAAATTTGTTATAAATTTGGACCACTGAAGTACAATATCAACCATGACAGGTCCTCCATCCTCCATCTTGCTCTGGTCTGGAAGAGGAACTCTCACTGTCACAATCCAGTTTAAACACCTGAATAGTTTTACTTTATATTGTTGTTTTTATCAAACTGCACACAGAAAACTTGGAAGTTAGTGTTATTCCAGGCTGCAACGGACAGTTATTCACATTATCAATAGGTCTGACAATTAGTTTCTTGAATAATCGATTGTTCAGTGTATAAAATGTCAGAAAACAGTCTGATGGTCATTATTCTTTATTCACTGAAGCAAAGTTAACATTTTCAAAGTTCTCATTTCTTCTGAACAACAGTCAAAAACCAGAAGATGTTGAGTTTATTATCATAAATAACTGTGAATATTAGTAAATATTCACAGTTGAGTAGTTGGTACCAGTGAAATTTTGGGAATTTAGCTTAAAAAATTA
Organism: Thunnus thynnus; assembly: GCF_963924715.1. Taxonomy (NCBI): domain Eukaryota; kingdom Metazoa; phylum Chordata; class Actinopteri; order Scombriformes; family Scombridae; genus Thunnus; species Thunnus thynnus. The sequence continues at coordinate 7,048,615 of NC_089536.1, read as the reverse complement.
AACAAACTAAACAACTAATCAGTTATCAAAAGTGTCCTCCTCCAGTCAGAAGTGTTTTTCTTCTTGTTCCTCTGGTTGGGGGTTTGATTTTCTCTGTGCAGAATGATGTTTGTGCAGAGTTTGACACTAGAAGCTGTTTTTACGAAGGGGGAAAGTGTCTCTGTGCTCACCTTAAATCTGAGTTAAGGGAGTGTTCAATATGATTAGTGACATCACAACTAGTTTGGAGCCAATCAAGAGCCAGTAGACAACTTACACAAGTCTGATGCTGAAGCCTCCAGTGCACATACACTGGTATTAATTAAAACTACTCAGGTCATAAAACTGGATTTGGACACAGAGTTCCTCTTCCAGGTTTGTGGTTGATATTTTACTTCAGTGGTGTGAATTTATAACAAATTTATGATTAATCAGATTAGATAGACCCAAATGATGTGGAGTGAAACTGAACTTTTGGGGCCTCTTGCTTTGCCCAGTTAATAATCCAGTCAGTTAATCCAGTTAATTCAGTTTTAATTGTATGACTTGACCATTTAACATCACTTCTATCTTGTACGTACAGTAGGTGTAAGTACTGGTACATGATCATCAGACATGTTAATGAGAGGTATTACTATAGAAATTACCCTAAATGTTCCTGTTGTGTATTTGTGCTCATTAAAAAGAAAATCTGCATTCACTTTGTTTATACAACAGGAATAACAAACAAAACAAAAATGTTTCCATTTACATCATTTTTTATTGGCTATAACATGTAAAAAATCTTTAAAAATACATTTCATTTTGCTCAACACTAAAAATCAACACATAGAAAGATACATGATCAACCAATCAACTGATACACAAACAATTCAATAAATAAACTGATAAATAAATAACTAAAGTGACACATAAACTGAGAAATCAATAAATGAATAAATGAATGAATAAATAAATAAATAAATAAATAAATAAATAAATAAATAAATAAATAAACAAACAAACATGGGATGTAATGTAAAAAAAAGAATTCTTCATTTTGCTCAATGCTAAAAATCAACACAATCAACCAATCAGCTGTTGGTTATTAAAACAACTCAATAAATAAACTAATAAATAAATAAAGACATAAGAAAATAAATAGAATAATAAATAGATAAACTGCATGTAAACAAATAATTTAACACATTCTCAGTCTGACACACAGACAGGTTTCAGTTGGTGGTGAGTAGAGATGAAGCCAGCTGGTCGACTCTGAATAGATGGATTTTGATTTCCCTCCTGATCAGCTCCCAGGCTTCAGCACTGTGACCCTACAGACAGAAGAATATTATTATTATTATTACAACATGCTGGATGCATCCAACCACAGTGTCTCACATCTAAGACCAAAGTGAATGGGACAGATAACTTACCATTCGCTTGACGTGGTCTGAGAGAGTGTGGAAATATTTGGTCAGGTCATGGTTTTTCTTCTTGTGGCTGTGACTCCCAATCTACATGAATCAGAAGTAAAATAATTTAGAAAATACATCTTCATTCAAATAAATCTCCATCACACAGTCACAATGGACACATGTAGACGGGATTTCACTGTGACAGAAATCTAATTAAATGTAACAGTACATTGCATTTACTCAAGTACTTAAGTACAGTTTTGAAGTACTTGTACGCTACTTGAGTATTTAATTTTTCTACTACACAATTCAGAGGGAAATAATGTACTTTATCCTCCATTACATTTTATCTGACAGCTTTAGTTACTTTTTTTACTCTTTTGAAATGAAATAAGACAAGCTTTATGTAACAGAAGTTTGTTTTCTCTTCTTTCCTTCACAAATTATCATCTCACAGTCCTTCAGATTTATCTGCTGATTCTTATAAAATCCTGAAGATCAAATAATTACAATAAAATGCTGCTTATACACTGATTCATCAGTAATAAAAATGTACTTTATTAAACAAATTTAATATTGTCACAGCCTGATTTTCTGCAAAACAAGTACTTTTACTTTTAAATAGTACTTATTTACTTTTATTGAAGTAAAGGATGTGAGTACTTCTTCCAGTGCTGGGCTCTACTTACACAGGGACGCAGACCATGAATCTGCCCGTTCACAACACTGACAAAGTCCTCCTCTGTCTTCTTCTGCCATGATGCAGAGCTGTGATCCTTCTTAAACAACTTAGCCAACTCCTTCAGAACCTGCACGATGAAAACAAGACGCTCCCCAGTCTGGAATGAGGAAATAAACAATCACATATTACATTCATGTCACTTTTTCACAGCTGTGACCACACTTTTCTCTGAAAACAACAAAGAAAGAAACTTATTTCAGGATGACTTACTGATGCGTTGGACGCCTGAATGTACAGACGATGAGGGAAGGCCACCTCCAGTTCAGCATCCTCAGTGGTGTTGGTGGAATTATTTGCCTGCATCACACACAAACAAATCACGTGTTAAAGTACAGACAACTAATTAAAGTGAGTCCATTAAGATAACTAAATCAATGTAAACAACATTTTAAAAAGCACACTTACCATCGTATCCAGTAGCTCCAAAGAGTTTTTAGTGTGCTGTCTGAATTTATGAACCAACCATCTGCAGCTCAGCGAGGATCCTGCGCTGTACAGACTGAGGAGCACACAAGCAAAGAAAATCCTGTTCATCATTTTTAAAAAGGTATAATTTGCTTTTGTGAAGCGCAAATTCAGATGAGTCCTGGTGATCTGTTTGAGCAGACCTGCAGCGCCTCATTTATATCAGTGCGCACCTTTTTCATTTTCCAAACACCTGCGGGAAACACTTGTGTGACTTCACGCGGTTCAAAGGTCAAAATAAACATAAACATAACAACATGTTACACATTTCAGATTTGATATTGCGTCAGTATGAAAGATTTATCCCACAATAAATAAATATCACAGTTAAGTTAAAATATCACGCCTGGTACGAATGAAAAAAGACTAAACTGCTATATAGTAATACCAAAGACAATGCATGTAATAGAATACCTAAAAACATTAAATCAAACACAGTTAATTGTTGATGAATTGATTGGAATATGTCAGTATTCGATATGGGAAATTATAGTATTATTATAGGAATATTATTGTGATTTTTCAAGGGCAACTAATAATAATAATACCTTTATTTATATATTTATATAGCACTTTTAAAACAAGTTACAAAGTGTTCTACATAAAATGAAAAAATACGATAAAAACCCAACAATGAATAGAATAATATAATAAAATGATAAAATAGATCGAAATATAATAACACCAATAATAAAATCAATGTTATAAATAGTTGGTCTAGAAATTTGTGGACACCCAAAATTAATTCTCCTTGAATGTAATCCCTGTCACTGATAAAGGTTTTAGGATATTTGAACATTTATTTATGTATTTAATTTCGTTAGTTTACAGTGTTTTTGTCTTTTTGAGATTTCAGGCATCGTTTTTTTGATGACGTCATCACCTCTCTTTCAGTCTGCACGCTGGTCAATGAGATGGAAAATGTATTATAAAGAGATAATTGTTGGAATTACATCATGTGTGGACTAACAATAATCATTCTGTGTCCACTCAGTGTAGTAAATGGGAAGTTCCCACAAAGAGAAAATGAAAGTCAGTGTGTGACTTCGGCTGCGCGGTGACGCTCATTCATAACTGATCAGTAACATTTCAGCTTGTTTTCATCAGAATGTGGCTGTTTATACAGTAAACTGCAGAGTATTAATAATCTAATTTGATTCACATCTTTTGTCCTTATAGACTTTTGAAAAAACACACACACAATACAATAAAAACAACGTGCTACAAACCACAAATGAAAATACTAATTAGAATGAAACTACCATAGAAATAAAACACAATCAATAAATGCTGGTTACTTTTCAGACTCTTCATGATGTACAGGACAAATATAATAAGCTACTAGTCTGTAAAATGAAAAGGTGAAGGAGAATCCTCCTTCAATAGGCTTCCTGGTTCTCACAAACCACCGATCAGCCGCAACATTAAACCCACCTGCCTAATATTGTTTAGATCCCCCTCGTGCAGCCAAAACAGCTTTGACCCACCGAGTCATGGACTCCACAAGACCTCTGAAGGTGTTCTCTGGTATCTGGCACCAAGACGTTAACAGCAGATCCTTAAAGTCCTGTAAATTCTTTCTTTGTCATGTTCCTCAAACCATTCCTGAATAATTGTTGCAGTGTATGTACCAGGCGTCATATTTTAACTTTTATTATTATTATTAGTTGCCCTTGAAAAATCGCATTAATATTCCTATAATATTCCCATAATTTCCAATATCGAAGCTGAGTCATTCCAATATTATCAACAGTAAACTGTGTTTGATTTAATGTTTTTAGGTATTCTATTACATGCATTGTCTTTGGTATTACTATATAGCAGTTTAGTCTTTTTTAATTCGTACCAGGCGTGTTATTTTAACTTTGCTGTGATATTTATTTGTTGTGGGATAAATCTTTCATACTGACGCAATATCAAATCTGAAATGTGTAACATGTTGTTATGTTTATGTTTATTTTGACCTTTGAACCGCGTGAAGTCACACAAGTGTTTCCCGCAGGTGTTTGGAAAATGAAAAAGGTGCACACTGATATAAATGAGGCGCTGCAGGTCTGCTCAAACAGATCACCAGGACTCATCTGAATTTGCGCTTCACAAAAGCAAATTATACCTTTTTAAAAATGATGAACAGGATTTTCTTTGCTTGCCTGCTCCTCAGTCTGTACAGCGCAGGATCCTCGCTGAGCTGCAGATGGTTGAGTCATAAATTCAAACAGCACACTGAAAACTCTTTGGAGCTACTGGATACGATGGTAAGTGTGCTTTTTAAAATGTTGTTTACAGTGATTTATTTATCTTAATGGACTCACTTTAATTCATTGTCTGTACTTTAACACATGATTTGTTTGTGTGTGATGCAGGCTAATAATTCCACCAACACCACTGAGAATGCTGAACTGGAGGTGGCCTTCCCTCATCGTCTGTACACTCAGGCGTCCAAAGCATCAGTAAGTCATCCTGAAATAAGTTTCTTTCTTTGTTGTTTTCAGAGAAAAGTGTGGTCACAGCTGTGAAAAAGTGACATGAATGTAATATGTGATTGTTTATTTCCTCATTCCAGGCTGGGGAGCGTCTTGTTTTCATCGTGCAGGTTCTGAAGGAGTTGGCTAAGTTGTTTAAGAAGGATCACAGCTCTGCATCATGGCAGAAGAAGACAGAGGAGGACTTTGTCATTGTTGTGAACGGGCAGATTCATGGTCTGCGTCCCTGTGTAAGTAGAGCCCAGTACTGGAAGAAGTACTCACATCCTTTACTTCAGTAAAAGTACTTGTTTTGCAGAAAATCAGGCTGTGACAATATTAAATTTGTTTAATAAAGTACATTATTATTACTGATGAATCAGTGTATAAGCAGCATTTTATTATAATTATTTGATCTTCAGGATTTTATAAGAATCAGCAGATAAATCTGAAGGACTGTGAGATGATAATTTGTGAAGGAAAGAAGAGAAAACAAACTTCTGTTACATAAAGCTTGTCTTATTTCATGTCAAAAGAGTAAAAAAAGTAACTAAAGCTGTCAGATAAAATGTAATGGAGGATAAAGTACATTATTTTCCTCTGAATTGTGGTGTAGTAGAACTACAAAATAACAAAAAAATTAAATACTCAAGTAACGTGCAAGTACTTCAAAACTGTACTTAAGTACTTGAGTTAATGCAATGTACTGTTACATTTAATTATATTTCTGTCACAGTGAAATCCCGTCTACATGTGTCCATTGTGACTGTGTGATGGAGATTTATTTGAATGAAGACGTATTTTCTAAATTATTTTGCTTCTGATTCATCTAGATTGGGAGTCACAGCCACAAGAAGAAAAACGATGACTTGACCAAATATTTCCACACTCTCTCAGACCACGTCAAGCGAATGGTAAGTTATCTGTCCCATTCACTTTGGTCTTAGATGTGAGACACTGTGGTTGGACGCATCCAGCATGTTGTAATATTATTTAGAAAATGCCATTTCTGTAGAAATTGCGTGTGATTGCTGAAAGCGAATTTAGATTGCATAACTGGAAGCTCAACACTATTGAAAAATCTACCAATATTAAAATCAGCAATGGGTGGAATTGAACCTACACCCTCATGTTTATAAGACAGAAATGCTATGCACTGAGCTAACATGTCACACAGTAATGTCAGGCCAGATTCTGGTATTTAGCCTGTCAATTGCATGAAATTAACAAAAAAGCAGTTAGGCTCAGCTCATTAAGCAGATTGACATCACCTGGACTCCTTCATCCTTCAACTCCACTGAGTTCTGCCCTAAGCAGCGCTCAAACTCACAACCTTTGGATCTAAAAGGATTTGAGAAGTGACATGAACTTAAACCACTGGACTACTCAGACAGGACTTAGAGAATAAGAAAAAGATGTATTTAACAAGAATAGCAATCCACATTTTAGGTAATAATGTTGAGGTAAGCTAGAGTGGAATTGAATTATGGTACAGGATAAAGATGTGAAGCAACTTTGTACATGAGAGCAATATTATAGGGAGCACTGCAGTAAACAGGCATCGAACACACAACCTTGTCATCTAAGGGGTAGCTGATCATGAGGACAGTGTTCTAAACCACTGAGCCCACAGACATTGCCAGTAATGAGTGGAAAAAATCTCCATTTTGACGATGAAAATGTATTTACATTTTGAGAGAGAGGGGGCTTGTGGCAACATACTGAGGCAAGATATGTGCTTGAGAAGTTAAAATTGTGGGAGTGACAGCAGTTTAGAAAAATATTTCTGGTCTAAAATTATCTGTGCTCTCCACTGTGCCTGATCACATGACACACTGGTGAGACCTGAAAAAGTCTGAAAAACCCCTGACTTTGGGCTTAAATTGCTGAAAAACTACAAAAGATATCACTAAACAATCTGGTAACTTTGAAAGTTCAAAGTTTTGTGAACATTTTACAGTTTGAATGGTGTCTATACGATAAGGGACTTCCGAGCAGTTGAGTGTCAAAGTGACCAAGGTTCAAACTCAGTTGGATGGTTCGTCCCATAGACTGCCTTTATAAATTTTAATGTTTTAAAAAATTATATAAAATCGCTGAAATATGTTACATTTCAGAAAAATACCAGCACACATCTGCTGAATGAGTTGCACAGATTGACAGTTGAATGGTTTTTATAACACAAAGTATGCAGCAGTTGAAACGTGGAAAAAAACGTATGGAAGACGGAATAAGAATAAAGAGTGAGAATGTTGCTTTCAGCAATCACACATTAATAATATTCTTCTGTCTGTAGGGTCACAGTGCTGAAGCCTGGGAGCTGATCAGGAGGGAAATCAAAATGCATCTATTCAGAGTCGACCAGCTGGCTTCATCTCTACTCACCAACAACTGAAACCTGTCAGTGTCAGACTGAGAATGTGTTAAATTATTTACTTACATGCAGTTTATTTATTTATTTGTATTTATGTATTAATGTATTTATTTGTATTTATATTTATATTTTATTTGTATGTATTTATTTATTGATTTAATTGTTTGTGTATTTATCAGTTGATTGGTTGACTATGTGTCTCTCTATGTGTTGATTTTAGCATTGAGAAAAATGAAATATATATATTTTTTACCTGTATGTACATGGGATACCATGTTATAGCTAATAAAACAAATAATACTTCTCCCTGCAGTTGGAAATATTTTTCTTGTTTTTTTTATTCCTGTTCCATAAACAAAGACGATGCAGACTTTCTATTAATGAGTAAAGTCAAACAGCAGGAACATGTGAGGTGTTGTTCAGGCTCTGATGCACACGTACCTCTCACAATCAGTTCTGATGATCATGGAACAGTACTTACAGCAGACCTCCAGGGGCCCCAAAAGCCTCCAGTTTGATCCATATCATTTCATTAATGGCAAATTTGTTATAAATTTGGACCACTGAGGTACAATATCAACCATGACAGGTCCTCCATCCTCCATCTTGCTCTGGTCTGGAAGAGGAACTCTCACTGTCACAATCCAGTTTAAACACCTGAATAGTTTTACTTTATATTGTTGTTTTTATCAAACTGCACACAGAAAACTTGGAAGTTAGTATTATTCCAGGCTGTAACGGACAGTTATTCTCATTAACAATAGGTCTGACAGTTATTGTTCAGAGTATAAAATGTCAGAAAACAGTCTGATGTCATTATTCTTTAGTCACTGAAGCAAAGTTAACATTTTCAAAGTTCTCATTTCTTCTGAACAACAGTCAAAAACCCAAAGATGTTGAGTTTATTATCATAAATAGTTGGTGAGTAGTTGGTCCTAGTGATTTTTTGGGAGTTTAGCTTAAAAAATTAAACAAACTAAACAACTAATCAGTTATCAAAACTGTCCACCTCCAGTCAAAAGTGTTTTTCTTCTTGTTCCTCTGGTTGGAGGTTTGATTTTCTCTGTGCAGAATGATGTTTGTGCAGAGTTTGACACTAGAAGCTGTTTTTACATTCATCAGCCGAAGGGGGAAAGTGTCTCTGTGCTCACCTTAAATCTCAAAGGAGTGTTGAATATGATTAGTGACATCACAACTAGTTTGGAGCCAAGCAAGAGCCAGTAGACAACTTACACAAGTCTGATGCTGAAGCCTCCAGTGCACATACACTGGTATTAATTAAAACTACTCAGGTCATAAAACTGGATTTGGACACAGAGTCTCTCTTCCAGGTTTGTGGTTGATATTTCACTTCAGTGGTGCGAATTTATAACAAATTTATGATTAATCAGATTAGATAGACCTTAATGATGTGGAGTGAAACTGAACTTTTGGGGCCTCTTGCTTTGCCCAGTTAATGATCCAGCCTTGTGTTTTACTCTTCAGTTTTAATTGTCTGACTTGACCATTTAACATCACTTCTATCTTGCACCTACAGTAGGTGTAAGTACTGGTACATGATCATCAGACATGTTAATGAGAGGTATTACTGTAGAAATTACCCTAAATGTTCCTGTTGTGCATTTGTGTTCATTAAAAAGAAAATCTGCATTCACTTTGTTTATACAACAGGAATAACAAACAAAACAAAAATGTTTCCATTTACATAATTTTTTATTGGCTATAACATGTAAAAAATCTTTAAAAATACATTTCATTTTGCTCAACGCTAAAAAGCAACACATACACAAACAGTTCAGTAAATAAACTGATAAATAAATAAATAAACTGATACATAAACTGAGAAATCAATCAATCAATAAATGAATAAATACATGAATAAATAAATAAATAAATAAATAAATAAATAAATAAATAAATAAATAAACATGGGATGTAATGTAAAAAAAAAAAAATTCTTCATTTTGCTCAATGCTAAAAATCAACACAATCAACCAATCAGCTGTTGGTTACTAAAACAACTCAATAAATAAACTGATAAATAAATAAAGACATTAGAAAATAAATAGAATAATAAATAAATAAACTGCATGTAAGTAAATAATTTAACACATTCTCAGTCTAACACACAGACAGGTTTCAGTTGTTGGTGAGTAGAGATGAAGCCAGCTGGTCGACTCTGAATAGATGGATTTTGATTTCCCTCCTGATCAGCTCCCAGGCTTCAGCACTGTGACCCTAAAGACAGAAGAATATTATTATTATTATTACAACATGCTGGATGCATCCAACCACAGTGTCTCACATCTAAGACCAAAGTGAATGGGACAGATAACTTACCATTCGCTTGACGTGGTCTGAGAGAGTGTGGAAATATTTGGTCAGGTCATGGTTTTTCTTCTTGTGGCTGTGACTCCCAATCTAGATGAATCAGAAGTAAAATAATTTAGAAAATACATCTTCATTCAAATAAATCTCCATCACACAGTCACAATGGACACATGTAGACAGGATTTCACTGTGACATAAATCTAATTAAATGTAACAGTACATTGCATTTACTTAAGTACTTAAGTAAAGTTTTGAAGTACTTGTATATTACTTGAGTATTTAATTTTTCTGCTGCTTTGTAATTCTACTACACCACAATTCAGAGGGAACTATTGTACTTTATCCTTCACTACATTTTATCCGACAGCTTTAGTTACTTTTTTTACTCTTTTGACGTGAAATAAGACAAGCTTTATGTAACAGAAGTTTGTTTTTTCTTCTTTCCTTCACAAATTATCATCTCACAGTCCTTCAGATTTATCTGCTGATTCTTATAAAATCCTGAAGATCAAATAATTACAATAAAATGCTGCTTATACACTGATTCATCAGTAATAATAATGTACTTTATTAAACAAATTTAATATTGTCACAGCCTGATTTTCTGCAAAACAAGTACTTTTACTGAAGTAAAGGATGTGAGTACTTCTTCCAGTACTGGGCTCTACTTACACAGGGACGCAGACCATGAATCTGCCCGTTCACAACAATGACAAAGTCCTCCTCTGTCTTCTTCTGCCATGATGCAGAGCTGTGATCCTTCTTAAACAACTTAGCCAACTCCTTCAGAACCTGCACGATGAAAACAAGACGCTCCCCAGCCTGGAATGAGGAAATAAAACAATCACATATTACATTCATGTCACTTTTTCACAGCTGTGACCACACTTTTCTCTAAAAACAATTGAAGAAAGAAACTTATTTCAAGATGACTTACTGATGCTTTGGACGCCTGAGTGTACAGACGATGAGGGAAGGCCACCTCCAGTTCAGCATCCTCAGTGGTGTTGTTGGAATTATTAGCCTGAATCACACACAAACAAATCACGTGTTAAAGTACAGACAATGAATTAAAGTGAGTCCATTAAGATAACTAAATCAATGTAAACAACATTTTAAAAAGCACACTTACCATCGTATCCAGTAGCTCCAAAGAGTTTTCAGTGTGCTGTCTGAATTTATGAGCCAACCATCTGCAGCTCAGCGAGGATCCTGCGCTGTACAGACTGAGGAGCAGGCAAGCAAAGAAAATCCTGTTGGTCATTTTTAAAAAGGTATAATTTGCTTTTGTGTGGAGTAAATCCAGATCTTGTGATCTGTGATGGTGATCTGTTTGAGCAGACCTGCAGCGCTTCATTTATAGCAGCGCGCACCTTTTTCATTTTCCAAACACCTGCGGGAAATTCTCAACATGACCTGCGGGTTTGACGCGCTCCAAAAGTCGAAATAAACCACAACACACGTATAATGTCACACATTTCGGATTTAAATTATTGTCCCATTTTTTGATTTTCCTTACGTCTTACTGTCTTATAACTTAATAAATGTTAAAGCATATATCTAAAATATCACGCCAGATATTAAAAATATCACAGAGACATGAATATACGTCATAAGAGGCCGCCACGTAGAACGTTCATATTGTACAATACCTCAGAAATGCATGAAAACAAACGTAGCTCATCATTCATCATCATAGCTACATGTAGGGAAAATCTGGGGAGCAATAGGAATATTTTTGCGATATTTTACAGTGTTTTGGACATTTGAGGCAAGAAATTGAATGTTTTTATTTAGTTTTGATGCAGTGATCATCTCCCTTTTAATCTGCAGACTGTGCAGTATGAGGGGCAGCCTGAGTGTATTAGGAAACATAATAATAATCATAATCATTTATGAATCATCAATAATCCAGACCGTAGGCGTGTTCGCTGCGTGCTCATACCTGCCACAGGTGTCAAGCGCTCCCCTTAAAGAGAAAATGAAAGTGACGCTCAGTTCATTTTCATACTGCGGTGACAATCACAGCACACGTCTCTGAAGAATGACCGGACATATATGGAAGAACTGACGGCATTCCTGGGAATTTCGTCTACATTTATGGTACTAGTAATGTATTAACTTTCCATTTTTTGCTTGTTACACTGTAGCGTGTGTTTGTAGGGAGCATAAGGGGACAAAGGTTGTAATTTGTCTGTGAATTTAATATTCTTTCCTTCTTGTCCCTTTAAAGCGAAAATAATTATGTAGGATATCAAACATGATGGAAAGTTTGTTCACAAAATTTTGTCTAAATGTTTTCTTTTTAACGATATATGTGATTTTTAAGATATGTTTATTCTCCTTTTTATTTATTTCATTTGGAATAATAACTGGGCATTCAGGGGACTGATTGGATATAATGTATTTTAAGTGTCCTTACTGTATAACACTGTAGGTCTATACTGGAAGAGATGTTTTATGTTGTTTTTTAGGAAGTTGCCAGTACTGGAGGAAGTATTCAGACTCTTTGATAAAAGCAGCACATCCACAGTGTAAAAATACTTAAAAATAAGTTGTACAAGAAGTACATTTACTCAAGTGCTGCACTCAAGTAAAGGATATGAATACTTCTTCTTGCCATATCATTTCATTAATGGCAAATTTGTTATAAATTTGGACCACTGAAGTACAATATCAATCATGACAGGTCCTCCATCCTCCATCTTGCTCTGGTCTGGGAGAGGAACTCTCACTGTCACAATCCAGTTTAAACACCTGAATAGTTTTACTTTATATTGTTGTTTTTATCAAACTGCACACAGAAAACTTGGAAGTTAGTATTATTCCAGGCTGCAACGGACAGTTATTCTCATTATCAATAGGTCTGACAATTAGTTTCTTGAATAATCGATTGTTCAGAGTATAAAATGTCAGAAAACAGTCTGATGGTCATTATTCTTTATTCACTGAAGCAAAGTTAACATTTTCAAAGTTCTCATTTCTTCTGAACAACAGTCAAAAACCCAAAGATGTTGAGTTTATTATCATAAATAACTGTGAATATTAGTAAATATTCACAGTTGAGTAGTTGGTACCAATGAAATTTTGGGAATTTAGCTTAAAAAATTAAAGAAATTAAACAACTAATCAGTTATCAAAAGTGTCCTCCTCCAGTCAAAAGTGTTTTTCTTCTTGTTCCTCTGGTTGGAGGTTTGATTTTCTCTGTGCAGAATGATGTTTGTGCAGAGTTTGACACTAGAAGCTGTTTTTACATTCATCAGCCGAAGGGGGAAAGTGTCTCTGTGCTCACCTTAAATCTGAGTTAAAGGAGTGTTCAATATGATTAGTGACATCACAACTAGTTTGGAGCCAATCAAGAGCCAGTAGACAACTTCCACAAGTCTGATGCTGAAGCCTCCAGTGCACATACACTGGTATGAACTGAAACTATTCAGGTCATAAAACTGGATTTGGACACAGAGTTCCTCTTCCAGGTTCATGGTTGATATTTTACTTCAGTGGTGTGAATTTATAACAAATTTGTGATTAATCAGATTAGGTAGACCCAAATGATGTGGAGTAAACCAGGAATTTTGGGGCCTCTCGATTTGCTCAGTTAATAATCCAGCCTTGTGTTTTACTCTTCAGTTTGAATTGTCTGATTTGACCATTTAACATCACTTCTATCTTGCACTTACAGTAGGTGTAAGTACTGGTGCATGATCATCAGACATGTTAATGAGAGGTATTACTATAGAAATTACCCTAAATGTGTATTTGTGCTTATTAAAAAGAAAATCTGCATTCCTTTTGTTTATGCAACAGGAATAAAAAACAAAACAAAAATATTTCCATATACATCATTTTTTATTGGCTGTAAAAATGTATGACATGTAAAAAAAATTAATGACATGTAAAAAATCTTTAAAAATACATTTCATTTTGCTCAACACTAAAAATCAACACATAGAAAGATACATGATCAACCAATCAACTGATATGCAAACAATTCATTAAATAAACTGATAAATAAATAAATAAACTGATAAATAAACTGATAAATAAATAAATAAACTGCATGTAAACAAATAATTTAACACATTCTCAGTCTGACACTGACAGGTTTCAGTTGTTGGTGAGTAGAGATGAAGCCAGCTGGTCGACTCTGAATAGATGCATTTTGATCTCCCTCCTGATCAGCTCCCACGCTTCAGCACTGTGACCCTACAGACAGAAGAATATTATTAATGTGTGATTGCTGAAAGCAACATTCTCACTCTTTATTCTTATTCCGTCTTCCATACGTTTTTTTCCACGTTTCAACTGCTGCATACTTTGTGTTATAAAAACCATTCAACTGTCAATCTGTGCAACTCATTCAGCAGATGTGTGCTGGTATTTTTCTGAAATGTAACATATTTCAGCGATTTTATATAATTTTTTAAAACATTAAAATTTATAAAGGCAGTTTATGGGACGAACCATCCAACTGAGTTTGAACCTTGGTCACTTTGACACTCAACTGCTCGGAAGTCCCTTATCGTATAGACACCATTCAAACTGTAAAATGTTCACAAAACTTTGAACTTTCAAAGTTACCATATTGTTTAGTGATATCTTTTGTAGTTTTTCAGCAATTTAAGCCCAAAGTCAGGGGTTTTTCAGACTTTTTCAGGTCTCACCAGTGTGTCATGTGATCAGGCACAGTGGAGAGCACAGATAATTTTAGACCAGAAATATTTTTCTAAACTGCTGTCACTCCCACAATTTTAACTTCTCGAGCACATATCTTGCCTCAGTATGTCGCCACAAGCCCCCTCTCTCTCAAAATGTAAATACATTTTCATCGTCAAAATGGAGATTTTTTCCACTCATTACTGGCAATGTCTGTTGGCTCAGTGGTTTAGAACACTGTCCTCATGATCAGCTACCCCTTAGATGACAAGGTTGTGTGTTCGATGCCTGTTTACTGCAGTGCTCCCTATAATATTGCTCTCATGTACAAAGTTGCTTCACATCTTTATCCTGTACCATAATTCAATTCCACTCTAGCTTACCTCAACATTATTACCTAAAATGTGGATTGCTATTCTTGTTAAATACATCTTTTCTGATTCTCTAAGTCCTCTCTGAGTAGTCCAGTGGTTTAAGTTCATGTCACTTCTCAAATCCTTTTAGATCCAAAGGTTGTGAGTTTGAGCGCTGCTTAGGGCAGAACTCAGTAGAGTTGAAGGATGAAGGAGTCCAGGTGATGTCAATCTGCTTAATGAGCTGAGCCTAACTGCTTTTTTGTTAATTTCATGCAATTGACAGGCTAAATACCAGAATCTGGCCTGACATTACTGTGTGACATGTTAGCTCAGTGCATAGCATGTCTGTCTTATAAACATGAGGTTGTAGGTTCAATTCCACCCATTGCTGATTTTAATATTGGTAGATTTTTCAATAGTGTTGAGCTTCCAGTTATGCAATCTAAATTCGCTTTCAGCAATCACACGCAATTTCTACAGAAATGGCATTTTCTAGTTATTATTACAACATGCTGGATGCATCCAACCACAGTGTCTCACATCTAAGACCAAAGTGAATGGGACAGATAACTTACCATTCGCTTGACGTGGTCTGAGAGAGTGTGGAAATATTTGGTCAGGTCATCGTTTTTCTTCTTGTGGCTGTGACTCCCAATCTAGATGAATCAGAAGCAAAATAATTTAGAAAATACGTCTTCATTCAAATAAATCTCCATCACACAGTCACAATGGACACATGTAGACAAGATTTCACTGTGACAGAAATATAATTAAATGTAACAGTACATTGCATTAACTCAAGTACTTAAGTACAGTTTTGAAGTATTTGTACGTTACTTGAGTATTTAATTTTTCTGTTACTTTGTAGTTCTACTACACCACAATTCAGAGGGAAATAATGTACTTTATCCTCTATTACATTTTATCTGACAGCTTTAGTTACTTTTTTTACTCTTTTGACATGAAATATGACAAGCTTTATGTAACAGAAGTTTGTTTTCTCTTCTTTCCTTCACAAATTATCATATCACAGTCCTTCAGATTTATCTGCTGATTCTTATAAAATCCTGAAGATCAAATAATTACAATAAAATGCTGCTTATACACTGATTCATCAGTAATAATAATGTACTTTATTAAACAAATTTAATATTGTCACAGCCTGATTTTCTGCAAAACAAGTAGCCTACTTTTATTTTTACATAATACTTATGTACTTTTACTGAAGTAAAGGATCTGAGTACTTCTTCCAGTACTGGGCTCTACTTACACAGGGACGCAGACCATGAATCTGCCCGTTCACAACAATGACAAAGTCCTCCTCTGTCTTCTTCTGCCATGATGCAGAGCTGTGATCCTTCTTAAACAATTTAGCCAACTCCTTCAGAACCTGCACGATGAAAACAAGACGCTCCCCAGCCTGGAAGGAGGAAACAAAACAATCACATATTACATTCATGTCACTTTTTCACAACTGTGACCACACTTTTCTCTGAAAACAACAAAGAAAGAAACTTATTTCAAGATGACTTACTGATGCTTTGGACGCCTGAGTGTACAGACGATGAGGGAAGGCCACCTCCAGTTCAGCATCCTCAGTGGTGTTGGTGGAATTATTAGCCTGAATCACACACAAACAAATCACGTGTTAAAGTACAGATGACTAATTGAAGTGAGTCCATTAAGATAACTCAATCACTGTAAACAACATTTTAAAAAGCACACTTACCATCGTATCCAGTAGCTCCAAAGAGTTTTCAGTGTGCTGTTTGAATTTATGACTCAACCATCTGCAGCTCAGCGAGGATCCTGCGCTGTACAGACTGAGGAGCAGGCAAGCAAAGAAAATCCTGTTCATCATTTTTAAAAAGGTATAATTTGCTTTTGTGAAGCGCAAATTCAGATGAGTCCTGGTGATCTGTTTGAGCAGACCTGCAGCGCCTCATTTATATCAGTGTGCACCTTTTTCATTTTCCAAACACCTGCGGGAAACACTTGTGTGACTTCACGCGGTCCAAAGGTCAAAATAAACATAAACATAACAACATGTTACACATTTCAGATTTGATATTGCGTCAGTATAGAAAGATTTATCCCACAATAAATAAATATCACAGCAAAGTTAAAATAACACGCCTGGTACGAATTAAAAAAGACTAAACTGCTATATAGTAATACCAAAGACAATGCTTGTAATAGAATACCTAAAAAAAAACATCAAATCAAACACAGTTTATTGTTGATAAGAATGACCCAGTTTTGATATTGAAGGAGGATTCTCCTTCACCTTTTCATTTTACAGACTAGTAGCCTATTATATTTGTCCTGTACATCATGAAGAGTCTGAAAAGTAACCAGCATTTATTGATTGTGTTTTATTTCTATGGTAGTTTTATTCTAATTAGTATTTTCATTTGTGGTTTGTAGCACGTTGTTTTTATTGTATTGTGTGTGTGTTTTTTCAAAAGTCTATAAGGACAAGAGATGTGAATCAAATTAGACTATTAATACTCTGCAGTTTACTGTATAAACAGCCACATTCTGATGAAAACAAGCTGAAATGTTACTGATCAGTTATGAATTAGCGTCACCGCGCAGCCGCAGTCACACACTGACTTTCATTTTCTCTTTGTGGGAACTTCCCATTTACTGCACTGAGTGGACACAGAATGATGATTGCTAGTCCACACATGATGTAATTCCAACAATTATCTCTTTTTAATACATTTTCCATCTCATTGACCAGCGTGCAGACTGAAAGAGAGGTGATGACGTCATCAAAAAAACGATGCCTGAAATCTCAAAAAGACAAAAACATTGTAAACTAACGAAATTAAATACATAAATAAATGTTCAAATATCCTAAAACCTTTATCAGTGACAGGGATTACATTCAAGGAGAATTAATTTTGGGTGTCGACAAATTTCTAGACCTACTATTTATAACATTGATTTTATTATTGGTGTTATTATATTTCGATGTATTTTATCATTTTATTATAGCCTATTATTCTATTCATTGTTGGGTTTTTATCGTATTTTTTCATTTTATGAAGAACACGTTGTAACTTGTTTTAAAAGTGCTATATAAATATATAAATAAAGGTATTATTATTATTAGTTGCCCTTGAAAAATCACAATAATATTCCTATAATAATCCCATAATTTCGCATATCGAATACTGAGATATTCCAATCAATTCATCAACAGTTAACTGTGTTTGATTTGATGTTTTTAGGTATTCTATAACATGCATTGTCTTTGGTATTACTATATAGCAGTTTAGTCTTTTTTCATTCGTACCAGGCGTGATATTTTAACTTAACTGTGATATTTATTTATTGTGGGATAAATCTTTCATACTGACGCAATATCAAATCTGAAATGTGTAACATGTTGTTATGTTTATGTTTATTTTGACCTTTGGACCGCGTGAAGTCACACAAGTGTTTCCCGCAGGTGTTTGGAAAATGAAAAAGGTGCACACTGATATAAATGAGGCGCTGCAGGTCTGCTCAAACAGATCACCAGGACTCATCTGAATTTGCGCTTCACAAAAGCAAATTACACCTTTTTAAAAATGATGAACAGGATTTTCTTTGCTTGCCTGCTCCTCAGTCTGTACAGCACAGGATCCTCGCTGAGCTGCAGATGGTTGAGTCATAAATTCAGACAGCACACTGAAAACTCTTTGGAGCTACTGGATACGATGGTAAGTGTGCTTTTAAAATGTTGTTTACAGTGATTTATTTATCTTAATGGACTCACTTTAATTCATTGTTTATACTTTAACACATGATTTGTTTGTGTGTGATTCAGGCTAATAATTCCACCAACACCACTGAGGATGCTGAACTGAAGGTGGCCTTCCCTCATCGTCTGTACACTCAGGCGTCCAAAGCATCAGTAAGTCATCCTGAAATAAGTTTCTTTCTTTGTTGTTTTCAGAGAAAAGTGTGGTCACAGCTGTGAAAAAGTGACATGAATGTAATATGTGATTGTTTATTTCCTCATTCCAGGCTGGGGAGCGTCTTGTTTTCATCGTGCAGGTTCTGAAGGAGTTGGCTAAGTTGTTTAAGAAGGATCACAGCTCTGCATCATGGCAGAAGAAGACAGAGGAGGACTTTGTCATTGTTGTGAACGGGCAGATTCATGGTCTGCGTCCCTGTGTAAGTAGAGCCCAGTACTGGAAGAAGTACTCACATCCTTTACTTCAGTAAAAGTACACAAGTATTATTTAAAAGTAAAAGTACTTGTTTTGCAGAAAATCAGGCTGTGACAATATTAAATTTGTTTAATAAAGTACATTATTATTACTGATGAATCAGTGTATAAGCAGCATTTTATTGTAATTATTTGATCTTCAGGATTTTATAAGAATCAGCAGATAAATCTGAAGGACTGTGAGATGATAATTTGTGAAGGAAAGAAGAGAAAACAAACTTCTGTTACATAAAGCTTGTCTTATTTCATGTCAAAAGAGTAAAAAAAGTAACTAAAGCTGTCAGATAAAATGTAATGGAGGATAAAGTACATTATTTCCCTCTGAATTGTGTAGTAGAAAAATTAAATACTCAAGTAATGTACAAGTACTTCAAAACTGTACTTAAGTACTTGAGTTAATGCAATGTACTGTTACATTTAATTAGATTTCTGTCACAGTGAAATCCCGTCTACATGTGTCCATTGTGACTGTGTGATGGAGATTTATTTGAATGAAGACGTATTTTCTAAATTATTTTGCTTCTGATTCATCTAGATTGGGAGTCACAGCCACAAGAAGAAAAACGATGACCTGACCAAATATTTCCACACTCTCTCAGACCACGTCAAGCGAATGGTAAGTTATCTGTCCCATTCACTTTGGTCTTAGATGTGAGATACTGTGGTTGGACGCATCCAGCATGTTGTAATAATAATAATAATATTCTTCTGTCTGTAGGGTCACGGTGCTGAAGCCTGGGAGCTGATCAGGAGGGAAATCAAAATCCATCTATTCAGAGTCGACCAGCTGGCTTCATCTCTACTCACCACCAACTGAAACCTGTCTGTGTCAGACTGAGAATGTGTTAAATTATTTACTTACATGCAGTTTATTTATTTATTTATTCATAATGTATTTATTTATTGATTTAATTGTTTGTGTATTTATCAGTTGATTGGTTGACTATGTGTCTCTCTATGTGTTGATTTTAGCATTGAGAAAAATGAAATATATATATTTTTTACCTGTATGTACATGGGATACCATGTTATAGCTAATAAAACAAATAATACTTCTCCCTGCAGTTGGAAATATTTTTGTTGTTTTTTTATTCCTGTTCCATAAACAAAGATGATGCAGATTTTCTATTAATGAGAAAAGTCAAACAGCAGGAACATGTGAGGTGTTGTTCAGGATCTGATGCACACGTACCTCTCACAATCAGTTCTGATGATCATGGAACAGTACTTACAGCAGACCTCCAGGGGCCCCAAAAGCCTCCAGTTTGATCCATATCATTTCATTAATGGCAAATTTGTTATAAATTTGGACCACTGAAGTACAATATCAACCATGACAGGTCCTCCATCCTCCATCTTGCTCTGGTCTGGAAGAGGAACTCTCACTGTCACAATCCAGTTTTAACACCTGAATAGTTTTACTTTATATTGTTGTTTTTATCAAACTGCACACAGAAAACTTGGAAGTTCCAGGCTGCAACGGACAGTTATTCTCATTATCAATAGGTCTGACAATTAGTTTCTTGAATAATTGATTGTTCAGTGTATAAAATGTCAGAAAACAGTCTGATGGTCATTATTCTTTATTCACTGAAGCAAAGTTAACATTTTCAAAGTTTTCATTTCTTCTGAACAACAGTCAAAAACCCAAAGATGTTGAGTTTATTATCATAAATAACTGTGAATATTAGTAAATATTTACAGTTGAGTAGTTGGTACCAATGAAATTTTGGGAGTTTAGCTTAAAAAATTAAACAAACTAAACAACTAATCAGTTATCAAAAGTGTCCTCCTCCAGTCAAAGGTGTTTTTCTTCTTGTTCCTCTGGTTGGAGGTTTGATTTTCTTTGTGCAGAATGATGTTTGTGCAGAGTTTGACACTAGAAGCTGTTTTTACATTCATCAGCCGAAGGGGGAAAGTGTCTCTGTGCTCACCTTAAATCTGAGTTAAAGGAGTGTTCAATATGATTAGTGACATCACAACTAGTTTGGAGCCAATCAAGAGCCAGTAGACAACTTACACAAGTCTGATGCTGAAGCCTCCAGTGCACATACTGAAACTATTCAGGTCATAAAACTGGATTTGGACACAGAGTTCCTCTTCCAGGTTCATGGTTGATATTTTACTTCAGTGGTGCGAATTTATAAAAAATTTGTGATTAATCAGATTAGGTAGACCCAAATGATGTGGAGTGAAATTGAACTTTTGGGGCCTTTTGCTTTGCCCAGTTAATGATCCAGCCTTGTGTTTTACTCTTCAGTTTGAATTGTCTGACTTGACCATTTAACATCACTTCTATCTTGTACCTACAGTAGGTGTAAGTAGGTACATGATCATCAGACATGTTAATGAGAGGTATTACTATAGAAATTACCCTAAATGTTCCTGTTGTGTATTTGTGCTCATTAAAAAGAAAATCTGCATTCACTTTGTTTATACAACAGGAATAACAAACAAAACAAAAATGTTTCCATTTACATCATTTTTTATTGGCTATAACATGTAAAAAATCTTTAAAAATACATTTCATTTTGCTCAACACTAAAAAGCAACACATAGAAAGATACATGATCAACCAATCAACTGATACACAAACAATTCAATAAATAAACTGATAAATAAATAAATAAACTGATACATAAACTGAGAAATCAATAAATGAATAAATGAATGAATGAATAAATAAATAAATAAATAAATAAATAAATAAATAAATAAATAAACAAACAAACATGGGATGTAATGTAAAAAAAAAAATTCTTCATTTTGCTCAATGCTAAAAATCAACACAGTCAACCAATCAGCTGTTGGGTACTAAAACAACTCAATAAATAAACTGATAAATAAATAAAGACATAAGAAAATAAATAGAATAATAAATAAATAAACTGCATGTAAACAAATAATTTAACACATTCTCAGTCTAACACAGACAGGTTTCAGTTGGTGGTGAGTAGAGATGAAGCCAGCTGGTCGACTCTGAATAGATGGATTTTGATTTCCCTCCTGATCAGCTCCCAGGCTTCAGCACTGTGACCCTACAGACAGAAGAATATTATTATTATTATTACAACATGCTGGATGCGTCCAACCACAGTGTCTCACATCTAAGACCAAAGTGAATGGGACAGATAACTTACCATTCGCTTGATGTGGTCTGAGAGAGTGTGGAAATATTTGGTCAGGTCATGGTTTTTCTTCTTGTGGCTGTGACTCCCAATCTACATGAATCAGAAGCAAAATAATTTAGAAAATACATCTTCATTCAAATAAATCTCCATCACACAGTCACAATGGACACATGTAGACGGGATTTCACTGTGACAGAAATCTAATTAAATGTAACAGTACATTGCATTTACTTAAGTACAGTTTTGAAGTACTTCTACTTTACTTAAGTATTCAAATTTTCTGTCACTTTGTAGTTCTACTGCACCACAATTCAGAGGGATATAATGTACTTTATCCTCCATTACATTTTATCTGACAGCTTTAGTTACTTTTTTACTCTTTTGACATGAAATAAGACAAGCTTTATGTAACAGAAGTTTGTTTTTTCTTCTTTCCTTCACAAATTATCATCTCACAGTCCTTCAGATTTATCTGCTGATTCTTATAAAATCCTGGAGATCAAATAATTACAATAAAATGCTGCTTATACACTGATTCATCAGTAATAAGAATGTGCTTTATTAAACAAATTTAATATTGTCACAGCCTGATTTTCTGCAAAACAAGTACTTTTACTGAAGTAAAGGATCTGAGTACTTCTTCCAGTGCTGGGCTCTACTTACACAGGGACGCAGACCATGAATCTGCCCGTTCACAACAATGACAAAGTCATCCTCTGTCTTCTTCTGCCATGATGCAGAGCTGTGATCCTTCTTAAACAACTTAGCCAACTCCTTCAGAACCTGCACGATGAAAACAAGACGCTCCCCAGCCTGGAATGAGGAAATAAAACAATCACATATTACATTCATGTCACTTTTTCACAGCTGTGACCACACTTTTCTCTGAAAACAACAAAGAAAGAAACTTATGTCAGGATGACTTACTGGTGCTTTGGACGCCTGAGTGTACAGACGATGAGGGAAGGCCACCTCCAGTTCAGCATCCTCAGTGGTGTTGGTGGAATTATTAGCCTGCATCACACACAAACAAATCATGTGTTAAAGTACAGACAATGAATTAAAGTGAGTCCATTAAGATAACTAAATCAATGTAAACAACATTTTAAAAAGCACACTTACCATCGTATCCAGTAGCTCCAAAGAGTTTTCAGTGTGCTGTCTGAATTTATGACTCAACCATCTGCAGCTCAGCGAGGATCCTGCGCTGTACAGACTGAGGAGCAGGCAAGCAAAGAAAATCCTGTTGGTCATTTTTAAAAAGGTACAAATTGCTTTTGTGTGGAGTAAATCCAGATGTTGTGATCTGTGGTGGTGATCTGTTTGAGCAGACCTGCAGCGCTTCATTTATAGCAGCGCGCACCTTTTTCATTTTCCAAACACCTGCGGGAAATTCTCAACATGACCTGCGGGTTTGACGCGCTCCAAAAGTCGAAATAAACCACAACACACGTATAATGTCACACATTTCGGATTTAAATTATTGTTATTATGATTTTCCTTACGTCTTACTGTCTTATAACTTAATAAATGTTAAAGCATATATCTAAAATATCGCGCCAGATATTAAAAATATCACAGATACATGAATATACGTTATAAGAGGCCGGCACGTAGAAAGTTCATATTGTACAATATCTCAGAAATGCATGAAAACAAACATAGCTCATCATTCATCATCATAGCTACATGTAGGGAAAATCTGGGGAGCAATAGGAATATTTTTGCGATATTTTACAGTGTTTTGGACATTTGAGGCAAGAAATTGAATGTTTTTATTTAGTTTTGATGCAGTGATCATCTCCCTTTTAATCTGCAGACTGTGCAGTATGAGGGGCAGCCTGAGTGTATTAGGAAACATAATAATAATCATAATCATTTATGAATCATCAATAATCCAGACCGTAGGCGTGTTCGCTGCGTGCTCATACCTGCCACAGGTGTCAAGCGCTCCCCTTAAAGAGAAAATGAAAGTGACGCTCAGTTCATTTTCATACCGCGGTGACAATCACAGCACACGTCTCTGAAGAATGACCGGACATATATGGAAGAACTGACGGCATTCCTGGGAATTTCGTCTACATTTATGGTACTAGTAATGTATTAACCTTACATTCTTTGCTTATAACACTGTAGCGTGTGTTTGTAGGAAGCATAAGGGGACAAAGGTTGTAATTTGTCTGTGAATTTAATATTCTTTCCTTCTTGTCCCTTTAAAGAGAGAATAATTATGTAGGATATCAAGCATGATGGAAAGTTTGTTCACAAAATTTTGTCTAAATGTTTTCTTTTTAACGATATATGTGATTTTTAAGATATGTTTATTCTCCTTTTTATTTATTTCATTTGGAATAATAACTGGGCATTCAGGGGACTGATTGGATATAATGTATTTTAAGTGTCCTTACTGTATAACACTGTAGGTCTATACTGGAAGAGATGTTTTATGTTGTTTTTTAGGAAGTTGCCAGTACTGGAGGAAGTATTCAGACTCTTTGATAAAAGCAGCACATCCACAGTGTAAAAATACTTAAAAAATAAGTAGTACAAGAAGTACATTTACTCAAGTACAGCACTCAAGTAAACGATATGAATACTTCTTCCACCACTGAAAACAAGTAAAAGTTGCAGTTATTTGTTGTCAGCAAAATCTTAATATAAAAAGTAACTTAAGCTGCAAATTGATGTAGTGTAGTAAAAAGTACAGCATTTCCCTCTGTAAAAGTAATTACAAATTGTATTTAAGTACAGTAATTGGAACTGGAATCTGCATTCATATTGTACTCCAGTTCACCACAATAAAGAGTAATGTCTGAATTAGTTATAGATAGATAGATAGATAGATAGATAGATAGATAGATAGATAGATAGATAGATAGATAGATAGATAGATTGCACAAGGAAGAAAATACCAATAAATCTTACAATAATGTCATATATAAAATGTTATAGCAACATGCCACCAAAGTCTCCAAAGCTCAAAAATAGAAAATTAAGAATAAAAGTACGGATATATCATAAATCTTACACTTTTATCAAAAAATTAAAAAGAAAACTTTGCTTTGAATGTACCAGCATCCTGTAATAACTACTTTTGGCAGTAGAGGCCGCTGTTGCTGCTGCTCAGCAGAAGTCACACAGTCTTACTTTAAAGCAGAGGTTCTCAAACTTTTTCCACGTCAAGGACCCCTAAACTGACACAAATCAGACCACAGACCCCCATTTGATAAGATTTTGTCCAGGGTCCCCCATCTGAAGAGATCTTTGCTCATTTTATTACAGAAAATGTATGAAACTCATGACCAAAATAGTCATAAATTCTGTCATTGTGTTACTTATGGATGGAATTATAGTGAAAAGAATTCATTCACCTTTTTGCTGGGGACCCCTTGGAACCTCCTCAAGGACTCCTGGGGCTCCCCGGACCCCACTTTGAGAACCACTGTTTTAAGAACATCTACCAACTGATCAGTTATTTTGCAACATTGTCATACATTAAATATTATAGCCACCCCTAAACTGCAAAAAACTGTCAAAAAGACAAAAATGTTTTTTTGTTGTTGTTGTTGTTTTTATTTTTTTAAATACTTGAATCCATTTTATGCAGCCTATCATTTTCTGAGACAAACTCACAGACAAGCAAAGAATCAGTTCACCTTTTTTAAAATAATATATAAAGTGTGGAATCACTACACAATTTACAAGCTGTGGTGTGTGTTTTGAAACTTTTAGAGCTGTGTTGGTCACACTGACAGGAAAAGTAATACTCGGACAGGACAGGGAACACAAAGTTCTCACATGTCAGCAACAACAACATCAGCACGCCTCAGAAACTGTGCTGCCTTTGTGTGGTACTCGTAAATTACTCTTACTATCACCATTACCATTACCACCGCTACGATTTCAGTGTAGCTCATATTTCTTAATATGATAAAACATGTATAATATATTAAGCCCATGTTTTTCGCTAACTCAAGTGTCTTTGATTAGAAATAACGACAAAGACAGATCAGTAGGAGCGATATTTTCGTGTCTGATGTGTTTCTCTTGTCGGATATAAAGTCAAATAGGTCTATTTGTGCGATATAGAAAAACTAAAGAAGTTTTGAAGCGATAAAGAGTGCAACTGATTATTTAAATTGTACGTATATGTTTAAAAGAGGGATAACTCTGATTTAATAAGTCCGTTCCTGAGCGAGTAATTCACTTTTACTGTATTTTTCACAGCACATGAAGGCATCGTTGGTGTAGTCAAGTTCCCATGATGCATTGGTCTTCAACTGGACAGTTAGCGTCTCAGATCTCCGGGAAAACAAACAAGTTAACGCTAATTTTGTTTGGGTTTTTGGATGTCGTAACGGCAGCGATGGAAAGCGACTGTACGGATTGACCTTCCTGTAACGCACATTTATTGAGTTTACAAAAAATACAGAGGATACGCGGCTGTCTTTGGATCTTGATGGCAAGTTAGCCAACCTGTTTCGGTAAGGAGGCTAAGCTATGCTGTAGCTACTTAACTAACTGAACGTCCGTTTCTCACTGACAGCTTCACGTTTTAATGTTTTTAATGTTTTGACGAAGCTGCGGCATAATTCTCACTTTCTGCAGCTTGCTTTCTTTACTCTGTGGATAATTTTACGACGTCCTAATCTTTCCTGTCGAGACTGAATGCCTACTCACGCCCAAATCAGAGGCTAATATTAAATTGGCAACTTGCTGCCAGCTAATTCAAGGTGACTGTAGATACAAGAGAGGAATATGGTCATAAAAGTGTTACAAAGTGCAAACATATCGCTTGTAAGAATAACACTTGACGCCACTTGCCAACTACAGTTAATGACATCACTGTTTGTCAGTAGCTTTGGCATTAGAGGAGTTTCGATCTATATTGTCTGGCTTTAATCATGTCATGGTGCCTGTTGTCTGGATCCTGATTTGCTCTCACTGTGCTGTTTTGATTGAGGAAGTTAGTCTTGAAAGCATTTGTAGCTACTTCCCTGCAGACACCCTTTTCAATCAGCGGCTCACATGACTACAGATACAATGTGGTTACTCACTGAAACGCCTAAACCATGAAATTGCAGATATGTCACAGTATTACAGGCTCGTGATGGAAAATGTAATGATAGCTCTCTAGCATAAAAAAAAGGAAAAAGCTGGTAACATGATGTGAGGGCGGAGGAGGGGAAAAAAACTGTTCCCTTATCATCACATGCCTCGTCACAACCACACGTTTAAATATCAAATGGCATTGCAACAGGGAAGCAGGGCTCAGTAGAGTCAAATGTTAAGGGCTTGCTGTTTGGTAAGACGGTGTTTTGCATATGTCCAAAGGATTAGTTTTCGTTTTTGTGTTGCAGCTTGCCATGCGGGAATAAACCTTCCCAGGAGGTGCCATGCTAGCCACACAGATGCCAGATACGCCACAGGAGGCTAAAGATATCAAACAGGTAAAACCGCTAACTGTTATCTTGTACTGCTGCCTGGTTGTCTTCTCTTTTACTGTCACTGTGCTGCCTCTGCATGGTGACAGTGTTAGACAGTGCTTTATTAGCTCTTGGGATTTATTTTTGCTGTCAGGTGAGATTTAATTAGTGTATGTTGTAACTGCCCTTAACAGTGTTCAACATGACACTGCTTTGAGCACTGATCTCATCTGCCTGTCTGTGTGTTATTTTCAGCGTTGTTAGAATGGGCTTAACAGACAGTATAATGCTTTTAAAGAGCCAAGACCAGATACAGAATCAAAGGCAAAACAATAGTGTTTCATCAGAGAGAATAAATGCAGACTTTGCATAGTTAATATTTAGTGGAATATACTATCATTGTGACTACTGTCTATGACTATTATAAAAGTGCTGTTTTAATGTATTTTACACTAATTTACTGTGTTTAAAGCAGTGTGGCTTTGCAGACAGTGTACAGTGTACTGTTTGAGTGCTGAATTAATGTATGTTACTGCTGGGAAAGCAGGCAAGGACTTGGCCCTCCAGGATTTTTGTCGGCCAAGTCAAGCACAGCACAACGGCGCTCCAGTGACAATAACGCCTAGACCAGTGCTTCTTGAAGTGTTCAGTGTTGCTGAAGAATTAGTTTCTACTCTGCAGTCTGTTACATAATGTAGGTTTCCTGGTTCTATGTTTATGTTCTGTTTCTTTCCATGTCAGCTGTGTGTCATGTGACAGTAGGTAGTCTAAACACCATGTTTCATAACCACATGGGCAATGACCTCTCTCTATCATTTCCTCGTCACACCGTAGATCGGAATGCAGAAAATGTCCTGGCTGTATTCTTGGCTACAAATAAAAAAATGTGTCTCTTATGTGTGTTGGTTACACACAGAAGTTACTTATCAGTTTGCCAGCCTGGCTCTCAACAGAGGAACCACACCTTTGTTGACCTGTCTCCAAAAAAAAAAAAAAAAATGAGGAAGCTGGTAATATTTCTGTCACATTGTCACGCAGATCAAAGAGAAGTTAGCGCAGTCGCTCAAGGCCCTGCAGAAGCGCTACGTAACGTCAGACGCAGTGGTCACCAGTGAAGATAGCGATGCTAACCTCCTCTGCTCTGCCCTGGAGGCCATCTTCATCCACGGTATCAAGAGCAAGTACATCCGCACGGAGGCTGGCGGCCGTTGTAGGAAAGGAGACCGAGGGCCCCTTCCTCAGCCTTTTTTCTGGAGTCTCCTCAAGAACGTCACCCACCGGTGAGTCAGAACAAGAGTACATTTCTGATAAAATGAGAGATGGGGTGTGGACTGAAGGGGTGTGTGATGGCTCTGTTGTTCATGTCTGAGAGATTGGATGTAGAGGAGTGGATGGTTTTGGAGGCAGCATGTGTGATCCTGGTTAGTTTGGAGATGGTTAATGTAAATGTCACTAGTTGTGTTATTCTGTGAAAAGTGTCATAACAGTCTCTGTTAAATCCACAGTGATGTGATCACAGAGCTGGAGAAGATCAGCTTCGTGGGCACGGACGTGGGTCGCTGCCGAGCATGGCTGCGGCTGGCCCTCAACCACGGCCTGCTGGAGTGCTACCTTGTCTCGCTGTTTCGGGAGAACTCCAAGCTGCGGGCACATTATCAACCCAGTGCCTTGCTCCTGAACACAGAGGAGCGAGAAGTACTGCTCAGCTACCTCCAGGGTCTGGCCTCACTTACATTCAGCCTGTCTTACAAGTCCGCTGTCCTCAACGAATGGACCACCACGCCTCTAGCTCTCGCTGGACTCTGCCCCTTGTTCCAGGCGGACACACTAGACCTACCCGTCAATGGCGGAGACCATCCCACCTCCAAGCCCACGTATAAAGAATCATGGGATACTGTGTCTCAGTCGTCAAGCTCATCAGATGCACTGGATATGCAGAGAGGGTGTCCAGTGTTGCTGTTGGGGAGAGGGTCAAGTGCGTTACAAGGGGGTAGGACTGCGCTCAATTCATCTAATTTAAGCCTGGACACCACAGGCTCCTCTCAGCTCTCCTCCAGCTTGAGCTCCGATAGCCTCCTGCAGGGGCAGGACCCCCGCAGCCCGACAGGAGAGCAGTGGTCTTCATGTGACCTGGACGTGACCCTGAATGTGAGCACCAAGAGGCCACAGAAAGAGTAAGTTTGTCCTCTAGCTGTGATTTTGTGTATGTTGGAGCACAAGAGCAGATACATGTTTAAGGATAATTCTGGTTTCATGTTGTGAACAAATTTCATGAAAAGACCAAAACAAACATTGTATTGATCCTACTAACAAGAACTATCTATCTCCTCTGTGCCGTAGAGTTGCATTGTTGTCCAAAGACTACAAACAAACCACCAGTCAGCCACACTGTTAACCCTCATTACCATGAACACAGCCACTGTAGTTAATTTTGAGTTAATCCCATATACACCGTCCTGCTGCTGTAAATACTCACTAGAACACCGGATGTGTATTACTCCACGGCTGAAGAGCGACCCCAACAAATACAATAATTACTCCTGTTTGAGATTAAGATTTATTTCTTCAGTAGCAACAAATAGGTTTGGGACTGAGTGCCACAGACATGATAGGGAAGTCAGAAAGTATAAATAAGACAAACTAAGATATTATTGGTTTTGTGTCTTTTCATAGGATGTGTTGAAAAAACATATATAAATGTCCGCTTTATTGTTTTAGAATGATGTAACATCAATATATTGTGCGTTTATCAGAAAAATTTCCAGACATAAGCTTAAAGGATAGGTTCACAGTCCTTCTGTCTCAAAACTATAGTCAGGTGAAAAAGGTTAATAAGAGGCTCCAGCAGTCTGAGTTTGACAAATGAAGTGAATATCTTCCAAAGTTACAGTCTTTTTAGTTTTAAAATGTGTCTCGATGGACAGTGTTTCCCTGTTACGCTGAGGAGGAAGAAGGATAGTAAGAAAAAGAGGAACTAAAAAGACTTAGATTTTAAGATATCCACTTGATTTGGCTGAAGCATCATATTAGCCTCAGATAAACTTTTAAACACATTTTTACACAACGGTAGAACTGGATTTTGTCCCCTTTCACTTTCATTGTAAGCACATTAGGTAGGGATTTCTTTTAATTGTCAGTATGAACAGGAAGAATGATTATAGCAAGAAAAACTTGTTTCAGTGTTCGTTTGGGCACCTGACTATTGTTTAAAGACAGACTTGAGAAACTGTGAACCTATTCTTTAAACCCACCCAACTTTCAATCAATTCATATATCAGTTTCTTTTTTTTTTAAACCATGGACTTGATCTTAGAAATAGGCAATAATAATAATGTATCCCACTTTATTCTAAGCTCACAGTCAAATGTACAGCATGTCATGACTTGTCCTTGTCTCTGCAGTTTTCTGACTGAGTTCCGGGAAAGTGGCCACTGCAGTCAGGACTCCATGCGTGAAGACTCCTTCGTCTCCAGCACGGGTCCTGATCAGTTCTCTGAGACGGCTATTTTCAGCGGCTCCGACAGCGAGACCCAAGGTCCCCCTACACCATCCCAAGAACTCGCAGAACAGCCCCCAGACTCTGCGCTCTCTGATTCAGAGCCACCACCGACATCCACCGACCCACCACTATCCCACGAGAACCATATTAACCAGTCTCCCTCTGACGTCTGCCACAGCACCTCGTCTGAGTTACACTCGGACTCTGACACGCACTCCGAGCCTGTGGAGTGTGTGGAGCCAGCAGAGGGAGTACAAACAACATGTGTTCAGGAGAGTACTGAGCTCATCCAAGAAGAGAAGGGAACCGAGAGCTTTGAGAAGAGCAGCTCAGAGACTTCGGCACACCCAGTCACACGTCGCTCTACCAGCGTTCTGAGCAGGAAACTGTCCTCCGATTCACTATCAGTAAGTGTATTTGCAGACGAATAACTTTCGGTGGTGCGAAACCACAGGCCTATCGTTGTAATCACTTAACAATTAACACGCTCTCATATCAGTTCATCAAAGTTTAGTTTCACCATGTTGCTTCCCCAGTACACGTCAAGACAGAAGTCCTAAAGTGGTAATAGGGGATGAGGAATTCACAGACAGGGGAAATGCAGTATTTTCTCATGAATGACTATAATCTCACAGAGGAAGTGACAAATAGTATGTCTCGCTCTTAAAGTTGGAGCCTTGTCAGGGTGGAAAATGAAGACAAGCTTTATCAAATGACAAAATTATGCTTCTGACGAGTTGTCACATTAGTCATACTGTATCAGAACAAATGTGTCTATGTCTTTTTATTTTATTACTTTATTTGACAAGGACAGTGCATATTTAAAACATTTCTAAAAAATATGCCAGAAAGGGTTAATTTTCATCTGTAGTCCCTGGGCAGGCAAAAAGTCGGAAGCACAGATGTTACAAATAAAAGCACTGAAAATACAATCAACAATAAAAGCGGTGAGAATATATGCAGATACAAAGAAAGCCTGCACTACATAGAGACAAGAAAGATAGCACAAAATCAACACTAACATGACAGCAATCAACAAATCAATAAGTAGGATGACAACACAACGTCAGGATTGGTGAAATGTGGTTATTATACACAGAGCCTATGATAAACAAGAGCAGCTCTTACACTAAGCATAACAATGACGAGTAAGATTGACCAGTTTGATTTCTAAAGAACCAGGTTCTTAATGTTGTGGAGATTGAATGGTAGTTGGCACAGTTTTCTTATGTGTTGTCTCCTCTAGTTGTTGCTCTAGTAGTTCGGCTTGTTTTTAAATGTGATGTAAGTACGGAGTGATGGAGGAGCCATATTGTGTAATACCTTGAAAACAAGACTCAGTCCACTGTATTCAACCAGGTTTTCCCAGCTTGATAAATTGTGCTATTTCAAAATATTGCAACAATGGTATCCTTGTGTGGCTTCTTGTCTAGCCTTGTCTGCTTTAGCCTGGTTTTATTGACGTGTCCCCCAACTTCTCGTCAGACAGTATGTGACGTGTGAGAGGATCATGATCATGAATGTTCATGAACATTTTAGCTGCATCAGTGGTCATGCAGTTCCTTGTGAGTAATATTGCAGTAGGATGTTGTGGTTAAAATAAAGTACAGTGTTAGCTTAGTGCAATAATGAAAACACTTATTGTGTGGTTACTGTACACGTGATTACCAAGCAGGGACGGCTCCAGGAAATGTCAGACTTTCCTCAAATATAGAACTTCTGTGGTTGCGATATGATGGCCAGTCAGCTTAAATTTGTGAGACAATGAATAATGTGTGGTAACATTTATACTCCATGACCCTTCACAGAGAAAGAAATCCACGCTACCAACCCCAAAGACACATGATGCTCTACTCATTGATTTAGAACTTGTGTTGGAACAGTAATGAAAGCAGCAGGTGATTTTATTTCCTTCATATCTCCCTTTTGTGCTAAGATAAAGCAACCTCTGTTGTTTACATTGCAGCATTCTCATTCCTGGATCTCTGAAGATGACATCTACAAGCCACATCTGGAGGAGGTGTCCGACCATGATGAGTTGCCTCCCCCTGCTCCCGAACCCGAGCTCACCCAGTCACCTCCCAGCGTCATCCATCGCAGACAAATAGGTATTCTACAATATCTCCATGTTTTGATTGTAAAACTGAATGTTAGATAAGTACAGAGATTAAATGATGTCTTTGTTCTCTTATCATCATTATGTCCACATCCCAGAAACACTCCCAGGTTGATCTGTGTCACCCATGAGTTACTATCCAAAAAAGAAAGATTTACAGTATGAAGATAAGCAATGCTCTTAAAACCTTAAAGGATATGGCTGCCGATTTTCTATATTTTTCTTATTGTTAACAAATTTCATGAGCAGAGCCAAACCAACAATGAACTGATCTACTTAAAAGTATTGCGCATGTATCCAAAGTGTGATATAGCTTATTCCTTTGATATGGTAGTTACATTTTGTTTAGAAACGACTCAAAAGACTAATAACAGTGATCACGTTTTCAGTCTCCAGAGAGTAGTTCTGTGTAAAGCAGAAGCCACTGAGCATACATCGGAAAGCGAGGTTCCCTTTACAGAGCTTCGCTAGCTTGTTGTGCTACATATCACAACCTCTGGACTTTGTACTAAAGTTTCTTACAATGTACAATGTAGTACAAAGTCCAGAGGTTGTGATATGTAGCACAACAAGTTAGCGAAGCTCTGTAAACAGAACGTTGGTGGCGTCAGCCGTATGAGGAATTTCTCTCCAGAGACTGAAAATGTGATTACTGTTATTAGTGTTTGGAGCCGTTTCTAAACAAACTAACGTGCCCATAAATCTTCATAATGAAGGAATTCATAATGTTATTAACAGATTTTTAATAGTTTTTCACAGTCTAGGGCATAGAGGAATAAGATATATCAGGCTTTGGATACACACACAATACTTGAAAGTAGATGAATTCATTGTTGGTTTGGCTCTTCACATGAGATTTGTTGACAATTAAAATATGTGTATATATAGAAAATTGTCAGCCATATCCTTTTGAAAAGAAAGTGTAATGAAAGCATTCACATAAAAACTTTGGATTCCATATGTTGAAAATGATCCATTAAACCATTTATTGTGTATTTACATTCATTGTAGCTCACCAAAACACATTGTTTGTATCCTTGATGTTGAATGCATTTCCTACCTCTATAAAACATTTGCAAAGCCAATTTTAGTTTACATCATTGTTAACTTGTTGGCAGACTTCTCCCGCCTCGTCTTTGCTGGAGCACTGCTGCATTTCCTGGTGCATTACTGCCACCTGTAGATCAGCTGAACAGTGTGAAACCATTAGCATGAATGTGTATTGAGTCACCCGTGTGCCTGTGCACACAGGAATGAGTGCTACTAAAACTCCACAAGGTATCTTGTTAATGTGAACACACCTGGCTGAAAGGTAACAGGGCAGAAAACAGTGGTAAACAGTGATGTCACAGCAGGTGCTTTCCCTCAGCTGTCATTAGAGAAAACACCTACTGTTGCATCATTTCTTGAGGTGTGGCCAGATTGCACTTGAATGCAATAAAACGTCATCTCTTGCAAGACGTCACAGGACAATTCAGACCTCAGCTTTATTGAGAGATAGAAATTAAATGTGTGAAATCCACTGTGACGTTGAGAGAAGGGAGATAAGAAGAAATGTAATAAGAATCTTTGGTAATTACAGGGAAATACTTGGACTGTGGAGCATTTGTTGTAATCCACCTCCATGAGATCAACAGATTTTATAGCTCCACCTTTTCACTGGTCACCCTTTCATTTAATCATCTGTTGAGTCAACAAGGGAATGCACAATATTTATAAGAATACTGAATCATGTAAACAACTACTGCTGCTTAAGGTACTTATGTTTTATGTCAGTAATAATTGAATTGAATTATTTCTATCGCTCATCTCAACCCTCTGCTGTGGCGTCTCCACAGTTCCCTAAAAGTTGTTTTGCAGTCAAAGAGAGAACAAAATCTGAATGGTTACGTCACAGTAATGCCATAAAAGCTTATTTAGAAGAAAATAGTTAATTTTGGCCTTTATTTTAGTACTTTCCACTGCTGTTTCCTTTAAATATCAATTCTTTTGATTACCGTGTTCATTTTGTGGCTTTAGACGTTGTTGTCAGTTGTCAAGCAATTTTGACAAAATGAAATTAGTAAAATAAATTGTTTACTAGCCTCCACAAAATAAAAATACACCAAAGTTCATGTGAAATAACTTATGTTGACTCTTTTCTGTCTGTCCATCAGGGCTGTCCAACCCGTTTCGAGGCTTGCTGAAGCTCGGCCACCTAGAGCGGCGTGGTGCGATGGGATTGTGGCGCGACAATTACTGCGAGCTGTCGCCCTTCGAGTTCCGCCTTTATCTCAACGCAGAAGAGCGGACGTGTTGTGACAACTGCTACCTGGTGCGATGCGAGGACGCGCGCATCACCTCACCCGAAGGACGCTTCGAGTTAGCCTTTCCCGGGAAGCGGCTGCACCTCCGGGCGGCCAATCGTGACGAAGCAGAGGACTGGGTGGACCGGATAGTAGAGGCCGTCAACAAGTGCCGGCCAGCGTCTCGCGTTGATGAGCAGTGGGAGGTGCTGCAACCCTCCAGTGAGAACGGAGTGGATGAACGCACAGTTTCATCCCCGTCCTCCGCCCCCTCTAGCCCCGAGCGAGGCTTATTATCCTCTGACATGGGGACATGCGGAGGGCGGGAGACGCCGCCTCCTCAACATGAATTCAACTGGACTCGGACTACTGATTTGGAAACGGACGCCATCAAAGAAGCTGTTTTGTACTTATCTACAGATCCCGAGGCTCGGACATGGGTACCTCTTGTCTTCTCCCTCTCCTTGGAGGCTTTGAAAGGCTTTCGGGTACAAGAGGGAAGAAAGTTGCTGCGGCTAACTCACCCCATAGAGGAAATCCGTGACGTGGTTCCTGACGTCTCTGTCGGAGGACCGGCCTTTTTTAAACTCCTCACCGTCAAGGAGACGCTCAGACTCAGGGCCGAGAACCCGGAGGAGGCACGCTATTGGAGGAGTCTGATCCGTGGGGCTCTGGACTCGTACCTGGAGAGCGGAGAGGACGGGGGCTCTGAGGAGACGGCTGTAGCACGTCTGGGGATGACGGGGAATCTCCACAGACTGGTTCAGCACAGACTGAAAGAAGATGGAACGCTTCTAGCTCACCTGTGCACTGTGCCCTCAGAGAAGGGGCTGGACACCCAGAACTTCAAATGTGCAGGTAATATTGAGTTTTCTTACTCCAAATCATAAACTTATTAGAAATAATGACCCTGATTCTAAATATGATTATATCTCTCATCAAGATTATTTTAAACATGTTGGATATTTACGTCTGAAATCAGGACCGTGAACGTCACGTGCACGAACGGGAGAGATAAGAAGGGAAACGTAGAGCAAACGGCAAACTAGTGAGATGTGCTGTGAAAGAGAGAGTAGCTGTTATTTTAATATCCACTCCATCAGGTTGTAGTACAGAGCTGCAGCTCAGTTCAAGTCCAGCTCTCTCTCCTCCAGCTCTCTGCAGAGTTGTTTTGTCTGTTTTGATACAGGGACACATTCTTGTTCTCATAGGAATTCACAATTCTCATAGTGATGTGACTCTAATCACAGTGCATCATCTCTGTATTTACTCAGTCGTCTGAGTCTGACTGTCAAGACAAGGGCTGAGACTAAAGATTATTTTCCATCACTAATGAATCTGTTTGATTACGTCCGTGACATCTTTATATATTTATTTTTGTCTGACCAAAAATCCAAAGCCCAAAGATATTCAGCTTTCAACAGAAAAGCAGCAAAAAAAGCACACTGGAGAAGCTGGGACCAGAGAAAGTTTGGCATCGCTGCTTAAAAATGACTGAAGTGATTTTCATAATAGTTTCTGACAGATTTTCTATTTATCAACTAATCATTTCAACTCTAGTCATGACTTAAAACTCCATGTTGGAGTATCTAGTCTTTGGCCCTGTTTACACCTGGTATTAACATGCGTCTCCACATGCGTCCTGAGTGACCACTTGTGATCGCATCTCACTTCCCCGCTCTATATGCAAATAAACATGGACATCATCAGCAGCCGTCCTCCTCATAAATCCTGAGCAGCGCAGTGAAACTAAAAACTGTCATTATCAACTTGACAGGAAACTATCCGGCAACGTTTAGCTTCTGAAATATTTTTTTAGACAGACAAGCGAAAAGTTAATGTTTTAATTTCTATTCTAATTGTGGATTTGAAGAGGCAAACCGGTTAGGGGAACAGGGAAAACAGGAAAAAAAAAAGAGGTCGATTATGTTTTTAATTTGCATGAAAAACAAAATAGTTTGTTTATCCTGTTATCAAACAAGTTGATGCCTAGTCTGCCGGAAAATAGAGGACGTCGGTCGAGTAGGCGGTCCTTCAATGTGGCCCAGGATGCATTGCGTTTACACTACTAAAAGAATGTGGCCACATGCGACCCAGACCACCTCCGAATGTGAGGTGAGTGATCAGATCTCAATCCGTCCTCAATGCGTCTTGGGTGCGTTTACACCTGTATTTAGAGCTGTCCACTTGTGATCGGATCACCCGAGACGGATGTTAATGCCAGGTGTCAGGAGTATGTGTGTTGTTGTTTGTTTATATGAGTAAATGTCTGAGATTTGTTTATCCTGTGTGTCATATGCAGGCTGTCCTCAGCAGATCGGCCCGTCCCGGGGCAGAGCCAGGTTATGCGAGTTTTCAGGCCAGTACTACTGTGACTCCTGTCACCATGGTGACATTACCATCATACCTTCACGCATGGTGCACAACTGGGACCTCAAACAACGAGAGGTGGGTCCATCACATATACAAACTAATCACTTTTTAACTTTGTATGTTCAGGTACTGATGTTATTGTCAGATTTTTCAGAGATAACACAGTCGGTGGCACCGAGGGCTTTGTGTAGAGTATATAAGGTCAACTGATTTCACATTGAAGACAGCACATTAGTTATATTTGATTGAAGATAGTTTTCACTCTTAAATTGACTGAGTCATGAAAGTTAGACATACAAGATGAGACCAGTTTTGAGGTTTGTTTTAACGTTTTTTTCAGTGACACTCACCCTCTCACTAATCCAAAAACCAGAAGTTACATGTTCTGACCTTGTGTGTGCGTGTCCAGGTGTCTAAGAAGGCCCTGTGGCTGCTGGCTCAGGTAGAGCAGGAGCCTTTGCTGAACCTGGAGCAGTTGAACCCTGAGTTGGTGAAGCACTCTGAGTCCATGTCTCAAGCCCACAGCCTGCGGCAGAGGCTACGTCTGCTGGGCGACTACCTGCTCACCTGCCGCAGCGGAGCCTGCAAGAATCTCCAGGCCAGGTGTGTATACTCTTGTGTGTTTTACATTTTTCTATGTTTACTTCTACAGTTTTATAGACATATTTTTTTTTAATTATCTTCCAGAATGCAGCAGCGAACATACCTGTTGGAGTCGAGCCATCTGTACAGTGTCATGGACCTACGACAAGTATACTGCTCAGTCAATCATGATATAAGTTATTGCATCAATTATCTTCCACCTGAAAACTTCATATGTCTTTGTTTTTGTTTTTTTTTCCAGATAGCAGAGGGTGAATATGCAACCTACCTGAACACTTTTTTGCAGTATGCCTCCAACCACGTGTTCCACTGTGATCTGTGCACGCAGCGTGGCTTCATTTGCCAGATATGCCACGCTGATGACATTATCTTCCCTTTCCAGTTTGACAGCACCACCAGGTAAGCTATCCTGGGCCATCTCTCTTCATGTTTTCTTACCGCTTCATTCCTGTTGGATGTAAAAAAAAAAAAAAAAAAAGAAAAGCTTTAGGCTCCAAAATGTGGCCGAACAGTTTGAATTTTTTTTTCCTCTCACACCAGCTTCAACTGTTTGACCCTCTGTGATTGGTCTAAAATGTCGCTACTGTTTGTGTTGCCTTGTAAACAATCTGCTTCTTTCCTTCTGCTTTTGTCTGTGTCAGTTTTTCTAGCTTGCAAGTTTCATCACCACTATTTCCAGTTTTTCTTGTTTAATTTTATGCACCTCCCACTTACGTCAAGTGTAAATAAATGGCAAAAAAAAAGCCTCAGAGATCATAAGCAAACATGTTTATGGACACATGTTCAGTTCTGTTGCCATATCGGTCAAGTTTGACATTGTTTTTGTATACTACAGTTATATTTTGACCTTACATATAGGGCTTGGTACTAGAAAATCTGAAGGAATTTAAATTTTGATTATTACAGCTCCCATTTGGTCTTTATTAAAAATTTACTCTTTTTTTACCTAAATAAAGTAGAAATAAACTGGATAGATTAAGAATGTTTATCAAAAATGTCTAAAGGACATATTTGTAGTTGTTTCTGAAATGTCTTCACGTTAAGTTCGACATTTTTCTTGAAACACCCGTGTTTTTTTGTCTTTTTGTTTTCTGTTATCCAGGTGTAAAGATTGTAAAGCTGTGTTTCATCTGGCCTGCAAGGCTCCTGAGCACTCCTGTCCACGCTGCCTGCGGATGAGGAAATATCTGGAGAGGGATCTGCAGGACTGAGCGTAGCCAGCAGGGCGCACGCTATATGACCACATAGGCCAACTTTCCGAGGAAGCTAGAAGACCACTTATGGGAAGGAAAATGAAAGAAAACGACAATTAAATCTAGCTTTTACATGAAGTAACCTCAAGTGCAATTATGAGTGCGATTCGCCTGCCCTGATTGACAAAAGCTGAAGAAGAAGGGCCCGAGTGTTACAGTAGCTAGACTCTCTTGCACTAACATAGAGGCATATTGTGCCTCATTTATTGACACGATGCTGAAATAATGCAGCCAACTGTTACTGACCAGTGACTTTAATACCTCTCTGAATTCGCATTCAGCTACGCCACGGCATCAAAAGAAGGACTGGATAACGGTGAAGGTTGCTGCCAAGAATCTTATCCAACAATTTTACATTTTTGGGTTTTTACTTTTTGTTTGTCTCATTGTGTCAACTGCAATGTTCTATCATGTTTACCAGAAATGCTCTACAGTAAATTTTGCATTTGTCTCGTATGTACAAACACAGTCACATATTGAAACATAATATACAACAGTGAGGTTTGGTACTGTACTTGCAAAAAAAGTAATGAAAACAGCACTTGAAATGTCCTAATTAACAGATTTTGATTGTGCCTTTTTAATTTTAAGCTTTACACTATTTTCTTCTTGGTGTGTCACTAATACAGGGCCAAAAAGCATTGCAAAGGCTGTTCTGTTTAGTTGTTTTTTTGTTTTTGTTTTTAAAGTATAGGATGAAATTACGTTGCTGCATAAGATTTAATGTAAAGCTAAAAATCGGCCATGAAGAAGACTTAATGGAATGTTTCTCTTAAAATCTTAAAATATTCACTCAAGTTTTTTTAAGCTCACAAAGTCAGCTCAGTGGGGGAGACTTTGATAAAGCATTAATGTATGGCAAAATCATGTTTGTGGAAATTAATATCTTGGGAGAAATAATTGGATTTCACATGGATTCTGAAGTCAAAACATGTTTTGCATATTTGCACGTAGCGATGACTGTTAAATTGATATTTCAGCAACATTCTAGCTGTAATATCCTCTTGCACATGGAGTCACCCCTAAACAAACAAACCTGCATTGCTGACATTTTTTCCCACTCTGCTCCTCTTGAATATTTGACCCCGATGCAGAGTTGAAATACTATAATAGATCGATTTAGCAGAATCCTATAGAGAAGAAAAGTCACTAAAGGTTTACTATCAAGTCTATTTGATATATTCAGAACATATCACTTGCAAGTGGCAAGTCCAGAATACTGCAGTACTGTTTTTCTTAGTTTGTATTTTTTATTGTCATCTCATTTATTATGTATAATGTATAAATTGCCATCATGAAAAATAAATGTCAGTGTGTTATGTTTTGTTCTTGTTTGTTTGTTTGTTTACAGCACTTTTAGACAAAAAAAAAGCTGCTAATCAGGATTACAGATCATAACTTAATTTTATTGATGTGACATTTTCACATGAGTTTGTGGCATTAGTGCAAGTCTAGCTCTGCTGTTATTGTCATCATATACTATACAACACAGGCATTGCTCACGTTGAAAGTTGTATTTCAAATCCTACAGCACAAGCAGCCTTAATTAAGGAGTGCAAAGAGTCAAAGCCACGTAAAAGTAATCTGACACCAGTGAGCCCTGGGGAAATTTAAAGAGACATAAATGCTGAGGAGAGTTTTACTCATCAGACATAGTAATCTACCTTGGTAAGAATACCAGCTAATGAGAATAAACTTTAATTGCAAGGCCAACGTGAACTACTGTTATCTTTCAAACTTTAAAAGATTGTAGGTCTGACCCCATAAGTGTAACCAGTGTAAGCGTGACTTACCTTAATATATTTTTGAAGTAGAGCCTGACTGATTAGTTGGCCAAGGTGATATACTGACCGAGATGCTCTTTGCAGATACAGTACTGTGCAAATGTTTAAGCACTGAAACTAAAGTGAGGATGCGCTCAAAAATAATGCCGTGAATAGTTTTTATTTATCAATTAACTTCAAACAAAGTTCTGTAACGAGAAAAAAACTAAACTAGAAATTGCTGAAAGCTGAAATTGATTGCATGTTATTGCTGAAAGTTGAATAGAAGACTTAACGTTGCTTGCAGGTGGGATCAAACCTACGACCTCATGTTTGTAAGAAAGTAATGCTGAGTACTGACCTAACGTGACACAGCAAACTGTAAGCAAGGTCAGATTTTGATATTTAGACTTTGCATAGAAAATAAGGGTTGCAGCTCTGACATTCTTATAATATCAAAGGGCGCTGGAGTCGTATTTAATGATGGTACATGATTAACATAAAAAGCAACTTTGTCCACAAGTGCAATGTCATGAGGAGCACCGCCCGAAGCTGGTATTGAACCCAGAATGTTGCAGTTTTAGACATTAACAGGGTTTAACCACAGAGCCAGCAGGGGATCACTGAAACATGCAGTACAAATTCACATTTTGTTGAGGAAAAATTGATTTGCCTAAAACAAAACCTTGTAGCCCAGATATTTTTTACATCATTAGTGGCAGAATGGAAAAGTATAATATGTGTACACAACACAATGTTTAGAGGAAGAGACAATCTGTAAGAAAAAAGAGGGACCACCTGCTGTTTGTATTGCAGTCAATGAGAGTGTGACAGCACTAGATCTCAAAAACTATAACTGCTATATTCACATTTTTAGAGGGAGGAGGCTTGTGGTAACATTTTAAGGTTTGATAAGTGCTTGAGGAGTTAAAACTGTGGGAGTGAGATATCCTAAGATTTTTTTTTCCTGGTCTAAAAAAATATTTGCTCTCCCCTCTGCCTGATCACAAGACACTGATAAGATCTGAAAACGGCTGTAAAAGCCCTTACTTTGAACTTAAAATGCTCCAGAAGTACAAAAGGTGTCACAATACAGAATACAACTTTGAAAATTCAAAGTTTTGTGAAAGTTTCAAGTTTTGAATGGGGTCTGAAGGATAAGGGATGTCCGAGCGGTTGATAAAAAAAATTAAGAGTGAGAAG
Source organism: Thunnus thynnus (assembly GCF_963924715.1). Classification (NCBI taxonomy): domain Eukaryota; kingdom Metazoa; phylum Chordata; class Actinopteri; order Scombriformes; family Scombridae; genus Thunnus; species Thunnus thynnus. The sequence continues at coordinate 7,005,976 of NC_089536.1, read as the reverse complement.
AACAAAGTGAAGTAGGCTGAATAATAAAGAGTGAAAACAACAAGCTGCATTAAAATAGTTTAATTTTATTTTATTTAAACTTGAAAATCATTGAGGGCAAAGCCTTCATTTACAATGACGTTGAGCAAGAAAGAAGACAATCAATAAAACAAACATATAAATACAATTAATAAATAGACAAACAACAAAATCCATTAAAAACAGGTACAAACAGAAGTTAAAAGGTTTGAGACTGTGGATTTAAAATGACCAAGAGTTACCAATGAATTTGTTTTAAAGTGCTTTGTAGTGCATTCCAGGTTGATGATGCAAAGAAGCCAAAAGCAGTTCTTCAAAGCTCTGTATGAACACGAGGGACATAGAGCGTGAGCCAGTCATTAGTCCTTGTGTAATGTGGTCCAGTGGACCAAACTAGCATGGAATTAATGTAAGAAGGCAGCTTTCCAATAAGGGCCTTATAAATAAACAAATACATGTGCAAATCTCGCCTCTTAGAGAGAGAGAACCACCCAATGTACAGGATGCAGTGTTGGAGCCATTAAAAACTGTTCTCTAGTAACATCATCAATAACAGAATGTATGTCTGTCCAATATTTTTGAATAAGGTCACAAGACCAAAACAGGTGAATTAAAGTTCCTCTGAGAGACTTTGTAACAAAGGTTTGAGGTGCTGGAGAACATTTTCTGGAGGCGTTCAGATATTCCTGATCTGAAAAGGAAAATCACATCACAAAGAAATGTTTAGATATTTCCTGACATCCTTCCAGACCAAGGGTGTACTGTATGTAATTGGATTACTAATTGAAGACTTTTGATGCTCTACATTGTAGATCAGTGATTCTCAAAGTAGGGCCTTGCGACCCCCAGGGGTCCTTGAAGGGGCTCCAGGGGGCCCCAAGCAAAAAGGGGAATCATTTAGTTTCATTATAATTCCCTCCATAAATAACACAATGACAGAATTTGTGACTATTTTGGTCAATGGTTTCATACACTTTCTGTAATAAAACATCTAAAAGCAAAAATCTTATCAGATGGGGGTCCCTGGTCTAATCTGTGTCAGTTTAGGGGTCTTTGATGTGGAAAAAGTTTGAGAATCACTGTTGTACATGAATAAAAGTGATGTCAGTGGTCTTGAGCTAAAAGACCCCCAGACCAAGATACAAGCTTGAGTAGATTGATCTGATAACATTTTATTAAATCAGGATCAGATCTAACAAGATGTAAATTTAATTCTGTATAATCTTTGAAGGCTGCTGGAAAATGTCTGAAGCACAGGTGCAACTAATCACTTAATGATGTCTCCCTTCCATTGAATGCGCAACACAAAGGCCCTGCAGCTGACTCACCTGGATGAAATGATGCAATCAGTGTCAGCTGTGTTTAATGAGCCAGAAATGCACGTTTCTTTGTTAATTTTGAGCATATAGGTCTGATTACATTTCACTTTATTAGACGTAAACAGCAAAAATAATGTGTGAACTAAAAGTTGTGAAATATTGGTGAACTATGAACTTTCATTATAAAGCAAACAACCAATAAACAACAAATAAACGTGTCCTGTCACCATATTGGTTCAGCTGATGAATATGCGCACATTTACTTGAATAAAAAATAAATATGTGTGTCATTCTAGAGGTATTTAAATGAGATGAAGTGGATTTTCCGCTTCCATTGGTTTGCTGGTAGAATAAACTTGCATAACAACAGGGATCATGCTAATGGGAGGAGTAAGTAAGGACAGCAAGCCTGAAAAACACGTTTCGCAAATTCTCCAATCCAGTCGGCTTTTCTCTCTGCAGACGGAGAAGCAGATCAGCAGGTCTCTGTTCCCTGAGCCACAGCATTCCTGTGAGCAATCCCGTCTGGTAAACATTTTAGTTGTTTTTATGTGAGCGGGGAAGTTGCTGCTGGGCACACGGAGAGTTTGGGATGGATGCTGCTGACAGAGACGGAGAGACGGTGAGCCGGCTGGAGAGGAGCAGCCATACGGCGTTCATAGACAACAACACGATGTATGTCTGGGGAGGTTACCAGGTAAGAAACGACGGTGTGTAAGTTTACCTGTGCAGGTATATCTGCGAGGCGCCACGTCACGAGGTAAACAAGTCTGCAACGATAAGTCAATTAAGCGATTAGCTGCCAATTATTAAATAAAATGTCCAAATTCTCTGATTCCAGTTTCTCAAACGTGAATATTTTCTGGTTTCTTTCATCCTCTGTGATAGTACTGTCTAGCACTGCCAACACCAACATTCCCAGTCAGAGAAAAGGTGAAAATAAGCAAAATGGAGTTTGCCTGTGGCCCCCAAATCACTAAACCCAACCCTGAAAAGATAAAAAGTCAAAATTCTGATTCCATCTTCTTAAATGTGAATGTTTTCTGGGCTCTTTAGTCCTCTATGATAGTAAACTGAATATATTTGGGTTGTGGACAAAACAAGACATTTGAGGACGTCATCTTGGGCTCTGGGAAATGGTGATGGGTACGTTTTTTCATAATTTTCTGACATTTTATGGACCAAGCAACTAATCGATTAATCGTTAATGAAAGTAATCGTTAGTTGCAGGCCTACTTTGTCTGTTTCTCTGGGGAAAAAAACATGGACTTCTCAAGTTCAAGGATCCTCCAAGGAAACTTAAACTGCAGAAAATGTTTCAACAAGAAAGCAGACTGCATCCTGATTGTTGCTATGGTTACAAAATCCATCTAAAGTTTCCACTAGATCAGAAAATTCCAAACTATTCTCAAGAGCATTATAACAGGGATGCAACTAACGATTATTTTCACGATCGATTAAACTGTCAGTCATTTTCTCTCTCTTTCTTCTTAATCGATTGCTTGTTTGGTCCATCAAATGTCCAGAAAATGCAGAAAAATTTGAGATTTTTATTTATTTATTTATTTATTTTTTTTTTTTTTCTTCCTTTTCAGGGGCGGATTTAGTGATTTGGGGGCCCCAGGCAAACTCTGTCTTGCTCTATTTTCACCCTTTATCTAACTGTAAATGTTGGTATTGGCAGTGGTAGAAGAAGTACTCAAACCTTTTTCTTAAGTAAAACTTCTTAAGTAAAAGTCCTGCATTCAAATTTTTACTTAAGAGTGACAGAGAGGTATTATCAGCACAATGTACTTGTCTGTTCAAGGTGGAGCTTCTAATTCTTATATAATGCTGGATAGTTTAATCAATAATAATGCATCATATTTTATTTGTTATATTTTGTGAGTAAAACCTCAATCTGCAACATAACCCTTAACATTTATCGGTCAGATAAATGTACAACGTTTTCCTCTGAAGTAGAAATATACAGTTGCTTTTTTTTTTTTTAAAGTGCTTTGGGGACCTTTTTTTAAGTTATTTTGGTGTATAATGTTAGAATAGTAACATAATTCACTATATTTCATATCTAAACACCATAATAAATCTATAACTGTTGGGGGGCCCCAGGCAGTTGCCTACGTTGCCTAATAGTAAAGTCCACCCCTGTTTCTTTTGTGGTCACTGTAGCAGTGTTTAATCTGAAATAGTGCCAGTGTGCAGCCAAAAGCTGGTGGCATTCTGGGTTTCATGTAGAAGATAAAGCAGAAGTACACTTTGTTTTCATACATGACTTTATCTCCTCTTTTGTTTCCTCTTTCTTTGACAGGTAGCTGCTGGAATGGATGTCATGTTGCCCAGTGATGAGATATGGCTCTGTGATTTAGACAGCGGGACGTGGTAAGATAAGGCTGTTTTATCAGCTGAGATGAACACTGTGTGTCACCTTGACATTTAAGCCACTTAGGCCTAGAGCATGTATGTTTTTGATAAAGTTAGTTTTTGATAAAAAAAAAAAAAAAAAAAGACACAGCGACAACAAGAACTTGATAAAGAAGTACGACTACAGTTAAAGGGAGGAAAGAAAAAAAAAAACATGAAAAACAACTTCTTTGGTAGTTTCTCTTTCACTTCAGTTGGGTGTTTTGAGATAAGTCAACCTCCCACTATCTCTGAATTAACATTTACATTTGTGTTTAACGTTTGCAAGTGTTCAACTTGCTATGTCTTCTCTTTTCCTTTTTCTGCGTGTCAGGGAGCGGCAGGAGATCACAGGAGACATCCCCCCAGACTTATCAGGTTTCTGTGGCTCTCATGTTAACGGCACACTCTTCATCTTCGCAGGATGCGGCCCCCTCGGTTGGACGAACCAAGTGAGTTACTCTCGAGAAACCACCGTGCTAGCTTTTGTTTGGTAAAAGCAGACGGCTCCAGCTTATCTCCATGTGTTATCATTTACATCGGAGTGACGGAGCTGAGTGTCAGTTTTTTTTCTGAAAGATAAATATCTGCAGTCTTTGAAAAACCAACACTTGTTGCTTTTTCTGAGATAGAAAGATTTTTAACTGAAGCTGTGATGATCTCAAGTTCCTAATCAAAGCAAAGACACATCTATTTGTATGAGGTGAACCAAAATGAAAGAGTTTCTTGTGCAAAACAGAGATAATGTCATTTCTGGCTACATGAATAAGAGTCACAACTTGAACAATTACTGAAATATCTAACAATTGGATGGATTGCCATAAATTGTTCATTCATCTAGAGCTGCAACTATTAGTTGATTAATAGATCTACAGAAAATTAATCGCTATCTATTTTTATAATTAATGAAAAGGTTTGTTTTTTGGTTTGAGAATTTGCTGGTGTGAATATAATTCTTCCCAAATATAAAGAGCAAGTTTACAATCTATACAACATCACAGTCTTTAAACTATTCCTTTCCTACTCCACACAACCTTTAGTTTTTATGGTAGCCATAATTGAGCTTGTTATAACTTGATTTTGGCAAGACAGAGACAGATCCACAAGTAACACTAGAATCAAAAACAGTTTTACACATACAAAGAGTCTACCTTTGGTACTGTGGTGCATAACAGTCAAAAAATAGAAGATGAGAGAAAACACAAGTACCTATACAGAAAAACATACCACTACCATGAAAGATATGTGATATAACTAATTAAATAAAAACAATTAAAATGTGAAATATGGTAAAAATATATTCTATATAAGTGAAAAGAGCTGTGGAATTGTACAAGATGTTGACCATGAATATGCAAAAGTTCCCAATACAACATGGTACAAACAGTACAATGTAAAATTACAAGTAACTGCATTAATGTAATGTGCTGTTATTCATTGTGATGGTTTCACAGGTGTGCAGACGATGACACGTTAATATAACGTATAGTGTCCATTGGGGGGGGGTAGTCTGTCATTGTCGATGAGGCCAGCTGCAGATGAGAAGAAGCTGTTCTTGAGTTGTGAGGTTTTGTTGTTGACAAACCTCAGCCTCTTGCTGAAGGGGAGCGTTTCAAAAAGTTAATGTCCAGGGTGGGGGCGGGGGTCGGCCATAATCTTTCCTGCTGGCCTCCAGTGTCTTGGAGGCGTGCAGGTCCTGGAGGGATGGCAGGTTGCAGCCGATCACCCTCTCAGCAGAGCAGATGATTCGCTGCAGTCCGCCCTTGTCTCTGGCAGAAAGGGGTGTGTGCACAAAAACAAAACAGTTATTCAAGGCCAATGACAATTTAAAAAAAAAAAAAAAAAAAAAAGTAACATTCATGAATGTGGACTGAATTAAGTATTACAGTTTTCTCTTTTGTTAATTTTACATGTACAAATATTTCTTTTCTTTTTAACCAGGTAGTCTGACTTAGCCAATATAGCAGAGTCATGTGAAAAAATTGTTTTTACATATTGCACAATTAAGCTGGGAGGCACAAAGGAACGAACTTGAACTTTCTAGTAAACCTGTTTTTGAAAGTGGTGTTTGAATCTCTTTGATAAAGGCAGTGTTTCAAAATGATGTTTGCCTCATAAATTATTCCACGCTCAGGGTGTGTCATCCGTCTTGAGTGTTTTGTCTGATACTGCAAAATGCAGAGATGAATAATTGACAGGATCAAACCTATAACTATTTTTCTGCTGGAGCTCTCAATATGGTTTTATAAAGCAAATCTTGGAAATATTGACCTCTGCCACCTTCAATGCAGGCCTCAACAACATTAAAGGCCATTTTATTAATGCTTATTTGATGATAAAGATGATGCTTTTTTGCATAATCTGATGAATTTATCTTTGCTCTCTGCAGATGTTCAGCCTTGACCTCACACAGCAGCACTGCTCGTGGAAGAAAGTGACCGACACAAAAGGAACTACGCCGTCACCACGAGATAAACACTCCTGCTGGGTCCACAGAGACAGGTCGGTCCATTCTGTGGAAAATCACACCCTGACACACAAACTGCCTACGAAGAACAGCTGAACTAGTGCATGTAAACAGCTGAAAATGAGCTCCAGCTGAACCTTCAGACAGCTGTACACACCCTCAACATGGGAGGCTTGTCATTCTGAGGACTTGTTTATTTTGCATCCTAATTACACATTCACAGCTCTGCAGGATGAACGGTAGCTTCAAAAAGTGTTATGGAATTTCAGAAAATAGATATTTTGGAGAGATTAGAGAACAGAAAAATACCCTGGAACTATTCTGATAATTGTTTTGAGTTGTTATTTAAAGGAAAAAGGTGCTAAAACTCTCCGGTTCCAACTTCTTAAATGTGAATAGTTTCTGGTTTTGTCTGTCTTCTATGATATTAAACTGAATATCTTTGGGTTATGAACAAAACTTGACATTTTTAGGTTACATCTTGAGCTTTTGGAAATAGTGATTGACATTTTTCCACTATTTTCTGACACTTTAGACCAAACAACTAATCAAAGTAATCAACAGATCAGTTGATAATGAAAATAATCATTAGTTGCAGCCATAGATCAGGAAGAAAAAAATAACCAATAATTTTCAATAATTTTCTTAATAGTTGTGTATAGTTTAATTTGTGAATAGATGGTGAGAGTATTTTGTTCTTGTTTCTTTGCCGCAGATTAATCTACTTTGGTGGATATGGATGTAAGACCGTAGGGGAGGTACGAAACACAGGCTCATCAAGCTTCGTCGTTGAAGAGATGTCCTGGGTAAATAATGATAGTAATACAGCATATCTACTGTGTATTCTGAGAAACAGAATAACTCCATCTATATGATAAATATATAAAACAAACATGTTTCATTTTTTCTTATGAGTATCCTTGAGCAAAATCAACCAGTAATTGTATACTGTCAATAAAACAAGGTGATTCATTGTTTGTAGTCTGTAAACTATAGCAAACATACTTCTTTGGTAATTGTATATAAGTATTCCAATCTTTCCATTCAGACAACAATTGGAGACATGTTATTTAGGTTCTGGGGCTGGAACAACGAAGTCCATGTTTTTGACATACATACTGCTACATGGAGCACGCCAGAGACTCAGGTGAGTAGAGCAACATGATGAGGGTTTAGTATTCTTCTCTGCTCTTGTATTCATTTTTACATTTTACTTTCAGACAATAACAACACTAGCCACACTAGCAACTCTGAGGCTGTACTTGCAGCAGTGGTTTAAGCTAAATGCTAATGTCACCATGGCAATGCTAACATGCTGATATTAAACGGGTAATGTTAACTGCGTTCACCTGTAATTGGCACTGAACTAAGTACAGCTGAGGCTAATGGAAGTCATAAGTTTTGCAGGTATTTGGTTTTCAGTATTGCAAAAACAATTTTTGATCAGATGGTGGTGCTAGTAGAAAAGTCGGTTGATCACCAAAGTGAGTAGGATTCATCCTCTGGGGATCATGAATGTCTGTTTTTAAAAAAAGTGGTGGATCGACCGACAGATTGACATTGCCATCTGTGCCAACTGCTAGCTTGGCTAAAAATTTCATTACAAAAAAAAAATCTCAGACTCTTTATATCATGGCTACATAGGTTTTAGGATACATCTATGATGTTTACAGCATAAATAGTGTGTTTTTTGTTTTTTTTGACCAGGGCCCTGCTCCTGCTCCCAGAGGCTGCCATGCCAGCGCCCTTCTGGGGAACAAAGGTTACATCTCTGGTGGCGGGGTGAGTTGGCTAGACTGTGCTGAGCTAACTCTGCATACACTATAAGTCCAGAAGTATGTGGACACCCGGGTCCTGGAGCTGTTTGTCATGTTTCAAGCAGCTTAGTTTCAATTAAGGGAAATCTCAATGTTGCATACAGTCGCATTTTAGACAATAGTGTGTTTCCATACTTGTGGCAACAGTTTGGGGAAGGCCTTTTCCTGTTTCAACATTCTGTTCCTGTTGTGACATGACAATGCCCTCGTGCACAAAGCCAGGTTTATAAAGGAAAGGTTTTCTTTGAACTTAGTGAGGGAGAACGTGACTTTCCTGCACAATCACATCCAACACCTCCAGGGATGAACTAGAACGCCAACTGTGAGCCAGGCCTTATCACATCAGTGGCTGACCTCACTAATACGCCTGTTTGCTAAATGGGAGCAAATCCCTGCAGCCAAGATATTGTGGAAAGCTTTCCCAGCAGAATACTTCAATACTTTTGGCCATGAAGTGTGTCTTAGCTTTTTATTAAAGGGTAGCAGTCTTTTTACTGTGCATATTCATAGCACTTTAACGGTAACACTTTGAGATTATTTGCTTATCAGAGGTCTGTCTTTACTTAAAAATGATTGTTTTTCAGGAGACTGCTGAGTTGGATATGTTCTGCTTAGACCTGGAAACCTGGACCTGGACTAAATTGTAAAACTTTCTTCACTCTCGCACAACATTAAGTAGCTGTGTTTCATTTCTCTGCAGTGATTTACTGACTGCAGTTTGCTCTCTGTGTATATTTCTCTCCTCCAGTGACACCTCCCCATCCTGTACACCTCTGGGGCGCTCTATGCACACCATGACGCCCATATCCGATCACACACTCTTCATATACGGAGGTCTGGGCACAGATGGAAACACTCTCAGTAAGTCTTGCTGACAGAGTAAGTGTGGATCTCTTGTTTCTGCATTAAGTCTGCATGCACCAAGTCTCCACGCTGCACGTCTCCTGCTGCATGAGTAAGACTGAAACTAGAAGGAAAAACATTTTATCTGTATGAGGTTACAATCGTCAGTATCCTTCGGCATTGATAAAGAGTGCACAAGATTGAAGGATATCTTTTTAAATGCATGTCTAAAAACGAAGTCTCTTCTAAAATCTTCTTAAATCTCTTCCTTCTAGATGATGCCTGGCAGTTTAACACACTCAAAAAACAGTGGACCAAGACGATGCACCCACACAAGGACAAGCCCAGGTAGTTAATTTGTCATATGAAGTATAATAGATGATATAGGATATAAAGCTACCTGCCTTTTAAAAGTTGCTTTTTTTTCCTTGTTACCTCAAAGCTACAATTTCAGCTGTATCAGTTTCTCTGTGACAAACCTGAAAGAGCTCCTTGCTTGTAGTGTTTTGTAAATCTGCCTCTTTATTCATCCAAATGTTCACGTCCACAGGGTGTGTCACACCGCCTGCCTGGGAAGTGACAATGACGTTGTTGTATTCGGTGGAAGCAGCAACTTCTGCATCCTCATGGACTCGGTATGTGATGAGAAAGCTTGTTTAGATCATTTTTAAAGTCATTTTATAAGACAGGAATTAGAATTTGATCTCTACTAGCCTGTTGCTTGATATTTAAAATAAAGTTGCTATTTGAAAGATTTACTTTTAGCTTCACTGCAAAGTCTCAGTGAGTAAAATGTTGTGCAGGATAATCCCCTCATTCCTTTTTGTAATACTATATTAAGCTACGTGTTTTGTCAAGTGAACTAATTATAACCCAGTGATTCAGTAAAACAGTTGCATAAAGAAAGCTTAAGTGGTTTAAGGACTCAAAGTATGACGTGCATTTATGTGGTAATGATTTCACACAAGAAGCCAACAAATATGGCAATAAACACAAAGTACAACTGAGGCTGATGGGAATGTCATTAGTCTGCAGCTATTTGATCATAAACTAAAGCACTGGACAAATTTTGACCTGATGATGGCACTAGATGTAGGTTGAACCGTAATAACTTCAGCGATCCTTTAGCTCGAGTATCTGTATCGTTTTGTGGCGATGCATCCAATAGTTGTTGACCTTTCTTGTGGTGGTCTCACCAACCAACGTTGCCACTCTGCTAATGTGGCTAAGAAACATTTTCACACATGCTTTTAACATTTCATAATTTTAAAAGGATGAAACTGATAATTTTAGGTTTATACCCGAGTTTCATTCATCCTCATGTGATTTATTGTCTGTCCTCTTCTTACCTTGTTGTTGTCAATCCTCTTTGTCATTAGGTGGCTGTTCTAAGGGCTCCGTCGCAACGTCACTGCAGTGATGTGTTCATGTTTCAGACTCAGCCGTACTCCCTCTTCAGGTACGTTGAATAATATCAATAACTACCAGCTCTGAATTCCTGTTTTGTGACGTATTTAGTGTGGAAACAGTGCACCTTCTGTTGTGTTACTGGTTGATCACATGGATTTCTTGTTGACAAAGTGCATTAAGTACGCCGGCAGCATGTTTTGCATGTTGTGTGCATTCACATGATTAAGCAGTTTTAACAAAGTCCACATTGACCCTTTAAACACTTGTGGCTATTTATACTCTCCACTCGCTCTGAGCTGCACAGTTCCTCATTGGACTTGTGTGACAACACTAGCACGCTGTTATGCTAATGAGCTTTACTTTGTTATTATGTATTGACACGCCATAGGCTGTGGCATGTTTATGTGAAATGGTCAGAATTTAAGTTACTTACTAGTTAAGAGATGAAAATGTTCAAGTTGTATTTTGTTCAGTGATGGAAAGTTCACTTCCTGAAAATATCAGGTGAGGTTTTAAGTCAATAACCTTTTCTGAGCTCAGGTAATGTTGATGTTTCAGCTTTGTAGATTGTAATTCTCCTCAAAGAAACTGGTCCTACTGGGTTAGTGTGAATGTGATCTCCCATTTGCAGTTGTAAGATGATCAAGGTTACATGTAGAGCTGCAATGATTCATCAATCAATCTGCAATTTTACAAGCAAAAACAGCAAACATTTGCAGGTTCCAGGATTTAAAATGCGAGAATTTGCGGCTTTTCTTTTCTATTACAGTAAATTGAATATTTTGTGGTTTAGGAGTGTTGATCGAGAGGAACAAAAAAAACCCAACATATTTGAAGATGTCAACTTGTTCTCCAAGATATTGTGATCAGAATTTTTCCCAGTTTTCTGATGTTTTAGCTACCATAATCTGTATAGATGATGAAAGTAATCATCAGTTGGAGCCTTAAATACATTCAGCTATAAAAATGGCTACTCATTTTGGAAAATATGCTTATCTGTTTTCTTACCAAGAGTGAGATAAGTAAAAATGTCTGCTCCTTATCAGAGCAGAGAAACTTTTTTCTTTAGAGGTCATTTTGGAGAATCTGAACAAGCTGAATGTTTCTTTTTTTTTTTTTTTCCCCCTCTAGACTGTGTGAGGATTTCATAGGAGGAAACCCGGAGCTGTTTGGGGAGCAGCTGAACTGGCTGCCGTCGAAGCTGCGGAACAAAATTGACAAGAGAGTGGCCTTTTTCTCTGCTGCGAAGACTGTTCTCACAGCTTAAAGAGGACTGATTTTAGAGTGATTCTGAGCCACTCGGTTATTACAAAACTGTTTTCCGTTTTTTTTTTTTTTGTGTCGGGAACATGTTATATGTTTAATAAGGATTTAAAGAAAACATGGTGCTAAAGCTTAATTGTTTTAACTTAAGAGAATATAATATGTAAATAAAGTTTTTGTCTTATTTTAAACAACCATTTGTGATTAACCTTTTACCCCATGTAGTGATTTGATGTGCAATCTGTTTTTGAATAAAGATATTGATATGTTTATCACCGTGGTGTTTTATTATTTCCACTAAGTACAGTGCAGTAGAATCCATTAAGTCATATTTGGTGAACAAAAAGCACGAATTAAGCAAAAACATCTTCCTCCTGTTCTTTTAAAAAACAATCATACAAAGTTAAATATTCTACTTTTATTTAATCAAAGGAGCTGTATGATTTTTCTCTTTCTCAGTATAATATATCAAATCAAATTCTTTGGTTGTTCAATGTTGCAGAACTTACATTTAAGACGATACACAGTGATTTGATACTAAAGTCAGGGCTGCCAACAGTAAATGTTACCTGAGAAAGAGAAATTTAGATGTGTAAAGTAGGTTTATGTATAATTAAGTATAATGTAGGTTTATTCATTATCTTTTCAGGCTTTTTGAATGTATTTTCACTGTCTTGCTCTCTTAAATTTTTGTAATAAACATTTTCACTTCAACCTCCAGTATTTTCAGTATTATTTTCCAATTAACTTTTTAGAAAATCATATTTCTGACAAGAACCAGACAGGGATGTTTGTTTGTTTTTTTAGTTTGCAAAAGTTTAAATTAAAGAGGAAGCTTGTAAGTGTTGACAGCAGATCCACATGCTGATAGCGGACCGCCTGATGTCTGTTTGTTTCACACAGGTCGGACGTAGTTGGCGGGGAGCATCCCTCGCTGCCCCGTGCGCTGGTTGCATCCGAACACCCATCCCTCGTCTATCGGCTCCACATCCATGATCAGATCGCCCTCCTGGAGAGAAACTTCATCTGCCTCTGTTGCCGCGTAGCTGTACATGGCCTGGAAGCGCCTCTGTGTGAGTAGAGACACACAGGAAATGAGTAAACAGAGGCGGTGTTGCACTCAGTTTCATTAGCATCAGCGTACCACACACAAATTCACTGGCATGTAACATAAAGAACATACTGTTTTCACAGATTCATTTGCATTGAATTTCCCTACTGGAGGCATAAACACTCATGCAATATACATTCACAGAGCACTGCATTAGGAACACCTGAGCAATGTTTATTATTGAGCTCCTAGTGGGTGGTGATGGTGTACTGGTGTATATTAAACTGAGACATCTTCCTAATATTTTGTCAGTTGGCTGAAATCTGCAACCTCACCGCTAGATGCCGCTAAATTCTACACACTGGACCTTTAAATGTGAGGATTTTATGGTTTTCTTTAGAGTCTGTGATGATAGACTGAATGTGTTTGTTTTGGACTGTTGGTCAGACAAAACAAGACTCTCGGTTTATAGGAATTCATAAATGGCATTTTCCCACTTTTTTCTGACACTTTAGAGACAAAACAACTATTCAATTAAACAAAAAAATTAATTAGTAGATTTATCAATAATGAAAAAGATTGAAGCCCTAGAACAAACATAAATGAATAAGCACACACACACACACACACACACACATACACATATACACTCACACAACACACAGATGCACAAGCACTCTCAGTGTTGAGTGTAAAAACTTCTGTAAAAACTATACTACACTGCTGTATATAAATACGACTAATAAACTTAATTGAAACTAAAATAAAGATTAAAAATCCACAGTAAATATATATATATAAGGTAGCCTAAAAACACTACACACAACCCAATATGGCCAAAAGTATATGGACACCCCTGACCAGCATACAATAATGTTTCAGAGAACTGTGCTTTGTGGTAACGGTTTCCTGTTTCAACATGACAATCCCCCCATGCACAAAACCAGAACCACAAACAAATTGTTCTCTCGGTTTGGTGCAGACCGGTCTTATCACCCAACATAAGTGTCAACCTCGTTAATTAATGTTCTAGTGGCTGAATGACAGCAAAACCCTGCAGCCAGCTTCCACAATTTTGTGGACAGCCTTCCCAGAAGAGTGGAGGCTGTTGAGGCAGCAGATTAATGCTCATGTTTTTGTTTTTTTAATGAGATGTTAAATAAGCTCATGTGACTGCATGTCTATATACTTTTGGCCATACAGTTTATCAGCCTTACCCCTCCACTGGATGGTGCTACAACAGGAGGGCGAATTTGTCCGGCTGGTTGGTTGTATCTCTCAGGGTTGGATGGTTGTTCTGCATAGTCTGCACACACAAACATGCACAAAAATATATTCAGTCAAATATGGTAATTTAGAAGAATGTGTTTCAAAATATGTGTGGAAACAATGAGGTGACTTACCTTGCCTATTTTCAGGAGGAGGCGCATCACTTCGGATCTTGCTCTTCTCAAATTCTTCATGGTACTTAATCTGCACATACATGTTAAAACCACATGAGGGCGTTATTTCCCCAGATTTGACCCTCAACAGGTCGCCTCTGACAGACATCACTATTTTAGGAGGTGGTGAGAGTTGATGAAGGGATATATCTCAGAAAACCTCCCAACAGCTGAAGCCCTCATACCTGTTTTAAAGGAGCATTCCACTGATTTCACACATGAAGTTCACTTTACTCTTCCTGAGGAGTAAAAGGAGGAGCTGAAAAAATAACCCTGATGATGATGTGATCAGGGTTATCTTGAAAGAAAGCCTATGTTACAAACTGGGGTGTGAGGTTTGAAAGTGTGTATTTAGGAGGCAGGGAGGGTCTAGTTAAATATCCTATCCATGCATTATGGGAAATGTAGGACCCAGTGTTTTTGGAGCTTGATCCAGGATATCTCTGATAAATCTGTCTCTTATGAGTCCTCTGAACTTGTGGAAGTACGTTGCCAAATCACTGGAGTGCTCCTTTAAATCTTTAGATGAAAAATGCATTTCAGAGACTAAAAGTTGTAATGTTTCTTTCACAATCAATTATGTACAGTATCTGCCTCCCACAACTTGTTAATCGTTATTGAACATCCAATAAAAAGGAAGGTGTTTTTTAATTCACTTGTGAGTACTATGTTAGTATTTTTTATTAGAAATATTCATACAGGCTGTTATTATTTTTGGCTTTTTATGCCATTCACTGACATGTGTGGGACTTTTTTCCGTTGTGAATTTGTACATTTTTGTCCTACAGCCATATTCGTTCATATTCTTATAATCATAATTATAATAACTGCCTTTTCTCCTTCTGGTTTATAACATAACGAGCTGTTTGGGCGTTTACTAGACAATCCATGACAGTCACACTTAAAAACGATTACGTTGACAAAGTGACTGTTCAAAGATTCTGTAAACAGAATTGCGTCACTCTCCGTCTGTAGGCTCCACTTAAGCCCGACCTCTTCTTTCATTACACTACTCACACTCTGCTTTTCATTGAAGTAATACTTGAGCTGCTTGTGCACCATTAGCCCACCAGGGGACACACAGGCAGGGAGGATGAAACAAGTGTTGTAAAATTAACCAAACGCTCCCAGCTGGAAGAGGAAACTGGATGTCGATTAAGGAAGAGAAGGGAAAGCAGCCCCCCCTTGTGTGCTGTTGTCCTCAACAGACCTCAGGAGGAGCAAACAGAAACAGGACTTGGTGGGAAAAAGAGAGGAGGGGAGGGAAGGAATTTTAAAAAAAAAAAGGCAAAATTAAGAAACCAAAAAGAAAGAAGGAAGGAAGGAAGGGAGGGAGGGAGACACGGAGAGCGAGAAAGAAAGTACCAGAAGAAAAATAAAATAGATTTTGCCCTTTTGACGTGCAGCTTATCACCCATCATTCCTTTCTGCTACTGTGCTCTCATGAGAGAAAAAAGAGAAAGTTTGAGTGTGTGTGTGTGTTTCAGTGTGGTATGCAAGAGTGTACCAGGGTATGTGTGTGTTTGCAGCAGAGAGCGGATGTTCACTTTGTGTCCACAGCTGAGAGACTTTGACCATATAGGGCAGCTGCTCCTCAGTGGACTGGGAGAAATGTCTGAAATGTGCCTCTGCAGGCTCGCACTCTGACATCCCTCACCGCTGTCTGAAGCAGTTTGTTCTCTCTGCTCACATCTCAGCTTTGTGTAGCGCCCAAGTCCGCAGATTTTTGTTTCATAAATCTGAGATCTTGTTATCGGACTCTGATGTTTTCCTGTTGTGTCTCAGGAAAGAGTAACGGTTCATTTCATATATGGTAGATTTGCTGCTTGTTTTTGTCCTTTAATGGGGGAAAAAAAGGCTCCATCATTTTTGTTCAGTTAAAGTGATGATACAGTGACTAATTTACAAGATGTTTCGCCGTTAATTTACATTAAGGAGTCTCTTAATGTCAGGGGAAATTTTGAAAGAAAGGGGAAAGTAATGAGGCTGTAAAGTCAATAAACAATGATGAATTGCTGTGTCCTCTGGGGCAGTGAAGGACTCATGTTAAAGGAGATATATGCTTTTTCTGGTTCTGTGTTATTTGCATACTGTTAACAGTATATAACAGTAAGCTTCTAATCAACTCAGTGTCTGATATCTATGTCAAATGTGGTCAAAGTTCCAAAACTTGAGGTTGAAGCTGAATGCTTCATTTGCAACATTTTTTTTCTACTTTGCTAACAAGCTGACGTTGGCTCATCATGCATGCCCATAAACAGCCGTCCGTTCCATAGCAGCCTTGGTTGTAAGGTTTTTCCATGTGTTGTTTACATTGTCCATGATCAGATTTTGGCTCGAACATGTATGGATGTATTTGAGAAATTGACATTTCGAGTAAAGAACAAGAAAAAGTAATTAAATCCTACAACTATAGTTTGTTATTGTATAGTGTTTCATTGTTTGTTGATGTAGCCCATGGATGTATAAAGAGAACTGGGTACAGCGTCAGAGGTGGGGCCCCGTTCAGTCTTATGAAAGTTGCTCAGTGGCGCATGAAGCCAAAAAAAATAGATTTCCCGGTATGAAAGTACCCGGATCTTCCGCATTGTGCGGCCCATAGAGCATGCACACTAGTAACTTTCGCTGGCCGAGTTGGCTACTTCCGGTTTAGCCCTCTGGCTAACTTGAATGGGGATAAAACAATTCAATCATGCGGCTCTTCTAGGCTTTTGAAATGTGATCGGACCAAACGGATTTAATTCTGATAGTGAGACAAGTCATTTCGCAGGGGTTGTGACGCTCAGAAAAATGTATCCACTGATTAACAGACGTCTCTTTCACAATGTAAGTCTATGGGAAAAAGTCTTTTTGGGCCAGTGTGCGTCACGTGACGTTGTAATTACACGGTTTGGCCACTATGTCAAATTGGCTTCAGAGCCTGGCGCTCTTCCTGTATCCAGTTCTCTTTATACATCCATGATGTAGCCTCCCGAGCCGCTGGAAGTCGACCATGATGCAGCTTCTGGGAGTTGGCCAATCAAAACACAGTGGACTCATCGGGAGGGGGGTCTTAAAGAGACAGGAGCTAAAACAGCCTGTTTCAGACAGAGGCTGGACTGAGGGGCTGCATAAAGAGCCTGTATAAGATAAATAAGGAGTTTTTAACTGTAAATCATGCAAAGATATTCCAGTAGAGTGCCAGATTAAAAATATAAACCTGGAAATGTGCATATGTCCACTTTAAGATGTATTGAGTGTTTTTTGTGTTTCTCGGTGGGATCAGACTTACGTTACTGATCTGGTCTTGCGTCTTCTTCACTCTCTGCATCTCCGGAGTGTCAACCACGACACTGAAACCTTTCCCCTTGCTCTTTTCAAAGTCCTCCTTGTAAAGGGCCTGAAATGTACAATTTGTTCAAATGTCAAAAACAACATCAATTTTATTTTAAAAGGAATAGTTTGATATTTTGGGAAATGCGCTTCACTTTCTTGCCGAGTTAGATGAAGAGATTGATTCCACTAGTCTATCGAATCTGTCGATTAAATATGAACCAGTTAGCTTAGCTTAGCATAAACACTAGAAATAGGGGAAAACTGCTAGCCTGGCTCTGTCCAAATGTACTAAAATCCACCTAAAAGCACCTCTAAAGCTAACTAATTAGCACTTTATATCTCATTTGTTTAATCCATACAAAAATTGAAGTGTAAAAACGACAAGCTGCAGTTTTAAGGAGGGTTATGTGCTTGAGCTTTCATGAGCTTTAGAGGTGCTAGCAGGCGAATGTTGTCTAGACAGAGCCAGGCTAACTGTTTCCCCACTGTCTCCAGTCTTTGTGCTAAGCTAAGCTAATCGGCAGCTGGCTGCAGCTTCATATTTAACGAACAGACACAAGAGCGGTAACAATCTCTTGATCTAATTCTCGACAAAAAGCGAATAAGCATTTTATAAGTGTAATGTCAAACTATTCCTTTAAAATTGCTGACAAGTATGTTAAATGACACAACAGGAGGGAAGTTTCATTAGATTAGTTATATTTTAATTTCATGCATGGTTTTATCCCTCACTTCAGTTGAAAACCGGCTAATTAAACAAGTAACAAGCTGCATTCACGGCATATCACGAAACCAGCTGAATGACATCTTGCTGTTAGAATCAATCAATCAATCAATTTTTATTTAAAGTGCATACTAGAAGATACTAAGTAGCACACATTGGTGTCCTATATGTAATTTCCACTCAGATATTGGTTCTCAGCCTTTTTTGCTTTAGACCATTCAATATGGAGTAATGTCTACTTGCAACCTCCACATTACACGGTTCTTGTCTATGAATTGTGTTTTTTGTTTTCAGAATTTTTAATTCCAATAATAATTTTAGTGGTAAATATCAAAAAAAATTCTGTATATCACAAGAACAAACAAAAGATTTAAGAAATGTCTCAAAAACAAATGTAATTTTGAGGAAAATAATTATTTCCTTGCATCTCATGACTCCTTATGGGGGTCTGGACTAGCAAGTTGCAAGTCTGCACGTCAGTCAGCATCGATAACTCTGACATAACCTGAATGCAGCGTCAGGTCTAAAGCACTTGGGAATGATGAGACACACAAACTTACATGGGAAGCGCATGCAGACACGTAGACACATACATATACACATACACAGTTAGAGGTTGGAAAGACGTTATATACTGAATCTAAATCTTCCATCATGTAACTGTTATACATAATGAAAAACTAAGGTTTAGTGTTAGATTTTCGATGCTCGGCGGTTTCGGAGGCGAGCCGGACATACGTGACTGATCTGGTCTTGCGTCTTCTTCACTCTCTGCATCTCCGGAGTGTCGGCCACCACGCTGAAACCTTTCCCCTTGTTCTTTTCAAAGTCCTCCTTATAGAGCGCCTGAGAATTTTCATTTCATCAGGATTTAGGAAGATCAGTTTTACCGCTCGTTTGAAATAAGACAAAAAGTTTTAGAAAGATGCCTGAGCTTCACCTCACAGCCCAAAGAGGTTTGTCTTTTTTTTAAAAATAACCACAACTATAAGGTTAGACATTATGAGGTCGCATGCACACTTGCACTAAACCTGATTCACTACATAAACACATACATGTTGTGCTTCAAACTAAAATTTGTCAGATTTCCTTGTTTAGGGAGTTTAGGCCTACGGGAAACACTTGCAACATTAAACAAAGCTAAATGTTTATTTGAAAGTAAATCTCAGATTGCCACACATTGTACACACACACATACACACACACACACTTACACACAAGTGAGTCACATTCTTGCTATGAGGAATATGCTGTCTCAGTGAGGGAGCCGGACTGCCGAGACTTTTATGGTTATAAACAATGAACTGGGTTGGTTGGATGAGATGAGAGGAATGGACAGAGAGGGAGAGAGAGAGAGACAGAGAGACACAGAGAGAGGAGGAAACAGCTTATGGTGTAAAGCTGATCATGATGTTATCATAACAATCATGTAACTTAATAACAATGTTATGTTATATGATTGTTTAAAATGGTTTTACCCAAAAATGGAACCAGTCTCGCTTACTTTTTGTGGTTACATCAGGTGCTTGTTTCAGATTTTTACTGTGGAGTCTAGCTGTTTAACAAAAACAGCTTCAGATCAGCTTAAAAGTTCACTTATTTTACCGCCGCAGTTTTTACATTGTGTTCCTACCACATACTGTGCTAATAATTAACAGGAGGTGTGTTTTCTTTGTGTATGTTGACACACAAGTTTTGACATTCTGGGAAATGCTCTTATTTGCTTTCTTGCAGAGAGTTTTACACTCTCACATCTGTCCATTAAATACAACACAGCCAGCAGCTGTTAGCATAGTCTCTCACAAGCTGGATGAAATATTCTCCATATTACTTCCACATGTAATCCATTCAGATTTCTGTGCAGTGAGAATAAATGTCAAATGGGTCCGTTTCAGTTAGATTAGATTACATTAGATTATATCCTGGATTTACAGAAAAAGTTAGACATTTTGGGAAAACGCTTTCATATCTGTACGCTAAATATGAAGCTACCACCAGCAGCTAGCTAGCTTAGCATAGCACAAAGAATAGCAACAGGGGGAAACAGCTAACCTGGCTCTGACCGCAGGTAATTAAATCCGCCTGCCAGAACTTCTAAAGCTCACTAATGAACATGTTATATCTTGTTTGTTTCATTTGTACAAAAACAAAAGCATAAAAACTAGAAACTAGGAGTTCTGTGTGGGACTTTTTCTTGGCTGGGTGCCGTACACGCTGGGATAAATCAATCATTGGCATAACTGGAGTAATCAATGCAACATTTAAGCCCTTCAGCCCTTATCTTCAGTGAAACCTTCACTTCTTTTATGAACAATGAACTTTCTGAAAACTAAAGTTGCAACTAAATCTCCCACATGATAACTGTCCTGCATATTCTTTGTCAAATGTGAAGTATAATTTGGAGTATTTTAAAAGTAGTTAAATATTTTGGGAGATACACTTAATTGCATTCTTTCTGAGTATTAGATAAGAAAATCAATACCACTCTTATGTCTGTGTGTTAAGATAGGAGCTAGAGCCAGTAGCCAGTTAGCTTAGCTTAGCGTAAAGACTGGAAGCAGGGGCAAACAGCTAGCCTGACTCTTTCCAAAGTTCAAAAATTTGGCTACCAGCACCTCTAAAGCTCACTGATTAAGATGTCGTACCTTGTTTGTTTAATATGTAAATGTAAAAATTTGGGGTTTTGGGGGGAGTTATGTGCTGGAACTATTTCTTGGTGAACAACAGTTTATCCATCCGCCTAGCACTAATGTGCAGTCCATGCAGCACATATGAGACTTCTAGGTTGGAAATTTCTTTATGCTGAACAGGTAAAGACTGCTGTACTAATAAGACATTGCATCTTCTGTGCAAATTCATGATTGTGTTTGAAAAAGACTTTAATAGCATATGAGTTTAAGTCAATAAATGCAGCCTTAAAATGACATTCTATATTTTGCAGACAGGGGAAGATAATTTTAGTGACAAAAGGATCCCTGAACATAATCACAAACTGAAAAGGAATCTCTTTAATTTTGCTTGACTTGGAGGACTAACTCCTTTGATCAGGTTTAATTGCTGGCTGCAATAGTGTTCTTAAGAAGCTTAAGAACAGCGACACAGTGAAGGCAGCCAGGGATGACTGAGTTGAACCGGTGCCTCACAGTCCAGAGAGAGGGAAAGAAATCAAAATACTATTTACAATTTCCAAGTTCTGATCAGGACACTTAAAATAAAAGATTGCTCTTGGTCTCATTTTATGAAGGACAGATTATGGACTCAAATCTTCCCACGCAAGTTTGTCTCTAGTTTGTTCTCGTTTTAGTATTTGGTCAAAGTGTTTATTTGATTCAATCAATCCAATTGTCAGCTGCACCCTCGTCTCCTGCCGAGAGACAGATAGAGAGCTGAGTGAAGGAGACAGCTAAGAGAAGGAAAGATACACCCAATTGTGATGACGCAACAAGATTAAGAGCAGTATCTCTGCCAGAGGAAGAAAACAGATACTGAGTAGGAATGATAGCAGAGGCAGGCGAGTGACAAGACTGATCTGTGAGTGTCTAACCTGGCTATTGAGCATGGTCTGTTGTTTGAGACGCAGGTTCTCGGGGGTGTCGGTCACTATAGTGAAGGAGGTTTTGGGGTAATGCCTGGAAGAAAACAAAAGAACAACAACATTAGATCTTCTCTACCACTTACTCACCAAATTAACGTTGGACACTTAACTTAAAGCCTGGTTTATATCTTTTAAATGCCACATCTTATCTTATTTTATCATAAAGAATGTAGCATACTACTGATGATACACTGCAATCAAATGTATTTCGTTATCTTGGGAGGATAAATCTCACAATCCTTACCACTAGAGAAATTAACTGTAGAGTTGTAAAAATGTAGATGTATTTTTTAGAGCCCGACCAATATATTGGTCAGGCGGTATTAGCCTATCCCAGATATATTAGTATATATCTATATCACTTTATATGTGCCAATATTTTTTTAAGTTACGTAGGCAGCATTTTATGTATATTTGATACTTTTTCTTAATTCAAGTTTTTTTTTTTCTTCTTCTTCTATTAGTGTTTTTTAATTTATAATTGTTAAATTCCCAGTGTAGTTTACTGTTTCAGTGCACTGATGTCATTTTGGACAATAAAGTTTATTGTTAAGCTGTGTCTGATATGTGAGAGATCATTGCAAAAAATGTGTGTTTATGTAAATATAAAGAATATCAGCCAATATAATGATATTGGATTTTTTTTACTCCCTGATATTGATATAGGCATCGGCCACAAAAATGTAGTATCGGTTGGGCTTTAATTTTTTTGGAGATTTTTTTGCTCCTGGAATAATTTGGTCGTGATGACCCTGTTTACCCTGAGTGTTTGTTTTTTGGGGTCATGTGATAATCTAAAATCTGAACCTTTTGGACTCTTTTATTAACACTCATGTTGAGCTCTTTACTGTCACTAAGTTACATTTTGATCCATATTTTATTTAAAAGTCGTTGATCTAAATTGAATTTTACCTGATAATTTTATTTTTAGAAAAGATCAAGAATGTAAAACCAACAAACAACAAATAAAATTGCTTTTAAGTTTTCAATTGTATTTAGATATAACACTACAGGTTTACGAATTATGGTTTTCTGCAGAGCACCTGAAGGCAACACGTTCCGTATTAACCTTATGAGCAGCAGCAACTTACACAGAATATTAGACAATTCCTACAACTAGAGAAATAAAACTCTAGAGATGCAAAATTGCGGGTATATTTTTGAAGATTTTTGACTCATTTGGAATATTCTGGTTGTGAGGAGTTTTTTATTCCAGGATACATGAGTATATTCTTTTTTGGGTGAGTGGTTTCAAATCTTCATGTGACACTCTAATAATTAAAATCTTTGTGTTTTCCCCTTTATTTAATTATTATGAGGATTATTTTTTCCCTTCAGACCTTGTTAGCTAGATTTATATAGATTTATTTATCATATAGATTTATTTCTCAAACCTGAGATAGATATATAAAAGCCACAAATGTGCAAACATCTGCCGAGACGGAGATATTTTCTGGAATAAAACGGGCAAACGTCTCATCTCAGGGATGCTGGGATCACATGATTCTGACCGTCTGTTCACACTTCCCTTTTCCATCACCTTTACACACTGCAGCTCCCACTGACCATCTGTGTGTCTCGACTGCTTCGGAAATGAATGTCTACTCCTGTCGTGACAAGTGACGTAACAACGAAAACTTTTGATGCTACTTGCATTTATATGACAAGAATATTACAAATAAAAGACAAATTATGTACTATTTTGTAAAACACAGTGTGTCAGAAATGTTTAAATGTGATTTCCTGAATTTTTTGTTAACTTCCTTGTTGGAGCCTGAATGTCATTACCACTGCTTAATTAATACAAAATAATTAAAAAATGCTTTCATACAGAATCAGATGTTGTCCTGCTACTTTAGGTTATTTCATCAGGATGGTCAGCGACACTCACATACTGCAGTAAGGTTTCTTCTCAAAGCCTTTGTAGTTGTTCATGCTCAGAGCCATCTTGCATACCTCACAGCTGAAACAACCTTTGTGCCAATACTAGAGAGAAAAAGGAAGCAAAAAGTCAGTACAAGTTCTTAATTACAACAAAATGACTCTCTATCCATTGAAATGAAAACATCCCGGGAAGCCTGTTTATTCTGTCTGAATAAACAGGTAATGAGGGCTTCACTGTACATTTATGGTGTCAAAGTGGGAAAATGTTACTGTTCTACATAAGTGTACAGCTGTGCTGCTGGTCCGTTTCTCCCATCTGCACTTGGACAAGTGCCAGTAAGAGATAGTTACAGTGAAAAGTTACCATTATTTGAATGAATATTTTATATTTAGATACATATTATAACCTGTGTACATTTGCAGTACCTAAACTCACCCGGTGACCTATTTGCATAATGTATTTAATTGGGTTAATGTCCAAAAATATGTTTGCTTACCAACAGGAAACATCTTAGTGGCCCAAAATAAAAATAGCCAAATGCAGTGTTGTAAAAGGAAATGCGCTTTGCTGTCCAAAATTCTTAATCCAAAAACATGCAATACTTGAAGAATTATCTGCTATTTGTTTCCTATGTGGTTTACTGTGACATTTGTGATACATTCACAGACTCAGAAAAAATCAGAATTTCAAAACATAAGTAATCCAACTCCAATAATAAGGTTATTTTGCCTCGATTTTGTCCTTAAATTGATTAAATTAACTCAAACTGTTGCTGTAATCAGAATTTCACCTTTATCTGATTATAGTCACATTATCAGAGTACATCTTAACGAGACAATAATGGGAACACACACCCACACCCACATACACCCACAGAGTCTATGTGCTCTCCTTTTCTGTAACATTTTGAGGTTTGTGGCTGATGTTTGTCTAGCGGATGTGGTTTTCCTTCTCATCATCCCCTTAGTGTTTGTCTTTTTTTAGTACGTGTGTGAATGTATTAAAAATAATTGTTTGCACACTTATTAGCTACATAATGATAATTTCTTATAGTGGTAAAGCATAACAGCATGTAGGGCACTATTGCATTAAGTGTGCAAAATAAAGATGAAGTATGCACCATTATAAAAAAAAAAAAGACAACTAGTCTTAGAAAACTATTGTTGATATTAAAGTCTCACATATGAGAGTCTGTCTGTCTGGTAATGACCATCTTTGTTATTTTAAAAGCATTCTGACAACTTTTAAGCAATGCATTTTAATTTTATTTGGTAATTGGCTCACTCAAGTTTACACATTTTATTTTAAAAAATCTACAAAGGACGTTAATTCTAAAAAGAAGAGTCCTATGGACAATTTATAAGGACATACTTTCTTTAAATAGGTATAACATTCAAATTTGAAACTTTCCCTATATATCATAGTCTTAATCTTGGAGACTACTAGTGTAATTTTCGAATATTACATAATGATATTTGGTGAGTGAGTGGGCTTAAAGTTTTATCACCTTACCTTATCAAGGCAGTTTATTTTTTCTGTGGGGTAAACTGGTTTACTGCATCTTCCACAGGGCGGATTCATGATGGCGCAGGGAGTCCTCACACTACAAAAAAACCCCTCACTGATCCAGTAAAAAAGGTGGTCAGAAAGTAAAATTCAGGCTGTGATGGGCACAAGGGACTGCACTCACCTCCTCTTCGCCTGCAGGCATTTCAATTAATATACAGAGGCGAGGAGGAGTCAAACTGAAGCACGAAGCTCTAATGATGCCTTCATGAAACGTCGGATATAGAAAGTTTGACTTGTTACACATGGACATTAGGTTACCAGACAGACGTGGAAATAGCATGCAGATTCTCGACAACAGCAGAGGTTTAGTGGATGTTTCATTACCCTCATAAAGACCTCTGTGCTACAACTTTGAATCCGCAAAATGATCCAGAATCAACATTTAAGCAAAAACCATTCATTCAGGTCGATATGTGAATGTAAATTCTACCTATTTTGCTTTAGTTAAGGTAGAGCGTGTGACATTACATCAATATTAAAGACATTTGCTTTTTAGTTAGTTAACTTACTCATCCCTGCGAATATTTACAAATCACGTGTTTCTGTTGAGCACGTGAAGGCAGCGTCAAATGCATTAAGGGGAATCAGTAATAACCTTATAAGGAGCAGCAAGTTACACTGAATATCAGACTTTAACACGAGAGAGTACCGCTAACATAATGTAAAAAATACACTAATAAATTTAGTATGGACTCTATAGACATATATGACACATACTATATGACACACTCTTTCATTAAAACAATATACAGAAAAATGAAGGTAAAACGGATAGGAGGTAAAAATTTCAACCGTTTTAACTTTTTAAAGACTTTCGTGTATTTTTTTCTAGTCTAAAACGGATCTTAATATTGTCCAACAACCAGTTTAGGACAAATGGAGGCGACAATGTTGTTATACAAAGATGGAAGTCAAAATTATACACCTAGATGACACTAAACTGAACAAACAGTATTGTTTACATGTTTGATGGCCACAGGAGAGTCCTCAGTTGAAATTAGTGTATTTGGCTCCCCCTGCCGGACAACGACATAAATTACAACTGGATCTGCCATCTTGTCTTTTTACTGTGACCGTCAACAGTTAGCTAAATGCTACGGTTTAAAACGTCTCCCGGTGGTGTAAATTCTAAAATAATACATATATATGAACTTAGAGTCATACTTACATATCATATATATTTATTTAAATACACACCATTTCACCATTACATTGCATCGGGGGTATAGCTCAGTGGTAGAGCATTTGACTGCAGATCAAGAGGTCCCCGGTTCAAATCCGGGTGCCCCCTCTTTTTGGTCAGGTGGTAACAGTTTGTCGTTTTGTCAGAATAAAGAGTGATTGTGACAAATAATCAACGTTACGGGATTCATTTTTCTTTCTTAGGCTCGTGAGACTTAAATCCGACCTCACAAATGTATCATCGTGTTGAACTCACTTTTATGTTTGATTACAGTATTCAAATGATTGTTAAAAGCCCACATCACTTGGACTCTTCCTACCTTCCTGTCAGAATGGTGTGTTCCACCTCGGTCCAATGCAGGAAGTAGTCCTTTAGAAGTTTTTTCAGAGTTCAGGTAAATAAATTAAGGTCCCAAATATAGATTTCAACTGCTGCCTTAGTTTTGCCTGTTAGCGTACGTCCATTGAGCTGTAAGTACAGAGTCATAAATTGATTTGTCAGCTTGTTTTTTCATCCTATGCTAAGATAATTCGACTCTTTTTGTCAGTTGCTAACAGGAGTCATGCTAATTAGGACCAATTAAAAGCAGCTCTTAGCTATGTTACCTTCCAACCTGTGCAGAGGCTGTTTTTTTAAAAACATTTTTCAACCTCTATTTCCTTTCATTATTCATTTGGAAAAACTGTTATATTTTTTGTTTGTGTGAGGATATAAATTTATTAGTAACAAACAGTCAGCATGGCTGTATGTTCAAGCTTAAACAAACACTCGGTATCAGCGTTGCCAGATGGCAAATGTTAAAAGCATCGTACCAGAGGCTTAAAATTAGCATATTTTGAGGAAAATTATCGTACGCGAGCCATAACCAAGATAACAAATAGGCATGAATGTGTAATTCAGAAAACAGGGTCTGCTGTTTTGGCTGCAACACATGTTGCGTTCAGGGACGCGCCATAAATTCCTACTTTGAAAATGCGCGGTCATAAACCTGATTCAAAAGACATTTCTAAATTACTAATGTAAAATATATTATCGAAGAAGGCATATAGGAGAAAAACACATGCATGTCAGAAGCTATTTAGACAGTGTGATGTTTAGATGTTGCTCTAGACGTCTAGGCTACTGTCCAATTTGTTGCGTCTTTCCTCTGCGCGGTAGATGTGACATTTTAATTTCCCACAGCACTGGAAGGCAGCTACTGACGCAACTTGTAGGACGTAGCACGTACAGGTTACCCTGTACCAATCTGCAAAGTGTCACAAAGTGATCAAATTATTGTAAATTATGGGACTTTTGGCATTATTGATCGTACAGAGGGCAAAATGATCGTATAAATACGATACTTATACATCTGGAATCATATCTGTCTTTGTAAGTTAGCTGTATTTTCTGTTATTGCAGCCTCTGCCTTGCTGGTCACTGGGGGACATAATATGATTTAGGATCAATCAGTAACTAGGGATCAGTGTAGAGCTGTAATGATCAGTCGATCGACAGATTAATCACCAACTATTTTGATAGTTGATTAATCATTTTTGAGTAATTTTCAAGAAAAAATGTCAAATTTCTCTGATTCCAGCCTCTCAAATGTGAATATTTTCTGGTTTCCTGAGTCTTCTGTGACAGTAAACTGAATATCTTTGGGTTGTGGACAAAACAAGACATTTGAAGACACCTTGGGCTTTAAAACTGTGAAATTTTTCACAATTTTCTGACATTTTGGGGATCTAACAACTAATCAATTAATTGAGAAAATAATCGACCAATTAATGGATAGTGAAAACAATTGTCAGTTGCAGCCTCATATGTGCTATAAACGTACATGATTAAGATGAATTGATCTATCTGTTCAATTTTGCCAGGTAGGAAATTGAAAAAAAACTAATATAGATGTCACACAAATAAGGATATTAACACACAGACCATATAGGGTTGACAATATGATAGTCATTACTTCACTTGTAGATGGACGCTTAGTCTAAATATTTAAAGTTTTGGTCTAAAACTGAATTAGATCCAGGAACATTGCCATTAATGATGCAGGTGAGTAAAAGTAATTACTCAATTAGTATTTTTAAACCGACTTCCTGTACTTTATTTGGATACAAATTGATTCTTTGGAAGGATTTAAATATCAGCATAAGCATAAAACCATTTTTACACCAATGTCACCCACCTGATAGAGAAAGTCATCTCTCCCACTAGGTCATTAATCTCAGTGAAACAGTTTCATTAGTGTAATGCAGAGTTTTTCAAAGTGGGAGGCGGGCCTCCCTAGAGGGGCTCCAAACAGTTTCAGGGGAGGCTCATTGAATAGAAATGAAAAAATATGACAGTAGTTATTACATTAGTTATCAAAAGAACAGCCTAACTGTGTGTGATTTGGTTAGAGATAGTTCAGTTAGTTTCAGTTAGTTAGTTTTGTGGAATTTTACTGTTCTTACTGTTTTACTATTTAGAGTCAGAAACTAATAAATGCCTTAGGACAGACTTATTTATGTATTTGGTGTAGTCTGAAGTTATGTCAAACAGCAATATCAGGCTATCTTGGCTCAATTGTTGAGTGTCTATGGGATGAAATAACATAATCATGATCCCATAGGCATCCAGGAATTGAGTGAAACCAAGCAAGTAAACTAAGGGGGGTGAGAAGGTGCCTTTTTCCAAGCTTTGTCTGAGGGGAGGCCTACAGTCTCAGACTTCGAAAACCCCTGGTCTAATGTGAAGAGAGACTACAGGAGGCAGTCTGAGATTGTTATTATAATCACCTGTTCATACATTATCCATAAGCCTGGTCTAAATATTGGCTAAATTGTCAGTACCGAGCAGTAAGCATGAGATCAATATCAACACTCACCACCAGCTTTTATTAGAAGACATTTAAACAGAAAAATTCAAAGAAAACTCTCATAACTTGATGTCTCTAAAACTCATCCAAACAGTATTTCTCCAGAGAAATTCAGGATGATCATTATAATCACTATCAGTTATATAGCTAGATATCTGTTGTAGTGAAGTCCACATAGATATGACATTTTATGAACCAATCATTGCTCACATGAACATTTTGTGGAACAAAAAATAACTCCATAGACAGGATAAAAACAAAAACATAGTTAAGTTGAACTGTACATCGGTTTGCAGTATGAAGGCTAGTTCGATTCATTCCCTGACACCCCCTTGAATTGGTAGGTTTTGTAAAGTTACACATTTTCTCTCATCATTTCTGTACAGTCGGCTTCCTCTCAGACCCTCCAACCCCTTGGATGATATGGCAAATCCCCTGTGTGATGGCAAAGAGAGCAAGAGACACAGAGAAAAGCTGCAAGAGCTACAAGAGCAGTTACAGTAAACACCGTCCAGCCGCCGAGGTTGGAGTAGGGACGTCCTGTGATGATGGTCGGCCTGATCGTCCATATTCATCCCTTTTTGTAATACCGTTAAAGTCCTCTAGATGGTGTCCTTTCTTTCTCTCACTGTGTCCTGCACATCCAGGCCGCTTAGCAGCACTGCTCAGCTTCAATGAAGCCTTCCTTTTCATGACCCCCGAGCTCGACCTCAGCGTAACTGGAGTGGCAGCCCTGGTTGCGGAACTTCATAGAGGGCCAGTAGTTATTGGTGCGTCGCTACGA
This sequence comes from Thunnus thynnus, assembly GCF_963924715.1. Classification (NCBI taxonomy): domain Eukaryota; kingdom Metazoa; phylum Chordata; class Actinopteri; order Scombriformes; family Scombridae; genus Thunnus; species Thunnus thynnus. The sequence goes on along the minus strand of NC_089536.1, from coordinate 6,976,043 downwards.
ACAACAGACAGTAGTTGTTAAAGGCCAGGTAGCAGACCAACATGAGTGTGCATGTGGGATATCTTTAAACAACAAAATAAAGTGTTTATTCTACAGAAAGCATGACAATGTTTTTGTGGAGCCAGACGTTGTTCTCACCTGCATGAGGTAGAACGGTGGAGCAACTGTCGGGTGCGTGTTGATGTAGTAAACAGCCAGTAAGGTCAGAACTACAAGCAGAACAAGGGCAGCCACTACACCTGTTATGATGGCTGTGTTCTCTGTTATCCCTTTATGGTGTGGAGGGCCTGTCTGTAAATCTGAAAGGAAGGAAAACAGATTGTTGTTAAAACAATTCTGCACAAAAAAGGGTAAAAAAAAAAAAAAAAGTGGTTTTAACCTTAGATCTACAGACTGACGCATCACTGATATGTATGGTTTGCTTAGATAATATGGGTACAAAAAAGAAAATAATGTGGGATGCAACATAGCTAAATGCATCCACACATGCGCAAAGAAATATTATTTGCGTACACAAGATAAAAAAAAAACATCTCAACACAACAGAAATCTGATTGGTCAGACAACCAATGAAGCCTGAAACAGCCATCAGTCAACCTGTGAATAATCAATGAGACAGTTTAAAGGATGATTCTGGTTTATTCCAACTTGGAACTTATTGTCATAGTTTTGGCGATCATTCCTATTGATGATAATAATACATTGTACTTACCAAAGTAGAAGTTAAGAAAATAAAAAATAAATAAAAATTAAGTTTTATGAAGCCAGATTTATCCTCTACTCCATACTATAGGTTTTTTCAAACCTATAGTTCACTTCTGAAATCAGTGGATGAGTTTGTAAACCAAGTCTTGATGTTTCTTTTAACACAGGGAAGATTTAAGTGAACTAAAATGCATTACTGCAAGCCACATGAGAACTTTTTCTCCTCTTAGCCAGTTGTGTCTGGGGCGGGACAAAGAATGTTAACAAGGAAGGAGGAAGAAGATCCCGGAAAAGGTCCTATCTACCCAGTATCAAAAATGTAACATACTTCATTGTGCTAGTCCAGGTCAGAACTTGATTCTCTCTCTGGCTAGCTGCTAGCAACTGTTGATTTCACACATCCACGTCTGCAAACCACACTTGGCTACAGGAACTGTTTAGCTCAAGTTCACAAACATGAACCATTGCTGCAATAGCGTGGACAGCCAGTTCTGTATACATTCTTTATCTCGAGGGAAAGTTGAATCCAGATCACTTGGCTGGAGTTTTGGTTTAACCAAACTAATTACTAAAAACTAACTAACATGAAACCACCTGGACGATTGAGATGTGGCTTTACTGACATACCTTCACTATGTGCTGCCCCCCTAGAGTCTGCTTTGGAGAAACTCACCCCTCGTGACAGGCTGGTCCTCGAGCACTGCTGAGGAAGGTGTTGGACCCGGTGAAGACTGGTTAAAGGAGCTCATAGATCCCTCAGGTAATACTGGGTTGTAGTCCTCACATTTGCCTTTTGCCTGAGTGAATGCTCACAGGAATTACTCAAGAAACAATAGAAATAGCCGCTCATTTCACCAATATATAAATGGGAAAGTTGTCTCACCTCTTCAGGACAGTTGTAATCAAGCCATTCTTGTCTATGCCGGTCGATTCCATCAGAACATCTGAAACTCAGAGGGAGCAAAATGAGAGGAGCCAAGCTCTCTATGGCTTCAAAATAAAATAAATCTTTCAAACACTGTGAGAATTTCATATTACCGTTGAAGTGTGTTGCACCAGCCACAGTCGGTTGTCAAGTTGGATGTTAGACAGAGTTCACAGGTTGTGTGTTGAAGACAAGCTGGAGGAATCGGATACAAAAACGTTATGGAGTTAAAGTACAGGGGTTTAATAATAAGGCTCGAACTGCAGCTTGTGTAAATACTTACTGGGCAGAAGTGTGAACTCAAAAGCAGATCTGCTAACAATCTTTGTGGTGTCGATCTCAACACGATGATACTCATAGATAGTACGCCGCTTTGCATCTTCAAGACAAATATAAAATCTCAATAAGTTTATGTTTCTTCTTCTTCACGTGGTTTAAAGGCTACTCTACTTCACTTGATAATTAAGTAGTGCTGCATGTAGAAGAAAAAAATCTCCTATTTTGTCACAATATTTAACATTTGATAGGTAGACTACGATTTTTTTTTTTTTTTTTGAAGAGAACTGACCTGAGGGCTGTGCAGAGGGGAGATATGCCATGAAAGCATCAGACAGTCCCACTTTCACTGGATGTTCGGTGGAATTAATATTCAACACTGGCACAGGTACCTAAGAAAGAAGGACAGAGTTTGTTTTAATATGGAATGTAACCTTAGGATTGTTTCCTCTTGGCAAAACCAGTTTAGCTGAAATCAATAACTTACATCCCTGTAGTTGAAAACAATAGTTCCATTTCTGTGGAGGGCTGTCTGGAAAGTAAAAGTTCCTTCAGCCTCTCGGTCCTTTAGCCGCACTTTGTCCCACTGTACCACAAACAGATTACCTGAGCGGGGCAGGATACAGAGGCCGGTCAAAGACAACCAGGAGCTGCCAAAGATGACCAACTTCGCTGAGGAGCTCCCACCTACCGTTGTCCGAGTACCTCACTGTTGAGTTTTTCGAAAAACTGGGGTCAAAGTTGGCCATGAGGGGAGCGATGTACTGTGTGGCAGTCAGCATTCGATGAGTAATCTCCCCCGTGAATATGAACCCTGGGGAGGGAGAGGGCAGGAATACAGGTACAGGGGCCAGATGCATAAAGGACCACAAAAACCATGCATATACCATTTCCCGCACTTAAACTGGTATTTATAAAAGCAGAATGTGCGGTGAAAATGTGCGCACCTCACGCATTCTTCAGACCAGGCGTACACGTTTTTCTAAAGCGACCTGAGGGTGATGTGATGAGGTGGAGGTGAACTATAAGGTGAGAGACGGAATCTTTTAGTAAAACATTGTTTGTTTATGTCGATTACCAGCAGAGCTGATTGTGTGATTGGTTTTTTTGGGTTTACACAGAGATTTGTAAAATGCCAATCAAAGGCACATTTATTAAGGTAACATCAGTTACTTTGTGTGATTAATTTTATCATTTTTTTTCATTTACACAGGAATCAACATTTTATTTTGCTGTTAATATTCTTTTTATGTTATCTTTAGTTGTGTCACACCTTTTAAAGTCGGTTTAGATACAAGAGCTGCAAACTATGATTACATTTCTGAGATATCACTGCTCACAATGGTTTACAAGTCCATGTGATGACTTAATGATATGGACGCTATAAAGAGCTGCACAGCCCTGCATAAAGGTCGCGCGTAACGACAGCTGTTCTGGTTGTTGGAGAACCTCGCTGGTGCAACAAAATCGGTGAAATGGCACTTTTTATTTCCCGTTTGTTTCATTGACAGCTGTACAGACTGGTGGAGCATGTTGATATGAAAACAACTGGTTCGGGGCGTGTCTTCACCCATTTATGGCTCATTGTGGGAGTGGAAATGACGCTCGTGCATGTGCGCCAAGTTCCTCAATGACTGAGATTTATAAAACACAACCATGCGTACGCACCGCTTTATAAATCTGACGAACCGATGCATTTGCATATTTCTGGCTTTGTGCGTAAACACAGTTTTAGTCATGAATATACACAGAGTTTTATGCATCTGGCCCCAGATGTTTAAAAATGCTTCATTGATTTCATTCCTACAACCTTTTTCATAACTCTTTTAAGGATTATTGCAGTGCATGTATCATGCTTGAATCCATTCACTACAAACTGTGTGTACAATACATTACTTTTACATGACAATTTCTGGTTGTGGCTGTTCATCAAGAGCCATAAAGTCAAGTCACAAACATCACCCATGATTGCTTGGTTTAAAAAGACTACTGTTAATCAAACTGCTGATTGTTTAGCACTAATTGTGCAAGTGAATATCATTTTTTCATCCACTGTCCCTTACATATTCAATAACATAAAAGATTTGAGGAACAATCACAGAAATGAAGAATCAACAAATAACTCTTTCTTGATTATTTGCTTCAGGTGAAAAAACCAAAAAAACTATTTAGGACATGCACAGCAATTAAAGGCATCAGAAAATGAAGGCATTTATAGTTAATTAGATGTATTATAGCCTGGTAAACCTGAATATTTCCCCAGGGTAGGACAAAGTCTCCTTCAGCACACTGATGGTCTGATCTGTTTGGAAGAGCAGGGAAAATGAGTGCTGCATTGAAGTAACGTAAAGTAAAACTCACCACCAGTTGCTACGATAATTTGTCTCAAGTAGTGCCCATAGAAAGGGAAATCAAAAGAAAGCGCCACTCTCTGTGAAGAAGAGAAAACATCAGACATGGCTGGGAGTTAAATCAGACGGTTATATGTGTGTGCATGTGTGTGTGTGCCCCTCTCACTGCTGCCTGTCGGTGTGTATTGGACAGTATGCCGTGGATTCGGACTTGGCTCTTGTGCTGGGCGTTCAGATCTACCCACAAGTCTTCAGTCCGTCTGTCCATTGGACCAAAACTCTGCCATCTGTAGTACCTCTGGGAGTCCTCCTGAAAGAAAGAGGGCACTCGTTAGGAAAGTGAAGTTTTCAAAAAGCATTATTCATGGTGAGATAGTTTAGAGTAGATTAAGTAAACTGAAATCTGTCAATTTGCATTGATAATACATTGATTATTTCACAATTTATATAATTTCACCATACAATTCTTGAGTTATTGCAAGTTCTAGTTCAGGCTGACCTGACCTGATTTTTTTGAGCAGTATTGCAATTGCGAGTTACAGTAAATTGCGACCATTTTCTGCAAAGTAAACATTAGGCCTATTAAACAATATACAATAGTGTTATTACAAAGTTAGTCCTACAAGACCAGATCTGATAAAATGATGCAGGTATTTGTTGTTGCTTGCTGCTGAGGTAAACCCAGAGAGTGGTGCTTCTTCTCAAGGAAACCATCTCTGGCTGATCGTTAATAGTAGACATCGTCATGCAGAGAGTACATTAACAAGATGAGAGGCAAGAGTTCTGTCGTTTGTGGCTTACAGAATTAATGGCAATTAGCTGCAGCTGAGTAAAATTGCTGGCAACTTGTCTTTACGCTTTTACACTGTCATACATGTTTTTACAGCTTGTCAAGAAACAACTGTTAACTGCTAATTCAAATTGCACTCTCTCAAACTGCATTATTGATTTAAAAAAAATCAACCAAAATCCATTTTATACAACATTTTTTAACAGAAAGAGGCTACTTGTTGCCTTTGTAGAGCCAATAAATCCTCCTTTTTCTCAATTTTTGAACCCCACACCTGGATGTCCTGAAGTATGTACGTCCTCTTTCACCCATTTTTTTGTAATAGATACATAGATGCATATCAGCCAGAAATCCATTAAAATAAATTCATAATATCTTAACTAGAAACATTCAATTAATTTTTTTCAGACATGACATGACATTAAATGTCCTTATGAAGATCAGTGTTGGTTCCCAATCTCAATGTCAGGAATTGAGATCAATATAAAGAGTTGTTAGGTAAGAAAAGCCTTTTTTCTAATTTTCTAATCTTCAAATGAGACAAGCTCAGGGAAAAATCACACTTTTATTGTTACGTTCATAGACATACAACATATAAAAAGGAGTCTAAAGAACAGATTGTTTTGTGTTAAAGGTTGGGAAACACGGCACATCAAGGGATTTGTCTTTACGATTCCACTTGGGGGAGCTGTTTACACATTACCCACAATGTTTTGACAATGTGTGCCTGTCTTTGTACATATCTCCAGTCTTGATGGCATTATTAATGTATGCCACAGTTCAAGGTGACAGAGAGCAATGGTTTTGGGGTTTGGTGTGGGCTCTGAAAGTAGAGCAGTTAAATGCAGCGCCTCTCCAGCTGCTCCATATACAGCAAATGACCCACTTTTTTCTCCCATCTCCACTGCCTGACACCAGCCTGTGTTTTCTAAAAGGGGGTGGTGTGGGTTTTCTAGATGAGGAGATGGGACCAATCGCACACTTTTCCCTCACAGCTGATTGATTTATTGAAGAGATTTGCAGCAGGCAAGAGGTGGAGGTTCTTCAAATTGGGATCAGACCTCCCTCAAAAACCAGACAGCAGCCGTACAACAGGGCTACCTGTGATCTTGTCCAAGTGAGTCATTCACGAGCACACACACACACACACACACACACACACACACACACACACACACATGGGCAGGAGAAGCACATACTCACGCACAGCCACGCTTAAACAAACACTGTAAGTTGGCAGGACAAGGACGTCGTCTGTTTTCAATTTGCAGTGTAGCGGGAGGTAAAAAAAAAAAGTACCACACAATTTATTTGGGTTGAATTTTACTCAGGCTGGTTGAAGTGAACACAAGACGCTGGGACATAAGACACAAATAAAACTTCATATCTCACACACACACACACACACACACACAGACCTATAAGGTAATGAATGGAAAATGCCACAGGACAAGTCGATCTGACAGGAACTTAATAAATCGACCTCTCATCTCAGAGTTGTGATGTTCCTTCTTCGTTTGAACCTTGACCTTCTCTAGGCTGGAAGAGTAAAGATTATGACCCCAAGTGACCTTTCAGCTCAGTATTATTACAATGATATATCTATAGTCAGGGTTAAAGCTTCTACAATGCACCAAAATAACACCCTGCTTTTTTAGGTTAAACCTAATAATAACCTGCAAGTTACACTTCATTCATTTAGCCGGACACTGTGTTCATGTTCCCTGATTTCTTGTTGGGGGTGGCAGATTTAGTTTTGCTTACTAAATCATGAGAAAGTAACATATCCGTCCCACCCTCTTCTTTTCCTGCGGTGGCAGTGGGATTGCAGTTGTAGGAGCAATTACCTAAATTATTTTGTGAAATCTGAAGAAATATGCCAATTTAAGAATTGTTATTTCTGTAACTCGGCTTACAAAAACCTTTGCAGCTGCGTCAATCTTATCCAAGCTTGTCACCAGTTTTTTTACGTAGCAAGGTAGCTAGCTCCACATTCTTCTGGAGGGAGCTGTATCACAGTTTAGGGTAACAGTAGCTGCTCTGCGCTGCTCTCTAGTGGAGTTGGCAAAGTTTACACTCCAGCAACTTGAGCCAAACATGTTACCCACACATTACGTTACGAAACACCTACTCCAACCTACTGTTTGAAAATACGAACAGTATGGCATGAATTACCTCTGTGTTGCTTGTCCAAGCTTATATTTTCTAAAGTAAACATCCAAAAAGATGTATGTTTCCTTATAATAATGTACCATAATAGCAGATTTAACTAAATATCCCACAATACAAGAACAATGCTACTCCTTTATTTCCATGTTTTCTACGTTGATCAGCTGAGGATGCTAACTTTCTCTCTGGGACCTGCTGTAGTTTTCATCTTTTAGCATGATATCATGTAGTCGCCAAGAGCATATTTATGACCCTTTTGCAGAGAGCCAGCTGGACACTTGAGTTTTCAACAAACTCACAAAGTTATCATTAATTAGCAAGCTAGCTACAACTGATAAAATCTACAAGCGACAGTTGGCGTTTCAGCCAGCAAAATTGATGGTTGCCCGCTACGAATGAGAAGCCTGCTTTAGTCTGACATCCAGGATCTATTGTTTCAAGGTTCCCTGATCATTTTTGAGTGATAAATCTGCCATTGTTATTATCGTAAACTGCATATGTGCCTTGTGAGAATGGAAAGCTTGACAGGCGTAGCAACTAAAAGAAAGGGGGTTTAGCCAAGGGTCAACTCTTCAGATCTCACCACTGTGCGGGTCATGTTGTCAGGCAGGGGGCTGATATCAACTCCTCCTACTCCTCCTGCTCCTTCAGCCTGTGTGTCCCGGGCTCCTCTGTGTTTGTGTGGAGTCTGCTGGTCCCTCCTGGTTCTGTGTAAACCGGACGGATCCCCATCAGTCCGCAGAGGAGTCAGTGCATCTAGAACAAGACAGTCATTATGGTAACTGAATAGAGCCAACACACCCACATGGACCCTGCAGAGACAGAGGCTCGGAACAACTCCATCAACTAACAGATGTCTCTTGAACTCTGTGGGGTCACCTTTTTTTTTTTTTTTTTTTTTAGTGCCATGTTTTCCTCATGTTGTTGTAATCCTTCATCTGTACCATCAACTCAACATATAAAGCAACTATTTTAAATACCAGCCTTTTTGATGTAAGCGGTTTTGAGAAAACACAATTGAATTCTCTGCTTGATTTCAAAATGTGTGAAAGGAGCTGTAAAAATAATGACAAAATGTTGTTTTTATAAGGAATCGAAATAGTTGTGCCTTTAAACTCTGTGGTCACATCTGTTCTTTATTGGTTACCATAATTTGGGTCATTAACCAGCAGACATGTCCACAGAAAATGAAATGTTTAGAGGTCTTGGAGCAATAACTCACACGATGATAGAAAGAAAACCGCAACTCACAAAACCAGGAAAAAAGATGCATGAGTGCATTTTCTTTTCATCTGTCACGCTGAAGTAGTGCCATGATTTCTTTTTAATTACTGCATTTTAAACTAATAATGTGGCATGTGTGTTTTGGCTGGACTTTGGCTGGTTATTAGTTAATTGTGAAGCATGATACAACCTTAATTTGGCGCCAGTGTTGTGTTTTGGCCAAGTAATCCCTGTGTATATACACAATGCATGTAGAGCTACGTCTCTGTGTGTGTGTGTGGATCTACTAAGTGTGTATTCAGGTTTTCATGTCATCTGCTCAACAGATCATCGATGTTTATATTTTTCACATTCACTTTCCTTGAGGAATGTCTTTGTGTTTAGTGGGGACAGTGATGACTCACTTTCCTGTGCACATTTTCAGTCAGCGGAGTTGCGAGGTCAGCAGAATTTACTGAATTTGAGGCATTAAATCCAGTTTGCTGCCTGGATTTTATGTGAGCTGTTAGTTCACTGAATGGGGCTATTAAGTGACAGCATGTTATGAACCCTTTGAGAGAAGGAAATACAAGAGTCAGACTGAGGTACAGGCTCCCCTTTGCCTCTTTCTTTTTTAATTGTGTTCGAAATGGCCAAAATTATGTGGACACCCTGAGTGGGAACTACCACAGCTTGAGCTACCACAGTTCGGAACCGTACCTTATGCTGGCTCCATCTGACGAGTCATTATGGTCTCAATCACTAAATTCAAGTCCTCTAATAAGTGGGGGTGATGATTGACAGTTGCTGCTCCCCCAGGTGCTGGGACTCGCACTGAGTCTATTAGCACAGTCCCTATTAGCACAGTTTAGCTAAAGTAGCTAACATTAGCCTAGCGTTTCTTAACAGGTGCATTCAGAGAACGTTGGGGGGCACTGGAAGCAATATTTGTTAAGGGGGGGGCATTGAGGTTTTCTTGGGGGACGTTTGTGTGTGTCTGTTTTTAATGCCAGTTTAGTGCATTTGAATTCACAGTGCTATCAAGTCTATTTTCCTCCGTTTTATGCCGGTAACTACAGTCAAATTTGGCTCTGAGCACTTTGAAGATGCAGGTGACCCACGCTCAACACTGTACCTGAACACCTCTTGTGTAGACACGGGGAAACTATGCTGAGTCTCTACTGCAGTTTTCTGTCATTTATGGTCACACTAGTTTCTCTGTCCTCTCCTCTGCTCTATTTGTCAGTGTTTGTGTTTAGCTTTGTTTGTGTATATTAAAAAATTCCTGTGAAGTGCAAATTCCTGTGAAGTTAGCTACTGGCTCAAACAGCTCCTCCTCTCAACCAGCAGCAGAGGGAGGAGGACAGAGAGACAGGAGGAATGCCTGATAGTGACTGATGTCTTTCTAAATTTCACTCAGTATTTTAATGTTAGGAATACTATTTATTTTACTGACTTTTTCTTTTAAGTGAGATATTATTAAATTTATATGGGGACCTTGCTGATGGAAACATTACTGTTGCTGCTGTAAGAAACTATATCTTGTCATATTGAAAATATAAATCTGTTCTAATCCTGTTCTGATTTTTTTTTTAAAAAAAATAATAATTCAAAACCCCCCAATTCTTTAGTGATGAAAAAGAACCGATAAAAGTATTGATAAATACTCTTATTTCTTTCTTCTGATGTTTCGTTCAAGAAAAAAATGCCGCAAGTGTTCTGTGAACTTTGGAACAAAGAATCTAGAACAACAATCAAATATTAACAGACAGTATAAATCATTATCAGCTGGATCATAAAGTCTGATGCGTGCCTTTTATTCCAACAATGAAATAAAAAAGTGCTGAGATGGCATTAATGCAGTCTGTTGTATCTCTGTGATATGTGCAAATCGCGCCAAATAAATTGTTTGTGGATAAGATGAAGATAAAATTCTAACCATAGCCGTCCCCACAGCTGTCTAGTGGCGACAGCCTGACTATGGGAGGATGAGAAAATCTGGTTCAAATCCATTCACTATAAGCATGTTTTACCGCTGTTTTGTGATCATTATGTTTAATGGCACACAGTGTGTTTTTTTTAAATAAATATTGTAATGATAACAGTCTAAAATTGTGTGAAATTGCATAGTTTTTAGTCAAATAACATCAAATTCTCTTGGGGGAGGATGCCCAAAACCCTATAACTGGTTATTTTATTTGAATGCTGCAGGTCTGATTATTTAATCAACTGGATAACATCATAAAACAACATATCAGCAAAACAGCACAGTTTCCAGTCTCAGCCTCAGACGTTTTCCTCGCTAGGCTGCTCTTGTTTTCCCTTGGAACAATTAATAAGAATGCTTCTTGTTTGGCACCAAATTACCACTCTCTGATTGGCTACTGTTCATGGTCAATAACGAGACCTCATTAAAGATTGTGAAATTTCTAACTGCTGTATTTGTTTAACACTCATAAATATAATTTCTATTTGCAATAATAATTTTTGCTCCCTGCATGGGAAACTAATGATAATGAAATTCAAACTATCCAGTTAAATCAAATCTGTTATTTCAAATCCAATAACATGCTTTTTTAATTATATAACACAAAATAATAATCAACATTAGTATTCAGGGGAGACAATTAGCCTACATTTTAATTGACGGGGGGGCGGTAAGGGACCTGGATAATGGACGCTGGCCCAAATAAGGTTTAGAGCCACTGCATTAGCCCAAGTGTGCAGCGCTCAGTGTTCTAAAGCTAGCGTTAGCGGGGCGTTTCCAGAGTGTGAAAGGCAACACCCTGCACTTCTCATTTGGAAGATCATGGCTCCAAATGGAAAAGATAGCACCAACCATAAGCTGCAACTCTGGGCTTCAAATCAGCTCCAATGCAAACAAATAGGTGATGTCACACCTCACTACCCTATATACAGTCTATGGGACACCCTAAACCCTGTCAACGTACTTTTGTATACTTTAGGCCTGTGAGGTTTTTCATGGTTGGGACTAGCCCCCTTAGTTCCAATTAAGGGAAACCTTAATTCTGTAGCATACAACAATATTTTAGATAATCGTGTGCTTCTACCTTTATGGCAACAGTTTGGGGAAGACCTTTTCCTGTTTCAACATGAGAAAACCCCCATGCACAAATCCACTTCCATAAAGAAATGGTTTTCATAGTTTGGTGTGGAAGACCGTAACTGGCCTGCATAGATCCTTGACCTCAACCCCATCCAACAGCTTAGGGATTTAGGTTGATGAACGACTGTGATCCAGGCCTTATTGCCTAAAATCGCGGCTGACCTGACTAATGCTCTAGTGGCTGAATGGGAGCAAATCTCTGCAGCCAGGTTCCAAAATCAGGAGAAAAACCTTCCCAGAACAATGCAGGCTGTTATAACAGCAGATTAATGCCCATAGTTTTGGGTTCAGCAATCACATATAACTGTAATATTTGGGTGTCCACATACTTTTAGCCATATAGTGTATTTATTAGATGAGTAGTGAGGAACATTAGTTGTTTTTTAGTTTGCTGTTTGATGCTACAGTGGGTTTATCAGAGCTTTTTTGCTGAAAACAGCTGCTGCTGAAACAGGGTTGATGAGAGCTTCAAGCCGTCAAACCAAAACAATGAGCTGAAAGACGCTAAAACATACAACTGAGGGGAACTTCAGAGTCAGGTGGTAATTCTTTGTGGATTTGTCACTATAAACGGCCCCTTTCACATTACACATCATCGTTTGGTCCATTTGTTAATATAAAAATATTCATTAGTGTAGCTTCAGATAAAGATATATTATCATAAAGACAGATAAAACATTAAATCAAGTGACATTTCTATTATCAGAGAAGTAAAATATAATGAGAAAGAGACTGAAAAGACAAAATGGGACAAGAGAAATTGTAGAGAGGTTATCACACACACAAGGGAGACTGCTCTAATGAGGAATCTTGTTGTACGGTACAGTGGAAGCTATTTCCAAAGCTTCAGAACAAGAGGCTCCTAATAAGGTCAGATTGGCAGGACTCAACATCGCTAAACAGTTGAGGAGGCATCAAACAGCAGGAGGAAGAGCTTTGAGGAGGAGGAGGAACACTCAAGTGGCTGATCAGGGACTAGGCGTTAGTGCCGTGATACCGTACATGACTGTGCATGTATTTTTCTTCTCCCTTTACACTTTATAGGTCACTTTTGGCCTACAAACTTCATGACGAACTTGTTTTCTTTCCTGGATCATCTCATGAGTCAGGCCTTATTGCCGAAAATCATTACCGACCTGACTAATGCTTTAATGGCTGAATAAGAGCAAATCTCTGCAGCCAGGTTTCAAAATCAGGAGAAAAGCCTTCCCAGAAGAGCACAGGCTGTTAAAACAGCAGATTAATGCCCATAGTTTTGGATTAAGTTGTTTAACAATCACATATAATTGTAATGTGTGGGTGTCCACATTCTTTCAGCCATATAGTGTATTTATTAGATGAGTAGGTGAGGAACATTAGTCCTTGACTTTTAATTTATGCCTTAATGTGGGTCTAAATTAAGTGCTGGTTCATTTGTCACTGAATTTCTAATTTCTCAGGTATGAGTTTTTCATGAAGGAAATATCTGATAGCTATTTAGCTGCTAGATGCTCCACTTCAGGTCGTCAAACCAAAACAATGCTGCTGAAAGACGCTAAAACATAGAGCTGAGGGGAACTGCAGAGTCAGGTGATAATTCTTTGTGGGTTTGTCACTACGAGCGGCTGCTTTCACATTATACATAGTCATTTGATCCATTGTTAACATAAAAATATTAGTGCAGCTTGAGATAAAGCTTTATTATTATAAAGACATCGATAAACATTAAATCAAATGGAATTTCTATTATCAGAGACGTAAAATACAGTGAGAAAGAGACTAAAAAGACAAAATGGGACAAGAGAAATTGTAGAGAGGTTATCACACACACAAGGGAGACTGCTCTAATGAGGAATCTTGTTGTACGGTACAGTGGAAACTATTTCCACAGCTTCAGAACAAGAGGCTCCTAATTGGGTCAGATTGGCAGCACTCATCATCGCTAAACAGTTGAGGAGGCGTCAAACAGCAGGAAGAAGAGCTTTGAGGAGGAGGAGGAGGAACACTCAAGTGGCAGATCAGGGACTATGCATCAGTGCAGACATACCGTACATGATTGTGCATGCATCTGTCTTCTCCCTTTACACTCTATAGGTCACTTTTGATCTACAAACTTCATGTTGAACTTGTTTTCTTTCCTGGATCATCTGTTACCCTGACCGACTGTCTGCATGCGGGCCTGGATTAATGTCCAGGGGCTAAAAAGAGTTCAAGAACGGGTCGGGCTTAGCATAAGGACTTGAGTTAAGCAAAGCACGGTAGCGCCAGGGAATGTGCAAACTGGTGCAGATAAACATTCTGGTGACTTTGAAACAGGGCCCAAAAATTCATTGTCTAAAAGGACAGATCTGACATATTTGCCTGTGAATAGCAGTCAGCTTAAGTGTAAATATACCCTTTGCATCCCCCTTTATTAGCACATGATGCATGTATTCTGAAAACCCTCTAAATTTAGTATATTCCTGTTAACTGCCAGGATGGTGTCAGTTTAGTTCTATGCATCCACACAATGTCAGATTTCCTGCTGTTTAATCCCACATATCTTGCAGTGCCAGGAGTGTGGACCTGAAACACAGGCTTATTTTGTTTTCTATGATAAAACAAACATGTCAGCTATTTTGAGGCAATGGCACCTGCGTGGCAACGGTGTCCACTGGTATCTGCCTCCTCAGATGTGTCTGCATTGCAGCAACCACAAATCTAGTGGGTGTTGGGAGTCACATCGAAGTAGGACACAGCATTTTGAGCCATATACAGCGTGCTATGGATATAGAGATTGTGTTCATTCATCCCATTACTGTCTCCCACGCGCCTATTTCCCATTTCCCTGATCTCTTGCTCTCTCTTTGTCTTTTTCCAGAAGCATACAGCAGCTCTGTGGCCTTCTTTCTTTACTTGTTTTTGCTTCTTGTGGAAAATTTGCACTATTTATCCTTATCTATTCTTTCCTTAATCTCTTTTTTTGTTGTTGTTGGACATCAAAGAAACACATTAGGTCACATTTTTATCATTTAAAAGAAGCTTTTGAAGGCCAGACAGGAGCTGAGACAAAAGCTGATGGTCTTTCAGTCTGTTCAGTTGGATTAATTCCAGGGATGAAAAATAAATTTCCTCTGAAAATAATCTCTTTCTGGGTAAATGCACAACACGTTGAAGTTCAAGCAGAGGTGAGGATTCACTGAGGGCACAAAGGCATGTACTTGATTGGGGAAAAGGAAAAGAGAATTAACTTCAGGCCCCACAGAAGAGAACAAAGGGCCAACATCTTTGCTCCAGAGACAGATATGCAGAAGAGAGTGAGCCATTATGTACTGTCCAAACACAGAATGGGAGAGATGATTAAATCTCAAGATAGAAACACAGCCTTCACCTTGTAGCAGTCCTGTTTTGTGCGTTGTTGGCGATTAGACATGGAGTCGGTGTCAGGACCGGGAACAGCAAAGCACCTGCACTCTTCTGGCAAAAGCATCATTAGTGGAATAGTAATCACAACCTGAAGTCACTGCTCTGTGTGTCATCGCAGTTAAGCACAGTGGTTTTATTGTGTTCAGATTTTAAAAAGGGCGATCCATGTTAAAATCAGCCTGGAGCTTATGGCGTGGGTGGAAGCCATTTGGCACCTCACGCTCAGAGGAACAGCAGTAACCATAACACACAATCACAAACACTGGCAGCTGGACTGATAAGCACCCGAAAAGAAAATTAAAAATGCGGTGCTTCGATAAATACGGACAAGTGGATGAAGCTCCAAGTTTAGAAAATGTTTAAGTGAATTGTCACGAGAAGTTGTTGTGTTTTTTGTTTACATTTGGAGCAGATTTTCCATCATAAGTGCAGATGACATCTAGTTACAGCTTGCAGATGGTGTCTGCTTTTCAGTGTTGCATCATTTATAGTTTTCACAATAGATTATTTTGCAGAGTGTACAGTAGCACCTAGCTAAACCGAATCCTTTCAGAGTCAAAATGCACTATAGTCTGAAGTTTGAAAGACACTTGAAATGACTTGTTAACTGAAGAATCTATCTAACCTGGAAAATCTACAGTTATGTTTCCTTTGGCTAAGATAATAAAACTTTCCGTGGCAACCTAGGAAGAGTTGTGAAAATATTGGTGTTATGGCATTTGTAGCTCATGTCGGCCATTCGTCTGCAACCTCAGGCCCACCGGGCCTATTGATCAGCACAGCCTGTCAGTTTTAGATCAAAACTGTGTTGTAAAGATGCCATCAAGTATGAAACTTTAATGTCAGACAGAAGCCAAAATCTGTAAATGTGAGTGGAGTTGTCTTCAAGTTACTCTGTTAATCTTCTGTCGCTGTGTAGCATTAATCTTGACAATTTGTAGCAGTTTTCACAGCAGGTGCATTGCATTGTGTTGAAATTATTTAGGTACACACACAGACTTTTATTTAATCTTCGCTGTCTATTACTTGAAAACTGCTTAAATTGTCACCATGATCAGGTTTTGACATATGACATATGATTCAAAAGGAACTGTCCCTCAAATCAAAACAATGCACAATGCTTTGAGGCAATGTCTTCTTGATGCAACATTGGCATAATCAGACATGCTGACTAAGCTCCTTATGTGGAATAGGGGTCCTGGTGACCTGTTGAATATCATGTTCTAGGAGGGGGAACCAGCACGGGGAGGTGGACCAGAGTTTCTTACATAAGAGAGCAAAGTCCCCAGTGGTTTACTGAGTGGGGGAAATAATTTACTTTAATATTGTTAATTAAATTCAGGGTAGGGGTATGCATTTTTGTTTTTATAAACTGCTTTCCAACCCAACCTGTCTTTGCACATGAAGGACATTAATAAAAAGGGATTTCCACAGATAGATTCACATTCACAATTTGATGTCCTACATAATGCAGACACAAGTAAGGGCCACCATCCAAACACCAGCATTTATCACAGAAAAATTTCAGACTGAAATCAATTAATGTCAGTGGAATCGCTCACTGAGGCTAAATTATTCTGCAAGGAACTTTTGCGTAGACTTCAACTTTGACACTGAAATTCGTGTTGTTGAACAGTTGCAGATCTATTAGAGAACTGAGAGAAGCATCCAACCTATTTTATATAACCCTTCCTTAGCCGGAGTTTAAACTGCTCTACAATAGAGATGTGGTATGGTCTGCAGTCAGTTGTGAGACTTTGGCCCTGTTCACACCTAGAATTAACATGCGTCTTGTGTGATCTGATCACAAGTGGACAGTTGTTAGTACGTCAGTTCACACCTGACATTAGAATGCGTCTCACATGACCACTTGTGATCTGATCTCACTTCCCTGCTCTATATGCAAATAAACACATACATTATTTCTGTTTGCAAAGACCAAATGCGTTGTTCCTTTTAGCATTCTCTCTTTTTCAACATGACACTGTTGACGCACAAATCAGTACATTCTTACTCTTATGCAGATGATGTCAGGTGTGTAGGCGGTCCTTCAATGTGGCCCTGGACACCTTTGCATACATACATCTAAAAGAATGTCATATGTGGCCCAGACCACTTCTGAATGTGGTCTGAGCGGATCTCAGTGTGTCCTCAGTGCATCTTGGGTGCATTCACACCTGTACTTAGAGCTGTCCACTTGTGATCGGATCACCCAAGACATTTTAACGCCAGGTGTGAACAAGGTCTTTGATCCCTCCGATCATAATGAGTGCAGGTTGTCACAACCAAGCTCACCAAGCCTCAAGCACCACCTATTTAGCAAGGAGCTGTGCCACTTTTTGGAGTGAGCAGGCACTCAGATGACATTATCAGGCTGTGGGAAAAGTGCCCAAAATAGAGACGCCGCTGTACAAACGGTGAGGCTGACATCTGGTACTGAATCCTGAGTATAGGACACACATTTTAGCGCTGTAGATGAGCGCTGACATTCTGCTGGACTTTGTCGTCTTGTGTTAGGGGGGGATCTGTCTCTCTGGTCTCTGCACTCTGTGTCAGGTTGTCTTCTGCAGAGCTAGGGTCCTGATCAGAGGAAGTGGGACCACAGGAGAGGCCAGATAAACTGGAGCACCACTGATTGTTGGAGGAGGAGCGGCAGCAGAAGAACGGGGGCTGGCTAAAAATAATATATCTCCAAGGAGAACAAAAATACACACATACAGACACACACACACACACACACGCAGAGGAAGGCAGAGGTGTACACAGCATACAGGTTACAGGATATACTGTACAGGAGATGTACTGAACAACCAAGCGCACAATATTTGGGGTGATTAGACACAGTTTGAGATGAAATAAATCAAGAAAGAACTGCAAAAAAAACTCTTTAAATGTATTCTAGACACATCTGCTGCACTCATTGACTTTTTCTACTTTTATGAAATGCCTGCTGGAATAAAAGCACAAGTCATAATTGAAATGACTGGCTAGCCTCAAATATTTATCTGCTAAAAAGCAACATTTCCAACCACATGATCTGTATTTTTCAAGCAAATGAACACCAGACACTTGCTTTCTCAAATCAGAAATCTGGAGGTTTCGTACCCTAAAATAATCCAGACCTACACATAGCCCTTCATGTGCTTCCTGTGGCTGACAGAAAGAAATATCAGGGGACCTGTTAGCTTCACACACACACACACACACACACATGCACACACTTGCAATTCCACCAAAAAAGTGCCCAAAAACTATTTTCAAGCCTGCCTGGTGCTCGAGTTAGTGGCAAGGAATTCAGGTCAGATAATATTTCTTTTAACTTTCCAAGGTTTCAGACTTCTGGGAACCCATCTGTGCAGCGCTATTTTTAATAAAGGCAGTCAAAATGGTGTAAATATTGAAGTACATGTGAATACCTGCATGAATTTGGCATTGAAGAAAAGGGGGCTTACCTTCACGCTCTTGAGCCCACACTCTCCCCAGTTCAGCCTGGGAGAGACAGATGAGGAGAACAGCATAAAGCCCCATGTCCAGCTGACTCTTCTCCCTCCGTCCCCAACTCTTTATCACTCCTCTTCTTCTTCTTCTTCTTCTTCTTCTTCTCCCCTGCTTCCCTTCTTGCTTCGCTGGAAGAACGGGGCGCCTCGCACTCCTCCACTCCCCCGCCTTTCGTTCCTCTCTCTTCGCCTTATGCTCTCCCACACACCTCACCTTTCTCCTCACCTCAGCCAAGGTTTACTGTTTTTCTCTCCTCCTCTGTCTCTCTCTTCTCCAATTTATGTCCTTGTTTAGCCCTCAGAATGACTTCTAGGAGGACAGATACATGGCAGCAGAGGAGTTGACAAACAGCTCAAGTGTTGCTTAGTGAGGAGTTGTCTTCTCTTTCCTCTCACTTTTCTCTAGTATTTTCTGTTCCTTATTTTCTGTTCCTATTTTCTGTTCCTTGATCTTCACTCCTTCCTCCTCACTCCCCCCTCTGTCTGTCTCTCTTCGTCTCTCTCGTTGTGTTTGTCTCTGTTTCTCTGTCAAACAGAACTCTGGGGTTTTTAAAGACTTCCCTTCAGAGGAAATTTTTATGTATTTCTACATTTTTTTTTCTTACTCACCAAACAAAAAAAAAAAAAAGAAAGAAAGAAAAGGGGTTGGAGTTGGGAGGAGCATGTCTCCCTCATGTGGAAGCATGTTGAACCAAAACAAATGTGATAGTTTAATGGTTGTTATTTTGACAAAAGCCTCCTGTGTGGTGTGTTTGAAAAAATATTACATGGATTGATGCGGTTTGTATGTTTTATTTTTTTCTATTTTACAACTGAATACGGGTTTATTATGAACATTTTTCCCTTTTTTTTGTCATTCCATGGCTGAAAATGAAACGATGCACTGAAAATCCAGCTGTCATTCATACACAGAGAGGACACAGGATTGTTTTAGAGGCTGTTGGTGTTGTCAGGGTTTATTTCGATTCACAACTGCACTCAGGAGTCGCTCCTGCTCATATGAATTGAATTAACTGAAGTGTACCAGACCTGTTTTCCCATCTGTAATTCTCATAACTCTATCTACCATCGGATAGAGTTTTTATCATGTTGTTGTTGCATAAATGATCCCCTAACCAGCATTTTTGTTTTATTTTTTTTATTTTACAGTCTCAGCAATGTCCTTAAACAGCCAAGTGTTTAGCAAATGTTACCTAAACAGGAGTAAATAGTGCATTTGTTGGGGACTATTTTCAGCCGCAGATTAATACAGTGAGTATTTATGAGACTGTCACTTCCAAGAAGAACGACACAACAGGTCGTAACGTCAGTCGCCCAAAAATGACATATAGTTAAGTTTGAGTGACAGATGCCATCTAGCAGCTGTAGTTATTATGACCTGGGGCAGTGGTGCAGTTGAGACGACATCTATATACGTTGACAGATTTCCTCATTCAGAGGTGGTGGGTTGGGTGGATGTCTGAACTCAACTTTGGACTTTGCCACATGAGGCCGCTGTTTGTTTCCCGCAGCCATTTGCAAGTGACAATCTTCTAAAAACTGTAACTACGATTGTCCCCTAACGATAATCCTGTGATTATTATTGTTAACTATAAGGAACTTTAACTCACACCAAATGCTTCTCTAATCTTAACAAAGTGATCATTTTAACCCAAATCTTTCCCTAAACCTAACCAAATGGCTTTTGTGCCTAAACCTAACCAGACCTTATTGTCACATCATTATTTTTTAACAGTGATTTTTTAAATGGTTTTTGAACGCACAGACAAATGATTTTGGTGTGTCGTTCTTGGGTGCATAGTCAACAGCGTATTTGGTCGTTTAATTTGGAGGACTTGTTAGTATTTACAGCAGCAGGATGGTTTATGTGGGATTGACTCAAAATAAACTACTGTGCTTATGTTCATGGTAAAGAAGCAACATGTCACCCACTGCAGGGGTGTGATTAATTGATGTGTTTTTAATCTTTTTTGGACAATGGAGCTGTATAGCTCAGAGGAATAATCTATTTCAGGCTTTGGATACATAGACGATATTTGTTTGTGGGATAAACTCAGCGTTGGTTTTGATTTTTCTTTTCATCGGATTTGTTGACAATAAGGAAAACACAGAATATAACCACCAGAACCACCAGATCTCCCGGTGGGATGGGATGATGAAATATCTGTATCAAATTTTGACACATACAGTTGTTCACAACACTTGACAATGAAATATGTTTTGAGCTCCCCTGATGTTTCTCTAATGTTTCTGTCCATTCCTTGATATTCACTCTAGCAGTCAATCTTATGTTCATGTGGACAGGTAGGAGACAAGGCATCGTGCTGTGCTTTGTAGAAAAGGAACAGGCTTTGTCAAATTCTTACACAGCTGCTGTGGATGATAAAATGTGCCTCCACAGAGGTCAGAAAATCTCTGCACAAGACTTCATTCTGTACCAGAATACACTCAAAATAATGTGGTGCATAAAAATACATGTACAGACATAAAACAGGCCAAAACTATACCAAACAGTTTAGGAGCCTATAGCTAGTACTATTCCATTTGGGGAGTTATTTCTTTCTTTAAATTTCTAAATTCCTGTCTGTGATTTTTTTGAGCTTCATCTGTGTGTGGGGGTGTTTTTTTCCCTCATGTGTCTGGGTTTACTTACTCCTTACTTGTTCATGAGATGCCACTATTAGGCCAAAACTCTGAATGAGTTTTGGCATTCCAGTAACAACACAGATGTGCTAGTCGAACTTTGACATCAGTGGGAGTTTTTGATTGAAAATGTGTTCAGAGACAGACTAAACATGTAGATCCAATGTTCTAGTCTGAACTTGCTCTCATGCGGGTATCATGTATAAAAAGTACATTCGCTAATTTTGTTACGACATCCGATATCGTTGCCAAACCTCAGAATTTCCTGCTGACTCAGTGTTGATGTTTTGAAACTCAGCTGCGAACTGTTTTAAGTTTCAAAAAGTTAGGGGAAATCCTTGAAACTTCAGCCGTTGTTGATTTGGAGACACCTGTGTCTCGTAAATATAAAGTTCCCAGTGTTCTGTTCCAAATTAATTGACATGTATTGACCACTGGAGGCAGCAAACACTTCTTGAGCAGCTACTCTGTTAGAAATGCAACAGAAAGTCAATAATGTTGTGTCGCTGTTTGCAAATCCTTCTGATATAAAGCACCAGAAATGACCATATTTCATTTTGTAGATGCTTCAGAGCTCACCTTGTGACAAATGCATTAAATTTAAACTAAATTTCTCAATTGTTCCACAATAAAAAACATCTTGTGGTTCACTAGTTGAACACTTTTATTATGAAGCCGCAGCAATAGGAAGTGTTCAATGTTCTTTTCCAAAAGCCCAATTTTCCCTGTTCGTACTGAAACACAAGGTTGTGGTTTTTAGATTCATCCACTCTGGAGATGGTTTTCAAAAAGCTCTGTTTTTAGATGTGAAAAAAAATGGCTTAGTGTGGATGTACTCTAAAGATGTGTCCAAAATCACTTCCTCATAGTTCTTGCTAACATTACTCTCCACCATTTTATTTGAATGTCTGAATTCTGAGCGGGAATTGTATGCTCAGTATCTCTCTACTACCTGTAGGCTCTTTTTTACAGAGATCCCGCATTATAGCTGTAAAGAAGATCCATCATTAAGTCGCTTTGCTTGTTTACGCTGAATCAAACAAAGCTGGCATAATGCCGTCCCTGTGTGTGCTTTAACATAGCATGCTAGCGTTCAAGATTCACAACAGTGTCACCTCCCTGTCCGCCACGCTGGCTGTCCCTTTTACACACACAGTCCATCCGGCTCTGTGACTACCTCTGGATCCGGCTTCTTGACAGAGCAACTCTACCCCCCCCTACTGTGTCCGTACCTTTTTATACAGAACAGTGAGGCAGAATAAAGGCGCAGCGTTCCCGCTGTAAACAGGCTGTATAAAAGGAGCTTTTTAACTGCCCATTCAGTGAGCTTTTATAGGTTCTCCCAACGGTTTTGATTTTTTTTGTCATCATATTGGTTCCAAAATAGGCCTGTATGTTGGTGTTAACATGCTTCCATCTATCTGATTATTTTTTGACATCCTTACTTTTCACACAAAAGTCAAATTTCACACCAAGCTGTTTTTTGTTTGTTTGTTTGTTTTTAAACTCTTTGAATGAAAAACTCTTAGATCCACTTAAAATTACAATCCCAGATTCAATTTAAATCATGGGAGGACCAGCAAGTTTGCCAAAAAAGCCAGAAGAGGGCATGTAATCCATTGGCATGGATTATGAATCGAAGGGCACAGTTTACATTGATTGATTGAATTGTTTAAGTGTCCTGCACCTTTCTGGTGCTCAGCCCATATGGGCTTACAAGACATGAGACAGTAATAACCAGGATGGCCGCTTGGCAGATCATAATATACAATTCCACAAATTCAGAAACGAGAGCATTTCGGAACATTTAGTTTACATGGGAGGAAAGTCCCATTATGATGGATACAGTGTTCTCTGTCAGCTGCCAAGCATCTCCTATAAATCTCGCTAGAACAAAAATCTTCATATTAAAAAGCCAACTCAACACATCAGACAACCAAAACAAACCAGGGTTTTTCATTTGGATCTTTTCAAACAAACAATTCCTCAAGTCATTGTACAAAGGGCAATTAAATACAAAACGAAATTCATCCTCGACAGCACCAAGATCACAAAAAACACATAAATGTTTTTGGGAATATATTTATATCTGCCTACTTCAATCACCAGTGGTAAAGTACTAGTTCTTAACTGAGCACACAAGGACCTTTGCCTTCTCTGTAAATGTAGCTTTATATATGGTTCTGTACAATAATCGTCTTTGTTTTGAATGTAGTTTCTAAGCTTTGGCTTCTTACAAATATCTTCCTTCCCTACCCTTATAGATCTTTAATATTTTTTGTTTGACTGTATTTATATTACACTGCAAGTTATTCCTGAAAGTAAAAGTCAAATCAGAAAGAGAAAATATTGCAGCAACCTCTCCCGACCAAGGATAATTGTGTGTTCGATTATAAATCCGTTTCACGGATTTACACATTAAGTTTTTTTTTCCTACCATGTGACCCCAGGGGAGCTCTTACTTAAGACATTTGATGTTGTTTTTCCTTTAATTTGTCACCCATTTGTGGATAGAAAAAGTTTTAGCAAAACAATTGAAACCAAACAAAGCTTGTAACCCAAGTGATGCATTGATCCAATTATAGCAACGTCATTGGGATTTAATTTTCACAGGAAAAATGTGGTCAAACGTCACAGCAGAGAGGGAGAGTACTAATTTTCTCGGGGTTGGAGTGCCAAAAAGCTACATAACACACACACAACTAAAAGCACAAGGGGGATTCACAGTTGCACTGAACCATGATGAGGAGTCAAGAAAGACAGATGGGCAGAAGAAGTGGAAAAGGAACCTCTCAAATCCATCGCCCCACAAAGTATGTTTTCTCCTGTGATCCTGAATATTTGACAGGCCGGTTTCCTTGAATACCATTTGCTGTGATTTTAAAATCATAACAGTGGGGAATGGCTTGATTTGCAACTATTGGCCTGCAGTGACCCTTGCTCCAGATTCTCGTCTTCCTTTTTTTTTTTTTTTTTTTTTACCTGGCACAAAGAAGACACAGGGCTGTTTCCCATTATAGTGGGAGTCACACTCCTCTGTCTTGTTCCAATTGGAAACAGGTTATAGAGAACATTATTTAAACCTGACCAGAAATGCAGTTCAAACCTCTGAGGCTAAAATAAAAGACAGCTTTGGTTATACTGTATTTAATGATGAGGTAGTGCATTTATCTATTGATCTATTTGTCTATGGACCCAAAACAATGAACACGTTTTATTGTGATTAATGTTAACACTACAAGTTCTTGTCAAAAAATGTGTTTTTAAAGGATTACTGCCATCATGTCTAAATAATCGTAAAGGACAGATGTGGAGTCAGCAAGCCAGGCTTATTGCCATTACTGGAAACTGACAAGCCATTACATGTAGTGGTTTCCTTGTGTTTGAGCTGGGCACATGGCATACTTGTCCACTCCAAAATGAATCAAATTCAAGATCTTTGTTGTAAGTCATCCTTTTTACTTGTTTTCACTGTTTTCTGCATTAAAATATAGCAAAAAACAGTCAAGGTTTCTACCTTTAGATCTCTAAAACAGCAGTGACCCATTTACAAATAACCTGACAATGAACATTAAGTGTCATTAACTTTATTGTTGGAGAGACAGATGTTAACACAGATAAAGATACCTCACTTTTGAGACAATCCACAGTTAGTGGTTAGAGTAGACATTACTGCATCATTCCAGACTGATTGGTTAAGGGAACTCAACTATCGACTGTGATGACAAAGTAACCAAAAGAAGTACTTCAATTTTTGTAATAAGTCTGAGAAAGGCTGATAAATATTGCACATAATTTTGTGATACTGTAGGGATTGATCGGGCTGCATCAAGAATTTATAGTCAAGAAGTGGCCCAGTGTATTCTGGTTCACACGGATACAATATCAATATTGGACGATTCTCCAGAATCGCATAATGTTAAGTGCCAAGGTTTTTCAAATTCTTTCTGTCTACAATAAGAAGAAAGTTAAGATTGGGGGAAGATTGTGGTCATGGCAAATGAACAAGAGCTCATTAGCCATTAATCCTCTCATTTATTCAAAGGTCTACTCCACAAAAGAGAAATGGTTTGCAGACAGGAGAGAAGTGTTGATGGTACAAATACAGATGTTGAATGTGAATGTATTTTCCCATTAGCATCTGAGCTAACAGACTTCCTAACTTGCTAGCTCAGAGAGCTTTTTCCCTTTTCTGTAATCTTTACTGAAGGAAATAATGTATAATCATAATTCTATTATTATTATTATAGTTGTTAATGTTATTATTATTGCTGTGCATCTTTCTCTCTCTCTCTCTCTCTCTCTCTCTCTCTCTCTCTCTCTCTCTCTCTCTCTCAAATTTCTATTCAATTCAGTAAGCTTTATTGGCAAGAATGTCAGATGAACAATATTGCCAAAGCATCAAGGATAATACTATTCATTAAATAAAATATAATCAATGAATAAATACAAAGAACAACAAAATGGCAGAAAACATTAAACATGTGGTTTGTGTGTGTGTTTGTGGTGTTTTCTTTGTTTTTTTGGGGGGCATGTTTGTTTGTGTGTGTTTGTGAAAGATTGTTGGATGATTGAAGATTCGGCCAATCTAACCTTACAATTAGTCCTTAGACCACTGTGTGTGTGTGTGTGTGTGTGTGTGTCTATGCTCTACTGTATAATTACATTCACTTTGAATAATCACATATACAGATGAAAAATATTGCCATAACATAAAGGATAATACAGTTCAATCTCTCTCCTCTCTCCCCCTCCCTCTTTCTTTGTCAACCCTACCAGTGGAGGCAGATGGCCGCCCCCCCTAGAGCCTGGTACTGTTTGAGGTTTCTTCCCGTTAAAGGGAAGTTTTTCCTTGCTGTCGTTGCCAAGTGCTTGCTCATGTGGGAATGTTGGATCTCTGTAGATTAAAGAGTACGCTCTTGACATGCTCTATGTGAAGTGTCATGGTAACTTTTGTTGTGATTTGGCGCTATATCAATAAAAATTTATACTTGACTCAACTTTGACAATCTTGACAGCAAAATACCAGGGAGAGTAAACGGCTCAGCACAGAGAAAATGGATAGAAGCTTGGAAAGCTATTCTGACTGACTAGTGCTAATATGTTTCTTTCTTGATAGCATGTTAGTGGTTAGCACATCGGCTACAATCTCAGCCTCTTCCACTGCCTATTTTGCGAGGATGTATTGATTAAAATTTTGTTGTGCCACTTTCTGGTGTGACAAGGCCATAAGATCTGATATAAAACAACATGTTGAGTTTTATTTTGGCTGCATGATTTTGTAGATTCTAGTGCTCTTTTTTTGAAACTACTATTTTTACTATCCCCCTGTTTAATAATACTACTTCTTATATAATATGCCAGCAGAGCTCTGTAGGTGTCTAAACAATATGTACATTTCTGGCGTTTTTGTTCCATAGTCTGGAACCAGATTGTTTAAGATACAAAAAAGGAGTCACAGAAGATATAGGATGAAAGATGAATGATCGCATTTGTTAAGATATGACACATCAATCAAAGACAGACCAATCAAATTTTCTACCAAAACAATTTTCTACAGCTGCAGAAAACATGAGTGAAACTGCATTTTACACGCAACCTTGACATTTTTAGTGCCATTTATTGATTATAAGCTCTACTTAAAAGTGTTTAAGGGCAATATTTGCTTTCTGTTAGCATTTTCTGGCTTAATTTCACCCTTCACTTCACTTAAAACAGCTCCGCCTGTGGTATGGAATGTCTGACCACTAACACATTAAATGGCACTGGGGTATTTCTAGCACATTGTTTTAAAATGTGACTTCAATTTAGAGAGTAAACGTTAGAACGCTGTGTGCTCAAATGCTGACATTCACATTGCCAGGAGTATTACAGAGCTGCAGCCAGACACCGGCAAAATGACAACACTGAGCGATTCCAATGTGGGCCATTTGTCTAAATTTATTCCCAGTTGCAGCAATGTTAATTAAGACACCTATATATGACCATACATATATTGTATGAAGATTGGTACCATTGTTAAGTATTTGAAAAACATTGTTTTAAATCAAAGGTAGGGATTGTCCGTTGGTTGGTCCACCACTTTGGTCCAGATCGAAATATCTCAACTGCTTTGATGGATCACCATGAAATTTGGTACAGATGGTGATCCCCAGACCTTTCCCCATCCTCCGGGCAAAAATTTCTGTTTATCCAATACTTTGGACTAAGTATACTAAATACTTGCAAAACGAATTACATCCAATTGGCTTCAGTTGTACTTGATGATCTTGATAAAGATCGCACCTGTTTCGCATCAGCATGTACCCCGCTAGCATGACTGTAGACTCTTAGCCTTGTTTATAATAGATTATGTATAACCTGTCAGATTCTTATTTTGTTTATGATACCAATATAAATAAGTGATTAAAGCTGAGTGTTTCTGTATCCCTCTCATAAATTGTAAAGTTCTCTATTCTACCTCCATCACCACCACTGACAAACCAAACTTTTAGTGCGCATTAACAGAGATCCCTCCTCTTCGGAAAAGCATACTGGCACATAACCTAAGAACAAATAGCCCAATTAACATAACACTAACTGCCTATAATCCCTTCACCCTCCCCTATCTATAATTATTCATTAGCCTAAGAAGCTGGCATCTTCTATATCAGGAAAACAACACCCTAGCAGTGTAATACTGAAACTACATATTGAATCCTGGAGAACCAAACATTTACCCCATTGTTCTTCAACTCCCTGAATACACATTCACTCACTGGGACTCATTTCCAATCGTCCATCCATTCCAGCACTGAACATGTTTTTTTTGGTGATGGGAAGGCAGACTCCTCATGCCTTCAACTATTCATAGCTCCCTGTGGGGGGTCAAGGTCCATTACAATGGACAAACATCACCCTGCCCGTAGTTTTTGTTAGTCCCTAATTGCAAGACCCACGGTTATGTTGATTGTGACAGCAAGCACATTCATTACAACGTCATTAGCAGAGTCATTAACACTGGGAGAGCATGTTAAGGACTGTGTGGAGACAGTTATCTGCCATTGCCGTTGGGTAAATGAAAGGGGGGGATACCTTGCTGTAAGTACAGATGTAGAACAAGAATACGTGTTTGGAGAAACATAAAAAGTAAAGTTAGAGTTGGAGTCTGAGTGTTGCAAAATGCAGTGCTGGGAATCCAAAACCACCTCATTAGGGATTGAGGGGAATTTTTAAATGATGTATAATCATCACAAGTTTTCCCCAAATGTCCGACTAAGGTTCCAGTATAAAAGTTTCAAAATATTGGCTGCAGTAAGGTCCAAAAGTCTGAGACCATTTTCCCATTCAAGTGAATAGGATGCTGATGCTGAATCTGCAGGAATTTTGAATCTTACTTAGAAATCTTTGTGACTCAAACAAGGTAACTGGGATGGAGAAAAACGTATTCCATTGTTTCATTTATACACATAAATCAATACACATAAATCAGAACAGTTAAACTTCTCATATGGCTGCATAATCATGATACAATACTTATTTACATATTGCTAATTGATCCAGTTGCTGCTATTGTGCCTTCTAATTGACAGCCAATTACGTCATTAGTCTGTGTTAGCCTGTTTTGATAAGGACTTAAGTACCTGGAGCTAAGATAGCTGCAATATCTACACAACGGATCTGTGCTGTCTGCCACTTAGAATATGTAAATTACTAACAATTATCCAGGCATCTCAGTCTGAGTGAAAATACTGAATGCTAACGAAACAGTGAATGCTAATGTCGGGGAAAGCTGCTCAGACAGTTTGAGTTTGAATTAACACAGAAGTTATGGTTAAACAAAGTAAAGTTCAGCCTTTGTTGGAGAGATCATCTCTCACTCTTCTCACAGTAAATGGACATCTCCAGTGTGATCATAACTTAAAGTAGCATGGAGGGTTCAGATCCTACCTGAATTAGATGTAGTGCAGGTCTTACAAGGACATGTATCGACCCACACTCGCTCTTTAAACTTCTCACATCCAAGAATTTCAAGTCAGTACTTCTTGAGCCAAGCTGTTCTGATGAGAAGGAACTTGATGAATGAGCACAGAGAAAGATTCTTAAATTGATAGGATGTGCTTGACAACACTTACATGGTCAATGAAAACAAACAAAAGTTTACAGCTGTTTTCCGCTTTTGCCCTATCATGTAGATTTATGTGAGGTAATCTCCATCTGTAGTTTGTGTTTTGCCATGGATATTTGCTTTGTCCAACATGCTGTGTATGAAATTGTATCTGCGTGAATCACTAAGCTTGGGCAAAAGCTGAAACTTCAACACCTCCTGTGAGTCCTGTTGTTTTGCCAGAAAGAGGATTTTCAGGTTGGACGGCAGAGTATTGCTGCCACGATGAGAGAAAATGTGCTCTGTTGTTGTTTCTTGTTATAACAAAAATGTTTTTCTTGTTTTAACACAATCCTTCTCACGTTATAACAATATAGTTTCATGTTATAATTACATACTTTTCTCGTTATCAGTACATATAAAATTGTTCAGTTTTAACAGGAAACTTTTCATGTAATAATAACATACCACTTTATCTTGTTATATTGCAAAACTATCTTGTTATGGTAAGATTTAACAAAAAACAGAGCAATTGTTTTGTGTCATAGTGGCAGCAATACACTGCCGAAGGTTAGCCCATTTGGTGCTAAATAGCCAAAACAGTCCTTTGACCACTGCCTGTACCAGGGCCTGTACTTATTGTCTCGGATAAAGAAAACAGTCCTAAAAAATTCTCATAGTGATAAATATTCAGCCCTACTTTAAGATCTAGGAGTAAAATCATTTTATCAACTGTCTTAACTTGGGAAATGATTCCTACAGTATATCAGCTGATATTTAGCGTAACAGTCAAAAAACTGCTTTTTCTTCTTCTTTTGTTTATTTTAAAGCCACACTGACAGCATATTATCAAACCCTTGACTTCAAGGAATCAATCCTCAAGATACAGAATCAGAAATTTTTCAGGATATCAAAGTTATTACCCTCTTTTTTTATTGTAATGGATTATAGTTGGAGTGATTTGTGGTCTTATTCCTTTTGAGCAAGTAAAAAGATATCAGAAATGCTAGATAAATGTGCAAAAATGTGCAAAAATGAATGTTTGTTTCCCAACAGCAACTTGTCTCCCCTCCACTCACTCCCCTTCTCCCCCTGAGAACTAATCGCTGATGGTAATTACATTTAATGAGATCATGGGGTCGTCTGCGGGGTGCACTTCTGCAAATTGCTCTCAGCGTGGGGTCTGAAGTGGGATAGGGTAAGGGGGGGCGGTCGAGGTCGGGGCCAGGAGTGTTTGGGGGCCAGGTCCCACAGTGGCTTTACCTGTCACTCAGTGAGCAGTGAAACATGACATGTATTTGTCTGCTTTTGTCCTCCTCATTTGTTTGTCTGACTCTCTGAGATAACCACACAGAGGTGGTGCTTGTCTCGGCTCTATTGTGTGAAGCTGTTGTCAGCCCATCACGTCCATCCATCCCCTCCCGGCCCCATCTCCCCTCTTTCCCTTTCTCCCTGCTCCACGACTGGTCATTTTGCCACTATTTTCTGGCTGCGGGGGGCGACCAGGGCAATTTAGTTAATCCATTAACAACTAATTGTCTCCTCCTACCCTGTTGTTTGGACAAACAGCTAGGTGGGGAGGGTGGGGGGGGTCAAGCCCTGATGACCTATAAAAGTCACACTGGAAGAGGTGCCAACCACTGTCACTGCATGGATCCCTGCAGTCCTGACTTTCTACACATTAAGTGGGACTTTTCCATCTCGATAGAACACAAAAACAAAACAGTGTTATTTTGTTGTGGAGTCATCAACAACTGACTCAATTTTCCTTTCTGTGTGAGTCACCCAGCCTACTTGATTTCAGTTTCTCACACTTTTTTATTTTTTATTATTATTTTTTTTTGTTGCGTGGAGATGTTGGGGAATCTGTGGATGATCTGCCTGTGTATCAGCTTCTCCTGGACCGATGCACACATATGGGCCTGGATGCTCAACATGCCTCACAGTCCTCCCAAAGAAGGAGCAAAGGCACTTAGAGAAAGTGTCCCCGTAGCTAAAGCAACCACGGTAAGATACTGGATACTGTACAGGAATATAATGCTGCTCTTGAATAAATTTCAACCTTTATTTAATCCTCAAAAACACACTGAGCAATAGACTTTAATGTGTATTACATGTACATACATACACGAATATTCCTTTGGGCACAGGCAGTTCTATTTTTGTGTAGTAAAATATTTCTTCTTAAAGGATAGGTTCACAAATGTTCAAGTCAGTCCTAAAAGAACAGTCAGGCACCCAAACAAACACTGACACATATTTTTCTTAATGTAATCATTCCTCCTGGTCATAATAGTCATTAGAAGATCCCTTCATAATGCACTTTCAGTGTTAGTGATGGGAGACAAAATCCATCCCTCTGTGCAAAAACTAATTTTAAAGTTTATTTGAAGCTAATATGAAGTTTCAGCTGCCCAAATTAATCAAATCGAGTCAATATCTTTCAAAGTCACTGTCTTTTTTAGTGCCAAATTCCCTCTTTTTGTTACGATCTTTCCACTGCAGCTGAACAGGAAAACACAGTCTGTCACAAAGTGTGCGTCGAGAAAAGTTGCTCCCTAAGTCAGTGTTACTTCTCTCTACTTATATGTAAAGTGTGAGGTGGTTACTTTTGCACAAGCGCAAGACAGTGAAGTCTTTACATAACTATTTTCAGGAAGCTGCTGTTACAACTTAAATTTTGGACATTATTTAAAGGAAGTCTTTCAAGTTTTAATATATTCCACTCTTTTCTTCAGGCTGTGTGTGACCACGACAGGGCATGTGGGCGCGGTTTCTCCTGTGATCGCCACTTTGGTCTTTGTGTGCCCCTACGAGGGGAGGGCCACTACTGTAGGAGGGACGCCCAGTGTGTCCGCGGGCTCAACTGCATGTTTGGGAAATGCCACCGCAGCATCCCCAATGGACAAGAGGGTAAGAGTGCGTCTCTGCAGTGTCAAGGCTGGAGTTAATTTTTAAACTATTTATTTATGACCCAATCAAAACCATTCATGTCAATAAACTGTTCAGAGATTAAAGATGATCTGACGTGTTTATGTCATCCAGGTGCCAGGTGTAAAGTCAACAGGGATTGTGGGGCATCTATGTGCTGCGCCCGACACCACGGTGAGCTGGTGTGCAAGAGACGGCTGATCCGCGGTGAGAGCTGCTATGTGCCAGATGGCGGCCTGGCCTTCAGCATAAACCAGATTTGCCCGTGTGATGAGGGGCTGCTGTGTCGTGAAAACAGGGCACCACACTGGAGAGAGTAAGTACAGCAAATGAACACAGCTGCCCCTGTGGCTGGTAATTGTATGAAATGTGCACATACTGTTTTTTGAAGGCTATCAGCTGAAATGATTCACTCAAAATACATCTAAACAAAACTGGATTATTTTAAGTGCCCAGATTCCCACTAGGGTCTCTATTTGTCAAATGGTTGTGCAAAATTTGATAAATTGCAAATTGGTTAGGGAATTTGACCTCAAATGTTGTTTTAAGACTTTGTTTTAGTTCATATTGTGCTAACAAAGTTTATAGAGGTGAAGTGTGGATAGATGGGAAAGGTCTAATGGTCACAGTTATTGTTAATCTATCGTCTTTTTTATTCCAAGCATTTGTCAAAGAGACTCAAAGTAACTGACAGACAGAAAACCCCAAAGCACAAATTGTTAACGGAGGTGGTGGTGGGGAGTGGGGTCAACAGGGCCACCATCCCTGGTATAACGAAAGATGTAAAACTTGCTGTCATGTCTATTAAGAAATAGTTGCTGATATTATTAAATGCATAACAAGCTTAATGTATATGCAACAGTTATTTAAGCTTTAACACCTTTTTTTTCATCTAACATGGCAAAGGAGAACAACTTGTAACTCACTGAAAACCATCTTATAGGATGTTTTGTTATATATATACTCTATATGCTTAAAACGTCCTGTTTTAAACATTCAATATATTTGCAAGTTTTCATAATAAATCACATGATTTACCAGGCTCAACCTCACTTTATTTGTCTTTCAGGAGGGATTTTATTTACCAACCAGACCGTACAAGTTGGACCTGCCAAGTGCCCAAACCTTGATGCCAGTCTCAATACTAAATCTATTTATTATGTAAATATGTTGTATATGATTGTACATAAAGAAATGTACGTATTTCCCTAGACTCTTACAGCAAGGATTTTTTTTTTATTGTTTCATTTTGTACATTTTGACAAAAGCACTACTGTATGTAGCCATGGTGTCTTATACAGTATCTTCTTCATGCATTTAGTGATCTTTGATTATATCTATAAATGTCTATTCTCCTTCAATTTAATGAATAAAAGAAATCTTTTTCAAAAGCAATGACTATATCTTCCTTTTTTAAAAATTCAACTTACTGTGCTCATACACACACACACAAGCATGATACTGTTGAGGGAAAGGTTTGCTGCTCTCTTGTGGTGAACATACAGGTGTTTTTCATAAGTTTTTCAATGATTATATACAAATTAAACCAAAATATAAAGCAGTGTGTCAAAACTCCTTGTTTCAGTCTACAGTAGGTGAGTAATTCAAAATCAAAGGATGGATTTTGGGTTTAGTATGACTTTAACACTCCTTTGGTAGATTTAATTTATTATTTAGGCTTTAATTATTCAGGAAATTGCATTGAGATCAAGATCTCTTCTGCAAGAGAGTCCTGAGAAGAGGTTACATATATACAGAATCACAGTAAGACAGCTCATTCACATCACAATCACAAAACAATCGTCCTACACACTCACAGAAACACTACTTAAAACAAACATTATGAAGAATATCAGCTGACAAAACTTAAGAGTTCAGAGTTTACATGAGGAACTTTTAAAGCCAACCTCTCCTGTGATCTGGTGTCATGGTTATTATCTCTGAGCTCAACTAAGGATGTTAAATATCTCAGCAATTTATGTCGCAATAAGTTATAAATGAAGACACAAGTATGAGAGTATTGGGGCCACACTTTTAGGGATGAAAAACACATTTCAAGATAAAGTATTTTCACATGTTTTGAGAGAAAAAGGTAATGAGTAAAAAAAAAGGTCTAATATTTTAAGAATGAAGTCATGATTTTACAAGAAAACAGAGAATAAAACGAAAGAGAGTGATATTTCACCCTCAAAAAATCAGTCACACCTTTATTTCCCCAAGAGAAAGTTGCATTGGGCCAAATGCAAAGTTTTGAACATAATCTGCATATTTAACATATAGAAATTTCACATACAATGAAGAATTTAATAGCAGAGGCCCTTGGAAGCAACAGAAAAAATAATAAATCTCACAATCTAACATAGCCACATTGAAACTAAGCCGGCTGCAAACTTACACAGCTGTTTCAGAAGATAGACTTTGTCTATAGTACCGCTTTAAAGCTCAAAGTGGACTTTACCGTCACATGCAAACAGACTCTGTCTCCTTCTGAGCTCACTGAGGACGTTTCTTGGATCATAGGCCCGTGGTTACATAACATGATGGAATTTCGCAGCTCCTGATTGTTAGCATCACCAGATGCTGTAACGCTAGCTGTCCCTTGACCCACTCTTAGATCGGTATCTTCCTCGAACTAACCCTTACGAATTCCCCCGTTGCTCCATTCAGATGCTAATCGTCTGCAGTTTGCCCCTTCAATTGCAGGGTGACTTGAATTGTTCTGTGAAGGACATTAGTTTCTAACCTCTTGGCTATCGTTTTACAGCTCTTATCATTAAGTCTTTGCAAGGAGCTACTTGATTCTCTGTATGGAACGGCATGTGAAACAGAAAGATTTCAAACTTTATTGGTGCATTGGTCGTCATATCTAACTTTGATGATTTTTCCTTTGAGCAACTAAAGTTTTTTTGGATTTCTTGACAAATTTGATGTAGACAAAAAGCAAAATAAGATAATCTGTCAGATGAACTAAATCAAAAATGATGTGTGCTCAGGTAACTAGTGTAAATATGAGGTTATGGAGGCTTTAAGTAGCCTGATATAAACCAATATCCATGGTGTAAAGGGTCAATGAGAACGCACGTTTCACACACACAAGAGGCTAACAAGACTAGCAGACAAAAGCGATATCTAATAGCTCAAGACTGTGTGAAACCTTATATTGCTGAATGCTGCAAAACACAGGCCTATCATCCCCACTTAAGAGCACTAGTTACTAGTGTCGCCAGCTCTTATCTGAGCTAGCATCACATTTTGAGGTATCCATACATGTCTGTTTTCACTATTTAGCTTCTTAAATGGCATTCTGTTTCTTCGCTTTGTCCTCTTTGGCCAAAAGGGGACAAAGTGAAGTAACAGGGCTGCCTGTTTCTCTGTCCGCCTCAGGTTCTGTCCTCAAAATTTGTTTGTGACATGACCAAATATGCAGCTACACTTTTAGATATTCTCGTAGAAATGACACTAAAATGTATGTCCATACCAATTCCTACAGTATTTTATCGCTGGTCAGATGCAAATATAAAAATACATGCAAATATGTGAAATTTTGAAAAATTGGAGATGGATGCTGCAAATTCTATTATCCATGAGTTGTTGGCAAAGTTAATCATAACTTTGATATCTGTGAGCTTTATTTTGACCTTGAAGCTGTGGAAATTTCTGTCTCATCGTCCTCTGCCACAATGATGCTAAATATATTAGAGCTACAACGAGTCGATCAATAGAAAGTTAAATTCTCTTTTTACAGCTTCTTCAATGTGAATGGTTTCTTTAGTTTTTTATGATTGTATGATATATCATATCTTTGGGTTGTGGACTGTTGGATATTTGATGTTGCATCTTGGGCTTTGAGAAACAGTGGTTGACATTTCATTTGATAATGAATATAATCATTAGTTGAAGCCCTAAAATATATATCAAATACATTAATGACCCTCATACCAGTCGTAATTGTTTTGTAAAACTGACAAATTATCCATATACTAGAAAAGGTGATTTAAACCCTCTGAGTGCTAATCCCGAGAGACGCTGGTGATTTGAAAGTCAATGTCTGACCAGCACAGAAAGCTTTTGTGAGCAGCCCCACAATAGAGCTCTCAAACCAGTCCTGCTGGGATGGGGGGGGGGGAGTGGGAGATGGGGAGAAAGGATAAAAGTTGATTACCTTCACCTGTGACAGTATAAAATGCTGCATCAAGTTGTCAGGACGTTAGTTGTAGAGTCACTGGTGCTGGTAACCTGTTGAAGAGCCATGAGGAGCCTCCGGCATCAAACTAGACCAAGGTGTTTTCCCACACAGGTGAGTCAGACTTACAACTTTATGTATTATCTTTAAATAATCTGTTAGTGATCAGATAATGATTTGAAATCTCTCTGCAGCATCACATAATGGCTTCCACCGCTGCACTATTAATGCTGTTGCCTGTTGCTTGGACCTGCTCTCCCCAAAAAGCAGGTAACAACACTATGGTACAAAGATTAGTGGGCTAATTACTTCATGTGCTTGTAACACATTAGCATCACAAAACACTGGCCGTCCTGCAGATCCCAGGGATTTCAAGCAATCATTTGTCTGGTTCATTGGGAGTTTGACTTTTGTACAACGTTATCTCAAACATGCTTAAGTCAATTTTTATTTATTTCAACCAAAATCAAAGAAACTTGTCTCAGAAGGGCTTTACAGTCTGTACAAGAGCAAAAATGTAACAAAAGACACTTTAACAGGAAGAAAAGGGAGAAAAAGAGGAGGGATATCTTTTCCAGGCACACAAACATGCAACAGATGTCATATATACAGTAGACAGTTTTTATTGCTATGATTTCTATGTTTATGTCTTATTTCAGACTATGTTATGGTGTCATGCTTCCCCAACGCCATCATTGCTAACGTCCCAGAATGTCCATACGGCTGGGAGAT
Source organism: Thunnus thynnus (assembly GCF_963924715.1). Taxonomy (NCBI): domain Eukaryota; kingdom Metazoa; phylum Chordata; class Actinopteri; order Scombriformes; family Scombridae; genus Thunnus; species Thunnus thynnus. The sequence continues at coordinate 6,939,041 of NC_089536.1, read as the reverse complement.
TGACCAGCTGTCCCTGGGTGGGGTCTGTTACACTGGAATACACAGCCCAGGCTACTACCGCTTCATCATCCCAGATCTGACACCCAAAAACCACTCGTACTGCGGCACACAGTCTGAGGTGAGACACGGAACGGCTATTAAAAGGTCAAAAAACATATTTTGTATGGAGACACGCAGGTGTTTTTCATTTAACTCGTTCAAGTTCTGAGATATCTGTCTCCACACCAACATAATAGAGGTCAAAGTCACAGCGCTGAAACATCCCATGTAAAAAAACCCTCAGCAGCATCAAAGTTCTCAGAGAGACTATTTCTGCATTAGAAAGTCTTTTCATCGTCTCCTTCTAGTTCGTCAGTCATCGTTGTCAGTTTTTTCTTTTTGACAAACTTTAACAATGTGTTTTGGTGTATTCGTTTCTATTCTCATTACTATTGTTTGAACTATATTCATCCATTTCATACCCCTCTGTGAGGCTCACAGGCTACAGAAATACAGAAATGAAAGGCACTTTTGTTCCCTGAGTTTGTCCTTAAAACAACACCCATTCCCAGGTTTGGTGCTGTTTTAGTGCCGAGTTTTGCCCGGAAAGAACTAGTTGCTAGCATATGACAAGGCAAAAGTGTTTGTAGCTGTTCCAGATTGCCACACTCGAAAGCCACATTTAAAAGCCGGCTTTCATTAGAGAGGGCCAAGATCCAAAATGGGGATAACGGCTCAGGTTTTCAGAGTGTCTTTCCAGGAAGACATTCATCACAGTGTTGTGATTGTTTGTTCAAAAGTGACAGAAATAGTTGCGCAAATAATGAAAAAAAAGATTGAGGGAGAAATTCAAACCCTGCAAGGCTTCTCTGATTATCAGTTTCGGAAAGTTACAGAATTATATTTCCAACGTCAGAATGGTGTGGGGGAGGAGAAGGTTTCTGAAGCTGTTCGACCGTTCAACAAGCACTTCTGCTGAACCATACTGGCCCCTTTAGACTTGTACTTGTTTTGCCTTAGAGGAGGCACTGCCCTAAAGGTTTAAAGTCAGGGAACAAAAGTCTCTTGTGCACAGCAAAATACCACAGATTACAAGAAAACTGCAACAATTAGCCGATTAATCGATAAGTCAATCGGTAGAAAATTAATCTGCAAATATGTTGATTATTGATTAATCATTTAATCAGTTATTTTTAAAGACAAAATGTAAAATTTCTCTGTTTTCAGCTTCTTAAATGTAAATGTTCTCTGGTTTCTTTAGTCCTCTATAACAGTAAACTGTATATCTTTGGGTTTTGGACTGTTGGTTGGGACAAACCAGGACATTTTAGGTTGCATCTTTGGCTCCGGGGATGTCGACATTTTTACCATTTTCTTAAACTTTATTGATCAAGCAACAAATCGATTAATCAGGAAAATGATTAATCAATAATGAGAATAATCGTTAGTTGCAGCCCCAGCTGCAGCCTTGCTCTGGAAGATGTGCACTGATATGCATCTCAGGCTATTTTTAGGTAGATATACAGTAAATCGCCCTGCTGAGACATGGCTATAAGCCTGCTTATATGCACCATGACACCTCTGATCCATAGTAACAGGACATTGTTTGTGGAAAGACATGCTGCTGTTAAATTTAAAAAATATTTTTTTCAATGCTTGAAAAGCACCGGACTCTCAAAACTTGGGCAATTACATCTAAAACTGTTTGAATGGCTACATATCACTGGGTGAACTGGCCCTTTAAATGCACTGCTATTTCTGTGTTGTAAATTTTATAATTACAGCAGGCATTGTAGTCCTCTTCCTTCTGATGTTGTCCTCTTGTTCTCCACAGTACATGCCCGGCAAAGACCCCAAGTACATCTTCTATAACGCCATTGTGTCCAACGATACTTCGCTCACAGTTAGAAACCAGCCGGTCAACTACACCTTCAGCTGTATGTACCGAGCAGCCTACCTGGTTAATAACGCTGTTTTCAGCCAAAGGTAAGCATCGATCCAGGAAACGAGGCGCTCACAGTTTCTGTGTGAAAGATATGTGCATACTAACCCAATGACTTGCAGCGTTTTTACTAAACCCTCTGCTTTTTCCAGAGTGGCTACAGTTTATGTCAACAACGGGAGTTTAGGCACTTTTAGATCACAGTTGTCTATGAACGTGTTCACGGTGAGTAGCTGCTCATAGATTAACTTTCTCCAGTGGAAGCCTTTTGCAACATGTTAAACGCAATAATGCTATTGTTAGACGTATCTTTTAGTGAATGCTGTGCCAAATAGCTGTCAGGAAAAATAAAGGTATCATTAACAGGTTATTTGAGTTTTACTGGCCATGAGATGCACATGAAAGACTGATGAGAAATTCAAATAAAATGTGTATATTTTCTAGAATTCAAAGTTCCTGTATGCCAAAGATGCTCCCTATGTGATCGACACCTCTGAGATCGGCTCTGAAGTCTTCATCGGCATTGAGGCAAAAGGACTAAGTAACAGGTGCGTTAACAAATTCAGAAGTTTAAAGTGTTTATATTCATACAGTGCTGTATATTCCTGTTAGATTCTACAGAGCAGATGCCACTAGATTGCTAACCCATCTTTTTATTATCATTTACTTTACCTTTCAGATTCAAAGTTGTCATAAACAACTGCTGGGCCACTCCCTCGCCTTACTCCACTGACAGGAAGAGGTGGAGTCTCATCATTAACAGGTACAATGTAAAACATTTTCAACTTAAAAACATAAGTTCCCCTGCTACAATAAAAATGTTAACTGAACTAAATTTGTAATTTAGAAACCAGCCGGTTATAGTTATAGGTTGTTGTAAGATTTGCCTTCAATTTACATTTTCACGGTTCCTATACAGCTGTGGTTGTTACGTGTACGAGTGGAAACAACCATGACGTAACATATATTAAAAGGGTCTCCAGTGCATGCTGGGAAGTCTGCAGATATGCAAATCAAATTATCATTACAAGTCACAAGACTGCAGGTCAACTTATTTGTATAAGCACTGACATTGTCTGAAACTGACGATGAGAAAATGTATGTTGACTTAACTTGAAATGAATAAACCTTTAACAACATTCAGTTAATGATAAAAGATCAGTTGATTCTACTCAATTCCTCTCTGATGTTTTACAGTGTAGTTGAATGTGAAATAATAGTTCTCTAACTCCACTTAATTATGGGATGAATTCTCCAAAAATTCAACAGTACTGTTAGGTAAAAAAAACAAACAAAAAAAACATCTGTCTTTCAACAGCTGCTCATCTGACAACACTGTAACTATCTTTGAGAACGCCAAAGACAGCCGCTCCATGTTCAAGTTCAACTCTTTCCGCTTCCAACGGCTGGAGAAAGTGTCCACTGTCTGGCTTCACTGTGAGGTCCAGGTTTGTGATGGAGAGAGGCTCATCTGTCAGCCTGTGAGTACAACATGTTTATATAATCTCTAACATTTAAGCGTTGCAGAAATTTCTCATTCCATATACCTATTGCTTGTAGTTTTCTCCTTTTGGAACTGTGACATTAGAGATATCACTCAAGTTCCTCCATCCCTCGCAATGAATACTGTTTATTTTATTTTTTATTTTATAATCGATAGTGACATTTCTCTACCAAGATGTTTATTTCAGCTTGCAACTGGCTGCTTTACTTCCTGATGGAGGGGAAGATATTTGAGCCAGAGTGATTATAAAGGCTTGGAAGGACTCAAAACTTTGAAAAAAAAATGCAAATGGACTAAAAAGGAAATTAAAAGTTCATCCCTCTAATCTGTTTAGTTACACTTAGTTCAGTCTTACAAAATGTGTTTGTTTATATCCTGATCCGGTCTCCTTTATTTTTTGCTTTGCCTTTATTTCTTCCCTAAAGGGCCCCTGCACAGCCAGAAGTTTGACATCTGAGGCAGAACCAAGTGGCGGGATCCTTACTGCTGAGTTTCAAGTTAAAGGTACAGTACGCCATGTTATATTATGATATTTTGATCTTCTCTCATTATAGAAATAAACAAATAACTTAGATAAGAAACTGTAGCATTGTTAGCTTCTCTCATTCAAATTAAGACACTCAAGCTGACAGTTTGCAGTTTGTGTTGTGTAGTGTGATGTGTTGTCTCCATCTCTCCACAGCTGCTGGGTCTTCTAATAATGGACACACAACAGGTAAACAAGTGTGTGTAATGATAACTGTGATTTAGCCAGAATTTTAGAAATACTGAGGTCATGAATCCAAGCCTTAATTTACAAAAAATGAGACTATAAAATACCAAACCTCCTTTTTTTTAATACCTCCAGTTGCTAAAACCCCAAATTCCCAGAGAAATATGAAAAATGTCCTCAAAAGTAGCTTTGATTCAGATAATATTGTTGAGAATTGTTTCTCTTTCATTGGTTCATCAACTGTATTTTCTTTGCCTTTTCCGCCACAGGAGCATCACTTATCATCCTGCTTGTGATCCTGATAAACACATGTTGTGATTTAGTAAATGTATCAAAAATGTAGATGTAAAAAGCATACATTTCCAATCATACATTATCCATTCATTCATTCATTCATCAACACACACACACACACAGAGGGGAGTGTCACCCAGGACTCAGGGAGCGTATGAATACATTCCCCCCCTTCATCCTTTACTTGTCATGATCTAATTTTCTCACAAGTATTATTTGTAATTAGTACATTTATTGAGGCTTTGGGGATCCATTTGTGTATGGATAATCTTATTAATGTTATATACATTATTTCACTTCTCCAATAAAGATCAAACAAAAATGGATTCTTGTCCCTTTTGTTTTAAATTTTTTGCACACATTTTTTAAAATGTTCCAGGAACCTTCACAAAGTTGGTAAATAAATAAAGCATTTTGTTAAATCCAGAAATTAAAACCAGACACTCAACATCACAGCAACAAAACAAACACGAATACAAATTAACTGGATAAAGATACTTTCATATTTCTTCTATTATGATATTCTTAAGAAAGAATAAACTCACAACATAGAACAATTGAGAATCAATAACAGTTGTGTTAATAGATAAACTACTACTGCTAAATCTCATTGGAAAATGGAAAACTAATGGGACACATGATGTTTCCTACGTCACTGTAAAGTCCATTCTCAGTGTATGTGCACTGGAGGCTTCAAGTTTCCACATCACACTTGTATACATTGTATACCGGACCTTGATTGGCTCCAAAGTAGTTGTGATGTCACAAATTATCCTCGTAGGTACATGTCTTAAACTCAAATCTAAGGTGAGCGCAGAGAAACCTTCCATTTTGAGGAAATTAATGTGAAAACAGCCTTTCAGTGTTAAATTCTGCACATACATAATTCTGCACAGTGAATCTCAAACATCCAACTGAAGTAACAAGCACAAAAACACATTTTTGACTTGAGGGGGACTTAGAGTTCTTACCAGACCTTCACATTATTATCAAAGACAACAACTGTTGATCCTCTCAAGACATCATGGTTTCCAAACTCTGCACAGCTGGATAATTTATATTATATATATTTACATCACAAAAGCCAACATTAGAGCTGCAAGAAGTCATTCAAATTGTTATTTAATTACCAAACATACTGTAAAGGTTTCTGTCCATGAGACAACTAGGTAACGCTTGAGATTACAGCCTGCAATTTACAGCCTTATTATTCCACATTTACAGTGCAAGATGCAAAAATATATATAGAATATATATCCCTTAATGTATAGTTAAAAAGTACCTGCATTATAAATTATTTTTACATTTCCAGATTGTTACTCCCTTGTTCCCTAACTTCACATCTAGTTCCCTTGTACTTATACTGTGGGTATGTATCAGTATGTACTGTATTAATACACAAAGAATGGTAAATTGGAAATAGATAGGGTGTACATTGCAGGCCATAATCTAAAGTGTTACCAAAAATAATTATTTAGTCAACAACAGTTCAAACCTTCATTTATCAATATATCTGAAATTAGCTTTCAATCAAACTATTAGGTTAAAATTTAAGATTAAGAGTCTTGAAAGTGCTTCCAGGCTCTAGTCTCTTCTCATGAAGTCAGTGTCTTCCATTTTCTCTCTAATTTCTGTCCTTATTTTGTCTCCAGTCTTCCTGTTCACGTCCACCGCAAACAAACTAATTTTGCATGGCATTTTGTGAGACCTATGTGAACATCCCTTCCAGATATTCCTGTCAATATATCCAAAATATGGTCAGAATATCCATTTTTCTTTAAATGTGCACTGTAGTCATCATGCCATCTGTCATGTGCGCTTTGTTCAGGGTTTTCTGGGCCTTTTTATCCGCAGCTCTGGCCTTTCCTGTTTTCTTGAGCAGAGTAGTCACAAATTTATTAACCGAAATACAACACTGATTTTACATTCAACACTGTTTGGATAAAGAGTGCTTGACCTGTCTATGCTGGCTGTGTTTAACAAAACAGGGACTGTGATGTACGTCATACGTCTAACTGTACCTCTGTTGGTAGTTTGAGGCTGTCAGCTGGTGGAGAGCTGTGAGCAACAAGAGGATTATTAAACCCGTGTTTGCTCAGTAGCCAGTAGGTCTTATGACAGCCTTTGCCCTGTCATGGACACAAACACATGCTGGTCAAAAACATATCAAAAACAGACTGCAGCATTTTACTGGAAAAAAAAAAAACCATGTCGACTGTGAAATCACCTTCATTTCGACTTCTCCTCTTTCTTCCAGCTCAAATGATCCGGCCTGGACAAGAATGTCAGCAGTGCACTGAGATATATGGATCTTGAGGGCTGTGTAAAATATACAAAAAAGAATGCCAAACATTTTAAGTTGGCAAAGTATATATGCTTTGACATTTTAAAAAATCTCTTTGCTTTGCTTGAAGAAATCAAATACTAAAACCAGCTGTTTGAAGGTCAACTGAAGCATAAGTGTCACATAATTCAATGTGATATTCAGTTGACTTTTTAATTACCATATATTTCTTTTTCTTCACTATATATTTTCTTAATTTTTATTCCAAATATGAAGGTTTGAATGCTTTTTTCAAACCTTTTCCACTATACTGGGAATCAAATTTTGGTGGGAAAATACATCATTAATGTATTTTTTGGCCTAAAAGTCATCATATTTAAAAAAATTAGACTAGAAATAGTGAAATCAGGCTATGGAATTCCTGTCATGAGTTGGTAACTTAATTCTGATGCTCTTAAATTTTAAACGAATAAAGGTTTTACTTCAGTTCACTCACGTAAGCTGTTACTCTCCATGCGGGAAGCCATGTTCACTGTGTCACCGAAGAGACAGTAGCGAGGCATAGTGCTGCCTACCACTCCAGCAACCACTGGACCTACAAAACCCACACCAAACTGTTTGTGTAAATGCATTCAAACCTCTCAAATATCAGTTATTTCATGTACAAACTTACATAATTACAATACATTATTAATTACAATCTTTGTGCATACAAGTGACTGACAGTGAGCAAGATTTCTGGTTCCTCTGAATGTCAAAATATACATGGATAATATACGAAGATGGCCCTCAACTCAAACTATTCCCAATACCTTACAGATAAAATAAGGCAGCAGCAAAAGCAAACACTGAATTTGTTTATTTAGTCTGTCGGTATGGTCTCTCACCAGAATGTATCCCAATACGAATTGCAAGACTCTCAGTGGGCATATGGCGGATTTTAAAGACCTTGATGGCGCCCAGGAAATGCAGAGCCATTGTGGATATCTCCAAAGCGTGATTATTTCCATTGCTGAGAGGTAGACCACTGGCTACCATGTAGGCATCACCAATTGTTTCCACCTAGAGAAGATGTAAAGGTGGCAAAGCCATACTGACATTTATAAAGTAACAATAGGAACCCTTTTTCTATGCAAAGCAGCACAAAATAATGAGAAAAAAAACAATGCAAATGGTGCAATTAAATTAAAAATCACTGCATTTTAAAGGGATATTTAAGCATTTTGGGAGATTTTGATGCAGAGAGTTAACTGAAAAAATCGATACTAATCTTATATGTGTTCACTAAATATGAAGCTACAGCCAGCTGCCAGTTAACGTAGCTTAGCATAAAGACTTGAAACGAGGGGAGACAGCTAGCCTGGCTCTATTCAAAGGTAACAAATCTGCCTTGCAGAACCTCTAAAGCTCACATATTACCATGTTACATCTCATTTGTTTGATCTGTATAAAAACTTAAGTGTGAACACAATTTAAGGTTTTACAGGTTTTACTTCATGCTAACTGTTTCCCACTCTTTCCAGTCTTTGTGCTAAGCTACGCTAACCAGCTGCTGTCTATAGCCTCATATTTAGCACACAGAAATGAGAGTGGTATTGATCTTCTCATCCAATTCTCAATAAGAAGGCAAATAGCTGTTTTTCCCTATAAAAAACCTTCAACACTATATACTTTAGAGATTTACAGTCCCCTCTACGTCTATGTCACATCCGTAATGCATTGTACTGAGTGAAAAACAGAAGGTCTTGTTTGTGACATACTTTGTAGACATCATACATCTTGATGATGTCGTCAAAGAGGCTGTAGAGGTCATTGAGGAACGTCACCACCTCCATTGCAGAGCTGACCGCACACATGGAGGTGAAGCCCACAATGTCAGAGAAGAAGATGGTCACCATTTCGTAGCTACGCGGCTCCACTGACCTCCCTGCCATCAGCTGATCTGCAATGTACCTACGACCAATGAAATAGCAGCACTGACAAGGTAAAGGTGGCGGTGTCCACTCACTTATTGATGTAGTCATGGAGGCCGATTCAAGTGGTGACACTGTGGTCATATGATTTGAATGGTTTAGCATTAATTGCTAAGTAACTTGTAGTTCTGTGTTCATGATTGGCATAAAGAAATCATTTTGATGCAGTTACATCTGTTACCTTGGTAACATGCTGGAGAGAAGCTTGTCTGCACGGGCCTTCTCGGCTGTGAGCTGATTGGTCCTCTCCTCCACCACCTCCTCCAAGTGATTTGCATATTTCTCCAACTTTTCCACCATATTATCCAGTATATTTGCATGACTACAGTACAGAAAACCATCATCAACTCCGGTGAGGAGTTTTCAGACATGTTTGTTTGTTTGTTAATTAGCAGGATATCTCAAAATGTTATTAAACAGATTTCAATGAAATTGGGCGGAAAGTTAATCCAGGGGCCAAAGAACAAGCTATTATTTTTTGGTGCAGATCCAGGATTTTTTAAAACAATCTCCTAAAGGATATGACTGGTGGTTTTCTAGATTTTTCTTCTTGTCAACAAATCTCATGTGCAAAGCCAAACCAACAATGAGTACTTACAAGTATTGTGTGTGTATCCAAAGCCATATCTTAGTCGTCCGTTCCATGGACCTCCATTGTTGGCCAAAAACGATTAAAAACACATCAATGAGCCACACAGTTGCAGTGGATGACATGTTCCTTTGCTACTTAGAGTTTTGAGCACATTAGAATATTTAGAACCAGCTCCAAAGACTAATAACAGCGATCACATTTTCAGTCAAAGAACGTGGTTCCATTTACAGAGCTTCGCTAGCATGTGCTACATATCACAACCTCTTGACTTTGTACTAAAGTTCTTGACATTTACAAGGTAGGACAAAGACCTTTAGTACAAAGTCAAGAGGTTGTGATATGTAGCACAACAAGTTAGCTGATTTGCTGACATTAAGCAAAATAAAGAAAATCACCAGCCTTAACCTTGAACATTTGCACAAGATGAGGCATTTTCGCTAATGACTCATTAACTACTGCACCTTCTTAAATGAAAACGTGGCGCATGTATCAAGTAACTACTTTTTTTTAAAGCAGATAACAATTTCAGAGGATTTTACAGCCCTGGTGGAGGCATGCACTCTGAATGTTTTTTTAATATATTACAACAAGCTACCTGATTTTCATGTGCATGCACTTGAAAGTAACAAAAAGTTAAGGCGTGTGACAATATTAAATACACCTGCAGGTCCAAATGAGAGACAGGGAGAACAGTTTATTTTCTTATATTTGGGTTAAGAAATAGAAAATCTCAGTAGCCTGACCTGTCTGGGCTGGTATCCCTCAGTTGTCTCCGTATAGACCCAAACGGTGGTCGGCGGTCAGGGTTTTCACTCCAGCAGGCCCTCATCAGCGAGTTGATGTTCTCATCACACAGCTCAGACAGCACTGGACGGAGGGGTTCCCCTTGGAAAGGAGTCCGCAACTGCATAATAATCTCTGGAGAAAACATGTAGCAAGAAGGAGAAATCCTGGTAGAGCTGGACTTTTGGGGATTTTGGATTAAGAGATTTTTAGTATCGCTAACAGTGTGGCTCTTATCAGTCTGTCGGTTGGTCAACTGGTCCGTTGGTTGGTCAGTCCACCACTTTGGTCCAGACTGAAATATCTCAACAACTTTTGGATTTCCATGATATTGTATAGAGACATTCATGATTCCCAGAGAATGAAACCTAAACTGTTGTGGTTGAGTGAAATATTTCAACAATTATTGGATAAATTCTCATGAAATTTGGTACACACATCCATCCCCAGATGATATTTTCTTATGACTTGGGTAATCACTTAACTTTTTTTTGCACCATAATCAAGTCAAATTTTTTGTTTGTCCAATACTTTGGTTTATGACCAAATACCTGAAAAATTAATGATATTCTCATTCAACAGCCTCAGTTGTTTAGTGCTTATTAGCAAATGCAGACATGCTAACATGCTATATAAGATTGTGAACATGGTAAACATTATACCTGCTAAACATAAGCGACATTAGCATTTAGCTAAAAGCACAGCAGTACAACTTCAGAATATGAATGTAGACTTGATATTTTCAGTTTTGTGTCCCTCCTTTGTTTTGTTAAATATAAATGAATAAATGCTGACCTTTGGGCTCCAGGTTGATGTCACTATATGGGCCGGCTCTAGAGTTGTACATGAGTTCCCACATGATCATGGAAAAGCTGTAGACATCACCTTTGGGCGTTCCATTGACTAGGAGACCGACTTGCCTCAGAAGCTCAGGGGCCATCCAGTACATCTCTAAAACAACCAGCAAAACATCTGGTAACTAAGGAACCGCTAAAATGAGTTAGTTCTCTCTCATGCTGTGATAAACATGAATGCAGATATATTAAGGATTAAATTTGTATCAGTACTAAACAGTTTAACTTTGACAGTTGAGTCCACACGCCAACCTTCATAATTGGGATTTTCCAGTGGGTAGATCTTGTTCTTGCTCCCATATTTAAACTCCCAGAGTCCAAAGCCAGAAAGTTTAATCTGGAGTCGACTATCCACCAGACATGTGCTGGGCTTCAGGTTCCCATGAAATCTCAGGCTACTCTTGTGAATGAACTCCATTCCCTGGAACATGAACAAACAGATTTAAACCATTAACTGTTCCAAATTATAATGTATTTTTGAGGCTTGTCCATGTTAAAATAAAATAAATCTGCCCTGTGGTATAACCACAGTTTGTGTCTAAGGGTCTAAGGGTTTTAAGGGTCTGAAAATTGTCCCTTTTATTTTATGTTCCTAGTTGTTGTATTTATGTTTGATATTAGGTACAGTAGGTAAACATTAAGTGTTATGCACAAGATGTAGTGTCCCCCTCTACTCAAAAATGTGTTTGCTTATTGTTACTTTATTTAAATGTTTGAGCTTCAGTGTGCAGAATGATGTATGTACAGATATTGACACTGGAAGGCTGTTTTCATATTCATCTGCTGAGAGTGAGAAGTTTCTCTGTGCTCACTGAAAACCTGAGTTTAAGTTTGTCATATGGAAACTTGAAGCCTCCAGTGCACATACAGTGAGAATGGACTTTAGTGTGAAGTAGGAGACATCTTGTGTCCAGCAGTTCAATTTCTGAAATGAAACATATGTGCATATTCATAGGTTCTGGATTAAAGTTTAACTAGTGGACAAGATGTCTCCTACTTAACTGAAAAGTCTATTCTCAGTGTTTGTGCACTGGAGGCTTCAAGTTTCCACATCACAAAATTAAACTCAGGTTTTCAGTGAGCACAGAGAAACTTCTCACTTTCAGCAGTTGAATGTGAAAACAGCCTCCTATTGTCAAACTCTGCACATACATCATTCTGCACAGTGAAGCGCAAACATACAACTCTAGGAACAAGAAGAAAAACATATATTTGAGTGTAGGGGAACTTTAAACTTTTGAAATGAAAAATATTTGCATATTCATAGCTTCTGAATTTTTCAATGAGAGAGAAGGAGTAGATTTTAAGAACTTCTAACTACATAATTGAAATTTTTAGTGGAAAAACAATATGGGACACAAATTATTATTGAAAGCAGAGCATTTTTATGTCTTAAAACATGTTTAATGTTCATTTAAAAAACATATTCAATGTCTTCCCAAGCACTAAATTACTGCAAAAATAATTTGACTCACATTGACAATGTCATAAGCAAAGGAGAGCTTAAACATCCCGTCCAACTCAACATCTGAAGCCCTTAGAATGTCCTGCAAAAAAAAAAAAAAACAACAAAAAAACAAAAAACCCCAAAGAGTAACTAATATTTTGAAGTTGAAGCAAGCCACTCATGCAGCTATCTTGAAAAGAGTAACAACAAAGCATTTCAAAGTGGCATTTCTACAAGTATAGTGATGATTTAAAGTATAAAGAAAAGTTTAAAGAAAAGCAGTACGTGTTGAGATACTGACCTTCAAGCTGCCTTTCTTGCAGTACTGGATGACCAAACAGACATTTGGTGGCTCAATGCATACACCAAAGAACTGCACCAAATTCTCATGTTTCATCTCTTTCATCTGTCTTAAAGAGTTTAAGATGGTTAGGCACAAAATATATCTTTGCATGGGTAAAGAAAAAATCTGCTATCCTTCACTTATATGTCTTAAAGAATCAACGTTACATATGATCCTTTTTAATTAGATGTTTTGTTCCTGTTACATTTGTTAGAATAAAAACAACAGGCAAACTAAAAAAAAAATCAAGAAGTATGTTTTGTCTAAAACAACATAAGGAACTTTACCACATTGAACTCTGCGATAATTGAAGGTTTCTGGAAATGACTGCCAATACGGTTCTTGATGTACTTAATGGCCACTTGATTTCCCTGTATGGAATTTAGAATACCTCATTAGCCAAAAGGAAATATTATGACACATGAAAATAAAATCTGAGCAAAGTTATAAAAGTACATTTTCATAAAAAATCATTTTAAAACACAGCTAACAATAATTTTCTTTACTGATTAATCTGTTGATTATTATCTCTTTTCATCAATTAGTCATTTGGTCTATAAACTGTCAGAAAATGGTAAAAAAAAATGTCATCAGAGCTCAAGGAGATGTCCTCCTGTTTTGTCCGAGACAACAGTCAACAATCCAAAGATATTGAGTTCACTATCAGTGAAGACAAAAGAAACAAGAAAATATTCATTCATATTATATAACATTCATTTGTGAGGCTGGAACAAGAGAATTTTTACTTTTTATTCTCAAAAAAACTACTAAAAACAATTAAGCGATTATCAAAATAGTTGGCGATTAATTTTCTGTTGATCATCTAATTGACTAGTCGTTGCAACTCTAAACACAAAAAAGTGTTTCTTTCTTTTGATCTATGTTGACTTTTGTCATTTTGAGGACATACAGCAGACAGCCATTCTAATCTGTAATCTGTTTGATTTCTACGATACTTTGGACGAAATTTGCACCCATTGTATAGAGTTTAATGGAAAAACTAAAAAGATTACAGTAATTCTGGTTCATTTGAATACTACTATGTCTCTTCTAATAAACATATCTATTCTTGTATGTGAAATACATCAGGCCTGTTGAAGAAGCTTAAAGTTCAAAATGTACATTTATCTCTTTGGACCCTGAATGAAGGTTGTACCTGATAGAGACCTATGGTGATGTAGACTTGTTCTTTGCCTGTCTTGTCCCTCAGGCCATAACTGTTGTTGGAGAAATTGGACTGAGAGCCTCCACTCCCACTCTGACTACCTGCGGTGCTTAGAGATAAACCCTGAACTCCCTGGAGGAGACACAAACACACACAACAAGCGTGTGAACACAAAACCAGGCGAGCAAACACACACAAATACAGTATACAGAGGCACGCTCATGCACTTTTTGACAGGACTCTTACTGAGGGCTCCCTGATGATGGCAATGTCGCTGTAGTTGATCAGCCACCAGCACGAGTCATCAAGTCTCGTCTGGAGTCGTAACTTCTGCAGAATGAGGACCCAGATGCACAAGACTGCTAGCCCACCGATGATGGGGAAGGTCACTAGCAGAGCCAGCAGGGCAATGTCTGTGTCCAATCAAGACAATAAATTATGAAGGTGGTTAGCTTGGCCTGAATAATTTGTTTAAATTGATATAATGTATTATGGAGACATAAATGTTACTTTACCATTAATCAGCCATTCACAGAGTTCGTTGTTGAAACCACATTCTGGGTTATCAGAAGGTCTTCCTTTGGGCCACACCACAGAATCAAACATATTTGTTGGCCTGAAATATAATTTTTGCGTGAAATTGAAATTTAATATGAAAACATTTGAAACATATGTTATGTATTTGGAGATGGAAAAAAAACAAAGTGTTTTTCCAAAAGTGAAATGTCTTTATCACAAAATGCTAGATTGTTTGATGGTATAAAAAATTTGTGTTACCGGACAACTTTGGTGTGACTGTCAAAATGGAGGATGGGCACAAACTTGGTAATGTCTCCTATATGCTGCAGGTCATAAATGGAATAGTCCATATTTCTTTCCCCTTCTTCATCAAAGTGGACTAGTCCAGAGGCTCCTACAATGTCAGGTCATCACTGCATCAAACTTTCTCTGAAAACAATGTACTAGCCTTCATTTGGTTAGAGGTTTAGGTTTATGAACTGTTTAAGAGTTGATGCATTGGAGGGCTAGTTCAGTCAAATGATGAAAACACGGTTTTGAGAAATCCGTCTCCAGCCACCAGCCTAATACAATGAAACCAAAATGGAATTTCATTTGTGGTGTTTGCAGCATTGAAAAATAGACAGTTTTAATTTAGTTCTTTCAACCACAGAAATAATCCCTATAGGAAAAATGTTGACAGTGAGGGATAATTGATTGTTTCTGGAAAGAGATGTTGCTGTTAAATGTTTAAAATATCATTGTCAAATATCATTGTGAGCACCCCAAACTAAATTCCCTTCACCTCCATTGTATTAGGGTAGAGGCAGAAATCTCAAAATCTGGGTAAATATAACCAAAACTATCTGCAGGGCTATTTATTTATTTATTTTGTAATTTGCATGAACTGACAGTTTAATGCAATCAAATGAAATGTGCCATTTGAATATTACTTTTCAAATGAATTGTTTCTAAAAGATTGAGAAATTTTTAAAAAATACAGATACAAATTGACCCCAGCTTCCAAATTAAACATGTTAACAGATGTTTTTGAAGAGAATGGATGAGTGACGATCTGCTAGCTAATGGTGTATATAAATGCTTTGATAACAAAATATCAAGCTATAAATTACCTGATCACTATCCACATGTGAACACTTAGAGCACAGAATCAAACTATTACGACTCTCAACAGCCCTAAAGCAGTGTGTAAGATTTAGTGGCATCTAAGGGTGAGGTTGCAGATGCAACCAAATAAATATACCTCCCCTCCCCTCCCCTTCCAAGTTTCTAGGAGAACCTACGGTGGTCTCAAAACTCGTGAAAAATGTGAAAGGCCTTCTCTAGGGCCAGGGTTGGGTTTGTTCGTTCTGGGCTACTGTGGAAAAATGGCAGTGCTCCATGGAAGAGGACCCACTCCCTATGTAGATATAAAGGGCTCATTCTAAGGTAATGAAATACAACAATTCTTATTTTCAGGGGATTATACACTAATTAAAACATACTTATGAATATTATAGTCCATTTCTGCCAAGTCTGTTCCACTAGATGCCACTAAATTCTTCACACTGCAGCTTTAAGAATATATTCTGCAAATTTCTTTTACTGTACTATTAAAACAGTCACTCATCACACACTAATGAATCAACCAAAAAAATTATGCAAATTTTCTTTGAGTACTCAGCATACTTTAGTAGACTGAACCTCACAATAATAATAGTTATTAAAGCAATTAATTACCAAGAAATCGAATGTTGTTTTTATTCTTTAATCTCTGTAGAAGCTCCCGTCCATCATGAGGGTCTTTGCCGTCTTTCAGGACTTCCTTCAGTCCCATTGCATAAAGAAGCACCGCGTCATGTAGATATGCAGCGTAAGGGCTAACCTGAAATGATAGAATCAGGGCACTGAAAGTGTTTTTGATCAAAATGAGTGTGAAATTATTCAAATAACAACCTTTTTGTTTTTTTGTTTTTTGTTATATTTCACCATAGTTTTTCAAAACTTATCAAAAGTGCTCACCTGTCTTTCAGATGTCAAGTTGCTCTGAAATGGGTGCCCTTTGAGTTTTTCGAAAACTTGCTCAAAAAAGTCATAATACTCGTAGCCTTCATAGGACTTCTGGCCAATGACAAAGGTCATGTCAAAGGCCCTTCTGGTGGCTTCGTTAATCCTGTTGCTCATGGCATACTTCCACAAGTTATCCTGCTCAGGAAAAAAAGATTAACATGATTAGCACAAGAAACAAGTTAGTAAAGCGATACGGAAGTTAGATAGATGGATAGAATTAGCGTGGGAAAAGTTAAAAGTGAGTCTTTGGATGATAATGCTGATGATACAACTAGAAGTGATTACATTAAGCAGATGTCTCATTAAACAAAAGACATTACATTTTTCCATATCATACTTATATGATATATAAGTCATAATATGACTAACTATCCCTACACTGCAATGCAAGAACAACACTACTTCTTTATTTCTACTTAATCTTCTATTGCACATGGATCAGCTGGTTAGGATGCTGACTTTTTGCCTGGGACATGCAGCTTTAGCCTCAGTCTGTTAGCATGACATTGTGTGTGGCCATCAAGTGCATAATTAAGACCCCTTTTACAAGATCGTCGTTTTAAAACGAGTCAGCTGGAATTGTGAGAACATCACCTGGAGATGACGTTCATCATCCAACTCGAGGAGAAAACGTTAGCTTAATTAACTTGCTGGCTACAGCTGAGAAAACCTGCCAGCACCAGCTGTTGTTTTAGCTGACAAAATCAATGATTGCCTGCAAGATTAAGCCTGCTTTTGTTGGCAAATGGTCAGTTATAATCACTTTAAGGTTGTGTGTTCAGAAATGACATCCCTGATATGGGTAAAGAAATACAAAACTTTGCTTTCTTTCTGATAGTGAGATGAAATCAAGCTTATTTCTGTGCGTACAATCCTAACCCAAAGTAGGGGGAAATAGCTAGCCTGCTTCTGTCTAAAGTGAAAAAAAATCACCTACCCACACCTCTAAAACTGACTTACTAACAGGTATCTTGTTTGTTTAATGAACAGAAGCCTGCTTGCAATGTAAAAAATGAAATAAAATATAAAAACGCCACTTTGTGATTTTAGGAAGTTATGTTTTTGAGCTATTGTATGACTAACAACAGCTTATCCATTCCCTGTGTAGCGTCGGACATGGGTTTTTTAAAAATGTTTTTTTGTTTCTATGATGGCAGCTTTACTGTGATGACAAGACTATTCCAGCCATAAAACCACTAATTCATTCAAAAAGATCTCTTGGGTCTTAACAACCTGCATTTTTCCTGTTTCCCCATGGAAAATCAAGTTGAATACGTGTGTAACTGTTAATGTGTTTTAAAGTTTTACTCACCACGCTGCCACTGACCTCAAAATGCTGCACCAGGAAGAACACATAGTCGCCATTCATCAGGCCCTGTCTCTCAGCCTCCAGCAACAGAGATATAGAGTCCTCTCTGTTTGATAGTACCACTATCACTGGAGGGCAGAGGGTCACAGCAAAACATGAAACATTTGACAAGTACAGAAACACTAACAGGTCAAAGGTATAATTGGGTTAATATGTGGTGCTGTGGGGATGATGCGGTATGTGTGAGTGGATGAGTTTCAACACCCATATGAAAAAGAACTTAAATGATATATGCTGTAAAATGTACATTGGTTTGTGTATTTTCTTACATGATTATGATTTATCTGTCCATTAAAAATAAGTTTCATACTTTGATGAACATATAATGTTTGTCTATGAAAGGAATAATAATCATGTAAGAAAGAAAATATGGAAGAAGATCCACCATTAACCACTTACTGGAATCAAAATATCATTAGAATATGAACATAACCAACAAAAATTAAGTGAAACTATTTATTACTTTTTAACCATCAGAGGTCCACAATAGACCCATTTTTGTGGGGGGACAGAGATAGGAGGGAGATAGCAGCTCAACAGTATATGCCACATAGAAGTGGTATACATCATCTGAAAGCTGGGAACCTGAAGATTAATTTGAGATGTAGCTCAGCACTGTATGTCAAGTTTTTTTCTAGTCATAAATCTGTAATAAGCATTGTGTTTTGGTTGTGCATAGGGGTTAGAACATTATGATGGAGGTATATGATGGCCATTCCCATGCGCAATTATTTCTCATAAGTTGTTGCAGCAGTTTTTGGGTTGATACCATTTGTTACCACAGATTTGGTGCTAAATTGAACCATTTTTGACCACTGAAGAATTGATAAAAAATTGTCAAAAACCATCCAAAATACCACATTGAGACACCACGAACTTGAGAAACATGAGGTCAGTGAGGTCAAGTTTCAAAAAATGATCTCACTACAATGAAATGGCTACTGTGGGGACTAACATCATCACAGATTAATACAATTGGGTTCATTGAATCCACAAGAGTCTCAGCTTTCCAGTCATACCCAATTTATGCAATTCCAAGACTATTTAGGGACCCCAGTACACAGAAATATTTAAATACACCATTTTTAGAATAGGTGAAAATAACATATTTATACTGCATGCAAAAAAACTGCATGGTTTTTGCCCAAGACTGCATAGGATTAGCATGAAGTGGGCATGTCTGTAAAGGGGAGACTGGTGGGTACCCATAGAACCCATTTTCATTCAGATATCTTGAGGTGAGAGGTCAAGGGACCCCTTTGAAAAAGGCCATGCCAGTTTTTCCCTCACCAAAATTTAGCTTAACTGTGGAGCATGGTTGGTACAGATGGATGCCTTAGGTTGTCTAGTTTCATATAATACCAGTATATTTACTCGAGCTTTAAAACTGAGTCTGCTACAGCCTTGTATGTGGCCCTGTGGGTCTCAGAGAGTTTATAGTTGTGAACATGCAGGTCCTCTATCATCCACCAGGGGGTTCTGCAGCACCCTCCGCACCACTACTTCCCACGGCCTTCCTTGTAGAACCAAATGAATCACAGTTTACCACAATGTGCACATTGAAACACTTTTCTTACCTCTGGCGACTGTTGAGACGTACTTAACATTTCGATAAATAAGCTGAGGATTGCTGGTGTCAAACTTGACGACTGCGGTCAGTTTGAATTTGGCTCTCAGTGGATTCTCAATAGTTTTCCACAGAGCGTCAACTTTGTCCCAAGTGTTTGAGTCTAATCCCCCACCAATCATCGCTATGTGACTCCATCTGAAGAACTCCAAGGTCTTCACCAGGACCTCTGAGGTTCTTTTAAGCGGGGGTGTAATTTTAATGTAGGAATCATAGATATTACTGTTGTCCATTTTGGAGGATTGTCCCACAAAACCAAACATGGGGATGTTCCATGTTGAAGCAATGAGACCAGTGACCTGTAAGGCAGTAATAATGTACAATTATGTTTTAAAATTATTATGTGAATTAATGTAGAGTTCAGTTTACTGGAAAGGAAGACAGAAAGTTTAATTTCTTAAAAAATTTTTTTTGGTGATGTAGTGGTCAAGTTTTACATTTAGATGAGTACATGGACCACTGTTACATGCTAGTTTCCACTACCCATCCCTAGATCTTTCTTTATACAACTACACAAAACTCAAAAGGAAAACACACACAAAACAACATAAAACACAAACAACAACATAATAAACTAGAAAATGCATTCTATGCGAAAAATGTGTGTGAACGCTAACAGCAGAATTAAATCGCAAAGCATTGCTGAAAATACTACAGACTTGTTCGGCATCCCCATCTGTACAACTTTGATGAAATTGAAATGGCATTGAAATGGCGGTTAATAAGTAGTATGGTGGTATATCACTAATGGCCACAAGGTGGGGCTACTGGTTCAATATGTTGTGCACATTCTAATTGAAGAAATATCATGTTATAATATTACAGTAGCCCCTCCCGTGGGTAGAATTGTGTCAAATGTTACACACTTATGCAGTGTGGCTGTATGTACAACATTCCCAAAGTTGGTTGCAGTCAACTTTAGCATTGAAGAGTTATGGCCCATTAAGTGCAGCAGGCCACGCCTTCAAAATTTTGGTAACCAATTACAGACAAACAGTAAGTGATACCAAAAACAGACTCATAAGTGTAATCTAGGTCTGTACCAAATTTGGTGAAGATTAGATGAAATATGTATGTACAGAAGCAAAAAAATGTGTTTACCCAAAAATCCAAAATGGCAAAAAAAGAATTTCCAGGCTCAAATGGGTGTTGCCAGATGAATCGGCATCATTCAAGGAAGACACTGTACAAATACTGTTTTTATATGCCTCAAGTTCATTAGTTATTAGCCAAAATGTAAAACACGTAATAATTGACCACATGGTGGCACTATTGGTACCATGTTTTAATATGTTAAGCATTTCCACATGGGACACCTGTCCATTAAGTATGAAGCATTTTTAGTTTTGAGATATCAACTTTCAAACATTCCTCCCATAGACTTGCCATTATAAATTATTATGTTTAAAAAAATAAAATAAAATCACTGGAATATGCTGGAAAGAAGAAAAGTAATAGCATAAATGTCCTTAAAGAGCTGAACATTTTGATATTTGAATGGTTTCTGTCACTGAAAGTATGCAGAAGTAGTTAGCGATCGAAAAACATACAGAAGAATAAATAAAGATTTGAGAACAAAAGTGTGAATGCTTGTCAGCGTTCAAACTAAAAATTGAAATGAAAACGTAATGAAAAGCATATCTGATGCCTCTTAAAAAACAGTTTCAGACTGAGTATAAAGTGATCCCATTCATTGTCCATTTTGAGTTTTGTGGGTTAGGAGTTCCACGTTGCCTTAAACCAAAAAAGACCTCTGTCCAAAGGAGGTTTTACGAAGGAGTAGTTTACAATTCCACATAGATGCACAATCAGTTCCTCCATCAGAAATCAAGTCAGTGAGCACCTGAACAGCTTGGTTATGCAGCCAATTGTGGATGTGTTTAATGTTAGCAAATTTACTGGTATATCCAAAAATTCTGATTGGTTATACATCATCTTAAGAGGCTTGATTATTGTAGAAGCTGCTTGTGATCATGAAGATTCCTGATAACTTAAATGCAAAAAGATCATGGCATTAATATATAGTAATAATGTGCAGCATAGGATGGTATTCAGTCTGTTTTTATGGATCTAAATGTATGATAGTTTGCTTTTACAATCTTGCTTTTTACATTTGTCAAATTTTAAATGTGATTCTAATATAAAACTTTCATCTGTTTAATTTGAAATCTTTTTAATACAGCATCTGGATGAAAAGCATCAATGACAACTTTTATGCCAATAAGGACAAGAAGAAATGGAACAATTTCATGACAACTGGACATACTCCATCTGCTGTGGAAGATCATGTGATATAATCAAAAGCAACAGAACAGCTACTAAATGGAGTTTGTGGTTAGATTGTTTTGTCAACATATTGACACAGTGTCAGGCAGGAGTTTTCAAACCATACTGCTGCCTGTAGATTGTAGAGCTGCAACAATTAGTCGATTAATCGATTGGTCGGTCACTTTTTGCTAGTATGTGTCATACA
Source organism: Thunnus thynnus (assembly GCF_963924715.1). NCBI lineage: Eukaryota > Metazoa > Chordata > Actinopteri > Scombriformes > Scombridae > Thunnus > Thunnus thynnus. The sequence continues at coordinate 6,917,132 of NC_089536.1, read as the reverse complement.
TGATAGTAAACTGAATATGTTTAGATTTTGGATGGTTGATCAGACAAAACAAGACATTTGAAGATGTCACCTTTGGCTCTAAGTAAGTTATAATGAGCAATTTTCTCTATTTTCTGACATTTTATAGACAAAACGATTAATCGAGAAATTTACTTGCAGATTAATTGATCATGAAAATAATTGTTGCAGCCCTGGCAGATTGTAAGAAATAGTTCTATCAGATATACATATAACATTATTGTTTGATTCATATTCTTTTAAATCAACTATAAATGAACTGAAGAGAAGGGAACCAATTTTGAAGCATCAATTACAACTTTCTACATTAACACACATAACATCATGAATGCATACCTCGGCTTCTTCAGGACATGCTGGACCAAAGAGTGCAGACACGTTTTCTCTCCACACCTGGTGAATGAACCCTCCCAGGGAAAGTTTGGGATTACAGTCTGTATCTGTGAAGACAAAATCCAGACTGTAGTTCCCCAGTAAGGAGGGATTCGTGTTCACCTTCTCCACAGCTATCTGTATGGCGGAGCCCAGCCGTAGGGCACTGAAGGGGAAGGACACGTTCCAGGGAGCCTGGAAGCCAATTAGCAGCTTGTGAGGATGAGACCCTTTGGTGCCGTTATTGATGACAGTGGCAGCAGTTAACACAATTGTTAAGTGAAGCACCAATATCTGGCTCATGCCAGAAAAATATACCGCCCTCGACATCGTTCTCATCCTATTAGTTGCTTCATGTTACAGGGCTTAAATATACAACTTCCCTGATGATGCTGGACATTTGATTAGGGAGGAGGAAATGTAAATATGTGGAGGAGAGTGGGAGGTACAAAGAGGGATTAAGTCAATCATTCTATTGTCTTTTCTACCGTGCGATTCTTCTAGAGTGTGTCCCCATGCTTAATTCCAAAATAGATTTCATCATGCATCTGTAAAAATGACTTTTTTTCAAGTGTTCCTCTTAAGGTAGATGATGATTAAATGCACTAATTTCCAACAACAAAAAGTAGAAGTTCTGTCAAAAATAACATGTATGTTCTTTTTTAGATTTTATGTTGATTTCCCACTTTGAGACCAAAGTAAGAGTGGGAGGGCTTCACCCTGATGAAGGCAAGATGGCTGAAAACGTTAAATAAAGCAACATGTACTGGAGAGGAGTTGTGTGTGATTTTTTGTTGACCATATTTGTAATACGCTGCCTGATAGACAGATTTAGCAAGATTGTCACTGATAAGATTTTATCAACCAATATCAGTAAATTCCAAAGGTACCACATGCAGTTATCATTCATGTTCATAAATGTACTGTCAAAGTTCATCATAATCTCTTTTTATCTCTAACAAGGACACACTTCCACTGCATGCAAACACACACAGATGAGGGAAGTGGTAAATGACTATAGACTGTTTTATTAGAGTTAGAGTGTGTGCTAATTAAATAAAGGTGAAATTATTGAAAAATAAGAAAATAATAAAAATACAGCAAAAACTGTGTTGCAGATCTCCCGAGAGTGTTGTCTGCTGGTGCAGGGCTGCAAAAACCTGATGAGGCAGGTTGAGCCTTGCTTGTGCAGAGAACCTTTCACACCTGTGTGCAGTTTAAGGTGCTAATGACTACAGGTGGGCAGATTGTACATTAGTGGTGTTGCTGGCTTCAGCTGCTTTTCCCCTGGAGATCCCTGCTCAGACTGGCCTCAACAATCTCTGCTAATCCCACCAGGTAACTTTCAAAGCTTCTCCTAATGAACCTTCATCTCACTGCCCAGCAGAATCTAATCATTCACACAAAGCAGCCATGTTAGAAGTTTAGCGTTGTGTTTGGTTTGGTTTGCTAAGTAAATACATGGAGTGGGTAAATGTGTTTGTCAGAATGTACTGATCATACCTGTAATTCACCTACAGGTCTAAATGTGTCTTTAGATGATTAGACTTGAAAAAATAACTCATCTGAGAATTTCACAACAATTCCTTGTTTTCCCCTCAAGGCCTGTTATCATCATTTAGGATTTACAAGCTTGGAAGTGAGATTATGTAGCTTTTAAAAGATTAAATCTTCCTCTCACAAATGAAAGCATGAATTCATAAGAAAAAAACATGTCAATGCACTGAAGGTTTTCTTTGTTACTACTTTGCCTTACTTGATCTGGTTTGACCTTGATCTGGTAGTTTATTGTTAACTACGTTATTGTTTGCTAACATCAGCAAACTTGGATATTGCCGCATAACTAAGTCAGTTTGCTGTCTTTATGATTGTTACCGTTACATGTTAGTCTTTACCATCATTTTGTAATTTTTTAGTGTTCACAGTGGCTGCTGTTGAGCAAATGTTACATAGGCTGTGTTGGAAATCACTTTGTATTTACTAAATACGTTTTTATCTACCTTCTGCCATTTTGAGTGAGTAAACTTACTGTATTTTGCAGTCAAAAATTGCACAGTTCAAACTCTGTTTTATAATTTGTGATCTAATGTGAGGTTCAATTTCACCTGATCTCTCTTGGTTTAAGTAAAGTAAAGAAGTAAAACAGACACAGGAACGAAAGGTGTTTTTGTTTTTTTAAATTATCAGGCCAAAATTCTTTTTAGATGGGCATTTTCATTCAAATCAGTGATGGTGATAAAATTTTGATAATGGTTGGATAATGATTTTAAGAAGCTTAATGCATTGCACAATACACTCTTTAATATTACGGCATGTGATCCTGATCAGTTTTGATGCCTGTGCTGTTTTTTTTTTTTTTTTTTTTCTTCTTTTTTTTTTTATCAGTGATAGTGGCCAAGGTTCAAAGGTTTCTTTAACTCTGTCAGGCTGGTTTTTTTATGAGTTGTCATTCTCCATGTATCACGCTTCAGAGCAGAGGAAGAGGATCTGCTGTGCACACACACACCACATACCTGCCTGTCAACTGGGAGCAGGGTGGAAGACCTGAGAAGACTAGCGGCAGGTAGGTCGCCAATGTAACATTTGCTGTGACATTGGTCATTTTAATCAATTTGCTATGCTGTCAAGGTCCATTCTTACTGTTATTGGATTTATCAGTGTTGTACAGCAGCCAAAATATATTTTTAAAGTTTTGTCGATTTGTGTTTATAATCCCAGATGCATACTGATGTTTCTCACTGTTAACAAGCAGCAACCTTTTCCTGTTTGTTTATTCTTACTTGAAACCCTAATTGCCATACAAATGCTATGAAACATGCTTGATCCCTCTTAGTATTTTCTCAGAAAATAATTGACCTTGACCTTAGTAGTGTTGACAATTATGATACTGGACCCAATATGTATCAAAGGTCAAAACTTAATGCATATAGAAGGTGAAACAACTCCTTCAGATGTCTCTATCTCATGCAGCATCCGTTCAACAGTTGTTCCACAGATAATCAGTGTATGTCAATACTCAAATATTTTGCTGAGTCTACTATCACTGTGCTTTATACATGCACTGTATTGTTGATATTCTGAGCTTTTAATGGCTAGGACTCTTATCTTGAGTGATTAGGAGTAGTGGTTGTGAAATGTTGACTTTGGCCCCGAGAGACGATAGAGTGAAGGAGCTCAGTATTGCATAATAGGAAAGTCTTGAATATGGCATAGTTTGACTTGGTTATATTTATCAATTAACCCATATCAAAGGGATAAATGGCTAAATAATATCCCTATATTTTTCTGTCCCAGCAACCATTGCACCATGGAATTCCTTTTCCAGTTGCTCTTCTCCCCTCTCCCGACCCCGGCCATCATCTCCCTGTTTGCCCTGGCAGCTGCGACCCTGTTTTACCTCAACACACGACCCAGTCCCCTTCGGACCCCTGCTGACCTCAACAGCCAAACAATAGGTATCAAGGTAAAGAGCGTAAGGCTGTCTGTATATCCAGATGCATGCACAAATGTGTTGGCGACTGAGCATGCTTGTTTTCCTACAGTAATGTGGGAATTGAAGATGGAAAAATGAAATGTTGAAATTTTACAATGTGAGTGCAAGACTGCTGTTCATTCTCCGATTCTTATGCTTCACATCCTTAGGATGGAGCAAGGAAGGCTGCATTTCTTGATAACAACAACCTGATGTCTTACTACTACAATGATGCCCAGACCATCTACGAGGTTTTTCAGAGGGGACTGAAGGTTTCAGGTGATATAAATTTTCTTAACTTTCTCTAATTGATTGCTCTCAGAAAATGGGCCTTTATGCTATCAGCCTCCTATTAGCTCTTGTATGTAAGCAATCTATTTAAACTTTTCCTCCCTTTTTTTTGAAATGAATGGCTATGGTAAGGATAGAAATATGGACGATGCCAAGGATAAAGGTTTCAAGTAGGAAATTGATTGTGTCATGACTTAAACTCAAAGTATTTTAAGGTGTGTTCTCCATTTTTACATAATCTGACTTGAAACTTATCATATACAGTATAAGACATTTTAGATTAAAGGAACAGTTTTTGTAAAATGTGCTTATAAGCTTTGCTGGGAGTTTGATGAGAAAACTGAGATCTGTATGCTAAATATGAAGCAACAATCAGACGCTTAGCTTAGCATAGAGACTGAAAATAGGGGTGGAAACAGCTAGGCTGTCTCTGTCCAAAAGTACAAAAAACACCTTGAAGCACCTCTCAAACTCACTAATGTTTTAATTTGTACAGAAACTGAAGTATAAAAATGACAAGCAGCATTATGTACAATTTCTTGGCTGGTTGCAGGGATCAGGAAATAGTTTGGCAAATAAACATACAAACTGTTGTTTGTGGCTGTGGCTTCATATTTAGCAGACAGACATGAGTCGTATCATTCGTCCAAAATGCACTGCTGTGGCGCTTCATTATTGGTTTAAATAACAACTGCAATGTGAGTTTGATGTTGGTCCCGTTTCTCATTTGCAGGTAATGGACCATGCTTGGGCTACAGAAAACCAGGAAAGCCATACCAATGGCTGAAGTACAGACAGGTAAAACAACACACAACACCCGTCAACACATTTCCACATGGTGAAGTTAATCTGTTGTGAATTGCAGCTGACCTTTCCTCCACTTCCTCTCTATGAAGGTGTCCGACAGAGCCGAGCACCTGGGGTCAGGGCTCCTTCATAAGGGTTTGAGGGCACACGCGGACACTTTTATTGGCATATTTGCTCAGAATAGACCTGAGGTAAGTGAGGGGATAACTGAGTGAAGTCTGTTTGTCTGCTGTTGTAAAGAGAGCATTTTTCACTCTAACTGACCATAACTTTGCTGTCTCACTGTTTCATGGGTCATTTGCAGTGGATTATTGGTGAACTGGCATGTTACACGTACTCCATGGTAGCAGTTCCCTTGTACGACACACTGGGTCCTGAGGCTCTTGTATTCATTATCGACCAAGGTAATTGGAGCCTCTCTGCCTTCTAATGCTGCTAATTACAGAGCCGAGTCTGAGTCCAGTAACTCAACGGGGCCCACAGGGATCTGTGTCGAGTGTGCTCTAATCTTTTCTCACTTATTTATCACACCCACTCCTTCAATCTGTGCTTCATTTTGCTTTTGATTATCTGATCACTTCTGGACAATTTATCACAAGACAAAGAACATGACTATTAACAGTAGGTTTACTGTTTTCAATACTACTGCTTGTCTTGCCTTTTTTTTTTTTTATAAATCTTGTCTTTTATTCTGTTAATCTTCCTGGCTGAAACAATAACATAATAATAACTTGGAACTTAATCTAGTGCATTTGCTTGCCTCATAATATTAGCAGTACTTGTGTCAACTATGCTACTGTTCTGTCAATTTTACTGGTAATACAGCTTAAATGTTCTTCTTTTCAGCGGAGATCTCCACTGTGCTTTGTGACAATCAAAACAAAGCAGAAACACTGCTGCAGAACCGGGAAAAAGGCCAGACTCCGGTTCTCAAAACCATCGTCATCATGGACCCTTTCAACTCCGAGTTGGTCGAGCGCGGAACAAAGTGTGGCGTGGACGTTGTGTCCATGCAGGATGTGGAGGTAATGCATGCTAAACACAAATGAGTGGTAACTGTTACTGGTGAGTCACTGCTTGTGTTTATACTGGCTTCACTGTTTTACAGCTGTACTTTCCACTAATGCTGTTTAGTAGAAGCACAAACATTGAAAACATGTTCTGTCTCTCTGTTCTCCAGGCTCTGGGGAAAAGTAACCATCAAAAGCCAGTTGTAAGTTTGAAAGTGATTACATAAATATATTAGAAACAAAGGCTGAGATTCATTAAGATGCGTGTTAAAACTGTTCTGTTGTCAACAGCCACCAAAGCCAGAGGACCTCAGTATTGTTTGCTTCACCAGTGGCACTACAGGTGATCATTTTGCATTTTTTGGGCTTTTATGTCATCAGCAGGGTATGATTTGAGAATTGTAAAAGACGCATTTCAAAGGTCATGTAAAATCATATTCATCCATAATGTTTGAGATTATACAGCTCATTCTGTGCAATCATAACCGACATAAGAGCAGCCATTGTTCCTTTTTAGCCATGCTAGGCTAGGGATGGCAGTGTGGGTTGGTTGGTCCACCATTTTGGTCTGACTGTATGAAATTTCATGGCAAACAATTAAAGTTGATATTTCAGACATTCATTTCCCCCTGAGGTTGAACTGTAATAAATTTGGTTATCCCCTGACTTTTCATCTAGCGCTTGTCTTATAGTCAAAATAATCTCTGGTTTTGGACCAAATGTCTGCAAAACCTCCTTGTGTGGTTCTAAAGTATTAGCTGAAATGAATTTTGATTTGTAAGTTTTAAAGGTGAAATATTTTTGTGCCTCTCTCAGGAAACCCCAAGGGAGCAATGTTGACCCATGAGAATGTGGTCTCTGATGCTGCAGGTGTCCTCAGAAGCTTTGAGGTACGTGTGAGAAAAATGAATCCTTGTGAATGTTTCTTTTTTTTTTTTTTTTTTTTTTTTTAAATTTCTAGTGTGAGAACTCAAAATATTTTGTGTGCATGTGTCTTGTAAATAAATCGATTGCTAACAGAGCCTCTGTTCGTCTCACAGACGTCAGTTGTTCCAACTACAAAGGATGTCAGCATTTCATTCCTGCCTTTAGCACACATGTTTGAGAGAGTTGTACAGGTGAGGTCCCAACTCCATAAGAACTTGATCAAAGATGATATATGGATTTATGAATACAAACATTGTAAGCATTTTTATGAATGCCACTTTTTTTTTTTTTTTTTTTTTTTTTTTTTTAATTTTTGTTTCTTGTAGACCGTGATGTATGGCTCTGGGGCTAGGGTGGGATTCTTCCAGGGCGACATCAGACTGCTGCCAGATGACATGAAAACCCTGCAGCCCACCGTTTTCCCAGTAGTGCCTCGACTTCTCAACCGTGTCTACGACAAAGTTAGTGTTTTGTGTAGAGACACAACAGCCTCCCTCTTCCCTTTACTCATACTGTTTTCAACATCAACCTAAAACGTCTTTACTTTGAGAGCTTTAATGTTCCTTTCTTGGGGGGGGGAAAAAAAAATCCTAGGTTCAGACTGGAGCCAAGTCGCCTTTCAAGAAATGGCTGCTAAACTTTGCTGTGGAGAGGAAATATGCAGAAGTGAAGGAGGGCATCATCAGGAACAACAGCATATGGGACAAGCTCATCTTCCACAAAGTCCAGGTACTGCTCCTCTTCAAACTAGATGATATATTATAGAGAAGGAGGAAACTCACTAATTGGTGCGTGCTTAACCTTCAATCTAGGAGTCTCTGGGAGGACGTGTGCGGATCATGGTGACAGGAGCAGCACCCATCTCTCCCGCTGTTCTCAACTTCCTCAGGGCTTCCCTGGGTTGCCAGGTAATGCACAGCTATACTCTTGCTGTACTGTGTCTTCACAAATTTGTTTTGAAGCAGGAAGTGTGTTAGGCACTTGACCTTCAATCCCACTACAAGGGATATTTTAGAGATCGAAACTTATTGCTTTAAGAAAACTAAATTCAGGTAACCAAATGCAGTACTTTCTGACCTCTAATCACCCTTCTTTGTAAACTATCTGGGAGAGGATTGAAAGAGAATCTGGTGTTGACCCAGTTTCTAAATCTGTATGACATTTGAACCTTGGTAACCTTTTTTTGGTATTCTGCAACAAAACAACAATACAGTACTGCATGTGTTTGGGGGAGTAGAGATTGCACAACAGTGTCCAGCTGGAATTGATTGCTTCATGTTGTCATGATAACCTGGTCACACTGCCCTTACACTCCTCTGTTTTTTGATTGGTGCTCTTAGATCTTTGAGGGATATGGTCAGACAGAGTGCACAGCCGGCTGCACCTTCACCATGCCAGGAGATGCCACTTCAGGTATGTAGCTCAGAGGTAGCCTGACTTCAACCTCAACTGTCACATGTTTTCTACTTCCATGTAGACTTGGACCTGCTCCTTATGACTTTCATTATCCTAAATCAACTTGTTGGCATGTTTTTAAGGACTAAAACAACTTTTTAAGATTTCAGTTTTGACAAGTAATGCTGACAATTCCTCAAAACGACTAGAATCAATAAGTTTCATAATGTATCAAATGACAGTGTGTAATGTGAGAGGCGTCACTAGTAGTGATGACCCTGCAAAGAATTATCACCAGATTCCCCTCAGCTTCATGGAGCTTTACGAGTTTCAGCTCATTGTTTAGCTGTCCAGCTGCAACTTTACCATTGTGGTTCACTCCGAGCGCTCTCGTAACCTCATTTTCAGTTGTGGTGTTTTGTTTTTGGAGGAAAAGCTCTAAAACTGTACATTACCTGCTCACCAGATGTCAAACAGACACAGTTAGTTAGACTAGCTGGTGAACATAGTGGAGCCTTTTAGCAGTTTAAGAGCCAGATATTTCCCTCATTTGGTAGAGAGCAAAAACAGAGCTAAAAGGAGGGTGAATATTGGAGTCACATTCACCAGATGGACAGAAACATGACTCCAAATGCAAGATAATGTTGCTTATTTACACATCCAGATGTTACAGAGAAACTGTTTGCTAACAAGTTCAACATATCAACTTAAAAGATGAGGATATGCCGGTGTTGCATACATAACTTGTTTCTGATGCCCCTCAAGTGGCCAAAAAAAATTGCCTTGATGCAAATTTAAGATTAAGTATTTCAAATGACTGTTTACATGTTGTCCAAAATGTTCTGATGTGTTTACCACAGGACATGTTGGTGTGCCTCTGCCTTGTAATATTGTGAAGTTGGAGGATGTCGAAGAAATGAACTACTTTGCATCAAATGGTGAAGGGGAGGTAAGTTTGCGGAATGTCAATGGGTGGGGTGGGGGGGAAATGACGATATTCAAATAATTACAAGGTCTGAGAGAAGTTAAAAGAACAGGATCAAACTCAAGTGCTCCGGTCGGGTCCCCAATAAATCGCACACGTGTAACCAAAACTTTGTTTATCACTAATGCTAGATTGGTAGGAGGGAGTGTAACTTGACGTATTTCATGTATCCCTTAATAAAACTGGGTTATTTTGATGTTATTTGAGGTAACCTGAGTGAAAACTGGGCAGAAGGTTCATGATTTGTTGTAATATTAGTGTGAATTGCTGCATATTTGTGGAGAACCAAATGCTATACAGTGAACCAGTCTCCTAATTCAACTGAGTCACAAGTAAACGGCATAAACTTGGTGTTAATCAAGGATCAGGATAATGTTTTACTTCCCCAATTTTAAAAGCTTCAGGAATACAAAATTGAGTTCACTGGTCTCAGTTTGTATTGTTTCTTGGTGGTCTTTTCCAGGTCTGTATCAAGGGTAGAAATGTGTTCAAAGGGTACTTGAAAGATCCAGAGAAGACTGCAGAAGCCTTGGATAAGGACGGTTGGCTCCACACTGGGGACATCGGAAAATGGCTGCCGGTAAGAACCAAAACCCAGATAACAGGAAAATGCCAGTGTAATTTTTCCCTCCAGTAAGTGTGAATGAGTCGAGATCTGTTCAAAGCTCATCACTGACAAAGTACAACCACAGACAGCTCTGTACCATATGCATAGTGTTTGCGAATGCAGCCCTCAAGTCATTCTTCTTTAAGTTTGACAGGACCTGAGAGGACTTGAAGTGCTGCAATTTTACAAGAACAGTTTGGAAATATAATTACTCTCTTTTGCTTGCCAAGGGTAAGATAAGAAAAGTGGCATTGATCTTATCCATTATAACTCTTGGCAAGAAAGTGAATAAGGTTGGAACTATTGCTTAAGGAAGGTACTCAACTAATTACATATAGTTTAAAGATAAAGTTTGACACCTTGGCAAATACACTTACTTGCTTTCTTAAATGAGAAGATTGACCCCCCCTACATTTGTACATTGGATATAAAGCTATAGCCTTGAAATGGTTAGCTTAGCATGAGGAGTGACGACAGGGAGAAACAGCTAGCCTGGCTCTGTTGAAAGGTAATAAATCTGCCTACCAGCACCTCAAGGTCATGAATAACAAGTTTCCCTTTATTTCCAGTCTCTGTGCTAAGCCAAGTTGGCTGGCTGCTGGTTTTAGCTTCATATTTGGCATACAAATAAAAGTGGTATCAATCTTCATCTCATCGCACATAAGCGTACAGTATTTCCCAAAATATTGAACTTTCCCTTGGAGATAGTCCAGAGATAATCCATGTGGAAAACTATGAAAATGCTTAATGTTCAACCTTCAGAGATGCATTGCTTTGATAATCGTCTTGGACTTGGACATGTTTTTTTAGTTCTTGTAACAATAACATTCACAAGTTATTTTCCCAATCTGTGTTGTGAATAGAGTGGAGTCCTGAAGATTATTGACCGGAAGAAGAATATCTTCAAGCTGGCTCAAGGAGAATACATAGCACCAGAGAAGATTGAGAATGTCTACGTACGAAGTGAACCTGTGGCCCAAGTATTTGTGCACGGAGACAGTCTACAGGTAAATCCAGCATCTTTGCCATGTATAGGTATACAGTATACACACACACTGATCCCTCTGATAACACATTACTTTGTTCTGTGTCTGTAGTCCTGCTTGGTTGCAATTGTAGTCCCTGACTCTGAGGTTCTGCCGAGTCTTGCCAAGAAGCTGGGCTGCCAAGGCTCCATTGAAGACCTCTGCAAAAACACGGTAATGTTTCTGTCAGATTCCCTCTCTAGCACATGTGTAGGAGGGCATTTCTTAAGTTAGACAAAACAAACTAACACCAGGCAGATACTTGGGGATCCTGGGATATTATAATACAGAGTCTGTCTTCAAGCTTCAGTAAAAGATCTGTAATAACTGCAGTAAACATGATCATTAACACTAACAGAAGCCAGTTGGCGTAGAATCGCATGCTTGCTGTAAAACCCATAAGGCAGGATATCTGCAAATAGTTGAATCTTAAAAGTGGAGCAGAGCAGTGAGTCTTTTTAGCTAAAGATTTTTTTTTGTTGGAATACTTCTAACAGTGATAACTTTTTTGTGTTTGCAGGAGATTAAGAAAGCCATTCTTTCAGACATGACCAAACTGGGCAAAGAAGCAGGACTGAAGTCTTTTGAGCAGGTAACTCCTTCACATGAATTCCCCAAATGAAACAACTACTGTATGTGTATTGAATATACATGTCGGCCATTATCAGGATAACTTGCAATTATTGGTAATTGCTCAGCAGTCCAATGCTTTCCATGATGAAGAAATTAACCAAAACAACAAATGAATATTTTGACTCAACAGAGTTCTGCAGGAATCTGCTTTCCTAGAGCTAATAATATTTGAGCACAAAGTTTCTGGTGTTCACTAAACCTGACTCAGTCCACCCTCTAGTGGTTAAAATGAGCAGTTAAATTAATGAAGACATAACTGTTTTTCACAGTGCAACATTGCTTTAAAATGAGACTGTCCTGTTTTTTTGTTTTGTTTTTTTTAAAATTCAGTTTCCATCCTGGACATCCAAATGTAACCTTGTGCACCTTTTTTCTTTCTTTTTTTTCCCTACCTTATCCAGGTGAAAGATCTATACCTCCACCCAGAGCAGTTCACCATTGAGAACGGCCTGCTAACTCCCACGCTCAAAGCCAAGAGGGCTGAGCTCAAAACTCTTTTCCAGCCACAAATTGACAACCTTTACGCCAAAATCCAATAAATGGAACAAACCTACACCACCAACACATGTACTTTTGGTCACGTCTTTTTTTTTTTTTTTTCGGGGTGGGGGTGGAGGGTGGGGAGCAAGTCATTGTAGAGGCCTGAGTCACCTGAGACAAAGAGGTTCTGTTAAACTCATCTTCCTGCAAAACAAATAGTGCAGTGCAGTCTGGCCTCAGCTGGTCAGACAAATTGGCTACAACCAGAGTGAATCATCCTTTTAACAGACCCAGAAACTGGGTACATCAACTCAGTTTCACATGCTTAGAAAGCACTTTATGCGTGTGTTTTTATTGAAAAGCACTGTACCTTGTGTGACTGGTTTAATGTGTCAACACTGCCCTCATGTGCTACGGTAGAAACATGCTTTCTATCTCATGCTGTCTATCATTACTGTAATAAACTGTCAGTGTGTATCAGTACAAGAAGGAATTAATGGAAAAATACAGGTTTAATGTTTCACTTAAGTGTTGTGAATTATTTACCAATGAAACACACATGGTTTACTGTGTTAACACTATAATGGGCTTATAAACTGTCCAGGGAGTCTCCTTGCCCTTCACCTACTGCATGCTCGTATAAACTTTAACTCCCATATTTTTTAATCTTTATCAGAGCGTTATTTGTTGCTACACAAATATTATGAAATTTTGTGATTTTTTTTTTTGTCTTATTTAGCAGTGCTTTTGAAACACAACTTAAGATATTTCCTACTTAGCAGAAATCGAAATTAAAGTGGAAAAATTAAATTAAAAAAAAAAAAAAAGTAAATGTGACTGAAGGGTCTTTCAACAGCAACCATGTGCAATGCACTCAAACGAAACTCTTAAAAGCTCAGTTTCATGCCTTACTTTAAGTGTTTGGAAATGGAATTTTATTTTTTAAAAATTTACTTACACTAAATATACATACATTGACAAATCATAACATGGGGAGAACAGACGGAAAAACAGAACAATAACAGCACTATGAGTAGGACAACACAGGGACAGGTACACAGGTGGGAAGGCTGGCTAAGATATAGAACAATGTATTAAAAAAAAAAGTAGAGATTGTGAGACATAGTGTTGTATAAAGATTTACAGTTTGGAAAGTGTTATAGGACTGACAGTATGAGACATGGAGATACAGGCAGTAGAAGAATCAGCTCTCAATATATTTTAAGAATAGTGACGAGAGTGTAGGTTTGGCATCTTGCATAGTAGCTGGCTTTCAACTTTTCATGCAAACATATTTTTTTTCCATTGGCAGGCATACAATTCCACTTATTTGAAGAATAAAGTTTCCAGTGGTAATTATGATCAAACATGTTTATTTACTACAGCCTATTTTGAGGAAATCAAACAAACCCAATTAAAGTCAAATCACTGTCTCAGAACTTTGTCTCTAATTTCACTATAACTACACAGTTCATTCCAGGAAACTTCAAGGAAATTATTAGGAAATAAAGGTTTGGTTGGAATAAAAGCTTGAAACTTACCTCTCATGTCCCATGCAGCTGCTGTACCTCTGCTTATGGGGTTAAAAATAAGGCTGCAACTAACTTTTACTTTCATTATCGATTAATCTGCCTACCGATCGACCAATGATTAAGTTTGGTCTGTAGGATGTCAGAAAATGGTGTTTTCCAAAGCCCAAGATGCAACCTAAAAGGTCTTGTTCCTGACCAACAGTCCACAATCCAAAGATATTCCAAAGATATTCAGTTTACTGTCACAGAAGACTAATGAAACCAGAACATATTCACTTTTGTGATGCTAGAACCAGGAAATTTTAGCATTTTTCATTAAAAATGATTGAACAGGATTGCTCAATTATCAAAACAGTCGATTAATCAAGTAACCTAACTGTTGCAGCTCTAGTTAAAAATAAAACTACAAATAAAAACAGTTCAGAAAACCTGTTAAAGTTCTCTTATTGGCCATTAAATGGGTGAAACATCAGGATGAGAATCAGTTTTATTGGCCAAGTATGTTTACACATGCAAGGAATTTGACTTTGGTTTGTAGTGGCTCTCAATGTGCTTACTCACAACAATCTTCAGAAAGATACACAAGGACAACAAGCTGAACAAAGATAATTAAACATATCACTATTATGTATAAACAAGTGGGTGAAAAAATAGATACATAAATATAGAAACAACAATTACACAACAACGTACAATGTCTATATACAGGTGAAACTGTTTCTGTAAAATAGTACAAAAGGTGTGAAGAGTGCAAGGAGTGCTGAAATAGATAATGTATGGGTAAAAAAAAGTGATGTTACTTTACAGTAGGCCTACATACATAAACAAACATGAGGTTTAGGTGTTTGGAAAAAGAGACTGATTAGCCTGAATAAATAGAGACATCTGGCCTGAGTACACATGTCAACAACATATATGATCCTGTAGAAAAAAAGAGGTATAACAGGCTATCTATTTTAAGCTCATGTGACTTGCAGTATATTTTTTCCAATGCTGCCACCTTGTGTTGTGTTACCTCACTGGTTTCACTGTGAGTGAGTTGCTCCGGGCTGCAGCTGGATACTACACCGCTCCACCAGGAGTTTGCACCGGGACGACCTGTCGCTTTTTCACCGCTCTTCACGGGCTGCTTTGGGACACCTGAAGGCACAAGTCCATCACTTAGTCAAGACAGTGGAGCTGTGAGCAGATGTCACCTGATCTTATGCGTTTTTATAGCGACTATCTGACAGTCGGCGCCGGGATTTGGTTGGTCAACTCCTGGGATCGAGCTTACCTGTGAGCCCAGAGCGGCTGCACACTTCTTCAACATGGCTTCTTCCGCCACAGGTGACCGCGAAGAGCAGGTAAGCGGACTTTTTTAACGGCCTTGCTGTTAAACAAATAAAAGTTTTGCCGCTTAATTTGAGAAGTTACCTCTCGGTTTAGTATTGTCGATTGATAATATTGTAAAATACAAACTCGGAGGGGGGAGAATGTTTGTTTCCTTAAAAAGCGCCAAGTTCCTGGCAGCTTAAAGTTTTCCTATGTTAGGAAAAAAGGGAGAAATAGTCAAAAACCTCCGTCACAAGTCCAGTTATATGTCTCATTTGTAATGCAAATTGGCCCTTCAGTGCAGAAGACAAGCTTTGTATTGTGTCCCAATGTTGTAATATTAACGTCTTAAATAACGGTTAGTTAACGATTCATTCATAAAACTGAACAGCCATGCAAGTTCACTTTCTCTCACAGATATTACTTAATGATTTTACAGTTTGTCTCATCACAGGTGTGTCCTGAATTACTGTAATATGATCCCATGTTGATAACAGTTAGTTAGTCAGTGGAAGAAGTACTCAGATCCTCAGAGCAGAATGTACTTAAAGTATTTAAGTGAAAGTACTAGTTTGGTAATGATCCTCCGAAACCACAGTTCGGTTCAGACCTCAATTTTTGAATTTTTTTTTGAATTTTTTATTTTTATTTTTTATCCCTGTTACCTCTGTTATCAGTGTTGATAAATAATGAATAACCTATCACTGCCAGTCTGCAAATATAAAAATGTGTGCCTGTTTGCTCAGATCCTATGTCTTCTTGTTTGTCTGTTTGATAATTTCTCTCTGCTACACTGTCTTTACTTTATTCTTTATCTTTTCTTGGATTATATTTCCCCTGAACTTAAATCATTATCTACAATATCTGTTAGAACATGCAATTTTTGCAAAAAAAAAAGGTCACAGTGTTCCATATGAAATGACCAAACCAGCAGAACATGTGTAGTTTTTGTTAATCATCACCCTTTCCTGCATAACACACTCCAGTGAAAGTCATACATTGGTTGGCTGACGCATCATTCTGTGTATTTATAGCCCATGTTTTAATAAAATCAGCATCGGTTGATCAGGATGGAAGCGTTGTAATGTCCATGATTTTATGGATGAATAAACTGAAACTTGAACCTTTCTAGCATTCAGATGATACAGTCAAGTTATTGACCCTGAGTAATGTGAGACTTTCCACTTCACAAGTATAGAAAGTTGGGTAAAATCTTTAAATGTGATCTCTGTTGTTTTGTGGGAAAAAAATAATATATAAATCTATGGTGTTCCTAATATTTTGTCCACTCCATTAACATACATGAGGGGGGCAAAATATTAGGAACACTTTTCAATATAATGCACTCCAGTACACCACCACCACCCACTATGACCTCAATAATAAACATCAAGTAGATTTATAACCTTTCTGACAATGTCAACAAATAATGAAAATGTATAAGCTTCATAAAAGTAGAATTTATGGCAGAGCTGTTGTGTCGGATTACACAGGTGTTCCTAATAAAGCTGCTGGTGAGCTGTACATAGGAACTTTCTCATCAGAAAAATTAGTCAGTCACACAGCTCCTTTTCCACACTATAAAGGCTTACTGATAATATCATAACATAACCTATTTAATTATCTTTATACACAAGCCTAGCAGTCAGAAAACTTGATAGACTGCATTGTTTTATACAAGGAAGTATCATTGAACATGTCTTGAATTGCAAGTCCAATCGCAAGAATGTACTAGTTTCACTTTCTTGTGTTGTTATTGTTTCTTTTGTCATTAAATGTGATAAACATTTGTGGCTGCCAACTAGTAAAAGCTGCATTGAACATGAAGTTTTATGCTACACTATTTTGCTTACCACTCTTTCTGATAATATAAAATAAACCTGAAATATGAAGGGGGGGATGGGTACAGAAACAGAGGAATGGCTGGAATAGGCATAGACTTTTCTGTCGCCTGAACTTATACGTCCTTACAGAAAATAAAAGGTGTGTTTGACATTTGCAATAGGATGCAGATGGTTTGGCATTATTCCCACTTGTTCTTTGACTTGCAGTATGTAGAAATTTTACTAAAAGATCTTTTTTTGCTCACATTGCTCATAATAAGGATCGATTTCTCTCTTTCTTTTAGCCACACTGTCTGTCTTCTCCTGTTGATCTATCAGCCTTTTTGTGTGCTGCTCTGCTCTGTGGTTTCTTTCATCCATCTATTAATGGTTGACCACAGATTGTAATGGGAAATGGAAGGCAGTTCAGTTTCTCAGCAGTTGTAGTAATAACTGCCTGTTGTCAAGACACTGTGCAGGAGGTTTATTGTGGCAGAGCAAACACAGTGAGACTCCACCTATGTCCTGGTCAAAAGCAAATGGACAACACAGTGATTACACTGTGTATCTGGTGGTCAAGGCGGTCTGACGGGAAATAAAGGCACAGCATCCCAGCTTTTGGAAGAAATAGTGAAATGAATTTCCTTTTTTTAGGTACAGTACACATGCTAGGTAACGATTAACTGTAGTGTATGCACACACATATGCACGTTTGAAGTTGCATGGGGTTGGTGGTAGTCTAAATGGTCTAAATACTGAGATGAAACTTGAAAAGGAAAAATAAAAAATTTACTACGTGTAGCACTGTATTTATAATACTCATCTATAACCAGGTTTCTGTCCAAATGTAGCACAAACTTTAACCATATTTCCAGAAAATCGGCAAAAGAAAATGTGAATTAATGCATGTTTTCATCATCCACCGTATGAAGAGTTGGTTCATCAAGATAAACAGCTCGCGGCGCTAATTTTCCAATCAGGCGCCGTTGCGGAGGAAGAGGGCGCAGCAAGTAACGTGACATAAAAGAGCGCCGGTCAAACCTCAAATGGTGAAAACCAATGCAGCAAACATGATGGAAATATGTCATTTATGTTTGTTTCGTGTATTAATTGGTGGAGCTTTACAGTCTCCTCATCGCTCAACACATATCTGAAGTTTTTGTCTACTGCCATTTTTAGTCACATGCTTCATGTCTGTTGTGATTTATTCGCTAAGTCTGTCTGATAAAAGTCTGATTTTATTAATACACCAACATTTCCATCTCAGCCAAGTGTAAAATATTTTTTGTTTGAGATTTTTTTTTAAATTTTTGGATTATAAAATGAAACCCACTTTATGACCTACCGAGATTAAAAGGTCATCCCTGACCAAGGAAACAGCAGTTGGCAAAATGTCCCCACAATGTCCATTAGTAGCTGTTCTGGAGCTTTCACTTGTATCACACAATCTTCTTCAGCAGGCAAAGTTTTCCCGGTTGTTATGAAATCGTAGCTGTTAGAGTTTCCATTTCTCTGAGGATTTTAAGGACTTGTTGTCTATGTTATGGCTAAAAAAGACAAACTTTTTCCGCTGAGGAAGATCGTATGATATGATCAAAAGCTCCAGAACAGCTACTAGTGCACCTTGTGGTGAGATTGTTTTTCCAACTATGAGTCATGTTGGAACTCATGCAGAAGTTGTAAACCAATTCTGTCAAAACAATTATTTGAAGCTGTAACTTTTCTGCCTTTTTTTTTCATTGGTGTATGTCAGCGTATCTCTACTTTAGAGGTTACAGCCGAGCTTAGCAATAAACTGGTGTATGCACGTAGTTAAAATTTGGAACGTAATGATTAATACCAACTATGAAAGGTCATGAGAACACAAAAGCTTAGCCTAGTCAGCTCATTCAATAGTTTTTGTATTAATTTATACTGCATGAGCTTTTCATAGTTGCTCCCATTGTAATGAGAAGAGTCTAGTTCAGCTGACTCAGATTGTTGCATGGGGGTAGTGAGCTTACTGATTCACTCACACTGGCTTTCAGTGCTGGGTATTATAATGGAATGAGTAAACATGACCTCAGTTGTGATGAGGTAATGTCAAGTCACTGACTTATTAGTGTTTGTCAGTGGAGAATATGACCCGTTAGCAGATTTAGTTGTATCACATGCTGAATATCCTGAGCCACAAACAAACATGACATTGCAGTAATAGTTATGTCGGGTTAGTAGCATTAGCATGTATTTGCACTTCAGTGAATGTGTAAATTTATGTTTGCATTTGTGGATATATGCCAGTGTATTCTGTGCCAACTATCATGAGGACACCCGTGTCTGTCTGTCTGTGTGTGTGTGTGTGTGTGTGTGTGTGTGTGTGTGTGTGTGTGTGTGTGTGTGTGTGTGTGTGTGTGCGCACGCTTGTGCAAGTCTGTGGCTAGCTGAGCCAGATACACAGTAGTCTATGGTAGGACAGAGCAGAGGCTATGATAACTGAATGGTAGCTATTGACAAGGACTCACAGATAGAAGGAAAGATGTCAGTATATGAAGTCTGAGGGGGATATTTAATAAGGATTTTTTAGGCACTAAACAGTCAAATTGTGTTTGTCCTTATTTACTTTAGGACCGCACAGAGGTTTTGCGCTGGTAAAATGGAAAAAAAGGGATACTGTTCCTGTTCAGCGGTGCAAAATATGGGTGGAAAGTGTGGACTGACCACTCCGACAGCTGACTCTGCGTCTGAAATTTACTTCTTAGAAAAGCAGATATAACATCTGCAGCTCTTGTTTTATTAGACACACAGAGAGGGAGAGAGACCAGGTCTGTGAGAGAGATGGACAAGGCAAGAAAGAGAAATGCAAATTAAAAGATGCATTACAAAGTTACTTTACCAGAACTTTCCGCTCAGCACCACAACACACAGAAGAGCAGCAGTGTAGCAGCCTTATTTTACAGTCAACATTACCTTCCCGTTTCCTGCAAGTTGTGTCTTGCTTATTTTTCCTCACTTACAATATGGACTAACAGCAGCTCCAGTCCAGCGTGATGTGATTGAAACAGTCAGTTATACTTATAAGTAGGCTGTTACATAATTTTTAAACCGCTTACAGAAATTTCCTAGCCAAAAGAGTAGCCTTTCAAAACAGTCTGTCGTCAGATCTTAACGTAGCAGCACTTAATGCAAATCAGATAAACCGTGGCTAGACTTATTCACATCTGTAGTCTTAGTACTGTAAATATTAAAAAAATGTGTAGCGACGCACAATTTTACACACTTGGCGGTAATTTGCAACATTTATAGCAGGGCCATAATGATCCCCATTGAAGTATAGGTGAAGCCTCAGGTAGATCAACAGACATGGTTTGGATAAGAAACTTTACAGTACCAGTTTGGACACACCTTCCCATTCACCTGAAAAAGAAAGTACGTCCAAACTTTTATTACTGTAGATAGTAAAGAAGTATTGTGACACTGTTTCTCAATTGTGAAAAGTTAAAAGGAGCATAGCAATCTACATCCCATCTACATCCACTTATGTCGACCATTTTCCCCAAAAAATATTTCAATAGTATGAAATAAATGTGCTGAAACAACATTTCAGGAATAAAACATTTTATTTGAGATCATTTTGAGCAGATTCTGGTTTCAATTAGATTCTTGGTTTGGAATAAATGTTGTATTAGATGGAAATTGAACTGTGGGTTAGCAGTACCATGACTGACAAAAGACCTTACTACTACTGTTACTGTCTGAACATCTGCGCATCGGAAGAATGGATGACTGAATAAATACTAGTGTGTAGACAGTAATGACTAGTAGATTACACACACACACACACACACACACACATACACGCACTTCATTCACGATCATGGCACTGACTGACACTATGGTGCTCGTGTAGGGGGGGTGTATTCTGTCCTTGTGTTTTATCTGTCTGAATGGGTCAATGTGTGTCAGCTGACTCTGCACTCTGGGCTGAACGTGCATTGACATTCTCAATAATGGGTTCCTTGATGCGGGTTGCTGTCCTAGAACCTGATTAGCTGTAACGTGAGCTGTCTGGGTACCATCTCATTACAAATATTAGAGATGGAAATGAGTATGAATGATAGTGTGTAGGTGAGTGAGGGAGATGTAGCCTACGTGTAGAGACAGAAAGAAAAAAGTGAAACAGAAACTTTAATTTGGTTATTATTTAATGTAATTCTATGGTTTAGCAGTGGAGCATATGGAGCTGCGCTGCAGACTGGAGTCTCTGCTAACAGCGACAACCAGAGATTTCCTTGTGACATCTGGCTCATGTGAATAGATTCATCACAAATTGAACATATGTCAAGCAGAATCCGCTCAAAATCCACTGATCTCCGCAATTCCATTAAAATGAATTGATTTCGGTTTAAAATTTCCCCGCTGTAAATAATGCTGTGACCAAGCTTTTATCCTCCTTTACTCTCCTCTCATTGTTAGTTGGAGTGGGTGTCACTTATCTGAGGCTCACTGACCCACTCAGTCCCTTTCCTTTTCCTTATTCTCACTCCGTCTCTCTGTTAACTCACACTCTTTCTCCCTTTTTCTGTTTTGTTGCTTCATTTCTGTCTCTGATTAATAATAATATTTGCTTCTCGAATGACTCGAGTGTGTCCCGGTGGTGCATGTCACAATTAAATGGTGTGTGTTGTTGTCTTGTCAGATGTGACGCAGCATGAAAATATGCCAGCAATGTGTCATTGCCCTATATTAACCACAGACACACCTATTTTTCTCTGAGCTGTCATTACAGCTGGAAATCAAAGCCCCAGATGCTACCAAAGCTGTTACATAAATCGATGTTACCAAACCACAAAGAAGCATCTTAAATTTGTGGAAATGCCCAAAACATTGAGCCACTGGAGGCTTCAGGAAACACCAGACCCTTCAGTCTCTCAACTTTCCGGATAGATGACTTTGTGAGAAATAAAGGGTCAGTGGTTGTATGTGTGTAAAAAATTGAAGTGGGGGTAGGGAAGGTAAGTTGTTGGTAAGACAGTGATTCAGGATCCAACTCCTGTCACCGTGCAGCTCACTGGGGATGGCGATGAGACCATTTTAGGCGTGGAACCATGTCCTTTTTGCTGCCATTAGCATTGTGTGAGTGCGCTGGTCCAGAGACAAAGACGGATTGTAAATCAAGGGAGGATGGAAAGTCTGTCTCTTTGTGACTGGTGTTTGTGTGTCTGCTTTTTCTCAATACTCATGTGTGTATGTGTGTGTGTGTGTGTGAGCGCCTGAGGGATTCCTTCTCTTCTGTAAATGAGCCTCTTTTACTTTACGCATGTCTGATAAACTTTTCATCTGACAGTTAATTTGTGCTCATACGGGTTGTTGCAGAAAAAGCCAGTCTGACTGGTAAGTTAAAAGGGAAATAACACTACACCTGGCTGAAAGTATTCATTAATATTTCTTTATTTTTGCAGATTTTTGTCCCGTTTTCTCTCAAATTTGAATGTTCAATTACTGTACACATTGCAGTCTTAATCACGGCAACTATAGAAACCCATGTGTGGAGCCGCCAGCTGCTTCCTTTTACCGAAAGACCTTTTGGGACGTTCACCCCATCCACACGTAGTTAGTGATATTACTGTACGTTTGATACAGTAGCTCTGATGCATCTCTTGTGTACATTTGGCGTTGGAGCCCCATGTCAAAGCCTGTATTGTTTTGTAATTGATGACACAAAAAGCTTCACTTACTGTAGAATCACAAGACTGTTAAGTTTTGAGTTGTTGCCTGTAGATACAAAGGACGAGAACCTTTGCTGACTGTTCTGGACCCGCAAACACAACAATTTCTTGAAGAGAACGAGTAAGCCGGCGGTGCCGTTATTGGGAATTTAACCCTGGGTCTCTGCGGTAGGCAAGAACTTTACCCCTGCTTTATGTGTGCGCCAAAGATGAAAGTAGTGAAACTGTAAACCTTCAACTCCTGGTATCTATTGCAAGTGCTGATTATCTGTGTCAGTTCTGGAAATTGGCTCTTATTGAGAGAGCAGTTCAAACTCAGTGCATGTGTGAGATAAACTCGTAGCTCTACTGATTATGACATGACGATGCCAAACTTCCTTTCCAAATCCCCGATCGCTTCACCCAGTAGAATTCTCACAGTTATTGGGGTTGTCATGGAGAAAATCGTGCCACTTTATGGTTGTTACCATGGGGATTCATCTATTGCAATGGCACTGCCTTGACAACCAAAATACGAATTCAGATTAATTTCCTCTTGGCAGGCCATTATCAAGATTCTCTCCAAAGATGTCATTAATATGCAGAAACCATCATCTGATAGTTTGCGAGGGATACACAGTTCCTCGCCATACACAGACACCAAAACAGAGCCCTTAATGTGAGAAAAGGAAAAGATTGGAGGAGCGATTTCTCTTGGCATGGTTTACATGAAACGCTGATCTTATCAGGTGCTTGTGGGTGGATTGACATTCCTCGAGTCAGTAAAAAAAACAGAGATAATGCTGAAACAGAGAAAACAGTTGTGACATTGCTGCTTTCATTTGTTAATTTGTGTTAAGTGCTAGAAACCTAATTTGTTGGGGCATTTGCACATCGGCTCATCAAATGAAGCAAACACACTGTACATTGAATGCTTTTTTGCTCTCAGGACTGCCACAATATGTGTATTGAGTAAGTTGACTGATCAGCTCTTTCTCCATTGAATAAAAATAATTGAAAGTTGATCGTTTACGCTGTGCTATTTTTATTGCTACGGATTTCACAATCTTCATGTATAACACGCAGCTGCATGCAACAAGTTCACACCTGTGCTCCAGGCTTTGTCAAAAGTAGAAGTAGATTTGTCAGGATCATAAATCAAGTCTATTACACACACAGGATTTACTGGAAGGCATTGGACATCATAGATTGGGGATTTACAGTACATAACAGTGTACTTGTATCTAAAACTCTTGCGTGCATTGTAGCCGATGGCCCATTAGCTCACATCAGCATACATGTCACTACAAAGCCACGGTTAGTTACGGCTCTTCCGCTTTCTCCCCTCAGAAACACTCAAATCTCAGGCTGCAGCGCAGAACCGCACCTGACATGTTTGCAGGCTCACACACACGGACTACCCTCAAATATTGAGGACAACATCGAGTACATGTCTGCTGATAGCTGAAGCTCGGCGGTTTGACACCGATTGAGATTGATCTCTGCTGACAAAACATAGACACGAACACATTCGCACATATAGAAGAACTGTCATAATCCATTAAAGCAACTCAAACTTGGAAGGAAAACACAGACAATCCATGGTCTGCCTGTTGTCGGGCACAGATATAACCTCAGATTCTCCCATTGACACCCCAGCAATGAAATGAGAAGGTGAAACCCACATATTTGGTATTTCCCTCAGCATGGAAGTAGGCATGATTGAACATTATTGCTTTCGAATTAATGCTTGGTTTCACATTCCTCTGAATGTTGTCGTGTCATGTCCATGCGTGTGAAACCAGCACTGTTAGAAATCGAAACGGTGAACATATTTACAGTAGATCCTTTGATTTGTGACATGTTGCGTTGCTTTAGGCTGATTTCAACTAGTGACGAACATTGTGAGAGACACAGATTTGGAAACAGGACAGGAACCCTCTTGTAGTAAGAATAAAACCCATAAAACCTGCCTGTGTCTCCGGCACAGTTTACACCCGTCATCCTCTATCAGAGTTTGCCTTTTACTAGGAATGGAGTGTTTGGTGTTGATAACACCCACTCAGACAAGCACACACAGGCCCACTGGTTGCACATAGTATAGACATGAAAATGAAACATCCCATGGCGAATAAGATAATTAATTTTTGAGAGTATTGTTCGCAACCTTGTACTGTACGATGATGCAATAGCGCCACAACCTTGTGGACTTGGCACACCAGTGATACCAACATGGATGAAAGTGAATGTGTGATTGCAAACTGATCGGTTCAAAGTGAATGTTTCCACCAACATGTTGAGCACATCTATGATGTGAATCATGTTCAAGCCCACATAATGATGTTTTTATTTACATTTTAGTGGCTTTTTGATGGAGTGAAGGTGTTTAATGGTGTGCAGCAGAATAAAGCTGCTTATCCACAAAATGACATGAAGAAGAAACATTGTGTAACTTTGTCGGTTTTCATTTTAGCCAAGTTGATAGCTTTTATGTAACATCTGATGATCGATACATTTTTAAAGGAATTTTTAATGGAAAAATGTTTTAAAAATTTGCGTATTTCTGCCTCTTAAATATGAAAAATTCTTGTTTTATTTGTCTTATAGGATAATAATATATCGGTGTTACGAATTGTTATTTTAAAGAAGACATCTTTAGTTCCAGCACACTGTCAGCACTTATGGTGAATTTATTACATAATGTTTAGGTCAACTGACCTTCATCAGGCATCTCACAGAAAAAGTCAAGAAGTCATCTTTGGCTGACACTGTATAGACCAAACTATTAATATGATAATTGACAAATAATTTAGCAGATTAATTAATAATAATATTAAGTGCTAAAATTTTTGTGATAGTAGTTTGTTTCAGCCCTGATGATAAAATAATCATTAGTTGCATCTAGGGCTGGACAATATCGATATCGTGATATGAGACTAGATATTGTCTTAGATTTTGGATATCATAATATCATAATATGACATGAGTGTTGTCTTTTCCTGGTTTTAAAGGCTGGACTGCAGTAGAGTGATGTAATTTTCTGAATTTACGAGGCTGTTCTACCTGAAAAATCTCATTGTGTAAATATTTTGTGAAAGCACCAGTAGTCATCCCTACAATATTGTTGCAATATTGATATATATTTGGTCAAAAATGTTGTGATATTTGATTTTGTCTATATCACCCAGCCCCAGTTGCAACCCTAGAGTCAAGGTCCACTTAGTAGCTTTTTCCGTAGCTTTCCACTGCATTTCTACAGTCTTCCTCTGCGAACAGAGTTTGCTCAGTTGTCATGGAGATAGGCTATTTTATGACATTTCAACTCCATCCACTGAAGAAGACTCCAGAAACTGCTGTTTCCAAGATTAAGAACAAGCAGTCTCATTCAATATTTACCAGATATGATAAAAATATTATATCCAAAAATTCAAGACGTGCATAAAAACAAGTGAATTAAAAATCACTGTTCATATTCTGGATAATCTCCAGGCACTCGTGAACTGACCATGTGTCTCCCCGCCGCAAGAGTTAAAGCCACTTACTCTGTTTACTTACATCTGCCCAGGACCACAAGACCACACACACGCAAACCAGTCATCTGTGAAAAGCTTTTGAGGTCAAAGTTCACACCCTCTGTGAAGGGAACCAATGAACTGGCACATGAGAACATTACTGTTTTGTCTGCTGCAAACATACACGTGATAGTCTCGATGCGATGAGGAATGTAACATACAAATCTCACAGCATAAACATGTCGCTAAATATAGACAGGCGGCTTTCTTCTTTACCGTCCCTCCTCTCTGATCCTTCCCTTGTGTCTCCTTGCGCTCTGTGAAATTATATGAACCATAACTGAGAGAAAACGGTTATCTCACGTCTCTTACTCTCACACCCTCTTTCTATTCCATATCTAAAATTTCCATAATCATTTAAATATCTACTTACATGTATTGTATCTCACTTCTCAGCTGATTATTATGTTCCATTAGCAACCCACTGGCGCTTACCAACCACTATCTTCTGTAACCACTGGTTCTCATTTCCTATTATAATTCAGGGTTATGGAGCACTTAGAGTTATAAAGCCACTCCCTTTTCCAGTAGGCCTTTAATGGCTGGCTAAAAGACAATATTATCCATAAAAGTATTGTGTTACCTCTGGGAGCATGGATGTCACCGAGGCACATTATTATGTTTGTGTGTGTGTGTGTGTGTTTGAGGCTGTCGTATTTAATTCAGGCTGGGAGATGAAGAGACGCATCAGGGAGACAGGGCTATAAAAAAAGAAATGGAGAGAGGTGGATGTAAGCAGAAGACAGCGTTGTGTGTTGATGATACACAAGCTGAAATTCAGCTAATGCATCAGAGGAGAGACGTCAAGCCAAATTGATTTTGTGTTTTTCTTACAAGATGATAGTTATTTTATTTCCCTTTTCTTTTAATCAGAAGTCACAGTCACACAGGAAACGTTAACACAGTAAGGATATAGTATTACAACTAGCAGTTAAAGGTATTCCAAATTATAAACCTGAGTCATAAATATTAACTGTTGTCAGGTACTTTTACAGACACCATGAAATGGCCTATTTTCTTCCTAATATTACATAATTCCTATTGAAACTGGATTTTAGGAGAGCTACAATGATGCAGTGAAGGATCACAAAGTGTAAACCAGTGGAATATAAGTTAAATACAGAAAGGCTGTTTTAATTTGATAGGACATTAAAATTTGTAATGGCTTTATTGGTTTTATTGTATTATGTTCACACCAGCCAGTTCTGGATGAGGTCACCAGTAAAGATTCACTGTTTTCCAGGAAGTTCAAGTATTTTCCACAAATCAGCTTAAGGCTGAAATGAATTGTAGAAAATTAATTAATGACAATTTTGTTCCCTCAAGTAGAAATTCATTAATCCTTTAATTATTTATTCAGCAAAAATGCTCAATAAATTGCTGCTGCTTCAAGCTTGTCAAATGCAATGATTTTCTGCTTTTCTTCTGTTTTATGTCATTGTAAAGTTAATATAGTTGGATGTGAACTGTTGGTGGAAGAAAACAAGCCATGTGGAGACATCACTTTGGGCTTTGGGAACTTTTGATGAGCATTTTTCTTTATTTTTTGACATTTTACAAACTGAACACCTAATGGATTATTTGCAAAAATACTTTAATTGATCAATAATGAAAATGTATTAGTGGCAGCCCTGGTCCACTTTTGTCCCAGTTGCACTGTAATTCTAAAAATGTTCTGAGTATTTTGTAAAAAAATGAAAAAGCAACAAAATTAAGTACACTCAAAAAAGCCTGTATGCATACTAGAGGTATACTAATTGGGACACAGCTCCTATTTCATTGGATGTTGATATGATGTTTTTTTTAGGATGTAGAGGCAAAAGTTGGTTGTTGTTGTCATAATGAGCCCTGACCACCAGATGTCAGACTGGACTCTTCAGTTTAAACAGGAAGTGTTAGAGTCTCTCTCCATAAAGAATTACACAAACCAATAATTAACCCTGACTCTACGAGACACAGCATATAGCACATTATTCAGCATATTGTTTAACTTCATCAGGGATATTTGTGCATGGATGCCTTTTTGCTTACTGTAGGTAAGTGTGCGCAAGAGCGACAGGCAGTGACACAGAGTAATTGTGTGTACGTGCAGCATATGCGTGCGTGTGCCCTTCTCCATAGAGAATAACAATAATGAATAGCCCTGAATACAGTCCCCTGAATTCCTCTGCTTCTCAGTGGATGATACAGTTATAATTGTACTGGGCAGACTGGCTCACACTGGTATAATCCACTCACTCTCACACGCACACACACACACAAAGAGCAATAATCCACAGTGATCTGCCACCAGGGGTTTTCCTCTCTTTGTTCATTATTGATAAGGAAGAGGCATCAGGAGGTGTGATGGGGGGGTGTTGGGGCATTTTTATCCTGCATTGCCAACAGGAATCCATCGCTCCATCACTCCTCATTCTCTCTTCTCTACTCCACCTTTCTCCTCTTCTGTTACTCACTAATAAACTTCGCTGTCACTTTGTCTTTGCCTCCTTAGAGAGAGAGAGAGAGAGATTCAAATAAAGAGATCTGTGTCATTGATAGCTCACGACGAAGAGACATCTTGATGCCGAGCAGCATTCTTCATACAGGCTGAAGGGAATCCGGTGATTCAACAGTAACATTATCTCATCCATTTCTTACGTCTGAATCTCTGTGTGTGATTAGATTAGAGCTCCATCTAGAGCTCGCAGATGAGCAGAAAATATCGAATGGTTTTTTGCAACCAATATTATGATATAAATCATGATTGTTTTCTATGAATTCTGTATTTTAGATCTACAGCACATAGCAATAAACACAATATGATCGTGCCGAGCTTCATCGCAAATTTCATTTCTACATGAATGGAATCAGATGAAATAATGTTTTTGCTTGTTCTTGTTTTATCCCCAAAAAATGCCTCGTTTTCCATTGAAATATTTGCCAATTTAGCCCCATTAAGGAAAAAATTACACTAATGGTATACAGATATAATCATGCCACTCTGAAGTGGTGTCATATTTATTGCTAACAGCTACATAATAGTCAGTTATACTAATAATGACAAACTGAGTGTAATTTACTATGCTCTGTTAAGACAGACTGATACTGGATTTGTGAGGCTGAAACCAAAGTTGATATTCGAGAATTGTATCATGATAATGATATATTGCATCATAGTATTTTTTTTTTCATAAACACATAACATAAAGAAACCTTTATATGTAATTATTTGGACTTTTTACAGTTGAAAAATCAACTTGAGGACAGATAATGT
Organism: Thunnus thynnus; assembly: GCF_963924715.1. NCBI lineage: Eukaryota > Metazoa > Chordata > Actinopteri > Scombriformes > Scombridae > Thunnus > Thunnus thynnus. The sequence continues at coordinate 6,887,929 of NC_089536.1, read as the reverse complement.
AATGGTGACCCTAAATGACCTCCAATATATGTTTTGGCATTTCTCTACAGTATCTGGTTACTTATTGGCCAACATAAACACGGATATCAGTGCGTCCTCAATAAGCTAATATTGGCCAAGGGTGTAATTGTAAAACATTGTCTAACTCTGTTTAACGGCTGTTTCCACTCAGCACAGATAGCTGAGGCGATTACCTGCAGTAGACTAGGTCAAAACCTCGTATATGACTGGACTGTTTATGGTCAATGTATGAAATAACGGCCAGTATGTTACAGAGATAGTCAGTGGTCATGTCTATAATGTGAACTCCTGGATATTAAATGTTCATCTGCAGTTTTCTGTAGTGGTCCCAGTAATATTTGTTGTGTAAGTGTACTGAAGTAGCATCGCATGACATGGTTAAGCTACGTTTGAACGCATTTGAGTTAAAAACAAAAGGTTATAAATGCAGTTGCCAGAACAATACTTTCCACTCATATCTTGGTTGATGTTTGATTTAAAAGGGAACTTATTTTAATTCTAATTATAACTATTCTAATTACCTATCTGTTAAGTCCCCCTGCTATTTCATCTGTTTCATTCTGCGGATGTTACATGAGTTGCATGTATTACCTGCAAGACTTGTGTTTGAATGCTGTTGTTCATCGCTTGTGATGACCAATGGTGTAACTTCATCACTCAATCACTCATTCACAGACAAGCACAGTTAGCTAGTCCGTGGCCGGTCTAGTCAAAAAGTCTCAGCAGCCCACTCTCTGCTTTTTCAAACATCAAAACTACACCACCATGTGTTGACCTGTAGGAAGCGACGTTAACAAGACAACAGCCAAGAATTTCATTTTGTAGACAATATTAACGTTAATTAGCAACAGCCGACTACATTTACTGGTGAAACTTACAGCTAAGTTGACATAAAAATCGGAGCTCTCCTATTTTGAAAATTAAAGTTTTTCAAATTGTGATTTCAGTATAAAAATGATAAATTTTGCAGCCTCACGTCCAACTAAAGATTATTTTTTAACTTAATGAGTATATTGCTAAAACTGATATGAAACTGTCAAGACACACACAGGAAAGGAGGAAAGAAACAGTTTCTCCATCTGTTTTTCCATTAAGCTCAGAGCTGCAACGATCCGTAGAATAATCGATTAGTTGTCAACTATTAAATTAATCGCCAACAATGTTGATAATCGATTAATTGTTTCAAATTCTCTGATTCCAGCTCCTCAAATTTGAATATTTTCTGGTTTCTTTAGTCCTCTATGACTGTTGGTGGAGACAAAACAAGACATTAAACGATGTCATCTTGGGCTTTGGGAAACAGTGATTGATGTTTTTTTCTGACATTTTATAGACCAAACAACTAATTAATTAATAATGAAAATAATCATTAGTTGCAGCCCTAAATAAGCTTAATTAAAGACAAACACATTTTCTGTCTTTTTTAACTTGTTGAAGAAATGCACTGCAAACCCCCTCTCTCCCTCCCTCTTTCTCTGTATCTTTATCTTTGTCTTTACACAGAACTAGACACACACACATACGCACACACACACAGACAAACAACTGCCGATGAGCTGATATCGATTGCTGTAGCTTGTTGCTGCTCTGCTCTCACTTGTGGAGCGTGTGGGAGGCAACCACAGCCACAGACAGGTAGAAGTGAAGTGCAAGTGTGTGAGAGAAAGAGCGAGAAAGAGCGAGAATGTCTGTCTCTCTCCATCGTTCCACCCAGCCAGCCTTGTTGGCTCCCCTCCTCGCCGACAGCGTGTGTGTGTGTGTGTCTGTGCGTGTCTGTGTGTGTGCGTGTGTGTGTGTGTGTGAGGTTTGACTGTGTGTGAAAGTGGGTGTGAGCAACTGAGCGAGTTGGTCGCTGTGCGCGTTGAGAGTGGCCGCCACTCCACTCTTCTCCGCTCATCCATGCTGGATTAAAACGCGTTTTGGACATACACACATACACACACACACACACACAGCTGTTTGGGACCACACACACATTCTCACAGCTGCTGAAATGAGCGAGGAGGTTAAAGACAAGTCTACGGGGAAGTCAGCTCATCGCAAGAAGAAAGGAAAGAAGGTAAAAGAAAAATTTAAGCCTGACTTGGGTTTGTAAACAACATGGTGTGGCTGCTCCAGCTGGAACGAAAAAAAAAAAATCACTCAGACAGGAAATGAGGGCTGTGGTTTCACTTGTTTATTAATGACACAACAGTTAAAGGAAATATATCTGATTTGATATCAGAGGATGACTTAATAATGTCAAATATTGTGCCTGGAGGTGGAAGTTTTATATCTGTGGATTCTGTTGATGGAGATGAGCAGCACTTTTGTTATGGTCGCCTTTTGTTAACTGGTGATTTGACGACAGAGCAATATCATTTCACAGCGGGGACTCTGATTGTTATTGGGGTATTTGTTCTGTAGTCATTCAATGAAACAGGACAACATTTTCAATTCTGAGTATAATCATGTTGTTGTGTTTGTTGTGTACAGCCATCGAGAGCAAAAACATTTGTGATGTTGTTATATTTTTTGTCGCACTGTAAGAAAAATCTTGTTTCTATCGCAAAATATTTCCCTATAAAGTTGAACACGAATCCTTTTTCACTCTACAAACTGTGACTACAGGCACCTGTTAACCTGATAATATGCTCAGTGAGAGCGCAGGATGAGAGATGAGAGTCCAAAAAGAGAAAATGATAGGAGGAGAAAATGGAGAAAAGAAATTACGTTTGCAAATGAGACGGGGGAGGCTTCAAGGAATGAGATGAGGTAACAGGTGGGGCAAGAGAAAAGGGTAAGAAGGAGAAATGGGGAGAATATGGAAGAAAAGAACAGGGAGGAGGAGAAGAAAAGTAGGACAGGAGGTGAAAGGCAGCAGAGGAGTGAAAAGGGAGAGAAGAGGGGAGATCACGATGAAAGACAAGAAGAACAGGAGAGGTTTAGTCTGTGAAGATGGCACTTATAATGATATGTCTGTATAATGTAAATGGAAATGTCTTCCTTTGAGTAGCATCTGTGATGAATCCACAGGAACATCTTGCAGCGTTACAGCGTGGTTGAGTCAGTAATGCAATAATTTGTTGAGATAATGCAGAAAATGCCTTCTCAGTGCCCGTTCAATGATTAAAATGGGTTTTCTTGTGCTTAGCAAAGACATCAGGATTTATAGCTTCTACATCAGCCGGCTGTCTGGCAGACTGGGTGGAGACTTTCAGTTGTGTGGGTTTGTGTTTAGCTCTTGTTTATGCCACCAAAACAAATATTCCTCAGAGAGAGAGAATCTACTGAGGAATATTTATAATGGACTTCATTAAGAGAAGGTTTTTTGGGATGAGGTGTTTTGTCTTGAGAAAAAGGATTACACAGTGAGAATGAGATTAACTGTTTGGGTTAAGGTGTAGAGGTTTGGTACCTGTATCAAAACAATACTCTTCTGATACCTTATTTTGAGAAATATAAACATATTTGTCTATAAAGTAATATTCAGATGTTTAATTATATAATTTACTCCCCCCCCGGCATTTTGTTCTTTGGATCGTACACCATTTAATTCAATGAAGTTACTGAAGAGGGAAAAAAAAGCTCTCTGAGTTTGTATTAACGCTGCAACTATGGGTATTTTCATTGTTGATTAATCTTTTCTCAGTGAATTGATTAGTCATTCGGTCTATAAAATAACAGAAAATGGTGAAAAATGTCGATCACTGTTTCTAAAAGCCCAAGTTGACGTTCTCAAATCTCTTCTTTCGTCCCAACCAACAGTCCACAACTCAAAGATACTGAGTTTATTATCATAGAGGACAAAAGAAGTCAGAACATATTCACATTTGAGAAGGATGAATCAGAGAATCTGGACATTTTTGCTTCATCGATTATCAAAATAGTTGGCAGTTCATTTTCTGTCGACCGAATTTCTGTGTCAGTGTCAACCAAAGTCAAACCAAGCATTTGTGTGGAGTCACTTCTCCCCAAGATTTTATTGAAATTAATTTATTATACTGCAGCATTTTGATGTTTTAAATGCTGGCGTGACCGGACCTCAAAAAGCGGAACAATTTTAATCAAAGAATGAGTAAACAAGATTCTGACTATACATTCAGCGCTAGCTTTCAATGCTTGATAGTTTTTTTTTTCCTCTCAATGCTACAGACACATTTCAATTTGTACCAAAAGAGTGTTGACGTTTGATGCCCAGGTTCATTGAAGAGTTGTGTGTTTCTGTGCATTGATATAACTGTCTACTGCTGTGAAAGAGACTACTGGCTAAGCACCTTTTTTTTCTATAAGATTCAGGCTTATGTTTAGTCAGCTGTTCTTAATTGGTTTTTTTTGCACACACACACTCACAACATCGCTATTTATTCTGTGTAACAGGTGCTTTAGGTTCTCCCAGTGGACAAAGAAGGCAGCATAGGGTGTATATGATTTACTTCCTCATATAATATGGATGCTACGTCCTTTAGAAGGGGCTTTCAGAGCTTAGGTTCGTATATGTTTGACTATTGTGTAGGTGCTGTGATTAATGATTCTCATTGTATTTGAGGAGAGCAAATAGGGGCTTCAGAGAGGATAGAGGGGAGGGGAGCTAGAGAGAAAGGACCAGAAAAGTAGAGGAGGAGTCAAAAAAGGGTGGGGAGGAAAGGATGGAGAAGCAAAGTTAAACAAAAGCAAGAGGGAGAAGAAAATGTGAAGGAGGGAGGAGGCTAGATGAAAGGAGAAGGGGAAGAGAGGGAATGTGATGATAAAGTGGAGAGAGAGAGAGAGAAAAGAAAAGGAGAGACACGAGCTCACGATTCTGTTGTGAGACGGCGTCTCGGCTGATGAGAAATGACTGTTCTGTCGCTCTGATCCTGTGGGGAAGAGACAGTCAGGGAATAATGGAAGGAAAGGGAAGAGAACAGCAAAAGCAGATGAAAAAGATGAGTGTAGAGTGAGGTAAAGTAGAGAAAGAAAAAAAAGGAGCTTGATGGCTCTATTTTTTTTGCAAAGAAGCGAGAGGGCAGATGAAGAGCAGGGTAGGCAGAGAGCGAAGAGGAGGAATAGGAATGATTAGACAAAATAACCAGCAAGATCAGGACAACAGAAAGTAATCTGAGAAAAAAAAAAGGATAGGGAACATATTTTTGCTTTGATGAGATGAGTGTTGCCTCCACGCTCCACCTGTTGCCACGGACACAGAGCATCTTTGGTGGTAGAACCACAGTAAAAAAAACAGTAGCACTGATGTGGATGATGTGTATGAGTAACAGGGGAAGAACCACCACATACTACAAAAAGAAACAATTGAATGCTTGGATGTGGGTGTCTTAAGGTGAGAATTACGTGAGTAGTGGAAGATATTGATTATTGAGGGAAATGCAGTTATACTTGGGATGGAGGACCGCAGTTGAGGGGTTTTTTAAGCAAGGCAGTTACAGTAGATCCCTACCACTTGTAACACTGCTGTACTGTGGTTTCGTGGTTGGAGGATCGATGCCATTATTATATCTGGACTGTAGTTTTACTCTACATTCAAATATCTACACCAAGCATTTGCTTCTGTTTTTATAAAGGATCAATGAATTAGTATTTTGATCTAGATGAGAAAATGTACCAGTACTGCAGGAAAGAGTTTTACCGTTCATGTCAATAAATAAAAAATTGCAAACATTTACTGGTGTCAGCTAGAGATACTGACACAAATAGATGGATCGGGTATTGTTGACAATGGGCCGATCTGGTATCTGACACCATTATTTTAATAAATAACAATTCAGTAAATCTATATCTCTCTATAACTCTTACAAAGTTATGAAATGATCCCAGTCTCTTCCACACAGTGAGGCATACAGTTTATTAATTAAACACTAGTATCAGATCGTTACTCGGTATCGGCTGATACCCAAAGCCCAGGTATGGGTATCGGGATTGAAGATTGGTCCCTAGTTTCAGCTTCTCATATGAGACAATTTGATGTTTTCTTTGTCATCCATGATGGTAAACTGATGATCTTTGGGTTTGGGACTGTTTCAAGACATTATGAAGAAGTCACCTTTGACTCTGGGGAATTATAACAGGCATTTTTCACTTCTGACGTTCTGTAATCAAGAAAATAATCAGCAGATTAATAAATAATGAAAATAATTGTTAGTTGCAGTCCTAGTCCTATTTGTCTGTTTGCTTGTTAGTTAGCCGGATAGGAAAAGCCTGTCAGTAAATGAAACAGCTAGCCTAGCTCTATCCAAAGGTTACAAACTCTGCCTTCCAGCATCTCTAAAGCTTACTAATTAACATATTATATCTAATTTCTTTAATCCATACAAAAATTGCAGTGTAACAATGATATGTTGTGGTTTTACGATGGGTTATTTGCTGCACTGTTTCTTGGCTGGACGGAGCGACTGCCTCGAGATTTGTTGTCACTGTGAGGTTGCCATTCAACCATCTGAGACTCCAGCTATGCTAGGCTAACTTCATATTTAGATCTTCTCATCTAGCTCTTGGCAAGAAAGCAAATAAATGTATGCCCCAAATGTTGAATTATTCATTTAAATCACTTGACACTTGAGATAATAATTGTAAATCAGGCCTTAGTTAGCAGGATATCACAAAAACTTGTCAACATATCTACTGTGTATAGTGAAATTTGGTGTTTGTTGTGTGGAATTTTGTATTGCACATCTATGAAGGTGGGGGACTTAAGAGAGACAGACTAAGAAGATCAAAAACAGGTGTTCAAAATGGATGCTGCAGAGGTGAAGAAATCCTGACTTCTAGTCCCTTGCATGGGTCAAGCTCTCTATACTATTATACAGTTAAATGAATTCATCTCTGATTAAGACAAAACTGTGTTATAGCTGTTTTATATGGTGGATAAAATGTGCAGCAGTGTGATTGGCCTGTCAGTTCTTCTAAATCAACACATCATCCATGTTTGCATTTTTGTTTACTTTCTAACCATCGTATTTTTGTCCCTGTCTTTGTCTGCCTTGGCTTTAATTACACGCCAGTGGTCTGGTTTTTAGGTCGAAGTCTGTGACTACTGCAGAAATGTGAGGGAGGATAGAAAAAGGGTAGAGAGACATTGGGGACCTAAGAGCCTAGCAGGTGTGTTAATGGATGTAACTATGACAACCAGAGCCCGCTGGGAGAGGGAGGAAGCGAGAGGACCAGTTCGGAGCGGTGGAAGTTAGTCATCAGTAGGAAAAACTGCAAACGACTCATCGTTAAATATCAGGTTGGTTTTAACTGGATTTCTTAGTGTAAACTGGAGTACTACGGTGCATGTAAACACCCTCAGAGTGAGTCTCTGATTGAACTGGATGAACTCGGGTCTAAGAGGATGAAAAATTGATATGGGCTGTCACACCCTGCACGTGGTCAGTGTGTGTGTGTGTGTGTGTGTTGAATATACACGCTTATACACAGGCCTGGTATGCATTTTACATTTTTACTATGTAACTCAAAGCCCATCTGGATGAGCCTTGTAACTGAGGAGGGAAACAGGAAGACGGTGACAGAGAGTCCCATCAAGCAAGCCATGTGTACCGAGAAATACCTCAACAGAGTGCGGAGGTGTAGATGGCACCCAAATGCCAAATTACCTGTTGAATCTGAGGAAAAATGTTGCTTTTTTTGTCTGAAAATGGATGAAAACTTTATTCTAACAGGCGCAGTAACCACACATTTTTACGATTATTATATGTGCTAATAATCAGAATCAAAATCCTTAATATTAAATAAAATAATATAATCAATTTACAGTAGGTATAATGTGTGAAATATAATTATTTTTACAGTACAGAAGAAGCTCTCTGGCTTCTAATAATGACAGCTCCACTTAAAAAAAAACATCCCATCTGTTAGAGGGAGGTGAACAGCGCATGTATGCATGGTGTGTGTCAGTGTTTTTGTACTGTTTTAGTAAGAGAAGTGGACTATTGCTTATGTAACATGACTGCCCACGTTCAGTCATTTTCAACCCACACCCTCTCCAGTGTCAATACTGTCAATGCTTTCAATAGGCATGAAGTGGTAGCTTCAGCACACTGGCAATCTGATTTATTCAAAGTGATGTATCATCTCTTTTCATTTCAGATCAATACAGGTATCTTAGTTATTTTGTGTACAACCGAATCAACCAGCGTCAAGGTAGAGTTAATCAAATTTCAGTTAGCTTGTTTTTTTATCTTCATTTAATGTGTAGCACCTCTTCTTAGCCTTGATCTTGTTTTTTTTTTTCTTAAGGAAGTGCAGCATCAGACTAGCCAACAAGCCCATACTAATGAAGGGACACGCTACACATTAGCTTTGCTATCTGGTGAAACGGAGATGGTCACATTTCCCAGAGGAATGAAGATGAAGAGGATGAAGAGGGAATGCTCCATGCAAATGATGACTTGCACCCTTTCAGTTTAGATTTAAGTAAACCAGTGTAATAGAAATTATTAGTCTGCCAATGTTCTTATTACAAATGTAAGAGACATAATCAGAGGAAACTAATTTGCCTGCCTACCATGTTGGATAATTTAAGGCAAGAAAACAATTTTCTATTCCATATATTTAAAGGTATACTATGCAGGATTTGTCGGTTGGTGTTTGTAAACACACAGCATTCAAAGTTGGCCCCTCCTCCCCGGCTCAACGAGCGAGCGAGAGAGAGAGAGCAGCTATGGTCAAGCAAGCTAGAGAGGGAACAAAGCCGTGAATCAGATAAATAAAACGTTATCTTACGTTATCTAAACGTTAGCTTCATCCTGTCCGCTGTGGCCTCTCTGCTCTGCGTGTGTGTAGCTCAGCCATGCCCCTCGGGCAAGCAGGGGGCTACACACCCACTGCCCAAAGGTTGATGCCCAGAAGTGTCGTGAACACGGCAAAATAATAAGAAAATACAGACAGAGGGCAGAGTCTCTGCAGATATTACACCGCCACATACTTGTAGAGGGTCATAAGTGATGAGTGAGAGGGAAACTTTTGTATGAGTCTATACGTTGTCTTTTAGGAAGACTTGCATAGTATGCGTTTTAAGGACACAGTGTCAAAAGCAGAAGTTTTACAGAGAGGGAACAAATTGATCCTTGCTCAGTGTTTGTAGACAGTGTTCCCAATTGTGATTGGGAGCAACTGGTCATTGATTAACCATAAATAAATAAATGATTGAATGAATGAGTAGGCTGATTTTGAAATTCTTCAGCTTCTTTGCATCTAGAAATTTCCAATGAAATATCCAGGTGGGTGACAAATTAAAGGAAAAACATAGTAAAAATAGTAAGGTGTTAAAGCTGCTACGCTCCTGGAGGGATGGTGACCATTCTTCACAAGATATCCCCAAATTTGATGTTGAGATGACGGTAGTGGGAAACGCTGTTTCCAAAATATCTCATAGGTTTTCAACTAAATTGAGATCTAGTGACTATGAAGGCCAGAGCATATAATTTACATCATTTTCATAATATTAAACCATTTGGTGACTGCATGGAAGCATTTGTTTTCATTATGTTGCACCACACACACATTCAGGCTTTTCACCTAATGTGTCAACCTTCCTCCAATTTGTTTGGACATGAAACTAGAGATCATAACATCAGTATTCCCCTAAAGTCTTACTGCTTCTTTAATAAACACAACAGACCCGCATCCTGCATAAAGTATGTCTCATTAGCAGGACAGCATGTCCTGAATAGTTCCTCTGTAGAGATGGCACATCACTGCGGCAGAAATGCACTCACTGCAAGTATGTAAACAAAGTAAGACTCACAGGGTACGCAAAGGGTATTTCCACTTTGGACTGATTTCCTTCCTCCTTCAAAGGGTGATGCTGGGTGGAGTCAGACAGGTTACTCTATACCAGGGTGTAATCCCAGTTGGAATGCCCGGTGCACAGCATTTTGGAAGCACGGAGCTGGCTGCCCTCCTGTTCAGTTCACCATTCCTGTTGAGACAGACACTGCCAAGGAAACGTGATAGCTCCTGAGGCACTATTAAGAGCCATTGATAGAGTTTGGCCAGGTTGTACTGAGGGTGCCGTGTTGCAGGACCTTCTCTGAACGGAGGAAGTGTTGAATGCAAAGTGTAACGTAAACTGATGAGATGCCCATTCTAAAATTCTGCTGGCTTGCTCAGAAACTCGACAATGTTATCCTCAAGTCACACCTCTGATGTGATGTGCCATAAGAGTAACAACACTGTGGGGCAGCTAGACGTGTTTTGTTAATTTAATTATCATTAATACTGGTGTTTTTCACATTACAATAGAGAGAAACTAGGGAAATTTGTCTCATAAGCGTACTAGTTTATGACTTTTGATTGAGAACTGCTATGTCGTACAAGATAACGGTCACATGACTCACGGATGTAGCAAGAAAAAAAAAAACCCTGTGACGTTAGGAAGTGTGATTTTCAAAATCTGACAAGAAGCCAGTGACTTAACAGTAACAGTAGTAGTGGTAACGAAATGGCCATTCAGTCTCATGTGCTACTTATTTTAATAGTGGAGGACTCTTCTGTGTTGAAAAGGTTACAGTAGCTGAAATAATACACATTAAAGGTCAAGAGTCTAATTCGAGCACTCTACATTGTGAGTGTATAGTTTGTAGTGTAGCCTGCTGAGCCAACCGAGTGCCCTTGAATCCCATTTCATTTAACAGAAGAAAAGCCCACACATAAAAAAAAATGTGATTATGAAAAACCTTAAGGATGAACTGGATTGTCTTATTTTCATTTTGGGATTTCAGCAAGTTGATTTTGATTGAAGGTGATGAAAAGTACATGTTGATACTTCTCCAGTATGAAAGCAGACTCAGCGTTACAGCAATTACTTCCCATTCACCGTGCAGTGGTTTTTACTCCGTCCTCTATTTATTGTCTTGTTAGATATTCTAGCCAAATAAGCAGCATGCAGCGTAATGAAGCTGATGATATTCTTTGGGGTGAGAGTTCCTGCCAGCATGGTCCTTTAGAGCCAACATATTGTGTTTTTGCTGAGACAGCCGTGGGGCAGAATGCTGCACTTGGCTCTATTTCTCACACTTCACAGGAACAGGATGAAGCTCTGCTCTGTTAGCATGGCTCGTTCAATGCACAGGTCTCTCTCTCTCTCTCTCTCTCACTCACACACACACACACACATACAGACGAGGAGTTCATTGGAGATGATAAGGTGAACGAGTTGAGAGAGAGAGAGAGACAGAGAGAGAGAGAGAGAGAAGCAAAGTGAGATGGTACCACTTATTGGCCTTGACTTGATGTTTCAGTTCCAAATGTACATTGCTGTGTTTGCTTTGCTCAGCGGTTGACTTGGACCCAGGACTGCAGACATTTTTTTTCTTTAAGATCTCTGCTTTACTCAGCTCCTAATCCCCAGGAATGAAAGTTATCTGTACAGAATCCATTTGTAATTACATAGATCTTATTATCTTTAAGCAGTCATTTATTCCTTTTGACTCATCTGCGGACGAATAAATGGTCAATTAACAGTTTGCTTTATTGGTTTCCGTGTTAAACTGCGATGAAATAATTACAGCAAAACTTGAGTTCACAACACTTCCAGTCTAATTAGATTCACATCATCATTGCCAGCATTAATGTTTATTTTGTAACTATACTGAAGGGTCTGTGGGTTCTGGACAAACATATCATATATTATATGTTATTATTTTATTTTACTTGTCTCATAGAGCCCGACGGATACTAGAAACTACTGCAAACGTTTGTGATGATTGATAATGAGCCCCTTATATTTGGTTATTACAGAACTGTGACTAGAGCTGCAACGATTGATCGATTACTTGATTGACAGAAAATTCACTGATAATAAACTGATTATCTTTGAGTTTTGGACTGTTGGTCGGACAACACAAGACATTTTGAAGTGTAACCAAGGGCTCTGGGAACTTGGGATGGACATTTTTCACAATTTGCACGAATAATCGAGAAAATAATCGTTAGATGCAGCCCTACTTGTGACCAAAACATGTACTGAGACAATACCGACCGTGCTGATGTATCAGTCGAGCTCTTTATCTTATTTTCCTGCTCAAAAGTTGAGATTTTCTACCGACTGTCTCACTGCAGTTGCACTTTATAGTATCATCTTTGCTGTATTTTGGCCTGTTTGTATTGGTTTTTATATTTGCACACTTGCTTTCTCTCTACTTATAACTTGCTTTTTTTCACAATCTTAAATATCTGATAATTCTCTACTGTTTTTATTATATTTTAATCTTAAGCTTTCTTTCCCAGCCTCGCTCTTCTGTCTCCTTCATGTCTTTACTAGTGATGGGCTTTCCCGTTTCTTTCCTTGTAGAGGCCACTTATTGTATTTTACTGCTGACATCGTCATAATGTTTAATAGCAAGACTTTCTTTTTTATTACAGTCACTTTCCAATTTATGGATGTTCCCCTGATTAACTTGCTGAAATGATCAGCCAAGTAAGGAGCAAGTGTAAGGGACAGCAATCTCATGTAAAAAGATATAAAAATGTGAAAATGTTTATTTCCTTGAATGGTACAGTAACATTTGTTAAATCTGGGTATTAAAGTACAGTATTTAAGGGATATAATTGGAGTGATGTACAAGAGTTCTCTATGATTGCAAAAGTGAGAGGTTGTTATGGTTTTGGTGGAGGCTAGAAAGGGTTAAGGTATATCAGTTTACCGTAGAAAAGGTAAGGCAAGTGAGGTGAATGTGTTTCTGCACAGTGGTGAACATATTGAGCTAGTAGTCATTTTTTATAGCTTATTCCCAAGGCTTGTTTCAGTATATTAAAAACAAACATACAGCTTCAATTTAGATTTATTTGATGTGTGGAGCCAGCGTAGCAGGTATAAATGCAACAAATCCCATCGCTGAATAAGGTTATTGCTGAGAGAAAGCTTGTAGTATTACTCTGTGTGAAAGGCTGTCGTGAAATGTGCACAAACACCATAAAGCAGGTGAATTAGCTTAATGTTTGACCGACTGACTAAGCAGCGGCGTTCTCAGAAGGAGCCATGGTTTGTAGAAAAGCTGGCAGAATGTCAGCTGTAGGTCACTGTTCAATACCTACACCAGCAATAAAGTAGCTCTCCTTTTCATTCATTTCTTCTCAGCTATAGTCTCCAGTTCCCAACCTGCAGGGTCGGGATTTCCCAAAGGGGTCACCAGATAAATCTCTGGGGTCACAACATGATAATGACAGCAAAGCAGAAAAAATGTATTCCTGCAACACAAAATTATGTTTTTCCCCTTCGGTCATTTCTCTAAATTACTTGATAAATGTACCTCAAAAGGCCTCTAAAGATTATTTTAATATCTGTGCAGACAAAATTGCTGCTGGCTAACTGGCTACACTTCATAGACATGATGCAACCTGTGATGAAGACCAAACCGCAGATCAATCCGAACTGGACCATTTGTCACTTAAAGGGAACATATCATGCACATTTCCAGGTCTATATTTATATCCTGGGGCTCCACTGGAAAATTTTTGTGATTTACTGTTCAAAAAACTCTAATTTATTTTATACTGACACTTTTGGCAGCCCCTCGGTTCAGCCTCTGACTGAAACAGGCTGTTTTAGCTCCTGTCTCTTTAAGTCCCTCCTCCTGATGAGCCAACTCTGCTCTGATTGGTCAGCTTCTGTTGGCTACGTAAACAAACAGTAGGAGGATTTCACTTTTCGTGTTCTTTACTCAAAATGACAACTTTTTAAATACATCTGAACATTTTCGAGCCCGAATCCAATCAGGTATATTAGATATTGACAGAATTTTTGGGTGAACAGTTTCTTAAACTATTTCAGGAAATTGATTCAGTTCATGAACAGAGTCTCTGTGCTGATTTTATGGAAGCAGAAGAAGAAGAGGCCTGTTTTTAGAAAATGTTGGACAGGCGGACAGTCTGTGGTTTTCAGTGATGCTTGCCAAGTAGAACTAATTGGCTATCAAATCAATCTCCAAAGTGCATTCAAATGATATCTTTGAAGCAGTCCTCCATGCACTGTAATCAGAAAATAGACAATCTTAAATTGAGATAAAATGACAGGAAGAGACAGACTAGTCTGACACAGTCACATGTACAAAGCCTGGAGTTCAGAGACTGGAGCTCAGTTAAAGGCTAAGTGAAGGTGTCAGACGGTAGTATGATTAGGCTAATGTGACTCCGTAGCCATGGCAACAGCAGTGTGCAAAAAGGTGATGTAATCATTTTAGGGGAAACATCCATCTCTCGTGCTTCACATTTGTCATTGTACATTATTCACTCCTTCCCTCACTTTCTCTCTCTGTTTCTCTCAAATTATAGCTCTTCCTCTGACTGTCTTTTCTTTCTCCAGCCATGTTTATGTTCTCATCCAGTTTCAACCTCTTATTTATGTATGTTGTTATCTGTCTCTTCCCTTGACTCACCCTCTTTTTTCCACACTCATCATTACCTCCCTTCTCTTTCTTTGCGTCCCTCTATTTTTGTCTCTTTGGCTCTGCTTTCTCTGAATTTTTGAGTTGCAGATAAGCTGGTTCCTGCTTGTTTTTACTTCCATTAGAGGAAACACAGATGGAAACTAGTGAGGACAGAGAGACAAACACAGGAAGTTCACCGAGGGTCAGATAGGTAGAGTGTTTGAGAAGAAAACTTTATTTACAGGCTTACGGCGTAGTCACTGTATGTCTTAGCAAAGTATGCCATTTGTTGTTATTTTCAACTTATGTGGATAAGTTACCACCAACTGATTACATTTCTACTTAGAAATGTCAATTAAATAAAATATTTAATCATGACTAATTGCATTGCATAATCGCTCATTTCTTATCTGTTCAAAATTTACTGTAAAGGGACATTTTTCAAGTGTTAGTACTCTTATCAACATGGGAATGGACTAGATATACTTGCTTTAAGCAAATGTATGCATTTATTGTTGTAAATCAATTAACACCATAAAATAATGACAAAAGATTGTCAGAAGCCCTCACAGGTACAGCATTTTAAAAATATCCTCAAATCATAACTTAAGGCAAACTCGAGCTGAACAGGCAACAGATGGAAATATTGGCCAGCTAAATGTTCCATTACTTCAGTACTGATTAAAGATCACTCCCTGGATCCCTCACTTGTAAAGCAAACTCACATGGGAAAAATAAAGGCTCACAAAAACATCCCCTTGTGCTATGAGATAAAAACAGGACAAAACAAAATAAAAGAAACAACAAATAAAGTGAAAAGCAGGAAACAGTGCACAGGGAGCATGAGACAGAAAATGGTACGGTGGTCGCTCTCGATGGCAATTCAAGTGCAGTCGTTGGATGCAATCAGAATTATTTCACACAGACCATAAACTTTAACAGTGTTAACTGGCCTGCAAACTGTAGCCACCCTTTTAGCTATTGCTTTTCTTTTTGGCATGTAATTCACTCTTTGTGTTTCCTTGGAGTATTTCCTTGTTGAGTTGCGGTGGAAGGATAGTAAAAAAAAGAAGCAATTTGGTACTAAAAATACTGTAACCCTGGAAAATATCCTCTTGATTTGATTATTTTGGATGGCTGAAGGTTCATATTAGCTTTAGATATACTTCTAAATACATCACTTACATTGAAAGTGCTTTAGGAGGGGATCTCTTTAATGGCCAGTATGAACAGGAGGAATGATTACAGTGAGCAAGACTTGAAAAATTGTGAACCTTTCCTTTAAAGTTGTTTATTTTTGATGGATATCAGAGACAGAACTTCTGCCACTGTGCACTCCAGTTTGGATGAGTTAAGACACTAAGAAGACTGGTAGTGATTTTCTGACACAACATACATCAATCAGGTGCTAAGGGTTAACCGTCTCATGCATTAAAGACTGATGGAAGAGTACAAAAAGACAAAATAAGAAAGGAATAGGAACAAGTGCAGTAATGATGTGAGGAGGATGAGGAAAGGCAGAAGGCAGAGGGGTTTCTGGACTAGAACATTGAGAGTACTGGCAGGTCGCCTGCTGGAAATACCCAGACTGTTCCTCACACACACTGAGATGCACGTCATCATTGTCTGCATGTGTGTTTAAGTGCGTGTGTGTGTGTGTGTGTGCGTGTGTGTGCATGCTACAAGTAGAGACAGTGCATCCTTACAGTTAATCATGCCATCATCAATCATGTCATGTTACACCACTACAGTTAAGGATGCAAGTAGCAAACACACACACACACACACACACACATAATCTGCTTGTTCAGTTCAGTGTGCCATACGAACATCCTCTTAGCAAACACAGAACACTTAACAGAACATCATCAAAGAAGCAAGCTCTGTTTGTCTGTTTGTCCCTGTCACTTCAGCACACACACATACACTCTGCACACATGCATGCACGCACACACACAAACATAAATATTTGCTTATGTAAAATCAGCACAAAAAAACAGCACACGTACAATAAAAGGATTTGTTTTACACTGTCAGTTTAAGCACAAATAGGTGCAAACACTGCATTTCTGAGCTGACTACTTCCTCAGAAAATCCACCACCACTAGTAATATTAATGCCATTGCTACATCTGTGCTTATATGTGACCTTGTGTCTCTACTTCAAGTGACCCTCGGCCCTTCTGCTCGCATATTTACGGTACCTTGGGCTTTAGAAACGCATAATTAAAAAAAAATAATAATAGATCATTAACGTATATATGATAGAGAGACTTTTGGCTGACACTTGGAGACCCAGTAGTCTAGTTTTTATGATAATTAGTTGCCTCATTCCTCCTTATTCCCTCCATCACCTCCAGGCCTGTCATTTCCCTGCCTCTTTTATCTTTTTTTCTCATCACCGATGCTTCCGTTTTCCTCTCGCTCCTTCATTTCTCATTCCTTTTTTTTTTTTTTTTTTAACCTCCTACTAGTCCTCTTTCCTCCATCCTTAACTCTCCCCCCCTCTCCACATCCCCTGCCAGTAGCCACATGCCTGCTACTTGATGTGTTGCCATGACAGCGTGCCAAGGTGTCATCGCCAGGGTCATTTGCATAGCTCTACTGAGCATGCTCACCAGAGTTAGGTCAGGGTACCCGTCCTGAAGTGGCTGCATCCTGTTGAGCTTGAGTATGCTGTGTGTGTGTGTGAGGGAGGGGAAAGGGTAATGTTTGTCTGTATGGAAAATACATGCTGTGTGTGTGGATGCACAGATTAGGATGATGTCAAATGAACCTTTATAATGTCAAGGAGGGTTATCATTCCACATGGATTAGCAACCCAGTCTGACATCAAAATGTGAAATAGCTAAAAAAAAACTTTATTTCTCAGAATCGAAGGAGAAATAATGAAAACTGATGGCCTTAACATTAACGTATCATATAGGACGCTTTTGTATTTTTGTGTTTAGAAATGTTAAAGATATCATCAATAGAAAACCTTGACATGGTGACAGTGAGGAAAAATACTTCCGGGCGGGTCGTTCTGGATTTCAAATTTAATTCATCCCTGGGGCTCTAAAATCTATGTTTTTTATTAAAAGAATCAAACAGTGACTTAAAATAACACAAATAACATAACAACTCAGATAACAACACAACACAAAGACAATGATTCAAACAACATACAACCACGTGGTTTCAGTGACAGCAGGGTCCATAGCAACCACCGTAGCAACCACCATAGCAACGATACAAAGCCTGAAAAAATCTTTGTAATAACTAACATACTGAACAAAGATTATGAAAATGAAATGCACTTTTCAGTGTTATCAAAACGCATTTTACTGTAGAAACTATTGTAAATTATTGCATTTTCCACTGAGAATAAAAGGAATGGCATTTTTTTTGTTTGTTATTGTTTTCACAGACAGAACGTTGACAGTAAAATGACATGAAAGCAGGCCAATAGAAAAGAATAGGCCAAAAAACCCCAAAAACCTTGGCATCTCACAATTTTAGAGCCGTTATTTTGAAACTAATACATTTTGCACTGTAGACCAACGTAGCTGTCATACATTTAGATATGAGACTGGGTTGGGATTAGACTACAGCTTTAAGACTCACACATGTGATCCAACATGACGATTTTCAAACATCATCCTTGTGCTCTGGGAAACTACGATGGGCATTTTCTCGCAATTTTCCAACGTTTTTAAGACAAACAACTAGCTGATTAATCAAGAAAATAACCAAACAATAACGAAAACATCTTTTGCCTCCATGACTATTAGATCACAATTGCATTACACGCTGTATCAGTCCATCATCACCAACCTGTGGGTCGGGACCCTCACAAGGGGTCGAGATATGACTCTAAGGGGTCACAAGATGATTTACAGTGTAGAAAATGAAAAAAACAAACAAACAACATCTGTCTGCTACATTAGATTGTGCTTATTTTTCAGGTTTTTCTTGTGAAATACTGTCTAGTTTTACCCCCTCAAACATCTAAAACCTACCCGTATAAGATCTCAGACATTTCACATGCCAAAACATAGAATTCATGTGTTGTTTTTTTGTAAAGCCTGACTGTTTGGTTAATCTTTTGTCTAAAAAATTTGAGTTAAAGTTAGAAAATAGCAAAAACATCTAACAGGAACCAAAGGTAAAGTCTTCAAATTGCTGGTTCTGTCCAAACAACAGTCCAATACCTGAAAATATTAAATTTACAAATAAAAAAAATACTAAAAAGAAAAAAATCCTCATCCTGTTTGGTATTTTTGCTAAATAAATTATTAATCAGTCATCAAAATTATATTTACTAGGACTTATACACTTGTTCAAGTATTGGGACATGAGTTAGATTCTGTAAGATTAATCTAAAACCTTATAATTTACAGTAACTCCATACTATATATTTAAGGCTTTATTCTGGCTTTATTAAATTATTTCACATATTTTATCATAAGTGCACAATAATCAAATACTATTAATTACTGTGAGGCAAAGGAGAGTTTAAAACTACGAGCAGTGTGCCTCTCCCATTTCTCTATAAGATCTATCTGTTGCTGTGGAGGGATGTGAAATGTGAAGGCGCGTGATGTGGTTTGATATGGCGAAGGGATACTCTGCTCGGAGTGCTATTTGTGGCTCGTGTATCCGGTTGCCTAGGAGACAGCTGGCAGAGTGCCAGCAGGAGGCCGAAGTTGACCTCAGACAGACAGACAGTTACCGATAAACAAATAGCGAAATACCCAAACAGGCAGATGTTAACATTACAGGCAGACAGGTGCAGATGGCAAATAAACAATTGTACATCTAATTCCCTTTTTATTACAGAGACACTGGTGATTGATCTCTCTCTCTCTCTCTCTCTCTTTCTCTCCTAGGTAAGTGGCTGTAATGGTCTCTCTCCCTCTGACTGTGGTCTCAACCCCTCAATTAACCCTCATTCACCTCCTGTACTTGGCCTGCAAGCTGTACCCTGCTCTCTTTTTACGTTGAGAGGTCAGCAGGTAAACGCAGATTTGAGTCTGAAATATGTCACGCATCGACCCTTAAAGCCAGATACAAATGTCTCCTTTGCTAAAACGCCACAGGGTCCAGCCACTTCAGGTCAGATGAGAGCGTAGCTATGACGGAGCTGACCTTTCTCAAGTGTCCAAAGAACTCTTTACGCTCATTATAGGGTGACAGAAGAGGGTATGAATGTTATATGTGTGTGTGCACAGGTATGAATGCTGGGGTGTGGTGTTTAACAGTCTTGACAGCCTCGGGGAAGAAGAATGTGTTGCACAGGTGAAATGTGTGATTTGAGGTTGTATTGAAGTGTCCTCAGATGTCCTCATATATCATGTCACATTACATTGTACTCCTCTATCCTATCCTATCCATTTATCTCAGGCTCACTTTTAGTCCTGCAGTCAGCCTCGTCAGTCTCCATGGTGATAACACACTAATCTTCACAAGCACTTTGTCGGCACTCTTCACTGAGTAGTTCCCCCTTGATTAGTCCTGATGAGATTTTGGGGCCAATTTGAAACAATTAGGAGGATCTCAGCTGGAGAGGGAGTTTGCCGATTTGTTTTTTTTTTTTTCAAGTTTCCATACAGATACCCCCCTAAAAAAAACCTACAAAAAAGAAAGTTCTCAAGTGTTAAATGTAGTCTTAACACAAACATCTGCACAAGAACCTTTCCTAGATACAGAAATTTTGATTTAAATCAGGAACTATCTGATCAAAGACGACGTGAACAAGATTATGAAACAGATCAGGCAATTACTGCCAGCTTTAAGACAGTTTTACATACTCTGTGCAGTGGACACGTTAATTTTAGTACCTGAAAAGTATATTATGTCTAATTTATGAGTATGTGTCTATAAAAGCTGTTTATATGATGTTGTACATCAATAAAGTTTAGTATTATATATCCGGTGACACCTGAGGTCACGTAGATTGGCAGCTAGAAATTTGATCGGCATATTGGAACATCATGGAAAAACGATTTTACAGCGACGACAATAGTCATTAATCAAGTATATTATGTGCATTAACACAGTAGACTACTGATAATATAAAAAATCATTACAGTTTAAGTCCTTGATCGTTTCTGGCCAAGTCACACATACCACAAGATTAGCATTGTTAGCAATTAGCAATGTAGGAAACATTCAGATAGCGGGCCTTTGCCAGTTAAAATCATATGCAGCTCATTAATTTTAATGCTGTCACAAGTACATTTATTTTGTCTGTTGCTCTCTGCAGCTGGTGTCTGTACTCAGAAGATGAATGCTCACTGTGTGCTTTTGTAGTTCAACAAGAGCAACAGCATGACTCTCTTTTCCTCTCTAGAGAAATGATGTAAATGAATGCGTCACGTCAATCTCAGCAGAATCTCTATCAGTGTTTTGAAAAATAAACTGTAGTGTTTTAGTGAAGGTGATTACAGATCTGCACTGACTCGTTCAGTTTGAGTTATTTCTAACTTAAGTTACTTACAAATGCTAAAAGCTAAAACTAATTATATTCGATAAAGGATTTGAAAAGATTCTGATTTGATCAGAGGATTCGATACTGGGTTTGGATTTGATAAAAGATGCGCCAATCCTAACCATGAGGCATATGTGTTGCATCGCTTGCTCTGCCTCCAACATTATGTCTCCTGTCACGAGGAAGGGTCTTGGCCCAAAGCAGGAATTTTTGGTTTAAAGGTGATTATTCAGCTTTGCTTTGACATTTGAAAAGGAATGGGATGTGGTCCCTAATGGAGGATCAGGGCAGCGTAGATGTATGATGCCCACATTAACTGAACCGTGTTGTTAATGGATATTTATCTTTTTTTATGGACTGCCTGAGCCAGCCACACCCAAACTCCCCCTAGTCCTAATATGATCTAATCTGTCTGACTGTTCCTGCAGGCCAGCAGACTGCAACTATCATCCAACACTCACTTGAACATGGCAGAGTGTATTATGTTGTTATATGTATCCTTTATCTAGTCCATTTACAGTATAGTGTGTCAGATATCTGGATTCTGCTTTGTCAGTGTTGAGAGGGTGGGAGTGAGAGAGAGAGGAGGAAATAAGGTGTGCGAGAGCGACAGAGACGACAGTAAGAGAGTGAGTTAGAGAGACTATATCAGACAGAGACAGACCAAAGAGACAGCCGAAGGAGACAGAGGCCATGTCATGTCTAAAAAATAAGACGACTTCATAGACAGTTGAGTCATCTTCAGGGCTGCTCTGTATAATTTATTTATTTATTAGAGTCCGACCGATACTGGATTTCTGAGACTGATAAGGATATTTGAGAGTAAGAAATTCTAATGACTGCACATCTGCCAATATTCATTATTAAACATACATAAACACATAACACAAACAGCCACGTTTTGATATGGATTCCTCATTGTGACCAAGATATGTACTGTAAAACAGCACTATGTGGGTAAATTTTAGTGGCATTTACTGTTCAAAATTTAAAGTTATCTCATATTTAATGTTACCATTATCCTTGATAATAAAAGATATTTAACTGTAAAACATATTTACTCACACACAATATGTTTACTGTATGTTATGTAATTGTAATATGGGGACGCTTTATGGCCTAAGAGTTGTATCATGTTGTTACAAAGTCTCAAGTTCGAATCCAGCTGGGGACGATTGTTGCATGTCATCCCCTCTCTCTCCCAGTCAATAATGACTTGGTAAAAAAAAAAAAAACAGCCCCACAAATACTTAAAGGGGACTTTGTGATTTTCAGTTATGTATATACTATTACAATATTGGATGTTTATGTTAGACATGGTCAAAGTTTCAAAACTTGAGGTGAACGTATGTAAAAATGCTCCCTGAAAGTCTAAAGCCAAGGCTTGAACTGCTCTGAACGCTCCGTTTATGAAGTTACCTCTACTTCCTCATCGTGATGATGTCAGATTGTTCGCGCATGCTCACAAGTGGCCCTCTACTCCAAAGCCTTTGTTGCTAAGGGTGTTGCTTAGATTTGGCCTTGAACATGTACGGATGTATTTAGGAGGTTTATATTTCGAGTATAGAATGAGAAAAAGAAGCAAAATCCTACTAATATTGTTTGTTTACGCAGCCTCGAGAGCTGGAAGCTAACCAATCAGAACAGAGTCGGCTCCTCAGGAGGGAGTCTCTTAAAGAGACAGTAGCTAAAATGACCTGTTTCAGACAGAGACTGAACTAAGCAGCTGCATAAAGAGCCAGTATGAGATAAATGAGGAGTTTTTGAACTGTAAATCATGCAATAATATCCCAGTAGAACCCCATAATATACATATAGACCTGGAAATGTGCATGATATTCCTCTTAAAGAAATACAAAACAAAAGAATGAGATTTTTATCATTCTCAAGTATCATAATCTTATATATCAGTTTCAAAAATCCGGTTTTGGTCAACAGTCTGCATGTGCTCTATGTTCAAGTGTCTTGTTGAAAAGTCTAGCTGAGCCGTTATCTGAGGTGAGAGATATTAACGACTCCATGTTGACTTATTCTCATCAGACGTGACCTCACAGACAAATACACACTGCAGCTGTGATTCTGATGCATCTGAGACATTTTACCCAATGAATACCATCTTTCTCTCTCATGTTTTCACACAGATTGCATGAAATGTCGTACGGTATTGCAAGTGTAGTAATTCAGGATAGAAGGGCATAAGCACCTCAAGGCCTCCATGACATCCAAATCTCTTGTGTTTGTTCATTAGTAATTCTGTTTGTGCTCTCACTCACACACTAGCACACAAATAGAGAGGGAATAAGATGCAGTGCACAGGGTGACCAATGCAGAAGCACAGCTGATTAACAATAGGACATCCATGTATGTGTCTGTCTTTGTCCTGTTCTCAGTGATAAGGCCCAACAATCAGCAGGTTTACTGGTGTTTTGACTAGATAAGGACAAAATGGAGCTTCATGTCGGATACCAAAGAAACTCATAGAGATAAATCACCACAATGGTACCATCATTTAATCTTGCCTTGGTCTTAAAACTGGAGTGCGGGACTTTTACATATAAATGAACATCTGTTACGTTGTAATTTTCACTGTAGGACTGTTATTATGTCACTTTAAGTTTTAATATTTTTTTCAGGCGAGAAGGTAACCATTTATATTCTCAGTATGTGGTCAGTTTATCCAAATAACGCCTATGTGGATATTTCCTGAAATGTTTTCAGGGCTGTGAGACGCTGGCTGGGTGAGACCAGTCTGTCGGCATACGTCATAAAGCATGTGTCAACAGTGTTCTTGTAATAACTCTCACTGCCAGAAGGGTGAGACAGGGTGTATACTGCTGTTTGTTTGTGTATCTGCTGTAACCGAGAAGAGCATCCCGACTCTGCGTTCAAACTGCTGTTGGAAGCAGGCGGCAGCTGCCACAGCTTGAGGCTGAAGCCAATGTGCACGTACCTTTAAGTTCAGTGCAACTGATGGCTGCTAGATGCTGGCTCCAACAGACTCCCATTCATTAAGCATCAACTTCTCTCTAGAAATAGTAAGGTATTGATTTTTTGCGACAAGTCATTATGGCCTCAATTGCTAAATTTGGACCCTCTAATACAATAAGTGTGCTGGTGGTCATTTTATAAATTATTCTTCCATTCCATTTCCAGTCCTAGATAGCAGGGCATGGTTTCAGAGCCTGAAAGGCAGGAATTTCCAACGGAAAAATTGGCGCCAACCATAAGCAGCAACTCTGGGGCTTCAAACTGACTCCAGTGCAAACCAGGGGGTGACATCACACCTTGCTACGTCCATCTTTATACAGTCTGTGGTTGCAAGCCAGGATGAGGGGCAGTTAAAGGTGTACTGTGCAGGATTTGTCAGTTGGTGTTTGTAAACACACAGCATTCAAAATTGACCCCTCCTCCGTGGCTCAACGAGCGAGCGAGCAAAAGAGGGAGAGAGAGAAAGAGAGTTTCATGGCGGTTACGATCTAAAGCATAAATAAACACACCCACACCTCTGCACACCTCCACAATCCCCTGCAGGAAGGTGCTGCATTGCTGTATGTTGTGTGAATGCAGAGCTTCATCCTGCCCACTGTGGCCTCTCTGCTCTGTGTGTATGTAGCTCAGCCCCGCCCTCGGTCAAGCAGACAGGCAGACCTGCAGACCTCCAGACCTCCATGGCACAGAGACAGAGAGCAGAGCGGAACAGAGGAGAGAGAGACGGAGACAATGATGTAACCTGGTTGATATGCTATGAGTCGTGACATCACACCCTGTGCATTGTTATTGGCTGGGGACTACACACCCACTGCTCAAAGGTTGACACCCATAAGCGTCCCAAACACAGCAAAATAATAAGAAAATACAGGCAGAGGGCAGAGTCTCTGCAGATACATACACTACCACACACTTCTAGTGGGTCATAAGTGATGATTGAGAGGGATTACTTTTGTATAAGTCTATACATTGTATTTTAAGAAAATCCTGCATGATATGCCTTTAAGGAGTCTGGTCGCTCTGGGCTGTCTCTGTGTCTAGTAGTCCTAATTTTATAATATAAAGCTAAATGTTTTCTGTGACACTTTCTGGGCATTGGAGTCCTCAAATATCAGCTACCCGTTGCTCCCATTAGTGGCATAGTGCATTGTAATTCAGAGCGGAGCTTGGAGTCACAATGAAACAGCATGTTGAGAGGCTCCTAATTGCATCTAATTTGATGTACTTCTGACTGAATTGTGTTAAACATGATGCACAGATGGATCATTCAAAAGGGTAAATGAGTGTAGTATCAGCTATAGAGACATGGAGATTTAACCAACATGATAAAAATGTTGCTCCAAATGGATAAAGGGTACCACAGGGGCCTGTTAAACAAGTCCCTGAAAGTGCAGAAAACTGCAGGAAATAAATTCCATGAGGTATACTTTAATGGAACATCAAATTACACGATGCTAATCCTCTCCCACCTGGTGCTCTGTGCAGGTTGGAACAAATTCTGTGAATAACTTTGATCCAGGTTAAGTGCTTACATGCATGAATTTCAGGAAGTGTCCCATGTTTCTGTCTTAATGTTGGTGTGTGTGTGTGTGTGTGTGTGTAATTTCATTGCAATGAAGTGAATGCCTGAGTATAGCAAGGAATGTTTGGTATAATTAGACTGGAGAATACAAAGGTTCAATGGAACAGAATACTAACGTGATTAGACACAGTAAATCACATAAACACACATACATGTCTACTGGGGAGCCAGAGGTGTCATAGCAAACCTTGTAAAGTGCAGAAAGCTAGATTGACCCTGACAAAGTGGGGTTTTTTATTGTTTTGTTTTGGGTTTTTTTTATATTTCTTACACAAAGACATTAACAAACACATAAAGAAACAGAATAATAGTTACGAGAGGCAAACAACAACGAAACAGAACAACAAAATATAACATTTGTCATTCGATTTATTGGATTTTTTAAGCCAAAAACTTAAAAAAAACACTCTAAATATGTCCCAATACAGTCTAAAAATTTGAAATTTAGCCAGAAAACAAAACTACACTTAGGAGTTCACCATCTATGTGGTTATTAAAGTCAATAATAAATTCTATATTCATATATTTTTCATAATATTCCCAGTCACATTTCTGGGAATGGCCACATTTCCTGAGTGGACCACTCAAAACCATACATAAAACAATTAAGGTCTTATATTAATTTCGTTACACTGAAGTGTACAATATACTGTACATCCTGACACACCCTGACAGGCTGACAAGATGCTGTTTAATAACTTACAAACTCAAAGGCATTTCCATTTTATAACCATGATGAAGCTCCATAAAACCAATTTACAGATGAAAACAACCGGCTAATTCAAGCCTGGTTTCAGCAACCAAGAAAACTGCACATTCATGGCTTTAAAACACAGACCAAAGCTCTGATCACATCAATTCACAGTGAAGGAAATGGAGATGTAAAGAGAAAAAACTATGTAAACAGCTACAAAGCAGGAAATACTGGGCGTGTGATATGATTAGTAGTAAAATATTACATCAGGAAAGATCAAACTGTAGACCGCTGGTGTACACAAACTCTGACACTAGAAGAGATAAGCTCCACATGGCTGAGCTCTCCTGTTAGCTCACTTTGTGTCCTTGTCAGCTGGGCGTCAGTCCATCTGGATGATGCTACAGTAGCTGGAGTGCAGTGCAGAAACTTTATTGATATAGGTCTGGGCTCTACATTTTAATTAAGTACTGAATCCAGCCCATGGCAAATCTGAGATTAATTCAAGCCTGAAAACTAGCCAGGCTGAGACCAGGCTGGCCTGAAAGGATTATATTTCATGATAAAGTGGCTCAAACTTTAAACCCGCCTGATGAAAAATCAGCTAAAGTAAGCCTGCTTTAACCAACAATTTCACTTCATGAAATATCCCTCAGTTTGTCTTTTGAAGTGAGTAAAAAAAACCATCATGAACAACTGATCCTCTTTTCTCTCTGTGTGATGCTGCCTCTAAGTGGTTAGAAAAGGAACTGTATCTAATGCATACAGAACTGTATCAAAAGAGGGTTTATCTCTTGTTTTGATGACACACCAATGACACACTTGCAGTCATGCTTACTGACAAATGATGTGGACCAAGGTTTAGTTTCATGTGTCTGAACTAAAATCATCTCTCAATAGTTCCTTGTAGTGCACTCACTCCAGCTCAGAGATAGTAAATTCACATTTCTGTGGTTTCTACAGTATGTAGGGCTGAAATACTGTCGTAATTCTAAAAATTGCTTCCCCGTCATGTATCGAGAAATAATTCAAAGGGGTTGTGAACACCTGAAAGATTCATGTACAAGAAAAAAAAGGATGTTTAAAAGCTAGATGGCCACTAGAGGGAGCCAGACACCACATAAGAAACAACTGTAAATGTTAATGTTTGTGCATCTTAAGACAGAATAAAAGTTGTTCTCTCTTAAACTTCATATGTGTTAAAGATTGTGTTTATGTCTTTTATTTATTGAACATGTTTTATCTTCTCGCTTCATCCACTCACTGCTTTCTCCTTCGCTTCTCCTCATCGAATTTCCTTGGAGGGATATAAACCTCTCCCAGGTTATTGGCTGGGAAGCTGGCAGCCACATCATGGAGTATAAATCAGCCGTTTCATGTGCACATATGCACAAACAGCCTCTCTCTCTTCTCTTTGTCTTTTCTTTCTTTCCTCACCCTCTTTGCATTTTTACACACCCTGTTATCGTCGCACTTTTACTGCCCATCCCTGATCCAACCAACCAGCTGTCCACTTTTGGATACATGCCTGCATATGAGATTGTGTCTGTGCCTGCAGGTGAAACAGGCCTGTTTGCTTTTCGCCCGGCAATTTGATCAGCTTCACTTCTCTCCAAACTATTGCCCCAGGAACTGCTGAAAACAGCGTGTGTGTGTATGTGTGTTTGTGTTTGTGATTATGAGTAATTGTGTGCTCACTTGTGTGTTGAAAGCATTCACTCGTCAATATTTAAAGTTTGACAGGTTTTATTTCATGTTTTTTTGTGCAAGTGTACTTGAAATTAGCTCTTCTTTTTTTGTTATTCAGCAGACATCAATGTAAGGAGTTCAGATTAATGGTGATATGATGAGTCAGTTATTCAACAGAAATTGAATTTACTCATTGTTTCAGTCATTTATTTAGTTACAAGTTTGCTTTTTCCAGCTCCTTGAATGTGAAGATTTGCTGCTTTTCTCTGTTTTGTATGTATGTGTTAATTGAATTAGGACTGAAGCTAATGATTATATTTTCATTATTGTTTATTTTTTCATTTAATCTATTAATTGTTTTGGTCTATAAAACATCAAAAAACTGTGACCAACAGTCCACAACCAAAATATGTTCAGTTTAATATCATTAAGGGCTAAAGTAATCATAACATATTAATATTTAATTGCAATTTTTTTCTTAAAAAAATAACAATTAGGCACTCAGAATAGTTGGTGATTAATTTTCTGTCAATTTATCATTGTAGCTCAACATTTTTCACATTAATTTGGACATTTTATAACAATTAATCACCAAAAAATGTTCCACAGATCAATTGATAATGAAAAAAAACTGTAATTCAGACAAATTCCAAAGGAGCTGGGTTTTCATTGTGGTTGCAGGTTAATGGTTCAACCTTGTGAAATTACATGATGCTGTTTTTTAACGTTACATTCACGTTTTCATATATGAAATGAGGCTCGATTCTCTGATTACCCCTCAAGGGCCATACTGTGTTCATCCTCCCAGAGTGCAATATTGTATCTACCCTGTGGCGGCCACTTGCCCATGACTTGATTAACTCACAGTTTTATGGTTGTGTGCACCGAGCAGTTTGCTGCAGGCAATGGTTAGCATTAGCAGTGGTTAGATCGGCGGGATGGGAAAGAATATAGAGAAAGGAGCAGATGATAAAAGGAGTAAACAAAGAAACAATACAGCTGACTGGTATCTTGCTGCTGCTGACCCACATCTAGAACCTGACATTTTTTCCTGAGTATGTATTTTCCACTCCGAGCAGGTACACCGGCTGGTTATCAGGGGGGAAAGAGTCTGAAAAGCAAGATGTGAAAGAAACTGAGAGATGATGAATCATGTCACTGTAAAGACACCACCGGAGACAGCAAATCAAATTCTTAAACCCTCATCTTTTGTTAGACTAGTTTTAAATTTCTGATCCGTGTGCAGAGAAATCACCTGCTGTTAATCTCAGTCTTAGGACAGACAGAGGGGCCTTTAAGGGCTAGCACATCTAATTCATAAGCTCCTATTACAGATGGAGATAATGAAGGATTAGTCAGATGAATCCGAGCTGAAGTCACTCTCCGACAGCTGACTTATTATAATGCAGTAACTGGAATGTTTTGGCTGTGATGAGCCTCAGAAGTAGGCTGAGCTGGAGTGATCTACTTAAAGGAACATTTCACTTTAAATACTTTCTGTTTTTGAGGCTCTTAAGAAAGGCATTTGATCGGATCACCACTTTGTTCTGGCTGCAGATTGGCACTACCAGAGCACTCCATTATATTTTATTCTGTCAATACAGTAGCAAGCTTTCAGCTTTAACATAAACTTTGACCTGGCACGCTTGCAAGACCTGCAGTGAAAACTGCAGTCTGGAGCGATGTCAGCAGCCAGCGGTTAGCTTAGCAAGTCTGTGAGCAGGAGCTGGCAAACTGTCTGATTCCAATCTGTCCCAGTTATTGCATTGATGTGCTATTTTAGCCTCCTATACTACAACTTTTTGTACAGACATTCATGGTGACCAGAGGATGAATCCAACTGACTTTGACTTTTCTGCTCGCACCACAATAAGATTGACACTTGTTTTTTTCAGTGAAATATCTCCATGAATGGACGGATGGATCGCCATGAAATTTGGCACAGATATTCATGTCCCCTTCCGGATTAATTGTACTGACTTGAGTGATCCCTTAACATTTCAATGTCAGCTTTTAGTACTTAACTTTGATACTACAGACAGATTTCGACCAATATTGAGCCTCCTTGGGAAATTGATGAATGAGAGTATTATCTTAATCGACTCATCTTGCTTGAGAGACAAACAAGAGCCACGTGTTCCTTACATGAGTTACTGTTTATACACAGTCAGCATGTACAGTTGAGCGTACTGTATAGTGTTGTTTATACTACATGCTGCAGTTAATGCCATTCAAGTCACTTCATTCACTCACTGGCTCATGTCCAGAGGGGAATATCTGGGGCACAAGCTGTAGAGCAGCATGGGTGTTACAGTTAAAGGTTATGTAAATATAACAAAGCACATACCAGTATGTCATATTACCACTTTCCCTGTGATATCACTTATAAATCCTCCTCAGGCATGTATGGTAAATATAAGATGTTAGGTCTCATTCTTCGAGCAAGATTTATTAGAGGATGTTGGTTCTCTTGTCGTCTCACAGTCAAAAAATAATCAATAACCTGTCTTTATGTTTAAAAAAATCATATAATGGCTGTTTGCATTGAGACGTCCTCTCCTCTCTTCCTTTGTTATTGTCATTTTGTGGGTACTACCTTTCCAAGTAGCCAATTGCTGCCCTCTCCCATCCCTGACAGCCAATAATAAGCCTGCTCTGCTGTCACATGTCCTTGTCACAGACAACCCCATCCCCTCTCTCATGTTGTTAATATTCAAAGGCTGCAGTCTACCGACGTGAGCTCATACCACCACTGATCTCACATACACACATACTGGGAACTCAAATTGAGACAGAAACGTGCAGAGATGCTTTGATAAACACGGCATCCTGAATGTACACAGTGACTGTGAGCTGTGTCGAGGAAAACATAACAGATTTTCTAAGAACGTCTTGAAATTTTAATTTGTTGTCTGGTATTAGGGTATTAGTTCATCAGTCTTTCTTACATCGGACTGGTAGGAAAAATCCCTTTTTTACACCTCAGGCAACAAGCAGAATTTTCTGCCTCTCATTAATTTAAAGCTGGTGGGAACTTCTTCCTTGAGAGTAGCTAATTGTACTGAAATCATAGTGGCATCCCCTTAAGGTATGACCCTCCTTATATTCAAGTGTATGTCAATTTATTATGAATAATACATAAGTGCCTTAATAATGTATTAATTTATGCACAGCAGCCTGTGTATACCTTTCATTTGTTAAACTTGGGTGAAAATATTTTTGGTTTTTCCAAATAATTATTTACATCATTGACGCATACAGAAGCCAATTTATGCACCAGATTTCCATCAAATATCTTTTGGCCTTCATAAAAAGACAAAAACGTTAAATTAAAGGGGTGACTTTTTCTGTGATTTCTCTATTCTTCTTCTTATTTTAACCCAGTTAAGTTAAACCTGCATTGACTGTTGTTGTTTTTAAACCAATTGGAAGAAGCAACACAGAACTGACATACTATCAGCTTTTAAGTTGATATTGCAAACTTGTTAGCAAACAGTCGCAGTTTGGAGTTAAATTTATTAGTTCAGTATTCACTTTCCTTTTAGCTTTCTTTGTTTAACCTCTTAAGGCTACATATCTGACTCTTTAGCTGCTAAATTGTCCACTATGTTCGTCAGCTAGTCAGGCAGGCAGGTAGCTGCTGGGGGTTTTTAAAGGTAGAGAAAGAGAAAGGCCTCCTTTCTCAAGCCTATTCTTTCTATTTAAAGCAAGCCAAGCAAAAAGCTAAGGATGACCCAGACAGAGAGAAAAATATAGATCCAAAACACTGATATTACTTTCCTTAACCTGGGACACACCGGGTTTGTTGATACATCCGACAGTCCTGCCTACCTGATATGCATACTGAGATCCGATTACGATGCAGGCAGAATCAAGAAGGCAGGTAATTCCTCTTAAAGTACAAGGCAGGAACTCTGTAGACAGAAAATCTTATGATACACTAATTTTGACAAGAGCTGGGTATCATGGTCTAAAATACATATCATGATAAATAATTGCAGTTATCTCAATAACAACAAATGTAATGATAGTTTTGTGTGGTTTTTTGATACATCAGAATGTTTATTTTCTCATGCTGTTTGTCTGGATTCATTATTAAAGATCCTTGTCTTCAGAAATGGACTTTATGTTGATTGGTATCGTCCAACCAATCATAAAGTCTGGTTGTAGTTTTCAGTTTAACTATGTGGGATTCAAACTTGAAAACTGAAACGAGAGCAAATTTGTGTCGGTAAGAGATTCTCAGTGTTGATGATTTGATGAATTTTGTTTATCGTGCAGCCATACTTTTGGTTTGACTGTGACTGAGAAGAAGGAGAGGCTGAGTGAAAGAAGTTTCATAACAGGAGCATCATGACTCTCCACTCTGTGCTATATGCTGAGCCCTCAGTGTGTGTGTGTGTGTGTGTGTGTGTGTGTGTGTGTGTGTGTGTGTGTGTGTGTACTGTATATACCCAGTGTGAAGTATCATCCTCTCTTTCTCTTTATCTCTGAGCTATAGCCAGCTGGTACTAAGCAGAGGTATTCATCCATCCCTACTCCCCCCCTTTTTTTTTTTTCCTTCTGTCCCAGCTGCTCTCTCTACCTCTCTAAGCCCCCTCCTTTCTCACCCCTCCCTCCCTCCTCCTCCTCATCCTCCTCCTCCTCCTCCTCCTCCTCCTCCTCCTTTCTCAACCTCCTTTCCACTGTCATTTCCCTCCTGTTCATATGTCCCGGCGAGACATTGCGGACCGAGCGCGCGTGTGTGTCTGTGTGTGTACATAGAGGATGGCTCAGTGCTCAGGTGCAGGCGGTGGGCTCAGGGAACCAGTCAAGCAGGCAGCAGGACCAGTCTATTTACCCAGACGACAGAGCACTCTGCTGGGCTAGGGGCTGGAGCTTGAGCCCCTTCTTGGATCTCCAACCTTTGAGCTCAATTAACGTACCTGAAACTGAGCTGTTTTTATATGTTATTCTTTATCAAGAGGACAATTTCACCTGACTGTGGATCATATAAATGACTTAAGGAAATTCATTGTTTTTGTATTCGCTGTGATTGGCACTTAATTTGCACTTTGAGCATTGAGCAGTGAAAGCCTTCTCAGCGGTGGATCTTCAGGAGGTGAAACACAAGAGTATGTCCAGTCTCAGTCCTGCCCCAAGCTAGACCTTTGCATCTGCACAGTGTGGATAGCTATAAGAACAAAAGAGGGAAATCTTGAAAACAAATAGAGGAAAATCCTTCCTCTCACACAGCTGTGAGGGCTCCTTCTCTGACAAAAGAACTGCAACCGAGAGGAGGAACAAAAAGATAATTAGGAGCTGAGAACAAACAGGCTAAGAGGAGACTTTGAGTTCACGCTCCATCCCTCCATCGCTACTTCTCCCGTTCCCACCTGTGAGGATTAATTGGACTGGAGCAGCATGGCGCACGCCGCCTCGCAGCTGAAGAAAAAGGCGGATGAGAACCTCACCGCTTTGGAGGAAGAGAAGGAGAAGAAGAAGGCGAGGAAGCGTTCTCGTGAAGTGAAGAAAAAGGTAGAGTAGGAGGAGGAGGAGGAGGAGGAGGAGGAGGAAGGGGGGAAAGATGAGGATTTCGGAAAGGAAAAAAAGATAACAAGATAGCAGACAGAAGAGGGAAAGTGATACTGGAATGAGAGCAGAGAGCTGACACAAGGGAGAGGGAACGGCTTGAAGCGTGTCGGTCTAGGAGGTTCTCTTTTGTCATGATGCAGCCTCCTCACACACACACACACACACACACACACACTCTTACGTGCACGTACACACCCAGCGGATGAGAGGGGGGTCCCATTGGGAATAACGACGGCGGGGGTGGGAGGGGGAAAAAGACAGAGAAAGATGGATGAGTAGACAGCACAGAGAGGAAAGAAAAGAAAAGATAACAGGAATCGGCTATAGAGGCCAGATTGGTATTTTAGGTAGCGGTGCTGCTATTAATATGTTGTGTGTGTGAGTGTGTGTGTGTGTGTGTGTGTAGAGACAGAGGGATGTTCACTCGCACTGCAGAGTTATAAAACATTTCTGACAGACATCATAAACCCCCTGTGTTGACATCATTGTTGTAATGACTGAACTTCTGTGAAAAAAAATCTAAAAATATCAGAAATTCTCTCTCTCATGTTTTTTTTTTTCCCTTTATAATAAAACCTCATTATATGCTCAGCTGTACCCCTCTTTGATAGGATTCTGGTTTGTGTGTGTGTGTGTGTGTGTGTGACTTGTCCTCAGTCACCCCGCTCTGTTTTCTTGTTAACTTTTACTTGTATGAAAACATTTCTCGCCACACTGTTCATCCCACCTCCCCTGCTGGAGATAATGTGTGTGTGTGATGTGATTCAGCAGAGATATTTTGATGCAACAATTCAATTTCAGGAGTGGAAAGTGTACTGGAGCCAACAGCGTCAGCAGTCACACCCTGCGGTTAGGTGTGGGTTGTTTCCTGTGCGTGTGCGTGTGTGCGCGCGCGTGCATGTGTGTGTGTGTGTGTGTCTACATACAGTACGTCATTGTGCAAGGACAAAGTTAAGACTTGAGCTCTGACACATACAAACATCTATAAGGTGATCAATACGTCTGTCTTGAAATCAATAATCGTCTTCACTGCGGTGACAGCTTCATTTGGCAAAACATAAACATTTCAGCCGAAGCTGACATTGATGTATACGGTCCAGTGTTTGAATTACTTTGTTGACCTGTTTGTGTGTGTTTATTTGTCAAACCAGGACTGAGCCTGTCCTGAAAATCAGTCGTGTTTGCCTGTGTGTGTGTGTGTGTGTGTGTATATGCTGACATTTGGGCTTTTTTGTGTGTGTGTGCGTGTGTGTGTGTGTGTGTGTGTGCGCCCATGCTGACCAGCCTGAGGCCATCATTAGTCGAGGGTTAGCCACCTGTCACAAACAGTCAATACCAGTGACCTCATTAGCATCAAGGTCAAAATGGATAGAGAGGTGACTTCCTGTGGTCACAGGAAGTCAAGACTGTGCTTAGTTAGGAGTTGTTGCACAAAGACAAGCACCATATAACCATGTTCATATAACCTGACTGTTCGCTTTATGACACCCATATTGGCATGATGACATTGTTCATTGCAGAGCTAAAACGTTAAGTTGATTTATTGATAATTTGATCCAGAAAATTAGTCGCCAATAATGTTTAGGTCATTTATCAAGTAATAATGTCAAAAATTCTTTGGTTACAGCTAGGGCTGCAACTAATGATTATTTTCATTATTGATTAATCTGCCAAGTATTTTCTCAATTAATTAGTAATCTATAAAATTCCTGTGTCGTAGAGCTCATGGTAATGTCTTAGTAAATGTCCCAAAGATATTCAGTTTACCGTCATGTACGACCCAGAAAAACTTTAAATTCTCACATCTGAGAAGCTGCGACCAGGAAATGTTTATCATTCTCGCTTAAAAAACAACTAAAACAATTATTAGCTGCCAATTAATCTTCTGCGATTAAGTAATTGACTAATCAACTAATCAACTAATTGTTGCAGCTGTAGTTACAGCTTCTCAAACAAGAATATTTCCTGCTTTTCTCTGTTTTATATTGTTGAAAACTGAGTGAATTTTTTCAGCTTTTGGACTGTTGGTTGGACCGAACAAGACATCTAAAGACATCATTGTGGAAGCAGTGACAGTCCTGGATTTATGTTTCCCCCGTTCTGTATTCCCATTTCAAATTGTTCTTCGATACTACTTAAAGTCTCGAAGCAATGAGTGGTAGAATTGGGACAGTCTCTCCTCAAAGGCATTCACGCTGTTGCACACATAAGTGACATAGTTGTGTGGACGATGGAAAAGAGAGCTTGAGAGAAAAGTTCATACCCCGATTACTTCCGCACACAGCTGGCCCCATGTGATTGTCTGACAGAAATTCAGAAAGAGGGTATCAGACGCTGTTATAGAATCTGACAAGCGCTTAGTTTTAAGCACTGTGATGACTTCAGCGGTCTCCATTATCAAAGTCACAGTCTCTGTTTGACCTCCTCCCTAAGAGGTATTGGGACCTACAGCGCCGCACTACTTCCACCTTTGCTCCTGAGAGATTAGAGTCATAATTTGTACAGCCAAAGGAGGTCCATGTCAGGTTAACGTAAACATACAGTAGGTTATTTTAGGCATTTGAATAAACAAGCAATGGTGTCGTATTCTGGTGAGGACGGTGTTATAAAAACGTGGCTTGATGATGATAGAAAATTGATATTTCAGCTGATGAGACTGTAATTATGACTCCTAATTCGGTTATCTGTCACAATCACGCTGTAAATTACATTAAATTAAAAGCATCTCCGTAATTCTTACTGTAAAAAATAAAGCACTGATTGTGTTTGAAGGCATCCTTTTCACCATGTTGGATTTTCCCAATGATATCTTAACATTGTAGTGAGTAAAAAGAATGATCAGTGTCTAAGTAGAACAGGTCAGATCGTGTATACATGCAGCAGATGATGTGTTATATACCTGGCGGATAATGACACACGCTTTCATCAAAAACTGAAAGGAGCTCAAGGCCTCCCTTTTGAATTTCACATTGATGAATCAGAATAGTGGAGGAGGGAGGTTTGACCTTGGCGGCACAAGTTGAAAACTGAGCCCGTGTGATCACAGGTGATGGTTTCCTTATTAAGGCAACAGGTGAGAGAAACGTGTTGCTGTAGTATTGTGAGTGTGTGTGTCTCTGTGTGTAGGGTGTCGTCAGCAGTTTCTCTGTGTTTGTAGCGTAATGTTGTAGGGACGGTATCAGCTATCCCGGGCTCACTCAAGGTAAATCTATAACACTGTCTGCCCCGGGCCAATTCTTGGCACCACGGCGTAAAAAATATCCTCCCCCTGCTCGGATCACGTCACCTCAATTACTTTTCCTTTTCCTTGCCTCACTTTACTTAACCACATCCCACTCCTCTTTCTCTCTTTCCGTCTCTCTCATCTGTATCTATGTAGCTGGCTTGGCTTATTCTTTCCCTTTCAGACAACGTAGATTTAACAGATATTACGCTCAATGTCAGTGTCTCTCCCTTTATCTTTTCTGCACTCTCATTCACTTTCTTAAAGGAATTTGGAGTTGGAGTCAGGATGAGGTTAGCTTAGCTTAGCTTAGCTTAGCTTAGCTTAGCTTAGCTTAGCTTAAAGACTCTAGACTGGAGGAAACATCTAGCCCGGCTCTGTCCAATGATCAATAAAAAGCCTCTAAAGGTACCTTTTCTGCATGATATATTGTGTTTGTTTCACCTGTACATGAACAGAAATTTATATTTTTTTGATTTTAGGTTATAGTTATAGTTTATACATCTTTTACCTGTTACCAAACCTGACAACATCTGTAGTTGTTTAAGAAGAAATCACAAAATGACATTGTTCCATTTAGGGTTGCAACTAATGATTTTCATTATTATTATCATTATCAATTATGTTCTCAATTAATCATTTTGTCTATAAAATGTCAGAAAACAGTGAAAACTGTGAAAAATTATAATATTAAAGCACATGATGACATATTCAAATGTCACGTTTTGTCTGATTAATGTTCCAAAACCCCGATATTCAGTTTACTATCATGTATGACACATAAAAGTTTCAAATCCTCACATTTGAGAAGCTGCTGCCAGCAAATATTTAGCATTCTTCCTTATTAAATTACTAAAACGATTAATCGATCATCAAAATAGCTGCAAATTGATTTTCTGTTGAATGACTGATCGAATAATTGACTAATCATTGAAGCTCTAAGGATTAAATAAGTGAGGTACAACATGTTAATTATAGTCAGGTTGAGTAGTGTTTGATGCCGTATTTTTTAACTTGAATGTATTTATGCTAAGTTAAACCATGACTTGACCCCAGGAAAGGGCTTAGCTTAACATCAACAGTGGAAGCAGGGGGGAACAGCTGGTTTCACTTCAGAGTTAATAAATTAATAAATTAACATGTATCTTGTTTGTTTTAACTGTATAAACTGAAAAAGTGACATGTTGTGGTTTTAGGGGGGTTCCTTCACTTATCTATGATTCTTTTTCTTTCTTGACCCTCTGTTCCTCCTGCGCTATCATGCACACACACTCCTACCACATTATTTTTTATCGATGATATGCAGCATGCATGAAATATAATTCCTTTTATTTGCACCTTTTTTTTAAATTGATTCGATAAAGCTTTCAAAGCCTGTGCATCCAGCAGCCAATGCTGTGTACTGTACTGTGTATTTATGGATCTTACGGGAAGCTAGAAAACAAAAGCCGTGTATTACTAGCAACTGCTTCCATTAAAGCTATTATCTGCTCGCTCCAAACAAACAAACAGGTACTATTGAACTACAAGCCGTGCTATGCTTTTAAGCTGCACAGCATGAACCAGTTGTGTCCTCTGTGTAGCCGTGCAGTCAGTCATGCTTTTCACATTGGTTGTTTAGCGGGTAAACTGACCGACTGGTACATCATTGGTAGGCTGATTGACTTATTCATTAAGAGGCTGGCTGGCTGTCTGTCTGATTGACTGATGAACTGCTCTACCAAGCTTTTGTCCAGCTGCTAAAGATACATATCACTGTAATCTTTAATATGCAGTGTTATCTTTGCTACGTTTGAAGCCTTAGTCATTTTGAAAGCTGTATCACAAATATTTGTATTTGAACTACAAAGCCATATGTGGGCTCACCTTCCAAAGCAATGTACCAGAGTAATATTGCTTTCAGTGCGGACTGAAATTGGCAACAGGACAAAACAGTGTGTGTAACCAAACAGGCTTTGAGGCGGAGAAGTGTAATAGAAATGCCACTCTCAGTCAGAATTTTTGGCATAATTTCCCTTTTTCCCGCTTGTCTCTTTTATTAATTTGGACTTCAGGCTTTTAGTGATGATATGAGTCCAAACTCTGAAGCAATCGCTGGCAAAGCACGACATGACCTCTTCTTTGCCCTTTCACACACACACACACACACACACACACACACACACAGAGGCACTCTGACAGAAGTACATACTGACATCCATCCATCTATTTTCCGCCACGTATCCAGGACTGGGTCGTGGTGGCTGAGTAAGGAAACTTAAGAGATCCCTCTCCATGGCAACGCCCTCCAGCTCCTCCTGGGGGAACCCAAGGTGTTCCCAGGCAAGGAGAGATATATAATCCCTCCAGCGTGTTCTGGGTCTGCCCCGGGGTCTCTTACTAGTTGGATGTGCCCAGAACACCTCCAGAGGGAGACATACATACAGACACTCAAACATAAAGATAATGAAACAGCAGCATATTCTTAGGTGGGGTTACCTTAGCATGGATATTACACATAAATTATGACATACGTACATCCTGGTTAAGAACCTTTTTTCTCTATTTGATATAATGCTGCAACTGTTTTCATTATCATTTAATCTGCCAATTATTTTCTCGATTAGTCATTTTGTTGAAGGTGACATCTTCAAATGTCTTGTTTTGTGCGACTAACTAAAACCAGCAAAAAAAAGTGAAATCCTACTACTATAGTTTGTTTCATAGTTTGCCTTCAAAGCTGGCTGATGTGGGCCGTGACACAGCTTCCAGAAACTAACCAATCAGAACAGAGTGGGGTCATCAGGAGGCGGGGCCTTAAAGAGACAGGAGCTAAAACAGCCTGTTTCAGACAGAGGCTGAACTGAGGGGCTGCGTAAAGGGCCAGTATAAGATAAATAAGGAGTTTTTTGAACTATAAATCATGCAAAGATATTCTAGTAGAACCCAAGAATATAAATATAGACCTGGAAATGTGCATAATAAGACCCCTTTAAAAAATACAAAATTATATTTGCAATGTTAATGATATACACAGGTTATTTAAAGACATAACTTAGTTTGAATGTGCTGCAAGACATGAAATAATCAGGAAGCTTTCATTCTCCGAATAACATCTCGCACATACAGGAAGGTACAAAGGTTGTACGCAGGGCTGAGCTGAGATGTCTACGATTTTGAAGTGAGAGGAGAATTAAGGGGGAGATGGAAACGCTGCTTCTTCTGAGGTTTATTTTTGGGAAAGACTCCATTCTGGCTTTTTTCATCTGCAGTCTCCTCTCCCCCTCTATGCTCCCCCCCACCCACCCACCCTATCTCTCTTTATCACCCCTCCCCTCTTCCCCCTCTTCACTGCTCCCTCAATCCCTCCCTCCCTGCATCACTGTCAGCTGGCAGAAGGCTGTATTGTTCTGCCACACTTCTGCTTCTGGGACTTTGTGGGGGGGTGCAGGGTTCATATGCACACACACACACACACACACACACACACACACACACACACGTCCCTTGTGACCAGGCATTGTACCACATCAATCCCCATGACGCTTATTTAAGCCAAGATTCATATTCTTGCCCTACAACCAGTGTGTCTGTATCTCTTTGTTCCACACTCTCCATTTAAATATTCAATCCTTTATTTTATTCTCCTTTTCTTTATGGCTTTTCTATACGACTATACAGTTAGTATGCATTTATATTTTATGTACATAGAAAGATGATATTGTCTGTCTGCAGGAAAATATCCAAAATGAATCCAAAAATGTTTGGATTTTTTTGGAAACAATATTTGAAATGAAATACAATGAAATATTCCATTGTGTGCCTTAATCATCATTACAACACAATTATCTTCATAATGCACATTAAGATAATTGTGTGCATGACAATGGTGCCACAAATCTAAATTATGCAATCATACAATACACAGTTATAATAACAAATCTGTGATTTCTGCACTGTTTTGACAGGTTTATTTAAATGTTATATTACGTTTTTACATTTGAGGCTTTTGCTGTAGAGTTGGAAGAATTAGTCAATTAATCATTGATGAATAGACAGAAAATTAACAATTTTGACAGTTGATTCATAGCAGTTTCCTTCTTATACATGTGAAGATTTGCTGCTTTTCTTTATCATCCATGATAGTAAACTGAATATTTTTGGGTTTCAGACTGCTTTTATCTGAAAGTCAAGCAAGATGTTTACGTGGGCTCTGAGAATTTTTCTCACATTTTATAAACCAAACTATTGATTGATAATTCAAAACACAATTGGTTGTGCAGCAGTGAAGCAGATATACAATTGTAAACAAATCAATGAAAGATATACTAAAATATATTTTGGATTTTTATTATTTAACTCTGGCTTTCTATGTATAAACTTACAATAAATCATTTGTTTTTGGTCACTTGGGGGCAGCTAAAAACTAAAACTTTGCTAAAAACAGCTGCCTGCTGCTGTTGGAAACAAGGTTGATGAGAGTGAACAAAAACAGTAGTGTCGCGAGCCGTAAAAACCAAAACAATGAGCTAAAAGACGCTAAAATTCTTTGTAGAGCTGAGAGGAGCTACAGAGTTTTATGATAGTTTTCTGTGGGTTAATTTCTACAAGTGACTCATTGCATTATATTTTTCCTTTATTAATGTAAAAATATAGATTAATGCAGCTTTAGCAACTATTAGTCATACAAAACAGTTTCTGTTGAGTGCCAGTGATTTTGCTGCAGACATTTATCAACACACCTTTTTGTTTGACAGTGAGAATGGACTCAATAAAAGATCCGTCAGCATGTATCTATTCACTGCTTCATTTTGTCCATCATCGCAGGTTTTTGTTTCCACTTAACAAAACTGAGTTGAAACAACAACACTGTTTTTTTTCCCCTCATCATACAGTGACGAGCAAAACAATGAACTCATTTCCATTGTCGGGCGAATGCGGAGTAATTTGTCATATAACGCTAACTTTTAAAACAAGGAACACCTAAAACGTTAGCATCCACATGCTCTAAGCACCACATGCCGACACTGACAGCACTCAGCAAAGACCACTAAGTCAGAAACAAGTAACCTAACTGAGGAGAGCGCATTATGAATTATAGAATGACTCCATTACAGAGCAGAGGGGAGAGGACAGCTGGGGTGGAGAGCCGAGATGAGATCCGGAAGGAAGTAAAGGGATTAAGGAGGGTTAGAAGGGAGAAAAGGAGAGTGAGGAAGAAGGGATTGTAAGGACTGTGGTTAGAAAGGAAAGTCTGTAAAAGTAGCGTGTTTTATGCCACCAGGCTATAATGATGACTGTAACATGCTTGTAGAGGTGGTTGCTGGGCCAGAGGATTGGTGCAGAGGCTGACGCGCGTTGTGATTGGTGGACGGGGGGGGGGAGACGAGGAGGGGCTGTGGGGGAGAAGTACTCCACATCCAACCCACATAACACATCCCCAACATGCTGCAAAAAAAAAGATAGGAGAGAAAAAAAGATGAAATCAAATTAAAATGAAGGGGTATTAGAGA
Source organism: Thunnus thynnus (assembly GCF_963924715.1). Classification (NCBI taxonomy): domain Eukaryota; kingdom Metazoa; phylum Chordata; class Actinopteri; order Scombriformes; family Scombridae; genus Thunnus; species Thunnus thynnus. The sequence goes on along the minus strand of NC_089536.1, from coordinate 6,845,853 downwards.
GAGAGAGAGAGAGATGGAGTTAGATCAAGGCGAGCGATTGAAGAAGAGGGAGAGCTGACTGGTGGCAGAAAAAATAAAGGAGGAAATTGGAGAGTGGGTATAGAGAGGGAGAGAATGACAGAGAAGATGAGGATGTTGTTAGTTAGGCCTTTTATCCTCCCTTCCTCCGCTTCCCCGCAGCTCCGCTCTTCTCTCCTCTGCAGTGGAAGATCGAAACTAAGAACTGGGACAGTCCATTCATTTATGCACAAACACACACACACACACACACACATTCAGGCACTTGCATCTCAGCAGATTTAGCCCATACTGCCTTCTCATTTCACTGAACACACCACTGTTTTAGTTTTTATGTCCCTGCAGCCAGATTACTGCTTAGCGCAGTGACATCACTAAAATGAGACACCTCCTTGTTTACGTGTATGATGCAGCGTTTACAGGCAGCGTTTCTCTCATGTCTGACGGTACCATGAGCATCTTGGCAGAGTTGTTGTTGCGATTATTGTAGCACAGATGGACTGAAACTGCAGCGGTGATTGCTTTTCTGAAAATTTGCATCTCAATTTGTAACTTATCTTTGCTTATTTTGCTATAAATTGTGGCAGTATCTAAAATAATCTGCGATAAAGGCTTGAACTATCACATATAATCCAATTATGTTGGATTTTTTTGGACACTGTAATTAGATTTACAGGAATTATAAGTTCAGATCTGTATTAAGTATGTCATATTTATGGGGAGTCAAATCAGGGAACTTGGACACAAGAGCAACACTGAGAGTCTAACAACTCATTAATTCAGTTCTTGCTAAAATACAGCATGAAGCCGCCTCCGCAACCAGCCACAGCACAAAAATACAGACCTACAATAATTACAATACAGAATACAGACATTAATACATCAACATTAATACATCAAACAAAAACAACACTGGAAGCAGTTGTTTGTTACATATTCTTCTAATTATTAAGGTTTTTTTTTCGAGTAAAATGTATCTCAAAAATCCAAATATTGATAAATGAATAAACAAATACAATATTTTAAAACTATATAAAAACACTTGACCACATGTTTATTTGACTCCAGGTTAGTTTTAACATCAGCTGTCACCATTGGAAAGTTTTATAGACTAATTTTTTTTAATTGTTCCCAATTAAAACAATTTATTAATATATATATGTTTTTTAAAGTTGATTATTTTATGGAGATTAGTGTGATAATTGGTACAATTTGCATTTTTTGTGAAAATTTGGGGAAGTTTTGGTAAAATGCAGGCTCTTCCCAATAATTGGGGCAAGTGGGGGTTAATTGGACTTTATTCCTATGGTGACAAAATCTTAAATTCTTGTAGTTCTTAGTAGTCGTCTTGTTGACCAGCCAGTGACAGAAATTGGGGCGATACATTAGCTCATTAGTTAGCACTGTCGCCTTATATCAAGACATTCCTGGCTTTGAATCCACTGATCGGCTGAGATGTTTATGTGTGGAGTTTGTAAGTTCTCTCCTGTGTCTACGTATGTTTCCAGGTGCTCCCATTTCCTCCCAAAGACATGCAGGTTTGGTGAATTACCAAAATTTTCCTGCAACTGTGCTGGGATAGGATGCAGCCCTCAGCAACCCTGCACAGGATAAGTGAGTTTGTAAAATGGAAAGAAGGATGGGGCAGGAACTGGTAATCAGTGTGAAAAAGAAATGTTGCTCAGCCTTCATATTAAGGGTTGTGGCGATCGCAGTGAACAGCAAGGATGACAACTAAAGATATGGTGTAAGTAAATCCATGATCTGGGGAAACACTGGGATATTATATGAAAAAGGGGAAGAGAAGCAGAGACAGGAGTATTTGATGTTTCGGACCTCCCCGTGCTCTCAGTGGGCGAGGTGTTGATCCTCGGCTCAGACCCAGCAGAGAGTCACGACATAGACAGGGTGTGTGTTTATTTATGAGAGAGAAAGAGAGTCTTCTCCACTGCTCTCTGCTGTATTCTCAGGATGAAGCGGACATTTTGAAGGTGAAAAAAAGGGAGGAGTCCTGCCTGGACCAGACAGACTGACAGACAGACACTCACACACACAGTTCACTGGACTGCACAGGGCTTCATACCCAGACGGAATATCTTATACATGAGTTTGTGTGACAGTGAGAGACGTCTTGTCCTAGTTAGACACTCGATAACATCAGGTGATAGATGACCGAGGGCATCGGCTCCTGCGTGGAGAGGACTACTAACTAGGGCTGGGCGATATGACCAGAAAATCAAATCTCGATTTTTTTATTTCCAAGCTTTGAGTCCATTCACAATGTATCACAATTTACAAAAAATGCAGGCTTGAAACATCATATTTTTTTAAGACTTTTACGCAAATATGTATTTATATGCATATAAATATAAATACAGGTTTTCTCAAACAGCTTCTGACTGTCAGTAGAGCACATCCAGAGCAGAAAGATCCACTCACTAATTGATCTGCCGCTGTTTGTGTTTCTTTACGAGACGACGTAGAATCTTAAAACTGTTCAGTCGACTCCCGGCGCTTCCGCTCTCATAACCCGAAACGATGCCTCGTCAGCTAACACAAGCCAAGAGCACAGACCGCTGTGCAGTCGTTTTCAGTCAGTCCCTCTTGTAAATGCGTCGTTAAATTCACTACGAGATAGCCGGAGTCTGCTAAGCGCCTGGAGTCCAGTAAACTGCAGCAGGTGAACATGTAATGTAACTAATCAAGTCACAGTTTACAGGACTGTTGTGACTCAAAATGGCTAATGTGGCCAGCTACCATATACATGACTTTTTGACTAAAAATAACCTTTTTGTGCATACTGTAATAACTTGAATTTACAATTTTGACATGTTACACATTTTGCAAAAACTAAAACTTGAATGAATGGAATTAATTTGAGATATCATGAAGGACTTGGACCAACAATGTTGATTGTTCTGTATTAGCTCTCCTAACAACGCTTCTAAAGAATACATAACACTTTTTCACAACTCAATAACAACTGCTAACCTTCTGGAGCTGACTGGTTTCCAACTAGGGTTGGACAAAAACTAGTCAGAAGAACCAACGACTATGTTGAGTGTTAAAGTTCATCCTTTACTTTGAAAATAGTTGTTTGACTTTAAAAAAAAAAAAAGTTAACTTAAGATTCATTTACTAGCTTTTTTCGGAGGTTTCAACAGCATCTCATCAGTGGAGCGAGTTTGCTCAGTTGTCATGGCGATGGAGATGGTGTTAACAGGTGGTCGTATATATAGGAGGGGTTTGTGAGACTGAGACGTGGTGGAAAATGCTAGTAAGTGGACCTTGAGTTAAAGTCTTCTGTCAAAGGACTATGTTGTCTGAAAACAGTCAAACGCAGAACAACAATTTTATGATTAATTATTGTTTAAATAATTTATTGTACAGAAATGGTAAAATTTCTGAAAGAATTTCTGCTTTTGTTGATTTTACATCATTTTAAATGAAATATCTTTAGGCTTTAGATAATAAAAGTATTATGAGGACTTCACCCTTGGCTCTGAAGAAGCCAAATGCTATAGTGTATATTTTAGGGACTACACTAATAATCAGTGAAAACGTTACTGTTGTAGCCCTAGTTTTACCAGCACAGATAGCTACATCTTTTGATTTCAGACATTTCATGCTCCTACGTGATACGACAGAGGGCTAACGACTAACATAACAACATAGCATCCTACACTCACTCATCTGCATCCTTCTTCAGCAAACACGGAGCTTAAAGCTTCATATCAGAAAATCCTGTGGGTGTTTCACAACAGCAGTAAGCTTTTCAAAATCCTTCCCACTAAGCTCATTTCTGGTAGTGTTTAGTCTGTAGCTTGTCAGTGACTGTTCACCGAGACAATCAGCAAGAGAATACACATTTACTCCCTAAAGACTGAGGTGGCAAGTTAACGCCTCTACTTACTTAAAGGAAAAAAGAAGCTTTGCCTCCGAGCTAATATGAGGTTGTCGCCCATGTGAGGAAACACCAATTTTCCCCATTTGAACAAAACATAGTTAGACTGTTGGTTGCTGATACATTATTGGAGAAATAATGATACCAAAAAACATGTATAAAATTATACGGGTACATCACTTGAATTGAAATGTGGAGGTCTTCTGTTAAAGCAGAAAAGCATGAAACTAATATACAGGTAAGACTTCAAAATTCATTATATGTAATAGATGTGATGAAGTGAAAGAGTTACTTCTGGATGTGACACTTAGTAAAATTCCTTCAGTGTTTTACAGCTGTTTCTTTTCATTATAGTTGTGTATGGGGGGGAAAAAAAAGTCTTTCTGGATCCAAGAGTGTCATGTGATCTGCAGTTTGAACTGTGGCCGCTACACCGAGGCCTCAGTCTGACCAACATCATCCAAACCCAAAGATATTTAGTTAACGATCACATAAGACAAAGACAAGCAACTGGAACTATATACTGTATGTAATATTTGGCATTTTTGGTTGAAAAATTACTTAAATGATCAGACGATTCTGAAAATATTTGATGATTAATTAATTTTCTCTCAAGAGATTGTAGATTTAATGTAATTCATTTTTCAGATAATCTCTTGGGATTTTAAGTAGTTTATTTAGCTTAAGAAGTGTGACATTTCTTTAGTCCATAAAGGAACATTTAATCCTTCAGTTTATCTGAAAAATTCAGAATCATGAATTTTGGGTTTTCATTGGACGGCAGCGATAGAGTCACAGTCCTCCTACTCACCGGACTGCTGTGTGTTTTCTCAGGTGTGCCCAGAGCAGCTGCTGCTTTCTGGTGTGTGATATCACTGAGACTTGCTTTGCAACCAGGAGCTGTTGCAGCACTCTTGCTTTTTGTTGTGAGGTCTTCAGTTTCTGCAATTAGTCATGTCCTGGCCCACTATCACTGTGCTGAGATGCGCAGCAACCGAGACCGCTCAGGAAAGGAGTGTGTGGTGTGAGCCAAAAACACTGTCCTCATTTACTCAATTCCCTAATCTCCCTCTGTCACTCTTTGTTAGTTGCTCTCTGTAAAGCTCTCTTCACTGTCTTTCACTCGTAGCGATCTATTCAACCTCTCATCAGGCGTTTCTAAGGATAAAGGGACAGTTCCTCTTTAACTGTTTATACAGTAACTACTAACTTATAATGCTATTTACAGCGCTAATGATAAAAAAGGGCTGTTAAATACTAGCTAGCTGCAGAAACATGAGACAAGAATGGTAAACTCTGAATGTAGGATGTTAAAATGGCAACCACAGCTCGGTGTCTGTGGCGGGTCGTCGCCATGAGGGCTGAGAGTCAGCAGAGAGAGGAAATAGCATGCTGATGCTGTACACACATCTAAAGTGCTCTATTGATTTACTGAGCAATTCCTTAATTGCCTTCAGAATCTATGAGCTGTGAAGCTAAAGGCCACTGATCGTACAATACGTCTCTGCTAATCTCGCTGTCGCTGTTTACTGTAGATTTCACTCTTTCCTCATCTGGCTGTTTGTTTTATGTGTGAGTGAAGAACAAATAGTGCAATCAGGGACTGGAGCTGTAGTATCAAAATGATTAGAATAACAATATTGACAACTGAAATGTGCAATTTTATCACATTCATCATATTTTTTAGGGATAAACATTTGAGTGAAAATCCAACGTTTCATCCAAAATTTGTAAAAAGTAAGATTCTAGAAATGATTACTGTCATCATATAGTCAACTTTTGATATTTTTTTGATTAATCAATTGAAAACGTAGTTTATGAAATGTCTTGTTAATACATATTGTGTCAATTTGGATCAGCTCTAATAACAAATATTGATAACTGAAGTGTTTACTTTATACAGTAGCATGTCTCAGTGAAAAATCATACACATTTTCCAAAACAATTATAATGTAGAAATTACAAATTAAATAAAGATAATAAGTAGATAAAGTCTGTATTTGCACAATGTGGTTTACTTTTTAATTTCAGCAATTTGTTGCAGTTGGTTCACCAGTCTGATAAATCAACTGGGCCAGTGTTATCAGCTAATATTAGCTCATAACAAATAATCTGTAACACCATATAAATATGCCAATTAGTAACAAGACATTTCAACACAGAAATGCCAAAGATGTGTTTGTGATTGCTAAGAAACAGTATCACCATTACACAGTTTGTTCACCAGAGAGCGCTGACGCTGAAGTTTATCTTTCTACCCAGTTCATATCTCGGTCACAATTCTACAAGGGATCCCTAAAACGTTTATCTGATTTTTCAAATATAAATATTGTATCAGCGTCAAAAACCAGCATCAGTCTGACTCTATAAGTAATTTTGCTTGTGTTGACGTCACTTCCTCTGTATAATGAGGCAAAGTAGATGCTGCAAAATGTTGTGAAAAGGGCTCTGTGCACGCATGTGTCTGGCTGTTCACATGCACCACACACTCGCTGCCACATCCCTGTTGGTGCACCGTGTGCTGTGTGTGATTTTGGGCAGATATTAATTTATTCATGACCAGTGCCCTGTCTCTATCAGAGGAGATTAAGCCAGAAGTGGTACAGTAGCTGATGTTTCCCTTCTTTTCTTTCTTGTATTCTTTCATTTTTTTTGGCGTTTGTCTTTTGCTTTAGTAGCATCAAACTGAGAATTTGTTTTTGACTCCCAGATCTGAACACATGCAGTTGAGAGTACGTGCTTTGAGAAGACGGTGGCGACAGGATTGATGTCTGCCTTTAGGCGTCTCTGTCTGATCCCCTGTTTCCCCCATGGGCTGGCCAGTGTGTCTACCTGCTTATCAGTCACCACACACACACACACACACACACACACACACACACACACACTCATATAGACGTGCATACAACCTGACATCAGCACAGTTCCTGTAATCCAGCAGCAGCAGCAGCAGAGCAACGTCATCTGCTGTCATCCAGTGAGAATAGAGCAGAGCACATCTGCCAGCCAATCGCAAGGAGTCCTAATAAGTGACAGAGCTTGCAGCTGACATTGAGAAATAGTTGAAGGGAGGGTTTCCTGACGCACAGTGCGTCTGTCTGATGTCTGGAGTTTGAACATCTTAAAAAGAAACTAACATTTATGCGATTCAGTTCGGGAAATATACATAAAAGATTGCAGATTTGGAGCCTTTCACATTCAACTACCATGAAAAGCAAAAGGAAGAACAGAAAAGAGGAGTTGAAGAGTTTAAAGCTTGTGTTTTTTTATCCTCCTCCATCTGTATCTCAAGCGCTGTGAGAGTACTGACACTGCAGTAGCCAAGCGACCAATCAGATTGCAGCACTCAACAGCCAGTCAGAGGCAGGACAACACATACTCACACACAAACACACAGGCACACACACTCAGGTTGCTTTTTTCTGGCTATTTTCTGGTGATTTCATAATCTATAAAATAACAAATGATATGAGTCTTATTATGAGAGGGGAAGCACTCGTTCTTATGTAACCTATTCTTGATACAGTATTGGTAAAAGTATTGATTCTGTATTAAAAATGGATTTCACTTTTATTTACAACAAACCTGAACAGACAGGTCTTATTGTTTACATTTAAAGATATCATCATAACAGTGTACAAAATGCTTTTCTCTCCTGCTGCAGTTGATGCAGTACTACTGAGAGACCACTAGGGTCTGATATAGGACCTGAAAATTAATGATCGGTAACCAGGAGAGCTGAGAGCTTTGTGTGTGTGTGTGTGTGTGTGTGTGTGTGTGTGTTTGCTGCATGTGGGTGTCAGTAAGGTGTGATTGTGGGAAAACACTTGCCAACACTGCAGCCTCTTTGTGTTTTCCCATCACACACATTTAGATCAGACCAGTAGACAGCAGCACTTAAAGTTACAGAATAGTTGAATATCACACTTTTTATTATTGGACAACAGCACTTATTATTATCCAGTAATTGAATCTGAGCAAATGCAATACATTACAGAAGAAAATTATAAGAAAATATATAAACAAATATACAAAACAACATACTTTTGTAAAGATTCACTAGCTATTCAAAAGTAGCTGTTTTTATTGTGACAGACTTAGCAGGATTGGTTAACTTATAATTATTAATGCATTTTTAGTATCAAATATTTCTATCTTTCTTTCATTGTCAAAACTAGGAAAAACTATTATATGATACTCATCATGCATTCACTGTGAGCATGCCCATCCAGATTATCTTGAAACTGACTCAGAACTTGTTAGAAACTATAGACAAGGGGACACATGAACAGATGTCAGGAAAAAAACGATGATTGAGGACATAGAGTTGAATATTTTTGCTAATTTTCCTTAATACCTCTTATATTTTTCTATGCTAGTGCCAAAGCAATACCAACGTTTTGGTACCAATACCAAAACAATATTCTTTTGAAAGACACATATTTTTCTACAAAAGGAAACCAAAGGTGTACATCAGCAGCCATTCATGAACTATGCCTAAAGATTTTTGGTATTTATTTGGTATTTTTTGTATTTTTATACTGTTATGATGTCGGATGTCTATGTTAAACATGGTCAAAGCTCCATAACTTGAGGTGAACATATATAGAAATGCTCCCTGAAAGTCAAAAGCTTTAACCTGCTCTGAATGCTTCGTTTGCAATGTTGCCTCTACTTCCTCCTCGTGATGACATCAGACTGTTTGCACGTGCCCACAAACAGCTGTCCGTTGTTAGCCTTGGTTGCTAAGGTTGTTCCATGTGTCCACTTTGGGTATTTCAGATCGGATTCAGGTTCCAACATATTTGAGAAGTTTATATTTTGAGTAAAGAATGAAAAAAGAAGTGAAATCCTACTACTATACTATAGTTTGTTTGTTTACGTAGCCTCCGGAGCCGGTGGAAGTCGGCTGTGATGCAACTTATGGAAGCTAACCAATCAGAACAGAGTAGGCTCATCAAAGGGGGGCCTTAAAGAGACAAGAGCTAAAACAGCCTGTTTCAGACAGAGGCTGAACTGAGGGGCTGCATAAAGAGTCGATATAAGATAAATAAGGAGTTGTTTGAACTGTAAATCATGCAAAGATATTCCAGTTGAGCCCTAGAATATAAATAGAGACCTGGGAATATGCATGATATGTCCCCTTTAACTCCCTTCTGATCAGAGTAGTAAGTAAACAACAACAACATACAACAAGAATCTGACCAAACATTTGATGTCAACTTTTGATACTTGGCGGTACGGACAAATTTCAGTTGGTACCAAAAAAGTATTGAGGTTTGACACCAACACTACTGGATCAAATAGTTTTGTTGGATTCTTTAGGGATTTAGAAATAACAACTGTTTTCTCTTTTGTTTGGTTAAAAAAAAAAGGAGAACAGACCTTCATTGGTAGGCAACATCTGTATACAGAAGGCCCAGATGTGGCACCAGTCCCATCACATTCGTACCGTGTAGGTTAATCCACATGTCAGTGATTATAGTTTTAACTCCGGAAGGTTCCATCCATCCCACAACAGTGCATCACTGCAAATTTAGGAGCTTCAGTTTCCATGGCAACCTATCTCTCTGTCTCTCTCTCTCTTTAGTATTCGTCTCCCTCCCTTTACAGATGTCATAAAACACTGAAGACAGATCATTAAACTGTGTGTGTGTGTGTGTGTGTGGGAGTGATATGAGTGTGTGTGCATGACGCTGTAATGCCTTTGCTTTGTGACAAGACGAATTCCTCTGCTTTTTGTTTATGTCATCTGTGGGAAAAATCTGCTTAAAAGCATTTGAATATTCAAACATATTTTTAAATGTTGTCATGGATGTGAGACTAGATGCAACATTTACACAAACGAGAACACTGTGATCGGTAATTAAATTGTAAGATATCTATATTTCGACGTGGGGATCAGCCAGAGTACTGTGTGCAAATCTAAGACTGTGAAAGAAGTTTTAGCTCAAGAAGAATGAGGGAACACTGTCGCTGTATGTATCAATCATGGTGATAATTCTGTATGTTTCTGACATGTTGTCAGATTGATCTTCTGTAGTATATTTCTGAGTCTGTCTTTCATCAAGATCTGCACATTTGCTCAATTTCTCCGACAGTCCTCATTTTTCCTTTAAGGCTAAAGCTGGTGTTACCCATGAAAACAACTGCACAAACAATACTTGTTAATAGGATCCATTTATTATTAGTCTTGGCCTTTTCATGGAATCTATTGACAAGTAAAACTATATATCTAAATATATAATATAAATATCACCAGACTTATCCTTAAATAGTTTGCACCTGATCCTACCTACCTGTATAAAGGAGGTTAAACTATGGTCATCATTCAGCCTACAGACTCAATTCAAAATGAATAAATAGAAAATAAAAGTCTGAAAGGTGTCAGAGTGAACCTGTTTGTTTCTATTTGGACGTTGCTAATTATGCTGGTTGTGATGCACCACAGTTCAAAAAGGCTGAGCGCTGTGGCTCCTGACCCAGTTCCATTTTTATGCAGGAACCGGTCTGATCTTCATTATCATGGTTTTCAGAGAGTAATCCAGCCCTTTAAAACCATTCCACTGTACACCAGCTGCACGGGGTGAAGGTCCCCAAGCGTAGACCCCATTGGGGTTAGCACCAAAGCAGTCTCTATACCAGAATCCTCCATAGCACAACCTGGCGCAGTTTGAATTATGCAGATCTTGATCTTTGTCAGTGGTGGTGAATTTCTGTCCATTGTGAAGTCTTAGAGAGTCTCCTAATGGAAAAAGTCAGGAAACAACACAAACCAGGTTGTGTGATAAATCATAGAGTTGATGTTTACTAGTTTACTAGAGTTGATGAAAAACTACCTGTCCTCACATTTTTTAGATTTACATTTTTTAAAACAAGCTTGAAAGAGACAGGAAAACTATCCCACCTGCTGCTCCCTTGGTGAAACTTCCCAGGTTTAGCTGGTACCCCTCTGTCTCTGGACCAACAGAGAAGGCAGAGTAATGGGCAAAGACCTTCTGGTCCTCAAAGTCTTCCATGTCCACCCTCAGCTCGTAGTTCTTGGCCTGGGTCAGCAGATGCATTGTCTCCAGGCCTGAAAGATAATCAGTGAGGCAATGGTGACCATCTGAGAGACACTGGTTTAAATCCAGTAAGCTAATGTCAGTACTGGCAGGGCTCAGGGTCTCTCATTTCACAGTATTTTGCTTGTAATTATAAGTAATTTTGTGATATATAAGAGATAGCCATCTTAAAAAGTAAAGCAGGAACATCTTCATCTTCGCATGATGCTTTGTGGTAATTTATACAAGTATTTAATTTATATGTACAGCAACAGATCTTTTAACATTTGTATACAATTAAATATACATCACCCTTCAAAAGTTAGAGTTATACACATTTACTTTAACTCAAAGAACTGTTGAGCCAAGATGCAAACATGAAAATCTCAACCTGAGAATTAGTATTACAAGATGTATTTTTCATCTTGTCAGTAAAGAAATAATTTCTGTCATACCCAGCCAGTACTCTCCAGCCGCGCTGCCAAATCCAGCTTTGTAGCTATTCCACTTCATGTAGAAGTTCACTGTGCCATCTTGTCTCCTTTGAATGACCTTGTTTTTAGATACAAGTTCAACAAGAAGAGTGAGACAAAAAAAAGGGAACTGTCAAGACAAATTAAAGCTTCACTGATCAATATTTTGTTTTATTACAATTGTTCAAATGTGTGACGCTGCAATTCACCTCAGCTCTACTTTTTAGCATCTTTCAGCTTATAGTTTTGGTTTTACAGCCCACAAGTCACAACTTACTGTTTTGGTTCACACTTTTCACTCTCAGCTATCTATCTTTTTTTTTGGTCTAAATCAAAGTCAACTAAGGTACATGTGTCTGAGGTTTGGATAAAAAAGTGATCCACTTGGTTTGTTCCTCCATCCTCACCGTCCACTTTTCGGCAGAATCGTCGTCTTTGCTCATGTCACAATAAACCTGAACAGGAGAGGTCGGGCCTGCCGGGTAGATGGTGTACACGCCGTCCCGACCTGAGCCGGCTTTGTAGATGTCACTACAGTCTGTGGGCAGAGGGGACTGATAAGCTGCTACTGGCAGCAGCACTGCTAGAACAACCCTAAGCTGTAGCAAAGAGGGAAAAAAAACAAAGTATTCCTGTCAAAGATAAGGTTTGTAAAGAAAACACATAAACACGACACATTATTTTACTGTTAGCTTCAGATTAATACGTCCTGCGTAAGCCAGTGTTTGTCCAGATTAAATGGCATTTGTCTGAAGGCTCTTAATGTTGGGATCACAGGACTGAAACATTGTACTGCAGCTTATTTCATGAATACATAATCATTATACTTTAATCACTGAAAGCAGTAGTGAGTGTATCTTCGCGTATGTGCTTCATGTGCTCCTGGAAAGGTTGACAGACATGAAGTGATTAGGCGTGGATTCGGTGTCAAACTCAAGGAGACTTTAACAGTACAAGTGGCTGTTGCCAAGATTGACTCTGTAATCTGTACAGTCATGAGTCAGGCTCTGGTACCGATGTATTTGATTGTCTAATGTTCATACTTGGCTATCAGGTTGCGATAAATAGATCTGTCCTTTGCCTATTTTTAGACTTTCTGGTAATGAGTGGTCTTCTCCTGCAGTAGACTCATACTATGTTGATAGGATTACTCCACCACTTTCTCCTTTCTTATTTCAAAGAAAGTAGAAACGATTAGGGTTTAGAGAGCTGCAACTACTGTAAGAATTATTTTCACCATTCCACCATTCCAATTAATTTTTCAATTAATTAACCGATCTATAAAACACCCCAAGAGAGTGAAAAATACCCATCACAATTTCCTAAATCCCAAATTGATGCCATTAAATACCTTGTTTTGTCTGAACAGCAGCCCAAAACCCAAATATATTCAACTCACTATAACGCAAGACAAGGAAAAGCTGCAAACTCTCAAATTTAAGAACCTGAGACCATCAAATACTTGGTATTTTTGATTAAAGAATGACTATTTTGATAGAATTGGTTGCCAAAATAGTTGCTGAATAATTTGACGTCAATCGATTAATCGACTAATCTTTGCAGCTGTAGAAGTGATGCAATTTAATGATCTCTTCCCTATTATTATTTACATATTGTGCTCGACTCATTTTAGTCTCAATTCTAAGACTATCTGATGTGTAAACGTGGGTAAGACTCTCAGTCAGTCTGTTTACACATAAATAGCGCTACATATATGAAAACAGCTGTATTAAGCCTTCTGTGGCTCAAGAGATAGCAGTGCCAAGTCTGAGAAGTTTGCTCAAGTGATATCCGTTGAATAAATTTAGGTGGTGTTAAGAAGCTACGTACAATAAAGTCTGTCTTATAAACTGGGGTGGAGGGCACCACTGGCCAAGCGGCTCTGTTTAAAGCTAATAACTAACCAGTGGAGTTGTCTTTTAAGAAGCCAGTAAGGCAGAAGAGCATGGGTAACTTATCTGTTAATAACAAAAAGTCACAAGCTAAATTCAACCTTCACCAAAAAGCTAAAAGTAACAGGAGTCATACAGGTGCTAATCAAAAAACTCAAGGACTGATTCTCTTGATTACAGTACAATAACTGTTATAGTATTGTTTTATTTCTTAATACTTTCATTTTCTCAATAACAAACAATTAACTCAGGACTGGATACAGCGGTATGCTAAAAGAAATACTTAACTACATAACTGCTACATAAGCTTGTCATTGAAATTTTAAAGAAATTAAGTTAGACAGTCGTATACTTTTTAATGTACATACATGTTTGTCTTGAGATGATGGTCTATAGGAAGATTGTTTTTGACATGATAATCAGACTGTGGATTTTTCCTAATATGTCTACTGGAAGTGAAAGCAGTTTCTCCACCTCAAATATACAAACCTACACACACACACACACCTTGTGACCTAATGCACATAGAACGTGTCATTACCTCCCATGTTGTTACTTTACATACCATCATTCTTGTATCTTTTAGCTTGATTGTTGCTTGATTTGCAAAGAAGAGGGAGTGTTGCTATCCTGAAAAGAAAGCAATGAACATCTTTATTAAGTTCAGTATAATAGGAGCAGTTTCAAATTTGACGGGACTTTGCATGAACTTACCGGTTTGTTCACAGCAAGATATCTTTCCATCATAAGCAGATCATTTTATATTGGTGCAATTCTGCATGTTGCAACACTCAGTATTTTCCCTGCTCTTAACATAATGTTTATTTTCTCCTGCCTTTCTGTCTCTCCCTCTCTCAACAGTCAGTGTTGGTAGATCAAATATACACACTATGTGAGGGCTTTCCAAACAGTCCTCCCTTTAGTTTGTTATGTCCTTTTTAACTGACCTTTGTTCATGGAAAGTCCCAATATGTGACACAGATTTAATATACTGTAGCTTATATACCTCCATACAGATTCAGTGAAGTTGTCCATTTCCACATGATTTGAAATCGATAGTCTGAATCAGAGCGTGCACATGAAAAGAGAATTAAAAGAGAAAAGAGGGTTGTTTTGTCAATGTCTTCTGTTTCAAAAGTAGCTCATATTTCCTACTTTACTATTTCTGTGGTTATGGTATAGTGAAAGCTGTATTAATTAACTTTTACCAACTCCTGTGGGAAATATCTGGCTCTTTAGCTGCTACGCTCCACTGCCTGTAAGTTTACCAACTAGTCAGTATCTTTGTGTGGTTGCTGTTTGGTGCTGGACACGTAGTGCACAGTTGTATTATCAAAGCTTTTTTTTTTTTAAACTGTAAACGAGGCTGATGAGATTGGAATTTGTGGGCCGGAAAAACCAAAACAATGAGCTGAAAGAGGCTAAAAAGTTCAGTAGAGCTGAAGAGAACCACAGAGTCCGGTGATAATTCTCTGTGGGTTCCTCACTATTATACATAGAAATCTGATCCATTGTTAATTTAAAAATATTGATTAGTGCAATCTTTAACATGGGCAACTAAAGCTATTTGGTTAAGGAAAAGATTGTCGATATGGTTAAAATACCAACTAGCGGTTAGAAAAGTCCGTTACATCACTACTTCTGTACATAAAAACACAGGTTGTTTTAAAGGCATAAATAAACATCTGGGGAAATGCTCTCGCTAAGCAATTCCAAGTTCAAATTTAAGCTGTTCGAACAATCAAGCTGTGAATTTTCTTGAGAGAACAGTCTTGTTTCTAAATTATTATGAGCTGCATTAGTCCAGTTGATGAATCAATGATATATTTAGAGTGTACATAAGAGGAAGGTGTATTTATGTAGTTATGCTAGGTGTTAGCGGGACAGTCCTAATCTCCTAATTGACTCCAGACTGATTAAACTCTTAACCTTACTGACTGGATACACCAACTCTGTGGCTTACTAACATTTTCACTTGTTTTCTGATTTTTTTGACCAGCTTCTACTCTCACTGGGCACATGTCAGTAATATTCATATAAACTAACTGGCTAGCCTTCTGACAAGTTGACCAAAGCCTCTTTAATACCTGAACCATCCAAATCCTGCTAATCTGCCTGCTGGGCTCTGGGCCCTGAAGCCTTGTATGTGCTTGTGTGTATTTTTGTTTGTTAGAATAACCTTGGCTTATTGCACAAGCTAGTGTTGTCTCTGCAATTTAGAAAGAAAATAGAAGAGAGTAAGTCGAGCAGAGTGGAGGATTTTGCTTCCACATTATGGCACTTTTACACGAGCGCGTCCACAGACACATTTTTGTGCGAGTAGATAAGGTGGCGATCCTTGGCAACCGAGCTTTCTGGCTGCAGATTGTTTTGGGTGCAGTGGCATCTGTGTTTACCGTGCAAACACCTGCTGAGCTCCATGGAAGTACATAGGAGATGGTGGATTCAGATACGGTAAGTCAGACAGGGAGATGTTTAAATCTGTCTTTGTATAAGTGGGGACATGTACACATGGACGTAGGGCTGCAACAGATGATGCTATTATCAAATAATCTATCAATTTATTTATGATTGATACAATGTTAAAAAAATAACTGTTTTCAACCTGCTTGTTTTATCCAACAGACAGTCCAAAAACCCAAAGATGTTCAATTTACAATGATATAAAACATAGAAAACTAGCAAAACCTCGCATTTGAGAAGCTTGAACTGGAGCTGTGAATATTTGGCAACTTTTTGATAAGTGATAAATCATTCAAGTCATTTTTTTCAAGTGTAAATTCCCCAGTTTCCCAATTCTTAATAGTACAGATTACTGTAAAGTGAATATCTTTGGATTTTGGACCGTTGGTCACACAAAATAAACAGTATGAAGATCTTGAGCTGTCAAATGTTATGATGGGTACTTACCACTATTCCCTGACGCTTTATAGACCAAACAATTCATTGTTTAGTTGAGAAAATAGTCTGCTGAATAATAGATAATGAAATAATGGCTCCACTTTATTTTGTGGTCAGTGTCTGAAATGTACTTAGGAAGCTTAATAAGTGTAGTGAAGAATATGAGCACCGGTCAAAGGTTTGGACATCGTCCCATTCACTTGAATAAGAAAGTGTGTCCAAACTTTTGATTGGTGCTGTTTATTTATGTTGTGCTCTGTCAACTTTGCACTTAAGACACCTTTAATTTGACTTAGGGAGGTTGCACACTGACTCAGATAACAAGCTTAACTTTGTGCTTTTTACACAATAGGATTAATACAGTTAAAATAATATCCTGCTATAAAAGGAGCTTTCTTTCTTTCTTTTTTTTTCTTTAACAAGTTCTGGCTTTTGGCTTTTTACATTACAAAATGTCAGCAAATACATACAAATGCGTTTCACATAGCGTAGACATCCAAACTACTGAATGCTGTCCATTCTAGATATCATGTTATTCTTCCTCCCGGCAAACCCACCCTCCAGCTCTTCAGCTGTCCCTTTGATGTCTTTGTAAATCTGACTGTATCCATTCATTATGGATTAAGAGAGTTCAAGAGTGCCTCACAACAGCAGATGTTGTAACAACAAACTTATTGTCATACTGACGACAAATGATAATATCACACACACACACACACACACACACACACACACAGAGGAACTTTCATTTTTAACTTTTTTTTTTCCTACATTTAACAAGTGGCAGTGGTTTGTGAGCACACACATAAACAGTCACACGCTCAGAGTGGTGCGTTGTCCTCTGATCCCGTGTTGCTCCAGTGAGAGTTGGTTTGAGATTAGCGCCGGAACTCTTCTGTCTCCCTCCCTCCCCCCCTCTTCCTCCCCCCCTTCATCCCACCTCCCCCCCCCCCCCCCTCCCCCCCCCCCCTCCCCCATGCTCTGGACTTTCTCACTGCAAGCCAGGTATTTTTAGCTGTGACATAATGCCCCTATCTCTCTCTCTCTCTGTCTCTCACTCACTCTCACACTTTTTCAGTCTCTGTCTTTCCCTCACCCTCTCTCTCTCTCTCTTTCTCTCTCTCTCTCTCTCTCCCTCCCTCTCACACAGACGACACCCCCCCTCCCCCCACCCACCCTCCACTCCTCTCTTGCCCCCATCCCTCTCTCCCTAGCTCCCAGGCTAGGGCTAGCTGCTACAGTAATTGAGTGCTCAGGTTTCACACTTTCAGCTGCAGGCTGAGGAACATGGCAGTGGAGGAGGCAGCAGACTATTTGGCAGAAGTAAGTGTCGTACTTTGCTGTAAAGTCATTGAGCTCACAGATTGTAAACAGACTTAACCTCCCCTCTCTCCTGCTACATTACAGTACCGTGATGGTAACAGGATTGAGGAGTTTATAGCCGGTAGGATTTAGTGATGTTGCAGTGGTTACCGGTCCAGAGATGGCACATTGTCAGTAAGGCTTGGGGGTCATTGATGGGACAGGTCGCAGTAGGAACTCTGCTGCACCACTCTGCTGCAGTAAACGTGTATGTGTGTGTGTGTGGATATGTGTGTTTACACCTCTGTCTGTGTTTGCGTTCCTGAGGGCTTCACTGTGATTGTACATTTATAAATCCCTGCTGATTATGTATATGAACCCGTACGTACAGTGTGTTGTGGATATACACGTTCATGTTGCGAAATGATGTGAATGGAAACACCTGACCTTGGACGGTGGTGCGTGCTCTGTATTGGTTTGTGTTTGTGGAAAAGGGGAATAAAAGAGCAAAAGAGAGAGCTAAAATGTAAAATTTAGAAGAAGGAGAGAGGTCTGGGTTAGAAATTGCTGTTTTTAAATAGTTAATTTTCTCATTAACTCAAATCCACTTGAGTGAGCTAGAAGGATAGCCCTTCATGAGTCCTTGTAATAAGAAAAAGGTCTTCATAACCCTGGTGATATGTGACATACAGAATGCAGTATTTGCTTTCTTAGGCAGACTAGCTCATCACTGGCTTACCACAGGACCCAAACAGCAGTTTAATGGTAGTTAAGTAGGTATTAACTTAGATATGAGCTTGAATTTCGCAACAGAGAGAGCTTTTGTTTGCCATTTGTCTGATCTGAAAGGAAAAAACAAAGTGAGAGGACATAAATGTAACGTACCGCAGTGTTAAAAATACTTAAAAGTCTTCTAGTAAATAGATTTTCTGGTAAATATGACATAAAAGCCAGCTAGTGATAGTGTATGAATGACAAACACTTTTCTGTCCCTCAGCGTCGTGGTTGCTTGCAGGGGAGCAGCTCCCATGTTGGAATGTGTGTAACTGTATGAGTGTGAAGTCGTCTGAAAAAAGAGCGACAGTAACATTCTTTGCATATCTCTCATGGATAAATAAAGTTACACTGGAATTACACTTGCAGAAACTCAGGCAAAGCCGAACAAATCTCTTCTCTGCTACGACGGTACATCCCAAGACATCAATTAACTTAAAATTCAGTTTAAACGGATAATCTAAAAATAAGATGATGAGGCACGTCTAAGGTATCTGTTCATTTTGTCACCAACGAAATCCATTTTACGTGTTACTCAGAATCAGAGTCTTGCATGTCTTTATATGTTTTTTGAATCATCTTTTTAACAGATACACAACCATTTACAGGAGTAATGGACTTATTCTATATAAACCAACATCCTCCTAGTTCATTTGTTTGAATCGGGCAGCTGCAGTAAAGTTGGATTTTAGGCCTTTTTTTGTTTATTGTACATGTTCCAAACTCCCACTCTATTATTTTCAGATCACAAGTCTGTTTGCTACTTGTGTCGAGCCGTAACGTGGACACTAGAATAGTGTTATAAACAACACAGTGACAACTGCGTTCCTGGCTCACACCAATCAGCACTAGAGTTGGCGCTACCTGAGAGGCATGATAACGGATTCAGTGGAAATTGATGCCAGGAATTGCTGGCATGATCCCTCAGACTTACTGTCGGACCCTGGTATAAAAGGTTAACTTCAAATAAGTAGCGCTGACAAAGGCTGAGTGATGGACAGAACCCACTATAAGTCTTAAAATGACACTCTAACACTTATTAGAGGCCCCAAATTTAGCGATACCATTGTGAGACCATAATGACTCACAATTATTGACTTTCTAGAGATAAGTTGACGCTTTTGAATGGTAATCCATTGGAGCCAGCATGAAGGGGCTCGGTGGTGTCATTGCACTTGAGGTTGCTTCTTGGTCGCCTCACATCTTCTCTTAAAAGCTGCACTTCATCTTAAAGACAACAAACCGACTTCTAGTATTTTGAAGCAGTTGGTAACTTAGATGTGGCACTGAATACTAAGATGGTTAGCCTGTTGACAGCTCACTCTGCACTTCATATGCTTTCTGAATGCAACATTAAAAATCTCAGCACAACTTCTTCTAACGGCATCTGCGAGACTACAGAAAACGGAGCTCTAATTATGTCAGTAATTTGTTTACATTCTCGCTCCTTGTCCCTCTGGAATTCGACAGGCAGCATCAGTAAACAAACACTAGTCATGAGTTATCGTTAATATATCATGAAAACAAAAAATTTGTTCATATCTGCGGTTGTGGCTCAGCATTTTTAGTGGGTCATCCATTATCAGTTCGATCCCCGGCTCCTCCTGTTAACATGAAAAAGCGTCCTCGAGGAAGACACACAAGTTGCAGCCCATGATTAGGTTAGTGCCATTGGTGTGTGAGTGTGTGTGTGTGTAGGTGAATGGGATCATCATATAAATGTAGTCCATTTATTCATGTGTATGATATATTCTCTCCTTAATGACGTTTCTTAGAGCTGGTCCAGTAATTTATTGTTTTTAGGCATTAATATCTATCAGTGGAGCCCACAGTAATCGCATGGCAACATTAGCCGACTGTTATACATCCATCCTGTTATCGAGGCTGCATTTCATTCAGACTTTATGTTCAATTTGTCTTGGCACAGTGATATCATGAATTAAAAGATCACTGATGTGCTGTGTCATAGCTGCATTTCCTTTCGGTCAGGGTAGTGCACTATTGTACATTTGACTCTTGACATGCCACTCATTTACAGAGGCAGACTGTACACATTCACATAGTGAGGGAAACATTTTCAGAGGTCTTTTTCTTACATGATCTTTGCCTCTGCAGCTCTCGTCTTTCCTGTCACACCCAAAAATATCTGCATCGGTGTCTGTCTGTCTGCAGAACATTAATATTAATCTTCAGGAACTACTGTTAATAAACAGGATATTGTTGATTTGAGTCTCATTTTTAAAACTCTGGCCTTTCTGCGCATTCTCTTATAGGACGGTAAATACAGAGAGAATCAACTGAATTTTGGAGCATTTCTGGAATATTAAAGAAACTTCCTTAGTATAAAAACGTCGTGGCAAATGAGTATTTTGTTCTCCTGACACAACACTGTTAAAATGTCAATGCACTTGTTTATGCCTATGACATCCTGCAAAGGCCATCTGTACCAGAACAGCCGGTGGAGTATTAGTGAGCGTTCATGGGAAGATATCTCTATTGACTCTAATTCTGTAGTGCTCCTATGTGCTCCTATCAGTGACATTCCTGTGTGCACATGTACATGCATGCACTATACTGGCTGTTGTTACTCAACAGCTCTCCTATAGTCATGCAGTGAGCCCTGTATTTTTCTGTGTTGTCCTGTATTTATCTACACATATTTGAGTGTTTTCTCATGTTTCCCTCTTTTAAATATATAGTGACACTGAGCAGAGCTTTCCTTTTAGTCAAGGAACCAAACAAGAACTCTTTAGATGCAGTTTACCAATGTAGCACACATGTACGTTTGTAGCAGTTTCTTTCATTTTATAAGTGATGTGTTTTACAACTTTGGAACTTGTTAGAGTCAGTTTGTGCATTTGTACATGCGGTCAGAAACTGCAGCATGTTTCATGAAGAAAACTTCCCAAATCCTCTGGAATGAAAGATAGAATTAGCGTAATTTAATATCAGATCAAATAACAGCTATGAAGGAGATAAAAAAGTGTGTGTATTGTGTATGTGTTGTCAGTTCCATTGTCAGCCTGTTTGTCTGTCATGCAATGAAAATACAACAAGACTATTTTCATTGCAATGTGCAGCTATTGGTGTCAAGTTTACAAAACTGGAAAATTCTCGGCTGGACTTTTGGCCAGAGCACTTTTTTTTTTTTTTTGATGCTTTGAACTGGAATTCTGGTAATTCTCTGAATTATGAGCGGCCACGGCTGGTGCCACAGTTAACTTAAAAGGCTTGGCTTCGTGCCTCACAATCCTTCTCAGGGTTCAAAAATCACCTCAGCACACCGCCTCTCAACGTGTACAGCTTTCATAAAATAGTGCAGGAAAGAATGCGGTGTATGTTTTATTTTTTGTAAACTTTTATAATAATTTTCTTTATTCCACCAAATATGTGCTGCTGTACATGCTGCACATACTGTATTTGAGCTGCAACTATGTGTACAGTATGTAGCGTCTGATTTACAAAGGCAGCAGATAATTATACAATCAACCTTTGGCAATTTGGAGGTGGAACAGATTCAATTCCAGGTCAGTAGGAAACACTATAATTACATAAATAACAAAAATATCTGATTACCTTTGAAAACTAAAACTGTACTGGGTGGTTTTTGTATGATTTACTTGGGTTATACATTAAAATTTATTGTGAATTTCTCAAGTATGCTTTCCTGTGAAGTGGTAATGTGCAAAATGCTTCACCAGGTCATGTGACGCAGGAGTTAATAGTAGCTTAGCCCATTAGTCCATTAGGTTCAACCATGGGAATGTTTTTTTTCAGCATTGGAGGGCCAACGTTTTATAGCAGGCCTGCATGTGTTCAATATGTTTTTGTTTATGTATTTTAATTTATTTAAGAATAAAATTGATCTTTGGGATTGTATCCAAGGACAGATGTTATTTCCCATGTAGTAGAGGCTTAGAAGAGTTACAGCAGCTCATTTTAATACTGATTTGTCAATAAAAGACTGTATAAGATATATGTGAATGTATTTTCAGTGTTGCACTATGAGACTACAGATGTCATTTATAGGTTATCCACACATGATACTGCTGTTTATAGATCTGTTTTTTTTTTTTCAAACAGGCTAAAGCCTTAAATCAAGGGTTACTTGTTTCATTGAAATGAAGCGGTGTATATTATTATGTTCTGCATATTAGACTGTGCTGTTAAAACAGCCCGGCACAGAAAACAAGATACAGCCTGAGTTTGCACACCTCTCTTCATGTTGGGGCAATATTAGATGATGCAAAGTCATATTTAGTGGGATGTAAACTATCAAAGGGAGAACTTAAACTTTTATAAGGATACCAAATCTTGTTTTGGGGGGCCAGATTTGGCAAACGGGCCAATATTTGCCTTCCACTGATATACAATATTATATATTAGTTACAGCAATATGCTATGTCAGTGTTTGTGAGGTGGCTTTTGCCTCATTTGCTTATTTGTTGATAATCACACCATTTAAAAGGTGTGATTTGTCTACAGTCAGAGATCAGAGTCTTTAATGCAGTAACAAGACTCCAAAACATTTACAAAGGCTAATAATAATGCTAATGGTAATAATAGTATTTTAGAGGTTTGTAAGGTGTGTGCGTGTGCGTGTGTGTGTGTGAGTGTGTGTAGGTAACGTCATGGTTACAGCCCGACATCCGGGGAACCCCCTTGTTGCACAGAGTGGATGCTGACGCCAGAAACTCCCTGTGTTTTGCGTATGTGTGATGTTGAACTCAGATAAGATCCATTCACTGAGAGGGAAATGAGCTCAGCGATCAGCTTGAGCCAATAATCTGTCTATAATAACACGCAGCATGGTGTAGTGAACGTGACAATACTGTCTAACAAAAAACAATTCTTTTAAATTACAGACAAAGCCTTAATCTTACTCCCATGTTCTCTGTTTCAACCTTGAAATACATCCTGAAGTCATGTCATGATATTTTAAAAGCTATACTTGTAGCTTAGACCTTTTATGATCAGGAAACAATTAAAACTTTGATTAATATACATCAGTAATTGAATGAAACTATGGGAATATAAACTTAAGTTAATTATTGTAGATTTGACATTAGTCACACAGGTTTAGTTAGTGGACGACAGTGTGTAGATGTGGCTAAACATCAACCACACTGTGAAATAGAATCATATGACATCTTGAATGGCCTCTCTGCACTTTTTTCCTAAAGGTTAATGTTTAATTTCATAAAAGCTATTAATTTTTCTTATGATATTAGTGGAAGTGCTCTTTATTGCAGGTGAAGTGGCCCGTTTCAGCTGTTACACACAGTATTAAACCCTGTTAAGCCCTTTTTCTTCTGTCTCTAATTTTGTATTTTTATCTTGTAAACCTTGTATATATTGTGCTTATAGTTGAAAATTTCATAATTTTATATATTTAATTCTCAACTCTGTTTATCTATGGCGGCAAAAAGGAAGTGTAGTCCTTGTGCACTGTTTTTTGTGCACATGAACAATAAAGATTTGATTTGATCTTGAGTTTACTGCAACTCTGACACGGTTACTGGAGGCTTCGATCTTCCCTTTCAAACATTAATTTCTGCTCTTATCAATGTCAAGGATTGTAGGTTGTTGACTTTGATAGATTTGATGGAGCTGAATGAATGTGAAGTGTCCTACATCAAACACAGAAGTGTTTTATGTTAACTTTATACCTTTTGTGTGTGTGTGTGTGTGTGTGTGTGTGTGTGTGTGTATGCTGTCTAGAGAAAAGTGCAGGTTAAAATGCATACAGGCAAAGGGTAATTGGAGAGAGCTTATCCTTTGTACTGTGTTGGGTACCCGTTGGACTACAAGGGTGTGGCAGGCTGTAGCACTGCGCTGCAATCATGAAATCTGAGACACACGCCGACTAGCTGCCTTCCTGTCTGCTTGTCATTCCCGATATTTTTTCAACCAAACACCTCCGCTGATGTTCTCACTGTTTCTCTCTTTCTCTAAACAAACCTCCTGTATTCACCCACTCGTACGCTCATCCACAACCTCAAAAATCTACACACACAAACACACAGATGCTGTATACACATGTGCGCACACACGGCATAAACACTCAAGGGTGCATGTTTTCAGTTTTGACAGGTTAAACTGCAAATCTGCCTTTTTGTCTGTGGCTCACATGCACACATGTATTGCTTCTCTGAGAAAGACTCAGTCATGCAGGCTGCTGCATACAGCGGATGTGAGGAGTGGCTGTGTGTGTGTGTGTTCTTGCTCCCAATTACTCTATAAAAAATGCACTACACTCATTTTGGATGCTGGCAGCCCCCCAGCAGTTGGTCCCTATGTGTCCTCGTTAGCTCATGCCAGTGTCCGTTTAACACACAGTGAAAAGAAGCAGTTTTTTTATTTGTCAATAGCCTGGATATGATCGTTTTGAACACACGCTGGCACCGAGCAGCTCCTCTTATCAAACAGATATAGTAAATCCTCTGGTTGTTCTGTAGGCTTGGATTTGGCAGTGCTGTTTCTTGATTTATTTATTCTTGGCTTGCTGTAGTGCAGTTTAACCACGCAGGCATGTTGAAGACAGTGGATTCTCACTTTTTTTTTTTTTTTTTTTTTTTACCCTCAGATGAACTAGTTTTCTTATTTGGCTCTAATTCAGCTTCTGTGGGCTCTCAAATGGCTTGCCAAACAATTTTTTCTGCCAATAACATCCAAGCCTTGAGGGATTTATTCAACTTATCTTGAATTGCAGGGATTTATAGGGAATGCTATGACACATAAATGATAGCTTATGACTAATGCTGCAATATTTTGCTCTATTTTCAAAATAAGAAATAGCCCAGAAGAAGCTATTATAAATATCTAAATTGGCTGATTGGCACGTAGGCACAGCAAAAGCTTTTTAATTAGTTTGATTGCGCTCTTAGACATTTGTAATTCCTAATTGTTTGTTCATTTTACAAACCACCCTGGTCTTCGTGTACCTGCGGTAACATTTCTCATCAGCTCACTGTGATACTGTAAGATAACTGACCATCCTCCTTCTCTCTCTCTCTGTCTTCCTGCAGACGGATGTAAATGCCTGTTATCTGCGTGCAGCTCGGGCCGGGAACTTAGAGAAAGCTTTGGACTACTTGAAGAATGGAGTGGACATCAATATCTGCAATCAGGTAAGTTTTCCAACTGACAAAACAGAAAATGAAACAGATTCAGACAGTAGATATCAGGACGGGTTTAATTTGTCCTGCCCTGGTTTGTGCTTGGGGTGTTTTTATGTACAATAGGTTTGGATTATAGATCTAATTATGCTCAGGGTTAATAAATAGGAATGCAGAAATGCAGAAAGGGTGAATATTAATAATAAACAGAACCCTCAGCTACTGAGAGCAAGGATATAATACTCATATTGGGCCTCATGCAAGAACATATTTGTATCATTATCCTAAAACTTTTTTCTGTTAGGTTTGCTTTTATGAACTTATACTACCCAAACTAGTCATAAATGGCTTGTTTCAGCCTGACACATGTCCCCTGTTCATGAGGAGGTGCGTGTTTGTGATATTTGATCATTAGGATAATCAACTCCCCTAAAATTGCTATTTGTAGGAAAGTTTAATTCACAAAAAAATGTTTATCAGAGAGTAAAAAAACTAGAATTTCACATCACAGAGCTTCAACTCCTGCTGTCAGCAGATAAAAACATAACAAACTTAGTCAGTAACAATTAGAAAATATGAATCCAGCTGCCAATGACGTGTCATCAGAGTAGGGCCATACTGTGATCCAAATAAAGAGGGAATGATTTGACATGACATTAGATGTAAAAACCAAAGCTGTGATGGGAGGTGGTCAATGGATGTGACAGTTACTGAGACATTATACAGAAGAATAGGCTATTATAGTCTTCAGTAAGTGATTTTACACTGTCGGCTGCAACAGTAGACAATACTGGACAGATGCAGCATGTGTGATTAGCTAAATGTTAAATTACAATTTGAGTTTAAAGGACCATATGTGTGACAGAAGATAGGCTTGTTTGGGAGCCCAGTGTGTATGAATATTACTGACAGCAAGACAGACGGGTAAGTTTAAATAATGTATTGCAATAATGGCAAAAACAAATGAGTATAAAACACAAAAAATAGGCCTTTAGGAATCTGTCTTTGAATTCCAAGAGTCCAGTTTAAGATCAAAGGGAGAAAAAAAAGAGTTCAGTTCACCCTACCACACACGCTGTGGGGGAGGTAGTGGTTGGTTCAGTTTAATCCAATTTTCATGGGTTCGTAGGTAGCTCACCATCAAAGAAAAGATTATCCAAGTCCAGGCAAAACCTGACAGGGCAAAAAAAAAAACCCTGACCCCTGAATGTAGAGAATTAAGTGGTAAAGAATCTGTCGAGAACGCCTCTAAACATGGCGACCAGTAGGAGTGGAGGAAGGAAGAGGAAGTGACACAGTCCGACCTGGATATTTATCACTTGGGGGTTAGTCCAGGATTGACTCGACTGATATTAGATTTTAACCTGGGTTACACAGAGACCTGCAGAAAGACATTGAGGCATCTGTCATCTGGAGTGAGAGACGTTTCCTAGCAACTACTGAAACGTATAAGTTGCTTTCTCCGAAATATGCCAAAAAAGACTCTCAGTAAAAACAGTAAAAAGTTTTAGTTACATATTTTATTTTTTACTCATACGTGCCTCTTATGAACCAATCAGTTGATACGAGCGGTTCTTGCAGGAGTCCCACTGTTTTATCTCCCTCCTTTGTTTTGATACCTATCTCTCTCTCTCTCTCTCTCTCTCTCTCTCTCTCTCTCTCTCTCTCTACAGAATGGTCTGAACGCTCTCCATCTGGCCTCGAAGGAGGGCCATGTGGAGGTGGTGGCTGAGCTCATAAAGCAGGGTGCCAATGTGGACGCAGCTACCAAGGTGTGTGCCACCCAGGAGTCACAAACACACACACACACACACACACACACACACACACAGATACGTACAATCACTCATGCAGGCACACAGTGTATGCATGAAGTCACACACACACATACTTTGCTGCGTCAGCTCCTTTCCAAAGTCACATTGCTTCAGCAGCACTAAAAGAGATGAATGGCTTCGTGTTAGCCGAGAGAGGAAGTGTGGACTGATTTAGTGAAAAGAAATTGTCTATCCAGACGCGTGCATGACGGTGTTTCGCACATTAACGTGTCTTGGCTGGGTGAACGAGCCATATGTGATAGTGAAAATCTCACTGAAAACACATTGTGATGCTATTCCATCAAGAGAAAAAGTAATTAAATTGCTTAAAGCTGAGTTTGCATCATCTGTGTTTGCATGATTTCTCTTATATTGAAACCACAGCTTACTCATTTAATGTGCATTAATGTTACAAGATGTTGATTCTTGAATATCATAAATAGTAAAAGCTTAGTTTTTCTTTCCTTAAATGTGTCTGAATTTCACAAATAGCCAACTTTAAAATCAAATAACTTAAACTAAGTGAAGAAAGTGGCTGCTTAGTTTTAGTGTTAGTCAGATTTTTAGGGAAATTATTTTGAATAAACGGATACATCACACTGCTGTCACAGGATACTTTCACTATGTGAAGTCCTCGTCATGCACATGCGTACTTGTAAAATCCCCATTAAAAACCTGGGTATGTGTAAACACGACCATGAAACTGACATTTCCCTGAGGAAATTGGGTTTCTCTCATCCTTTACCCCCGTTACGGGAATCTAGGTTTCTAGTTTACATGCTGTTACTGCAGAAAGCTGACAGTTATCCAGTTATTTAATCAGAATCAGAGTGAGATTTATTGGCCAAGTATATTTACGCATACAAGGAATTTGACTCCGGTTTTTAGTGGCTCTCAATGTACTTACACTAAACAATGATCAGGTAGATACAAATGGACATACAGCCAAAACAAGGACAGTGAAGCCAAAGAAAGATCATAAAACTGATCACTATTATGTACAAGCAAGTAGGTGAACAAATAGATACATAAATATGGAAACAACAAATGGACAACAAAATACAATATCTATAAAACTGTTTTGGTAAATTGGCTGTAATCAATATCTTTATATTAACTTGTAAAAGGAGTTTGCTTGTAGTGATGAACCCAAAGAGAAATATAACCCGACTCTGCAGTTCCCCTCTGCTCTACAGAGCATTTCACGGTTTACAGCTCACTACTTCACCTTCACTGCTCTCATCGGTGTCGTTTCCAGACACAGCAGGCAGCTGTTTCCAGTTAAAAAACCTCTGAAACCTGCTGAACGCTACTTTCCCAGCACCGAATAGTAGGCATACAAAGTAAGCAACTAGCTGGACTACTGCTCCACTAAACTGCATTCAGTTTTCATTCAGTATGTAACATGTATAGTTATTATGTCCACACGATATTGTGCTTTCTTGTAATTCAGTCTTAAGTTCAAGTGAAGTGAGTTGCGGTTAGAAGGAGGTTGTGAAGCATGAGAGGAAAATGAGATATAGCACTTCAGATTGAGGAATGAAGGGGAGGTGTATATGTGGAGGTTCCAGTGGCGGCAGCACTGACAACATGGCAACAGCTGCTGCGTGCTAGAGATGACACA
The DNA here is from genome assembly GCF_963924715.1 of Thunnus thynnus. Lineage (NCBI taxonomy): Eukaryota > Metazoa > Chordata > Actinopteri > Scombriformes > Scombridae > Thunnus > Thunnus thynnus. Next base: position 6,816,987 of record NC_089536.1, on the reverse strand, counting down.
CATACAACAGGTGCATCCATCAGAGACCCAGTACGTGCGTCTCATACCAAATCACTCATTCAATATCCGAGAATATCCTTCTTTTGTCATCGTCCGTTTTTTTTCTGTTTTCTCTCCATCACTGTTTCTCACTCTCCCCTCGTCTAAACTCTCTGTTTCTCTGTCAGTTTCTTCATCGCCATTATTAGATAGTATGTCCTTCACTCCAGACATCTCACCCTTTTCCCCTCTGATGCTCCTTCCTATAACTTTCCAGTCAGTTGTTGAATGAAATAATGAAAGATTATAACATCTATTTTGTATGTAAATATATATATTTTTAAATATACATGCATATGTACCACTGGAGATGAAAGAGTCAATAAGAGACATAATCTGTATTATGTGTGTTTTCTATTGTAATATCTGATATATGTGTTATTTAATTACTTACACTGAAATTGTAGGAGAATAAATCCATTCCCAAAATTTACAGATTTATGAAACATTTAACTTACACATTCAAACTTTCAGGCAACATACAGCAACATAAAAAAAACATATAAAGTTTGAGATAGCACTGTTTAAAAATAGCAAAGGGAAAATATTTAATTAATTATTTGCATTTGTTTTCATTCACAATATATCCAAAGGAGTAGCAGCCTCAGATTTTGTTTGGTATATTTAAAATGGATCCTTCCTGCCATCTGGTGCCAATATTAAGTGATTAAAATACAAATTAAAGTTGTGATTTGCTGTGTGCATCTAAACAAACACAAATAAACCATATGCCAAAACGTTTCCCTCGTGTAACTGATGAAGACCAGCCACATTTTCAGACTTTGACGCAGGCAGACAGACAGTTTTATTACTACTGATGAGGTTGTGAGTAATTCCAAAATGTTTTTTTCATTTTCCGAAGCAGAAAGGAAACACAGCCCTGCACATAGCTTCCCTGGCCGGGCAGACGGAGGTGGTGAAGGAGCTCGTCACCCACAGCGCCAACGTCAACGCACAGTCTCAGGTAAAACACAACATACAAAGCTTTCCTATTGGTTAAATCATCTTTTTTGGAAATCCATGTGTGCGTTCATGCAGATCAATGCATATACACGTATAGTACACACAGTATCCATCTGTGTGTGTGTGTGTGTGTGTGTGTGTGTGTGTGTCAGTGTGTGTGTGTGTGTGTGTGCTGTGTCAGCATCTCTGCAGTGCTGCCTGGCCCACATTCAATAGTCAGCACACCCACACAAACACACACTGCTCTGGTCACCACGGCAACCATAATGATGTCAACGTCAAAGCCTTGGCTGGAGCCGTAGAGAGGAAGAAAATGAAGTTGGTATTGATGAGCGGTGCTGTACTGAAACTCGCTGAATCTCTGGTTTTTGTTTTATCCTGTGATCATCGTAATATTGTTTGTATTATTATCTGTTGATTTTTAACATGATTCAGAGTGTGTCCTTATGGATTTAGAGGGGACATATCGTGCTTTTTGTGATTTTCTTGCAGTCAAAGTTCCAAAACTTGCAATGAACATATGTAAAAATGCTCCCTGCAAGTAAAAACACCAGGGATTCAACTGAATGCTCCATTTGCAAAGTTGCTTCTACTTCCTCCTTGTGTTGACATCAGATTGTTTGCACATGCCCACAAACAGCTGTCTCTTCCATAGCCTTTGTTGTTAAGGTTGATCAACGGGTTGTTCACGTTGTCCACTTGTGTATTTCAGATCTGATTCGGGCTCCAACATATACGAATGTATTTGAGAAATCTCCAGTTCGAGTAAAGAACAAGAAAAAGAAGTGACATCCTATTGCTATTGTTTGTTTACATAGTCTCCAGAGGCAGAAAAAGTCTGCCATGACGCAGCTTCCGGGAGCTAACCAATCAGAATGGAGTAAGCTCATCAGGAGGGGCGGGCCTTAAAGAGACAGGAGCTAAAACGGTCTGTTTCAGGCTGAACTGAGGGGCAGAATAAGAAAAATGAGGAGTTTTTGGAACTATAAATCATGAAAAGATATTCCAGTAGAGCCCCTGAATATAAATATAAACCTAGAAATGTGCATGATACGTCCCCTTTAAGATCCGTACTCACAATATGATGGTTAACAAAACACACCGTCCCTTGCAGTCATAGGAACAAACACAGACAGAGTGTTTGTATGTCTTAATCTGTGTGTGTGTGTGTGTGTGTGTGTGTGTGTGTGTGTGTGTGTGTGTGTGTGTGTGTGTGTGTGTGAAGCTGGCTGCTGTGTTTCTGGCTGCATATTACACGGCCAGCACAACTGATGACACAAAAGTTTGTGTGTGTGTTTGTTTACACAAACAATGACTGTGCCTTTGAATCAGAGGGATGCCGCCTCCGCAGTGTTCTGCTATCTCATAATCCACATCAGCATTGCAAATAGCCGCCTTTTGTAATACAGAGTCTGAGATTGTATCCATTTATGTGAAAGTGTGTGAATATGAAACACGCTGCGCAATATTTCAGCCACTATTTCACAGTTTTATGTTTTTTTTTTTTATTCTTATAAACTAGTTCTCTGTCCGCTGTGTCTTTGGTCGCCAGTAAAGTTTAAACTGTGAAGCTTAAATATATCATGAGAGAGTGAACTATGATTGAAAGACTGTTGGTGCAGCGACACTAGAATAAGCACAGAGAGAGAGAGGAGGAGGATGAGCCTTTTTGCATGCTGAAGTGATTTTTGGATCCTTGTGTTGCTATGGAGATCAGTTTTCTTGGCCTTGTTATAGTGTTGCACCACACACACACACACACACACACACAGAGAGAAAGAGAGTCCTCTACAACTCCAGCTCCAGATCAGCTTTTATCTCCACTGTTATCAGGTGTGAGGTATGTTCGGAGGTGCCAGTACTGTATGTGCTCCATGATAGCTCTGCTGGAATAGTACATCCATGTGCAGCTGTAGAGGTCGGATAAAATGTCCCCGCTCTGTAGCAGGAATGGGTGATAAGTATAAAATCACGGTATTGTACAGCTGGATACATCATGATAAAGCAAAATTTTGAGAAACCATTAATAGATTAGAAAGCCTGGTGGGGATGTCTTTGTTTTTGGCTGATCTTGTGATTTAAATACCTGACACAACAAGATGCTTCATCACATTAATGCAAAAATCCTGTACCTTCTCTTTGTGAAATTTAATTTTCTAATTTCTCTTTTCAAATTTTTTTTCACTTTATTGGAAAATGTCAACAAGTACAGAAACATGTAAAAGAAGTAAACATTTAGGGGCTGTTGTTGTGTCACTTAGCATCTGACAAGCTTAGCCAGTCTCAGCTATCACTGGAACTCGCTGGGGCTTAAAAAGCAGCTGCGGGCTTAGTATCAAAAATAAATTTGCTTACATTAAAGTCGCAGTGGGGATCGGCCTTACAATGAACAGTTAATGCGTCTCACCTGCCTAAATTATTCACAAACTTTTACTGCGTGTCCTTGCGAGTGCTGGTCGTGCCGTGTGGTGGCACATTAGTCACATTAGTTTAAACACTGACCTCTTCAGTTCGTCACATAATCGGTATAAAGCATAAAAATGAATTGAGGCCGATGCGACAATGTTTAAATGTAATTACGCGGTTCGTTTTTTTGACAGTCCTGCTCTTATACTGATTTTTATGACATGAAACCTCTATTAGCTGCAGCAGGTTTGAATTAAGCCTCAGACACAGCTATCAGCTACCTCTACACAGCTAGCTTGCTTTAAACAAAACCAAAAAGTGCGGTTTAAAGTGCAGCGATGGGGTTCAAGAGACCATGTGACTTTGATCCGGACAACATAGTTTCAATCCTGTCTTCAACCTTAAAACAGCAGCTGAACTAATGACAATGGAGAAAACAAAAAAAAAGGATTGTTTAACCATAAAGTGTTGCAGACAGATAAAAAAATATAATCGTGAGCACATGATGGTTTGGTCCTTGATTGCAGGTCTGACTCAGCTTCTTTTTTCTCTCTCTCTCTCTTTCCACAGAATGGCTTCACTCCGCTGTATATGGCAGCGCAGGAGAATCACTTGGATGTGGTGCAGTTCTTATTGGACAACGGCTCCAGTCAGAGCATCGCCACTGAGGTAAATAAACTCACCCACACACACACACACAAGCACACACACAAGCACAAACAGATAATACACAGTACATATACACTTAACGCCTGTTTGCACACACACATTCACAAGCCTATAATAGTTACCCTTCATCCCAGCCCTCACTTAGCATCCCCATAATTACACTGCAGCATTATGACCAACGGATTCTTTGTTGCAAACGGTAAACAGAGGCCTGACACCAGTGGCTCGATCAGGAGATGAAAGCTGAATAACATATTAAGTCACGATGTAGGAGGTTCCCTCGGTAAAAATAATAAAAAGGAATTATTTTCCATAGATTGATCTGTTGACTGAATGGTAAATAAAGACAGAGTGAAGGAGGTAGAGAGAGTCAGTGGGACGGTAGGCGGCAGCAGCGTGATGATGATGATGTGTTCATTCAGAGTGACCTTGGCTGTGAGGGAGGGACCGGGTGACGTTACAGGAGACATCTGTGGCGTGAGCGAGTGTTACGCTGTGAGTGTGTCAGACTGATCCATCATCTGCAGTAGTACCGGCACACGGCCAACCGCCTCCCTGTGCAAGACTGAACGTGTGACAACAACAACATATTGGTCAAACCTCTCCGTCTAAATCACATCTATGAGGCTAATGTCATACTTAGTATCATGAAGTGGTTGTCTGCAGTACAATTATTATTTTATTATGTTTTATTTTATTAGATAGGGACAATTCAATTTAATATAGCTCCAATACAGAGCATGAAACTGATGTGCTGCACAGAGAGTTTCCAAACCATTACTAAAACATACATTTGCTGTTCAGTTACTGTAGATTTTCACATCATAGTGGGTGTTGTGATACACTGAGAATGGACTTTTCAGTGACGTAGGAGACAACTTTTGAAGATTTTGTTGTTTATTTTGATTATTTTTTTCAGGCTTTTGCCTTTATTTGACAGACAGTATAGAGACAGGAAGTGAAGGGAGAGAGAGAGGTGTCCCAGTGTTTTTAATACATGTCTGGAGGGGATCTTTAAATACAGACGTTTGATTGGATTATGAGAGGCGCCTTCATCGTCTCTATAATGTTGTTCAAATATACGATGGTTGAAGCAGTGATGACGCACCTGCCTGGGCTTTCTGGATACACAGCTTAAGCTACATCTATCTCAATTAGTGTATCAGCGCGGTGCGTCGTGTACTTATTTACAGAGCTCTGTCCTTGACTATTCACAAACAGCTCCACGGCAGCTCTTCTCTCTCCTCCTCATCTTCCCCTTTCATCTCTTTATTCTCCTGTCGCCTTCTCCCTCCCCGTCATCCTTCCTTTTGTCTGTGTCTGCCTCTGCTCCTTCTCTCTCTCCCTCCCCGACCCGCTACCCTCCGCATCTCGCTGTTCTCCTCCTTTTCTTCTCCCCACAGTCTCCTGCAGTCAGAGACATAATGAATTATTCATACGGGGAAATATATATCCATGTTTGAAGCAACTCCCGGTGTTTAATAATTCATGTTTAACCGTTTCATAATGGCATGACGTCGAATAGATCAGATTTAAAGTCTTTTAACTGCATTTGATCTTCTTTTATTGCATAAGGATATCACATTTATATGTATATAATGTACAAACTATTCTGCATTAATATCCACATTTGCCCTTAATGTTTATTTTTAGCCCCATTATAATGAAGATCATGCATAGCTTTGTGTGTTCTATTATTTTGACTCATTTTAATGGCTTCCTTAAAGTTGGCCGGTGCTAATTTTGTTTTTCGGTGAAGCGAAATATTGCTGTGTCATTGCATGTTTTCCAGCCTGAAGATAAAGATCAAAAACCCCTCTTTAAGTGCCTTGTTGTTCATCGCTGCTCTTGTTGTCTCTCAAGGTATTTTTAGGACATTAAGCTGACTGTCTTTTCCTGAATCCATAATGAAGCAGATGAAACACGAGGGTAGTGCTTTGGGATGGTTTATGACTTTGGAAACTCTTAAAAAGGCTAAATTTATGCATTGTTTGTGTGTGTGTGTCTTGCAGACAGTGGTGTGGATCTGATTATGAACGTGTGTGTATGTGTGTGTTTGTTTATCTGTGTAGACACTCTCTTCTGTATAGTTTTGTGTGTACACAAATTTGCGAGCTATGCCGAGTCTCCGAGGGGAGGCTGCGCTTTGATGTGTGGGTGTAGTGATGCTGAGTTGGTTTTATCTAGACAGTCGGTGTCCTGTGTACACACACACACACACACACACACACACACACACACACACAAAATCTCTCTGCTGTTCGTGAGAAATCTTCTCTCCTTTTCTTTGATGATTCTTAGATACTGCTGCTACCGGCCTCAGCTGTGGGTCGTGTTTATCATCCCCCCGGAGTGAATGGATGTTACTTTAGCATGCAGTTAGTTTCATCTGGTCCGCTTCTGGGTTCATGCCCATCAACAGCTGAGCATTTCCTTTCGATTTGTTCTTGAGCGAGACATTGACCTCCTACCCTAGCACTTACAGCATCTTTAGAGCATCAACTAAAATGCGTAAATTGGCAAATGGCTGTTAGATTGTCTCCTGCTTGTTAGTGTGATACCAGCAGCTGATGCCAAGAGCAAAAAGATGGTGCCGTAATAAGTTTAGTGAGTTTTTCAGTGCATTTCGTTGTTATGATCAGTATATTTCCCTTAATTTGTGGAAACCTTTGCGAGTAGGGGATGAGACAAGATGCCAGCACGCTATTATTTTTTAAAATCTCATTTTACCCCGTATTGAAAATCGATGCTGAATGCTGGGCTGTGGGAGAGACAGAAACGCTGCAGAACCGCATATGAGAAAGGAATACTAGCATTACTCAGGAGGCACGGCACCGCCGCTGACCCTGTGTGTTTCCTCTGCTTAATAGGAAGACATCAAAGGAAGCTGTCTGATTTATATAACGTAGCTTTACACAGGAAGGCCACGACTGCAGTGAGGGTTATCAACCCCTTCACAAGGACTTTGATTTTATTTTTCTCTGGTCAACACTTTAAAGAGCACCAGTAGCTAAAAAGAACAACTATGAGAGATCTTTTATCCCCACTGCAGACAATCGTTTGTAGGAAATCAGGTGAACTTGGACAGATGTGTAATGTACATGTGTGTGTAGTCATCTCGTTCTCTTTGGATGATAATGGCTGTATGGACGGCAGGTGATAGTAAACTAAATATCTTTGGGTTGTGGACTGTTGGTCGCGACAAAACAAGACATTTGAGGACGTCATCTTGGGCTTTACGAAACAGTGATCGACATTTTTCGCCATTTTCTGACAGTTTATGGACCAAACAACACATTAATTAATCAAGGAAATAATCAACAGATGATTAGATAAGAAATGTGTTATGTTAGCATGCTGACCAAAACATCACCGTGCCGACACACAGTTTCACAGAGCTGCTAGCATGGCTATAGACTGTTGTTAATGTACTGTAATGCCATTAGTTGTATCTGAGGTGAGACTGGAAACAAATTTTGACCCCTAGTTGAACAATAAATTTGTATTCTTTTCTATTCTTTATAGTGGAACTCATAGTATACATAATGCTTTATTTTTACTTAGACTTACCCAAAATACAATTTGCAGTCTAAGTATCTGTAGAATAAATATATAGAGCCTAATCCTGCTGTTAAACAGTAAATGTTTAAATTGAGACAACAAGAGAAGATTAAAAAACAATCAAAGCATTCATTAAAACAGTAACACAGTAACATAAATAACAGTTTATTTATTCACACACACCTGCATATGTTGTGTATAACAACGCTACTTCTAACTATAAAGCATTACATGACGGTGAAATATCATTTTTAGGTAGAATTTTAAACATTTTGACATTCATCCTGTTTTATTTATAACTGGTATAACTTGTATCTTCTCTGTGGAATCACAATTTGCTATATAAAGAAAGAAAAATGATTATGTGAGAACATTTTCAATCAACATTTTGTTCGTTGGAAATCCAACTTCGTGTTTGCTTATTTATCCGTAGATATCAGTTGGCAGCTTGCAGCAAGTATCCATGTAGCACGTCCGTCCCATTAACAGCTCCAGTAACACCAGTGACGATCATTGTTGTTTCTGCTGGTCCACAGGACGGTTTCACTCCTCTGGCCGTGGCATTGCAGCAGGGCCATGACCAAGTGGTTTCCCTCCTACTGGAAAATGACACCAAGGGGAAGGTGCGCCTCCCAGCGCTGCACATCGCCGCGCGGAAAGATGACACCAAGGCCGCCGCCCTCCTCCTGCAAAACGACCACAACGCTGATGTGGAGTCCAAGGTAAACTCTCTGTACGATAGGCAGGACTTACAGTTCCCTTCATGACCCGCTGCCAGAGAGGAAGTGATTTAGTTTAGTTTTGTGCTGTTTGGACACTGTAAACATGTTCTGTCATGTGTTAGTTATTCTGAACTTCATGGTGCTTTTTTTTGGTTCCTAAAAAGCATTAAAGTCCCAAAGCATGCTTTTTTTTGTGGGATAAAAAATGTGTTAAATGTATTTTTTTTTAATTCAACAAGTCTTTTTGTGTGTCACATCCTTGCTCAGCACGATGAATTTTGTTTTTTGTTGATTGAAAAATAATCTGTGTTTACCACAAAGTGTAGAACAAACAACAGACTATAAGGGAGCGTCGCACTATCCAGTCGTGTGCACCTCTGTGTGGTCGCCTTTTAGTTCTTTTCATTAACTCTGGCCACATTCTCATAAACCCATCCTACAGCTTGGTGCAACCATGGTGTTGTTGTTGTTGTTGTTGTTGTTGTAGTTGTTGTTGTGGTGCACTAACCACCCCATTCTCTCCTCCTCCTCCTCCTCCTCCTCCTCCTCCTCCTCCACCTCCTCCCTCTATTCGTTCCCTTTTTTTTTTTTTATACCCTACCGCTTCCCCCTTTACCTTTTCCTTTCTAGATGATGGTGAATAGAACAACAGAGGTATACCTTCACTTCTCCACTTCTCTCCTCTCCTCTCCTCTCCTCTCCTCTCCTCTCCTCTCTTCTCCTATCATCGTCCACTCATGGTCACACCATTGCAAAGCCAAAGCCTTCTTGTCTGTTAGCATGAACGCTAAATGCTGGCATGACTGCTTTTGCTGCTGAGCGCACCTCGCCTGCGTGCCTGTTTTTAAGACCGCATCACATTTTGACTTTGCTTTGTATGTGCAGTGGCTTGCAGGAAAAAAAAAACAGTAAAATTTCAGTTACCACAGTTAAACCTAAACCCTTTTTTCATCACAGGCAGACTTAGATCTTTTTAAGAAGTTATTGTAATGTATGCACAATGAGTTAATCATATTCTGTGGAATCGCTGCTAAAGCAAAAAAAGCCTCATTTCCATTCCAAGTGGACTGAATTTGAATTTTTTAGGGGGTGATTCTTTTACATGAAAAAGGTTGTAGTGACTCCTCACTGCAGTTGCTGTTGTCTGAGTGTATAAAAAAATACTGTACACAAATATTTAATCTGCATATATTATAGATCTGTGTGCATATATATAGATAAAGTTGTTGCTTTCTGATAGAGCTGCAATGTGTTTAACCTGGAATTTGTCTTTTAAATACCTCTTTCATGTCTGTACAGTAGATATGAAGCTACAGCAAGCAGCCGGTTACTTTAGCTTACCGTTTTTTTTATCCTTACCCCCCCTAACTTCTCTTTCTCCGTCCACAGTAGCTCCTCGCTGTAATGCGATCCAATCATATTTGTGACATCTTTCAACAAGAAAAAGTGGTTTTGTTCCTTGCACTGCTTGAGTGATTGTTTGGGATGTGCATAATCTTGAATTTATTTATTTATTTTGATGCTATATTTGGCTAATGGCTAAATTAACTTACATTAGATTTTGCTGTGCATGTGACCATCTTTTTTTGTCAAAGAAGAAGTCATCTGGTTGTCAATGAGAGAAAAAAACTAGAGAGCTGAAGTGACGGTTTATTGATTTTATTTAAATGGATTTTTAACAAACATGAAGGTGAAATTGTGCTGACTCTCGCTGGAGATAATGCTAATTACTGTCACTTTACCCACAGAGCAGTTGCATCTGCTTTGATGCTGGATTACATAATCAATAGCATGTTGAATTTTCTTGCTTGTTGCTTTGGGAAAGTAAAGAAAAAAACTGAATAAATGCATTATTTATGTTTTGAATTAATGCATTTTCAGAATACCGTCACTCTCCAGATTCAAGTCATGCACAGAGCGTATTATATACTTAAGTACTTACTTAAGGTCTTTGAACTGATGATTCCTGCTAAGTTGCCTTTTTTTAGAGCTAGAATTTCCCACTAAAATCTAGTTTGCTTTTAACTATTGCAGATGCATGCTCACCTGCATGTGTTTTTCCTGTCAGATGAAAGCATACTAGTATCACCAAGGAGTTAAAGTTAAACAGCTGTCATTGGTCTCACATTTGCATGGGTTTCATTTGACAGGAGCTAAAGTGCTTGTACGTCGTGTTTTCATCCAATCCGGATCACTCAAGTCGCGGTGCACTGTCTTGCCCTGACTCTTACACAAGAGAAGTAGAAATATAGTTTCTATTTTGAAAAGGAAAATGAAGCACTCATTTTATTTTGTCACTTTTTCAAAGCATGTATGAATTCTGCTCAGCTCTGGTCCTCTGTGCTCTGTTAGTCTGCTTTTGGCCGACTGCTACGTAATGTCCCATCATGCTTCGCTCATCATGGCTCATCATGAGAGACGTTTAGCTTCTTTTCCTCTCTTTTTAATTAATTCTGTCCCTCTATCTGCCTGTCTACCTGTCTGTCTGTCTGTCGCCCCTCTCAGAGCGGTTTCACTCCTCTCCATATCGCGGCGCACTACGGCAATATCAACGTAGCAACACTCCTGCTTAACAGAGGGGCAGCTGTGGACTTCAAGGCCAGGGTAGGCACTTTGCTTCAAAGATGGCACACACACACACACACACAAAGTGAGTGAGTGTTTGCAGCAGTAGAAGAGGGCGGGGCAGTGTGCAGGAATTTGTGTGTGCGTGTGTGCAAGAGTGTGCAGGAATCTAATAATGACACGTGTAATTCTGCAGCTGTCCTTGTCACTCTGCCTGAAGAAACATACGCATGTTGTCTGCATGTTATGTGATCCTGGAGATTGTAAAGATGGACTCTGGAGTGTGTGGGAGTTGGAGGCTAGATGTGTGAATCTGTGTTTCAAGTAATTCATGTCAATCAGTACTTTACTAAACTAAAATGTGATTCAATTTAATATATAAGAGTTTGCATTTCCTGGTATTTGGTCCCTGCAGTGCTGTAGTGTAGATCCACTATAGTTGGAGACAAAATGAGAGTAAAAAACAACTTTTTAACATGTGTTGTGCTAAACTGTGTAGGAATTAGTTTTGGTGGCCTTATTTTAAAGACATACTGGTAAAAAACACTTTAAAGCCGTCTGTCATCGTGAAAATGTTCGTATATAATCATACAATAATTAGTAGACCAAATAAAACACCTGAAATATACAGCTTCACATTGCATAGTGTCCTATTCAAACTCCTATTAAGTCCTATAGACATCTGGTAAACACAGACACTCACTTCTTTCTCTGGAAAGACGAAGAGAAAACCAAGAAAGCAAGAAAACGGTCAAACTGGATTGTTGCATCTGAAATGGTCATATTCCTCTAGAGGGGGATATTTAGCCATTTTCCTTCTGCAATGTCAAAGAGAGTTCTTTTTCTCTAATAGAGTAAGCAAATTTCAGGCAAGTCATATGCATTAAAATCTTGCAGGCATGGACAGGCTCTCTGACAAGTGTGCTACAGCTTCATTCTTGGTTAAAATGTGTTCCCTGACTGTACGATTGTAGCCCGTTGTATGGACAACGTCATGTTTTATCAGCAACAAACAGAGTTGAAATGTTCTGTTATTTTCCTGTCAACTACAATAAGTTTGTACAATCCTGAGTCGTCTTGTCACTTTGCCCGGCGCTGACAAAATGATGCTCTTCTTTTCTCACCAGAATGACATAACACCACTTCACGTAGCATCCAAACGTGGGAACAGCAACATGGTGCGACTGCTTCTGGAGAGAGGGGCCAAGATAGATGCACGGACCAAGGTACACACACACACATACACACACACACATGTTATCTGGGCCCAAAATAATGAAACCTTTTTGACTTATGTTGGTGTTTAATGGGTTAAATACAGTTAGTTTCCTATGCAGGCTCATACACTAACCACACATCATATCATCATCTCCCACCATGTATTTTTTAGTTAATACAAACAGGACTAAAAGACTAAAAGAGTCTTGCAGTGCAGTGTCTTTACCCCTGCTGTGAGGGCTTCAGTGCTTTACTCAAGGACGCTGTCAGTGATGGTATGAAGTTCAAAGATGAACGTCAGCCTCGAGCCAGCTAGTTTACCGACAGTATACTGTTTGTTTTCACAGGATGGTCTGACTCCTCTCCACTGTGGAGCCAGGAGCGGCCATGAGCAGGTGGTGGAGATGCTGCTGGACAGAGGAGCACCGATACTGTCAAAGACCAAGGTATGCCTCCGAACTGTGTGTGTCTTTTTATTCTTATCGTTCTTATCTTCATTTTTTCTACTACACAAAATCCCTGGTCCCAGTCTTTCCTGAGAACATGCCAACAAGACACATCAGTTATCGCAGCCACACTGACAAATCTCTTTCTCCCTCATCCCTTTCCAGAACGGTCTGTCTCCCCTCCACATGGCGACGCAGGGCGACCACCTCAACTGCGTCCAGCTGCTGCTGCACCACGATGTCCCCGTGGATGACGTGACCAACGACTACCTGACAGCGCTTCACGTGGCCGCCCACTGCGGCCACTACAAGGTGGCAAAGGTCATCGTGGATAAAAAGGCCAACCCCAACGCCAAGGCCCTGGTGAGGATGAAGGGATGGAGGGGAGATGTGGGTTCTGCACAAGTTTGAGACAAAAAAAAGACAGAGAGGGGGATGTTTATGTGGCGGAAGGATAGACAGGTATAAAAAAGCTCATATGAAGTCGTGATTAATGATCATCGTGACCGGGGGAGTGAGGGAAACTCGCCCCCTCTTATGACCAATCAGACGGATCCTGTATTTCCCCCTAATAAATGTTCTCATCAGTCATAATTTAATAGATAGAAAACATAATTCTGCAGCCTTTTTTTATAGCCTGCAATCTGACAATGCCCCGATGACACAGAGAAATGACGAATCACATGCTGGATGTTGTTGACATTTGGCAGAAGTGTTCGACTGTTTTTTTTTTCCTCTTTTGTCCCACACTGATGAATGAAAACACATTTTATAGACTGATGTGTCCCCTCTAAAACTTCTCATTCAACTTTACGTTAATGTGTTTGCATTCAGCTGAGACTTGAGTGATGTTTAAAGCATTACGGAAAGTTACTCGGTCCAACAAAGATTGCTGTTGCAAATTTTTATGGAAAATTGACTCAGGGGCTTAAACATGAGACCAACATGTAAAAATGCCAGCACATTTGTGTAATGAGGTGATGGGCTTTAGAGAGAAAAAGTGATAGAAAAGTATAGTTATTGAAGCTGCAGTGTTGCTCGAGGTTGTGGAAGTGGGATGTTTAAATGTTGCAATTAGGTTATTTCAGATTATTTCATCTCCCAACCGACCAAAAGTTTCTTCCCTCCTTTCCTGTCTTTTTTTTTTTTTGTCTTTCCTTCCTTTGTAACAAAAAGAGAGTTATAATGGGCTTGGATGGGGGGGGGGGGGGGAAGGCAGATTACAGGAGAGAGAACATGAAGAAAATGAATGAAGGAAACAGATAAGGAGACAAAAAGAGACTTTATAGCCACAGCCACTGTCTTGGCCTGAGACAGCCATCTCTGTACTGTAATGGGAGAAGTCTGGGTGTGGTTAGAGCGCTGGGACTTTATAGAAAGAGAGAATAAGAAGGGGAAAAAAAAAGGACATGGAGAGGAAAATGAAGTCATAGGATTGAGCCAGAAACCCCAAACTTAAGAGAGTAAGAGAGGGAGGGAGGGGGGCAGAGTGTACGTGTTGGCGAGAGGAGAGTGAGTTGTAAAGAAAAGTATCTATTTCAGTGCAGCATACTTTGTTGTTGTTTTGTTTTTGTTTTTTTTTACAGCTTACAGTTAAGTCAATTATTTCCACATATTGCTTGTCTGGTTTGTATTCAGAGGGTTTTTGAAAGAAAGAGTGAGAAAGAAGAGGGTGGAAAAAAGGTCCCTCTTTGTACTGTATTTTCCATCTGGCGTTCCAGATTTGTCCTCTGCCGGCTCTGCGAGACCTTCACAGCCACACGCAGAGAGTTTTTGGGACTATTTTTACATTTCAAAATGTGTATATTTTTGTTTTTGTTTTTGTTGTCTGTGTTTTAGAATGGTTTCACTCCCCTGCACATTGCCTGTAAGAAAAACAGAGTCAAGGTGATGGAGCTACTTCTGAAGCATGGAGCGTCTATACAGGCAGTCACCGAGGTAGGTGTGTGCGTGTTTGTGGGTTTGTCTGTGCTTTATGTGTGTACATCTCGGGAGCAGTATCGCGTCGTTGGCTGCTTTTTAATCAGTTTGACAGCAACGATGACCGGAGTATCTTGTTCTAGTAATCTATGAACTTCCTGGTGCACCACTAGAGAGAGAGAGAGTCCTGTTTTTTATTGATTTTCTGTCTCTTTACCTTTGTTCTTAATCTGAATCTGAGACTGACTAGTAATTCATTTTTCACATACAGTAAAACACCCTATTTACTCATTTATTTTCAGCTGCTGCTGTCATATAGTATGCACTGTAGGTAGAGTGTATTTAGCTAAAAAGATACTGGGAGAGAAGACTCACATGCACCAAAAGATGTAGTGAAGATGTTTCGGTTTGCTCAGTTTACATAAAACAGGAGGATTTTTTGTTTACTCTCTAGTCTTCTTATAGCTCTCTGTTCAGGAATTTATAAATAAAACTACATATTATACCAGCTCTGACTCTTCAGAGCAGTTTGCAAACTAGAGGTGCATCTATTCATATTTTTCTTACCGTCAACAAATTGCACGGAAAAGAAACAAAACCAAGAATGTTACCCTGACTGCGGTGCTCAGGCCCGAGCCCATTCATTCCTACTGAAGATAAAAATCTTTAGAAACAGAGCACAAATATGTAGTTTGATTTTCAAGAATAGGCTCAGTCATTTCCCCTTAAAACAGCTTTTAGCAAAAGTCGCTCAAACATGAAGAAAGGGTGCATTTGTTGGAGGCTTTTTTTTTTTTTTTTTTTTCAGCTGCGGATTAATACACTCTTGGTGCTCTAGTGAGTATTTACAGCAGCAGGACGGTTTATGTGGGATTGAGTCAAATAAAAAAAACAAAAAAACTACCGTACAGTGTGTGTGTGTTCGTGATAATGAAGAAACATGTCACCCAGTGCGACGGAGTGGGTCATTGATGTGTTTTTATTAGTTGTAGGACTATGTTATAGCGCTATGCTACAGAGGAATAAGCATATGTTGCCAGGGACTTTTACATATTGTTTTATTAGACAGTATAAGGGAAGGAGGGTTTTTAATAGTGGGTTTATATGTTTGTATGGGACTAACAGGACTCTGTAGCAATAAATAAGCTAAAAAAAAAAAGGTTGCTATTCAAACATTTACTTATTTTCATCACATCTCGTCTCTTCTGTGTCTCTCCCTCTAGTCCGGTCTGACTCCCATCCACGTTGCAGCATTTATGGGACATGAAAACATCGTCCACCAGCTTATCAACCACGGGGCTTCATCAAACACGAGTAATGTGGTGAGTTCGAGAAGACGTTTGTTTTTTTTTTTTTACTTTCTTTCTCTCTTTCTGTCTTGTTCTCACTCCGGATTGACGAAATGGAAAAACAGCAGGATAACAAATTTGATGCAGTCGTCTTAACGGCTTATAAGAGGTCAGTTTGTAATAAATGACAGCATGAGAAGAACAACATGAGATGGCATGTTTCTCTATAAATTGATCCCAACATTACATACCTTGTGTTATTGGACCAGGCGGCGGAGAAAACTTCAGGAAGGAGGAGAGAAAAATATATTAATGTTACGGTGTAGGGAATGAATCTCTTACTCTCATCTTGTCCATCAACACTCTTCTACAGGAGCTAGAAACTCTACTACTGGTCCCATTAACTCTTAAATCACATTAAAGGCAAAAGAGGAATAAAGAGAAAGGGAGAGTGTTGGGAGAAAGAGCCGAGATGAGTTATGAGCAAACATAGCAAAAACAGAGAGAGGGGGAAGAGAGAGAAAAAGAAGGGGGGGGGGGGGGGGGGAGAGTACTGCACAGGCAACTCTTCAACCCCAAGTATTTGGTCGCCCACGCCGTGTCTGTGGCCAGGTTACCGTAGAAACGGAGCATTACGGGACGTCATTATGGTGAGTTGGGTGTGGAAAGCAAGGGGGTCTTTCTCTTTTCTGCCTCTCTGTTCTTTCAGCACATCTTAAAAGAAAAGGGACTTTCTGGAACATCAAAAAACGTATTGATTTTTCATTTGTGTGACTGTGTTGATAAGAGAGAAAGAGAAAGAGAGAGAAAGAGAGAAAGAAATAGAGGAATTTGGAGGAAAAAAGTTTGGACTAACTATTCTGTGTGTGTGTGATTTGTGTTTGTGTGTTGTCCAGAGAGGGGAGACGGCGCTCCACATGGCAGCGAGGGCAGGACAGTCAAATGTGGTCCGGTATCTGGTCCAGAATGGAGCACTAGTGGATGCCAAGGCCAAGGTAGACTCTGTGTGTGTGTGTGTGTGTGTGTGTGCGTGCCTGTGCGTGCAATTCACAATAAACATTTGACTTTACATAAAAACCATCCTTATCAGTTTAGATTAACACATTAAACCCATCCAGTTTGTTTGTGTGGTTATGTCTTTGCTAGAGTTTAATCACTGAATTACATGTAGATACATTTATATTTAGATTTTTTGCCCATATTTGACAAACATCAGAATTTTCCTTTTCACCAAAAACTGGCCCTTTAACTGGCATTTTCACAATATTATACAAGCAAAGCCTTTTATGTTAGCAAAATGTCACTCATAGTTGTGTGAAGATCCTAAATGGATGAAATATTAGATAGAAATCTTGTCTAAAATGGTCATAAATGAGGAAATTTGCATAGGTTTTAGTACAAAGTGAGAAAATGAGCACAGAAACTTCCTGAAATGTCTTTTTTTTTTCTTTCTTATGCTAATAGCTGCTCGTAATCTTTTGTTTTCTTGGTATCAATTAAAAAAATGTTTGTTTGATTCATGGACCCCAGGACGACCAGACTCCGCTGCATATCTCAAGCCGTCTCGGTAAACAAGACATTGTCCACCAGCTGCTGGCAAACGGCGCGTACCCAGATGCCACGACCAGCTCCGGATACACACCTTTACACCTGGCTGCCAGAGAGGGACACAGAGATGTGGCTTCAGCACTGCTGGACAAAGGAGCTAGTCTGGGCATTACTACCAAGGTAAATAACACACACACACACACACACACACACACACACACACATCTGATATGCGGAGACAGATACTTCTCAGACACTGGTTGTTTTGTCAGCTGAACATTTATAACACTTGTTCACCAGTAGATACTTACAGAAGACAATAACCAGTAACTGGAATTCTTCCGTTTCTCCACTCATATGCGTCAGTAACCATCCATAAAAGTTGTTTCTCATGGCAGTAGGCTGTTTTACCTAAGATCCAGGAAGCAGTGATGACGGCGCTAATTCTACTGTGTAGTGACTAAGTGTGTTTATTAGTGTGTTTATTGTATGGTGTCCAAACGAATAGGTAGTTTACAGTAGTAGATCTGCTTACATTTTGCATAGTAGATGTGTTACTGCTAGACTGTCGCAGCACCTCGGTGAACTTCACGATTGAGGAACACCAGTTACAGTTGACAGTCTGCCAGTGGGTGAGCTGGGTCAAAAGAAGTTCTCTAGAGTCTGTTCCTGGAGTTTTTTTTTTTTTTTTTTTTTTTTTTTTTGTGCATTACTCATTTCAAAACATCAATTTAAACTGCAACAGAGCGTTTTATGGCCGCATATTGGACACATGGAGGAAAGTCCCTAAACTCTAAATACAGTCAAACAGAGGAGATGTTTCCAGGTAATTTTCAGCCGTGACTGGATTTGGCAAACCAAAGGGAGGAACGGGCTCCACTCGTTGCCCTTGTATTAAATCTCTTTAAGTCCTTTTTAGGGTTTTAACAACCAGGAGCTATTAAATCCACATATAAGGAGGGTAAACTTACACATTTTTGTTTGCATTTTTGTTTTTATCAGTTAAGCTGTGTACATGTTTATGTCGCTACGCAAACACATCTATAATGATTGAAACTGTTTAAAAATCTTAAGGATGAACTATTATACACACACAAGCATCTTTATAGTTGGTGGTGTGATTTTTACTGCCACATGATATTAAATGAGCAGAGGAACAAAAACTCTCAGTCACTACATATTCCCAAGTCTAGTTAGAGGCTTTTCAAGAGGCCAAGAGGGGTGTGGGGGTGGGGGGGTGGGGGGTGTTAGCTTTGATGTTGTTACTATTCATATTGATCCCCTACAGAGGGCTGTAAACATTAATGTTCCGTTAAAGGGTGGATGAAACAGAAAAGTGGGAAATTGTTCAATAACTTCAGTTTGGCTCAGTATAAAAAAAGTTGCATATTCGTCCACTATCTATGGATGATATATATGGATACACACTGTAGATATTCAGGGACTCGGAACCAGGGAACCAGTCTGGTTTCTGTCAAGTCCTATGACTATTACTAACCTCTCTGTTAGCTTACATACACAACACACATGCACGTCTAATACACGTGTGCAAACACACAGAGTCGGGTCTATGTAGACAGAGTTGGTTTTGAAGTAGGGTCAAGGATCTGTGTTGCCTCATAGCTGAAGAATCTGATGTAACACACACACAACACACATCCAATCTCATTCCCTCCACACCCTGGGCCCTTATTGTTTCTCATCATTTTTAAGCACCAAGCAATCAATTCCCCATGTTGTCATGACACAACCCCGCAAATAAATCAGATATATGTGATTAAACACATATGGTATAGAGAAGAAGTCGTAGTGAGAAGTGAGAGCTAGCATTCAAAACCTGTCTGCTAAATAGTAACTAACCTACTAGCAGTTGAATTAGTAGCAGTTTTTTTTAACAATCATAGTGCAAATCAGAGTTTGTTTCTGTTGTGTCTATCCAGAAGGGCTTCACTCCTTTGCACGTTGCAGCAAAGTACGGGAAGATCGAGGTAGCCAACCTGCTGCTGCAGAAGAACGCTCAACCTGATGCTGCTGGGAAGGTAACACACATTCAAGCACTGTTGTTTGCCTGAGAGAGACAAAAACAGAGCACTTTTTGAACACAGTACTCATTCTTATATGCACTCTCACGTGAGCACAGTATCAAAATTATCTGTCTTTGTGTTTAGTCTGTTGCTACGGCCAAAGCTTTCACAGTATATTATCTCTTTATCACGTCTGCTCCTACAGCTCTGTATGTATGTCACCTTCTAACAATGCTCGTGTCCATGTGTGTGTGTATATACGCTCAGAGTGGACTAACTCCACTGCATGTGGCAGCGCACTATGATAACCAGAAGGTGGCGCTACTCTTGCTCAACCAGGGAGCTTCACCGCATGCCGCTGCGAAGGTAAGAGTCTGTCGAAGTGAACGTGTTGTAGGAGGTTAAATCGAATGTTCCTTAATGCATTAATGCACCAAAACCTCTCTCTCTCTCTCTCTCTCTCTCGCTTTGGCTCTGGGTGAAAGCAGGCTGACCTAGTTTCAGTCACCCACATGCGCTGTGTTGTATAGCGAAGCGGCTCTTCTACCCTGAAAGCATCTATCCAGAAAGAGCTGCTACTGAAATCAACAAAGCCTAAATAACTTTTACTTCCTGATGTAATATTCAATAACAAGATGTAAGAATTTTAGTTGATCTCTTTAAGAAAAATGTGTTTAGGTGTTGGATATGAAACTATAAAAGTGTGAGTCTTTAAAGATGTCTCTATCAACCGAAAGAAAAGCAGCAGAAATGTAGACAAAGAGAATTGGGCTGGAAAATATAAATCTGAAATTAATAATTTTCTAATATTTTCTGATATTAATATATACCACAATATTGCAACTTTTATTTGGTTACAAAATAAATAAACTGTATTAAACTGTTATGTATGTGTAAAACAAAAACTTTTTACGACTTATTTTGTTACTTTTTAACTACAGTTTTCTTGGAATAATTAATTTAAAGGAATAGTTTGATGTTTTAGGAAATATTTGCATTTTTTCTTTATTGCCAAGCATTAGGTGAGAAGATTGATACCACAAGGCTACAAACTAATATAAGCCAGTAGCCGGTTAGCTTAGCTTAGCTTAGCTTAGCTTAGCATAAAGACTGGAAGCAGGAGGAAACACCTACCAGCACCTCTAAAGCTCACTAATTAATAAGTCATAGTTCGTTTGTTTAAGCTGTACAAACTAAAGAATCAAGAAGTTGTGATTTCAAGCAGGTTTGTGTGCTGGACTTTTTGTTGTACAGTAACTTCCTGAAGTCTTCGCTGGTTGCCTGGCAACCTCACAGTGACAACAAGACTTTGAGAAGTTACTACTCCCCGCCAAGAAATAGTTCGGCACATAGCCCTCGATAAAACTGCAACTTGTTGTTTTTCTTCTCATCTAACCTTTGACAAGAAATTAAAGCAAATAAATGTATGTTGCAAAATGTGTAACTATTCATTTAAACAACAGAAAAACAATACAATGCAGAATAGCAATACAATTCCACTGAAAGTTGATAGACTGTAGTACTACATCAGTCAGTCCTGAAAAGAGAGTTGCCACTTTTTTCTTTCTTACTGTCTTTTTAGTGGCGCACAAGTGACATTCATTTGTTAAAAATTTAAGGCTGCAACGATTAGTCAATCAGCAGAAAATTAAACTATTTTGATATTCGATCCATCGTTTTGAGTTATTTCTGAGAAAAAATGATAACATTATCTTGTTCCGGCCTCTTAAATGTGAATGTTTTCTGGTTTCTTTAGTCTTCTATGACAGTAAACTGAATATCCTTGTTGTGGACTGTTGGGACAGAACAAGACATTTGCATTTTGGGCTTTGAGAGACATTGATTGACACTTATCACCATCTTCTGACATTTTTTAAGGCCAAATGACTAATCGATAAATCTTTAAAATAATTGACAGATTAATCAATAATGAAAATAATCATTAGTTGCAGCTCTATAAAAAATCTCTTCTTTCAATTGAACCATCATGTCCTGGGGTTATAATTTGATTCAAAGCCAGTACGCGTCCTTCTTATTACATGTGATACTGTTATTAACTGAGAAGGAAATGTTATTTTGTTGAAATTCTCATTCAGAATATGATTCGTCTGTTTTGTCTTGGCTGTATTTTGATCCTCTCTGTTTCTCTGCTACCAGAATGGTTACACACCGCTCCACATCGCAGCTAAGAAGAATCAGATGGAGATAACCACCACGTTACTGGAGTACAGCGCCTCCACCAACACAGTAACACGCCAGGGAATCACTCCTCTGCACCTCGCAGCGCAGGAAGGCAACGTGGACATAGTGACACTGCTGCTGGCACGAGATGCTCCTGTTAACATGGGCAATAAGGTACATTTGCCATCTCTACAGACGTCTATATAAGTGTTCATACATGCGTTTATTGGCCAGGGCCTTAATTTTACTTCTAAATATTTGTGTCTTTTTGCAAGACTCTCGGTTATTTTGCCATTTATTTCTTCTGGCATTCAGTTTGCAATGTTTTCTGTCTCTCATGATTTATCACCGTCATACACACACCTGTCATCTTCTGCTTAGCAAGTATTATTTATCTCCCTCTTAGTTGTATCATATTATATTCAGTAACTTTGTATCCCTCCGTCTCCCCTCCCCTCTGTCTGTGTATTTGACCCTTATCTGTATGTTTAACTGTCTGTCTGTATGTTTAACTGTCTCTCTGTCTGTATGTTTAACTGTCTCTCTGTCTGTATCCTCAGTCTGGTCTGACTCCGCTCCACCTGGCTGCTCAGGAGGACAAAGTCAACGTTGCTGAGGTCTTAGTCAACCATGGAGCCACTATAGACCCCGAAACCAAGGTAAATGTCTCTTTCTCTTATGGTTTATAGAATATGACAAATCGTGAAGTGATTATAGTTTAAGTTACTTAAGTTGCTCCCCAAATAATTGCCAAATAGTCACTGGTTCCAATTTCATAAATATGAGATTTTGATGATTATTTATATCTTTTATATCTTTATATATTTAATATCTTTGGATTTTGCACTGTTCAAACACAGTATGCAATTTGAAGATGTCGCCTCAGGCTATGCCACTGTTTTGTAACATTTTATTGACTCTAGTTAAGATAAATATAAATCAGTCACAAGGTCACAAGGCAGACTTCTTCACTTACTCTGTCACTTTATGCTGCTATGAACATGAGACTTTTACTATAGAAAGCACATATTAACCTGTACAGTCAGTATATATTTTTATTACTGTATATTTGTTTAATTTTTTGTATATAACTGCTTTTAAAAATTCTTAACATGACCCTTTCCAGAGACTGTTTTTGTCGTCCTTTTTGATTTACTTAAACAGCAATGCAAAGAGAGTAGTGCAACCTGTTGCTCTGTGAATATGACAATAAAGTATTTGAATCTTGAATCTTCTCAGTCCTTGCAGAGATCACAGTTATCCTCTCCTGCTCCTTGTATAGTATTATTGTTTTATAAAACAATATTTATGCTACACATTTCATAGACAAAGAAGAGCCAGTACTATCACTAACGACGGGATGATCATCTCTTTGCTGATCGTATTTTGTGACTTTCTGTGTCCTCAGTTGGGTTATACTCCTCTCCACGTGGCCTGTCACTATGGCAACGTGAAGATGGTCAACTTCCTGCTGAAAAACCAGGCAAAGGTCAACGCTAAAACCAAGGTAACCATTTTGTTTTTTCTGATATCAGATATTTTCTGACACTGTATGTTAAGAGTAGCGGAACAGATGGACCCAAATGCAGAGACTGCAGGCTGAGCGAGGCTGAAGAAACGTCTTTATTAAAGGCTCATGCATGCAAAACAAGGCTGGCGGGTCAAAAGAACTGAAACTGAAACAGGACGCAGCACAAACAGAGCAGACAGAACAAACTGGACTAAGCAGAACAGACTGAACAGTACATAACAAAGGATCCAACAAAGACTGAACAGAAAACCAGGACTTAAAAGTAACTGAACTAACGAGGAGATGGGCGGAGAAGCTCAGGAAAGGGGAGTGAGGTGATGAAGCAAGAGAACAGACAGGGAGCTGATTGGCCGGGGGAAACACAGGGAGCAGGGCAAGGCTAACGAGGTTGATAGAGGACAGGTGTGTAGATGGGTGATAGGTGGGAAAATCAGGACAGGAACACAGGAAGGAAAACAGCAGAAAACACAAAACCTCTTAATAACAAACCAGCATACATCAACCTGTCCAATAATATACATGAATATAAACTTAAGTACAGAACACTATAAGCTAAATAATCATGCAAGACAGTCCTTTAAACATACAACCCAAATCATATGAGCAAAACCATGTGACCAAAAGGACTGGACAACACAAGTGTAACACAGGAAACCAAAAGAACAACACAAAGAGTCCAAAAACCATTAGTCCATGACACTGAATGTGCCTGTCTGCGGGTGTAGTATGAATATAATGTGTGTTTTTTTGTGTGTGTTTTATAACTCCGACCCTTGCCTCTTTCTCTCCATCCTCTACAGAACGGTTACACACCTCTCCACCAGGCTGCACAGCAGGGACACACACACATCATCAACTTGCTGCTTCATCATGGAGCATCACCCAACGAACTCACCACCGTTAGTACACACTCACACTCCAGACGTTTAAAACGTGACTCTGGTTTATGACCTGTGTAGGTCAATTATATCAGAAAATATGATAATTTTTTAGTGCACACTCTAATAAATACACTCCAAATACTCTTGAAGAAGATAGATAGAAGAACAATAGTTTTGATTTCCTGATGCTGTTACATGTATCAAAAAAATGACTTTTTTTTTGTATAATTTTTCATCCAGAATGGGAACAGTGCTCTGTCCATCGCCAGGAGGCTCGGCTACATCTCCGTCGTTGACACACTCAAGGTGGTCACAGAGGAGACTCTGACCACTAAGGTGCGTACGCGTGTGTTTAAACATACATGTAGGCCTTGTTGACTGCAATGTTCAGTTTACAGAATCGTTTTGTATTTGCATAGATGTTCATCCTTTTATTAGTCAAGACACAGCTGACTAATAGATGTTTAAATTCCCAAATAGTGGCCTCTATGCACATTTTACTGCTAAAAGAACAAGGCTTATATTTGAGACAGTATATTTTATCATATTTTAGTCAGACGTCTCCATGTTTTCTGATGTGCTTCCATTTTTATTTGCTGTTGATGCTTTGCTGGTATTTAAACTCAACATTTTTTTTCCATATTTGACCTAATATCTTGATAAATTCAGCATTGTGTTCATTCAACAGCACTTATTCTGTCGGTGCATTAATATACTGATGTCATACTCACCACTCTGCTGCTCTGAGTGTAAGAAACACTGCTCTCACTCACTAATTAATTGCACTTTGCTGTTTTTTCATTCAGACTTAAGCCGCCGTCAATGAAACTCAAGACTTCCTGCAATAATATACAATACATACAATACATTGAAAGCCATCCAGCGACCATGACTCTCCTGTCTGGTGGGCTTATAATGTAAAACATCTGCAGGAAATTGTTGACGTTCATTGGCAGCAGCTTAACAGTGACTGAAAAAACTGCAAAGTAGAAATATATATATATATTTGTGATGTTTGTGTTAAAAAGAGAAACTCGGAGTAGCAGATTGGTGAGTATAACATACCTCTGTTGTTGTGCTGATGGAACTGAACATGTTAATTATGCTGAATTAATAATATAACCATTAAAATGTCCTTGTTTTTATCCAGCTTTTATGTATTTGCGCTGGCCGTTAGCTTGTATTTGAGACTTTTCCGTAATAATTGACTGTTTCTGTGGTGTTAAGCACAGAAAAAAATTGGACTAGAGGAGTCTGTAGATGACTACATTCAAGTTCACATCAACACTTTTTATTAAGAGCATGTCTCTATTCAACAGACTGTGACGGAGAAGCACAAGATGAATGTTCCAGAGACCATGAACGAGGTGCTGGACATGTCCGACGACGAAGGTAAGGATTCCAGTAACAGCTTTATTGGTGTGTGAATTTGTATTACTTTAATTCCATCTCAGCAGATCTCCCCATGCAACCTGACTGACCTCAGTCACATAATCCTGGAGAGACGGCCAAAATGTATAAAATATCGGGTTGAGTCACATTTGGCAAGTGGTTACAACTCATGGGCTGGAGTAGGACGATATCCCAGCACTGGTCCCTCGGTTGCCAAATTTCCCCCTGGTTGTCAAGGAAACAAAGTTATTTTGTTGTTGCCGGTGCTCTTTTTTTTTCACTATTAACTTATTTCATTTTGTTTCATCATTTGACATTTTACTCATGAGGCTCGATTTAAGCATTTATTTTCAAAGGGATATATCCAGCCACCGAAATAGTTTTTTGTAATAGTATTATTTTCTCATTAGCAAAAAATACATAGTTTTCTTTAAATGTACTGTAACAACACTCCATTTTCAAGTCTTTCTTTGATTATGACTTTATTGTGAATATGATTTTTCCATATTTTTTGGTTCTCTTTTTTTTTCTCTAACTCTTTCCTCCATCCCAATCACACAGTCTGTAAAGCCAATGTTCCCGAAATGATCACAGAGGACTATTTATCTGATGTGGAAGAAGGTATTTTTCATCTTTTTTTTTTTTTTTTGTTCTTTAAATCATCACCTCTTTTTCTCTTCTTCTTCTTCTTCTTTCTCTGTGTCAGTCTTCTGTTCTTAACATTTCCAGTTTCTTTTTGTTTTTCAGGTAACCCTATATTAATGGTGTCAGCATGTTATGTGTACTTTATTTATTTGAAAGTAGTAAAATAGAGCTTTTAGTAAGGCAAAGTATTGATAATTCTATTATTGCATGTATAAACTGATTGGTTTATGTAAGTTGTCTTTATATGGCAGCATTTTCTTGTGTTCTTTCTTTTCTTTAACTTCTTTTTTTCTTATTTATTTTCTTAAATCCTTGTCCTGTACACGTGCGATACATCGTACTGTACTTGAGTACTTTCAGCTGCTGCTTCCCTCCTTCAACTCTTTCACACTGTTCTTGTAAAGCCTCCACTGTTTTCATACATCTAAATGCAGGGAATATGCCTTTTTCTCCTCGTTGCCATGCCAACTGTCTGCATATGGCGTTGCGGAGTGTGTAACAGATTTCTTTTCACTCTGTGGAGTACGCGCACACACTTGATCCTTTGTCTTCGGAGGCCTGTCAGTGACGCTTCCATTGTAGTTTCGCGCATTCGGGCCAAAGCAAACACAGCGTCAGCTGCTTGTGTGAGTGTGTGTCTTTATGTTGTGAATCTCTTTTCTCCTCGTCTCTAGTGTGGCTCAGAAGCTGCTGAACTTGAACTCTGACTGACTGTCCCTAATGAGACTCAGACTGGGGGTGGAAAAACTAGGAATTGATGTGTCGAGATTTTTCAATCAATAGTTTGTTTTTATTTTCGCCCGGCTCGTTCTGCCTCGCGGTGTTTTTGCTAAACAGTCTGCGGTGATGGTAAAGAATGGAAGGCTTTCATTTTTAGGTAGTCACATGTCCCTCGCTGTCTGCAGTTGGCAGTTTTTATAGCTGCTAAATATCAGCAGTCTGCTGAAATCCACATTTCCTCAACACAATTGAAACAATTCACTTGCCCACAATGGTTTAGTATGTGTGCGGACAGATATCATGAGAATACCAGGTGTGCCATAGTTTCTTCTGAATAGAGACGACTTCTGCTGCTGTCGTTTGTGTTTAATACAATAAATATATGCAATATAATGTGACATCTCTATATAAAATGACCTGTGCAGGAAGTCATAAAGTGCAGGTCTGTACTGTGAATGTGTGAGTGTCTTTGTAGTTGCAGTAAATGGGGGGGAAAAGCAGAATAAGAGACATAATGGAAAGATGAGAGTGTGAGTAATGAGATAAGTTGAGAAAGAGAATGAAGAAAGAAATGCAAAACAGATAAAAACAGGAACATTTACTTTATAACCTCATGAGATAAGAATTTTGCATAATTTCAAAAATATTAAGTATATTCCCCAGACTGCATACATCTTAAAATACAAAATAAATGTTGAAGGTGTATTTCTGCTTTGTTTAAACAGAGATTGATGTTGGAAATATCTGCATCAGCTATTCCTGTAAGTCCAAACAAACAAACAAAAAAAAAGATCTCACTACAACTAACTCAAATAACCAGTTTGAATTGGTGCAGCATAACTGATAGAACTAAACTCTCTGTGTGTGATTTTGTTGCCACTTCTTAAATGTATTCATATTTATGTGCATGAATCTTGAATCTTGAATGTCTGCAGCTACACTGAATTTGTGTGAGTTGTTGTTGATACTGTTGTTGTAGAGCTTTAACAGAGTGTTCTATCTTTAATTTCTGATCTAAAATTGTATTGTGTGTAACTCTAGGCACACAAATACACACAGTCACACACAGGCTCGCATACCAGCTGCGTAACTGCAATGATTAACATCTCCAATAACACACACACACAGTCTATGATCTATATCAGGACGGTCCACAAACCCCGGGTAGTCCTTTGGAAAGTGTTGTGGACTCTCCAAAGAGTTTTTCCAGAGTTGTAAAGTGAATTAATATTTGGTCAACATGGAAATAAAATGCTAATCATGAGAAAACTTAAGTGTTTAAAAGGGCAGTAACATAGTTACGAAAACCCTGGTTTTTTTTGCCAGGTTTTCTATTTATCCAATAATCGATCCGTTCCTAAATCAACTGTGTCCGGTGTTGTTTTTAGGAGATCCAAACCCCGTCATGCCTTTTCATCATTGGCTCTTCATGCCTGTCTTTGGTTTTGGCATTTCATATTCTAAATATAGCACTTGATATTAAAAAAATAGAAGCACCAACGAGGGCAACTTGGTCATTTGTCAAATAGGAACTGATCAGTATACAGTAACTATGACGATCTTACAGTGATTTTACAGTTGGACTGAAGTCAAACTTAATTAAAAAAATATGAGGTCTTGAAAAGTTGGACTTGAGAGTAAAAACATTCAAGTCTCAAGTTTTGATTTGGTGCAATTAACAGAAAATTAATCAGGCAGCAGCAGCAGCAGGCTTTGCACACATGTTGCTATACAGTGAGACTATTTAATTCATAGAAGGCTCAGCTATGTAAAAACAAAAAAAAAAAAGGAAAAATTGAACACAGCTTCGGGCATAAAATATTTAAATGCTGTGTCATTCTAAAGGTCAGCATTCATATCTGACAAACTTTCAATTTACTTGTGAGAACTTTAGACTGGACTCGCTCTCAAGGACTTGGAACTTGATTGAGTTTTGAAGCCCAACAGCAAATCTTAAAAGTTCACTGTGCGAGATGGATCTAATAATAAAATCTTAATGGCAAATACATGCAGGGATTTCAATGGTTTATGTCTTGCAAACAGAAGTAATATATGTAGTGAAATGCAATGTGGTGTGCTCCTAGATTAGAGTAAAAAATAAGGATCAGAAAAAAGAAATATAAAGGGAAAACTTTATAAAGATAAAAAACTATAAATATGCGATGTGCAGGACAATGCAGAAGATTCGCTGAAGACATCAAGACTGTACGATATAAATGTTGAAGGATGTCAGATTGAGTGATGAAAGCCTGATGAATCATAGAGCTACGATGTTAATATAAAAAAGTGTGTATGTAGTGTGTTTACCAGTATATTCTGCATAATTCCAGTCATAATAATAACTACAGGGGCCTTTACTCTGACAGACGGGAGACTTCGCCCACATGAAACCTAAACAGCCCTGTTACATACTGTGAATTATATAGTGTTTGTCCTATAAAGAATAGTTTCAACCAGTAAAGCCAGACTGACCACATCAGGGTCTGACGGTACAAAGACAGGAAGACAGATACTATCGTGTCAACTTGAACTGATGCAGAGTTATGAATTTTTTTCAGTCACTGCTACCTCAAGAAGTGACAAAAAAACCACTAATGTCTTATGGTTTTCATGAGATGGAGATGTGAGTTGACACACGGAAGCAGTTGAATGAGGAAAGACACAGAGATCAAGAGGAAGGCGATGAAGAGGATGAAGTTATGGAGCAAAGAATTTGTACCGTTTAGCAGATAAACAGATAAACAAGCGGCCAGATCGGCACAGAGCGAGGAATGCTTTTTGGAAGGGAGAAAAAGAGGAAATGATAGAGACTTGACAAGACAGTTCATAAACAAAACCAGTAAACAAACCACAAAACCAAGAATTAATAGAGTTAAGATGAGCAGTGAGAATATATATACAGAACCCTATAGATGCTGCATAGGTAGAGTTAGATGTTAGACAACTTAGTTTGAGTCACACACCCACTTACTATTTCTGTCCTGCAGTGAGCTCTAGGTGTCTGTTCTGAAACTCACTCTCTGTCGCACACACACACACACACACACACACACACACACACAAACTGGATAATCCTAGAGCAGGGTGGGTAGGCGGGAGAAAGCTGATCTGTTTGTGTGAGCACCGGGCTGTGAAAGAGAGAGAGAGAGAGACAGAGAGAGAGAGAGAGACAGTATACGCAGGAGAGAGTTTGAGGGAGGTTACAAGTCGGAGAAAGTTAGTTCGGGGTGAAATCCTGCAAACTGGACGGCCGGCTGAATGAAGTGTTTCAAAGCAGGAGGTGAGTTTTGGCTCACTCGGGAGGAGTTTGCTCTCATTCAGAGCTGAAATGAGAAGGGATCCCGGAGAGTAGTTTGGAATGTCGCCAGATGGGGTCTGTAAAGTGTGTGAGAGAGAGAGAGAGAGAGAGAAAGTTTAGGGGGAGGGGTGCTGTAGCAGCAGGGGATGAGGTGACGGAGGGGTGGGGAGGTGGGGAGGTGGGTTGGGAGGGTGGGTTGGGGGGGGGGGGGGGGGGTCTCCGGTGCTTTGTGGTTTGCTGGAATGCCTTCCTTTTCTTTCTCTCTCTCCCTCTTCCTTTCTCCGCCTGCGTGCACTTGCTCCCCTCTCCCTTTTTAACTCCTCCTCTCTTCCCCTTTTTTCCTCTTTCAACTCTGCGGTCAGCAGTTCATCAGTAGGTTAGGATCTACAGTAGATCTGGGGGGAGTAACATGCCACTAACTGTTTTCCTGCTAGGCCTGTAACGTATGTTTCAACTCTTTTTTTTTAAGGCTTGAATGAAGTATTTAATTTGTTTTTGTTTGCTGTGATAATGTGGAGTTTAAATATTCCTGCTGCTGGAAATATTGTCTTTTATATGAATCTGTGGTTGGTAAAAACTACATTAACTTTAATTAAATATAAAGATGTTAAACTGCTTTTATTGCTATAAATGTCATCAGTTTATTATACTTATCTGATACTGAAAGTTACTGACAGCAGCATTTGTTTTTTCTAAGCTTTACTGGTTACTGGTAACATTTTTTTGTCATTTAATGGCCAAAGTGAAAAGCTTCCAGTAACAGCAGGACTTTTGTTTGTTTGTGTGTGTGTGTGTGTATGTTTGTTGGACCAGTGCTGAACTGGAAAACAGCCTCCAGGCAGAGGCTGAATTGATCTGTCTGTCTAAGAGAGCTAGTCTGTTATGGTCTGCATGGACAACAAAAAAAAACCAAAAAACAAGAGATTCAGCAAGTCTCCTCCTGTTTAAGTGTTTCAGATGAAGCAGAGTGTGTGCCTTGCTCAAGGGAAACTAATTGAAGGGAAAGCAGAACTCATTCATTCACTGTGTGTTCCACCATTTCTGAGATTTGAACTCGCAAAGTTTTGATCACAAACCTGCTACAGAAGAAGAGAGAAACAAAGACTCGTAGAAAAGATGGAAAGACAACTTGTGCTTTCTTTCTCTGACTCTTATATTTGTGTGTTTTGAACCGCCAGGTGATGATGCAATGACGGGGGACACAGATAAATATCTGGCCCCCCAGGACCTGCGGGAGCTGGGCGACGACTCGCTCCCTCAGGAGGGCTACATGGGCTTCAGTGTCGGTGCGCGGTCACAGAGGTAAGATACATCCCAGTCCGTTATGATTACTATGTCTATTTCTATATTTGTTCAGGTACTTGTTGCATTTTAATATCAACTGTTATCACATATGTTTTGATACATTATTTTAGCAGTAGTTCATCAAATCGCCCTGTGAGTAGTCCCTGAGTCACCAAGCTTCTAGAAAAACATTTTCTGGCATGATGGGGCTGTAAAAGGGATTCAGACACAGAAGTCAGACTCTTTAAGCGCAGATCGGGTGGTTGTAGGATTCCACACACAGTATAAATGGCGTTTTTGCTTTGCAGAAAAAGGAAATCGCTCATGGTACATTACAAAGCAAATTTGGCAACTGCTGCTCCGTTCCAAAAAGAGAGGGAACTTTTTACCAAAGAAGCAAAGCGCTCGGATAGACAGAAAGTGATGAGGTTTATGGGAATTGTTTTATTGCCGGCATGTGATGACATTCCCACCATAGTCTTCTTTGTTTACGGTATTTGCACAATTATTTTGATGGACACAAAGAAGTTAAGAACAGCTAAAAAGTCTTTCAAAGCACAGAGAGCCGAAGTCATGACGTCACGTCCAGGTAGCCTCCGTTCCACCAGCTCCCGTCACTCAGTGCAATCTCTCGTTTAGCGTTTCTTTCATCCGTCTTTCTGAAAACATGAAGCGTGTTCCTGGAGTTTACTTTTCATATTCTAAGACCACTCGACATCCGCTACAGCAGCTGCTATCAGAAATCTAAACCTTTGTTGTTTTAACAAAGTTAAACAAAATTGTTGTTGTGCGCACAGAAAAAACTACAGCCCCCGTTTAAAAGAACTACAAGCGCAGCAGCTGCGGATACGCGGTATGTTGCAGGCGAGTACGTAGGTTTTGTCCGTATCCATGAAATCCCCAACACTTTCTTCTAAAGTCATTTAACTTTATAGTTGTAATCTGTGCCGCATAAAGACTTGTACAGCATTCGCTCCTCTCTGTCCTGCTGTTATTACAGACATGTTTGAAGTCACCGCGACCCCTCCACTCCCTCATGGACTCGTCATCTCTGTCGAGACATGACGTTTAGCCTGGAAATGTCAAGGACTTATGGGAAACAATGTTCGTTAAAGGCTGCTATAAAACACAAATATTGAATAAAAAAATGACATTTTCAGAAAACTCACATCCTTATCTAAACATAAATGTAAACAACGAGCCACATGACATACTGTTGAGACAGGTGCTAGCATAGTTAGCAGCTCCTTCTCAGTTCTCAGGCACCATGCTTGATTTCAGGCATTAAACAGTTTTATATTCATATAATACTTAATTCAATACATCGTACACATTTCCTCCTGGACAACTTCTCAGGCTCATATATCTTTTCTTGCTTTAATCCCTGAGTTACAAATGTCAATCTGATTTTTAATCAGGTTTTCCTACTTCTGGAACAAAATCCAGAAGTTCTGGTTTAACTTTTCTTGCTTTAATCCCTGAGTTACAAATGTCAATCTGATTTTTAATCAGGTTTTCCTACTTCTGGAACAAAATCCAGAAGTTCTGGTTTAACTTCGGCTCTCTATAGGATGATGGAGTTATACTGTAGACATATTAACTACTTCATAATAGCACAAGAAATCTTGTGAAAGGGCTTGATGTAAAAACTCACAGAGTTGTCAGGGTGGAAAAGCTGCAAGTTTATTAGCCATTTGAGATGAAACTGTGAAGTCAGGTTTGAATTAATTCTAATAATATCGAGAAACAAGTAAGATAGAAATGAAGCCTTATATTATTCTGACTCCTGACTAGTCGCGCACACACACAGACACGGATTGAACAGTTTTCCCCCTCACCAGCGCGAGGTCGTAGGTCACTCTCCGCGGCTGTTGAACTTTTTGTTCAGTATAATGAACGCACGAAAATATTGACACTTGTGTAACGCGCTGCACAGGGAGGGGTTATTGAATATCTGAGGAGTGACACACATGGACACTGAGCCACAGGAAATTAGAAACATGTTCGATTCCATGGCCTCGAGCGCTGCGTTAGATCAACAGATCAACACACACTGTTTGAGTGAGATGGGACGTGTGTGTGTGTGTGTGCGTGCGTGTGTTAGAATTGGTTTAACAAATTGCTGGTTCTCTGCAGGAATGGATTCAAATCATTTCCAGTTCAGTCAATTTAGGAAGTGAATTATCTGCAAAATTTCAAAACTGAAAATCCATCTCCGTCTAAAGATTTGTACAAATGAACTGTCTATCAGAACAGAAAGTACTTACTGTGTGTCATTTCTTTTGTTGTTGTTTGTACTATTTTTCTCAGTGATAATGGCAGAATGTTTCTATTATATCAGTGTATTGGATATTTTTGTTATTACATCATCCTTGTGAACATCACAAAAAGCAAAACAACAGAGTTGCGACGTGGGATGAGCTGTTGAGTCCAGAAATATCTTTTATAACACTGTAAATTCCAATTTGAAAGGTTTCTTTTAATGATATCCTCAACATAGAAACACAGGAGTCTCCTGGATAATTTCACGATTGTAAACATTTATATGGCCACATGATCCTGAGCTGCTGTTTCAAATGGCAAAGAAGCTGAATTCATTTAATATTGACCCAGAATCCAAAAGTGAACTGATTGAACTGCTGAATGTATTATGAGGTTTTGACAGAGTGTAATTTTGAGCTTCAGCTTGTTGTTTGCAGCACACGCAACAGAAAGTCCTGACCAAACTTCTCCTTGGGAGTCTTTCTCTCCTTAAAGCTGCACTAATTAATATTTTGCTGTTAATAATAGATAGAAAGACTATGCTTAATGTGAAAGGTATTGCTCGTAGTGACAAACCTACAGAAAATGATTACCTGACTCTGCATTTCCCCTCAGCGCTACTTTAGCATCTTTTAGCTAATTGTTTTGGTTTTATGGCCTGTAACTTTAGTGTTTTGGTTCACTCTCACTGCTCTCATCAACCTTGTTTCCAGCAAAAAAGCTCTGAGAAACACTTAAGTGCTGCCCAGCACTAAATGACAGATTGATAAAGTTTGCTGAACACAGTGGAGCATTTCGTTAGCTAAAAAGTTGTTTTTCTCACCAAACCAGAGCTGAAAGGAGGATGAATATTGGACCTAAATTCACCAAGAGGACTCAAACACAAGAGTCAAATATCTCCCTCAGGAGCTGATGTAGACCAAAAATAAGCCAAAAAGTAAAAGAATATTTGTCAAGTGGTCAGAAACATGACTCCAAATGATTGCTAATGTTGCTCCATATTCACTAGATGTTTAAATAGGCAACCGTTTGCTAACACGCTCACCACAACA
Source organism: Thunnus thynnus (assembly GCF_963924715.1). Lineage (NCBI taxonomy): Eukaryota > Metazoa > Chordata > Actinopteri > Scombriformes > Scombridae > Thunnus > Thunnus thynnus. The sequence goes on along the minus strand of NC_089536.1, from coordinate 6,782,371 downwards.
TCTTTTAAAGATGATGTCAATGTTGTGTTTGCAGCTTTTTCCACTGTGGCCTAAAAAATGTTTTTTTACATACACAGGCTTGTCCCTTTTAACCTTCTATCAAATAACCAGAAATTTTCAACTGTCAGTCACCTAACTTTGTCTATGCAGACAACGAACTGGACAAAATAACTCCTCTCACTTCGCAACTCTACAATAAATCGTTGAAAATGAAATGATTGAGTGTACAGGTGGGGACTGAGATGAAGTGACACTGATATTAGACCAAGAATTAGGAGTTTATAAGGTACTGTAGGTAGTTTCAGTCAGACAGCGAGCAGTAAGGATGCCAGGCGGGGCGACAGGCAGAATCTGACATCATTCTACCAACCTGCATCTGAGCTCAGGCTTTTCTCCTCTCTGCATCTCTCTGTCCACTCCTCTGTTTGTTTGTTCATGATCTTTTATTCTCTCCTCATGTCCGTTCTTAATGTTAGTCCCAAAGTCAGGTAAGGCTGAAGGCATGAAGAGGCCTCCCTAAACCAACCCATCCCACCCAAACTCACCCCTTTCCCCTCCCCCCCTTACACCCTCAGACCCCCAGTCGCCATCAATATCATGACTTTGTGGTCCGATGTAATACATATTTACTGTGTATGTTTGACTCATTTGACTACTAACTTAATGATTTTGAAAAGTTTTATGTTGTTCAACACTGTTGTATGTTAACATCAGGCACTGTGTGGTGTACTGTGGTTCACTTGTGTGTGGTCTTTATGTCTTCTTACTTTCAGTTGAAAACAGCTGTCCCTGGGTTCTTTGCTTATAGAGAATAGAGTTGTGTTTGCTTTTGTGTTTGATTTTGGTTTTTATTTGCGCCTGGGTCTTTGTGGGGTTTGTCACAAAGTGAAGCTTTGCATTATTTTGGTTTCTGTGTGGAGTGGTCCTTCATCAAGCTTCCAGGGACCTGAACTGATATATCTGTAGGCAATAAAGGATGCTATTGCTGCCTTTATCAGTTTAGTCTCGTATTGTTTACTACAAATAATGGATAGAGCAGAATGATCTAACTGAACCGTTAGATCACACATTCTCACATGTTAAAAACTACAGATTTAATAGTGAAAATACTTTATATTTAAATACATAATAAATTCATTTTGAAAAGAAACAAGAAGAAGTTAATTAGCTGGATGGGATTTTATGTTTTGCCAACAACAGTCAGAAAACACAAGGTCACACAGTACACAGAGTAACAACATACACATACACATATATATATATACACACATAGAGTTAAGAACATTATGGCTTTACAGGAAGTGTAAAAATGCATATATGTGCATGTGTTAGAGTATGAAGGGCTTCACTGCTTGATTATCATCTTAATGGCAGTTGGAATAAATGAGTAGTTTCCACTGTCTTTTTCAGGGACTGCTGACTATTTTATTAAGTCAGTTTCAACTTTTTTTTTGCAGATACTGGCAGTACAACACAATCCTGAATTTGTACTCTAATTGCTGTGTTACACATGTTAAAGGAGTCAGGATATCTTATTGCAAACATACACGTATAAACAAACAAATGCAGTAAAGATTGGAGCTAAAGTCAGATCGACTCTTGCCTTTTAAATATTATTTGTATCGTATCTTGGCCTTATATGGAAGCTGAGCCATAGTTGTGTTTTATTTTTAATCCTGTTATCTCAAGATCAATAAATGTTTGTAAATGTCCCCCCTGAAGTTTGTTAGTTGTGGTCTCTTCCTGAAATGAGGAAGTCTGGTTATGGGCAATAATTATCTTGTCATTTTGAAAACACAAACTTTGTTTTCTTGAGATAATAACCCTGCTACCACAAGAAAATGACATCCCAAAATAAGGAGCTACTTAATTTACAATCTTGACATGATAGGATGAAAAAAAACTATATAATACAACTATGGCTCCTCTTGGCTTCCATAGATTTTGTCATTTCAGCATTTAGAGATGTGTTTTTTTTTTGTCATGTTGTGCTACAGAGCAGTTCCTCTGAGCACAGGCTAATTGGTTGACATCGTTTAACTTGTTTAGAGAAAATAGCGCTGTTGTAATTGCGGTTGAGATGTTGCAGGCAAACATTCATCCCGTCATTGCTCAGGAATGCTTTTTATTTGCCCCATAAAAGTCTCTCTCAAAGCCTGAACACCCATCATCTGCGTACAGTCACTGACAAACGTATCAGGACAGTAAACTAAATCTGCAGATACAGTTTATTGTCAAAATATAAAATAAACTAATTTTCGACCAGTGAAACATTGTCATCATGAAGACCAAAATAAGATCCCTGTCCTAGTACTGTGTCCGTCGTCCATCATACAGTAATCGAATTAACTTTCATAAGCTACTCTGCTTCACTCAGGCTTTTAGGGCATTTTGCGGCATGCTGAAGAAGCTAAAAAAAAAAAAGCTGTAGTTGTCAGAAAAGGTGTAGTCACTGTGGTGATTTTTGTGACAAATCTGTTTTCTCTTTTTAACTGCATTCCCCTCTGGATTTCTAGATTTTATCTTAAGATTTGTTTGGTTGCCAAGGATATATTATTCAATAACAATGCTGATCCTACTGGTTACTTAGCCTTTACACACAGATCTCTCTCTGTCTTTTGGGGTTTTTATCTTGGAAACACGTGATTTCCCTCCTCAAGAAGGTTCTTTCTTGCTTTGCGGTTGTTCTTGTCACTGGTGGCATACAGTACATTCAGGTTCCTGGAAGCTGCATGCATTTAATGTGTTTATGTTTGTTTTTTTTTTCTGTTCACTTTCATTCCCCCTTACCCCCACCAACTCCCAACTCCTCCTCCTCCTCCTCCTCCTCCTCCTCCTCCCCCTCCCCCCATTCCTCCTCCCCCCCCTCCCGTCTCCATCATTGTGACTGTTGTCTTGGTAATCCGTGACTACTACGGCAACCACACCAAGCCTGCGTTCCTTCAGTTCTGATAGGTCCAACACGCTGAACCGGAGCTCGTTCACACGGGATAGCATGATGATAGAGGAGATGCTGGCAACCAATAAGGAGATGGTACGTATCGCACACTAACCTGACCTATAGGTGATTAAAGGTACATATGCTTTCTCTCTCTGTCTCTTTCTCAGTCTTTCTCTCTCAGTCAGTAATCCCCAGGTCATTAACTTCACGAGGGACACGGTTCTGTCTCCAAATTTGCCAAGCTGTCTTGGTGCCGTGCCAAGAGCCACACTATCCGCCAATCCTCTTACACCTGAGTTGGTGCTGACATAAAGACGACCAATCCCCTTTACATTTTACTGAAAGAGGAGGAAATGAGATTAGTGATTAGTGCTGCTATCTAAGAGGAATTACTGTGATGGCCCACTTTCTTTAAGGATGCTGCGAAATGCCACTAAGCTAAAGTAGAAGTTCAGGTGAAACTTAGTGTAGAATATATCCCAGGAGCCAAAGAATATGTGGCTTTTTTTACCACCAAGTCTGCATCAGTCAAAAACCTTGTGAATTATAGCAAGTGACATTGGTGCCTTGCTTAGGCAGTGGCTCATGTACCTCAGTTTCTTACCTCAGTTTCTTAAAATGTTGAATTAACACCAGACATGGATCTCTAAACTGCCTGGTTCGCCTTCCAAACAAGTATAGAAATGAGTCCAACATTAGCAGCTCAAGACATAATCAACTGTGCATGTAGACAGGGAAGTTATTGTTGGAAAATTTAATCACCAATGTTATATCTGAGTTTTACTGCTGACACCAAAACAATGATACCTCATTTTGGGGAATATAAAACATGTTTTTTTCCCTTTTAGCATCAATGTTAAATAAAGAACTATTCCTAAATAAGATATAGTCCAAGAAGCCCAGAAGTCTGAGCTTTCTCTGTAAATTTGATGCTTTTTGATACTTGATGCTACAAACATATTTCAATCAGGATTGAGGTTTGATTCAACCTTAATTGTAGATCAAGCTTGATCAAAAGAGCCTCTGAGGAATGAACATGATGAAAAAGTGAAACAAGCAGATTGCACATCACAATATTTTGAGCATCAGAGTAACAGAAGTATTTGATTAATAGACTAAATGTAACAGCTGGCAATTAACAGCTTGTCTCCTCTCATGCTGCTCCAGATGCTCTGTAAGGAAAAGTCTTTCATTGTAGAGCAACACAACAAGGTAGATGTTCGAGTCATCTTGCACTGTTTTCTGTCAGTGCATGTGAGAATATGTCATTTGTTTCTTATTGTTTCTTATTCAGTTCTGTTGTGCCATCTGTTATGTTACCATGCACAGCTTATATCAGAGCATTTTATGTTTGATAATCATGTAATCAGTGGTCTTTAATCATAAGCTATGGTATAAAGAGGAACAAATTAAACCAATGGGCATACACCTTTTCTCATATGTGTCTTTACTATGGTGGACCACACTATCACCACATCAGAACTGGTTATATTCCTTATTAATTGTGGGATTGATTAACTACAGCACTGCATTTACAGTGTGGAAAATGTGCTAACCCAAAAATGTATTAAAACCTATGTATGAGTATTTAAGAGTATTTAAAGTGAAGTAACTTTCCGGCCAAACCTTGAAAGTTTTTAAGCGTCGCTTTCAGTTACTCTCACATGGTGGCCATCCAATCTTTTGGGGGCTGAAACTCTGAATTATTCTCATGCCTCCAAGCATTTTTTCTTGTTAAAGTATCAGAAATCATCTGTATTATTTAATGCAAGATCATGTGATCTTCTGACAAACAAAACACCAGACCTGCTGTCAAGTCAAATGTCGAACTTTCTCTTTTTTTTTGGTATCTGTTTTCTTAATGCTTGTTGTCTTTTGTATATTCTTAAGACAGTAATATTTCAGTTAAAAATTCATTGTTCTGTTTCTGTTTTGCTTGTTTTCACTGATCTACTGAATATCATCTAGATGTTTAAATGATGTTGTGCTGAAATGTTACATCTCCAGATTAGCTTATGATATCTGTCATAGTCTCTCATGTATAGAAATCATTTTACTAGAGGTACAAGGAGTGATGCCCTCCTTCCCCCAGAGGAAATTTACTTAAAATTAGCTAGAAAGTAACTGGGTTGTCATCTTGTTATATCACAGCTCTCTGCTTACACGTAAAACATGACAAGCACATTGCTAAAGAGTCACATAACCTGTTTCAACCCCTATGAGAGTAGATTTACACATCCCTGTTTACCTTTTTACTTCAGTCTGCAGTAAACTATAACTTTTACTCATCAGTTTTCAGACGGTTGACTTGTTATGAGATGTTATGAGATAAAACTCCACCAGCACAGGCTTGTGTTTTCTTCATTTGTCAGTTTTTGTTATTAAAGTGCATGGATAGAGAAAAGAGAAAAAAAAAGCTTTTTGGTGTTCATCATGATCTGATTATTTTATTTTACTCCCATTTAGATCACAAGCACAAAATATAATTTCTCTACTTTCGCCTCGTGCGCATGCAGGATTCTCTGCGTGCTTTCTCACACACACTCATGCATTCCAGTGATTTTGTCTCCCCCCCCCCCCAGCATTTGGCGGTGGCTAAAGACTGTGACAACGACTCTCTGAGGAGATACAGCTGGACTGCAGACGCACTGGATAATGTCAACCTAGTCTCCTCGCCAATACACTCCGGGTAAGCATGTGCGAAAGTATGAATGGATAAAGAAGCGAGGGGAGAGGGAAATCAGGGACAACTCTGGGAAAGGACTGAGGGAAAGGTAGTAAACTTGCTAATGTGAACACAGTGTTCTGCAGAATAGTTGGGGAATTAATAGGTGGGAGGGAGAAAGGAGTAAAGGGGAGAAAAGCTATGTATTCTCTGTCTGTCTGTCTTACCGATTCCCTCTTTCTCATTTTCTCTCCTCCTCGAGAAAACGGCTCTTACCAGCAGCGGTTTCTCTTCACCACTCTCTCTGATTGTCTGTTCTTTTCAAACTATAAATAATCTGTCGGTAAAAATTGCACTTCCCTCATTTCCAGAAAGAAAGGAACCTGAAAATGTATTTCGAAACTTGTACAAGCTACTAGAAAAATCCCAAAAATCTGACCAATGTGTGCCTGATGCTCAAGGTCGGGTGACCTTTTTTTGCACAAGCAGTCCCAGCTGTGACTCACCTAACTGTGGAAACGAGGGAGCTGTAATATAAAGAACTTCTTGGTAATCGTCTTCTCAGTGAATATTCCAATGCTCTATTGTTGACCTGTCACTCCTGCGTTGCTTTGTCGTCCATCCTGCAGTTTTTCCTCTCCGCTCCCGCAGTACGACAGCAGGTGATTGACTGTGATTGATTGCCTTCTTTTTTTTCACCCACCACCACCACCTTGTTTGTGTTACCTCCCCGTTTCCAGTGACATTACACCCTGTCTTCTCCGTTCACCCATAACAACTGTGTTTTTGCTCTCCCCACACATGAGCTATGTTGTTACAGACTTGACATAAAGTGGTTTGAATTTTTTTGGCCTTGTGTTTATTTCTTTAGTTTGTTTGGAGGACATTGTTTGGAGTCTTAAACTGATCTGAATGAACTCATGTTGCAAGATCTGTCTGAATGTGACTCTGTAGAGATTGGAAGGATGCAGACTTGCGCTTTAGTTTGCAGCTGGATCTGAATGTTTTCACATTTCCCACCAGCGAGTTCTACTCTTTGACTGTAAACGGACAGATCAGCTAAAATAGTTACTGATTAATAGCCAGTTAAAAAAAGTCCTTGTGTCAGTTTTTTGTGTTTTTAAAGTCTGTGAGTGAATCTTTACTTTTGCTGTGGACTCGTCGAGTTATGGAAAATTACATTTATACTCTGACTTTTTGTTCAACAGCTACATACAAACTAACATGACATCTCAGTCACCGAATTGCATGGTGTGGTTCTTCGTGTGTTCGTGTGTGTGTGTGTGTGTGTGTGTGTGTGTGTGTGTGTGTGTGTGTGTTTGAGGTATGGGATTTCCTTCTTCAAAAAGGTGCCCTGTGGAGTTTTCTTGTAAACAAACAAAAGTTATGTTTGCATTGACTCACCAAAATGCGTTGTGTGTGTCCATGAGGTCTAACAAAAGAGCTGAATGTACTTCCTTGCTCATAAAAAAAATTACAAAGCCGTGTTTTACTAGCTTGCAGTCTTCTTCTTTTTCCCTTCCATCTGTAGATCAGTGGAATAGTGTGACATCCATGTTCTTGTACATTTGCACAAAACTCCACAGGGTACCTTTAAATTGAACTGAGTTACATGCAGAACTACACAACCTTCTAATACGGGTCAAAAACAGGTTACATCGGAGGCTCCCGTGTTGGCATCTCGGCTTTATTGTTCAAATTTAATCCACACAAAATGCAAAGACAAACCTCATTAATAAAGCATTTTTTCAATATAATTTTGTCGACTATTCATTTTCTGGAGTGAAAATGGATATTAAAAGTATGATAAACATCATCAAATTTTCATCAGCGTGTCTTTTCAAGATGGCGTTTATTTTTTAATTGTAACCAACACTTTTTAAAGCGCAGTCACAGCCAACACAGAAACCTCCTCACATTTCTTCCTTCTTTCTTTATCTCTCTTCTCTTATGCTCACACTTACTTTGTGTTTTGAAGACCACGGCATGGGATGGGACCTCACCTCTCTCCATCAATACTGCTGTTAAACCAACATGTATTTTTACCTCTTATTCCATTCCTTCTCTATATACTTCCCTCTATCTCTTTGTTTATCTCCTTTTCTTCATATATGCTTCTCTTTCTTTCACTTTATTCTCACTTTTTTTTTATACTCTCTGCTTCACTGCCTCTCTGTCTTCTATCACTCTTTGTCTCTTGCTCCTCTCCTCCTTTTTTCTTCCCTTTTTTCGCTCTACATCAGGTTCCTGGTCAGCTTCATGGTCGACGCCAGGGGCGGCTCCATGAGAGGAAGTCGTCACAACGGCATGCGTATCATCATCCCGCCTAGAAAATGCACAGCACCCACCAGGATTACCTGCCGACTGGTCAAGAGGCACAAACTGGCGTCGCCTCCTCCGATGGTGGAAGGAGAAGGCCTGGCCAGCCGACTGGTCGAGGTCGGCCCGGCAGGAGCTCAGTTCCTCGGGTAAGGCTTCATTTTTCTTTAAACTTCACTGATATCGTTATTGCTATTTGCTTAAATTAGCTTTTTTTGTGCACTTCCGTTCGGTGACTCAGCATCTCCTTCCCTCTGCTTCTTGCCATCCCCATTTCCAGCCATCTGCGTTTATATTTAGAGGTGTGAATGTGTGTATGTGCATGTTTAGGTGTAATACCTGCTGTTTAATTAGCAGTTTAAGTGTAATTGTTGCAGTTTGCTCACCCTCAAGCAATTTGCCCAGCTGTGTTTCCCTTTGGTAAAGTAAAGGCAACATCACTATCTGACGTAAAGAAAGGAAAAGTAAATTTGTGCTCGTGTTTCAGTTTTATATACAATCCTAAATATGTCAGGAAGTGTGTCACAACCAACGGAGCTATTAACTTATTCCCAAGACTTTTCTCTCCGATTACCGTGTAAAAAAACAGCAAAACAAAACATACATGTCTGAATCTGACAAAGATTATTCTGGATTTGGTTACAGGTGGGAGGAGTATGTGGAAGATTGTGGAGTAGCTCAGCTTATGAAAAAATGTTTATGGAGGACCATAAATACACAAATAAGATTACAAATTGGTGTGAAGCTGATCTTCTATATATTTATTCTCACAACAATCAGTGAACTACCAGATATCCACTTACTGTGTTTAAATAACATTGATGAACACACTTGGACCATGATGGGTGGTGTCTTTGAAGGGTACTTGAGCTTTTCTAGGGGTATGTTAGACAAAAACAAAAAGGTTGGGAACCACTGATGTAGTCTATAAAATGCCGGAGGTCATGTCTTAAAATTGTTTTTTCCAACTAACAGTCTAAAAATCCAAAGATATTCAACTTACAGTCATTAAAAATCAGATAAAAGCAGCAAATGTTCATATTTTATAAGCGGAAACAGCAATTGATAATTGACTTTAAATTATTAATCTATAATTAAAATAGTGGTTGATTAACTTTCTTTTGATTTATCTTTCCAGTATAATATTTTTTGTATTACTCCATAATATTACTGTATTACTGTAAGATTATGGAAGATATAGGATGTACAGGCTCGTTTTTGGATCTCCCTCAAACTCAGACAATCTTGTTATCTTCAGTTAGTAACAAAATTCTTTGATATTAGATCTCTGAAACCAGCACTGTATGTGCTGTAGACACCTGCCAGCAACTCTGATGATGTGAGAGAGACGTTGCCATTACTGATATCACGAAGAATACTGGAAAAAAGAAAGAGATAATCTTCTCATTACCGATACAAAACTGGAGCTCAGTGGCTTGTACTTTTACTGACTTTGCGAGTGTGTGTTTTGTGTATGTATGTGGCCGTGTGTTTGTGTGTGTGTTTGTGTGTTTCCTTATCTTTGTGGCCACAGTAAACTACATCTTCCCAGAAAGCTGCCAGCCCTTAATGAAGGCGAGAGCCTGGTTAGTCCAGTGCTACAGCTGGGACCCAGAGGAACTAGATTTGTTGGGTAGGAACCAAACATAGCATCCAACCCCACTGCTCGTCTCCTTCCTGTACCTCCCACCTCCCCCCAAGGAAACGACATGAGCGAGGCTGATTCATGCTGATGGATATGATTATTTTACCCATCTCCATTGACTTTAATTTGATAGGATACAACATTACTATTATATGGTTGCCATGTAGTTTTGGGAAGAAATCAACGACATAGAGATCATTTTAAACATGCTTTTGAAGGGAGGATGGACTAACATTAAATCAGCAATATGCTCACTTGTATTTAAAGTTGGTGGGAATTTGTTTAACCTTTAATAATATTAAAGGAAGAGACAGAGAATATAGGTTTTACATGGGATTAAATTCTTCCTAAAACTACACAATGTATCTTTAAATCCACTGTGATTACTTTCCAGCCTCTTTCATTTAGAGATCATCGTATTTTTTTTTTTTATTTCAGAGGCTTTCAGTGGGCTTCTGACATCACTGAAAGTAAAAGGTTTTGATCGGCTGTCTCAGACTGGACTGCGCTTGTTGGGCATGAGCCTTTTCCTCCTCAAGCAAAGCATCATCCTGCTTCCCATGACTGCTGTTACTTTACTTCACCTTTAAGATCAGTTTGATGTCACCCCCACAGTGTGCACACAGTGTGTATGGATAATTCATTTCCAGAGCTGTTGTTAGGAAGAGTCTGGCTGGGTTGACGTGAAGATTTTTTTTTTTTCAACGTGTTTAGAACATGTTGCATAAAATCTGAATGAATGTGAAACTTCAGGAGCTACAGCTCAATATAGAAGGGTTGTTTGGTTTTGCTTATTGATTAGCAGGAAATCAATAATGATGGACATTCTGTGGTTTTGTCACTTTATCACGTGGATTTATTGGAGTGACTTTTAAAAAACATTAAGAAAAAAATTGTGAGGTTTTAACTGTTTAAAGCACCGGTAAACTTTATTATAAATTTTAACAATTACTCTATAATATTATATAGTTATGACTAAATAATTAACAATCATTAAGTTAGGAATAGACATAAATTAAATGATTATTTAGTAAGCATTCAACACTTCATCAGGACTGAGTCGGTGTGGTTTGAGTTAATTTGATTTAATTTAATTGTGACAGTGACGTCTCCTTGGCAACATTAGCAAATGACCCAACAAATGTCATGAGATTCTGAGGCTGTGTCTGAAATCACTACCTCATTCACTACTCCCTACATAACAGACAGTCAATAGTTTACTTAATAGTGAGCAGCAAATTGAGATTTAAAAAACATATTTATATATATATATATATATATATTATATTTACATCTATAAATTAAACACATTCAAATAAAGTGGCCCAGGGTAAATATAGTGCTCTATATAGTAAGTAGGGAGTCATTTTGGACACAGCCGTGCATTTATCCGTGTATTTCTTAAGTTTGATTGGCATATTAAAATACCTGACATCACCTTTTTCCAACAAAGCACCACCTGTTTTAAACCAGTGAGTAGAGAACAGACAAAAAAAAAACCTGAAATTGCTTTTGAAATAAACTCCCCAAAAGTTCATGTTGGTAGAAAATAGTGTTTCCCTGTAGGACTCCATCAGTCATCGTAATCAATTTGTGAGTCTCTTTTTTTAGAGGATTTCCCGAGGAGATGATCAATAAATATAGTTCCTCTGATACCGCAACAGTGGGGATTCTGTTCTTTTTCTTTTTCTGAGTGAAACTGTCCACATTGTTGAGTCTTTTCATCCCTTGTGTTGCGATCATGCCTTTTAAAATAAGGGCTGTGCAGCTTTCTCCTCACGCTCCTCATTTCATTGCACCTGTCTCGTCAAGTCATATCACGATGTGACACTCTCTTCGAATGTCCCATCGAACTCTAACACGGCCACCGCTGTCACTGTACAGCAACACTGTCATCAGCTGAGACACTGTTCATTCATACCTGTACAGTATGTGTCTGAGTCCAGTCTCTCCCAGTGTTTCTTTTCATTTAAGCCGACTCAGGGTAGTTTTGTTAATGTTTTAAATGATTTATAGGGTTAAAGAAGAGAACTAACAAATGAATGCCACCTAAACCTGTGTTAATCCCCCATATACAATATCCTGAAAGAGATGCCATTTCCTCCATTTGCATTTCAGATTTAATCTTGCATTATTGCCCAAGTGGGACAATGCATTTTCACAATCAAAAACTTATTCAGGTCAACATTTAACTTTTTTTTTTTTTTATGCAGACAAGTGGAAATACCCATTCTAATAACCAATTTAAAAAAAAATTGGATCAAAATGAATAAAATATCATTAATTTAACCATATTTCCATGACGTGTACTTTTACCAGGCCTGTGATAGTGGAAATCCCCCATTTTGGCTCGATGCGGGGACAGGAGAGAGAACTGATCCTGTTGCGCAGCGAGAATGGAGAATCCTGGAAGGAGCATCTGTACGACTGTAAGACTGACGACCTCAATCAGCTCCTCAATGGGATGGATGAAGGTAAAGCACAAGTTAAGACTTTCGTTTTCATAGATTATTTGGTAGAATAAGCCCTTATGTGTAGGATTTAATTTAATAATAGCATCTTTTAAATGATTCAGATGACGTACGTTTTTGTTTGTAGAAAAAATGAATAAATAAAAGGTTAAAACTGATGCAATCTATGACAATTCCAGTCCTTCATTCTCAGTGTCCCAGGGTTACCACGATACATGTATTTTCCTTCCCTGTAGAACTAGACAGTCCCGACGAGCTGGAGAGGAAGAGAATCTGCCGCATCATCACCAAGGACTTCCCACAGTACTTCGCTGTCGTGTCTCGGATCCGGCAGGAGACCAATCAGATGGGACCCGAGGGCGGGACTCTGTGCAGCCGGAGCGTCCCATTGGTTCAGGCGTCCTTCCCTGAGGGGGCATTAACCAAGAAGATCAAGGTTGGACTCCAGGTGAGATATAGATGTTTCTGTTAATCTTTCTCACTCAGGAAGAACAGTGAGCACGGCAGAAGCTAACAGGATGTTATAAACAATAAACAATACACACAAATGTACATGTAGGTACACAAACACCACTCATTCATCATCGTCTCCTCCCTCCCAGGCCCAGCCTGTACCTGACGAGACCGTGAAGAAAATTCTCGGTAACCGAGCAACCTTCAGTCCCATCGTTACCGTGGAGCCCAGAAGAAGGAAGTTCCACAAGCCCATCACCATGACAATCCCAGTCCCGCCCCTCTCAGGGGAGGGTCTTACCAACGGCTATAAAGGAGACTCTACTCCCTGCCTGCGTCTTCTCTGTAGCATTACAGGTATGTGTGTGTTTGTACTTTGTGACGACATGTTTGTGTTTCAGACCTTGAGAGGGAGGACATATATGGAAAGTGAGACTGGTGCTCACTTCTTCAAAGGGCTCTTAGACTTGGTTTAAGGGTTAAGCTTGGTTTATATTAGAGTTAGCGTTGGGCTAGTCATGTAGTTACAGTATCCAACATCATCTCTGATGTGCATTGCAAATAAACATCGTTAAATCTGCTCAGATATCATAGAAAAAAAGACGCGCCGAGACTTGCCTGAGAATCATCACATTTGTTTGTTTTCCTCAGTATCAAAGTAATCCAGTGAAAATTTTCTGTACATCCATTGATACATTGCAAACAGGAACAGATAATAGCTAATTTGGCGCATTTTTAGTGGTGCCAGTTTGCCAAATTGTAAACAAACAGAGCTCAAGTTGTAGCCCTCAGCTAACAAACTAATTCTTGGCAATGTTATATTTCCTGTTTATATGCTGAAAGGCATGATGGGAACTGTAGCTACACAGCTGAGAGCATGATTATTCCGCAAATCGAAGTCAAAGAATAATAATTGAAGTGAAAAAAACTATTCATATTAACTTTTTTCATGTTGCACTATTACGGATGCTCCGAATCTTACATTCCTGGAACACTGGCACTCTCCTCTATCAATTCATATACACATACTGTGTTGAAAACCACTGGACATGAAGACAAAAAACTAAATTATCACAATTTTAAATTGGTCCAGGGGGTGACTGAAGTAGGAGGGGTGCAGTTGTCTCTGTTGCATCTCTCTCCCTTGTTTCCTTTCATCTTTCCACTATCACTATCTAATAAAGGCCTTAAATTACCCCCCAAAAAACAGAACATCTGATGACATCTGTCTGTTTTTTTATTGTATTTTATTAAATGTAGGAAAATTAATCACACAAAAAGAATCTTCAGGTTGTTTGATGTTACCTGTATGACTGTCAATTAGGTGGTACGTCCCCAGCACAGTGGGAAGACATCACAGGCACAACACCTCTCACCTTCGTCAATGACTGTGTCTCCTTCACCACCAACGTTTCTGCCAGGTGAGAAACACGACATGTGCATGTATCACCACGCTTATTCTGAACGGCTTACTATCATTATCTGAATTGTTGTGCTTATTGCTGTGTCTCAAATGTTCATCGTATTTGTTGTCCCTTGTGCAGGTTCTGGTTGGCAGACTGCCACCAGATCCCAGAGACAGTGGGCTTGGCCACGCAGCTGTACAGGGAGCTGATCTGTGTGCCCTACATGGCCAAGTTTGTGGTGTTTGCCAAGATGAATGACCCGGTGGAGTCCAGACTGAGGTGCTTCTGTATGACCGACGACAAGGTGGACAAGACCCTGGAGCAGCAGGAGAACTTTGAGGAGGTGGCCAGGAGCAAAGACATAGAGGTGCATATTTATGTTTGGTTTATTATCTTTTCTATTCCTGTCAGAATCTGTGGTTTAGGGATTTCAAAAAATATTCCAACACAGATTTGTAGTCAAGCTCCATATCAGGACATTTATAGGTTTTTACAGCAGTACTTTATTTTTGACACACTAAAAATGTTCTCTTGGCATTATACACAACAAATTTTATTTTAGTGATTACCAGCATGTGATATTGAGCAAATGCTATTATAATAAAGCTATATTATGCAGCTACTTGTGAAAAGTATACTGTATGTGCACAAAGTTCTTGTCCATAGATTATAATCAAGTTGATTCTAATTTGACCGTCAGATAAACACTGAATGTGAAGCAATCTGTTGTCAAATGTATTTACAGTGGGTGATTTAGTTTATGCAGTTCAGTTTATTAATATTTAATACATTTATTATAAAGTGTTTAACTGATCTAGGTTATCTAAGTGCTTCAAAATGATTCCAGCAATACAGTAACCTTATGTAAATCACCAATATAACTAGGGCAACTAGGGCTGGGAAATACATCGATATTATATCGATATTGTGATATGGGACTAAATATCGTCTTAGATGTTGGATATCATAATATCGTGTTATGGCATAAGTGTTGTCTTTTCCTGGTTTTAAGGTCTGCATTACAGTAAAGTGATGTAATTTTCTGAAACATACCAGACTAGTTCTATTATTTTCCTTTACCCACTTAGTCATTATATCCACATTACTGATGATTATTTATCAAAAATTTCATTGTGTAAATATTTTGTGAAGGCACTAGTCATCCCTACAATGTCGTCGCGATATTGATATTGAGGTATTTGGTCAAAAATATTGTGATATTTGATTTTGTCCATATAGCCCAGCCCTACTTGCAACTATCATATGAAGAAAAATGCTCAGAAAAGAAACTGGAAATTAAGACAGAGATAAACATTTGTAAATGTATGCTTGTGTCAGTTTGCAGTGCTGAGTGCTGTTGAGAGTTACACTCTGTATTATGGATGTGGTCTACTTCTAGACCTTATCATGAATACTTAAAAAAAAATTGCAATTCTGTTACAAGATTGATGGATTTTGTCGCTACATCTGACTGTTGTTCTTACTTGACTGATGCGCTCTCTCAGGTTCTGGAGGGAAGGCCCATTTATGTGGATTGCTATGGAAACTTGGCTCCTCTGACCAAAGCTGGTCAGCAGTTAGTTCTTAACTTCTACGCCTTCAAGGAGAACCGGTTGCCCTTCTGTGTCAAGGTACTCTTAACATACTCTCTATCATCACCATCACCTACAGTACTACATCTCCTTCTCAGGCTGCAATGTGGATTTTATAACCGGGTACAATAGGGACAAGAAAAAATGCTGGACAAAAGCAGCAGCCAGTATCATTTTGTTGCTGTTATAATGTGGTGCTATAGCCAGGATTGTGTTAGTTCTGTCCTGTTTTACACTTTATTCTCTTCACTAGCTTTCAGTACAATGAACTCTGTCCACAGGGTTAATTGTATTGAAGGGTATAACCTAGTTCCCTTTGCCTCTGCTAAATGACCTCATGTCATCGATCGACCCATTAACTTCACAAACTCTATAATCAATGCTCTTGCATCATGTGGTGCTCTGTTATTGTGACAACTGTTCTTGCTGTGTGTGAACTAGATCAGGCACCACTTTATCACAACACAGCTGATTTGGACTACAGTAGCAGGGCGCTGCGTGTCTAACATTACGTCCAAATATGGCTGTTCGATTAGTCATTATTCAACAAATGCTCCATTAGAAAAACACGTCAATAGATAGTACAGTATGTGAGAACAAAATCATAGAAGTGTAGTTGTGAGGGAAAGTTGGTGTTGAATTGGGATCAAGTGGTCAAATCTTTTTGTATTTTTTCTTACAAAATGTCTCAAAGCGATTAATCGATTACCGAAATAGTTGGCGATTAATTTTCTGTGAATCGACTAATCAACTAATTGTTGCAGCTCTACTTTCATCTATTCTGCTGTCTAGTGCTGAAATATATGACTGTATTAAATGAAAACATTGCAAAAATGTCCATAAACAATTAACATGAATTATGCACATTTCCAGATACATAAGTAAAAACATCAATACTCAAGTGCACCGTGTTGAAATACATGTTCATACTGAAGTACATCAACAGTGTCTGCCACCTTATAAAGGCATAAGGTACATAAAGAAGCAATGTTCTCTCTCCAGGTGAGAGACCCCAGCCAGGAGCCTTGCGGTCGTCTTACTTTCCTTAAAGAGTGTAAGACCACAAAGGGCCTTCCACAAACCGCCGTGTGCAACCTGAACATCACCCTTCCTGCAGTGAAAAAGGTAACGAAGCGTGAACTCAGCGTTCTCTGTTGTCACCTTCATAACCATATTCATGGTTAGGGTAGTTTCGGCCCCAATAACACTGATAGAGAAAGACAGAGAAAGACTTTGGCCAAACTGCCGCCACTGTGTCTTTTATCTGTTTAAGGCTTCTCTCTATGTATATTGGTTATCTATGCAGTGGTTTCTTGTCATTGGCTGTTTCATTTTGTTCCTACCTACCTTTTGATTTGGATGACATGCTTTTGGCTGAGGGCTTTTGTGCAAAAGGCTTTTTTTGATGATCAGGCTGGCTTTATGTGACTTGAGTTGATTTGCTGTTTTTGCTGCTGAGTGTTGGCGCTTTTTACTTTCTTTTTTTTTTTTTTTGCTGTTTGTTTGGTCTGTGTTTTTTTTTTTTGTGTCTTTGCCGAGTCTGCTAAAGTGGCTTCTCTTCTAAGTTGGAGCTTCTGTCAATCACTCCTTTTTCACACCCTGATGTTTCTTTTCCCCCTGCTTTCCATTATGTTACTCCCCCTGTTTCTGCAATGCATCTTGGGAACCAGGAAATGGAATCAGATGCCGAGGATGAGGTAAACCACACCCTCCCCACCATGTGCTATCATCTGCGCTAGATCTATAGTGGCCCAGCTCTGCTCTTCATAGCCTTATTCTTTCCGCTTCTACAAAGGAAATTTGAGCTTTCCTTGTTCAAAGCAACCTTTTTAGCTGCTCAATTTTGCATGATATATTGTAGATATGAAAAACTACTTGTTTTATGTCCAATCCTTATCCCTTGCGTTGTGATACAAGTGGCTTTGAACTTAAGATACTTATATTGTCCATAAGTCAAGATTTAACCTTTATCAACGTTACCTCAAAATCAATTATTTGCACCTTTAAGTACTTAGAGTTTATAGTTTGTAGCCTTATCTTGACTAACTTAAGCTAATTTGACTAACTTGGCATAGTAAAAATTATTGTAAGTGATACTATCAGTGCTTACAAAATAGAGAATGTGCAGTAAGTGCAGTGAAAACTCTTAGATGAGAATTTGCTGCTGTGTTATGTAACTGCTAAACATTGGCTTTGTTATTTATGTAATACCAACTAATATGCAGACTACTGTGTTTGCTTTAATTAGACACTGTAAGGTCCAATTGTTGCTCATTTGGCAGCACTATACAATTTAGGGTGACCTAGAACTGATAGGTTTTTGTGTTGTTTGCTATTGTTGCAGACTGAAAAGCCAGAGCGACGTCATACCTTTGCATCTCTAGCCTTACGTAAGCGCTACAGCTATCTGGCCGAGCCTGCACTGAGTGAGTTTGACATTTTCACTAACAAACCCTTTGATGACTATAATAATGCCAATTACCGTGGATAAGTTAGTTTATTAACAATTTTAATTAACCTGTAAAATGCGTGATAAGTATAAGTAAGTAGATAGATGTGACTTACCATACTTAATGTAATAAATGCATATTTCTCACCTTACATGACATGCACTGTCCACATGCTTGTTTACAACATGGTACATATTTTTGCATGGGTCAATGAGTGGTTTTTAAGTTTATGTGCTGTGCTTGCCCACATTGTGAGTTGTACTTCTGGGTTTGTTTGGTTGATTATCACTGCTGAGTTTCAGTCCAAATGCAGCAACACTGAAATCTTTCTTTGACTTACCAACACAATGTTATAAGGCATTTGGGAGGGAGGTCAAAGAAAAATTGTATTTCCTTCTCATTTGTCCCCTCTGAGTTTAAAGCTCTTTTGGCTTTGTGATGATGTAGCAGCTTTTCGTGGGACAAACATGCATGTTAGGAGGTTTTGAGTTTGGCTTTCTTTCAGGTGTTTTCTTTTTTTTCCCCCAGTTTTTCACAATGCTTGTCACCAATTCTTATCAATCTTGCATGACAAAATGGGCCAAAACTTTAGTCTTGGAGAACACATTTTGTCATATTTGTTATATAATAAAAGGAAAATGGAAACTTTTGCAACCCTTGGCTCTAGTGTATCATAGTATCTAAATTATCTTTGGGAAATCTGTCATTATATAATTTTTGGACCAAACAGATAAAAGGCACTTCAAAAAGCGGATTGAAATTAGAGCAAGAATCCATACGCCGATTAGAACATCTGAAGTCCAAAGAGAGAAGTTGTTTTTGTGTTAATCCTGGTGCATTCGTCTTGCCATTTTTCTGTTGTCAGTTGTGAGTCTACGCCAGTGTCTTTGGAATTTTACTTTGCTGCTGTATGTGCTTTGTTCAGTTTATTCATTATGTTGTTGTTGCTGTTGTTATTGTTTGAGTCATCTACCAATCCTGAATCACTCAGGAGCACAACTGTGTCTGTTTATAACTCCATCTTCAATCAGTACTCAAATATCTTATCTCAGCGCTTCATAAAACTACTGTTTTTCCTTCCTTAATACCAGGACTGCGTCACTGACCAACTTTCCCCCCTCTGATCTCTTTCACATTTTTTCTCTTCCTTCCCCAACATAATTTTTTTTTGCCTTTACTATTCCACATTCTTTTGATTATTTTTTTCCATTCCTTCTTCATCATTATTTCTACAAATTCATCTGAAGAAACAGCAGTCGAGCGAAGCACAACAGCAAGAACACTGCCTGCTGGTTACTCTCACAAACCTGTCTTTCCAACCAGACCTTACCCACCATGGTCGACTGCTCCTATTACCGTCCCTGGCCAAACAAGGCCCATCGGAGTGGGGGGTTCCCTCACCTCTACCGATTCACCGGCCGGCTCACCAGCTGCTTCTCCATTGAAATCTACCTGGCCCTTCTCCCCATCACCTGCATGTCCTGCACCTACCAAAGTCACCCTGGGAGCTCCACCACCACCACCTACCCAGTCATCCCCAGTTAAATCAGTTAGTGAGATAATGTCCTCATCCCCCATCAGGTCTTACAGGACTATGCCTTCACCCATTAAAACAGTTGTCCAGCAGGGTCAGTATCCTGTCCAGGCGTCTGCCAGTCTTGTGTCCTCTGGAAGCCCATGTAAATCTGCCACAGATCCAGCATCTATCAAAAGCCTTGCCTCAGCATACACATCAAGGACTTCCCCACTTCACTCAATACCAAATGGTTATATACCAGAGAAGTCATCAGTTCCTGTTACTGCTCCAGAATCACCAAAGACACCATACAACATGTACAGTTCTAATCTGCCTTTTAAAACTACATATGGGTCCACAGTTGCAACAGATGCAGAGGGACCTTACCCTTCGTCTGGTAAAACCATCTCCAGCCTGTCTTCTTTGAAAACCTCTGTAGATTCAACACTCTCATCCCGAGGAGGGCGGTCATCCCTCCCGTCTCTGTCCTCAACTGGGCAGACAACCATTCCTTCCTCAGAATTGTCCATGATGAATGGATCTGTCTCACCTGTTAAATATCCATCCCCCTCCTCCACGCCATCTTCCCCTTCTTCTCGCCTTCTCTCGGAGAGAAGCAGCAGCCTTCAGGAGAGGATCCAAGCCACCACCCAGGCAGCAACATCTGGTGTCAGTGCAGCCATAAATGAAGCCATAGACTCATATTCTGTGTCAGGCTATGGCACTCTTAAATCCTCCTCACGTAGAACTGCGCCAGCGAGCTCTGCTTATGGTTCTCTGAGATCTGTAGGTGCCTCCCCCAGCTTGGCCGTTTCATCTAGTACAGTGACTGCACCTGTGTATTCATTGGCCAACGTCATCCCAGAGACCCCTGTCAAACCTGGGCCAGGATCTCTCAAAATGGCACTGCCCGATTCCCCTCGTGCCTCATCTTTGTCTCCTTCCTCTTTGTCTTCCTGTGTTACCACATCAAAAATTAATTCCCAATTGAAATCTCCTCCGTTTATCACACCACCCATTGTCCATCCAACTGCAACTTCCAACCAGGAGATACTAAAAGATGTAGCGGACATGAAAGAGGATTTAATCAGAATGACAGCTATCCTACAGACAGACACACCGACAGCAGCTAAAACTGTCCAAACATCACGTATAGGTACACCTAAAGAGACCAAGTTGGAGGATGAGGAGCCATTTACTCTAGTGGAGAAAGTGAAAGAGGATTTAGTGAAAGTCAGTGAGATATTACAGAAAGATATCATGAGTGAAGGTAAGGCCATCTCAGCTAAAGAGAGAGCCTCAGAGGATGAATGGGAGGAATTTTCTCAAGATGAGATTGAGGAGGCACAAAGAAGTGCCCTCTCAGACTATTACCCTCCTTTAGATGAAAACACACTGCTGCTCAAGCACCAGTCCATGTCAAGCAAAGACTTAGAGTTGGCTAAAGTAGTGGATTTTTTAACAAATGACATTGGTGCTAGCTCTCTCTCCAAAATGGCAGAGTTGAAATGTAGGTATGAGGAGGATGCAAAAAAGGAAGGTGAAGAGAAACAGAAACGTGTTCTCAAGCCATCTATGTCAATACAGGAGCACAAACTCAAAATGCCTCCACCAGTCTCAGGCATGCTCAGGTCTCCCTCAGAGAAGGACCTAAGCAAACTTGCTGAATCATATCAGGGGACGGACACTATTTTGGAATCACCCGAGGACCTGTCTCATGAGCAGGATAAGAGTCCCCTGTCAGACAGCGGGTTTGAGACCAGGAGCGAAAAGACACCCTCTGCTCCTCAGAGTGCAGAGAGTACAGGACCTAAACCTTTATTCACAGATTCACCCATCCCTCCCTGCGTAACTGAGACCAGGACTGAGGTGGTCCACATTAGGAGCTATGAGCAGCCTGATGATCCTTGTGAGCCTGTCCTCATGGAGGAAACTGCATCTGCTCTTCCCTCTATAGAGTCAGATGCTGCTTCATCAAGCTCCATCAAAGCATTACAGAAAATGCCAGAAGAGGACATGATGAACAAAAGCATGTGTCTTAAAGAGGAAACTCATATTACTACTACCACAAGAATGGTCTATCACAAGCCCCAACTGACTGATGGTGCAGAGATGATAGAGGAAGGTATGTCAGTTAGAGATATCATGAAAGCTTTCCAGTCAGGTAGAGACCCATCTAAAGATCTAGCAGGCCTTTTTGAACACAAAGCTAACCAGGATTCTGTCAAAGGTGATGAACTGACTCCTAGATTTCTTGACAGAGACATTAAATCCAAGCCCAAAGTTGAAAGAATAATCGAGGTTCATATTGAAAAGGGCCACAGCACAGTAGAGCCGACTGAGGTTATTATCAGGGAAACCAAGAAACACCCTGAGCTTTATCTCTACAAAGGGGACCGTGGAATTAAGGAATTTACTGATTATGATGAGGTCCAACAGGAAGAAGAGGAGCTTACTGCCGAAGAATCCTTGCCCTCCTTCCTGGAAACTTCTCGTGTAAACACCCCAGTGTCACAGGAGGAGGACAGTCGCCCAAGCTCTGCCCAGCTGATGGCAGATGATTCATATAAAGCCCTGAAATTATTGAGCCAGCACTCCATAGAATATTGTGATGATGAGCTGTCAGAGATCAGAGGCGAGTCATATAGGTTTGCTGAGAAAATGCTCCTCTCAGAGAAACTTGATGTGTCATCGATGTCTCACTCTGACACAGAGGATTCAGCAATGGTGACTGACAAAAACCGCCACCTAATTTCTGAGGAGAGTGGTAGCCGTAGTACTGAGAGCATGAGTCAGCAGCATGGCAGCCCCAAAAGAGAGTTTGTTTCTAAGTCATCAAAAGATGGGTCCCCTAAATCAGGTAAATTCTTGCACAGGGATGATCCATCTCAGTTTGATAAGGTGACAGTGCTTCATTATTCCAAAGAACCGGGCAGCCCCAAACATGCTGTTTGGATGCGATTTACAGAGGATAAACATGACAGGAGCAGGGATAAGCTTCTTTATGAGGATAGGGTGGACCAAACTGTAAAGGAAGCTGAAGAAAAACTCAGTGAGGTATCACAGTTCTTCCGTGACAAAACAGAGAAGCTCAATGATGAGCTGCAGTCCCCTGAGAAAAAGCCTGTCAGACGAGAGCCAAAGGAGCCCAGGTCCTGGCCTAGCTCAGCCTGTAGTAGCCCTGAGAAAACACAACAGAAACCTAAGGCAGGAGAAGAGGGGTTCAGTAAAAGCAAACTCAGGGAGCCTTCTGTTGGTAAAATATTTGGCAGCACCACAACAACTGAAAAGAAAAGCTCTAGCTTACCAAGCAGTCCCCAGAAAAGCATGCTGTCCCATGTCAGTGAGGATAAGACCAGTGTGTCTGAGCCCCCTTCTCCCGCTCATGTAAAATCAACATCCAAAGTCAGTGCCGTGAGGATGAAGTTTGAATCGGAGGCTCAGAAACAAAGTCAGTCTAGTCCAACCAAAGTCCCCCCTCCAGTGCAGCCAAAACCTTCAATAAAGAAATTACAGGAGAGCAAGCTTCCTGTTTATCAGTTATTTGCAGGAGGAAAAGTGTCAAAAGTATCTGAAACATCAGAGGAAGAAAGCCCTAAAAAGGATGTTGAGAAGGACAAAAGTGCTGCCACAGACAGCAGTAAACCAACATCTAAAGCCCAAAAACAGACAGAAGACAAGCTGCCATACAAAAGACAAATCAGTGAACCTGAGACTGACAAAGCCACTACTAAAGGGAAAGATGTCCATTCTAGTGAAATTAAAGAAAGCAATAAAGGTCAGAAAGTTCAGACACCTGTCATTCAAGACACAGCTAGACTACTAGACAAAGACAGTGATGCTAAAAAATATCAACAGGTCACAAAAAGTGAGTCTGCTTCCAAAGAGGTAACAACTGAGGTACAGAGAAAAGATGGCGAGGAACCACTAAACAAAAACCTCAGAAAAAAGACAGAATCTCAAATTCCTGTAAGAACACCGCCTTCTACTTTAGAGAGTGACCTCACAAAGAAACATACAATAACTAAACCATCACAGATACCAACATTATCTAAGAGCAAAATACAGACAATCCTTGAGACATCCCCAACAAAAACAGATGAAGATCTAACTTTTGAAATTCTAGATAATGCCCCCAAAGATGCCAACTTCAATAACCTTCCCAGCCCTAGAGAAACGCTGGAGAAAGTCATAACCCCTCCAGCTGCTGTAACAACCAAAGAGAACTTCAAAGGCATCAAAACATTACCTGTTTATGTCAGTGTCCAGGTGGGCCGGCAGGCAGAGAGGGAAGCCAAAGGGGCAGTGTACTCAGTCAAACAGAAATCAAACTCAGCTCTCAGTCCCATAAGCCCTGATGATGACACATTAGAACAGGTCTCTTTCATAGATAGCTCAGGGAAAAGCCCCATTACACCAGAGACCCCCAGCTCTGAGGAGGTCAGCTATGATCTCACATGCAGAACCCCTGATGGCTTCATGGATTTTTTGACAGGGAAACCCAGCCCCATCATGGAGGTTTCCGAGGAATCAGAGGAAGATGACCAAGGCAAAGTCAGTTTGTCTTTTAAAGAGGCCCTAACAGAAAGCAATATTAGTGTTCATGCAGCCCAAGCAGACCTTGCTAATGCTAATGAGCAAGAAACTAAAATTACCGATAACCAGCAGGAATTAACAAATAATTTCAACCTGCAAGAAACCACAATCAATGGCAGGTATGATGACATAACAGGGCAGGAGCAGCAAGAAGTCTCAAAAGACAAAGGTATTGCATATATTGAGTTCCCTCCCCCTCCTCCTTTGGACTCAGCCTCAGAAATTTCAGACACAGAGAAGAAAGGTTCTTGTGCCTCATCAGAAACTGAGACAGAAATGATGGAGGTAAACTTACAGGAAGAACACGACAAGCATCTTCTTATGGAACCAATAATACGTATCCAACCCCCGTCACCGGTGTCCCCTGGGGAAGACAGTCAATCAAATGCAGAAGATGACGATGAGGAGTCAATCTTCCAACCAATACCCTGCAAGAAATTCACTTTCAATGTTCCTGAGGAGGAGGGGAAGAAGAGGGAGAAGGAAAAGGAAAAGGCATCTAAATCAAAAAAGCATGACAAAAATGGAAACGACAAAAATGGAAACAACAAAGAACTCAATGGTGGGACCAATGGCTCCAACGGCTCCAATGGTTCCAATGGTTCAAATGGAAAAGGAGATGAGTATGAATATGAACAAAATGGAAATGACCAATCCATAACAGACTGTTCAATAGCCACAACGGCTGAATTTTCTCATGACACCGATGCAACAGAGATAGACTCCCTAGATGGATATGAACTTCAGGATGAGGATGATGGCCTGTGCGAGCAGGCAGATTTAAGGCTGTTTGGCCTTCCAGACAGCCGGAGAGATGTCTGGGCATCAGACACATTTAGGTCCCCTGACCGATGTTTCCCCCAGACGAAACTTGAAGTTATTGAAGAGGAGAAAACCCCAGAGGAATGTCAAAAGGAAACTGACAAAAAAGATACCCTTTCAAATGGTGGAAAACCTGATGATGGTAGTAAAGATGGGGTTAGTCAGGAACAAAAACTCTCAGAGAAAGAGGGATTTTCAGACACTTACTTTAGTTATAAGTTAGAAGAGGAGTTTAACTCTCCTTTTAAGACTGTTGCTACTAAAGGGCTGGACTTTGACCCCTGGCCCAGTAAAGGTGGAGAAGAAGAAGTTGTTGACATGGGAGGGACACGGGGAAGCAATGGTGAGCCTAAGCCTTTTGGACTGGCAGTCGATGACCAGTCTCAGGCCACAACACCAGACACTACCCCAGCCCGAACACCAACGGACGATAGCACGCCGACAAGCGAGCCAAACCCATTCCCCTTCCATGAAGGGAAGATGTTTGAGATGACACGCAGTGGTGCGATTGACATGAGCAAGAGGGACATGGTGGAGGAGAGGCTCCAGTTTTTTCAGATTGGTGAGCATTACTACTCGGCGGGCAGGTACAGGGTCAGGGACTCAGAGGGAAATGCTTCCTTAAAAGGCGGGGATCAGGTTAATATTCAGGATCCCACAGACACCTTTACAATCCCTCAAGTCTCTGTACAGACTACTACTGTCCAACTAGAAATATCAAATGCAGCTGGCAGTTACAGCTCATGCAGAGACTCAACTTACACTGAGCCTAAATTCTCCACTTTTAGAACTGGATTCAGGTCGTCATATGATAAAACCTCTGAAGTTTCAAATGTCGATTCTAAATGTAGAGGAACAGGCACCTTTGATTATTCTAATGACATAACCTCAGGAAAAAATGTAGATAGTTCTTACTCTGTAACCTCAAACTATTCAGATTATTCTCATTTTAATACATCAGACATGACAGACAGCTATTTTAGACAACAAGATTATTTGGATAGAACCCAAGAAAGCCCGAACACTTATTACCAAAGCACAGATTCTTCTTCAGCACCTTCACAACAGATTAGCAATCCCCAAACATGGAGCAGCAATACCAGTAGCAGCATCCCTGACTTCCATTATGTCCATTCAGATGTCATTCAGACTGGCAGTATTGTGTTCAACTTGTTGTCCTCTTTAGGACCCACTCTGCAGGAGGTAGGCAGGATAGAAGCATCCTTCAGCCAGCTAGAGGAGAACAGTAGGGAAGGCAGGGTTGTTACTAATGTAGCAATAACAA
Source organism: Thunnus thynnus (assembly GCF_963924715.1). Classification (NCBI taxonomy): domain Eukaryota; kingdom Metazoa; phylum Chordata; class Actinopteri; order Scombriformes; family Scombridae; genus Thunnus; species Thunnus thynnus. The sequence goes on along the minus strand of NC_089536.1, from coordinate 6,756,210 downwards.
ACACGGGAGCCAAAGAGGTCAAACGCCACATATGCAAGTCCAGGTTACCAGTGAGGGTGCACAGCCACAAACTATGCAGTCAAAGTCGACCAATAGTGAAAGACAAGGCACAAGAAAAAGTCAGGAAACATGCAATGCATAAAGTCAGGGAAAGATTGGACCCTTTTGCGAATTTATTTCCTAAATCTAAAATCCCGGTAATGAAAGCCATGAAATCCTCCTCTTGTTCTAGAGAGCAGAAGCAGGTTAAACCCAAATCCAAGGTCAGTGATAGAAGTGTTAGAACTTCCATGGGTAATAAACAACTAACTAAAGGCAGATCTAGCACTGAGCACAGATATAGTTTAGCCAAAACCCCAGGTATAAGTAGCACAAATGGGAAATTGAGAAAAAGCAGTGCAGTGGCCCCAGATAAATTTACAAAACGGTCTGTCAGTGGCCAGGTAGCCAACCTTTTGGACCAAACCACTCCCAAGGAGGCTGACACAAAGTTAGAAGGGAAAACACTGCCCACTGAGGATGAAGAGAGCTGCAGCCTCAGCACTACAAGGAACACTTCCTTGTCAGAGCCATCTAGAGCCTCTAGAAGTTCCTGCCCTTCACGCACCTCTACCTCCACCTCCACCAGCACCACCACATCAACACCATCTGCTAGAGATGTGAGAGCTGAGGTTGAGCAGGCCAACAGTGAGAGGATGAGGAGGAGCAGGAGGAAAAGTAGGCGGACACTTGGAGGGAAGGCGCATGAGCAGAAGGAGAGTCAGGTTGATCAACCAATCACGGCTCCTGTCACGGAGAACGAGACTAGTTTGTAAACTCTTTCTAAACACTTGTTATACCTTACATACTGTATATATATATATATATCTTTCTCTATAAGATGCATGTAGCTGTTGTGGGTGCTTTGTGATGTGATGCAAGTGTAGCTGTCACTTCTTCCTGTCATTCTTGTTATCTGTGTCCTGTGCTGTCTAATTTAGACATGGAGGTTTAAGGTTAAGAGACGGAGAATCGATGACAGAATCAGCTATACCCAAAATTTGTTTTAGGATCAAGCAGGGGAATTTATTTAGCGTAGATAGCATAATTTCATGCTGTTAGATGTTTTAAATGTCAGGGAAAGGGGTGTCAGTAAATGTGCTATGGCATTGGATCAATTACCTCATCAAAATAATGACCAGCTACAGTATTAAGAGCTTTACAACAGACTTTGGGTATGTCTTTGTGCTACAGGTTACTACAATTTCAGTAATATCAGCAAACACTTGAAGGGCTGAGTTAAAAGTGCATTACAGGCTACCACACATCCTCAGTTTCATTTCACACTAAAGATGAAGTTAGCCTCCCACCCTCCCACATGACACAACACCACTCACCTCCACTGTAGACATGATTGAGACCTAGATACAAATGATTATTTGGGGGAAATATAACCTTGTGTTTGTTTTGGTCTGCTTGCCTGGTTTGTAGATCTTTTGGTGGTGCTTTTGCTGTATGAGAACACTGTGAAAAACAATTCATCGGCTAAACTTGACAATCAAATGGCATGTCAGCTGCACAACAGAGTGTCAGTGTAGTCAGTCATTTGCAACCTGGTGGGAAAGCTAATGCAGCCGGATGACTTTTGATTTCAAGTTGAAGCCATAAATTGCTTTTATCAGTGTGAGGGAATGTTGCCTGATGGTAGATCGTTTGTGGTTAGTGACGTGATACAAAAACTCTTATACTCTGAACTCTTGCTACTAATACGAATTCTACTGAACATCAAACATTTTGGTATTAAAGTATGATTTTTGTTTTTCCTTTTCTGGCCTCACAGATCCTCATGCTTTTGATTCTACTTTGTTATCTGCTGATATGCATTAATAGTTCTAGCAAAAAAGTAGTTACTACAATCTAGTTGTGTTAATGTTTCACTTGCTCTGCCTATAATAGTGGTGTTGTCCTCATTTGTGTTTAAAAATCAGTGCAGATGGTCTTGTGTCTCATCCAGAGGGAATACGATAATTTCACGAAGTTTAATGATTCAAAGTCATCAGATATAATATAGCCCTATAGCCCCTACTGTCCATTGTAAAACATAAGCAAAAGACAACTCCTCAAACTGCATCATTGAGGATAGTTTGGCCAGAAAAGCTTCTTTTTTTTTTACAGAGGTGAGACCTGGGACGGTGAGCTAAAGTTAGTCTTTGTTTTATCACCAACACTACTGGGTTTGATATGAATGCTACATTTATCAGAAAATGGCATAAAAGAGACAAAGATGTTGTTTAATTAAGTAGGTGTCAAATAGGTATAACAATCAAATCATATTTAGTTGAGTCTGCAACAGACAAACTTTCAGTTCACAATCCCAATCCGTTTCTTTTATTAATTGTCATGCTCCCCTCTGCGGCCGTTTTTATGGGAGCCATTTTGTGTGTCTCTTTCTTGGGACCACATTTAATTAATTTGTTTAGATTTTTTGTCATAATATCACATACTAATTGTTTGTGTCCTGGCCTCCCCTGCTTCCTCGCACAGGCCCTCAGAGTCCCTGTGAGAGAACAGACCTCCGTATGGCAATAGTAGCCGACCACCTCGGACTCAGCTGGACTGGTGAGCCTAAACACACACACCTCACTTTTACACACCTGGTAAGACACACACAAACACATACAACCCAAAACAAGCATGACACAATGCAAGAATTGTGTATTTATTATAGTAATACATATGAAAGGGAGACATAGCTGCAATGTTGGTGTTAAATCAGTTTCATCTCAATCTTTTCAGGATTCAATCAGAGACTAAAACTCTGTGTGCTTATAATGTGTGCAGTCTGTTCAGTGATATACACTGGATATGATTATCATGAATTTTAAAGAACACCCACATGTGAATGAATCAGCCGGATTGTGTCCAACTCTTAAATTATTAGTTTTAGAGTGTTTGTTGCCATCTGGTGGACATATAATATAAAAACATCTTGCCTGAGCAGTACTGCAGTGGCATTTAAAGTCACACACATTATCAACAATACACATGCGACATAACATCCAAGTAGGCACATCATAAAAACTTTACAGTGTGACTTTTAGAAATCTTTTAAAATCTAAACATCTCATGTTATTGAGACATATTAGGAGCAGGCAGGGGTGAAAATACAGGAATAAATGTATCAGAATTTAATGTCAAAAAGCTTGTATAACAATATATTTATATTCTACCGTGTCATGCATCTTTGTGTTTGAGTGTTTTTAAGAGGAAGAGCGAGATGATTTTATATAAATATTGTACGCGAGCAGTGATAAGGGTGTGGCCTCTGCAGTTTAGTCCAAGCCTGACCACCTGCACTGCAGCACTGCCCCACGCCTGCCTGCATGTGTCTGCGTGGGTGTTGTGTGCAAATGCACTGCAATCATGTGTTCACAGGCGTCTGTCTTTAGTGTGTACGAGTGTGAATAGTTGTAGTGGTGTGCCTTTTTGTCCAGTGCAGTGACTGACTGAGTGCTCAGTAGAGGAAAGGAATCTAATCCATATTTAATGCATGTTGCAGAGCTGCAGTGAACAAGTAGCTCCACTGAACATTATGTTCTCATGGTTTTAAATTTATGGCCCATATGGCTTGTCTGTACAAGAAGTGTTTCACTGCTTCATTAGCTTTAGACTGTGTTTGGCAGTTACAATCATTTAGCGAATGAGTACAAACTAGTTAGGACGAAGAAAATAAATGACAACAAAAGTATTGACACAAATCATGGTGATGTTTTCAGCGCCACAATTTCATCACATAATAATATGTCTAATGTTTCATAAGCAATCAAATGTAGCTTGAGACATCTGTTGGAAGATAAATGTCATTTGGTTATGATTGCAGACCTGAAATCTAAAATGCCACACTCAACATATATCTTTTCATGCTCATTATTGTTTTCCCTGCATTTCTACACATATTTGTAGCATCAATTTTTTTATATAACATCAATATGTCAGGTAGCAGCTTCATCAGCTAACTGTTTTCTAAAGTTTTTCTGTTTGTGGAGGTATTTTGTGCACTGTACCACCCTTTTGCTAGTTTATGTCTTTTCTTTCAGCAATTGAATAACACATAACACACCTCTTGATGGATGATAAATCACACTGCCTCATTGACGGTACATCATTCTTTTGTACTGGTGTCCCCAGTAGAAATTAATCTACCCCCTGAGCTACGAAAAAAAAGCCTTGTGTTGGTGTTATTTTCTCAGGATAAACAAGTGTTTTGTGGTGTTTGATGCTGTTTCAGAGCTGGCCAGGGAGATGGATTTCTCTGTGGAAGAGATCAACTTCATCAGAGTGGAGAACCCCAATTCCCTGACAGCACAGAGCTTCATGCTCCTTAAGAAATGGGTGCACAGGGACGGTAAAAACGCCACAAGTAAGCAACATGTGTGTTTGTGTGTGTCTGTATTATATCCATTGTAATTCATATGCATGTCTTCTTTTCCTCGTTGACATTATCATATATCAGAATACACATTTCAATTGCTAGTTTATTTAAAAATGAATGAATATAACTGACAATATTAATGTTTTGTAGTGTTACAATATGACATTTGAAATCAGTTGCCATGTAATTTGTCTGTCTCTCTCCCCTCTAGCGGATGCTTTAACTGCGGTGCTGACTAAGATCAATCGGTTGGATATTGTGACTTTGCTGGAAGGGCCCATATTTGACTACGGTAACATTTCAGGCACACGCTGCTTTGCCGATGATAACGCAGTATTCCCGGATCAGTCCGATGGTAAAGTGTAGCCCACCCTAGCTGAACTCTCAGTCTATCTCTCAGTCTATCCCTTCACCCTTCTTCACCTCCTCACTCAGCCAGATAGTCAGACCTGACTGTGTAAACAAATACAGAACCAATGCAAGTTAATTAGCATTTAACCAAAATCACTTAATGCTCCAGTGGGTTCACTGAGCCAATCTCAGTTAATGGACCAACAGGTAATAATAGCATTAGAGTTGTCTTTTTTTAAGCAGTCACCCCAGTCAGCTTGTGAGTTTTCCAACACTGAGGAGTGCAATTCATTTGTAGCACGCAGTCATTGGAACATTAATGGCAAGTGATAGATTTTGGGTGATTATCTATATTTTTTTAAATAACCTTTAAAAGGTGTTCTTAGCACATCCAAAATTAATGATTTTAATTAAATGCATAACAGGAAAATCTGTACCATTTTGGGTGCATGAGACTTTTTTAGTATGTGTGACTGTTTTTGTAAACTGTTCTGAAGCATGCACCTGAATGAATCTGTGTCTCTTAGTTAGAGCACCGGTTCATAATTTGGTTTATCAATAGTTATGTTTATGTGTATGCTACATTATAAGTTTTCAATTCAAACTCTCCAACACACTTTTTTTTGTCAAATTGTGTAATATGCTATCGGAAAATACATAGAAACATAATTATAACAACCAATTTACAAAAATGGCATGCTTGCTTCAAGCAGTACTTTTTCTCTTTCCTTCTACCTTTCTCTCTTTCCTCATTAATGAAAATTAAATGTGGCAGCTACTAGTATTCTCTGATGCTGACAGTCCCAATGAGGGCCATTTCAGAACTTTGACACCAATGTGCCTTTTGTTCCAGATAGTTGAGTATGAAATATTCCTGCCTCTGGTTATCAGGCCTGTTAATAATCTTCTCATAATCTTATATATTCAAACATCCTTTTGACATCAAGTGAAATCTTTGCCATTATGGCGATGTTTTTCCAGGGTGAACAGTTGCTCTGTTTATTCTCATCTGATAACATAAAGATGTGTTATCTAAACATCAGTGACTGAAATATTGAGGTGCATTAATTTAAAGGGGATGTATGCTGTTTTTGCATTTCTGTTATTTTTAAACTTTTATGATGTCAGATGTTCATGTTAAACATGAACAAAGGTCCAAAACTCAAAGTGAATGTATGTAAAAATGCGCCCTGCAAGTCAAAAGCCAGGGCTTCAGCCTGCTCGGAACGCTCCGTTTGCAAAGTTACCTCTATTTCCTGCTCGTCATGACGTCAGATTGTTCGCACATGCCCAAACAGCCATCTGTTCTGCAGTGTTTATTGCTAAGGTTGTTCCACGGGTTGTTCATGATGACCACTCGCATATTTTGGATCGGATTCAGGCTCAAACATGTACAGAAGTGGGCTCGTTGGGAGGGGGGCCTTAAAGAGACAGGAGTTAAAACGGCCTGTTTCAGACAGAGGCTGAACTGAGGGGCTGAATAAACAGCCAGTATAAGATAAATAAGAAATCATGTAAAGATATTCCAGTAAAGCCCCATAAAATAAAACCTTGAAATGTGCATGATATGTCCCCTTTAAGGTTTGTAATTTAAGATAAATAGAAACAAAGAGCCCCATCAAATCAAATTAATTCTCTTCAGAAATGAGTAGCTGAACCTACAGAATTAGCCAATGTTATCCAGGCACACTTCTAGACAAAAGTCTGAAATGGGTCTCATCTCAAGAATCAAGAGTGAAGCAAATATGACTTAAAGTGAAGTCCGTGTTTGATTGAATGAAGTGCATGGCTATGGCTTTGTGTGAGAGGCTGCCTGCTCTGATGTTGTTCGCTCACTAGAGTACACTTTTAACGCTCTTCAAATAGGTGGAGCTTTTTCAACATGTCCATGAGTGTCCACGTGTGTTTTGCACTGCACATGTCGATCAGGGTGTGTTCTCTGTCCCACATGACACTCACAGATGAGTTGAAAATGAAACACCTTTTTGTTTGTGTACAGTCTATAATTATGCTTCTGTGTCACTGCTGTTAGCTGTACTGTACCTGTCATCTCCTGGGTTCCTCCGAGCCTCTCAGCCTCTACGCTCCACCGTAGCTTCAGCTGCTTTGAGACCAGCAGACTCCCTGCCTCCTCCTCCTGCTCCTCCTCCTGTTTCCTCTTCTTGCTTCCGAGTGACTAACTCCTACAGCAAATTCCCCTGCCAACGCTAAGCACCACTAACCAGCTAACTCCCACCAATGGCTACCTTTTGCTAACTTCAACAGCTTCTGATAAATGACTGCTTTTGGATCCAGTTGTTTCTGCTCTTTCCCTCCCTGCTGAGCTGCTGACTAGGCTGACTAGTATAAGACTGCAGTGCAACAGCGCCCTCTGCCTACAGCTTGAACTTGAAGTTGTGCAGGAAGCTACCAATCTTAAAGGATAAGGCTGGTGATTTTCTATAGTTTTCTTACTGTCAACAGAACATTGAGAACACCAAACCAACAATGGACTGATCCAACTTACATCCAAAGCCTGATATATCTTAGTCCTCTGTGCTGTAGACCTCCATTATTGTCCAAAAAACTATTAAAAACATGTCAATGAGCCACACCTCTGCACTGGGTGATATGTTCCTTCACTATGAGGAGTCTGGGCACGTTAGTTTGTTTGGAAATGGCTCAAAGACTAACGCAGTTCTATTTACAGAGCTTCACTAGCTTGTTGCGCTACATATCACAACCTCTGAACTTTTGTACCAAAGTTCTTTTGAAATTTACAGTGTAGTGTGTAGTACAGTGTAGTACAAAATTTTGTTGACAATAAGAGAAATATAGAATATCCTTTAAGCCTCTCTTTCCTGCCTACCACAGCACTAACTGGACAGCATCAGCTAACTAGCAGGCTTTAGCATTAGCATCCTCACAGCCATTTAACAGCACTTGAGCTTCTGTTAAGGAGTCCTGAGTGTTATCTCTGGGAATGTTTGTTTTAATGGCCTTAGAAGGAGTTAACATTCAACAATTATACACATATTACACATGATGGGTTTTAAAAGGCTGATTCAGCTTTTAATTTGACTGTTTATGGCAAGGGACGTAGTATTTCTCCACCAGAATTCTTAGAGGGTTTGGTGTTTGAATTTGGTCTTGGCTACGATCCTGCCTTTCCGCATTCCCTGTTTCAATCCTACACCTTCTTTCTTTCTCTGTGTAAATGGATCTGCAGCTCAACAAACTTTTGACTTCTTAGATCCCCAACAAAGCCAGAATGTGACTTTAAAAATGTAAAAACTGTATCTCTTTGAAAGAAGTTGGTCTGAGAAATATATGGAGTGGACATCATTCAGTATGGATGTTTCTCCAGCTCTTCCAAAAGATGTTACTGCTGCTGTTGACTAAGAAGTCTGCTCTGCTTGTCAAGCGAGATAAGCAATCCCATGATTCTGAGGAGCCGTGTCTTTGCTTCTGCAGCTTCCAAAAGATTCTGCCTCCGTCATTCATATTTCCATCTCACTGTCTTTGTGCACATTAATAACCTGTTTGGTTTTTACATGCTGTGTCTATCTCGTCTAACAGTTCTGCATCTTTTTTGTTTTCTCCATGTGAACTGTGATTATTGGAGTAGCTCCAAAACTTCTTAGATCTCCTACATTCCCCCTCTGTCCTAAAATGTCTCCTCCCATCCATTTCCTCCCTCACTCCTCCTCTAAACCTACCTCTTCTACCTCTCCCCTCTTTTATCCCAATATCAAATCTGTGTCTTTTTCCTCTTCTCCTGCTGTCCCTTCTCCTGCCTCCATCTTTCACTTTCCGTCTCCCCCTTCCACACCTCCTGTTTACCTCCTGCCCATCGCTCCTGTTCTTCCTCACATCTTCAATTTGCCTTACTCCCCGACTCTTCTCTCCTCCCCCCGAAGCCCGTTTAGCTGCTCCCCGTTCTTCACGCCTCCTCCGTTTATCCCTCGTCACCCTCCTCCCTCTACCTCCCTTCCCTCTATTCCTCCTCTTGTTCTTTGCCCTCCTCCCCGTTCTGTCTCTCCTACAGTTCAGTCCTCCCCCTCTCTTCCCTCTCCCCCTTCCTCCTGCACCTCCCTCTACATGTCTGCTCCTTCCTCTCCCCCTCTTTCATCTCCTCCCATCACCCATCCATCACCCTTTCCTGTTTCTCCTCCCTTCCCCTCTCCTTCTTCTTCTTCTCCCCCCTCTCCCTCTTTAATATATGTCTCCTTTCCTCCTCCCACTTCTACACTTTTTCCCTTAACTCCCCCGTCTTCCCCTCCTCTTCCTGCCAATTCCCCTTCACTTCCTACCTCCCCTCCATCCTCTCCCCTCCCTCCCGGCATCCCTCCTTACTTCAGGAGAGATCGCTCTGTTCCTGAGCTTTACATCTAGATGCCTATTGGTGGCTCCGCTCTTCTCTGCCTTTTGCTGAAACCAACACAACTAACCTACCTGGATTCTACTCAAGCTTTTGCTCATCACATTGTTCATTGAGACATTGAGCTGAAATCAAACCCCCCCCCTCACTAATTTCACCACCGCTGCATTTCAAATGAAATTAGTAGCTCGGAGTCTGAGGCTGGCTCTGAAGTTAAGTGCTTTTGCAAAAGGTTCGGCAGACTTAAGTGCCAGTTTGAAACTTTGCAGATGACGTTAGTGTGACTGAGTGTTCATCTAAATTTTATATAAATAGAGAAGTGTTAGTGAGGTTCCTATCTTATGTCTTATACTCTGTCTTTGGTACTGTCATTTCTGTTTCCATCTCCTTGTGATTTGGTCATGTGATCTTTCTGTAGCGCTGGTTCAGAAGTCACACAGTTGTTCCTTAAAGCTGCACCAATTCATATTTTTTTGTTTTAACAATGGATCAAAAGACTATGTGTAATGTGCAAAGATTTTTGCTTTGATAAACCCACAGAGAATTATCACCTGACTCTGCAGCTCCCTTAGCTCTACAGATCTTTTTTGCTTCTTTTAGCGCTTTGTTTTGGTTTTCAGCCCGTCGACTTAATTCTAATCGACTTCATTTCCAGCTGCAGCAGGCGATTAAGCTGCACCTACCTACTAGACTGAAAAAAATAGCCACTAAATGGTAAAGAAAATGGAGCATCTAGCAGCTACTGTAGAGAGTCAGATATTTTTCTCAGGAGTAGATGGAGACTAAAACAGAGCTACAAGGAGAATGAATATTGGTAACATTACATTCAGTTATAGTGAAATCTAACAGTCACTATAACAACTTTATGTCTTAATATCCAATGTTGTGTTTTTTTTGCATGTTCTGCCGCCCCCAAGTGGCCGAAACAATGAATTAATGCAGTTTTAAAGTGTATTGGCGTTACACCTGTGTGGCTTTTGAGCACATGCAACCCTTTTGGTAGTATTGCAAATGTTTCTATATAAGTGTCACCTGTCATTTCATCACCTCCACCACTCTTTCTCTCCTTCCCTCCCTCCCTCCCTCCTTTCCTCCCCCTCTTTTATCTTTCCCCTCCCTCTTCAATCCCCTTATCCTCTAATCCTTTACTCCTGCCATCCACTCAGGATACCAAAATATAGATCTGGAGCTGCAAACCCCCACAGACCTGAACTACGAGCCCCCCACCCCGTTGCGCTCAGATGACTTCTTTGGTGAGGGCGATGCTAGTGTAGAATCCCCTAGCAAGACTACCCTTACTAGACCTAGCGACCTCTCTCTCACTCAGACCACCAGTACCTCCAGCAGCAAACCCATTACTGTCGCTCCAGGCTCCAGCTCCTTTGCCCTGGAGCCCCCCATTGTTGGGGCGGAAGATACAACCTTGACCACAGGGGAAAGAGGGATGTCTGAGGAAGAGAAGACGGAGCTGGTTTCTTGTGAGTGGCCAGATAATGACAGAAGGGCAGTAGGGCAGCAAGGAAAGGAGACAGACAAGCATGCTGAGGCCTTAGAGAAAGAACTGAAGACAGGGCAAGGTGTTGTTTTGGAGAGTCAGGGAGGACACCAAAACGAGGATGCTGCCTCAGAAACTGGTCGCGGAAATGGAAGGGAGGAAGAAGAAGAGGAGGAAGAGATGACCGAGGAGAAGCTGCTGAGTCTGCTGGAGGAATTAAATTTGGAAGGAGGCTTGGAGGGCGAGGAGATGACAGAGGAGAGGCTGAATGCCATCCTCGAACAAGTACGGCAAGCAGAAAAAGAAATGTCTTCAGTTCCAGGCTGGAGAAGCGAGACATCCGGCGCAATAATCGAGTCGGCAACCCCTGGCCACAGCCCCAGCACTGAGGGAGTGAGGTAGGATCTGTCTAGTTTTTCTGCTTCTCTACCATTTCTGTTTACGCATTTACACAACAAGGTTTACAGGCAGACCAGACATTTCAAATATATTTCTCTCCCCAAGCCCTGACAGTCTAGCTGATTCGCCAGCTCAGACCCACAAACAGAATGGAGGTCACACTGATGTAGCCAGGGAGGAGAAGGAAAAGGAGGCCAAGAGGAAAGGATCTCAGGAGGACAGCAGCACAGCAGGACCAAGCAAAGGCCTGGAGGACAAAAGAGAGGAGGGAGGTGACAGGTCCCAGCACAAAGTCCAGGTAAGAGTCACTCTTCCAGACAGTTAACTTCTCTTTACATTCATTTTGGCCTTTATTGAGTTAGGACAGTTAAATATAGCTGCAGTTAGCACACAGACAAACACATTGTGGTGTCTATATGCCTTGAAAAAAAGTCTTCAAATGTATTGTCTTATATACACTGCTCATATATACTACCTATACCTACCTATTTGGTTTTAGTGACAGACTCAAAGCACAGCCTACATATGTTAACCTGTCCTAACTATTCACTATTTATCATATTCATTCCAGTGGAAAAATTGGTCTTCTATTAAATTTTAACTACATTTAAACCATTACAATGATACAATGAAGTCTTAAATTGAAGACACGTTCACACTCTTCCACACTGGGGACATTAATGTCACACTGCTACTGGGCTGCCTTCGTCAGGAGAGCGCTAAAGCTGACGAGACCGGCTCTGATGAAGAGACCACTATCACCACCAGGGTGTTTCGCAGACGGGTCATACTCAAGGTGTGTGACGGCTGGTGTGTGGACAGCTCGAGGCAGTGTGCAGTGCACTAGCATAAGCTCTGTGACTTTTGTGCAAGCGTGTGAGAAGACAAGAGTGAGTCACAGAGATGATGGAGAAAAAAAAATAAGATTGTGAACATAAGGAGATGTGCTTAGGTTTGGAACACAGCTCTTCTGTGTGTTTGACAGCATCTGTGTGTTTTATAGAGAAAAACTGAAAAAAAATTGTGTTTGTGTGCGGCTATAGTTTGAAAGAAAACTTATCAGTTGGAGGGGAGGGTTTGCAGAGGTACAGTACATGTTTAGCCTTGCTGTAGCATGAAGTGCTACTCACTGCTTGTTGGTGTGAGCCACAACATTATCAGCTTTGCTGTTTGGTGTCGCTACCTGGTTTGCGGACTGTTGGTTGTGCTGTTTGTTTGGCTACCATATAGAGTAAAGTTCAGTACCTAAGTGTAATTGTGAGGCTGGATTTCCACAGGAGCAGAAAATCTAATAAGTATGTTCAACCCCCTTTTTTATTATGAGTAGCAGGAATAGGTCGCCTGAGCAGTTAAAGGGACCATTGAGTAACCAAAAGATCATGTGTTTTATTACCACAACAATCAGTGTTTTTTTAATCAAAAGGTCCTCAAGCATGACACTGAGCTCCGTTTGCTCAATCTGAATCAACTAGATGCTAAAAATGTAATGTGCAAAATTAACAGCATTGCACTTAAAGTCTGTTTAAACACAGATGATCTGTCTCTGTGTAAATAACGCCTCATTTTTGAAATTTCTCATGCATTGGCTTTTTTCCTCTGGACACCACATCCTCTTGAAGTTGTTAGATTCGAGAGTTTTGCCAAGAAACTGTGATTGATATGACCGTTAAGTGTTTGAATAATTAACTTTGTTCACATTTCTGTAGGATGAATATCCGTAAAACAAAAAAAAAAAACATAGCTTTTGCATCATTGGTCTCAGTGTCTCTGCTACTACAGGCGCGTGTTTTGAAGTGTAAGTTGCAAAAACATGTTGAGTCAGCCTGCATAAAGCACTAGCATCAGTTGGGTTTCCAAATCCCTTCATATAGTATAAGGATCTCTTTATATCTATCTGAGCATTTGTAACAATGAAACTGCATTTAACTTTACTTGAACTGCCTCAGTCTTCATTACCATTATTTCTGGTTTTGCACTCATTTCCAAATTTTAATTCCCTGATTTAAACAGTGGGAAACCTTGCTGTTGTGCCAGGAAGGCTGATGTCTGTTTGGAAATGTTGCTGTATTATCTGAATAACAATCTCACAGATAACCTCTCAAACTTCTTCCCAACCTGTGCGTCCACCCCTCCGTCCTCTGCATCCTCCGTCTCTCCTTCCTCCATCCATATTTAAACCTTCACATCAGGGAGAGGAGGCCAGAAACATTCCTGGGGAGTCTGTGACAGAGGAGCAGTTTACAGATGAAGACGGGAATCTGGTCACCAGAAAAGTAACCATCATCACCCTCCTTCATCAACTGTCTCACCTTTATCCTACAGCTTACACACACACACACACACTAGTTTAACAATACAGCTGAAACCAATGTCACACAGTAAAGCACAAACACATGCTATCTCATACACCTATACACACACTCCTATGTACCCTCCTCCTTCTCACCCTTCTTTCCATTATTTCTCCTCACAAAATGCTTTCCTGCTTTCCTTCCCGCACCTCCTCCCCTGACATGATTCTACCCCACACAGGTGATCAGAAAGGTGGTGCGCCGTGTGTTCAACTCAGAGGAAAAGAGGGAAAGCGAAAGTGAAACTGTTACAGAAGAAGGCGATGGTGGTGATGGTGGTGGTGTTGGTGGTGATGGTGATGGTGATGTAGCCACAGGTGGATCGGACACTGCTTCTTCAGCAGGAGCGGCAGCAGGAGGAGCCACAGGGGGGAAGGGCAAGAAGAGGGGGAAGCGCTCCCGGCAGGGCAACAAGGGCGAGAAGTCTGGAGGGGGGAAAACTGAGGTTGGCGTTCGAACCAACCACCTAACTTAGTTGACTGAGCTATAGAAAGCCTGCTTGAATCTGCATGAAGCTGTAATTGTGTGTTAACGCTGAATCACTCAAAGGATTAGTCGGTTTAATTTCTGACATCCCACATCTGTCACATTTGGGCGTTTTGGAGCTGTTGTCTGTTCCCAGCATTTATCTGAGCTGTTTGCTGTTATGCTAGTTGTGCTAATGGAGTAGAAATGGTCTTACCGTCTATATAAATGTTTCCCAGTTTGCAGTGGTTGTGTTGTACTTTGTGTGTTTCCTCTGTACTGCAGTGAATCAGTAGAATCTTACAACACAGACTAACAGATGCAGATAATAGCTGTGTACACCTGTTATACGGTGGTCCTAGCTCGTTGATTGGGCTGAAAACTAACAATATTTTGAAGTGTTTTAATTAATATAGACAAAAACACCTCTTTTAACATGCATTTTTGCAAGCGTGTGTCATGTTGTTTGCAAAAGAAGTTGTAACATGAACTTTTCTCTATTTAAACTCGTCTCTCCTCCAGCATGATCTCCTGACATGCAGTAGCTGAGTTGAACTCTGCTTCATTAACACACAAGTCATATTTAGCCGAGAACACTACTAATCTTTTTTCTCCCTTTTTCTTTCCCTTCCTGTCTCATAATGAACCTCGCTGCTTCCCTCCATCTTTCTCTCTCTCTGCCAAGCCTGGAGACAGCGCCAGCAAGAAACAGGGAAAGAAGAGTCAGTCGTAACAGTGGAGTTCTCAACTAAACCTGGTAAGACTGTCACCCATTCATAAAGTCAATAGATATCAATCTATGAAGCCCAGATAGTGGGTCATCATCATTTTGCTCTGAAATTTTAGCACTAAAATTAATGTTGGAACAAAACTATGTCTTGTCTGAATGTTAAACCTGTCTGAACCATTATTAGTGGTTGAAGAAATAGTTTGCCATTTTAGGAAATGCACTCTCCCGTCTGAAAATATGAAGCTAGAACCAGCAGGTGATTAGCTTAGCTTAGTATAAAGACTGGAAGCAAAGGGAAACAGCTAGCCTGGGTCTGTCCAAAGTCCTAAAATAAGAAAGCTCACTAATTGACATGCATCTTGTTTGTTTGATCGATACAAAAACCTATGTGTAAAAATGACAAGTTGTAGTTTCCCCTTTCTTTCAGTCTTTATGCTAAGCTAAGCTAAGTGCATGCTGGCTGCAGCCTCATATTGAGTGTACAGACCTGAGAGTGGTATCGATCTTCTCATCTAACTCTTGGCAAGAAAAAGAATAAATTATTCCCAAAATGTCAAATTATTTCTTCACTACTTGTCCGATTTAGTGATTCATCTGTCGATTATTTTAAAATGATGTTTTCCCAGAGCTCTAATCCAAAACATGAACATATTCAAATGACAATACATTTATAAAACAGAGAAAAGCGGCAAATCCTCATATTTGAGAAGCTTGAACCACCTGTTGTCATTAACTTTCTGTCGACCAACTCACCGATTAATCTTTTCAGCACCTTCGATTTTTAACAGAATTTGTCATCACATATTCAGTAAATTATAACTGATCTGTGGCATTGAATATATACATTATAAATCCATTTGCAGCACCTCCGACTTGAACGTTAACGTGTAATCCTTTTCCCTCCAGGACCACGGACGTCCACCTGCGTCTCCACACACTCCCTGGGAGGAAAAACGGACTGGAACCCATGAAACAGGGGAGCCTCGTCAATCAGCCAAAAAGTGTCTGAAGCTTTCACTTACAACGCATGGTTTTCAGCAAGACAACGCAAAACAAGTTACTTTTATTTGATTTCGCATGAGCATGTCACCAAACTCACTTACTGTTGGAAACAACACCGAAGGACACGCACGGACGTGAACGGGAACTTTCTCAATCTTTGACGAATGAAATGTGTCTGTGACCAAAGACGGCACAAACAGAAAAAAAAAAGGCTTACTGCTGACAGATAAGGAAGACTTGTGAATCACTTTTTCTCAGACACTCGCCTTATATGGTCTATTTTTTCCTCCTGGACCCACAGTGTTGGGGTGTAACATGTGGTTCTTTTTTTAAAAAATGAAATATAATAGTAAATGGGTGATTTTGTTGTATATAAATGACACTGTATAAAATCTAAAAACACACACACACACACAAAAAAAAAAAAAAAATCAGTAGCTTCACAGATTGTTTATGCACTGATTTGAGTTGATGAAGCTTTGCAGAGTCGGTGCATTTGTATTGAGAGGTCGACACTGTTTGAGCAAGCCTTGAGTGTGTGACCTGACATGCTCTTCCTAAATGAATAGCAAAAAAAAAAAAAAAAGGAACAAAAAAGCTGTATGTAAATGAGAAGCCAATGAGGAAAAAAAAACAAAAAAACTGCTTGATTTTAACAAAGGACATTTCTTTAAAGCCAACTGCTACTCCGCTCTGTCTGTGGAACATTCTTTGTCTTCAGAGAACTGATATTTCGCTGCATGTGACGTCACTTTATTTTAAAGCTTTTCTTTTTTTTTTTTTTTTTTTTTCTCCTCTCCTCCTAATTCAAAGCACTGTAATACAATTAGAGAGGGTTTGATGGTACTTCTGTTTGTGTGAGCACTCATAATAACCCAACCATCTGTCATCTATAACTGTTTTTATTTTATTTTTTACAAAAAAAAACTCAAAACACACACATGGTGAGATAGCAAAGCTTAGTTCATATGCTTCAGGAAGGCACTCATGAGAGACAGTGTCCCCCCACCCCACAACCCCACCCCCTTATGTAACCTGCAGACTGGCGCACATTGTGTTAGCTCCGAACTGCTAGCAGCCCCGTGAGTGTGTAACATCAAATAAAAACTGTCTATCTGTACACCCATCATGCATACTAGAAGTTTCGGCTTTTAGGTCCACTGTGGTTTTTAAATGGGGACTGTTTTTATTTTGATGATTTGATGACTTTTATCTTTATTTAATTGATTGTATTTACAAGTGAACAGAGAATCTCATTTTTAGCCCCATTACCTAAATCTCGTCATTTTTACTAATAATTAAAAATCACATGAATAACAGTATTGATCACAAACACACTGGTAAAAATCTGATTTTCTGTTCCTGTGTAATTTTTTTTTTTTTCCATTGTCTTTTTTCATACAAAACCACCCGTAAGCATCCATTGTTGATGATAAATCTGGTACCAACATGTATGACAAACCAACATAGCCTACACTGGATGATCCAAGTAATTATTTAAGCAGAAAAATAAATTGTGTTTAAACTGAACGTCTGTGAGCCGGTCTGGTTTCTCCCTGTTCACTGTGTCATGTTGCTCTCCCATGTCTGTTGAACCAAAGATGTCAACTTCAGGTTGGCACTGGAGGAAAAGTCAGAGGTCTTCTAGGGAACATGGATGTTTTTTCCAAATTACATATTAGCCGTAAAATAGTCGCTGAGATGTTTCAGTCTGGAGTAAAGTTGTCGACCGTTCAACAGACCGACGTTGCCATCCCTCGAAATATGTTAGCATTAAAAAATAAACTTTCTCTGGTTCCAGCTTCTCAAATGTGACAATTCTCTGCTTTTCTCTGTTTTATATACTTTATCAAATATTATTTTTACGTTATGCACTGTTATTTGGACAAAACAAGCACTTGTGATGGGCATTTTTCACTATTTTCTGACATTTTTTAGATGAAACAATCAATTGAATGATTGTAAAAATAATCGACAGATTAATCAATAGTGAAAACAACTGTTGGTTGCAGCCCTGGTACTCTGCATTTGATTATTAAGTTTATTTATTATAATACATAATATTGTGAACTCCAGTATTTGATTATTGAGAAGAAATTATTTAAATAGAATACACAATATAATAATTTTTGATTACAGTATTTCTGTAGCAATGTCCATATCTGTGACGTTACTCCTGGAAACCAAAAAAACATTTCTGTTCTGAGCGTTTCTGCAAAGCTCAAAACATTATCAAGATACACAACTTTTACTCTGTCTTCAAATTCTAGTTCATTAAAATCTGAATAGGAGAGAAATTCTTTTCTAGGTTGCATTTTTTAAAATGTTAACAGTAAGCAGTCAGTAACAGAAGAACAGATTTCCTGCATTTATTAATGATGTTTAACAATAAACTGTAGCACCATTTCATATGACAGAGTGAACGCACAGGTACAGTGAAGTTTGGCAGCAGGAAATAAGATCATCTAAAACAATAGATGCAGTTTTGGTTTGTGTAAAAAATTCATCCCAGATTGAAGGAAAATCAATAAAACAAAGTACATTTTTTAAATACTTTATGACAAAATTCTCTGAACATCAGATATACAGGATTAAAAAAAAACATACGTGGATTTTTTTTCTTTCAGTTCACATCTTTTTGAGATTAATTAGTTTCCACTGAAGGTTTCTTCATGAAAAACAAAAACAAAAACAAAAAAGAAAAGGCAGCTGCAGAAACAAGACTCTTTATTCCTTTAACTTTAATTTAAAAATACTTTTTATTAAATGTGTTCTCAGTTAAAAATTGTTGGCGACTATTTTATTAAATGTAACACTTGCAAGGCCAGAAAAACTACACTACAGCATTTTACATTTGCAACTTATTTCACATATTGCGTCATGATCTTTTCCAAAACATGGATACATTATTGATTTTTGAATCCCAGCCCATCATACCATGATTAAAATGGGCATTTTCTGAATAGAAGATTTTGTATTCAAGGTGCAAAGCCTCAGTTAAATGTTCCCAATAAAACTGTTGCCATCTTTGTTTGAATAGATCTTGATCTTGATGAGGATGACAAAAATTCAACAGTAAAGGGAACAAGAGGAAAGTCACAAAAGATCCAACATGAATATGCAAATCAGACCTGAACA
The DNA here is from genome assembly GCF_963924715.1 of Thunnus thynnus. Classification (NCBI taxonomy): domain Eukaryota; kingdom Metazoa; phylum Chordata; class Actinopteri; order Scombriformes; family Scombridae; genus Thunnus; species Thunnus thynnus. The sequence continues at coordinate 6,737,508 of NC_089536.1, read as the reverse complement.
AATTGGACTGAACCAGAGTAGAATTGTACAGAAAAGGTTTGTACAGACGTTTCTCTAAAAGTACCAAAAAAATGTGATATTTAATTTTCACAAAAGATTTAAACTGAGTTTTCAGAGTTAACAAAGACATGATGTATGTTAGCAAAGTAAGCCTTATAGTCATCAGGCATGTGTTTGAATATAGCTTATTGAAATTCACTTTTCATAAAACAAATTTTTACCAAAAACATGTGACCATCTGTATATAACTACTAAAAATATATGTCAAAGAATCCTTGGTTTAGCAGGTTTTTTTGATATCTTATGAGCACCTCTTAAAGGAATAGTTCATAATGGAAATATGTTTGTTTTCTCTCTGTGAATGGTGTCAATCAGACAGCTTTAGAGGTGTTAGTACAGCAGCAGACTAGCTGTTTCATCCCATTTCCAGTATGTATGCTAAGGCTAACTAGGCTAACCAGCTCCACAGTTAATCCTCCCATTTCACTCTTGAAAAGACAGAAAATAAACGTAACTCCCAAAATGTTGAACTATTCCTTTAATCAGCTGTAACCAATCTGTCCTTTAAAGACTTGTCAGCTGTGTGGATTCCTTCCTGTGAGTCTGAACGTGTCTTTTCAGATCCTCTTTCCTCAAGAACCCTTTGTCGCAGACGGTGCAGCAATGCGTTCGCTCCCCTTCGTGAGCGCTCATGTGTTTGGTCAGCGAGCCGCTTGCGGTGAAGCTTTTCCCGCAAACGTTACACAGATATGGCTTCTCTCCTGTGTGGGACCTCATGTGGATTTTCAACGCTCCGCTCTTGTAGAACTTCTTGTCGCAGATGCTACATCGGTGCGAGGACTCTCCTGTATGGATCATCATGTGCGTTTTCAGAGTCCCCCTCTGTCTAAATCCTTTGCCACAGACGCTGCACAGGAACGGTTTCTCCCCCGTGTGGATTCTCATATGAGCCATCATATACTCTTTAAAGCTGAAGCTCTGACCGCACACGTTGCAAACATATGGTTTCTCCCCTGTGTGAACTCTCATGTGTCCCATAAGATTTCCGTTCTGAGCGAACGCTTTGCCGCAGACGCTGCAGATGTACGGTTTCTCTCCCGTGTGCGTTCTCATGTGCATCTCCAGCTGTTTATGGCCGTCGAAATGTTTGCCGCAGACTTCGCAGTCGTTCGTTCTGATGTAAGTCTGCAAGTGAAGCCTCAAGCTCTCCTCAGACTCGAAACGTTTCCCGCACACGCCACAAAGATCTGTATCCCTCTCGTCTTCTTGCACGTGCCTCAAAAAAGAGGCTCTGTAGCAGAAAGACTTGTCACAGACTTTACAGCAGTATTTCAGAGGGGATAAATCCTTGCATTCTTTGTTCTTAGATCTCTTAGGTTTGTTTGATCCTTGGCTCTTTGTTTTTGACTTTTCTAAATAGGATTGTTCTTTGGTCTCATCTTTATCACTCTCTCCGTCATCACTATCCGTCCTGTCAGTTTCCTTCCAGTCCTCGTCACTGTCATCCACTTTACTCTCGGCGTCAGAGCACTCTGCCTCCTCCGACTGTTTGTCATCCGTTTGATCCCTGCAGCTGTTTTCCTCATTGTGGGTTTGTAAATGCACCTTGAGGCTCTCGTCAGAGTCCAGATGTTTTCCGCAAACTCCGCAGAGATCCGCGCTATGATCGTGCTTAAGTACGTGTTTCAGAAAGGAACGTTTGTACCGGAAAAATTTCCCACATACTCTGCAACAACTCTGCCCTGTGGTTTGGCTCATGTTTGTTGAAGCATTTTTCCTTGTGTGCTTTTTTATTTTCTCCCCAGCATGATCTTTGTGGAAAGCCCTTCCACACATTTTGCAACAATCTTCACTCAGATTTTGATTTCTTTTGTTCGATTTAAGAGGGGGCTCATTAAGCTCTTTGTCACTATCATTATCTTCACTCCAGGCTTCTGAATGTTTGGATGAAAGTACCTCCTTGTCGCTAAGTGGCACCCCAGAGTGCTCTCCTTGCGCTTCTGTTTCCATCATCGTCGAGGTGCCCTTTTCTGCGCTTCGTGTTTGGTGAGGATGTGAGGTCTTACCATAGATTAATTTAGAGTCCGTCTCCGTTGAGGCATCTTTAATCTGTGGTGGATCAGAAGTTTTCTGGACCTGACTGGGGTTTATACTCTGCTTGCACCTCTGCAGTTCAGAGGGACAGTCTGACCCAGAGAGTAGAAGCCCGTCTGAAGAGGAGATCAAGAAGAAAATGTATGTAAATGTAAATTGCAATAAATACAAACCACCAAAGCCATAACAATATTTCCTATAAAGTGTGTATGCATGCATAAAAAAAAGCCTTATTCTGCAGTTACCTCAGTCACAAGAATAAACACAACACACGCACAAATATTGAATACATTAAGAAATTATACCACAACAGCAAAACAGCAAAATAACTGCACAGCAGGGACCTCAGTGCAATGCATCCATCACTACTTTCACCAATCTCACTTTCATTTGTTGTGTTTAATAATTTACTAGTAAATCGTTTACTACTAAATGATGACAAATGAAAAGCTGATGGTACAAGCAGGAAAGAAAGTCAATTAGATGATTAATTCATTTAAGATGAATCAATTATTTACAAACTAATTGTTTTGAGTCCAAATTCTCATCTTCCAGCTTCTCAAATGTGAATATTTTGTGTTTCTTTAGTCCTCCATGTTAATAAACTAAATATCTTTGGGTTGTGGACAAAACAAGACATTTGTGGATGTGACCTTAGGCTCTGGGAAACAGTTATCAACATTTCTCACCATTTTCTTATATTGTATGGACCAAACAACTAATCAATTAATCGAGAAAATAATCAACAGATCAGTAATGAAAATAATCACTGGTTGCAGCCCTAAAATCAATGACATATGTAAAAGAATTCATAATTCTTGCAAAATAAAACATTATTTAATGTACAATGTACCAGTCGGGTGAAAATTTGTCTCCGTTTTCAACGTGACGTCCAGCAATTTGCGTTGACGTTGGATCTCCTCCTGGGAACGGGAACTCTCTGCCTCATATTCACCTATCATTATCTCTAGGATCCTGAATATCTCATCAGCAACCACAGACAGTCGCTTGTGTACAGCTGCCCTCTGCTGTTCAGGTGACATTTCTGGAGGAATGAAAATTAAGGCACAAGTAAGATGCAAAATTATGACACCGTTTGTCCCCAAATGAGAAAAATGATTCAGCTCCCCATACATAGAAGTTATTTGTTTAGGCCGCCCGAATTGATTTGTGTGTCTGTATTTATTATTTCTTCCTTTCAAAAGTCTGTGTGAATATTTGTCTGAAACTACAGATTGACTGAAAGCTGCCAGATTGCTGCATTCATGTGAAAACCTTTAATTTGTCCATTTTCGGCCATCTCTCCATAATCAGTGCCGTTTGCAAGCCCCAATCATCCACTCTTTTTGGCATCAGTAACCACAGACACATTTTTAAACTAAAGGCAAAATAGGCACAAAAATATACCCATGATGTTGTTTCTGAAAAGACAAATTGCTTTGAGGTTTTATATTTGTCACTTCACTGCTTTAATCAACACAAACTTAAGTCAATTCGTTTTATTTGTATAGGGGTGGTGGCAGAAGTTTCAGAAGTAAATATTTCACAACTTTGGTTCATAAAAACACAAACTTCATGCCCAGACACCAGTAGGGGTAGAGGAGAAAATATACTGTAGTATCTAACTAGTTAATGGTCATTTTATCTATGAGGGTATAATAAATATTGGAAAACACATCTCAGTATAATGACATACAATTCAACACTACCACAAATTATAGCCTCCAGCCAAAACGAAAATAAAGTTGAATCAATACTAGTTTCAACAAAAAACTGAACATTATAACCGTACCTGAGGTAGGATTTATAGCAGGGAGGTTGTATTAGATTGCATTAGTTTCTTTATTAGCTAAGTTTACTGAATAACTGACTATTGGCGTGTTTTTATCCTGAGTCAGTGGATGGTTTGCTCAGGAAAACACAAGTAACCAAGACCAGTGTTACACCATATTTGGTAACCCATCAGATTCTGTGACCTGCAGTGGTGGAAGAAGTACTCAGATTTACGTTACTTAGTAAATCTGAGTACTTCAATACCACAATGTAAAAATAGTTCATTACAAGTACAAATCCTGTATTTAAAATCATACTTGAAGTACTTAAGTTTTCTGCAAAATTAGTACTTTTGCTGGTAATACTTCTATGCTTTTATTTAAGTATGATTTTAAATACAGGATTCTTACTTCTGAGTACTTCTTCCAACAACTGTAGGTCACAGAATCTGATGGGCCACCAGATATGGTGTAACACCGGGGTCGAGTTAGCTCAGTTACCGTATTTGTTATTTTAAATATTCGGTTTTATTCTGTTATTTGCAGGTGAAAAGATGTCTAAGTTAAAACTGGGCTAAATCTGGTAGGAAGGTGGACATTTTACAACCTGTAATTAGGTTAACGTACATTCAGTCGCTACTGGCTAACTAGCAGTTAACGGTTAGTTAGCTTAACTTAACGGTTATTTCAAACGGCATTTAAATGACGTTAGCTAAATTCGACATGTGGGTTTATTATTATTATGACGTAACACTCCTACACTTATGACCCTGTTAAATTCAGCTGTAACAGGTTAAGTACGTTATCTGGAAAAAAAACTTGACATTTTCCACCAGATTTGGCTCAGTTTTCACCCGGTGAGGTTAAATCAGGTGAGTTTGTGTGAAATGATGAGTTTACAAACCAGATGTGTGCAGCATCTTCTTCTCTGTTATCATCCTTTCGACAAAACTGTAGATCTCCTCCGCGGCTGCCGCCAGTCTCTCGGCGACCAGCGCCCGCACCACCTGCACTTTAGACATGGTAGACCGATAGAGTCCTTCTTTACTATCTGAACATTTTGTAGCAACAGCAGCACTACAGAACACCGTGTTCAGGCAAAATAAACAAACAACATTGGGTCACCATTTTGGTCATGTGGAGCCAAATTACTTCCGTCGCAGTCTTCTTCTTTTTGCCTTTCAGGTATCATAATGGTACAATATCGCCATCATCTGTTCCAACATGAGTCACGATCTTCGATGTGAGGGTCTCACATTCATACAAATAGTACATGCCATTACTTAAGTAAAAGTACCAATACAATAATGTAAAATACTCCATTACAAGTGCAAGTCCTGCATGAAAAATCATACTTGAGTAAAAGTACATAAGTATTACGAGCCTGATGTAGTTAAAGTATTGCAGTAAAAGTAGTGGTTTGGTCCCTCTGACTGATATATTATTATATATGACATCATTAGATTATTAATAGTGAAGCATCAGTGTTAGAGCAGCATGTTACTGTTGTAGCTGCTGGAGGTGGAGCTAGTTTCAACGACTTTATATACAGTTAGTTTGTTTAGTCCAGTGGTTCCCAACCTAGGGGTCGGGCCCCTCTAAAGGGTCAGCAGATAAATCTGAGGGGTCGTGAAATGATTAATGTGAGAGGAAAGAAGAAAAAACAAAGTTCTGATACACAAATCTGTCTTCAGTTTTTGGACTTTTTCTCTAATCTTTGATTTTTGGTGAAATATTGGATCATTTGAACATTTATTGAAATGAAACCATGTGAAAAGTTTAGAGGGAAAAATCACTATTTGGTGGAGCTGTTGGAAACCACTGGTTTCATCTTTAACAATGTGTTGTACTTTAAAAGCTTGTTATATTATCCATTGTGTCAAATCTCTATCTGAAAATTAACTAAACCTGTCAAATAAATGAAGTGGAGTAGAAAGTACAATATTTCCCTCTGATATGTAGTGGAGTGGAAGTATAAAGTAACATAAAATGGAAATACTCAAGTAAAGTACAAATACCTCAACTGTGTTCAAGTACAGTACTTGCCTAAGTCTTATATTTTACTTTCATCAGGTCCGAGCAGTCTTTATTTCCCTCACCAAACTCTGGGTTTTTTACAATTAATTTCCTGTGATCACATTCTTTCTGTAACCATCTGGATTCAGGTGCTGTAGGAAAAAATAAAAATTTGGGGGGTCACAACCAATTTTCCTCAAAAAGGTTGAAGAGTTGTTATATTTTTCAATTTTTTCAAGGAAATTTATTAACTGACGAAAATTCCTTAAATGGTCAGTAGTGGAGTATTTACTCAAATACTGTAGTTAAATACAATTTTGAGGTAATTGAAGTACTTTATTTTAGTATTTTCATTTTCTGCTTCTTTATACTTCCACTCCACCACATCTCAGAAGGAAATATTGTACATTTTACTCAAATACATTTATTCCACAGCCATAGTAGTTACTAGTTACTTTTCAGATCAATATTTTAAATGTAAAACATATGATCAGTTTGTTATAGGCTATATGTATTGTTAAAGACTTTTCAACAGTATACGTTGTTAAAATTAGCTCTCCCTTGACAACATTAAAATGCTGCTTAGACTAAATGTACAAATAAATTGATCATTTTTAACATTCAAATAATATATATAGATGTGTGCTGAATATGACACTCTAAATTGGTCCATTTGCATAAAGAGTATATTTACTTTTGATACTTTAAGTACATTTTGCTGACAATAGTTATGCACTTTTGAGTATTTTTTCATTGTGGTTTACTACTTTCTCTTAAGTAACAGATCTTAGTTCTTCCGCCACTGAAAGTGATATCCTTAATTTGTAGTATGAACAGAGTACAAGTTAAGGCTTTGGACCTTGATATTGCAGTTTTTTCCATGGAATTTACTCTGACTCTATTTTCATTGAATTTCTGTTGGATTGGCCCCATTAGTCCAGTTGGCAGTCTATCCTTGGTGTTTTTTGAAATGTGATCACAAGGGTTTTCCCGATCAATATGCAGAGAAGCAAAGACTCGTGAGAAGATCATACACTGGTAACAAAATATAACTGCTAAATTGGAAGGCAAACCAAAATATGAGGAGATCACAAATGCATTTTGATCCAGTGTCATTCTATACAGGAAGGAGTGAAAGCATAATCACCATAACAGTTCAAATTGGCCAGTGAAGTTTAGGTCAAGGCCTTTTTATAGCCAGAAACTGGGTGACATTGCATCAAACCTGGGTAATAAGTAATTAGTCATTGGTAGTTTGGCAAGAAGAGTACTGACATCATGTGTAGTGATGCCAACGTGTGGTGTTACTCACATGTCTCAGTTCCACCTCTGCAGGTCTGTATGTACACACAAACAAAGCTGCAGGATCAGCAGTTTTACCATTTGCTCTGTCAAAAAGCCTGGATAGTACCTGGTAACAAAGAAAAAATGTCTTGTAATAGTAGCTTTTATATTGTGTTTCACTTTTGTTGCATTTCTATGTAGGAAATGCTTTACTTTCTTGTCTTTGGCTTGGGAACCATGTGTAGTGTGTGTGGTTTCAGCAATGATTTGTTTATCTTTGGAGCATCAATGTCAACTGCTGGAAGTCTTTATTTATATGAGGTATAGTGTGTCCATTTAAATGAAAATAAAGAATCCATCCCCTCTATTAGAAGGGTATTCATAAGTAATTCATTAGTTACTTTATGACTTAATAGGTAATAAAGAAAGTAAGTAATTCTCATACTTTCACACATATTTTTCTTAAATATGCACTTCTGCATACATACAGCATAGCAACAGTCTGTTTCTATGTGATAATTGGGACATTCTTGTGCACTTTAGTCCATCAAACTTCACCAAAAAGCTTTTCTATTTAACTGCCCTGACATTACATTTATATGGGAAGGGTGTTGGCATCAAAGGACACGCAGCTTCACTAAAAAGCATTCTTTTTTCTTTCATAATCAGCAGCAGTGTTTTTAAAGCTGTATCTAGGACCTACTTTTATTTTTTATATATATATAGCATTGAATATTGACCCAAGTTTTGAGAAATAGCATTGAAAAGCATGGCGGTGACGTGCAAAAGTTTTATCACAACTCACTGTTCATCAGGGATGTCATGCGTGTATTCTGCAAAACACAAACAGACAAATATTGAATGTTCAGCTTGCACCACTGGCCGTATGTGCACTGACTGACACACAGATTGCTGTATGACGTGTGGATCTATGTCATCGCTGCCAGTCAGGCTAAAGGCCAGGGCTTTGATGCTGAGTTAATGATTTATAACTCACTCTCGCCAGTTTGGCTTTGCCAAATTGGTATCTTTATCTAATGAGGCTATACAACATCCATTATGGGGTGTGGAGCTTCTGGAGAGTCTCTTAAGTGTCTATTATGTGTGTATTTATGTCAAATGCCTCATTTGGGGATAAATGCTGGAAATTTACCAGAGTCATAGTCATCTCACTGGGGACAGAAGTAATATCTTTGGTTTGGTTTCACTGGAACTGCAGTCAACAAAATAAGACATGATTTTCATCTTAATTGAGGTCAAGGGAGATTGTACTTTTTTCCTTCTTCCACAGAATCAGACAAACTCATATTGATCCATTCTTTGTCTCTGTGTACAGTTTGGATCTCTATGGGACCAGATGTAGCTCTGCTCAAAGCTACTGATGAATGAAAATCATTGATGACTACAACATATTAAGCACTCAGCATTGGATGAGTTTGATTTTTCCCTACATATGACTCAACTTGCATACTGATCCCACAGACATCCAATAATTGGGCTAAACTAAAATGTTTTCAACAACACTTAAACATTAAAAGGACATCTGTAATTTGTATCACTCCCTGTGTAAGTAAGAGAAAAGGTACAATTCCCCCCAAAACAAGCTATGCTTTACAGTTTAGGGTCAGGGTGAGTCATGTGGCCTGTTGATTAGGATTAAGGTTTAACTTCTATGGATTGAATGTCACTCAGTATCCTCAAAACTATATGTTAAACTGGTGACAAAACAATCTTATCTGCAGGCCTAATCAGTAAATGTTCTGTAGTAAAGCTGCAATGATTAATCAATTGGTCAACTGACAGAAAATGAATAGTGTCACACATGATGCAACCCTATTCTGGAGCTTTCGATCGTATGATATGATCTTCATTAACAGATGGAGTTTGCTAATGTGTGTAAACATACATGTGCATGTCACTGCATTAAAATTCTTTAATAATGTATGGAAGTTTATTAAGTACATTATGGGAGTGGAAGCTGTTCACTGTATGTGATTGAAGAGATAAATGCTATGAATCAGCAAACATGGTAAAATTAAGTATGATTGTGTGGTGTAGTGCAACACAAACCAAGCCATTTCATACATTTCATACAAGATTTTTATTAAAAAATATTCAAAACCGTTTCAAAAATACTTTCTATAACATTTAAAAATACATTACTATTATAGCTGAAATAACTCACAAAAATGAGTTTGTTATCGTCCTTAAAGTGAGGTTTAACACAGCAACTGTAAGCAAACATTAATTTGCTAGACTCTTGTGTTAATGTTGTTTGTCCTTTTCCAGGATTCTGAAACAATTATAATGATCTTACTTTGCTATATTCAAAACATGAGTCTTTGTAAGTGCCACTGGGCATTGTGGATAGTGCTTTCACTTAGTGTCACACAGTGTTCACAGACTTCAGAGTCCAATTGACACTAATGACAATTTCCCATTGATCTCTTAGGTGTCTCCTGATGATCACTTGGCAATAAGCACCTGAGTAAAGTTTTTTTGATCCTGGAAGAGACTACTCTGCACTCCCATTTTATAAGTCTTTATAATCTGAGTTTGTTGTTCACACTCCCTTTTTGTTTTGCAGGCCCAGAGCTCCGTTCACGCAGTATGGGATGATACTGACGGTGACCAGAGGCACAGTGGCGCTCTTACAGAAGGACAGCAGGTAGAAGAGGGCTGCGGTGTGCGTGGGAGGCTTGAAGGAGTCAAACAGGTGCAGCAGGACCAGAGAGCTGATGATGCAGCCTGCTTTGACCAACGTGCTGCTGCTCTTCTTGGTCTCGGTGTAGAGGGAGGAGTGCAGGCCCAGGCCCAGGCCAAACAGGGTACCCATGTTGCGCAGGAGGCTGGCGAAGGGTGTGGTGTCCAGGTGGACCCACTCGGCCTTCACGCACCACTTCTGGGCTTTCTCAAGGGTCCACAGCAGGTCCACACCCACAGCCTTGAGCAGCAGGTAGAAGCCGACGGCGAAGGAAGTCAAGAAGAGGGTTGTGTAGAAGTACTTCTTCATGCTGGCGCTGTAGATCCACTGAGTTCTGTTGAAGGCTTCAGCCACTATCATACCTAAGATCCATTGAAACACATTGGAAAGCCCAGGTGAACATTTTGTGCTACAGCACAGGCTTAATAATTGGACTTAGTCTATTGTTAATAAGATATCCAATCACACACTGAAAGAATGTATTAAAAATTTCCATACTGACCCGTGATAACACCAGCAATGACCTGGTGGGGGAAGTGGGCAGCGATGAAGACTCTTGAGAGACAGACACACACCTGGACTCCCCAGAACAGTGTCCACAGAATGGCCTTCAAATACCTATCAAAATACAAATTCAGACAACTTAGATTATTTCTCTTTTTGTAAATCCAAAACACAGGGTGCAACACTTGATTTAAATCGGTCTGGTCTTTTCTGGTAATGCCCCAGAACAAGCAAGTAAAACTTTTAAAGCAATATAACAAATGACACAGTCCCGCTTTGCTTATCATGGGAACTTCAAGCTACCTGGACGTCAAAACAACTCATTAACAGTCCCCCCTTTCTAAGCATTCGTTTTCAGAAGTCAATGATCAACCGCAACACAGAACAGATAGAGTGTCCAAAGTGATAAGCTCTGGACAGAAGAAAAGGGTAAACACCACCGACATCAATGCAGACAAGCGAACAAAACCAAAGATTTACGAAGAGTTCTTGGACTCACCATTCTTTGTTGGCAGATTTCTTGCTTCCATATTTCTTCTTGCTGGTCATGATGGCGAGGATCGAGGTCACCAAGGTGTAGTAGACACCTGCAGCTCCCATAGCGTGGCCGGAGGGGCTGCCTGGATGACACAAACAAAGAGGGCAGATATAAGTGTCTGGGTACCCCAAGGAGAGCCTCATCTTCAAGAAAGTAAGGCAAACTACAGCAAGCTGCACTGGGAATTTACTGTTTTTGGTTGTTGTTTCAAAACTTAAATGAGTGAATGAATGAATGAGCAGCAAGCATTTGAACTCATTTTTATGCCTTGTATAGATGCACAGCCTGGATTATAAACTGGGCAGATTGGGCAATTGTCAAAAAGCCAAAAAGCTTCTGTTTTCTTGTCACTGTGTGGCAAGTGGTGTGTGGTAATTTAATTTAATTGTCACTTTGTATTGGGAGTATGCACCATTAAAGTACAATTTCAACTGACATAAAAAGGGCCGGTGATCTTGAGGCCCTGTGTCATATGCTTACATGTGTAATAATTTAATTATGTTTCAATAAATTATCATACAGCAAACCTGAGGCCAAGCAATATTCCAGGAATAATTGTACATCATGTACAGAAAGTGGGAGAAATGGGGGTTAAGAGGGAGCCAGCATCCAAGTAGGTTGCTGGGGTTAGGATTAGGGTTATTTCTCACCTGGTCCTGTCTCACAGGTCATGGGGTACTGCTCAATGTGAGGAGCAACAGAGTTTGCATAATAAGGCGCCTCATGGACCCACCAGTAAGGCCTCTCCCCGAACAGAATCCTGAAGATGACAACAGAGATATGCACTTCTTTATAATCTAAATTAAACTATTAGGGACATTAGATTTTAGTTATTATGCTCTCAAATTTAAGATTCGAACTCAAAGGTGTACTTTACTCACCATTTGAACACCAAGTTCAGCCAGTCTCCAATCACAGCCACCCAGATGAGCTTAATGCCCACTGATGCCCGCAGGTGAAACCAAAGCGGGAAGAAGATGAAGAAGGTGTTCCTGAGGTCAGCCGCCCAGGACACCCAGAGAAACAGGCCCTGGGCATCCTGATAGTTGGTCTGCAGGTAGTGGGTGCTGCTCACCCCAAAACCCTGTATGGCGTCCATTATAGCGGTTAGCATCTTAGCTCTTCAGTCTGCTGATGTGTGAGCCAGTTAGACAAACTGTTGCTATCAGTGACACAGCCGGTTGTTTTTATACCAAGGGACCCACTGCCTAAACGCATGCTCACGCTGATCTTTGGACCTTGCACATGTGTAATAAAATACTGGGAGTCAGGAGAGTTTGGGAGGTTTGTCACACAAACAAGTTGAAAAGATAGCAGGAAAACAAAACGTCAATTGGTATCTTTCTCACTCAACTACTGTACGTAGCACAGAGACAGGAAGTCTGTTGACCAATTGTTAGGCCTATCTTTCACAATTGTTACCTAAATTAAATCAATCACACGACATCCTACAGAGTGAAATTTGCTTTCCATTGAGCTGCAAAATTATTTTTAAATATCAGCTATTTTTTCCTCATGTCTTAGAACAAATAACAACTCCACAGTACTTTGGTTTAGACTAAAACTAAGTCCAATGATTTTTCACACTATTTGTCTCACCCATGCGGCCACTAAGTAATAATTTGTCAGTTATGTAATTGTGTTTCTTGATGATTTGGTGAAAACATCTCAGTGGTCGGAATGATGGAGTAACCCATTTGTAGGTTACATAAGGAGATCAATGATTAAATGATTGAGTTCAGACTGAGTAGAAGCTGGGGAGATAGTCGGTGATAAAACAGAAAAAGGTGATTGGCTGATTGTAGGTTGTGCACAAGTTACTCCTCTGTAATGACAGGGAGATCTGGCAGGGAAGTCCCCACAGATGAGCTCGTATTTCATCTTGTTTTGAGGGAACTTGACACGTTTATGATGAAAATGGCATCACTCAAGCTCAAGTTCAAGAAAAAATATGACTGTCCATGGGACACAGAGGATAAATTGTGGGCCAAGATCAATTGATTTCACAAGCAACTGGCTTGACGTCAAAACAGAAGTTACTTCATTTTCATGATCAGAGAGAAAAAAGAGGTTTCCTAGAAATCTGTGATCTGTCAGAGGGGCGGTAGGTGATTTCTGTAATGATGGATTTTAGGGTTCTCAGGGGTGTAAAGGTTAAGGAAGCTGTCTGCACTGTCCCAAAGGCAAACAAATTTGCTACCTTTGAGTAAAGTCCGATGTGGATCTCACACACAGACAGACTGGACTGCCTGAGAGAGCTTGGCAGCAACCTAACTGACAAAAAACCAGAAAACACTCAAGATTCAGTGCATCATCCTTAGGCAGAGGTCTGGGTCGTGATATCATGGATCTTCTCCACAGCTGGGGGGTTGAGCTGGCGGTCCATCTGCAGACCAAATACAGCAGGTATGAGGGCTTGTTTAGCCTGGCGTCCACAGTGGCCGATCTGCACACCACCTTCTTCTGCTGGTTCCCAATCTGGTTCCACCTGCGGAGGGACACGGGGCTCAGGCTCATCTGGGTGGCTGTCATCGGAGACTGGCTCAATCTGGTCCTGAAATGGTAATCTGTTGAACTCTCGAAGTAATGGTAAACACAAAATTAAAACACACGCAAAATGAGAGAACTGTTGTATTTTGAGTTTCTTGGTCTTTCCATGAAAGGGTTCTTTTTGGGGAGAGGCCATACTGGTGGGTTCATGAGACCCGCTTTTATCGAGCAGGACTGGCCCCTTCTCTACAGCAGTTCCCCATCACATGTGAGACTGGACCAGGTACAGTTCATAGAAGACCTGTAGTAGATTACTATTGCAGTTCATTGTCTTTCCTTGAGGAACTTAATGATTTTGTCTGGAAGACTGATTAGATTGATCTGGTATAATGAACTACTAACCTTGTTAATACTTCAGTACATCATTGCCAGATAATATTTATAGTGTTTGATACGTGCACATGACTTTCTTTGAATGAATATGATCTCAGACATGATAACTTGGTTATAAACACCAGTACCTTTGTCCTTATGTAGTTTTTTTTCTAAATTTTAGAAGACAGTTCAGTTTGGACAGCAGTGTTTCAATAGTTTAGCGATCACATCTGCTCCAGTTTCCTTTACTGTGTACACACGCCTGTGTACATATGTGATTTCAGTGTTATCGTCATAATTCCTGGTTGTGTATTCACTGTGCGCTTAGAAATGACTGCACATGTGATTTCAGGTTAGGCTTAGAGTCAAGTTAGAGCACTTCTGTCTAGTGCTCTTTCTTATTGCACTTAAACCAGTTCAGCTATGTGAGAATTTGTACCAGTCAAAGTCCTCTAATGCTTGATTGTCTTGACTCACATGTAAGTTGCTTTGGATAAAAAACAGACATTTAACAACTACTCAAGTTTATTTAATACAATTTAATAATTTTAACACTAAAATAGGATATTATATCCACAGTAAATCTGTACAGCAAATTATGTGGCCTGTATTTCTTGTAACTTATATACTGTATCTCTGAAGATGAAGCCAATGGAGTTAATAAACTGGGAGAATAAGCTTTAAACTGTTCCTCACAGGAAGTCCTTCAGGTCACGCTATGGGTGCTGCAGGGGTCTGGTATGTGATGGTAACAGCGCTACTCACTGTTGCGACAGAGAAGAAATGTCCTCCGTTACTATACAAGTGAGTCCTTGGCAAAACAATCATCAATTTCTTTGGTGTAAAATAAAACTATTATCTTCAAATGTAATTTTACTGTTCTCTGATCCTCTGGGGCGCAATGCAATCACATTCAGTAGCCTATTCACTCTGTCAGATTCTTGCAAATAAATTTGTGGACACTAATGGGCCTGGTAGAGCTGGTGGTCTGCGTGTCCAGGGTCTACATGGCTGCCCACTTCCCACACCAGGTTATTGCTGGAGTCATCACAGGTTAGTCTTCACAGATAATTCAGCAAGAATTCAATATTGATACATTTTATGATAATGAACATCTGGTTTTTGTGAAGATTTAAATTGGCTTCCCTTTTCATACACATAATATTTGGAAAACAGAGTTTGGGGATGTAGTCAGGTAAGATTTAGATTAAAAACAAAAACATAATCATGTTAGGCCAGAAATATAAACTATAATCATATAAGTTAAAGTTTCTAATTCAGAAGAGACAGTGTGGCCACTGTTTGATTGACCCTCTTATCTATTTTTTATCAGGTGTAGTAGTAGCTGAGGCTGTCTCCAAGGTGAAGTGGATCTACTGTGCAAGCATGAAGAAATACTTCTTCATTACCCTTTTCTTGACCTCCTTCGCTGTGGGCTTCTACCTCCTGCTCAAGGCTCTGGGTGTGGACCTGCTGTGGACCATGGAGAAAGCCCAGAAGTGGTGCGTGAGAGCTGAGTGGGTCCACATGGACACCACTCCCTTCGCCAGCCTCCTGCGTAACATGGGCACCCTGTTTGGCCTGGGCCTGGGCCTGCACTCCCCCCTCTACAACGGCACCAAGAATAAGAACACAAGTGCCACTTTCAAGATGGGATGTATTATTGTCTCCCTATTCCTGCTTCAGCTGTTGGATGGATGGACATTTTCCTCTGAAAACCACATGACTTTCTATTGCCTGTCTTTTGGTAAAAGTGTGGTTGCACTTTTAATCCCCACAACCCTGGTGCCATGGGCTCTCTGCTGGATTTGCAAGGAAAAGAGAGAAGACAAGAACTTGTGATTTAGGACCAACTTCTTGTTTAGGGTCAATCATCAGTTCAATTTTTTTATACATACTTGGATTGTTTTCTGCCACATTTATGACACTAGGACATGTAGACTTTTAGGACTGGCCTGGATATGAGTTCCTTAAAAGGAAAATGAAAAAGTTTTGGAAGATAAACTTTGCTTTCTTGCTGAGAGTTAGATGAGAAGATCGATACCACTATTATGTTTATGTGCTAAATATAAAGCTCCAGCCAGCAGCTACGTAGCTTAGTTTAGCATAAAGACTGAAAACAGAGGGAAACAAGCGGTAGTCAGCAAAATTTGTTACCTTCAAACAAAGCCAGGCTAGCTGTTTTCTAGCAGTTTTATTCTAAGCTAAGCTAATCGTCTCCTGGCTCAGGTTTTATGCGTAACACACAAACATGAAAATGATATTAATCTTCTTCAATCTTAAGTATCTGTTTGAAAGTGAAGTGCATATTCAAAAATATCAATTTCTTTAAAATGCATACATTTGCAAATGTCTGTTTACTGTTAAATCCTGTTAGATCAAACTGCTGATCTTATAACCTCTCGGAAAATCAAATTATGGTTGTTTATTTTTGTCTGCTTTCAAGCTCTTTGAATGTTGACAAGTCTATTTGCTTCGGAAGACATTATTTGAAAGAAGACGAAGGCCCACTTTCTTCGCAGGGTCCTTCAATATCAGCATGAAAATACACATGTAAATGAATATTTTTATAAAAATGTAGGTAGCACTTCAGTGCTTTTTCAGTTCAATGATTAATAAATGATGGAACGAAAATATTGTTTGCAGTTTGAATAAAAAAAGATTTTATAACCATTTTCTTTCTATAAAGAGAAGTGCTTGTTTTAGATGTGCTGCGTTGCCCTCAGTCAGTCAGTTTTCTCAGAATGTTTCCAACTGATACTGATTAATTTTCTGGCAGGAACAGCCAAATTAAATATTAACTCGAGCATGCTCCATTCACTCGGCAGTCCCACATAGTGACGCTGTCTTTCACGACAGCCATGAGCTTTCAAATGAGACATGGAGGGTCAAGGGGCAGAATGCAATGCAGGCACCACGTGTGTCCCATGCATACGGCTTTAAAAGTGGTACATTGTTCAGGCGACATATCAAAGGATCTTGAGATGTGTGTTACTGAGATCAGCAGGATTGCGGAGACCACTATCACATTTTAAGAGACATACTGTGCAACCCTGCTCATTAGATTTTAAAACTAGTGAGTCACCTAAAGTAACTGGAGTAGAAGTGATAAAAAAGTAGGAAAATGATGCCCTATATAATTAGAGATCATCACAGGACTTTTCAACAGTGGTGGAAGAAGTATTCAGATCCTTTACTTAAGTTAAAGTACCAATACAGAAATGTAAAAATACTCCATTACAAGTAAAAGTCTTGCATGCAAAATCCTACTTAAGTGAAAGTACACAAGTATTAGCAGCAAAAAATAGTTTAAGTATTGCAGTAAAAGTACATAAGTATTATGAGCTTGATGTAGTTAAGTATTGCAGTAAAAGTAGTGGTTTGGTTCCTCTGACTGATATATTATTATATATGACATCATTAGATTATTAATACTGAAGCATCAGTGTTCGAGCAGCATGTTACTGTTGTAGCTGCTGGAGGTGGAGCTAGTTTCAACTACTTCATATACAGTTAGCTAGTTTAGTCCAGTGGTTCCTAACCTAAGGGTCGGGCCCCTCTAAGTTCACCAGATGAATCTGAGAGGTCGTGAGATGATTAATGGGAGAGGAAAGAAGAAAAAACAAAGTTCTGATACACAAATCTGTTTTCAGTTTTTGGACTTTTTCTCTATTCATTGATTTTTGGTGAAATATTGGATCATTTGCACATTTATTGAAATGAAACCATGTGAGAAGTTTAGAGGGAAAAATCACTATTTGGTGGAGCTGTTAACACCTCATGGACATCTGAAATGTGACCCCGACTACACACTGCTTTTTGTAAGATGTCAAAGCCAAAAAGGTCGGAAACCACAACAATGTGTTGTATTTTAAAAGCTTGTTATATTATCCATTGTGTCAAATCTTCATCTGAAAAGTAACTAAAGCTGTTAAATAAATGTAGTGGCGTAGAAAGTACAAAATTTCCCTCTGATATGTAGTAGAGTGGAAGTATAAAGTCCCATCAAATGGAAATACTCAAGTAAAATACAAGTACCTCAAAATTGTACTTAAATACAGTACTTCAGTAAATTTACTTAGTTACTTTCCACCACTGGTTTTCAAAACATCAAAATTTAGCTTTTCATCACTTACAAATTTATATATACAATGACATATTGTCATCCTAGTTTACAAATAGAAAGAGCTCAGTGGACAGGGACCAGGTGGGAGAGAAATGTGAGACCTGTATTATGACATAATGTGGCCTTGTGACATTTCCCACAAGCAAATCCCATGTCTCCTTTCTGACCATCTTATCTCTGACAGCCCTCATAACACCTTTCTGTTACTTATCTATATCCATATCTATATCTATATGGGGCTGCTCTATATGGGCAGGCTACACTGTGGGTGTGTAAGACAGACAGGCTGGTGGGGACAGACAGCAGTGACTGCGTCAGGAACATCAGTTTATATTTATGACAGTTCAGTATGAGTTCAGATTGGTTGTTTTTCTCAGTTATGATGTACAGATCATGATGTATCACTGCTGTCTCATGTGGAAAAACAAAACAAAACAATTAATCCCAGTGTAGGAGAGAATGTCAGAGTACACATAATGTAGTGCACATTAGTGGAAACTAAGGTGAAAGCCTGCATTGATTGAAAATGCTGCCAGAATGGTGCAGTTCAGGGAAAACAGGTGAGAGCAAGTTTGCATTTAGAAACAAAACAGCTGACTGGCAAGAGTTGGATGTTGAAACTTCCCATAAGCACATGATCTCCACAGGGTAGTACGTTTAATTTACAAAAAAACGAAACAAAAATTTTATAAAAATGCAGATCAAACCAGCGGTTCTAAAGTTTCTAAAAAAGGCAGGTTGGGACAGCTTGTCTTATGAGTTAATGAATGATTTCTCCTCTAAACTTCTCACTGTTTCATTTGAATAATTATTTGAGGCTCAAAGATGTAAAACTCTCTGATATTTATATAATTCACAAAAAAGATTAGAGATTAGAGAAAAGTCAAATAACGTATACATTTGTTTCTCCTTCTGTCCTCTCCCATTAATCATCTCACGACTCCTCAGATTTATCTGGTGACCCTTTGGAGGGGCCTGACCCCTAGGTTGGGAGCTGTCGTAACTATGGTAGATAAATTAACTCCACCTCAACCCACTACAGCAGTAAAATGTTACTTACACAATGATGCAAAAATAATCTAATGATGTCATATATAATGACGTTAACGAAAGGATTCATTCTTCTGCGGAACAAGAACTTTCACTTTTGATCATTTGAGTCTATTTTGCTGATAATATTTAACTTTGAATGAGGGACTTTTACTTTTTTGCAGTGGAGTAGTTTTACATTGTTTTATTAGAACTTTTACTTAAGGAAAGCGCCTATCTTTTTGTGATTTAGCTTTAACTGATATGGCAGATCATGTAAGATGATTAGATTTGTCACTCTGAACATTTAAAGTTAATGTGGACCAGGGCAAAAAAGTTAAAAAAAAAAAAAAAAAAAAAGCCAAACAAACAAAAAAAACCCAGGTTTCACAATAAAATTCACATGAAACCTATGATCTTGGCCAGTTCAGCCACATTTTTTTTTTTAAAAAGTTGAGCAACTATATTCCCAAAACAGGATCCAAATGGCTAAAACTCAGATTGTTTATTTTGGTCAAGGTTTCAGATATACTGCCACATTCAGAAGACCAAATTATAATCAATCAGATTTTCTAGGTGGGCTCTCAAAAATCAAAACATTACTCATTGAATAAAATTGAAGTTCTTTCTCTATTTTGTGCAGAACTACATTAGCATAAGTTGTAAAGAGTTATTTAAATACAAATGCATACTTCTTCATCCCAGCACTCATGTCAATGCTGTTATTTTTTGACCAGCTGCTAACAGATTATAAGTGGTAGATAGATGCCACAGTGACACCTGCAGGTCAAAATACAGTACTGCAGGTATTTAATGTCTTAAACACAAACTTGTTAATGAGTGTCTCCATCTATGCATTAAAAAATTAAACTAAAACTGTTATCTGATAATTGAAAAGCAACTGTGCAAAAAACATGCAGAAAAATCAAAAACTTATTATCAAAAATGTTTTTATTTAATAGAATCAATGCCTCAACATAAGAGATGCTTTGGGGACTTATGGATTTTCTCTGAAAACCATTAAGTCATTGTGGAGGTAACACCTGTTTAATATTCATATTTATTACTATCACTATCATGTAATGTATAACATTCAGTGGAAAAAAAGGCTTTCTTGTTGTGTTGCCTATAAAAAAAAAAAAATAAAATAAAAAAAAACATCCTCCAGATGTAGCTGGTGTCTCAAGACTTCATTAAAAATTTAAAGACATTCGTCAAGCAGTGGGCATGAAACAAACCAACTCACTCTGAATTCTTTTAAGAGCTACAAATGAAACCATTTCACAAAGATCTGAGGACAAAATGTTTAATTAAAATTAAAAAATACATAACGATTTTTGCTGTCTATGATCTGTCTCTCAATTTTTGAGAGAATAATTATGTTTTTCAAAAGGGTTTAAAACAGGAAAAATATTTTACAATTAAAACAAAAACATGTGCATTGTGTCCATCTATGGAAGCTATGTTTTTGTACTGGACTGTATTGATTGTACTGAAGTAGGTGAATGTCTAGTTGTAGTCCTGTGGACCAGGGCCAGGCTACTGTAGCTCAACAGCTATGGCAGGGAGACGGGGGAGGGGGGGCGGATATGAGGGGGTGGACGCTCTGATGGCTGGATGAACATCAGTACAACGCGTCAGCATTACTGCTTCGTGGCCTCTTGATCTTCTCAATGTTCTTCAGGATCATGTCATGTAACGTTACCTAAGAAAGTAGAAAAAGAAAGTATTGCATTTATCAGTATGATTGTGCAAAAGCAAAACTTGTCTATTAGTCCAATTAAAACTTGAATAAATGGTGATAAGAGAAATAAAGACCATGACATACGTATTGATTTCTGAGCTCCGATACTATGATCTTCAGACTGATGTATTCCTTCTCATCAATCTCCGTTACTGTGCGCCGATAGTCCTCCTAATAAGAGAGAAAGTTGAATCATTCATTGTTCAGTTTCATTCTGCATCTCCATTTAAATATATCAGCCTTGCACAGTGAATATAAAAAAAGTCCACACAGCTTTTTTTACTTTTACTACTTTGTGGCTTGAAATGACCTCTTAAAGAGTTTTTAGATTTAAAGTAACCCACAAAACTGCATGATTTATGAACACATACAATATTTAAGAATCAAAAAGGTAACATGATGGTGAAAATGCTGCAAATTTCTGGCCTGTATTGAAATGGAGAGGTCAAACAGCTTTGGCGGCCTCTGGTGGCACCATTTTCATCAAACGACAACCATGTGTTTTTTTTTTTTTTTTCCTTTCTTTGTACGTTTGTAGTCTCACCCATCAGTCAAAACACAGATTCCTGCATAGTGATATTCATGTCTTGCCTTTTTATTTCTGGAAGTGTGCCTTTGTTTGTTTAATTTGAACTTCTTTCGGTTGTCATTCCGGGCCACATAATGGATACTTCTGAGG
The DNA here is from genome assembly GCF_963924715.1 of Thunnus thynnus. Classification (NCBI taxonomy): domain Eukaryota; kingdom Metazoa; phylum Chordata; class Actinopteri; order Scombriformes; family Scombridae; genus Thunnus; species Thunnus thynnus. Next base: position 6,716,153 of record NC_089536.1, on the reverse strand, counting down.
ACTTCCACTGGTCTTGTCAGTACATTCTACTTTATTTTTAGCCATGTTAGCAGCATGGCTCTAAGAATGGCAATGTAGGTCAGTCCACCACTTTGGTCCAGATTGAAATGTCTCATAAATCACTGGATGGACTGCCATGAAATTTTGCACAAACATTCATTGTCCCCAGAGGATGAAGCCTACTGAGCTTGACATTTGTGTTTTTTTATTAAAATTTTAACAAATATTGTATAGATTGCCATTAACTGTGGCACAGACATCCATGGTCCCTTGAGAATGAATTGTGATCATTTTGGTGAACCTTTAACTATTTATGTGGCGCCACCATCTGGTCAGACTTTTTTATTTGTCCAATATTTTATTTATGACTAAATCATTGAAGAACTAAATGATATTTTCATCAGCCTCAGCTGTGCTTAACATCAGCATGTTAGCATGCTGACGTTAGCATTTAGCTCAAAGCACTGCTGTGCCCAAGTGTAGCCTCACAGAGCTGCTAGCCTGGCTTTACACCTGCTGTGATAGTTTTACATAATATTTACTTACCACATGTGGATATTTTGCTATTTTAGAAACCAGCTTTGCCCTTGTGATGTAGTATCTAGAAGTAAAGAAGACAGAAAAACCTGTACTGAAGCAGACTTTTAAATTTCAAAGACACAAACAAGTAAATAAGCTAACAGCAAAGGGAGCTCATTTAGCACCAGTTTGATGCCCTGCTGTGTATTATGTACATGATGGTTAGGACTTCTACAAACCTTGATATCTGGTCGAGGTAAGATGCCGCCTCTCCTTCAACTGTTCTGAGTTCAGCGACCGTCTCCTCCTGGATTGAAACGCCAAAGTTGTTGCCATCCTCTATCCTGGGGATGAGCAGCTGGACCCACATTTTGACCTAAATTTTTTAAAAAAAAGAAGAAGAAAACTGCTTAGAAAAAGGAGAGAGCAACATCTGGGATACAATCAGTCAAGTCAAGATGTACAATAGTCTTAGCCACACAACACTTGCAGTAACTGTCTGGGAAGGTCTTTATTTGTCAAACACATATATTTACAGCTGTAACGCCACAGTTCATGTCTTGGCAGTCATGTAGGGTTAACTGTTGATTTTTCTGAAAGCACTATAACATTACTGAGATAAACCACTGATGCATGAGTCCGGTCCTTGCTTAAAGTGTGAGACATTACTTACTGTGTTACATTTCTCTATGAGCGTCCTGATCTCTGGTTTGACCTTTTCAATGAGATCGACAAGGTTTGCGTTGCTCTTCATCATCCCTCCAGGCATGACGAAAACCTTGGTGCCGGTCACTGGATGACAGGGGGAAGGAGCAAAAGGAGGGTAGAAGAATTAAGCGTCAAACATAAAAGGATCCGGAGTGATTGTCATGTTTAAAGGATGCCATACACATAAAACTGTAAGATATCTTTAAATGGAACTTGTTTATCTTGCAACAAAAGCAAAACTTGTTTACATAATGTGGGGTGAATGATAGTCATGGCACTACTCGTATACAAACACAGGGAGGCCACACAACAGTAACTCACAGCACGACAACTCTTGACCTTGGTTCATACTTAAAATTGTGTCTGTCTAACAACTAGGATCCTATAACTCTTATACTCACCCTTGTCCTCCCCACCTCCATCCTCCAGCTTTCGCTTTTTGGCGTTTTGCTGTGAAACAAACAAAAAAAAAAAAGGATTAAGGACCATTTCTCACATCTACTCTGCACACAGTATTTATTCTAAGCCTTCAATGAGGATTTAAATATAGTTTATAATGGAGCCTCACCGCTTCTAGTCCGTCATGGAGGTTTGAGAGCAGGATGGGGTCTGGCACTGTCAGGTTTATCTCCGAGTGAATCTCCTTCAGTTCAGTGATGTTTATGATTGGATCCTGAAAAACAACAATGATACCAACTGTACTATTTTTCTCTACAAATGATGCTTTGTGATGGCTATATGACGATATATGTATGTATGTATGTATGTATGTATGTGTGTATATATGTATGTGTATGTGTGTGTATATGTATGTGTATATATATATATATATATATATATATATATATATATATATATATACATACATACACACACACACACATATACACATGTATATATATACACTATACATATACATATATATGGTGAGACGATGTTAACAGTCAGATATTTACACTTGCACATCAGTAACAGGACTACTTTATGACACTACTGGGTTTCTGTATCAATGTCATTGAGTGCTTTGTCAGGTATGTAGCATATTGGCTTAGCAGAAACCATTTATGGTTATTTTATCCATAAACAGAAAAAAAATCTCATCACGACTGTTAGTAGCTGTTCTGGAGCTTCTGACAGATGTTCTCATTTCCATTTTTTTCAAACATTTCTCAAACTTTTAAGTCAAAAATTAATGAGAAGGAACTTTCTACCTCAACTATCCATACTGAGAAGAAAAAGAAGTTTACTACATCATGATATAGAGGTAACAAAACTACATATACCATGATAGAGGCTTTCATCCATATCACCCACTCCTAACCAGGATGTATACAGATCTAAAACTATAATGTACATTTAGATGAATGAACATGTCACTGACCTTTAGGAAATGATCAAGTTCCAGTAACTTCTTTGGGAAAAAATTTGCGACTAGATCCTCTGCCTGAAAGAGATGCAAATCGTTAAATGGGAATTGCTTGAAAGCCCCCCCCCAAGATATCCAATACTTACTTCTGCAGTGATACGTTCCCTGAAAGCATCAACCTGCAAAAACATAAGACAAGAGTCCAAATATCAGATCATTTGCAAAGCCACTCTTTTTTTTATTTATTTAAATCATTTTTTAATTGAAAGATCAAGAATTCAACATGTAAAATCAATAAATATAGCTGTTTTCTTTCAAACATGACAAAATGTTCTTTAGTTACACAGGACAAGTCATCTGTTTATAAAATCTCATACATTCTTTTATCAGGGTTGTCATATATTGTCCTTGGTTGAGAGCTATTGATTCAAGATAGTTCATGGTATGAACTGTCCAGAAAATACTGAAGCCGGTGAACAACTGAAATGTCATGTGGGGGTTTCTACTGCTGAACTGAAATCTTCTTGGCAGGTGTAAGGCCGACCAGTTGCCACGGCACCAGTTGTGAGAGGGTACTTATCACCTTTCTCCAAAGCTCAACAACAAACACTTCAGGACACTCCTCCACAGTTCGGAGAAAAGAACCCAAAGTTCCATGCAAGCAAAAAGGGCAGTATGGATCTGGTGTCACTTGCATCTGTAGGCTCTATGGCAACGTGGATGTATATTGGCGATTTGGGTTTATAGGAGCACCTGAGAGATTCTTCCAAATTGTGTCCCAATCTAAAATCAAGTCCCAATTCAGAAATATCTCCGAAGCTTTCGTTCCTGGTGTTGGAATATATTTATGGGAATTAAGTTTTATAACTCCACTGAGCTCCTCAGGTGCTCAGTGACCTGGTGGGACCTCTCAAGGTTTCTTGCTCAGTAAAACAAGGTGCGTCTACCGGGAATTGCAAAGTGCCCTTTTGTAAATTCTCACTCAGACAGCCGGCTTTCTCTGGTTCGGGGGAACAACATGTGGAACTCTTTATCCACAGAACTCAAACTAGATCATGAGTGGGAACATTTTAAACTCAAACTGAAACAGCTTTTAAAGAGGTCAGTCATGTAGTCACGAGTGATCTGGTGCTTGATGTTTTATGAATCTTTTATGGTATGTTTGTGAGCTGTTTGTGGTTTGTGCTGCTTTGTATGTGCTTTGTTGTTGAGTTTCATGTTGTGATCTATGTATATGTATTATTGAGTGTTGCTGCTGAGTTTTATGCATTTTAAAAGCCCATCTAGTGCTGGGCATTGCACACTAGCTTAGGCTATAAATGCTGTGGTATGTGGCATAACTTCATGCTATATACTTGTCCTTAAAAATAAACATTAAAGCCCCGCTCCACTCAAAAAGATGTTTGAGCTTCACTGTGCAGAATGATGTATGTGCAGAGTTTGACACTAGAACACTGTTTACACATTCATCTGCTGAAAATGGAAAGTTTCTCTGTGCTCACCAAAAATCTGAGTTAAAGAGGTGGACCTATGAGCATGATTTGTGACATCACAACTATTTTGGAAACAGATCCTGGTCCAATATTCAACATAGACAAGTGTGATGTGGAAACTTGAAGCCTCCAGTGCACAAACACTGAGAATGGACTTGACGAGTGAAGTAGGAGACATCTCGTGTCCCACAGGAAAACTTTTTAAATGATAATATTTGCATATAAATAGATTCAGAATTTTTAATGGAGGAAGAGGAAGTAGATGTAATTTTAACAATTTCTAACAAAGTAGGCTACTAGAACTTTTTGTGGAAAAACCATTGACACAAACAATTATTCAGAGCGGAGTATTTTTATATGTCTGAAAACATGACGGTGAAGTCTGCTTCTGATTTGAGGTTAGGGGGAAAAGTTAAGGGAAACATAAATAATGATATTTAGCAGCTGGTTCTCCATTTTTGCACCACTTACACTTATGAAAAAGTGTACGACATCATAGCAAAAGCTGTAATGCTGTTTAAACCCACTTTCAGATTTGTGAAACCTTTATTCTATTTGTGAGAAATAAAAAAGGGCAATTTCACAGCTTTTTCCCGTCCAGACCACAAACCACTATACCTTTAATGAGTCACAAAACCGAAAGTGGATTTAAACAGCGTTGAGGCTTTTCTTCTTATGTCTAACACTTTTTCACAAGTGTAAGTGGTACAAAAACGGAGAATCAGCCGCCGCTAAATATAATTATATTATCAATATTTATGTCTCAATCTTAACCATTCATCTCGGGGCTTCTTGGTGGTCTTTTAACTCTGACCCCATAGGTTTTCAATTTTGTTGTAGGCTTTACTTCATTAGACTTTAGGTGAGCTAATTGTGGTCTAACCTATCACTCGGGACTCTAGAAATGTGGCTGGCTCATTAGGAAATGTGTGAAAACCGTAATATTTAGCTGGCTTGACGCCGGTTATGTCAACGGCAGCTTGTTGAGTTTGCTAACTTGGCAGGTAAGGCCTTCTTTTTGTGCATGTGCTCCTGTAATGGTGACTGTATTCATCCACATGAGGTTGTAGCAGAAACTTAAGTTCACTCCTCGTGGAGCGTAACGTCGCCGCGACACAGCACCTGTTGGCAGTTTTGACAGGTGTATCGTAACAGGCGGGAAACAAGCCGGTTAGCCGCTATTAGCCGCTGTTAGCCTGGCCTTATCTGATCACATCATGCTACAAAATGTGGCTAACACGCAAGCAAACAAATGGCAACAACAACGCACCAAACACCCGCAACCGGAGTTTCAAAAAGCCAAAACTTACCTTGGTTTTAATTTCATTGTCCACCTTCAGGAGTGAAGACATCTTATGTGATCAAACAGGCGAATAACGATTGTCCCAACTGCATTAACTTCACCTGTAAACGTGTGGCTTCTGCTTACTTCTCAGCCACACTTGTGTTGAGCTTAATGATGACGACAATACCGCGCGACGCTAAAACGCGGTGTTGGGAACGCGCATGCGCCAGAAACGTCACCGTATTTTTCTCGACGCAGCTGACGATGTAAACAAGAAAAGACAGTCGAGGGCAACAGGGATCAAACAGGCCGGTGTCACCGCAAATGATAGCCATTATATGCTCCTAAGCGGCGGACATGGGGCTCCCTGTTACTATTAAAGTCAATTTTCGGGGGAATGTGAAGAGATTTCTGGCTCAGGATTTGGACAAATTGGAGTGGGACTCGGTGGAAGCTTGGGTAAGCTGCTAGCAGAGCGTGTTGGCTAAATGCTGGCGCAGTTTGGTGAAAAGCAGGCCCAGACATGGCCTAGACACGTAAACAATAGGACCCAGTTGAAGGACAGTCGATGTTGTTGCGACAAAATGTGCACAAACGAGATATTTTCTTTTAAGCCAGGCAGCACGTCACTAAAATACGCACGGAAAGTCTGCCCAGTTCGCTTAACACGGCGTTGTAATACAGTAGCTGTAGCTGTAGAGGTTCATCTCAACGTGACATAATTGATGTTTACACGTGTAAGAAGAAAAAAAAGTTATAATTTAATAATATGATGTTTTCTATGAATTTAATCTCAAATTTTTAAAATTATATTTCAGATTAAGGCATCATTCGGAATCAACCACTTCCAAGTAAAGTACTTTGATGAGGATAATGAAGAGGTAAGAGAGTGTGTGTTTGTATTGTGCACTGTTTTATTGCTGTAGTCCTTTTTTTCAGTGGTTGAAGAATTATGATTTTGTTATTCATTCGGACCCTTTTCACTCTTTATTTCAGATTTGCATAAACAGTCAAGGTGAGATACATGTTTATTTGGTTGTTTTTCATTGTTTCATGAGGAAAATTATTTAAAGAAGAATATAGATTACACTGATACACATTTAATATAAGGTTATATGTAACTATATGATATAGGAAATGTTAAAGGATGGGTTTGCAATTTTTCAAGTCTGTCTTAAATCAATAGTCAGGTGCCCAAACGAACATTGAAATAGGTTTTTCTTGCCATAATCATTCCTCCTCTTCATACTGACCATTCGAAGATCCCTTCATAGTGCACTCAAAATGTAAGTGATGGGGGACAAAATCCATAAGCCTCCTTCTGTGGAAAAATGTATTTAAAAGATTGTCTGAAACTAATATGAAGCTTCAGATTAACTTTTAAGAGTCAAATTAAGAAAGATATATAATTCGATGTTACAGTCTTTTTAGTGTCAAAGTCCCTCTTTTTGCTACTATACTTCCACCACAGATAAATGCATTTTTGCACAAAATGTCTGTGTGAACACACTGTGGATTTTGGTCCCCATCACATACACTGAAAGCACATTTGAAGGGGATCTTTAAATAGCCAGTATGAACAGGAGGAATGATTACAGTGAGTAAAACCTCTTTCAGTGTTCATATGGGCAGCTGACTGTTGTTTTAAGACAGACTTGAAAAATTGTGAACCTGTCCTTTACTTGTTACTTGTCAATTGTCCAAGCAACTTACTGTTGATTTGTTTCTATTTCAGATGAATATGAAGAAGCCATCAAGGTACTGAGGCACTGCTGGGTTTCAGGCTGAACTGTAAAGTCAGGGTGAAATTTAACAACACATTAGACATTGTCATTACAGAAGGATGAGTGCAGAAAATGCAGAATATAGGAAATTGGGGAAATTGTAGTGGCTGTTGAACTTCACATCAACCCTCACCACCTACAGCAAGGCATGAATGAAAATGACATACTTCTCCATATGTGGCTTCCACTTTCTAGGCACAGGACATAATATGACAGGATCTCATACACCATACTTGTAGCTGCACTGAGTGCACCAAGGAAGACAAATAGAAAATTATCTGTGAATAAATATGCACAAGCACAACTACTGTGTTGATTGATTAAATACTCGACAGTTTATTTTATCAGAAGTCACTGAGTAGTAATGTGTGTACATTGTTCCTTGAATATGTCTCATGTGTTATTTGCATTTTGGATATGTTTGTGTCAGTGTCCCCCTGGTGTGTGTTTTTAATGCTTACTTTTTCAAACAGAGCGCAGAGAAGCAGGGGAACCAGTTGCACATGAACGTGTACAAGATGAAAGGCCAGGCCTGTGGAGGCCCGCTGAAGACAGAGGTGAAGGAGCTGAAAGGAGACCTCCGACCTGCTCCTCCTTATCCATCCAGGGTCAAGACAGTGGACAAGGGCACACAGGTCACCCCCGAACGAGAAGCTGTAAGGAACCAAACAGATTCTCCTCCTCTTCTTCCACTTTCTTGAACATATTTCTGGCATCAGTATCAGTAACTGTTTTTTAGGTCTTGTGATATAATTTATGAAATTATTTTAATGTAGTCATTGCCCCCAAATCAATTTAAGATAACATTTTCCTATGCATTTATCTGGCAATGGTGGAATCTTTACAGTTTTGTAGAGGCCACTACTGCTGAATGTGTGTAGAGAAAAGAGCCAAGGCCTAATTATTTAATTATTTGTGCCTAATTATTTAAATCAAGGTCATCTGGAATGTGTCATATAACAAATCTTCATAGGTTTGATGCAGGTCTGATGTATTTTATTACAGGTCACTGTAAAGGACAGCAAAGGGAGCAAACCAGAAGATCCTCCCATGTGGTTTAGATCATACATGGAGAAGGTAAGAACATTTGATGTAAAGCAGTAACATCACCTTGAACATTTTGTGTTTGATACATGATTAATATTGGTGTCGTTGAATATAAGGTAGCATTCGGCTTCTACTTATATAACTAAAACTCTTTTTTTATGCCATAGTTTAAAGATGAGGTGGTGAAGGAGGTAGTGGAAAGGATGTGCAATGACTTTTCTGGCCAGTGCTGTACCCACAAATCTCCCGATGGGCCCGGTGAGGTCAGTGAGGCCAGTGGGGCTAGTGGTGGTCCCATAGGGCCCAGGCCAGGTCCCTCCACCTCAAATGGATCACTTGGCTACACCCCAAACTGCAGCAGCTGCAACAAACTCACCTCTGAAGGGGCCTACAAATGCAGGTAGGCTTGGAAGACTTTCTAATGTAATAAGATGTATTTTGAGGAAAATCCTGCAGCTAAATAAGTAGCTTATGTAAGATACAAACTAAATACACAATTTGATAAAGCATGGCACACATGGGAAGTGTATTACCTGATCCGTAAATGACATTATTTACATTATAGACCTTTCGTGTATATGAGTCCTGTCTATGACATCCTTTTTTCCAATTTCTTTTATAAGCAGTGTTATAAAAATTCCAATTAATGTTTTTTTTTTTTCTCAACTGTCTATGTTGACTCTTTTCTCCACCAGTGTATGCCCGTCCTGCATCCTGTGTGAGATGTGCAGACATAGCCATGACCCCAGCCACAACCTCGTGAGAACCAAGACACCTCTGTCCATCCCTGAGCATGGAATGTCGGGAGAATTAAGGTAAACCTAAAAGCTTGAAGATTAATCGTCCCGCATCTTGAAACAATACAACAGTGCTAGCATTTTTTTTTTTTTTGCTTTCACTTGGCCTTTTTACATTATTGGAGGAAATAGAACAAGCAAATAAAAAATAGATGCACAGCAGGAATGCAAATTGTTCTAGCAGCTAGAGCACTGTAATTCATGAATTATGCGTGTTTTGTTTTTGAAAAAAAAAAAAACTCTTGATAGTCAACAAATAGGTCTTCCTGATAACATTTCAAACCAGGTTCCCAAGGCGAGGAGACAGGACAGTGCGCAAGGCCGAGCGACAGCGCCTCAAAGCAGAAAGGAGGCAGCTAAGAGCCGAAGTGAAGGAAATCAAGAAGAAACTGAGACTGGAGAAGAGGGGGCTGCAGTGGAGTGGGCCCTCTACCTCAGGCAGAGCCAACCTGACTAACATGGCCTCCGCCTCCACCCAGGTCCCAGCCCTGCCCCCCCCTGCTGCTTCTGAAACAGCCTCAGGTCCAACCCCAGCCCAAGGTCCCATCCCTGCCCCGGCCCCTGATCCCCAGGCCTCCAGTCCAGAGTAAGCGCCACCTCGGAAGGGCGTCCAACAGTGCTGGGTACCTCGAACCCAGCATGGATGCAAAAAAGTCTTTTTTTTCCAAGAAAAGAAATCAAAATATGCCATCTTTGTTATCTAGTCTGTATGAGTGTATCGCTGGCTGCTCTGGGGTGGTGGAAAATGTTGGAACTACCTCAATGTGAAAACTGCTGCTGCTGCTTCATAGATTTTCTAAGAAAAAATGCTTTTGAGCTGCAAAAAAATCTGGGGTCCTGCTTTTTTGATTCGTAGAGAACAAAAGAGATGGGTATTATAAGAAACCAGGGCTATTTTCAACAATGCTCTGTACACTTGAAACTAGGGGTCCCGGGGTCTCGCACACGTCCTTGGTGCCCACTATGGCTGCCTTGTTTCTGGATGAAAATCTGCCTGACGGCACCCGTCTGGAGCCTGGTACCAAGTTCATCAAATACTGGAAGATGAGGAACTCGGGCACTATCAGCTGGACCTCAGAGACTAAGGTACCCCTCCCACCCGTCGTGAGGACAGGCTCCACTCTCTTTTTGCCCCCTGCTTCACTTCCACTTTGAGTCCCCTTTCAACTCATTGCCTCCTTTTTATCCACTAACACCAGCTAAGATTTCTTACCCAGCCTAATACAGTACAACTAATGTGTTTTCTGTGTGAGATGTTTATTATTTAAATTCAGTTGAATCTATGTTGTGGTTTAAGTTCTTAAGTCTGTGTCACTGTTTGAATGTGTGTGTGTGTGTGTGTGTGTGTGTGTGCGCCTCACTTGAGCGTGTGTATTTTTTTTTCTGTTGTGTGACTTTGGTTGCATGCCGTCGTCTTTGTGCTTTTTCGCATGCGTATTCCTATTTTGTGTTTTGTGTATGTGTGTGCGTGCACCCAGCTAGTGTTCATGTGGGGAAACCTCGGCCTGGCGTCAGAGGAGAAGAGGGAGGTGCCAGTCCCCTTGCTGCTGCCCGGACAAGTGGGCGTGGTCAGTGTGGCCTTTGTCGCTCCTGTGATGGAGGGGACGTACACCTCCCACTGGCGGCTGGCGCACTGCGGGTGTCAGTTTGGCCCGCGTGTCTGGTGCAGCATCGTGGTCGACCCCGGCGACAGCCGCAACGCACTCGAACATCAGAGCAAACGACTGGCAAGTCTGATATCCGATGACACGCTGTACAGCTGCAGCGAGAACATTAACTGTGGACATGTGCATCTAAATTGTAACATTATTTGAGATACTTAAGTGTTACATTTAGTTGTTGCTGCTTATGAATCATGCAATTGATTTTCCTAAAACACTAAATTGTTTTACATTAAAAAAGTTCAGCATGATAGCAGTAGAAGACTAATTTTTAGACCTTATCCGGTTCACTTTTTGTTATTGAAGTCTGTAAGTTTTCAGGGTAAAGATGGAAAAGATTCATTGTAATGACTGAAGACACATAAAAACACAAATCACAAATAATACTCTTAAAAATCTGTCTGCACATTTTTCAAATATTTGAAATTCCAGTATTAATCATTTAAAGTCGGAGCCCTCATTAATATAAGATAAATGGTCGTCTTTGAATGAACAATGATATTAACGATGACAATCTTGTGTTTTGCTTCAGAAGGAGCAGTTGAGGCCGGTGGAAAAGGAGAAGGCGATAAAGTCCAAGGACAGCAGCACTATATTGTCAGTGGACCTCAGCCATGAAGACTACTACTTTCCCTCAGTCGACCTGCTGACTGCACAGGTACACGCTCAGAAAGCTCTGATGTTTACATGTTTTTAAACTGAGCCAAATTGTGTAAAAAAAGAAAAAAAAAGTTGACATGCTTTATGCGCTAATTTTTCTGCATCTCTTCTGTTTTTTTAGGATCTATTGTCATTTGAGTTGCTGGATATAAATATTGTGCAAGAGTTGGAGAAGGTTCCTAACAACACGCCTGTCGGTAAGCAAAGTATGATGCTTTAAACACTGAGACACTTGATTTAACATGAGTGATGAGATGCTACTTCCTGGTTTAGGGTTAGGGTGTTATTTGTTTTGTAGGAAGAATTACAGCTACACTTATTAACTTTATTTTGACCATGTTAAATATAAACTATGTTGTGTTTGTTTTTTTTTTTCCTATTTTCTAGATTTGACACCCTGCATATCGCCTCTGCCCCACGATGCCCCTGTGTTGGAGAAGCCGGCCATCACTTCACAGATAAAAGATGACATAGAGGTCACAGGGGTTAGAAAACTTTTTGGTAAGACTGGTTGAGTACTAGAAAGTTTCTAGATGTGTGTGTGTGTTTAACGGTATGAATGTGACAAAGGCTGTTGTTGGAAAAGCAGATAACAAAAGAATCTATTAAGCTAAGGTGAAACGTGGGTTTAAATAATGTGGGTTTAAATTTGTTGTGTTTTGGTCAGGAGTGAAGCTGAGGCACCAGAGGGAGCTGTTGGAGCCGGTGGCCCTGGAGGAGGAGAGGGAGGAGGAGATCAGTGGGGCCCAGTTCCTCTGTGAGACGGTCATCCGCTCCCTCACCCTGGAGGAAGCTCCCGACCACAGACCCCTGCGCAGAGCCCAGCACAGCAGCCACAAAACACAGGGTGAGGAGCAGCTGTGCCTCCCTGATGGTGACCAGTAAAATCACCATGTGCTGCTAAAGAGACTTATCATTCTACTGCACTAACTATCTACACTATTATCAAAATGCCCTCTGCTCAGAAACGGAGTAGTAGCACAATGAGATAGTCATGTTTTTTCTTCCATAAAACATTTCCAGTTGTTTCCCGGGGCCCCAGCTTTTGCCTGGAGAGAGCTGCGGTGACTGAGAAGACGGAGAAGGTGCAGGAAGGAAATGAGGAGATCTGTGCCATCAGAGTTGAGAGTTTAGCTCCACCTCCCAGCACCGGTCTCAACCAGATCAGCCAGGAGACAAAACCAGGTTAGAGAATCACATCCTTTTTGTGTTTATTTACAATTTTGGCATTTATTTCAATAGAAACATTGATATAGACACATTAAAGCTTGCTTAATTTACCTTCTCTAATAAGGTACTGGATGTAATTACAGCTCCATGGCTTAATTGTTTTAATTATTCATTAATGGAGCCTCACCTGCAATATTTACATGCTCATGCTGGTGTTTTTTTCCCCACTTATAAGCTTCTCCGCCAGAACCAGAGATTGAAAACCTGCACATCAGTTTGCATCATGATAACGAGGACGAAGAGGTCGTGGTCTTGGATGAGATGCAAAATGTGAAGGATACTCAAAAAGAGAAAGAGAGTGGAAACAAAGGAGAAGACTGGGATGAGGTAAACACGTTTAATCTTTTTATAATAACACTTAACTGTGTTTTGACATGTCTGCAGTTTTCCATCCTATTTACTCATGAGTGTCTTTGCTGCTTTGTGTGTTTTATATTTATGTTACAAGCACAAAAAGTCCACAAACGTCATCAACCTCTCCTCCTGTGTCTCAGGTCAGCAGCCAGACCTCCTCAGTCTCCTCCTGCGACGATTACATCATTGTCCTCCCAGACTGCTTTGACACCAGTCGTCCTCTGGGGGAGTCCATGTACAGCTCTGCCATGTCGCAGCCTGACACTGATGTCGCCGTGACCTCAGCAAACCCAGACGAACAGCAGGAGGAAGAGGAAGACTCCGACCCCGAGCCGGGCGGGGCGGCACCACCGATAGAGAGGCGGGAGCAGACGGAGGTGGTCGCTGCCGAGAATACCTCATTAAAAACTTGGTCTCCACCTGTCCCTCCCATCCACAGCAGTGTGAATCAGATGCTGTGTGCTTCCCAAACCCTGGACGCTGTGACTCTCACCCCTGAAGTGGTGCCGCCACCAGTCCTGCCTGACCCCATGCTGCCCCCGCCGACCCTCTACTCACCCAGGTCAGACGGGGCTCTCTGTTAGTGTGCTTAAAACAACCTTTTCTCTAACTCCAAAGAGAGATATATAGATATCGCAGATGTTTTATAGTGCAAAACGGTTTTCTTTGTGTATTTTGTGTCTTTTTTTGTTTGTTTGTTTTTATTTTAACCCTAAAATACTGGAAATACCAGATTTTGTTTACCCATGCATCAGCTAGTTGTTCTGTTTCCTGCTGCAAGAAATGAGTTAGATCAGGATCTTCCTCCTGTGAGAACAGCTTGGACAAAAGGACTGTATTTATTTTAACTGCTTATCTTTCCTCTGCAGCCTTATGTGGTTTTAAATCTCAGTTGTCTACTGTATGTTTCAGGTCTGAGGCACTGTACCTGGCTGAGGACCCCAGTCCTCCGGTCTGTGAAACCTATGAGCCACACCAACCAAGGGTCCACTTAAATGGTGAGTTTTACTATCAGAGTCACTTGATTTTATAGTCAGAACATGGTGGTATCATAGTACATACTGGCACAAATGGCTCAGGACCAGCATGGCACACATGTTACAGCTGTATTAACATCTTAACCAGAGTGTTATAGGTGTTCATCTGTTCTTAAATGTAAAACAGGACTGTTTAACTTCAGTGTTGCCTTACAACCTTCTGTTAAAGTAGTTCACTTGAAGTTTAGTACCAAGTTGTTGGCGAGAAAGGAAACACATTTTGCCTTTGTGGGAAGAAAGGAAGTAAACAAGCGCACACACAGGCTTTCAGGATTTGTTGCTTCAGCAGAAGGCTCAGTTCCTCCTGTAATATTATGTGAGTTGCGTGTGTGTGTGTGTGTGTGTGTTGTTATTTCCTTATTTTTATCTCTTCTGCAGTATCATCTGGTCTGTCGAGATCTGCAGGCTCAGCATCCAGTGCCTTTGAGACATATAACCCCAGACCCAGCAACGCGCTGCAGCCAAGGTGCAATACAACAAAGAGTAAAACTTGATCTGCTTAACTTTAGTGGAAGAAATTCCTGCACTTTAGTTTCTCTTTTGTGTTTATCTACATCCATCATCTTATCACGTTAGAACTTGATTTAATATCTCCTAATGAAGAATCAGTCTGCACAATCACTGACACTTAAAAGCAATCTGATGCACCTTTAAACAAGTATTTTTGTTTTCTTCATCTCTTTGCTTTTGTAAAAACAAGAGTAACTGGAACACGTTGTTCCCTGTAGTACTGTTACATAACCCAGCGTTACCACATCCTTGTCTTCGTACCAGGGGCCAAGGAGGCATCACCGAAGGATTTGTCAAGGGGGCCCTTTCTGTGGCAGCATCCGCTTATAAGGCTCTCTTCACTGGACCAAACTGTACAATACAGGTACACCACACAGCAACTGTTACATCTACATTTTAAAAAAATATAGCCGACATGTACAGCAAAAAACAAATCAAAGTACAACTGCAGCATTGAGGTACATTTTCACTTTTCATTTTCTTTATTGCTAAGAACAAGTACTTAAAAGAAACAAGTGGTTTCTTCTCTTCCTGTGCAGATAAATACACAGGAAGAGACAAAGAGTTGGGTAAAGAGACAGTACTCTACACCACAATTATTTTAAGATACTTGCATAACAGCTAAACATGCAAAAATGTGTCGTCCCTCCAAAAATGTGGTTAAAATGAGAAGAACTGGTGCATCACATTGCAGATTTGGCAGATACTTTTCTTTATTGAGGTTAGTAACAGAGAAAGACTAAACTCTATTGATGTGAAGCGTCTTCATTAAGTGTAGGCCCGTATGAAGACAGGAGATCCTCCAGAGTCTAGACACCGGTGGTGGTGGTGGCGTAAAGTTTGCAGGTGGTTGATGAAATGACAGAATTGCAGTGATATTTGAAGAACGGCATCCAGGGACTGACTGTGACTTTGACAACATGGGACAGCGGCAGCGACAGAGAAAATTAAAGTGTGAAGAAACTGCAGACATTCTTCCATAGAGGAATAAAGATCACACAGTGCAGAATGACTGAATTTACAAATATAACAATTACAACTCAGCTTTAAAATTATTTAAAGAACAGTGCTGATAATCATAACATGTCATCTAATTAGGATAAAAATGAATTTAGGGTCTCCAGAATGAGAGAAACATTGATATAGAAACAAGAACATTTTGTAGGTATTTCTGTCAGTAGCCTCTAGCCTGTGTGGTTAACTAGGGAGGAAGTCATTTTATTTATTTGATCATTAAGGTAACTTTGTTGCTGTGTAACTCTGCCAAAAAGCTCCATCAACCAAATGGTTTGTTTTAATGTATTTGATTAGAAGTTGGGTATCACCTGACAAGTTCAAGTCCTAATCTCCACATTTGATTGCCAAGTTTGAGGCTTAAATTTTATTTGACTTCAGATCGTAAATACTGTTTGAAATTTGATTATTTTATATGTAAAACCGCGTCGATTAGCCAGCCTTCTTCTGTTTGGACTGTTTTTTTGTTTAAAACTAATTGTCAGATGGCAGGAATCCACTGAATTTGCGCTAAATCTTGTGTCAGATGATGCATCAACCCATCAGACCAGTATTGTCTACATAATCTCCCCTTCCCTTTTCCCTTTTCCTCTCACCTCTCATCTTACCCGCCCTGTCTCGCCTCTGCAGCGTGGCATCGACCCAGCCACCAGGCAGGACCCTTCCCTGATGGCGATGCTGCTGGAGATGGGCTTCAGAGACCAGCGGCTCAACCAGCGGCTGCTGAGGAAGCACGGCTACAGCCTGCTGCACACCGTCAACGAGCTGGTGCAGATGGCCGAGGATCGCCAGAACAAAGCTGTCGATACTCAACACTGAGGGAAAGAAAGCTGTGAGAGGGCTACTGTGAGGCTGTAAAAGGAAGTAACTGATTTGACCCTTTTTAAACATAATGTAAAGAGAATATATTTCGATTATGACCTGTGTGTCGCTCAGCCTTTCCAGTGTCTGGATTTATTTTGAGTTATTAAAAGTAGAGTCAAAGAAAACCTATTTATGATTAATGTAATTGATTTTTTTCAAAGGTTGGATTGTTAATTTGGACCAAGAGTAAAGCTAATAGAAGAACAATATCACTTGAAATATAAAAAAAACATGGAACAAAAATGATAGAGGAGCATTTATTTTTCATTCTCGGACACTGTCGATTTAGAGAGAAAGAAGCATTTATGTACAGCTTCTCCTGCCTTTGCCTTTAATTTAGATTAACCATATAAACACTTGTAGATTATAATGGATTGTGGTTAACCTTTGCCATGCCTTGTTTACCTGGGCAATAGAGCTTTATGTGTTGGTCAAAAAGGAGAAGGAGCCGTACTTTTGACTGGACAAAAGTGTGTAATTTCAGCTCTTCATCTTAGTGTTCGTATGGCTGTCGTAGCTGCTTCCTCTGGCTCTGAAAAGTAATTTGTCTTTTGACAGGGCTTGGCTAGATTATATCTCACATGTAGAACAGTGAAGATGAATATTGTTGAATGTCATAAAAAGATAAAAATGTTCTGAAAAGCCGGCTGTCATTTAAGGTGATTTTACTGAAGCTACATGGGTATTCTGGGTGTTAAGGGTCAGCAGTGCAGTAGTAGGAACAACAAACAGATATGTAAGACTTTTTCTCGATTTATCGTAGTGAAATCTGCCTAAACAATGCAATCTTTTTCTGTATCAGAGTACTGTTATTTTAGACGTTGACATGTGGAATGTATACAAAAACCGTCTGGAGCGGATCACCGTTCAGACACAGATGTTTTCTACTGCTTTTTAGGAGACACCTGCATGACAGGTAGAGGCTTAGAGATGAGTCGTGTTCTCGTGGTCTTAGCACAGTCACAGTGGGGAAAAAAAAAAATAATTAAAAAAATAAATAAAAATCCGCTTTGCATCATCTTTTAACACCCCCTGCCTGCATTTTCACGTGTCCTCATCCAACCACCAACCGAAACTTTAGCAACTGTCATTTAGCACTAATCCAAACTGAGATGTCTCTAACAACACATTCCTCAATCTCTTAGTGGAACCAAGTATATTGAATTTCATTTCATTGCCTTTTATCAAACATGATTATTAGTTTACTGATGCATACATATGGTGATTTGACATTGTTTGTGGTGTGTGCTGGTTTAAGTTAATGTACGTCTGTTTTCTTTTTTGGACTTGTTCCTCCTTTTTGTGTGTGTGTGTGTGTGTGTGTGGTTGGGGTTTTTTTGAACCTTATTTTCTTATGTTGATTATTGTCCATGTTTTAAAGTATCATACTCTAGAGAATAATTCTGAATATATCTACTGTGCTTGTCAAATTATTCTTCTGCCACAGAGTGTATACATTTAAAAACCCTTCTACTGTCAATCCGCCAATAAACTATTTGCACATCTCTCTTGTCTCTTTGCCCCTCTGTTAATGAAAAATGTCTAAATGTAGGTTATTATGCCACACTGGACTGTATATAGCTACTGTACATTCTGCACTGGTTTCACTGGATGGTGTCAAAAGTACAGAGGTTGCAGCGAACTGATTATACTGCATTTTTGACACAATGTGGTAACATATTTTAATAGCCTTCGTGTTCTTCGAGGCTGGGTCACTAACCGGGGAAATGGATAACCCCAGGTTTAATTTGTGTCAGTTGGTTGTATGCAATTTCATCAATTACAAAAGATTTTGAGGAATTTGTAAAGCTAAAAGCGTTGTAGCGACTAACAGGTTCTGCGTTGTTATAGAATCTTAAGCTAGTGTCTTGATTTGAGTACTGAATTATTTTAGTTTAGCTAGTCAGAGTTTGGTTAAGTTTAGTTTAGCTATAAATGCTAATAAATACTTGGCAACACTGGTATCATTTGACTGAGCCAGGTTAGCTGTTTCCCCCTCTTTCCAGTCTTTGTGCTAAGCTAAGCTAACCGGCTGTTGGCTGTAGCTTTATATTTAACAGACATGATATGAGAGTTGCATAAAGTACTGTGTCTCTCTGTCAGAAAGCATTAAACAAATTTCCCTAACATGACCATGGGAAACTTTGTGGTCATTGTTAAAAGAAACAAGAAAATGGGAAATGAGCTTGTGCTAAAGTTCACTGTTTTGCTGACCCATCCGACCGTCCTGACAACGTCCGTTTAGTGGACTTGTGGTTCTATCATAACACCACACAATTTTCCTCCTTTACTCCCGATCAGGGTTATCATTTTACGGTTGCTGGAGGGTGTTCGCACTTGGATATAAACATGTTGTTACTGGACAGTTGCTGAAATTACTGACACCGTCCTTTTTCAGGCTCATTTTTTGTCCTCTGGGGCCTCATAACAAGTTAATCCGCCCATGGACTCCCACCTGAAACAAGATTTCAAGGTCAAAATAGCCTAATAACTTGTAATCCTTACATTTGTATTAATTACCGTTTATTTTAGATAGTTTAACCGTTGCCTGAACATGTGTTGCAATACTGTACTGTAAAGGAAGGAAAGTAAATCAAAAGCAGTTCATGTGATCCACCACTGTAAGGCAGCCTGACTGACTTGTCACTTGAAAAAGCAGGAAGTGTTCCTCCCACTCAGTTTTGTTTTTACACAGACTTGAAGTAGTCTGTTGGTGATCTTAATGAAGCTTTTCTAAAAACTTAAACTATAGTAGAAGAAACCAACAGCAGTGCAGCAGTTTAGTCTTCACACTGGGTGATATTTGGAGTTAAAGCTGAAGTCAGTGAGGTGAGTTCACAGACGAGGAAATATCCTGTTGTTGATGTGGTTTCACTGTTGTCAGCTGAATGAGTGTCGCATGGTTTCTCCCTTGCATGCTCACACAACATGAGAGCAGAAAACAAGATTAGTAAACTTAACAAACCTTAAAAATACCTAAGTGTGTATTTAAAGTCTACTGTGCGTGTCACTGTTTAAAAAAGGAAGGTTTAAAACAAATTTAAAGGTACAATCCGTGTTTTAAATGAAAATGAAAATGCAGTCTCATCAGCAGAACCTAATATTAGGAATAGTTAGTAGTTAGTCAAAGAAGTATTCAGGTCCTTTAAGTAAAGGTAGCAACATGGAAATAGAAAAAAAACTTGAATTAATGTAAAGACCCAGCATTGAAAAACAAAAGTCTTAGCAACATTTGTATTTAAAAGATCAAAAGTCAAGGTAGTCATAATGTGGAAAAATGGCCCCAGAGTCATTATATTAATGGATTATGATGATGTACTGTGTAGGCAGCTGTGTTGAAGCTGATTTTAACTAAATATACTTTTTGATTTAATATACTTTTAGGTAGTTAAATCTATAACTATGTGTTATATTTTATATGGTGATCATATGTTTTGTATGGGAAAACTTTAAACTAATGACTAAAGCTGTCTGACTTCTTATTTACCTTAAATTGAACATTGTATCCTGGATTTTTAGGAACTGGAACTGAAATAAAGTCTGCCTTATATATATATATATATATATATATATATATATATGTATATATGTCCATAGTGTTTTTAATGCTCAAACTTTCTATTAAGTACATTGCATTGGGGATGTTAGTCTTTTTTATTTTATGTAGACCCTCTACATGCTTGCAGAGCTGCAGCATAACCAGACAAAACAAACCAGTTTAGTTTCTCCTTTGGAAAGATGGAAGAAATCCAAAATCCATCTGCTGAGTTCAAATTCCAATCCTGACTTTAACATGCAAGATTAGATTTAAATGTTTTTATGTCATTTATAGCTTGCTGCAGTTGACTAAACAAGACATTAAACTACTTCCACTGTATTTATTACTAGGTTGTTGTAAAATGTAGCACTAGTTAACAGTTTTTATAACAGCTTTGTCTCAAGTTCCACAAGTTTCGTGCCTTGGTGGCCGTTATGAAAACAGAATGATTCACTGCTTTGCTATCACCTCAACCTCCAGTGAAATTTTGTAACATTAAACACTATTTGCCAATAATTGCATCATACAAGAGACGGTTGATAGAAACAATGTGTCTATCTATTTCCTCCAACAGGAAATGGGAATCTTGTATTTTTGACACTTAAAAGCCAAAATCTAGAATATCTAAGTTAACAGGCACTAATTTCAAAAGTATCAACACATTTCAGTTCATAGACCTTTTACTCTCTGTTACTTAGATAATCTAAATGTCAGGAAATGACTTTTGCATTTAGAGAAAATCCAAAGTAACTAATACATTTCTTCCTTTGTGAAACTTAGCAGTCATCACACAATAATCCCTGACACTACCGGTGTTACGGGGTTTTACAGTTGCAATAGAACCATAAACTCCCTGCGGACTCTGCTCAGACTCATGTAGCACAAGAATGAAGCTTTTATTGGTCATTTAAAGGTTTGTGAGAAGGGTTGGTATTATAGGTCACCACACAAGACTCTGTTAGCTCTCAAAAGCCTGTCAAGAAGAACAGAAGAAAGAGACGTTCAAGTGTACAGACTGTAATTTGCCTGTTATGTGAACTTTGAAGAGCTGATTGATAACGATTGATGCACTATTGAGCTGTTAGCAGGAGATTCCAAGCTTTTATTGGTCTCTGTTCTCCTTCTCCTTTAGACTGGACTTGAGAAAGAGTCATGGTTACACCAGGGCACAACGTCAAAACCACAGAGGGTCCTGATCTGACAAAAGAGATGGAAAAGGCGAAAACCCTGAAGCATTTCCCTACGTATGGTGCCATGAACGGAAACGGACACTCTGGAGACACCTGCCCCACTTGTCGTGGCACCGGGAGAATTCCAAGAGGTTGGTTTCCTGCCATGAAAAATGTGTTTTTTCACTATTTTGACTGTTTTTTAAAGCAACTTCTATGCCTTAACTCTGAATTATATTCCCGATTTGTCCCTTTTAGTCTTTAAATTTAATCATCCAGCGTTCTCCAGCTGTCAAAAAACCTGACACCATGTTACACCATTCCTCATCCACAAATAACAGTTTCATTTAACATTCAACAATAGGGGAACTAAGTCAGACAGAAATATACCAATATGTATGTGCAACTGATTCTGTTAAGCCACATTTGGCTCACTTTTACGTCATTTTTTGTGGTAAAAACAAGACTATTTCTTTCTATTTCCTTGTGTTTGCAGGTCAGCAAGACCAGCTAGTTGCTGTAATACCATGTAACGATATAAGGCTGAAACCCAGACGCACGTAAGGGATTTATAATAATAAAACAATTTATTTATAGAGTGCTTTTCAAGATACTCAAAGATATACAGTATGTGTGTGTGATCTGCTGTAAGGTTGCATAATATTGACAAGAAAGTTATGTTAATTTAAGGATTTTCTCTGTTTAAATATAGTTGGATATTAACTGAAATATTAAAAAAAACCCCGCAGCATTAGTCTGAGTATGTTTATGTTTTCACAAGCACACGGATATCTTCATAGTTGTTGCTTCATGTCAGTTTATACAAACGATTTTTCACGTTTGTGTTGCATTTCAGGAAGCTCTACGTGTGCGTCTCCATGGCTGTGTGTCTCTTTCTTTGCTGTCTGATCCTCTTCTTCCTCTTCCCCCGGAGTGTCACCCTGACGCCTGTGTCTGTGCTGTCAGTCATGGTCTACTTCACCCCAGATGCGGTTGAAATGGAGGTCACGGTAAGTAATGTATAAAATCTGTGCCATCTCTTTGTTGTATCACTTCCCTCAGCAGGTATAAGGACTTAACCAAATAAACCACACTACAGTATTTTATTCATGTGTTAACTTCCATCTGACAATAAATTACATGTCTCCATGGTAACCAAATATACAGAATGTAGTAATTACTGTCTATAATTACGGGAGTCACATGCATACCTCGTAAATCACAGCATGTATTGCACATGCTCCTTTTGCTGTTTTTTTAATCCACACTGTCTTGTTATATTGTGTTTTGTGCTGGATTTTCTGTTGTGTTGTTTTGACCAGAAATCTCTCAAAAAAAGAAGAGATACCCTGAGATCTAGTGACTATAATGATAAAATCAATGTCAAATAAAATAATTAATATATAAAAAAATGCAGAATAAGTGTACAGTATTCTGCATATACTGTATACAGTGTATTCATACAGGCAAGGGAAGTGTGTTCTTTCAAGCAAAGAGGCAATTCTACATGCTTACATAAGGCAAATAAATGCATTAGCATAACATTTAAAAACAAAATGACAAAGACAAGGAAAATAAAATATATTAACATAGAATAAAATGAAATAAAGTAAAAATACAAGTAGACAAAACATAATAGACAAGAAATACAGCTTAATTGCAGTTACAGTGCTGTAATAAGATGTCCCCAATTTAATAAAGGAAGCTTAAGTGTAGTATAGAAATGAATCAGTCAAAGTTCAAGTTCAAGTTTATCTGTGTACTGTAGCACAATATCATACAAAAGCAGTGACATATTTATGTTTCACATAGTGATAGAAGAGTAGAAAATAAGTTGAAGCATAAATGTTGAGGCACATTTTCAGTTCCGTCTGTGTCACTACTAGCTGACTAAGTTTCTATTCTACAAGCAGAGTATCAATGAAATTAGGTCAGTGATTTGTAAACTAGTGTATTTATATACAGTATTTGCACTACAGCTGTGTTCTAAATCTTCCAGCTCTGTCCCTGAACTTACTGATCTTTTTATTTCATCTGGCAGAGGAGCCGTCTGAATTGCATTCACATGACAGCCGCAGTAGTTATGTAAATGACAAAGTTCCCTGAGACTTTTTTTTTTTAATGATAGAAAGGTGTGTTCATTGCACCTGACCAGCCGTGTTGTTTCATCCTCTAGAATCTCATCAACATCACCAACGAGAACTTCGTCCCGGTCCAGATTGTTGATTTTAACGTTCAAGGTCTGGTCTCTGAGATAGTTGTGGGTAAGACCAAGATATCGAATATGACCGCCCTCCAACCACGCTCACAGAAATCGGTGAGTTTCACACAAGATGATTCATATAAAAATATATTATTGATATAATTGTCAAGTGATTAATTTCTTCCCCATCTTGAACTTTTGCAGTACACCATTAAAATCGACCTGCCTATCACAGATAAAGGATTAAAGTAAGTTTGAAATGATCCTTAATTTGTTGTCAGCACATCACAGTTTCCATCAGAGATATTGTATGAAAGTGATATAATACACCATGTTCACCATTATTGTTCATACGTGCACACATCAACTGCTTTATCTCTTTCAGCTCTTACTGCAAGTCAACCTCTATCAAGATTCACACGTTATTTCTGGAGCTGCAGTAAGTGTCAATCTCAAATCTGAAAACCAACAGAAGATGCAGCCACGTTTGCATATCTAAAAAAGAAAACTCAGTGTTAAAGGCATCACTTTGTGCAGTTTAGGGTTATAAACCACAACCGCAAAACAGGTTGTCTTAAAAATGATCTGAAGTCAAATCTTTAAATCAGAAATGTTCTTTTTAGATAGCACAAAAGGACACGATAACACAGACACGTAAGATTTTAACTCTGCTTTTAGAATCCGGTGAAATAAATTGAATTTAAACCACAAAAACAAACTTTTTATTTTTCAGTATTTAGTCACGATGCCTCTTGTCAGCTTCTGTTAGCCAAACTTATTCATTTACATGTGTGTCAATGACTGAGATGACGGTTTCTGTGCATGTGTTGCTGTGTCACACGTGTCTCTGCGCACTGCAAACCAGCCACAATATAAAGTTTCCTGTTTTCAGTTGCAAACCATATTAGCCACAGACTATTTTCATTTCCCTGTTTGAAGTTAGACACTGCACCACCACCACCACCAGACCACCACCTGGGCTGACACTGTATCTCCTGTCAGGGATAGAACAACACACACTTTATGTTGCTCCGACACTGGACTTTTACCGTTGTGATAAAAAAATAATTAAAGCTGCATTTAAGTAATTGTTTGGTCCCTTTTGGAACATGCTTAACATTTTAGCAACATGTTAATTATTTACACATCCAGCAGACACAGAGCAACAGTAGCGTTAGTTTGGAGTTGTGTGTTTTGCAAGCATAGTAGCAATGAATATGATGGCTGTTCATGTATGAAACATATAAATTAGAAAAAAAAGCCCTTTATTGGGATAAACTGTACATATGTAACAGATCTTTTCTGTGAACACTTCATTTGGAGCATTTTGTACTTTTGTTTTTTTCCTTTTCTGTTCTTTTTCCACATGATTTGTAATATATATCACTGGAAGATGCATGTTTTTGTAAATAGCAGTGTCTTGAAATCCCATGTGGGATGAGCCAGAAACTAAACTAAACTAAACTAAACTAAACTAAACTAAACTAAACTAAACTAAACTAAACTAAACTAAACTAAACTAAACTAAACTAAACTAAACTTTATAGCACTTATAAAAACCAGAGATTACCAAGTGGTTTACAACAAGTTTGTTACCTCTGTAGCTGCTAAATGCACCACTTTCCTCACCGGTTAGTCTCCAAGTTTATGTGTCTGCTGTTTAGTCCTGGGCAGGTAGCGTACAGCAGGTTTACCAGAGCTTTTTTTGTTGAAAACAGCTGTCAGCTGCAGCTGAAAACAAGGTTGACTAGAGTGAAGCCAAACAAAGAGTCTAAAAGAGCTGAGAGGAAGTGCAGAGCAGGGTGATAATTCTCTGCAGGATTGTCACTATGAGAGAATCATATGATATAAAGAAAATATTGCTTACTGCAGCTTTAAAACATTATGAAAACACGACAAAGCAGATTCTGTCACCAGCTGTCTTCACACTGTTATCTTTTTTTCCCCCACAGAATGACAATGAATATCTCGTATCTCTCTCACACGGAGCAGCTGTCTCTGGACACCTTTGAGTATATTGACTGTGGCACCAATTCAACGATCCCACATCCTGTGAGATGATGAAATCTAAATGAAAAACATCAAAGTGGGATTGTGAAATAATGAATATTCTGGCAGCACAGCGCCCTCATCTCTTTTGTATGGGCTGTGAATGATAAATACTGTGGAAATGCATTTTATCTTATTCTGTATGTGGTTTTAGCATACCGTATAATCAATCACTACATTGTTATAATTAAAAACAATACAGACGCTTCTACGACACTTTAAATATACATCTTAGTGTGGATGCTTTCTGCTCTTATTTGATCTGCCTGTAAATCTGTATTGTAAGCAAAGTGGTCTCAGAATTGTTTGAAACAGGCACAATTCCTAAAATGCTAAGTATGAGAACTGTGTATTTACATTTTAGGACATGTATATTTCATTAAAAAGGGACTAATTTCACAGTATTTTTTTGGAAACAGCTTATTTTTTGTCAGGATGCCAGATATTTTGTAAACAGGATGTTGATCTCTGATGATCTTGTCTTTTGTAATTTGCACTTTATTAAACATTTAAGGTTCACTTACGGATGGCAATTCATTTCTTTTTGTTTTGTTTTAATTTGGGTGAACTCACCCTTTAAACTTCTACTGCTGCAGCTGTGAGAAACGATTTGTACGTTCAACACATTTACACACAAATTAAAAGCAGGTACTTCATTAAGTGTGGTTAAAAAGTGAAGGAATGTAACTAAGTACATTTACTCAAATACTTAAAGGGCGGGTTCACAATCGTTCTAGTCTGTCTTAAAACAATAGTCAGGTGCCCCAATGAACTTCGAAACAGCTCACTGTAATCATTCCTCCCGTTCATAGCAGTCAAATCAGATGGATATCAAATTGGGTCCTTTTAGTAAAAAAAAGACAATAACTTTGGAGGATATCCTCTTTATTTGACTAATTTGAACCATTGAAGCTTCAGATAAACTTATGAATGTATTTTTGCACAGAATGAGGACTGTGCGTTTTGTCCCCCATCACTTCAATCAACTGTTTCAATGTTCATTTGGTCATGTGACTATTGTTTTAAGACAGGTTTGAAAAACTGTGAACGTGTCCTTTAAGCATGATTTTGGGCTTGCTACTTATCTTTATTTTTTTTATTTGGGTATTTTTATTTTATTCTTCCACTTCACTTGAGTAACTTTACATTTTTTACTCCACTACTACAGTGCTTCTGTACTTTTGTCATTTTGAATGCAGAACATTCATTTGTAATGGATTATTTTTATATTGTGGTACCTCACCTCAGCAGCTCAGCTCCGAGTGAAAATAATGCCTAGGTGGAGGAAAACAAAAACATCTAGAGAAGGCTCCACAGCAACTTTACCCTCATAGTTTGCTCCTAAAGTTCTTGAGAATGGACACAAGGTGGCGCCAATGCTTTGTTAGACTGATAATGCAGACAAGCTACATACTGTTAAATGCAGAAGTGGTGTTAACTGTGGCAAATTGCATGATTGTCTGCCAAGCAAGAAAGAACATATGAAAGGTAAATATATAAAAATATAAAAAGTAATATTTTTGCACTGGAAAATCTTTTTTTCTTACTCTCAAAATCAAATTAATCCACTAAGGGCAATATATTTAAAACATTTCATCCAAATATCAGAATTAAAATAGACAAATCTATCATCAGAATGCATCAATTACTCAGTAAGAGATACTCTTTAATCTCACTCCAGCTGTAGAGACCATGCACTTCATCTTTGCACCAGCAGGGGGCGCGGAGCTGCAGGTCCAGGTGGCCGTGACGTCACCGGGGCTTTAGGGTGCTGTGCCTCTCTCTGGAGTTCCTCAGTGCTGCTGGAGGAGGAGAGGAGCGGACCTTACCGCCGGGACAAACATCATGTGTTGACAAGTCAACCATGGATGTGTTTATTGCTTGTGGATGATGCTTCCGGCGCGCATATAGAAGGTACGTTTTAAATATACACGGAGGAGGACGTTTCTTATTTTTTATAGTATGTGCATTGCATGTATTTTTTTTTTATTTATATAAACACCGTTGTTTTCTCTGTTAGTTGATCCCTTCAAAGTTAATGCCGTTTGGTGAAGTTTCTAATTTATTTGCATATTTGTTTGCATTATTGAAACATCACAGTAAATAAAACATGCAATACATGGATATGGATGGCTGCATGCAGGAGAAGACGCAAACTAAGGCAGACTATTTCCAGTGGAGCTATTTCAAATAAAATCAAATAATTAAAACTAAACATGACTGTGCATTATGCCTCTTGAAACTACAATCGTTGAATTATACTATATTATAATATGCAGAATTTTTGAGGTCATAAGTAGATAATGTCTTCCTGGGGCTGTATTCAGTCCAAAGGCAGCTGTTTCTTTGCTGTTTAATGAGTATCAGGATGTCAACAACAACCGGATTAGTGCTGCTGCAGCAATCCTCATAGACAGTTGGCAGAGTGTACCAGTGAATACATATCCATCCACTGCATTGAAATCAATCTGCCCTAAGAAAAGCCTTTCAGGTTTAGCAGTCTTAAGAGGATTAGCCGTGGCAAATAAGAATCTAGATAACCTCAGCCACCCAATTAACCTGTTGTTTGTGGCTCTGTAATGTGACACTGAATTCCCCCAGACGTTTATGGTTTTATTTAATCAAATGAGAATGAGAAGTGACTGAATTAGAAGGACGCAACCACGGATGAAATGAATACAAGCCTGTTTTGTGGGACAGTAATGTGATAAATCTCAGCTGTGAACACAGGAACTACCATTCTGACAGGATGAAATTGCATCAAGCACTTTAAAATGTGCTTCCAGTGTTAATCATCACTATCTGTTGCCAATGTCTCCTCTGTATTTGTCAGGTGACACTGTGAAATAACACTTGGATTGCAAACACACATTCCTTTAAGCACTCATTGTCTTATTATTAAACGTTAACCCTCTCTGTGTGTGTGTTTTGATAAGGTCTCCAGACCATCTGATCCCATCTGCCTCTGAGGACAGGGAGCAAATGCCAATCAACTGAAAAAAGGATTAAATCAGGAATTTGTCACCTCATCTAAGTAGGTGTGAATTGCTGGCTGGGAATCATGGGGAACCAGCTGACTGATATCGCTCCAAACACGCCATTCCTGCCAAACTTCCAGTCTCTGCACGTGGTGGTTATCGGGCTCGACTCAGCTGGCAAAACCTCTCTGCTCTACAGGCTCAAACTGAAGGAGTTTGTGAAGACGATCCCCACCAAGGGCTTCAACACCGAGAAGATTAAGGTGGCTGTGGGGGCTTCTCGGTCCATAACCTTCCAGGTTTGGGATGTTGGTGGGCAGGAGAAGCTGCGCCCGCTGTGGAAATCGTACACCCGCAGAACGGACGGGATGGTGTTTGTGGTGGACTCCACTGAGTTAGAGCGTATGGAGGAAGCCAAAGTCGAGCTCCATAAGATCACCCGCACCTCAGAGAACCAGGGTGTCCCAGTGCTGATCCTAGCCAACAAACAGGACCTGGATTCAGCCTTGTCTGTCAGCGAGGTGGAGAAGCTGCTTTCCGTACACGAACTGAGCATGTACACGCTGCATCACGTGCAGAGCTGCAGCGCTGTGGACGGTCAGGGAGTCCAGCCAGGCCTGGAGAAACTTTATGAGATGATCCTCAAGAGGAAGAAGATGGTGAAACACAACAGAAACAGAAAGAGATGAACCCTCAGCTCACACTGTGGATATTACCTGAGGAGATTTATCCACTGTTGAGACACTTCCAGGCTTAATGGTCCCTTTTAATGGGAGAGCGATTTGTGCCAACAAAATAACAATTACACACGGCCTTAGGGTCAGGAGGAATGGATTTGGTAATAATAATTGAAGCAGTATTGACATATACTTTGTTCTACAATCGTGCAGCTGCCCTTTGAAAGCTTAAGCTATAGATCGAAAGGAAACCTTGATAGCGTTAGTCTTCCCTAAGTGCTTTTCTACACTTGTTTTAAAGAAGATTTCTAACAAGGCATTTGCCTGGTAACTTTAGGACTAATATATGAACTCATTTACATTCATGCAGCAGGTATATGGTGAAGAAAAATATGAAATTAAACTGAAAAATGTCATTATATTCCTTCACTGGCTTGCACAAAATTCTGCCCCACTAAATAGGTGTTTTTGTTCCACAATGTACGGATACTTCCCCAAGATATTTACTCCACATTTTTGTGTTTGTGCTGGAGATGAAGATTTCTGTTCTTGTAAATGATATATAATGGAAGTGTGAAAGCGCCAGATGATATTTAATTTCATTGCCATTGAACAATAATCCAAAGTGCATTCCCTTCATGGCCACAGACATTAAGTTTCAGTTCCTTTAACAATAGTGTTTATACGAATTGTACATTTTTGTAACACTGAAGACTTAATAAATCAAAGCACTGTACTGAACCGTCATCGATATCTTTGTACTTCAGGTTTGGAAATATTGCTTTTTATGGTATTTGCAAGTCTGGTTTGGGCTTTAAAAAGCTTTACTTCAGATATTTATTTGATTTTAAGATGACCTCCATACAAATTTTGAAGCTCTGAGTTGTCACCTTTCCCCCCTATTCATAGTCCAATCAGCAAACGAGGCTGTCAGAAGGATGGTGGGGGGGTCCTCTCCTCTGCCTGCGCCCCCCAAACAAAGCAAAACAATCCATTTACTTTGATTCCCACCTTCAAGCCTGCCAGCTGCTGACTGCTGTAATTGCATCAATTAGTGGTGAGATGGTTCAGAGGTGAGCTGGTTCAGTCCTGTTGTGTGATCACGCGGGATTGAACCACCTGCGGCCATCACCGTCGCACAGTCGATGCTCTGCTTTACTGTATTTACACTGTTGCTCCAACCCCGAAAAAGAAATGAGGAGACAGCTTTGTGTGAAATTTGCAGGGGGCAGCTTTGTGTTTAGAGCACTTTATTGAAATCAATGGACAGTTAATGACTCTTCTTATTATGTGTTCTGTGACCGTAGATTATCATTGTGTCCTGAAATTACTGTTTTTCAAGAAGTAATATCACTGCAGGTGTATATGCAGCTAGAATAATAGTGAAGGATCCCTGTTGTTTCAAATGCAAACAAACCCGACACGATTTTCAGGCCTCCTGCTGACTGTAACGGCGGATGCAAAACTCATTTTCATACATTCAAGAGATGAGAATATGTGAAAGAAGAAAAGGTGATGGCAATGACTTTTATTTCTTATTCTTATTTCACTATACTGATGTTTCAGAATATTCCATGCACACTTTTCTGTATATAGGACAAAGGCGGTGGCTGATTTTGCATTTACAGTTTCTACTTTGAAGGTTATCAGAACAACTGATGTCTGATGTTTCATGCACCAATTTATTATTACAACTAAATTATTTCACGACCAGTCGAAACCTATTTGTGGAGGTTCTGTAACCATTTCTCGATAAAAGCTTTTAATCCACATGCTTTTCCACAAATCCCTTAAGTTGCCACTCATATATGATATTATGCAACGGATACAAGGTCTAATCTACAGGTCATACATTGTTGACCTGCATACTGTCAGTGTGTGAGTGTGTGTAAGTGTGTGTAAGTGTGTGAACGCTCCTGCTGTGTATTTGTCTTGCATGAAATGATGAGATAATGACTCGTACTCAGGAGCCTGCGGCTGAGCAATCTTAAACTCTGAATGTCAAGACAGACATTGCGCATAAATGCATACACATACAATGTGTATAAAATATACAAACACACACACACACACACACAAGCAGGCACGCACTCACATTTTGACTTCTGTGACCTCATCGTCCCCATTATTCACAACGGTGAGCTCATTAAAAACTTTCAAGGATGTCTTTTGCAGAATCATCTTGACACAACAGCTGGTCCCTGAATAAATTAGCATCATGATGCGGTGTTTTCAACAGCTGAGACGCACCGTGGGCATGTGGAGGCATCAATCAGCCAACGAAAAACACCCAAACATTCTGCGCCTGAGAATCTCTGCCTTGAATAAAGTTTCAAAAGATGCTGTGTTGCAGCTCAGAAAAGGTGCCGCTGTGCCTACAGTTTACTGCACACTTGATTGACTTCCTGAATTGGTGCCAGCATCCATCCAGCGGGGGGTACAACCTGCGGGAGCTGCATGCTTTTCTTTTTTGCTTTTCTTTTTTCTTTTGCATGTTTCTGTCATGTAGGTTTACAGTCTCCCTATTTCTCTCTCTCTGTCTCTCTCTCTCTTGTTTCTTCTCGGGTGTAATGGTGGCTGACAAGAAACATGTGAGAGAGGGAAACCTTGGGGATTACAGTAGGTGTCAGGGTGTCAGGGATTAGACAGGGGAATCGCACAGGTGTATCACTGGAATTGTTTGACATAAATCAGAGACAGGCTCGCAACCGGGCTTCAAAACCACAAATTTCCATCAGTAGATCCAAGGACATGAATGTTTCTTCCTGTTCTCCTCAAAAAAAAAAAAAAAACATGAAGCAATGACTGCAAGGGGGCACAAACTACAAAAGGTTACAAACAAGACTAAGAAGCTGCAGTCACGCTAATGTCCATGTGAGGCTTCACTTTAGCACAGTTGTGCTTTGGGTGAAATGATAACATCAGCATGCTAACATGCTCATGTTGACAATTCTAACATGCTGATGTTTGTGTTTACCATGTTCATGATCCTGGTTTAGAATGTTAACATGCCAACATTTCCTAATTAGCTTGAAACATAAAGTACAACTGAGGCAGTTTTGCAGATATTTGGTCTTAAAACAAAGTATCAGACAAATTACATTTTGTTTGCTAAAGGACAAATCAATAGTCAAATGGAGATTTAGGGTTGCAACTAACGAATTTTTATTATTCATTTATTTATATTTATTATCATTTAATCTGTTGATTATTTTCTTAACTGATCGATTCATTGTTTTGTTTATAAAATGTCGGGAAATAGTAAAAAATGTCCATTATAAGTTTTTTTTAGAGCTTGTGGTGACATCTTCCAATATCTTGTTTTGTCTGATCAACAGTCAAAAATCTAAAATCTAAAGCTTTGAATCCTCACATCTGAGAAGCTGGAACTAGCAAATTTTTAGCATTTTTGCTTTAAAAATGCATCAAACCATTATTTGATTTTCAAAATAGCTGCAGATTTATGTTCTATCGATCGACCAGTTGCTTAATCAACTAATTGTTGCAGCTCTACTATGTTTATTACAATCTATCCTGAGGAGGACCAAATTTTATTGCAAGCCATTAATTGTTGAGACATTTCTTCTATAACCACAACTATAAACCTAACGGTGGCGCTAGAGGAAGAGTCAGACGATCACAACAGTTATTGGGCTTCATCGTCTGGGAACCATGAATATCTGCACAAAACCTCATAACAATCCATCCAGTTGCTGTTGAGATATTTTAGTCTGAACCAAAGTGGTGGACTGACCGACTGACACAGCCATCCATAACCGCATCGCTAGCATAACAGGCTCACCATGTTCCATCAACTGAGGGATGTAAACAACCCTAATGTTTTCTCCTCTTCTCCTTAAAACCAGTAAGGGTGCAGAGGTTGCAGAAAGTTGTAAAAAAAAATCCAGATAAATAACAATAGAGCTATAATGCTCTGTTGCAGTCTCTTTATAGTCCTTATGATGAAAAGCAACAGGGCGCTGGGCTCAAATCCAAGCCTCGTAAAGCCTCCAACTGGGCCCTAGACATAATTTTCCATCGCCATGGCAACCTGTAAGTCCGCAGTCACTAAAGGGTGACCTGTGAGGGCAGCGGTGGGGGTCAAATTGCTTTTGTGGCTGGATGTCCAATCCAGCTGAGGTTACTGAGGGGGCAGGGAGATTAGAAAAGAAGCTCCAATCAATACTGGAATCCCGAGATCACCACCTCACACTGTCTGTCTTTCATTTTCAATCTTTTTTTTTTTTCTCTCTCTGCCCTTTACCTCGGTATGTATTTTGTTTGTCTACTTTAGTTTTACAGTTGTTGACAGCCTCTGCTTTGTTTGCTCTTTTACTCTCCAGTGTTCTCTCTTCGCTTGTATTGATTAATCACTATGAAAATATCTCAAATTTCACACCATCATGACATTTCTAGGAAGCCGACCTTGTTGACATTGCTGTGTGTGTGTGTGTGTGTGTGGTGCAGTGGAGGCTGGTTGTTAGTATAAGGCACAGTGCAGAGTGAAGGTTCTTTGAGGGTTCAAAAGGGACAAGGTTTGTGGGAGGGCTGGATTAGTTGCTTTAGCTTTTTATTCCCGAGAGGTCGTAAAACTGCCACTTGGCCTCCATTTAGAGCCAAACCCGTAGGATTGAATAGACGAGAAGGGAAACTGAAGCTTGACTTCACCACATAGTGCAGTCTTTCACTCTGGGGGCTATAATGAAGGAAGAACAAACACCAAGAACATATTTCTTAGTTGTGAAAAACACAATGTCACGGTGGGTTTGATTGTTTGTATCAAATCGCCTTTACCTCTGAGATGACCCTGCACCAAAACATATGGATACAATCATCTGTTTTATTCATCCTGTGCCATTGGCTGAAAGACAGTGCATGTAATCATTTTCATGTGAATAAAGGATATTACTTCAGGGGGCATTTATTCATATTCATAAATACACTAGTTCCTCTGCAGACTCCGAGTCAAGGATGATTCATTACTCAAGGGAACCATGAGGAAATTATGGGCGGCATATTTACTGTGATTTAAACTTTATGGCAAACTTTTCCAAGCATTTCACTTGTTCAGCTGCAGGGGGGATATGAGTATGACTTCATGGATGATTTCATGCTTTACCCTTACACATAGAGTTTCAAAGGGTTGAGATTCAGTCTCTTTTCAAGAAAGACTTCTTGTGTTCTCTTGAGGCGCAGTGCTCATGCATGATCGAGGCGTTTTAAGACATCTGGCAAAGTCCTTCAAAAAAATTTTTTTTATGATGTTTGATGATGTTTAGTCCTGATGTTGCAGCAATTAATCCAGTGCAGATTCTGTACACACTCACCGCCACCCCTGATCCTACACTGGGATTACCCAGAAACCCATCTGGCGCATGCCAGCTAGTGGGGTGTACATGAGCAGTGCCCAGTGGCCGCTAAACAGCAGCTCTTGTTAATCTGGACTATTACTGTTGTTTAAAAGCAGACCGGCCGCTGAGCTGCAACCCAGATTGCTGTGGCACAGACATCCTCTCAGGTGCTGTATCAAGATCAGAGCTGTTTATGTGTGTCACCCTGTCTGTGGGCGGATGTGGGAATGTGCTGACCTGGGAATTATATGGCTTGATTCAATGAGATAGAGTGATTTAATATGATAGAGTGAGACATACACACTCACAGGCCACTTCGTGAGGTACACCTGTGTAATCTAATGCAATCCAATACAACAGCTCTGCCATAAAATTCTACTTTGAATGGAGCGGACAAAATATTAGGAACACTTTTCAATATAATCCACTACCACCCACTAGGACCTCAATAATAAATGTAAATCATAAATTATCAGCTTTCTGACAATTTCAACAAAAACCGAAAATGTGTAAGCTTTGTAAAAGTAGAATTTATGGCAGAGCTGTTGCATTGGATTTCATTAGATTGCACAGGTGTTCCTAATGAAGTGGCTGGTGAGTGTATAATTGCCACTGTTAAAGACAGATCACACTTGCAACAGTCAACAAAGCTGTTGGGACTATTAGAGCATATTACAAGAATACACATAGTATATCATTAAATACGTACATTTAATTGAACAATCTTTTACATCTGTAACTTTATTTTGAACATAACACTTAGAAACTTCATTTTCATCACTGTTCTCTGTTGCAAAACACACAAATGTATTTTGACTTTTGCATAGTATCTTAGTCTATGCAATGTGCTACACCTTAAAGACACTGTCTGTACAAACTCACTCCCTATTCGCTACCTTGTGCACTATATTTGCTTTTCACCATTTTATTTGAGTATCTCTAAGTCAAGTCAAGTCCATTTTTATTTTTATAGCTCAATATCACAAATTTGTCTGTACAATCTGTATAGCGTACAACATCCTGTATACTTAGACCTCTGATTCACATAAGGAAAAATTCCCCCCAAAAACCATTTAACACCTCAGAGAGAGTAACTGAGGAGGGATCTCTCTTGCAGGATGGACAGACATGAAATAGATGTGTGTACAGAATAGACCAAGATAGCAAAATTACAGATATACAGCATTGAAAAACAGGATGACAAAATTATTGATAGAACTTCTAAGTCTTTCCTTTGCTAGATGTGTAAATTACTGGTATGTGACAGTACAGATGTCAGTGATGGAGCAAAATAATCTCAATTTACTACCCAACTATTAAATGTTCATTATGTTGTTATGACTTTTTCACAGAAGATATGTCACAATAGGAAAAGCACAGGTGTAAATATGAATGAATTAATGATGGCTGAATTACATTTAGCTGCTTCAGTTTCAGGGTCTTGGTATTGTGCATGCTGGCTCACAGTCACACTGTCACAATTAAATGGGACATGTGAATAGAAAGGAGCCATCGTTAATGTTACTAGCAACACCTGTGCTTTTCATACTATATCAAATCAAAATGTGTGCTGTGAAAAAGACCTTTAGTACAAGAGTGAATGAGGGAGTTATTTCAGACACAGCTAATGTCTCACCAGCTCAGATTTAGGACAACTTGTACCTTGTAAATTCAGTGAATCACAGCTGTGTCTAAAAGAAAAGATGACTCAATCCGCTGCATGCACACACTCTGTCTTTGAGGCTATGCCGTGTCTCCCCACGTGGCTTTTGTTGACACTGCGTCCTGCCTGGGAGATCAAGATCAGAGCTCCATCAAGTGTGGGACCCCTGTGCTCCGGCTCTCCGCTGGATGCAGGACCAGCTGTAATGGTCGTTGTTGGGGTTTTGTTCGGCCTTGTAAAAGACAGGAGGCGCACGTGAGGAAGAGACTGCACGTGAGCCGCGGAGCTCATGGCAAAACAAACTGGACTGACCCTTCGTGGTGGGAAGGTTTTTTCTCTCGGCCTGTGAGGATCACATTATTGAAGAACCTCTGCTGCCACAGTCAGTGGTTGGTCATGCATATCTGGGTCGTCCTTCTCTCCGGTGTCACTGTTCCTTTCTCACTTGCTTTCACCTCTAATTAACTTTCCATTAGACATAAAAACAGTATTTTATTTGTAAAAATACTGGCATTACAGATCTGGAGAAAATATAATCTTCATAATCGTCATTTTGGGCTTGAGTTTGGTTATTTAGACTTTGAGTTAAACAATCTTAACTCAAAGTCTACTTGTTCTGGAACTTTCCACCATATCACACGGTCCTCATCAGCAGACTGAGTTTGCTCAGTTGCCATGGAAATGTAGATGCTCAAACTGTCCATGATGCTCAGGACTTCTCATCGATGCATTTTGAATTGCCTATTTCGTCACCCACATTTAACCTATGTTGTTTAAAGATAAGTCAAGATAAATGCCACACGGGGAGTTTTCAGTACACCATCGTTAAATTTGTCACTTACAATGAAGTTTAAATCAGAAAAATAATTACAAGTAAACTGCTTTTAATCTGCAATTTGAATTGTACTCCATATAATAACAAAGGGTAAATAATACTGAACATTTGACATGACTAATTATTAATCTTCCTGGTAAAATTACGTTTGTCAAACTTGCTACGCAGTTAAAGAATATCTCAGTTATCACCGGTAGTAACTGCTTCTCTCATTATGTGTGTACGCTGGACTGAAAACTGTATTGTGGAGAGAAGAACCCAGGAATCTTGACCAAGGTTGTGAAGATGAACCCATGCGGATCAGATCTGGAATTTGGGGCTTGGTCTCCCAAATGAGGCACCCATAGTGGCCTTTTTGTTCATCCCTGTCTTTCACAAACCATCACAGCATTCCTTTTGTTGCTTTTTCATGTTATTCCATCAAAGATTTCACTGTTTGAGGGTCTGAGGTTGGCCAGACTGTCAGGCCACCGCTCCAAACCAGGGTGGTTCAGAATCATGCTTGGATAAAGACTGTGTTATATGGAGGTTTTTACTGAGTGTCAGCAGTAAAATCCCAGCCCTCTAATGTCTATGACTACACAGGACAACCCAACCCGCAGTGCTTATATGACAACGGTGACTTCATTCCTACAAGGAGATGTGGTCATTCACACCCATCTTTACCAATGTGGAATCAAATTAGTTATAATCTCACAAAGAGCAGCTGGCTGTAAAATGATTCAGCTCAGTTTCCATTCGCTCATGTTTTGGCCTGAACTGGCCTGATCTGCACTTCATCAGCTTGTCTGAGAGGTGGGTGTGCCCTGGTTCCTACAGTGTATTCCTGGTGTAGACAATTACCAATAGAAGAATAAAACTGATTTGGAAAGACCAGTCTCTTTAAAATGTAATTATTTTTTTACTTTACAGCACATGTCAGTTCCCTTACATCCCAAATTAATTCTGTACACCACTGTGTTCTAAAAATTAAAACAATATTTGACTCTGTTTGTCATCACAGAATACAGGAAATTCAAGCTTTCTCTCAATTTTATAGGCAACTCTTGTGAGGTACGCTTATACACCTTCTTGGTAAGATGAGAAAATTGAAACCACTCTCACATCTGTCTGTTAAGTATGAAGTTACAGCCAGCAGCCAGTTTGGTTTACTCAGCATAAAAAGACTGGAAACAGTTAGCCTGGCTCTGTCACCTGACTGGAGAGTTATATTTTAGGTATGACAGACATGGCAATATTAAAGGGGACATATCATGCACATTTCCAGGTCCATATTTTTATTCTGGAGCTCTACTGATGTATCTTTGCTTGATTTATAGTTTAAAAAACTAACTTATTTAATTTATACTGGTCCTTTTTTGCAGCCCCTCAGTTCAGCCTCTATGTGAAACAAGCCCTTTTAGGTCCTGTCTCTTTAAGGCCCGCTTTGTTCTGATTGGCCAGTTTCCTAAAGGCTACGTAAACAAACAGTAGTGGTATGATTTCACTTCTTTTTCTCATTCTTTACTCAACATGGAAATTTCCTAAATACATCTGTACATGTTTGAGCCCAAATCTGATCCAAGTGGACAATGTGAACAACCCATGGAACAACCTTAGCGATGAAAGCTACGGAGCAGATGGCCGTTTGTGGGCATGCACGAACAATCTGATGTCATCACAAGGAGGAAGTAGAGGTAACATTGCAAACCGAGTGTTCAGAGCAGGCTGAAGCCCTGGCTTTTGACTTTCAGGGAGCATTTGACATACGTTCACCTCAAGTTTTGTAACTTTGACTGTGTTCAACATAGAAATCATAAAAGTTTAAAAATAACAGAAGATATGTCCCCTATAATATCAACCAAGAAAGCCAAAAAATATATTTCCCAAAAATATCAAACTATTCATTTATATATATATATATATATATATTTATATATATGTTTCTTGTATGTTTTCTATTACATGTTAATCTCATAACTAGATTTAGCCTGTTATCTATAAGGGCCAATATTGACAGGATGAAGCACTGAACACTTTGCTGTAACGTTTCACTGTTTCTCCTGTGCGTTGAGAATAAAACTGAAGATAAATAATAGAGACCTCTTTCAGCCCTCTATCTTATGTAACGTCGTTGTACATCAAGCATCCAGGGCATGGTTTGCTGTTTGTTTAATCACATGTCCTCTGACCCTGTGTGTCTGATGGTGACATGCACAAAGTCCTCCAGCGTTGCTTTAATCCTGTTAGGAAGACCTAAAACTGGGAGTGTTGCCAGGGATCACCGGCAGAATGAGACAAGGTCACAAATGCCTTAACACCCGTCTAGACAGGAGAGCTAATGGATGGTAACACCACCACGTGGAGACTCATCCTCTGCCAAATGATTAAGAAATTATGTGTCAGGACAAATGGTAAAGGTTTATAGGATAGGAACATTTTATGCCTTTATAGTCTATGATATCAGTTAAAAGTGATGTGATAAAAAATTTACTTTTTCCAGTGGCTGTGCACATAAATATGAAAACACAACTTGAATCTAAATGAGACAACTCCCTCCCCTTGACATGTGATTAAACAAGCAGTTTTTGATTTAAGTAGGGAGTGATTTGAATTATACTGCCCACTACGTGAGTATGTCCTAATGACGACATTAGGGAGTTCTACCTTGCTAACGTGGGCTGCTATTTTCTCTTACAATGTCAGCTCCCAACATCTGAGCACGAAAAGGCACAATGGTTAAAATGTGTTTTTGATGAAAACATTTCAGCCACAGTTAGCAAAAACCTCTATGTGCTAATGACTTTATGTTAGCATCATAGACTCTATATAAAGATGGATGTATTGAGGTGTGAGGTCGCTCATTGGTTTGCATTGGAGCCAGTTTGAAGGTCTAGCTTATTGTTGGTGGCATCTTTTCCATTTGGAGCCAGGAAATTCCAAATAAGGAGTATGGAGTGTTGCCTTTCACGCCCTGGAAACACCCCGCTACCCCGCTACCTTAGACCAAAGCTAACGCTAATTTACTGGGAACACCGACTGGTGCACACTTGGGCTAACATTAGCTACTTTAGCTAAATTATGCTAACTGGGCAGGTATCGTAATCAAATACATGGCAGATATCAAAACCTACTATAAGTCTTCAAGTCTTATTAACAAAGCAACCACCACCAGCACACGTATGAGAGGGTCAGAATTTAGCGATTGAAAACATAATGAAAAATGAAAAGAAGAAAAATGATTGACTTAATTATCTAGAGGGAAGGTGATGCTTTGAATGGGAGTCAATTGGAACCAGGGATTTTTTGGAGCCAGCATCTAGCGGCCACTGGTGGCATATTGCACTTTAAGGTAGCCTACTTCTGCATTGGCTTCAGTCTCAAGCCGTGGTAGTTGCCACTTGGTTGGAGTGCTGTACCAACAAGGGCCAGTACAATGCAGTACATATAAAACATAATTTGAAAGAAGGATAACTGTCCTTGGAATCTGTAAGTATTCTTACACCTACATGTCTACAACAACAATTTCAGTAACCAACACAGTAAGTAAGCAAAGGATGGAACATATTGTCCTGTGGATCCTGAGAACTCATAAACATCAGACAATTTCCACATTTTCTTCCACCTTTCCTCATCAATTTCAGCTGTACATTGTTGATGAAAGAGCAGTATAAACTCAGAAAAGGTGCAGTGTCTTTCATTATCAGTTCCCCCCATTGTTATTTGTTCATGTAGTGCAATGTGGTGAAATACAGAGAGCTGGCACAAGCATTTTGTCTCACTAGAATGAGTATGCAGCTTTATTTATTTTACAATGACACCAGGGTGCACATTTGAATCCATCATGCCATTCCCAAGTAGAGGAGGGGGTAGAACCATTGTGCTTTCCTTTGTCTGTTGCCTGACACACTGCAGCTTCCATTACTATAATAAGAGAGTAGAAGGAGGAAAGTAAATGGAAAACAATTGTGTGAATGCTTTTTGGAATATGTCCCATGGCACACATTTAAATCACCCTAAATGGAGCATCCAATGATCTGTAACTGTGCAGAAGAGATTGACTTAAACAGCTTCCGCTGGCCCTCTTTCATTAGGAACTTATTAAACCTGAATGGAAACTCAGAGAGTGCGACAGCCAAAAAAAAAAAAAAAAAAAAAGGCCTCGGGCGTCAGTTGAATGCAACTAAATAGCCTGTCATTCTGTCAAGGGCACACTGCAATTTTAGGGAAATGCAGAGGATTTGAGGCTACAGCGTGGCACTTGCTTTTACTTGGAGATACTGTAGTTCTATTAAGGCCACAATTTGCCATTCCATTCATTATTCACCAGCTGTGTTTTATCTGTGTTAAAGCTCACATACTGAGATTTAGAACGTAACAGCTGGGTGAAAAACAGCAGGAGGTTAGCAAGAAAATACACTGAATATTTGTGAAGGAGAAGAAGAAGGAGAATACATGTGATTTTTCATCCAGACCTAATCTTTTTACTGCTTATTTAAACATGAGAAACATATGAGGCTCAAATCAAAATCAGATTCTCTCTTCCTGGAAGCAAAAAAAAAGCTGCACAGGGCAAAAAAAAGTACTGGCTTAGTACCCCAGTACTTTCTCATCACTGTCAGCTGTACAGCTCAGCGTGTGTCATGGGACAAAAGCTCAGAAGGTGAAGCGAGAGGACAGAGGAAGTGTGTATCGTATTACCCGATGAGTTGCCTGGTGGTCTGTGTGCAGGGCAGAGATGACAGGAAGAGGCCAGTGGTGACACACACCGCATATGCTCTCCTGACAGCTTCAGACACCGCAATGCAGAAACGGAGAGAGTGAGAGCAAGAGAGGAGAGGAGGAGGATACAATTACAGGTGCACGCTGACACCAATAACTCTCATTCTGTGGTGTGAAATGACTATTATTAGGCAATCTCACACTGACATGATTGAATGGATATTAAGAATGCATGAATAGTTCCCAGGTAATTTTCACACATCGGG
This sequence comes from Thunnus thynnus, assembly GCF_963924715.1. Lineage (NCBI taxonomy): Eukaryota > Metazoa > Chordata > Actinopteri > Scombriformes > Scombridae > Thunnus > Thunnus thynnus. The sequence goes on along the minus strand of NC_089536.1, from coordinate 6,674,394 downwards.
AGGAGAGATATACCTGTACGGCTGATGACAAGTACATGTACAGTGTGATGACTAATGTGGAGAAGTTGGAATGTTAAAATGATTACCTTCATTTATTCACATTCAAGACAAACATCTCAGAATCTCAAGGTTACTCCTTAAATCACCCAAAGGATTATCTTCCTATTTGCAGTATTTTCTCCTCACTGAGCCGCTGTGGTCACACGCTGTGCAGCTGGACTTTATTACAATCTTTAGAGCTGTATAATTATAGTGGAAATCCCAAACATGCCAGGCTAAATCTTAGGGCAAATGTGTATAAAATGATGCAAAAGACATGGATTTGATGGAATTATGCAGCCATATAAACACGGACTCTCGGGTCTGAATATAACATCGTAGAGCGTCAATGTAGAGCTGGAACAAGAGTATAGAGAATATAAATGTGATACTGTGAGACTGTGTTGAATATACTGTAAGATACTGTACTTTACGGTTGGATTTTTCCAGTTTATATACATATATTTTTCACCATTTTGACAATGCATTCTTAAAAAATAAGGCTGGCTGATATTTCTTATTCGTCTGTGGCTAGACTTAGAACGTTGTTGTCCAAAAACCATTAAAAACACATCAGTGAACCACACTGTTGCACTGGGTGAAATGTTCCTACATGAACTACACGGATAATTTCTCAAAGAACTGCATGCACCGTGCCTTACACAGAACTACTCTACGGAGGCTGAAAACTCGATTATAGTTATTAGTCTTTGGAGCCGTTTCTGAAGAAACTACCGTGACCTTAATCTCTGTGGCAAACATGTCAGCCAGTGCAACAATGTGGCTCATTGACGTATTTTTAATAGTTTTTTTTTTACAACAACAGAGGTCTACGGCACAGAGGAATGAAATATTTCAGGCTTTGGATACGCACACAATACTTGTGAGAAAGATCAATTCTGCACGAGATTTGTTGACAATAAGAAAATAGAGAAAATTACCAACCTTATCGTAAAACAGATGAGACAACCACAAAAACAGAGAAAAAGTAAGTAAAAGTAATTTACAAATATTTTATATATTTATTATTATTATTATATTATATCATATTTATTTTATATATTTAATAGTTGATCTGAAGTTACAGTTTCACACTTGGATACCTGTTCTCTCTTTTGATAAAATAGTGTCAAACATATGTAAATGTATCATGACAAAGAGGTTGTGCATGTTTACACCAAAGCTTCATGGGAACTACTTCTCTGATTGGATTAGTTTGGTCACGAAACCTGAGGCTGTTTGACTGCCGTCGCATTGCCTTGAGTACGGCAGCATTTAACATGATTAACGCTGATTAGCCAAGTCGATTGACCAAGCTATTTTGGGATTGTTTGATTAGAAAAAGAAGATTGTATTGTTGTAATTAATCCCTCGATAAGGAGCTCCATTTATTTATGCCACAATTGCTGTAAAATTAGAACAACCTCTTAGAAAAAAGTCAGACTTTGGATAATAGTATTACAAAATCGACAAGCTATGCACCAGACTGAAATAGAAAACATACAACCAGGAATGCATTTCACACCATCAGTAACAATATACAGCACGCATATGTAAAGTAAATGGACTGTAAGAAGAAGAGACTCTGATGAATGATAATTGCTAAATTGGTGTAAGCACAGTTTGGTTTGGGGCAAATTTATTTATTGATAGTTTATATTCTATTCGAGTGTTCTGCTGAATGAAATTAATGCAGTTTTGGCCAATAAGAATACATGTGTGCAGCCTGTGAAGCCATGGTGCACATCTTGCCTTCAGGCAGGAATCAGGGCCGCTCAGGGAACAAGAGTCAGTCTTTCACTCTGCACTAAGAAACAAACATCGAGCTCATGTTTTTTTATCCCAGAAGTAGGTTGCTTCCTCTAATCTGCCCAGTAACAGTTATGCAGCGTGCATATGTATGTTACCGCGTGTTGGTTCGGTTGTGTGCAAGCATGCATACTGTAAGTGTGCATGTTTCGCATGTGCAGCCAACAGTGAGTGGGCTGAGGGGGAGTGGAGGAGGAGTAAAGAGTGGGAAGAGGAGGAGGAGGAGACCAGTGGTAAAAGCTTCAACAAAAGCTAAAGATAGCACAGTGCTTGCAGGCACTCAATGAAGCTTAGCTTTCTCTGTCAAGGTTACACACACACACACATGCAGAGGGTTAGGCAGCAAGGGCCTGACAGTGCATGTGAAGCCATTTCTGGACGGAAAAAGTCAAACCACTACAGAGGTAGAGATGGAGAAGTATGTTTAATATTCATCAGCATGCAAAATCTGTGGTGTGGTTCACATTATTGAACATAGCATGGAAATTACACAAACTGTGCCAGTTTGTAAAGATACTGCGTGTCAGATATTGATTTATAAATTGTGTTAAACTCTGACATGCAGTTGTTGATTGTCCTCAGGAAAATGCCCCAAAAAGACTGACAAAAAATACACTTTTAAAATACAGATGTATTACAGATTAAGGAAAAAAACACCTTAAAGTGTCTTTGTAAGGCTCTAAAGCAGCTTTAATGCTCCTTGTCATAGATTCTCCAATTCTGTGTATGTCTGCCACGGGGATGATCACAATCCCTCCAAAAGATATTCCCTCATTTGGTGTTTTGATGATGATGGTAGACATATCTTCCATAGGTGTTCAGTTGTTTGAGATCTGGTGACTGTGAAGGCCACAGTCTATGATTCACATCATTTTCATAATCAGTCAGTGAGCTTGCGTGCCCTGAAGCAACTGCATTTGTCATATCCTCCACTCATTTATTCAGATGTTTCCTTTAATTTTTCATGAATTAAAATTCATCTGAGCTTGAAAACGTGTATATGTAACGCTGCGTTTCCCTATATAAAAGTGGCTCACATATGTTTAAGGTAAATTTATTGTTCACACCATCTCTGAACCACCTCTATTCCTGTGATTTATGATGCTACAGAACAGATCAACATGGCAGACTGTCCTGTAGCGACACCGATACGTTCAACTTCTTCAATCTTGACACAGGATCCTCAGTCATCACAGAACTTCACACTGGATGCAAGTCATCAATCAACTGGTCTAGTGGCCCATAACTCATCCATCAGAAGGAGATGATACAAAGGCTTGAAAATATACTTTCTGTAAACTGTATTTCCCCGGTCAGCCTTGTAGTTTCTGTAAGTAAAGCCACCATGAATAGATGCTAATTTATCACATTTGGAACACCAATCCTGCTAAACAGGAGCATTAAGTGGTAAATTAAACAGAAATTACATCAGCAGCAGCAGTGCCACGTTGATCTACTTCCCTTCAGCCTCATGTCAATATGTCTCGCCAACTCCATCCAGCTCGCTAATAGCACGGCTCTAAAGATAGAACTGAGCCGGTGGACGCTGTCCATGAGACTGCTAATCACAGCAATGAACTCAATCACACAGGCTGGTTAAAGGCAAGCCTCTGTGGAACTCCATGTAGTAGATTTGTGCAGCTTTGGGCATTTCTGTGATCCTTGTAGTCATAACAACCGGCTTTCTTTAGAAATGGGATAACATGCTGATATACTTCCTCCAACACACTTTTTTGTCTCATGACTGCGTAATGCCGGGATCAGACTTGACCCAATAGACTCGGGGTGTTTGGAACAATTGCTTATTTTATCCAGTGTTGTGAGTCAAAGCTCCAAACAAAAAGAGAAGCATGTCAAAGTTCTTCTTCTGTGATGTGTTCAGTGACGCTGACCTGCTCTATCACCAGACCAGACAAAAACGTCAATATTAGATGATTCTGCAAAACCCTGGATTATGTTCAATTGCAATTACAATGGCAACTACAGTGTGATTAAAGGTGGAACTCCACTAATTTTACACATGAAATTCAGTTTACAGGTCTTGGGAGTACTACTACATATGAGAAAAAAAGTTGTATAAAGCCCTTTGTGGCTCCAGTGGGAGCTGTGTGAAATCTGATAAATTGCCTGAAGTGATGTTACTTGAGTCAGAAAAGAAGTGACCTCCGCAGCCCGCTCCATCTCTGCTTTTGTGTAGCTACATTACTCACAGCACACATTCAAATCAACAGCTCAACTGTCGGTGGTTGAGTAGCATTGTGGGTAAAGTATTGGCCCGGTTTTGACAAAGAAGAAAAATCCATGGAATAAAAAAAGACAATATCTGCTGACTGACTGACACGATATGACATGACATTGATATTTTTAAAAAATGGCCGAATATGAGTCCGACAATGTGCTGTAGGAGTGCGAGGCTAAACTGGTGGAATACTCTTTTAGGGTTAGGTGACTAAAACACTTGGTTACAGTTAGTGAAAGGTTGTGGTTACCAATATGGGTGTAATTCTTAGGGAAACTGGGCTGTGTTACCTATAGAAAGAGTAATGATGTTTTCAATTAACTTTTAACCATTTGATTATCACCCTCAGCATTATAGCAAATTCATCCCATCTGTACAGTTTGAGTGCTGCTCCTCCAAACACTCCTCCGTCTACTGACTGGGAAGGAAAAAGACAGAACCCACCTTGTCTTATCTTGACTTTCATTCAATAAACTGTGCATACTCTCGGCCAAGTCACAGCAAGAATTTATAATGCTGTGATCGTCTAATCCGAGTGTAGTCTGGTCCCGGGATAATGGTAAAGAAAAGGTCACAGGGTCACCAAAATCATTAAAAATCGTCCACTGTGTCTCCTGGGAATATATGTACCAAATTTCATTACAATCTGGCCGGTAGCTGACAGACCAACAAACTACTAACTAACCCTCAGCGAGAAAGTGAATGAATGTATTTCCCAAAATGTAAAACCATTACTTTAAATAGTGAAATGAGTGACATAGAAAAATAGAGGAGCCTACAACTCACAAATCTATGTGTATTATGCAGACAAACAAAGCAAAATGCACATAAGCACACAGGTGAAATATATCCTGAGTGGCTTTTAAAAGCAGGTCATGTAGATGTGGACTTAACATGTCTCTTTATGTAACCAGATTATTAGGAGGCTAATGTTAAATGTGAAAACAAGTCCTTCATTGTGATATAATGTGATCTACAAGCTTATATAATTGAACTGCTGGATGAATTGAAGCTTTTGAGCTCTAATGTTACATCGGAAAAAAAAGTCACGCATGAAATCATGCTCTCAAAAACTTTCTGTACACACACACACACACATCATTTATTTATAAAAATCACATTGGCATGCATTATATATGAACTGTACATCATTACATTGACCCTGTTCACAGCGCTCTGCTCAGCTGCCTCCGAACCACCTCGATGGTGGTTAGTGACCGAGGCGCTGTCAGCCCAGACAAACAGCTCGCCTTGTCTTTATACCCTCAGACGCTTTTCCCGGGGTCATTATTTGATTCAGTCCAAACACAGATTACCTAAGACAACACAGAGTGGCTGTAGCTGTGGTTATCACATTATCACACCGCGGTTGAAATAACATTAAGCCTAATCAGGGTTTGACAAAGAGGCCATTGTAAGCGAAACACAAACATGCCGGCTGTAAATCGCATTTCAGAAAATGGGAGAAATCCTTTCCTCAAACATGCCACTCTGCTTATAACACGGAGGACTATTTGTGGTTTCAAGCAAGCAGAAGTATTTGTCGAGGAAGAATGTTATCAGTTTTCCCAGATGTCAATGGGTGAAGCACCGAGCAGAGCCTTCTGATCCCTGTAAGCTCGTACAGGGCAGTGTTTAATCGTGGTGAAACCTTATTTTAGTGAATTATGGAACAATTAAAAGCAGGTTATGGAACTAAGTAAGTAGGAGAATCCAGCTGTAGTTATAAACTATAAGAAAGAATGTTTTAGTGTGTTTTATAGGGTATCTGCATAATATACTTACTATAAATAATGCCTTAATTTATAATGTTTGCAATTTAGATGATTGGAGGGGAATAAGGCAAGAGGGATAAAACGGTTGCTCAGCCATGTTAGATAAGAGTAAAAATACATTCTGAGAGTATAATAGTTGAGAATTGTAGCCAAATATGCACAAACACACACACACACACACACTACTGTTCCCTTTAAATCTACTGCATGTAGTTTTCATTGGACGGAGAAGAGAGGACAGATGGTGAATTGTTTAGCTGCATGCGTTCAACATTGGTTGTCTTTGTGAGGGTCAACTGCCCAATGAAAAAAACAAAAACATTAATAGTAATTCAGTTCATGAGGTCGGTTAGTCTGAAACTTCCACTCAGTTTTTGTTTATTGGATGGTTGAGCTTCACTATGCAAAATGATTTATGTGCAGAGTTTGTTTTCACCTTCATCTGTTGAAGAGGAAAGAAAAGTTTTTCTGTGCTCACCTTGAATCTAAATCTGTATCTGTGAGCATGATCATGACATCACAACCAGTTTGGAAGTCATTCACAGTTCAGTGTGCAACTACACAAGTGTGATCTGGAAACTCAAAGCTCCCAGCAAACATACACTGAGAAGAGACTTTTCACTGAAGTAGGAGACATCTTGTATCCGGCAGTTAAACTTTTGAAATGAAAAATTATTTCATGTTCATATGTTCTGGATTTTTCAATGAGGGAGAAGGAGGAGATATAGTTTCACGGATTTTTAATGAGGTAGTTGAATTTTTTGTGTGGAAAAAACATATAAGACACAAAATATTATTCGAAGCTGAGTATTTTTATATGTCTTAAAACATGTGTGGAGGGGGTCTTTTTGTTGTTTGCGAGAATGTCAATGTTGTAATTGTTACCTGTAACAATTCAAATCTAGAAGTGAAATTATCTACTGGGGCTGCAACTAACGACTATTTTCATTATCAATTAATCTGCTGATCATTTTCTTGATAAGTTGATTTGTTGTTTGGTCTATAAAATGTCAGAAAATGGTGAAAAATGACAATCACCCAAAACCCAAGATGCAACCTAATGTCAAGTTTTGTCCTGACAAACAGTCCACAACCCAAAGATATTCAGTTTACTATCATAGACGACTAAGGAAACCAAACAATATTCACATCTATGAAGCTAGGAGTATTTTTGCACTTTTTGGTAAAAAACGTCTCAAAACAATTAACTGATTATCAAAATAGTTGGCCATTATTTTTCTTCCGATTGACTAATCCATGAATCGCCCAATCTTTGCAGCTCTACTATTGAAAACCACTCTGATAATCGATAATTATTTAAGTCAGTTTGCCAAACTTTCACTTCCAGTTTCTCAATTGTGAGGATTTGCTGCTTTTTCCTCTTATGTAAGTATTTTTGGGTTTTGGACTGTTGTAGGACAAAACAAGCAATCTGCGGATATCAATTTGGGCTTTAGAAAATTGTGACTTTTCACACTTTTTGCACTTTTCACTATTTTATAAACTAAATGATTAATTAAAAAAAATTGGCAGATTACTCAATAACAAAAATAATCATTAGTTGAAGCCCTACAAAATTATCTTTTGACTCTTACAGAGTCTTTCATCCTATAAATAGAGACCATAGAATATACAGTATACTGTATGTGTTGGTTTAGTATGTGGAAATACAGCGTCTCAAAGCTCTTTATCTGTCTTCTCTATCTGCTGATTTGCTATGCTTTCGACTGATTTTCTAATTTCTTTATCCAAAGTGTAAACCAACTTATTTTTTCAGTAAACAGCAGGCCTTAATTTACCCCGTAAACAAGCAAAGCTCTGCATTTACAAGTCACATCAGAAACGAGCAGACTGCCCAGACAGAAAATGACCTCCCCTGAAAGAAAAACACTACAGGTCAGGACCTCTTCTCTCAACTGTGAGATTAATGTGGGCACAGAGTGGCCACCCAGAAGAGATGCAGAGTGGTCAGCAAGGTCAGTCTCATACACTCCAACTAACAGACCAGACAGGCACGGTTACACACAGATTAAATTACATTCACACACTTGCACATATAAATACATGTATGCAAACACTAGAAGGCTGCCGGTTGGTCTTCCAAGTAATTTCACAAATCCGTACTGTACCCTCCACACTGGGATTGAGGTTTTATTATTATAATTCCCTGATACCTCAAATTCATATGTGATCTTTGCACTATCCAAAGGCATCAGCATTTAGATTACCCTTCTTAGGTTCAATCAAGGTGGCCAGTCAGGCAGATGGTTATATCAATCACACTTCTCAATTGTTGTTTCCCGCTCCTACAGAAACTTCTATTGTTACACATCCTCTGACATAAGACAAATAACCTTCTACTGACTGGCTACAAAAGCTTCTGGCTAAAGCTGGACCGAGCAGTGGTCACTGCGAATAAAAGAAGCTCAGATTGATTGAGATGCAGCGATTCTGGTATGAAAGGAGCTCAGGGCTAAAAGGCACCACGTGCAGATATGCATTACAATAGAGTGAGCATGTAGAGAGGCAGCTCTAAATGATGAGTACAGCACATGCAGAGACCATCTGGATAATTCAGCTAAAGGGTGCTGTTGAGTAGAAACCTTGCATCCAGCAAGGTTTTCAGGAATTAAGAGAAAAATAACTTTATATTTTCATGATGTAGATGCAAATAGATCTAGAAAATATTTATACACTCAAGAGTTATAAGTATTTCTTAGTATATTGAGGGCCATATTTCAGTGATCTTAAAATCACCAGAACTTTTACTTTATAACAGCACTGAGAAAGCTGCTGGCCAGTGGAAAATGTGGATTTCTTGGCCAGTGATGAGTATAACTTTACGGGGATGGTCTTGGTCGTAGTATTTTGAGAGCATGAAGACTTAGAAGGAGGAAAAAGGAGGAAAAAACATTAATGCATATTTCACCCACTCATGTTTTGAAGAAGACTGAATTGAGAATTGCATAAAAATGCAAATGCATCTCCAATGAATGTGCACAAGCAACGTGCAACATCAACGTGTCCCAAATAAAAATGCACAGTATATGCATATTAAAAAGTCTATTCACATGTTGGCAAAAGGCCCCTGTTGCCCTGCTAGTATATGAAGATGCAAATGGAAACATTTTCAGAGTCAGAGCTGCTTAGAGCCCCTGGGGGAGATGTGACAATGATTACATCCAGGCTCTTCTTTCTGTATAGATTTTTTGGGGGGTAGAAATGTAGCGAAGGACAACAAAAAGTAACTTCCTGCAATCCTTTACACCAGTACAGAAGATAACAAATGACATAAACCCCCCAATTTAAAATTTACAATTCACATACATCATCCAACTCATCTGGCATGTTTCATACTTTGCAGTCACATTCTGCAAGAAAAAAACAACTAATTTTATTAGTTATAATAATAAATAATACAAATACACTATCTGTAATTGTAAATCTACAGATAGCTCCAATCAGCCGGTTACAGACCCCATGTGGATGTTTAATATCAAGATAACGAAGCTAATATCACATATTAGTCAGAACATGGTCACTTGAAATCAGATTTGAGCGTGCAGTGTAACTCCACGGCTTGTCACTGATAGCTGATTTGCAGAAGGACTCAGGTGGTGGTCATCCAATTAACTGGTCATGCAGCATCATGATTGCAGAATGAGGAAAGGGAATCTGTCAATAAAAATGCTACTAAATCAATGTTAAGTCTTGACCCCTCTCAGCCAGATGGGACTCATGGTGATCCCCATCGTAGGATTCCTCCCATAATTTATCTATCCTGCATTTTTATGTGACATTATCACTGCGATGCCTACTGCTGTCTGTTCTTTCTTTAAAATGGGCTATAAAAAATAACTGATTGGGTTTTTTTGTATTGCAACATCACACAGCTGCTAAAAAGAAAAGAAAATGGCAAACTTTAAGTCAGCTGCATTCGAGGGTGGGTCACTAAATGCAATACATGTGGTAAGGGTGCTGGCTATACTAAAACTATATGAACATACAGTTAAATAACTTACTGTATTTACTGTCCAATTTGCCAGTGCATTGAAGCTTTAGTTACTGTTAATATGCCTCAAGCTTTCCCTTCTGCATGTTCAGTACATAGTCTATGCAATTTATGATAATGGTGACAGAATACCACTCATAATTCATAGTAATTTTTTAAACTATGGATCCTATGGATTTCAGACAGAGGAAAACTAAAGCAGGCTTCTTATTTCTAGCCAAAGAACTGTTGATTTTGTCAGCTGAAATATCAACTGTCTCTGGCAGATTTAATCAGCTCGAGCTAGCTAGCTAATTAAGCTTACCATAGCTCCATGAGTGGGGTTTAAAAGTGTTTCTAGATGACTTGTAGAGTCATCTACATAAATAGAGAATCTTGTAAAAAGGATCTTAAACATTGCCATGATGGCTACATACTGTACATGACATTGTGCTGAAAGCCTGAAGCTAAAGTTGCATGTTCCAGGCACAAAGTCAGCATCCTCACCAGCTGATGATTCATGTGTAAGACACATAGAAATAAAGAAACACCGTTGTTCTTATATTGCAGTGTAAAATGATTTAATCCTATAATACGAGTATCATAAGAAAAAAATGTGAGATCAAAATGTTATTTCATTCTAACATAACCCTGTTGGACTGCTAGCTTACATAATTGTTTGTATTTTCGTCTTTAAATGTTAAAAGAAAATACTTTTAGGATGAGAACGAAGAGCATCACAGAGCTGAAAACATTACCCTAAACTCTGATAGTATTCAAGACTAACCTCCACACAGCACAGTGGCATTGATAACTAGTCATCAAAGGGGCTTTTTACATAACATAGTCTGTGACCTCACATAATGTAATTAGTCGATATTCCTTACCTAGCCTTGAGAAATACTGGGTCAGGTATTGTATGTAGTAAACTAGTTAGCTGGGCATGCTAACGATTGCAGCTTATGTTAGAGCAGATAGGCACACATTGTTTAATCCACTCCTTACACTTTTACTCTTGTGTTTTTGGTTTTGGAAGGACTACAGAAACAGACACCAACCTCCAAGCTCTATACTGAGTATCGCTCTCAGTACAGCCCCATGTACACCTCTTCATCATGTGGAGAAATCCAAACCTTGACAGGCTAGCTGTGCCTAGTTACTTTTGCTATAAGCTATGATTGGTTATTTGCTGTTCAGGTGAGGGTTTTAAAGAGTGGTCCACTGAAAAAATTGAATAATGACCTACTGTGACCCCTGAAAAGGATAGTGTATATAACACTTTATAGTACTAGTACTCATAGTGCTCATTACTTCAGATTAAATACATGTTTTGTGCAGAACTGAATCAATGTCACATTCCTGTCATTAACTATCAAAGATGTTAAGTGCAGGCCTGTATTACAATGGACAAACACACACACATACACACAGGTGTGTGCACAATAGGGAGCTTGAATTTTGTTCCACTCGATCTGTTGTTGCCATGGTTTTGCACTGCATCTCCTTATATTACCATGGAAACACAAAAATGATGACTGGCATGGGGCTTTAAGTGAAGTGGGTCAAGAGCATCTCAACAAGCTGAGTCAAACCAAATTTATTTGTAATACCCGGTGTCACATAAAATGTCTCAGTGGGCTTTACAAGGCAACGAGTGAACTGAGCTACTCCAGGCTGTATAAGTAGGCTCCTTTGCCATGTAAGGAAACAAAAGGCTTGTAAGAGTAATTCATATTCAGATGGCATTTATTCCATAACATGTCATATATTTGTCTTGTTGACACACTTTAAATAACTTGCAAACACAGATGCACTTCTGTCAGCTCTGTTCTAAGACTATGCACAGTGATCTAAACTTCAGATGCACATTTAACTTTTAAATTTATACATAGGCTATATGTACACTTACAGATCTATACTTTTAATCTGGGGCTATACTTGAACATTTTTGCATGATTTTCACCTAAAAAAAACTCCTTATTCATCTTGAACTTGCCCTTATGCAGCCCCTCAGTTCAGCTTCTGTCTGAAACAGGCTGTTTTAGCTTCTGTCTCTTTAAGGTCCCCCTCTCAATGAGCCCACTCTGCTCTGATTGGCCGGCTCTTGGAAGCAGGGAGGTGATATCTTTTCTCCTAAGATGGCAAAGTAATGACCCGCCCTACACCGCCTCTGATTGGCTAACCTTGATATTCTTACTCTAACCTTAACCAGTCTCACTCCTCATGCCTAAACTTAATCAAGCCAACCAACGAAGGCAACAAGTACTAGCCAATCAGAGGCAGAGTAGGGCTGATTATGATTTTGCCATCCTAGGGAGACTTGGAAACAAACTCTAGTAGTAGGACTTCACTACTTTTTTCTTGTTCTTTATTTGAAATGTCGACTTATACTTCCATACATGTTTGAGCCCAAATCCAATCCAAAATATGAGCATGGACAATATGAGGAACAACAACAACAAAAAAACCTCAGCAACAAAGGCTACGGAACAGACGGCCATTTATGGGCATGCACAACTAGAAAAACGTCACAAACGAGGCGTTCAGAGCAGGTTGAAGCCTGGCCCTTCAATTTACAGTGAGCATTTCTACATACATTAACCTCAAGTTTTGGAGTTTGACCATGTTTAACATAGATATCTGACATCATAACAGTATATAAATAATTGAAAATCACAAAAAGCATAATATGTCCCCTTTACACAGTTTGCAAAAACATTTAACACAAGTGTACCTTACAGTATAAACCTCTTTTTCAAGGTTGCCACCAAGAGGTCACTTGTTAAATACAACGCACTATAATCACTAATTACAGCAAATTTTTCACTGTATATTGTTGTTATTATTTTAGTTTGGTTAAATAGTACATCATTGTTCTCTTTGCCTCCTAAAAGTACAGCTTCATATGTATTTTAATTTTGGTACCCCTGCGTTGATTTGACAGAGAGGTGGCGCCATCTTGTGGTTGTATGTATTACAAGTCAGTATTTTACTATGTATTTTACTATCCTAATGGATTGTGAATGTAATGGGATTTTTAAAAAATTTTATACATTCAAATATTGTTTTTCTTAAAGATTCCATCATGATTTTACATATTTCATAGAATTTCTTCCAAACAAAACGATGCAAAATTGATAATTATAACTACATTTTAAAAAACATTAAGAGCATACTTTATTTTATTTCAGTGTATTATTTTATTTTACTGTATTTGTTTTCCTTCTTCCTCTTACTGTCATTGTCCTGTGTATCTTTCACAAGACTTGATAGTAATTTCAATTTACAATGTCTAACTTTTGGCGTCTGGATTTGATTGTGATGAAATGGAGTTTGTTTTTATCAATAAATTTAATAAAAAACTACAATGGAAAAGCAACGCAGAACCACATCCACTACAGTCCTGTTTGTTCTACCATCTACCATGTAAAATATATTAAAGCTTATCACACCATGTCCTCAAATGCATCTATATCGTTGTAAGAAATCAGTTTCATCCTAAATCTAAATCCTAAAAATCACACATATTTCACTCAGATTTGCATCAGTGTGGCAAGACACAACTAAGGGATAAAAATAGTCTCCAGTAACAATAAGGCTCAATCAATAGTCTACTAAAAAGGCTTGTGCTGACATCTAGTGGTGGACAGAGTCAATACATCTATCTAGATGTATGAAACGTATGTACGGCTTGAAATAGCTGGAAATCATTTAGTCCAGCACTAAGGTAGACACTGAGGTAAAGTGCAAGCATACTGTGCTCCAGATTGTATTTACCCGGGGAGTGTTTGATAATTATGCATGTTTTATTTCAGTTGTTCAGGCTTAATTGTTACCTACACCTACAAGAGTTCCTCATGTAGGACTGTTCTTGTTCATTTCTCCTCACCCAAATTTCTTTTTATCTTTGCGATTTATCTTTAATTTGTTAATCTTACGAGCAGCATCTCGTAAATCCTCCCATGTTTGCATATGTCACTACTGTCCTCCCCGTATCCAGCTCCCGTCTGACCGCCGGTGGGGTGTGTCTGCTATTGGTAGTGATGGAGAAACGGAGCTGCGTCAAGCTGGCCACAAACAGCCACAATAATACCGGAAAACCTACGAATTTGATTCTGAGATAAAAGTCATATAACGCCTGTTGCTGTTAATTCATTTTTCAAATAGCTAATTAAGACTGGTGAGAAGAAAATGTATTTTTACATTTACAGGCATTGCAATGGATGTGGTACTTGTACTCTTTCTGGTGTTAAAACAACATAAACAGAATGTAGAACACTTTAAAGTCAATGATTAATTTATTATTTAAAAAGTAATTAATCATAACGAGGACACTGCTTTGATATAAAATGAGAAAAGTTTTAAATATATGAACAATTAGAAGGCCATCGTCTCTCCATTCATGCTTGAGTGTCTCATCGTGTTTGTTTTATTAATGGTCAGTTGTGGTTTTAATCCACTGGTAATAGTATATAAATTGAATTGAATGTATATTCCAAATCTAGTTTAATCACAAATTATGTGAAAATCACTGGAGTCACAAGCAGCTGGCAGTTACTCTCACTCTGCTAAGTTGGGCTACCTAGTTTTAGCTGGTGTTACTTTCTCCAGTTTCATTTATACACATATGAGATAAATTACAAAGATGTCAGATCATGGGGACAAATAATATAATTTTAAATTATGGCAAGAAATGTCAGTAACTTTAGCTGTGGCTATTTCACAAGCTAACTTTAGTATTTTGAGTAAATTGTTAGTATGTTTAGCTGTAGTCTGAGATTATTCACTGCTTTTTTAAAATAAATAATACCATACAATAGGCTACTATGCTATACTACACAATATTACCAAAGATATGTGGACATGTATTTTTATAATTTTATGTTTGTATTTTGATTGTAATTGTCACTTTACAGTTCCTTAACTCTTCACTTTTTCACTATATGTACAGTATTACACATTTTAATTGTGCATTTTCATTTATATAGTTATATAACCTATCTTTTGTGGTAGTGGTATTTTTCTCTTTAGCTTCTATTTTTTGACTGTCATGCACCACAACACCAAGACAAGTTTCTTGCATGTGTATAAACCTGATTCTGATTCTGACTCTGTAAAGAAGAAAATCTATCTTATCGACCTTTTACTCTGAACATTTTAACCGGAACCATAATATAAAACTGCTGTGAGCTTGACATTGATGGGAAAACTGTAGAGCGCTCGCCTCATCAGACACCTTGTGGACAAGGCGGCGCGCGCACGACTCACGTGCGGAGGTAAAATGCAGTTGAACAATCGTACGAAGAACACGAGTCTGGCGCTGACTGTAGTCTAACATTAGTTTTGTAAGAAGAAGAGCCATGAGGAAGCACCAGAGTCCTACGAAACAGCAGCAGCAGCAGCAGCAGCCGCCGCCGCCGCCAGCTGATGTCCCGACTCCAGTCAGCGAGGTTACCGTCCAACAACTCAACGAGCTGCTGTCCAACGGCAGCGGCTTCTACAGCTTACCGACACAACACTTCAACGAGGTCTTCCCGAGAATATACATCGGTAACGCGTGAGTCATTCATCATATCACCTCAACAGATGAATTGCGCCGCCGGCGACGGTGCTTTGACACCGACAGGTAGGACAGGGTTGTTTAGGATGCGCCCTCCTCATCCACCGGCCAGACGCCACACTGGCAACAGTGTCGCATGTCGGGCAGCACGCGCAGCAGGGCGGGCGTGTTATTCTGGTGTCTCCACTGTCATCATGGACGAAGCGACCGCCTGTTGTTGTAAACAAATCTCTGCTTGGCCTCGAAATACCAGCCTGTAGCAGTAGTCAGACAGGTGGATATTGTGTAACAGTGAACCACAATAATGGTAATAATAATAGATCTAATAGTCTTTGGGAGGCACAGAGAAATCCATAGTAAACACGCCCTGATTCACATGTGAAGGGCGACACAAAGCCCTGTTTTTACTCAATGAATCCCTCCATCATTAGTATCACTGCTATGTAATCTTCATCAAGCCGCTCCCCATTCCGTCCAGGGCTGCAGGGCGACGACAGTCATCACAGCTGAGGGCTTATTTTCATTGATAAAATGTTTTTTTTTAAAAAGAAGAAGAAGTAGAAAGAATGGGCTCGTGTGTATTCATGTAGAACAAAGAAGAAGATGATGAAGATGAAGATTTTGTAGTCGTGAGTGGTAAGCTGCTCTGATTATAAGCAGAAATGTAGTAAGGTACACCTAAACTCATATCACTGGAAGTAGTGTACATATTTATGACCTAAATTCAAAGTATAGGCTAAATTATAGTACCAAATCTATCAATTTATCACACAATGTATGCTTTTCTGTAAACATATTTTAAAGCTGCAACTCTAAATAATCAATGATTGATGAATCTGCTGATTATTTTCTTGACTAATTGATTAATTGTTTTCTCCATAAAATGTTAGAAAATAGTGACAAATGTCTGTTATAGGTTTTTAGAGCTCATAATGACATCTTCAGATACCTTGTTTTGCTTGATCAGCAGTCCAAAATCTAAAGATATTGAATTTGTTAACATGTATGTCACAGAAAAGCTTCAGATCCTCACATTTGAGAAGCTTCAACCAGCAAATTTTTAGCATTTTTCCTTAAAAAAATGACTAAAATGATTATTTAATTGTCAAAATAGTTGCAGATTTATGGATTAATCAATTAATAGTGGCAGCTCTAGTTTAAAGGTGCAGTGTGTAGAATTTTGTGGCATCTAGTGGGACGGATTTGGCAGAAATGGAATATAATATTCACAATTATGTTTTAATTATTGTATAATACCATTAAAATATGAATTGTTGTGTTTTCGTTAGCATAGAATGAGACCTTTATATCTACATAGGGAGTGGTTCCATGTTGCACCGCCATGTTTCTACAGTAGCCCAGAACGGACAAACCAAGCACTGGCTCTAGAGAGGGCATTCCGTGTTTTTCACCCATAAACCTGTTGTAAAGTGCATTAAGAGCTGACTATTATTACTTCCTGCTGAACTTTCACACATATATATCAACACAAAAATAAAAACACATGATTTCACAAAATATTTTTGTGTAATCATGTTATAGGAGTTCTTTGAGTTTAAAGAAATCTGATAAAACATGTCAGCTGATATTCGGTTCTTAACATAAACTCATAACATAAATAAACACTTTTAATGAAGATTCTTTAAATTTGGTTGTAAAAGAATTAGGGCTCCTACTAACAATTATATTCATCATCAATTCAGATGTAATAAAAGTCATAAAAACCTGTTGTAGGGCCACAAAAATGCAGTACTATCTATAATAGCTGTAGAATATTGAATATTTAGCACTCCAGCACAATTAAACAAAACATAATTTTCTTTGAGTATAATAATGTTATGGAACAAATAAATAGCTAATATGTCATTTAATTCCAGCTCTATTACCTCAATCACAGTATGCAGACACACATATATGCATACATGCAGTGTCTATTCTGTATAAGTATATTAAACATGGCGGAGACCAAACCATAAATCCATGGTTGTTGGTTGACTGGTTGCTATTGGCTTTGTAATGAACATGCCGACTCTTAAGGAATTTACAGCTCGGTGTTCCAGTAAGGCCAGTTCCCGGTACTTCGTGTGCAGATGTGTACAGATGTATTAATACAAGCACAAAAACTGTCAGTACTCTCAGTTTGCAGCTGTTCATAGATAGGATCTATTGAGAAATAAAACCCAATAATGAAAATTCAGTGTGTTTACCAGAATGTCAATGACAAGTGGTTGATTGGGTTCACAGTATTGGTTTCAGCACATAAAATGGAAAATACTTGTGGAACACATTTCGTAGGCAACATGTGCTGCAAGGTACGCCAAAATACAGTAGATGATCAACTCACAAGTTCCAAAATATTCAGAATATTTGGAAAAAGACAATAATAGACTTGCAACAATTAGTCAATTAATCAAACAATTAGTCGTCAACTATTAAATTAATCTCCAACTATATTGGTAATTGATTACTTATTTATTATTTTTTTAAGAAAATGTTGTTTTTCAAATGTGAATATTTTCTGGGTTCTTTAGTCTTCTATAACAGTAAACTGAATATCTTTGGGTTGTGGATTGTTGGTTGGGACAAAACAAGACATTTGAGGATGTCATCTTGGGCTTTGGGAAACAGTGATCAACTTTCTGGCATTTTATAAAATAGACAACTTATTGATTAATTGAGAAAATAATCAACAGATTAATCAATAATGAAAATAATCGTTAGTTGCAGCGCTAGACAGAAATAAAAATCTTACATCTTCTATGTCAGAGTAAATAAATAAAAAAGTTACCAAAGTTGCACAAATATCTGAAATCATTTTCAGGTTTCAAGTGCAGGCAGGCAGTGAGGAAAAACTGTTACGGAAAATATAAATTTCAGATATATTTCGCTGAGCTGTAATGCAATATAAGCTCTTACAGAGCTGCTCTTAATCTCACTTTTATGGATTAATGGTAGAGAACCAATCCAGGGATGCCCCCTGAGAAACTTAGTGTCTCTGTGCAGTCCATCACTTGGCTCCAGTCACTGCCAAGAGAGGGGTGTAGTTGGGGATGAGCAGGACAGAATACAAGCAAATTACGGAGCCTCAGTGCTACAAAAACATCAATATGAATAAGCCAATCTCTTCAGCCAAGTCTGAAAACAAAGTGCTGGCAGTCTTGTGCTCAGCTGAAGCTGATCAGACAGTGTTGTAGGCTTGAAAGAGACGCTCTCATGTGCTCTCTGCTGGGTTCTGTTTTTTGAGCAACCATTGCAAAAAAACAACAACATTCCTTTACTCTATAATCAAAGGTTGTGTATGGTTGGGTAATTAGTAAAACATTTTACTATTTAAGTGTATCATAATTGGTCCAAACAAGCTGAAAGGGCAGTGTAATGTAATGTGATTGTACAAATGGCTCAGACAGGGTGAGGTGATATTGATTGTTGATTAAAGTCTACGCCTTGTCCACTGTCTCCACCACTGGGACCCGTTAAGCATTTCTGCTGATGTATCCTATTAGCTGCACCCTGTTACAACCTAAATTGCATAGTTGGCTGGCAACAATTAGATCAAAACAAATGATTTGCACAATAGTTGTATGTACAGATGGGTGAAAAATTGAATGAAAATCCGGTACAGGCCTGAATGCTTGACCCTTACGGTGAAGGGATCTGGTGGCTCTCTTATGCTTTAGGGGGCATTTTGCTGGCATGGTTTGGGTCCACTTGTCCCCTTAGAGGGAAGGGTCACTGCAAATCAATACAAAGTTGTTCTGAGTGATCACCTTTATCCTATGATGAAACATTTCTATCCTGACGGGAGTGGTCTTTTCCAAGATGACAATGCCTCCATCCATAGGACACAAAGGGTCACTGAATGGTTTGATGAGTATGAAAATGATGTGAATCATATGCTATGGCCTTCACAGTCATCAGATCTCAACCCACTTGAACACCTATGTGAGATTTTGGACTGACTTGTTAGACAATGCTCTCTACCACCATCATCAAAACACCAAATCAGGGAATATCTTGAAGAATGGCATTCCTCAGCCTTGGCATTGAAAAGTCTCTGGAAGTCTTCTGGAGGGATGAACACCATTACATGCACCACCATATGGTGCAGTTCACACACTTATTCAATTACAGGTCATAACTCAAATGAGGAGAAAGATAGCTCTGTCCTTGAAAATGTTCATTAAACTTTCTTGTCATAGTGTCCCCTAGGAATTGGGCACATGACCCATTTTAGGCCCTGATCTATAGTTAAACTGTTGGGTACTATAAAGCACTGATTAACTTTTTTAGTCAGGGACACAGTTAAATATAGGGCACTCTAGTTTATGAAAATTCATTATAGTTCAGGGTCAACAAGATTATTTTCATAATATGATGTTTACTGACATTTCAGTTGCTGGTATGGATATGTGGTGTGGAAAGAGTTAAAATCCCTGAAAGCTTGTTTCCAACTCTTAAGTATTTCTCTATAACATCACATTTGTAGCTAATTAAACGACAATCAGTTAAAGTTTTTAAAAAAAAAGGTATTATTCATCAAGACTTTAACATTAAAAAAATTAACTAATCTGCTTCATCAGGACAGTGTACCCACCTCAGACCAGTGAGAAAAGCTCAGACGAAAACACTAAATACAGAAATCTCTTATGCAAAATAACCAGAAGTGTTGTAACTTTGGCAGAAAATGTTGTGTTCATTTACAACTCCATCACTGACAAAATAAGTTTCCAGGACCTTTAAAGCCAATTTGTATACAATATTGAAAATGTCTTACTTTGGCGCCATCTGGTGATACTAAAATGACTGTGGCAGACAGTATACATGTCGCTACCACAGATTGTATATAAAGATGGACATATTGAGGTGTGACATTGGAGCCGGTTTGAAGCCCAGAGTTGCAGCTTATGGTCAGTTTGGAGCCAGGACCTTACAAATAAGGAGTGTTGCCTTTCACACTCTGGAAACATGCCCCACTACTTGGGACTCAAGTGAACACTGGTTTACTGCGAACACTGAGCAGTGCACACTGACATTGACAATAGCTACTTTAACTTAATTGTGCTAACAGAGCAGGTATCTTAATCAAGTTACATTAAACTTACAGAAATATTGCGACAATGGTCCGACTCAGTGTGAGTCCTGGAGCCAGGGAGCAACTGTCAGTCACAGCTGTCAATGAACACCCACATTGCAGACATCAAAGCTACTATATGTCGTCAAATCTTATTAACGGAGCAAAAATAACAACAACAACAATAATAATAACTTTATTTGTATATCACTTTTCAAAACACAGTTTCAAAGTTTTTTACAATAAAAACAGAACATATTTGAAATGCAAAAACAAAGCTGAAAGTGATTCAAAAGACGAGACAGAGTTGGCAGCCCTGATCTCCTCAGGCAGGTCATTCCAAAGTCTAAGAGCCCTCATTACAAAGGCTCTATCCTCTTTATGTATCAATCTGGAACTTGGACCAACAAAAAGCAACGCATCCGATGATCTCAGGGAGTGGGAGGGGACATAGGGCAATAAGAGATCTGATAGATAGCTTGGGGCAAGGCCTCTCAGGGTTTTGTAAGTAATCAATAAAACCTTAAAATCTATTCTAAAAGCAACATCTAGCCAGTGAAGGGAAGCCAGGATCGGTGAAATGTGATCATGTTTCCTAGATCGAGTTAAAATCCTGGCAGCAGAGTTTTGGATGAGCTGGAGGCGGGAGAGAGATTTTTTGCTGATGCCAGAGAGCAAGGAATTACAGTAGTCTAATTGACTGGTTATGAAAGCATGAATGACAGTTTCCAGATTTTTGACAGAAAGAAATGGTCTAATCCTTGAAATGTTTCTGAGGTGATAAAAGCATGATTGAAACATTTAATTAGCATGTTTATCAAGGGTGAGGTTTTAATTTTTAGGTTTCTGCAATGCTGAGTTACTGAATGGGATAGTGAACCAAGACTGTTCGAAATTTGGTTGTTTGCAGTATCTTGACCTCTGATTCATATCTCTGTCTTATCAGTGTTTAGCTGCAGGAACTTTTGTGACATTCATGTGTGGATGTCATTCAGAAAATTTAGCAGGTTGGTAATGTTCTGATAGTTGTTTTCAGGGTCGCAGTTCAGATAAATCTGAGTATCGTCTGCGTAAAGATGGAAACTGATATTGTGTCTGCATATAAGGTAGCCCAGAGGGAGCATCTAAATGGAAAAGAGGATCGGACCTAGCACAGAGCCTTGGGGCACCCCGCAGTGAAAACCTGTTGTTTCTGACCTGGAAACAGCGATACCAGTGCAGAAGTGTCTCTCTTTTAGGTACGACCTGAACCATTTCAGAGTGGTGCCACTGACACCCACCCAGTTTTCAAGAAGGTCAAGGAGGTCCAGGAGAACAAGAATGGATTTATGGCCAGCATCAGCTGACAGCAATAAGTTATTAATGACTTTGAGAAGGGCAGTTTCAGTTTTTTCTAAAACCAGATTGGAATTTCTCAAAAATATTATTTTCATGAATAAAAGCAAACAGTTGGAAGAATATCTAAAGGACAAGTTCAGGGTTTCATTTTCATGATTATATCAGTTAAAAAGGATGGAGAAATGGGATTGAATGAGCAAATTGGGAAATTGCACATGGCTTCTCAACCGTTATTGGCGAATCAGGGAGAAATGCAACTTCTAATAACTGAGACCTTCTGGGTAAAGAAGGAAAGATATTTGATGCATTTCCCACAGGTGACATCTAGTATCTGACCCGGGGGAGGATCGGTGACACTGCTCACAATGTTGAACAACATTCTTGGGTTGAACTGATTGTTTCCGATTAGAATAGCAAAGTAAGGAGATCTAGGATTTTTAACCTTTGCATTAAAAGTCTTAAGAAGAGACCTGAGACGTTCCAGGTTCCACAAACTCTCCACCTCTACTCTCCACCATTTTCGTTTCAGCTCCTGAATTAAACAATGCTCACTTGGTACTAAGGGGCCCAAAGCGTGCCAAGAAAATATACCCCGCACCATTACACCACCATCACCAGCCTGAACCGTTGATACAAGGCAGGATGGATCCATGCTTTCATGTTGTATACACCAAATTCTGACCCTATCAGCTGAATGTTGCAGCAGAAATCAAGACTCATCAGACCAGGCATTGTTTTTCCAATCTTCTGTTGTCTAATTTTGGTGAGCCTGTGCAAATTGTAGTCTCAGTTTCCTGTTCTTAGCTGACAGGATTGGTGCCCAGTGAGGTCTTCTGCTGCTGTAGCCCATCTGCTTCACGGTTTGACGTGTTCTGTATTCAGAGATGCTCTTCTGCATACCTTGGTTGTAACGAGCGGTTATTTGAGTTACTGTTGCCTTTCTATCAGCTTGAACCAGTCTGGCCATTCTCCAGAGTTGTTGCAAACCCATCCTAAAATGTCTTAGGTAGGTATCAGGCCCTTACAAGCAACCAATACAAGTTGAAAAATGATGATCACTTGGCCTTGTCAATAAACCAACATTTACTGGCACAGAAGTTGTGTTTAATCAGCTAGTCAGTAAAATGTTTCCATCCCTAAACGGATTATGACTGTATTTTCCGAACTCAAACTTTTACACTGTTTTCAGATAAGTTGTAGTCAGCACAATGAAACCACCGTGTGCAGCTCAGGGACAGACTTAAGGTGTGGTTGTTTGCTTTGAGGAACACTTTGGCTCTTTGTGAAGGTGGTCTTTAATAATGGATGTTGGGGGACTGCAGATCCCAGGGTGAGGGGGCTGGGACAGGGCAGGTAAATAGGAAAGGAGCCATTGGCTGTGAACTCACTTGAACCCAGTGTGCCTCTGCATTCTGTAGAAGTACAGTAAATGTGAAAAGTGCTGCTCAGATACTTCAGTAAAGTCACTTTCCCTTCCACACATGCTTGAAAATGGCGTACTCTGTAGTTATGCTGCATAGTAAGTGCTCTGACTGTACATGTAAGCATTTATTCAATTATTTATGCACATGAGCTTATATTGACACACTTCTATTGCACTCAGTCCAAATCTCCACACATACTGTACTCTGAATAAAAAGGGGAAAAATGTGAATGTCTTCTATAGCTGACTGGAGTCCACATGGAGCTCTGCTTCGCTCCATCACGTCTGAAGGAGTCTCTGCCCTGCAGCTGACACAGGCAGATGGCCTGCTTCATCCTGCCTCATATGGCCATAAAGCAAAATGGTGGCAGTGAGGATTTTTTTTTTATTAGTTCTTGCAGAGAGGGCCTTGCAGTCACCACCTCTAGGGAGCTGTCCAGGGTCACCTAGCCTCAGCTCACCAGCCTCATATTGACAGTAAGCAGATACAGCAATAAAAACACAGAGCACTGTCAGGGTGAGCATTTTAAATGAAGATGTATGGCTCTTCGTTCTGAGGATAGGCAAAACAAATATAGACTAAAACAATATATTTTTTGCTTACACCATAACTTTGGAATTATACAGTTAATCAAAGCTTTGGTATCATTCATTTTTTTTTGTTTTATTGAAGAACTCATCTCTCTTCTCATGTTTAATGTATTTCATAGTGAAAGAGGTGAGACACTGGAGAAAGGAAGAAGTTTCCGCTAGTCTGAAGTCATGTTTTGCATATGACAAATGTAAATCCCTGTCTCTATTAGTTACTCAATATAACAACAATATTGTGCACTATCTGCTGTTTAAACATACATTCTGTGGAGCTAATCGGTGACACTAAATGTTCCATAAAACTTTAATTCAACATATAAAAGACTCATTTTATTTAGAATCAATGGGTAATGCCTTTGGCCAAGTTGGATCGCAACAGTGGACACAGGTATTGAGCCAAGTTGGACGGAGCAGCCAGAACCTTGTATCCCTTTGTTATGGTTTGTTAGCTGTATGGGTTTATTTGCTCTGTAAAGGCCTAAAATATATAGTTTTGTAGATCTGAGAGACAAAGTACAATAGAGGAGGAGGGGGGCCACAAGAGATTGATCATTTCCTGTAAGTTGAGGAGATGAAAAACAGAGGTGAAGCTGCAGGAGTGGAGCAGGATGAGTATAATGAGATTAAGATGAGACTCTGTAGACGTCTCTTTCTCTCTCTACTATGGTCTGTTCTTTAATATTGCCTGTAATTGTTTTTTCTTACTGCTCAGCAACATATATCTTAATAAGTGCACACTATTGTCTAAAACGTCATTGTATGTTTTAGTGTTTCCTTTAAGCAGATGTAAAACCATGTATGTGGACAGGGGTGTCCATATACTTTTGGTCACATAGTGTATGTTGGCTAAAGGCGTGTATACAGGAGAGGGGCACTCATTAATTCAAGGTAGATACATGAATAAATGCATAAAACAGGCCTTTTTCACAGACATTTTGACTTTGTAGGGAAAGCACAGGTGTTACTAATAACATTAACAATGGCTCTGTTGTATTCAAGTGTCCCAGGAAGCCATGACAGTGTGACAGTGAGCCAGCATGCACAATACAATACAAGAACCCTGAAACTGAAGCAGCCATTATTAACTTTATTATTTACACCAGTGCTTTTCCTACTGTGATAAGTTACACGGAGGACTCTCATTTGCTAATTCAGTAGGGCAGAGTCGGTATGAAAGTAACACTTTTCAGATAAACATCAATTTAAAAGATAATGTTACAGACAGAGACTATTTTTTGTTGTGATCAATAACTTGCATGTGTGGTCTATCAGTACCAGGTGCTAGTTTGTACAAATGACTTTGAATGGAGGTTACGCGTTATTACTTTCGATCCCATCAGTCGGGATAAAAGTAATATGGGTTGATCAAAAGAAAAGCAACGGTATAAACTTGAATTGTCTATATTATTCTTGTTTTTATTAAAATATCTTACAATGTCCTTGTTAATATGTAATTGCAAACACATTATGTCCTTTATCTTACTAACAACAGTATGAACATTATAACTTTTATAGAAAAATCAACAGTATAACTGTAAAAATAACACATTTCCTTTGCTGTATTACTAAGATAAATTCTCTTTTTTTCATTAATTGTGACAGTTGTGACAGATATAGTGCTCTGCACCCTCAGTACATGCCTCAGACCAGTGCAGACAAAAGAGACACTGCACCCACACTTCCCCAGGCAAGGATGACCTAAATGTCTCCCCACACACAAGACATTCCTCATCCTTGTCTTGGGAAACTGTAGGTGAAGTGGTTTAGTCAGAGTGGAGCCTGCTGTAACACACAGAGTGTGTCCGCATTAGCAGTGGGATGAAAGAAAACAGCTGTTAAACCTGAATTGCTTCTATACTGAAAAACTCTGACATGGCAAACTTCAGGATGTGTTAAAGTACAAAATAACCTGTCAAATGATCATGACTATGACACATGAAGCAATGAACACAACTTGTCATTCAAAATAATTTATCGCTTGAGTGAATTTACATGCTATGGTTGAAAACAGCTTTTCTGGTAAAGTATGACATAACCACGTGATTTTTCGAGGTTCTGGTAAGTGTTGTCTCATGTTACCTTCATACTGGCTGTTACATCCACTGACTGGCTTACCCCTATTCAAAATTTGCTAAAAAAAATGTATGAGCAGACTTAATGTGTGGGAACTTAGGACAGTCAGGTTGAGTGGATAGTAGTGCTGAAATGATTGATTAATGAAATCAACTTAAATAATTTTTTAATCTTTTTTGTTTCTCTCTGTTTTCAATCATTGCAAATTCAATATCCCTATTGATTGTTTTTAAAGGCCCTTCACACACTCAGCGTCCATCTTTCACAGGTGTTTTCACTTAGTTTGCCTTATTGGACCTCTTCTCAGGACTGTGTGAATAGACTGTGCTTGATTGACATCTCTGCTTTTAGTTTTCTTGCAACCGTTAAGGCAAATAACATACTTATCACTTTTATAAGCCTTCTCCCCAGAAGACATTTTGACACAGTAGGAAAAAGCACAGGTGTAAATAATAAACTTAATGCCCATAGCTTAGCTCAAATTCAACCTGAGCAGAGGTCTAATCAACCAGAATAAGTGAAAACACCTGTGTGGGTATGCAGAGCCTTTAAGATGTCACCTTTTGCTGTGGGATCTCTATGTAGACATTGTTTTTCATTTTTTAGATTAAATGATTAATCAAAACAATTGTGAATAGATTAATCTCTAATTGTAGCTGATCAACTTCACAATTTGGAATAAAGTCTATGAAAAGACGAGACATTTTAGTTTGAGCACTGTTTAAACAACAGACAGAACTACTTTAATGCCTCCCATGAGATATACAGTGTTTGTATAACGAGACACTGTGATTCTGCCAGCATAGCATTCACTAAAATTCATGCAGAGTTGTCGTGAAAGATGAAACCTATAAAGTCAAAATATCACTTTAAAATAAATTGTGCTGACACACACTCCTTTGCTGACAAAAAAAGAATATGTCAGGTGTTATTATTAGTGCTATTTTTTTGTGTGAGATGTCTTGTTCTGCTGCTGTACACTCATCATTTTTCTTGTCGCAGAACAAAAAAGTTTTATTCCACAGTGGCACCCAATAAGTTTTTAGTAGTTATGAAATTTGTTTCAGTGCAGCAGACTTGTCCCAGACATCGGAAAGTGCTTAAATTAAATGCATTTTTCCACTGTGATTGTGAATCTCATCCCGCCTATCCAGGTTCGTAGCCCAGAATGCAATGCGCCTGCAGAAACTTGGAGTGACGCACGTTCTTAATGTGGCAGAGGGCACCTCCTTCATGCATGTCAACACCAGTGCGGATTTCTACGCCGGCACGGGCATCACGTACCACGGTATCCAGGCCAATGACACCGAGCAGTTCGACCTCAGTGCCTTCTTTGAGGAGGGGGCTGACTTTATCGACAAGGCCCTTGCACACAATAATGGCAAAGGTGAGTTTGCTGTGATATGTGGAAGTTTTTATCTGTGTCTGAGGTGAAGCTCACTTACAGTTTGTATTGTATTCTGTCCTTTTCTGTTGGCGGGTGCACAGTTTGTAGGTTTACTGGGCTAATGGGCTGAATGCTAAAAGCAGCCATAATAAATATCTTTATATTTCAGCTCATCGTTTTGGTTTTATGGCTGGTAACTTTACTGTTTTAGTAAAAGAAGCTATAATAAATACCTTTATATATATTTCAGCTCATCGTTTTGGTTTTACAGCTGGTAACTTTACTGTTTTAGTTCACTTTAATCGCTCTCATAGTATTGTTTCCAGCAGGAACAGGCAGCTGTTTTCAGCAAAAAAGCATCAATAAACCAACTGTACGCTACCAAACAGCAAATGGACAAAGTTAGCAACTAGCTGGTGAACATAGTAGAGCATTTAACAACTAAGGAAGCAGATGGCACTTACATTTTCCAGGTGGACAGAAACACAACTCCAAATGAATGCTAACGTTGCTGAGTATCATCTGGATAAATGGTGAATAGGCGACTGTTTGCTAACAATCAACTGAAAAGGTGATAATATGTCAACGTTGTATTCAGAATTTGTTCCTTCTATCGCCATTTCATATCGTTTCTCTGAAGAAGTTTAAACAATGTAAAAAGTAATGAGAAAAAGTTAAAGCAGGAACGGTAAGAATAAAGTAGTTTTTTTTAGTGAGTGAATTGAGAATTTATGTCTTAACAAAACCCCTCAAAGGTAGAGCTGATCAAAGGGGACCACAGTGTCTTTCTCACTTCAATAGCTCCCACTTGAAAGTAATTTGTTCCCACGAGTTGAGACATGAAAACAAGCCTCTCTTGTTGCTCGTCTAACAAAGGACACACGAGCTACAAGGCGTCATTTAATGATTCAGTCTCAATATGCTTCTTTGCTTTGAATCTTAAAGTGAACACAGAAGATAATCATGATGGCCCTGAGCATCTCAGGCTAATTCTGACACACTCCTGAGCCCTGCTCCATATTCCATTATCAGATCATGTCCCTGGATATCAATATTATCAAAATGTGTCATGCATACAGGCATAACACACCTGTAGCGCCAAAGCCCAACCCACCTCATTTTTTTTCCCTTCTACAGCTTAGTTATGTTTAACAGGTGACCCTTTTGTACTGCGTAAAGTAGTGCAATGAAATGATGTATGAGAAACATTCGAAATTAGGCAGGAATCACAAGGGAGTCTTGAATTATCTGTTTGATGTACAGTACTTACAGTAGTAGGTCAGATGTAGCATATTCTATATTGCGCCTGTATTGTGCAGCATTTCGGAGAGCACCATGAGGCTTTCGCCCTCCCCCATGAGAAAAAAAATCTTTCCCCAGCTCTCTCAAATCTGCAACTAAATTTAGTCAATTTGTCACCACATGCGAGGGATGTGTTAACTGTGCTGCACCTTGTATTTTATGGCATAGATTTATTGTCGGCTTTGACACAGAAAAGGCATCTTAATTCCCAGGAAGCCTGGCAAAGGTGCACCAACGCTGGTAAATCAGGAGTGAAGAGATAGTGTAATGAGGATGGTGGAGGAGAAGAGAGAACAAGGGAGAGGAGTGAAGGGGAATCGAGGAGAAAGTGTCTCACGTCGCCTCGCTGCCTGGTATCGCTGTAGTGTGACATCTTGCTGTGTGCAACCTTATCTGACATTTTGCAACCCTCAGCTGCAAGCTCTGAAAAGGTCGTAGGTCCAGGATTTTAATGAGGAACAGCATCGTTGCATTGTTCGTGTGAGTCTACTTTAGTGGAGATGTGAGGTTATTGTATGCAAGTGGTCATTTTTACAATCTCACACTGCATAGTGTAAAACCTAACAAGTAAAACCTATAATCAAAGTTTCCAGCACATTAAAGGTGCATTATTAAAGTGGATAAAATTATCATGTATTGGGGTCACTTGTAGTGATGAAACCAGGTTCATAGAGCATTTTACCCTCTTTTATTTTGCTCAGTTTTGTCTTGTCAACCTTGTTTTCAGTGGCAGCTTTTTTAAAGGGAAAAGAAATCTGATGAACCCATGCTGTCCAGCACTGAACATTGACAATGTTAGCAATGTCTTGCTTGGGCTAAATGATCATTTTTTTAATATTAAAAATCATATATTTTTATATTTCTGGAGTAGCCATTTAATTTATAACTTTCATAATTGACAGTTTCTTTTCAAGCTGTGCGAGCTGAGGTTTAGTCTTTCCTTCACTAGCTATAATGACACCTGTCAGCTGGCAACGACTGGCAAATCTACTCAGCTGTAGCTAATTTACGTAAACTTTGTGAGTTGGCCCAACAACAACAATGTACCTCTTGGCTGTTGTTAATATGTTCATGCCAGTGTCTTATTTATACTCTGCTAAAGATGTTGTTCGCTGAAAAAGACACACCTCTTCGTGTGAAAGTGGAAAGTAGGCTGTCTCAGTTTGGTGGAAGTTGGGATAAATGATCTAAGTGATTGTCTCAATTTCAGGCAGCTAGCTTGGCAATTTGTGTCGCAGTATAAATGACAGGTGGCGGGCAGTTAGCTTCTGTGAAACTAATTGCTAACTAGCTAGCTATTTGCTAGCTAATGTTAATGTTAACTTAAAATCCTGTACCGATAAAAACTTCTAACAGACTTGCTGTTTCATAACCAGCAGTTTGTTATTATTTGCATATGTGGCAAATTATGTAGGTGATAAATGTAATGCCACTTTTGAATGTCATGATTACACTATATTTGAATGTTTACTTGTTTGACTGGTTTCAAAAAATAAAAAAACATTTTTAGAGGACCACAGCAACAAGAAACTGCTTTATTATATCTAATTATATTATTGTAGAAACTGAATAAAATTTGTGATTAGGCTTAGTATAAACACATATTGTTTAATACTATGTAGATATTGATTGAACATTGGTGAGAGATTTTTTTTCCTCAAATCATTAAACTGTACAACACAGTGGATCATTTAGCAGCTCAGGAGTTGGTGGAGAACAAAACAGAGCTAAAAGTGTGAATATCAGACTTACATTCATTATATGGTCAGAAACACGACTCCAAATGAATACGTAAATAGGCAACTTTATGCTAACATGTTAACCATAACATTTAAAATGAGGATATCTGTGGTATTTTGTATTTTCAGCTAGTCCAGGTGGCTCTAAACAGCAAAAAGCAGTTTTGCTGTTGTTTTTTGTTGTTGTTTTTTGTATGAATAAGAAGAATGGGTGAGTGAATCATTGAGTAGGAGGTGAGCAAGGAAATAAATAATACAAAAAACAGAAGAAGAGAAAAAAGGGAGACTGAAAGGAAACTAGTGAGTGAGTGATGGAGTAAGAAAATGAGTGAAGTTGTGAGCCAGAGATCCAATGTGTCTAACAAGAGGATACAGTAGAATCAGCATTGATCTGTGGCGAGCAGGGTGATTAGGCACTGAGGAGGTCATTTCATTGGCAGAGGACTGTTCTGGGTGGACTATGGAGGAGGGGAGGGGAGGAGAGGAGGGGGATTATACAACAGAGGAGAAAAAGAGGAGAGAAATGTTGGGGATAATACCAGGAGAGGGACACACAAAGGTGTTGGGTTTCAAACAAAGTGCAGAATCTGCAGCTCTGACCTGAGCCCAGCACATCAGCTGCTCTGTGAAGGTTGCCAAGTGAGATTCCTCATGGGGTTTTCGTTAGTCAGTAATGAAAGTGTAAATTACACAGAGACACGTCTTAGAAGGCAAACAGAAACAAGTCGTGATTTATGCTTATGCACACATGGAAAGACACGGACATGAAAATACAAATACAGCACAGCGATCATACATGTATTCTGTACACACACACACACACACACACACACAGTACGGAGTCTTTGCTACATGCAGGAGGTGGGCTCGCTGTAAGATGCGGGCGCAGTCAAGATGATTGACTTTGCCGAGTCTGCAGCAGAGGTCAGGTCTTATATTTGCATCTCCTGGCAGGGAAGATGCTTCGCTAGGCAAATTTGTTCACAGCATATGTTCCCCAGCACTCTTTCTCTCCTTTGTTTTCTTTGTTAATTTGTTTCCTCATTTTTCTTCCTCTAAGTTTTTGTTCTTCAGCCACAGTCTTAAAGTACAAACCCGCCAGAAAGCAGAAATCCTGTATGTTTTTTGCATGTTACCCTAGATATTTAACATTTCTATGTGCTCCTTAAAGTTACTATAATCAGTGTTTTTATAATAGCGGTAGTGTATTTCGTCTCAGCTCAATGACCCTTTATAGCGTCTTTCAGCTCACTGTTTTGGTTTTCCAGTGTGCAGCTTTACTGTTTTTGGTTCATTCTCACAGCTCTCATTATGTTTTATCTTCAGCAAAACCCGCAACCTGCACACACTGTACGCTACCTGCCCCGACCCAAACAGCAAACAGACAAAGTTAGTGACTAGCTGATGAACATCACGGAGCATTTAGAAGTCAGAAAATCAGTTAATGTGGATTTGAGTATAGATGCAAAATCTGTAACACCATTAATTAAAATATGTAATATAACATAATTACTGCGTAAAATATATCTGTCACTATTCATGACCTGCTTTGTACTTTGGTTGGATTAAAAAACTTGAGCAGGTTGATAGAATAACCTTCTGTATGTGGCTCCATATATAGTCCTTTATGTTGCATGGAGAAGTCTGGACTGTGTTTAGTGAAAGATAATGCATGCAAATTATCATCTCTAACGAAGGACTATAAAGAAACTTGAAAGATGTCTTTGTTTTATTCTGTATTTTTCTTATCAAATCCCATGTGTGAACTCAAACCACCAATGAATTGATCCAACTAACATGTATTGTTTGTGTATCCAAAGCCTGATACGTCTGATTCCTCTGTGCCAGAGATCTCCATTGTTGTCTTATTGACTGTATGTGACTGTATTGTTCCTTCATTACCATGAACACAAATACTGTAGTTTATTTTGAACAGTGGAAATACTCACTAGAGCACCAAATGTGTATTAATCCACGACATAAAATAGTCCCTAACCAATTCACTATTTACTCCTGTTTGAGTAACTTTTGCTAAAAAAAACTACAGCATCTATCTGTTTTCTGTGTTACGCAATTATGTAACCTTTTTTAAAAATTAAACTATATGTTCGGGGCCTGTTTTTAAAGATTTATGTCTTCAGTATGAATATGAGTATTCAGGACTAAGAGGCACAGACTGATTCACAGTGTTATTTTTTTCCTGGGCTTTGTTGACAATAAAATACAGGATATCACCAACCTTATCCTTTGAAGTGACTGATGAGAAGGTTCAGCATCTCATTGTGGCCTATATTTTGTGTGATTCTGTAAAACCAGCCTATGTCTCTGTCTGTATCTTCCAGGGAAGGTGTACGTACACTGCAGAGAAGGCTACAGCCGCTCCCCTACCATGGTTGTCGCTTACCTCATGCTGCGCCATAAAATGGATGCCCGGCTGGCGGTGGCCACCGTGAGGCATAAGAGGGAGATCGGTCCCAACGACGGCTTCCTTCGCCAACTGTGCCAACTAAACGAGAAGCTGGCAAAGGAGGGCAAGCTGAACGGGGAGGTGGGCAAACTAAAGACCAAATGAAAAACAGGGGAGGCGTAAATATTAAGAGACCCTCTACCCTGTCTCCTCCCATCATGCCTTTCACAGGTTTCAGCTGCTCTCGGAGACTGACCCCAACCGTGACCAAACCAGCACTCATCTGACACACTAGGGGTATTCTGAAACACAAACATATACATGCATTTATCTACGCAGATAATACTTCCTCATACACTCACAATCTCACACACATACATGTTTTCTTTCTAAACTTCATGTCTGTCACTGCTGCTCTGCAAGGAGACCTCTATCAGTCCTCCTGCTCCTACTAAGAGTGTGATATTTAATACAAACAAACCCCTCATACTGTTTTTATAACTCTACATCACACAGATGCAGTGCAGACGTCACACTTCGAGTACCTGAAAGCTCTCAAGTCCATTTTTGAGCTGAGCTACTTAAAGCATTCCTTCAAGTTTAGAAGGTGAAAACTTCGCCCTGATTTCTAAGATTCCTTAAATAGTTGTACAAAATAGAAGATTATAGCACAATCATTCCATAGTTTTCCACTGCCGGGAATGTCAGTGATGTCTCCGCCAGCAGGAGTACTCTATAAATTCCAAAAAATAGCTTAATGCTATGATGAAAATAAATATTGAAAGGCCACACATGATGCAACAAAGAAGCAAAATAAGTCAGTTTTGTTACACAGAAAGCGATCTGTGAACGGATGGAGGAAAATCCCAAACATTCCATGAAAACCGGAAAAAACCTTTTGTTTGTCCACTCGATCCTTAAAATCCATAATTCTCTTATCTTCTACCTGTAGGGGCAGATATTTTATGCACAAACAAGTTACAAGCTATTCACACCCTAACACATCAAAAAGCAAGCTGTCAGCATCCTTGACTCTTTGGCCTCTAGTTTGACGGCGGTAGCATAAAATTTATCAGCGGCGCAAAAGGTTGTTGACCTCGACCTGCCGTGTCAGCGAAGCCGACACCAACAACAGCAAAGGTCGAGCTAATTAAAAATAACGAGCTGCGTGGGTCGTTCATGTACCGGACATATTTAGCAACTGATATGACGAACGTTCACTACAGCTAAATATGGTCAAGATCATTTTATACATAAGGAAAGGTCTGTTCTACATCTTTAAATTATTATTCACAGTATTTCACTTCTAATGTGGCTTAAATTCAGTTCTCTTCAGTTGCATAAGAAATAAGTAACAGTGACATTTGTTTGAGATTATTCTAATTTTCTGTTTGTGAAGGCAGCAGGAGATGAGTAGAACAGGACCGCATGAGAAAATGTAATTATATTCACCATCAGTATCCTGTAGCTGACCTTCATTATCTCAGTAGCATCCATCCAGGATGCAGAGAAGAGGTTTAAACACAAGACTACAGAGAGTCAAAACACAATCTTCAGTTTTAGGCAGGATGTTGATTTATTTTAAGCCCTTTATAATATTCCTATGATGACTTAAAAAGCACCATGTATATTGAAGTGACTCAGGATTTTACTGAGTCAGTGTTGTAGTTACACACAACAACTTTGTCAAAATTTTTTTTATTGATTTACTACATCATACATACTTTTTGTATGCAAGAGTTTATGGTATATTTCTCATAAGCTAGGGGTTGGAATTGTTTGTATTTCTATGCTTCTGGCAACTCAGACTATGTTCACACTAAGCCAGCTAATTCTGAAAACACTGTTTACACGTGCGTCCATTTGCAAAGATTACACTAATCAACAGGAACACTGCTAAATCTCTCCCTCCTCTTTTGGTCGGCAAACAACGCAACTGTGCATCTCAGCCAACATCAGGTGGAGAGTAGGACAGACAGTCTGGTTACTCCTCTCAGCTGGTTAAACCTCCGTTCAGTCTGTTCCTGCTGTCCGAGATCACCTAGACTGTATTGTAATATTGTATTTACATATTTTCTGTCTCTGTTGTCAGACAACTGAATGAGTATAAAATAGTGGTTTTATTGCGTCATATAGATAGATCTGTTTTCAAGTATATCCTTCACTACTACACCAGAAGTCAATAAGATTACTAGTTTTATTGTCATCGTCTGCCAAGATAAACATAAATACAGCTTAATGACAACAGCTGTGCCGTGTGATCGGCTGCACTGACATTTAAAATGATCACAGATGATCACAGAGAGGGTTAAAAGCA
The DNA here is from genome assembly GCF_963924715.1 of Thunnus thynnus. Lineage (NCBI taxonomy): Eukaryota > Metazoa > Chordata > Actinopteri > Scombriformes > Scombridae > Thunnus > Thunnus thynnus. The sequence goes on along the minus strand of NC_089536.1, from coordinate 6,639,333 downwards.
ACAGAAAACTGTACTGTAACGCAGTCCCCAACTCTCATTGTTTCCGAAACAACAATATTTTTCTTGTCCACACTATAATGGTGCATTCCTTTCAATTTCGAGCTTGAAGCGTTCCACCACTCCACAACACCAAACGCAAACAGTCAACATGGCTGACTGTGAGAAACCTCTCTTCTCCATATAGCTACTTTATTTACAGTGTTTTACAGGCGGGGAGATGACTATATGGCCTTAAGTTGATTACTAAGCATTTATGATGTTCACCTTAAAATTGGCCAAGTTTCCCAGTGGGAGCTTTGACTTTGAGAGCTGTTCCATCATACTTTTTCAAGTGGGAAGTTGGAAATTTTTGAGCCTTGAGTTGTCTGGACCGCAGCATTACGCAAGGCTACAGTTTTTAAATTCATCCTCTCTGGAGACAGTTTTTGAAGTTCTCTGTATTCAGGTGAGAATAACTTGAGCATAGTGTGAACGGAAGACCAAAATGGAAGGAAAAAGAAAGAGTTTTCAAATGTAACCGGCCAAGACTGGATGTACTTAAGTCTGTGTGAGTCCTACCAAGAGGTACTCCAATTAAAGAGGAAAGAGATTTCTCATAGCCGGCTGTTATAAATATCTAGTTTCAGTTGAATATTCATAATACAACATTACCAATGCCACATGGCATTAGATTAAGGGTGTTAAAGGCCAATTGCGCCAGTTTACCACCCTCAAACTAGAGGCCTGAGTTTTAAACTGTCAAATGGATCACCAGGGAAGGATGCCACCCACTTCCAACAGAAAGTTCCAGTCATCACGCCAGAGAGTTGTCCACTGCCAATTCCCTGACACAGCTATTCGGCCAGTATCCAATACCACTGTTTCATCAACACAGTTTGTCAGAGGTCCATACACAACATGTCACTCGTCTCACTTCTGAGTGTGTGTCATACAGTACTTTACTATGCCTGACTTCATGCACACACAGGGTCAAATCACAAAGCCTTTTCTGTTTGTATGTACTAAAGCATTGCAATATATGTCAATACCCCATCAGATATATAGAATGTAATCACATCTAAATATGACTATTCAGGCTGTAGTTGTTACATATAGGCAACGTTAGTTCAGCAACACATTTTGAAAGACACTATTTATTATTGGGCATAATACTGTAAACTAGACCTAGTGCCAGGAAGGACAATGTTTGAGTGTTTTTAAAACCTGCAGCAGGTCACTCCGACAGAGAGAAGTGGACAATTTCCAGACAGAGACTGTGAGAACGAGGGAGTCTGAGATGGAAAGTATTAAACTATTTCGCTGGATGACCACCAGCATCACTTCAGTTTGCAGACTATAGAGTGTTGGTAGTTCAGCCACTATGTCTCACATGAATATTTCTCTTGAATAAATGGCCTGGTGGGGCCTGTTAACATGATTCCAGGGGGATAGATGTCTCACTAGAATGAAATATGAAAAACTAGGTCATCTCACCTCATTAATGGCACTATTTATTCCTCCTTTGATATATCTGTATACATATGAATATATACATGTATACTGTATATACATATTTAAGTGTTGACATATATGAATGTATGAGCAATGTGTCTATAACGTGTAGGTATCGTCAGTATGTCTTAAGTCCTTATATATCATGTTATATTTGTATATGACATCACAGAATAATCAACTTTTTGCACAGCTCGTCCATTTTTCTGTTAACTTACATGTGCATTAATATTCAAATATGATGTGCATGTAAAATGTTCTGTGTAATTGTGATATTTCATATCACAATTGTGTAAAACTTGCTTGCAGGGTTTTTCCAAGCTTAGATGGGATACTGAGGCATGTAATCATCGTGTTTACTGGTGTTTTCCATGGTAATGCTAATTTGTTCATAATATACAGCAAGATGCAGGTGGCAGCATAAGATACATATGGATACATATGGCGTACATGTCATCACGTCCAAGGATACACTCATCCCATCACCTGTACATTTTGTTCTTCAAAACATTTCCAGATTTATTTTTTTTGTCTTTCTTTCTGTCTAAATCGAGGAGTTTTAAGTTTTCTGCTAAGATCAGTAACTTGGCTTGTTTGGACGAGAATGAAGTGATTCTGCAGCTACACTTGTCATTTCAATACAATGTAAGTAACTCTTTCATAAGCTCATTTATTGATATTTAGGAGGCTGTGACTCTCCACTAGAGGGAGCTCTTCTGTCATTGTTCGACCAGTTTTACACATGGCAACCTGCACCACCTACAGGAGCATTAGCAGCAGCTGAGATCTGCAGATGTCATTGGGTGCGTTCCGATACCCGTACTACCATACTATGTAGTATGCCAGAAAAAGATTTAGTATGTCCCGATACATGGTGTGTCAAATGCAGTATGCCAAAAGTACCAGGATGTCCTACTACATCCAGTCACATTTTGCAGTATGCAAGCCTGCATGCTTTTCTGGCTGTTCTGACCCATAATCCTCTGCGCAGGTGATGATATGTCACATCAGTTGAGCTGCCGAGAGCACAGACCAATGACAGCGCATAGACAGAAGCTGTGATGACAGAGGAAGTAGTATGTCCCAGTTGTATGCATGTTACTGTACGTACTTTGTAAGGGCAGCTGCAGTATGTACTAAAAGTTAAAAGTTAAAAACAAGTAGGCCTCCAAGTAGGCCTATCTGCAGACTCACAGTATCTACACAACACACCCACTTTACTACACGACGCACCCACTTAACTACACGACGCACCCACTTTAATACACAACACACCCACTTTACTGCAAGAGGCACCCACTTTACTACACGACGCACCCACTTAACTACACGACGCACCCACTTTACTACACAACACACCCACTTTACTGCACGATGCACCCACTTTACTACACGACGCACCTACTTTACTGCATGACGCACCCACTTTACTACACAACACACCCACTTTACTGCACGATGCACCCACTTTACTACACGACGCACCCTCTTGGTTAGGTTTAGGCATGAGGAGGGGGGTGGTTAGATTTTGCTCATTTTACTATCAAATGTTTAAACCAGAGATGAAAGTGTCCAGAGTAGAGCTGAAATGATTAGTTAATTAATTGATTAGTTGATCCACAGAAAATTAAAATTATTTTGATCGGTTTAAAGTAAATTTTTAAGCAAAAATGCCGAACATTTGATGGTTCAGCTTCTTGTATTATTGTAAAATTAATATCTTCAGGTTTTAGACAAAAAAATGGTTTCCAAACTTGACCTTTGGTGCTAGGAAATTGTGATATTCATTTTCACAATTTTCTTATGTTTTTATAGATCAAACGACTAATTGATTTATCAAGATAATATTTGTCAGGTGAATTGTTAGTTGGAACTCTAGTCTCTCTAGTTGTACGATGATTTCAGTTCTACATAGTTTGGAAAAAAAAACAGTCAGAAGTGTTTATAAACAGTGTGAAGATTTTGTCTAATGCAGACTCAAATTTAAATGAACGCAGCCAGATAAGATGCATCACAGCCTCGTCTAATAAAATCAAATCTTCAAATAAGATCTCAAAACATGCATTGAAATGTCGAGTGTTGCCGTAGTCTCTGACTCACTGGCCAGGAGGACAGTCGCACCGTGTCGTTCCCTGATTCCGACTCCCGGTGAAGGTCTCAGTGCTGGTTCACGCACAAGTTGTTATTGTCCACTCTGAGCCCTGTTGTTCGACCATCTCATACACTTGAAAATGTCTCAGATCTATAAAGCGGTGCACTCGATCACGCACATCCTCTATCAGGATTGGTGAAGTTTCTGGCAAGATAAATCTGATGAGGCAGTTCAAATGAGACTGTTTTCAAGTATAATTTAGCACATGTGTCACACTGTGTTTTCCCATCACCTCATCATGAACCCCAAACCACACAATGAAGTTTTCCCTATCAGATAAATGTGTAATCAAGACATCAACTACTATATATGTACTGTTGTATACAGACAGAGAACCATGCACCTCTGTGCCCTGACACAAACACATATACACCGAGTCTGTGCCAAGTGACCTACTGTGTTGTGCAAAAGCCATTTATAAATGTTTATGATTGGCTTTGTTGTCATACAGATAGACTGGGGTTTCACTCACTTGCAAATATTTGCATCTGCTCTACAATACTGCCCTCCTTCTGAATACACAAAAAGCAACAAGTCTTTCTTGTTAAGTTTTATATACAATATATCTTTAAATTTGGGAATCATTGGGGCAAAATTCTTCAAATCGGTCCAGGATGAGGGTATGTACTTTAAAGCATCAACTGCCTACATCAACCTGCTTAATGACCAAATCATTGACAGTTTTTGTTTAAGGCTCCAACTGCTCCCAAAGATGAGAGCTAATAAACTTTCAATGGTAGCCAAACTAGCCACTGTAGAAGTTTTTCTTTCTGCATTTATTTTGTAGCCACTATTGAAATGTCAAAATTGTAAAACTTTTCCTGTTATGGTGAAATGTCAAAGAATGCATGAAAAATAACATTTCTATGATGGCTACAAAGCTGTTTTAACACTCTAATGCATCGAGTAACAGATAAACACTGCCACCTGCTGTTCAATAACTAGTGATTTGCACAAGTTCTTTTTAAATTGCATATTACTTATGGTGATTATAACTAATAACATCATAAATTGTTACAATCTAACCCCATGTTTTCTGTTTTTTTTCTTCCTAAATGTGAAACCTTGTAATGTCAATTTACTTTGTTTTCTTTACTAAGGTGTCAGCATCCTTTTGTGGGTTATACTCAAGGTATATTATGTATTATCGAGAATGTCAAATGTGAAATGCCATTGATGTATATTGTTATATATACTAAGTATGTCACATGCACTAAGGCAATTGTGAATTGCTGCATTTTACTGTCGTAACTGGCCTACTACTGTATATAGATAGGATATTGTTTGTTATTGGATCTAGAGAGTTGAAATTGCAGATGAAACATTCTTTCTAATTTCTTTTGTCCTCAAAGTAACTTTTTTTTTTTTTTTTAAGATTTCTCCTGTTACAAGGATGTAAGTTGATTATAGGTTAATTATTTAGCTCTGCTAATAAAGAAGGCTATTTTTTGTACAGTAGGAAACTCTGAAATGTTCCTGGAAGTGTGATTGTGACCTACTTCTCCAACTTTACCATTTAGTTAACTACATATGTCATTATCCATGTTGTTTTTGGATGAGTCACCTATATAATGGTAGTCAGAGCTGGGCCAGACGGTAATTGTACTTCATTCATAGTGGTTGTTTAAAACTGTACGAGTTACCAGAACTGGAGAGAAGGATTATTAAATAATACAAATGGAGTCAGGTAGTTTTGTTCTTTATCGTAGAAAAGTATGTTAAATAGACTCACAAATAACTTCCTCTGATTTTAGTACAAATTTGTAGTCTCATGTGGCGCCATCTGCTCTGAAGTCGGTAAATACCTGAGATGTTTAAACCCTTGGTGACTGACAGCTGATATCTTAGATCATGGAAACTCATCTGGCTGGAGTTATCTGAATTGTTCATGAAGCAATAAACTCCATCCATCTGGTACTCTAGAGAGCATTCAAACACTGGAAAAGACTAACAAATACTGTTTGGCTCAGGTAAGGTGCTGACACCAGAGCTGTCATCTTCTTGCTCCCATTCTGATAAAAAGGCTTAAAGCAGGAGTTTTAGCACAAATGAGCCCACTGCCTGACTGCCTGACTGTCCATTACACAGTCAACGTCTTATCCTGTCACATAGTTGCATATCTGTTTATGTACAGATGTCGCAGAGGACATTGTTGTGATGTTGTCGGGTTGTGGATTGGCAGTTTATCGGTATATATATACATGTGTGTGTGTGCACGTGTGCATGTGTGTATGTGTGTGCGTGCGTGTGCGTCACCGCCACTGACATCTCAAAGACCGCATCACAACAGTTACGACACAGCACCCCACCCAAAGCCTTACAGTAAAGATTGATTCTTTCGATATGTTTTTGAGTTTGTCTATCTCACTTCACACAGTAGGAAGGGACAGCAGCTCCCTTATAGAATGAGATATTGTTGAAGTGCACTTGATTTTAAATTGCAATGTTGTTTTTCTTACCTTGGAGAAGTCCCTTTTTTTCTTATGTTTAAGAAATAAATGGCTGAGGTATTAACATCTTATCATGAGTGGTCTATTGCTTTGACTCCCAGACATAGTATGACGTGTATTGTGCAAGAATAGTTATCAATCCACCAATTATTATGTGAGAATAATCTCCAAAACACTGCAGTTCTGTATGTATGTTTATATATAGTTTTCACATTAATATTGGATTTGAATTGGGGAACAGGTCAGTTTGGTGCAGTGGTTTACTTTGCAAGGCCAAGTTTATCAGATATATCAAGTAATGTATCAGTATTTTGCACCTATATTTTGATAATTATGTTACTACAATCCTTCAAAACAAATTCATTTGAAGACAAAAAGCCCATAAACTATATTTAATACTGATTGCATTCCAAGAAACAAGGGACCGGATGTTTGTCCTTGTTGTATTGTGTAAAAACAACCAGTTATCATTTCATTAAAATAAATAATTGAATTGTACACATAACAAATGTTTGAATCAACTGAATTTTTAATATAATACTAGTTACAGTAGTTCACATGTAGTGTTGTAGTGTTAAATGTGTCATTATTGCAGTACCTACTGGTCAGTGAAAATGTGGTATCTTAAAATGTAGTCAAGATCATACTTGCTCATTTTACAAAGTTTCAGTCACTAAATCTTATGTTATTAAAATTGTCATGTGTACAGTGTTTTACTTTTCACTTTCTAAAAAGTACCACAATGACAAAATACTCCATTAAAAGTAATAGTATTATTAGCATTATTAAAAGTAGTATACTTAGTATAGTAATATTTGCATTTAAATGTACTAAAGCTGTATCCAACTCTACATCTGTGAGCAATCATAGATGTAGAGTAATAAATAATTTTTTCCTTCCTCAGTTTGTTTTATTTGAATATTTTTAACTCCCTAAAGAGGTCAAATTATCCACTATTCCAGAAAAAGCAAAAATTAAAAAATAAATCTAATCATGTGTAGAGAAATATGCTTTTTCCGTTTTCCTATCCTACAAGTCATTTCATGACCCATCAGATTTAAGGTGCGACTGCTCCGAGGGGGTCCTGGCCTCTGGCTGTGATCAGATGTACTCAGTTTTGTGTAAGTATCCATTGAGAAAAAGGATGTTTTAAATATGTTATATTATAGTTGCCAAGTGCCTAATTCAATGTGCTTATTGTGTCTGTTTCACACTTAACTTTGCTTTATCTGTAATGACCATTTTCATTCTGTACTTTGTCTTAATACTTCATACCATGGCAACAAGTAAAATAAAAAAGGGGAAACACTTTATTTTACAGGTCCTTTAATTTTTATACTGATTTCCTGGAAATAGTTATTTGCTGTAATACGTAATGGTTCATTCTGAGGACATTTTACAGAGAGGGTTGTGCAATTTGGCACAGCGGAAAAATGGAAAAAAAAGTCTTTCGTTGGTTCATTTGATAAGTATCCGCTCAATATGTTTAGGCTGCAAAAATTCTCAGTAAATTAGATTCTCAACAATTCTTTAAATGACAGAAAACAGATTCAGTGTGTAGTTGTTTCTTAAAAACTCATTTCCCTTATACTATCAAACTGCATTAATCCTTTCCAAAGAAATGTCTTGAGAATTAGCAGCTACACACAGCAGCTCAGCTACTGTTAGAATAAATTGTCCTGGAAACTGGAAGGAAACTAAGAGATTTGTAAAATAAAGTGTTACTGAGATTGTTGATAGACACTCACACATGATAGTTTTTAAGAAACAATCTCCTGTGCTAATATATCATTTGACAGACAAAGCTACACACTGAAAAGAATGTTTTTTTTTCTATCAGTTAAAGAATTTTTAAGAATCTAATTAACAAATTAACAAACAAAATATGTTGATTTGGCACTTACCAACTAAACCAGTTTAATACTCCCCCCCCCCCCCCCCCCCGGTTTTTCTTATAATTTGTATCAAATTGCACCATCTTCTCTGCAAAATGTCTTACCTGCAAATTTCCAGGAAATGTGTATAAAATAAGGCCTGTAAAATAAAGTATTTATGCAAAAAATCCATCAAAATGTCATCATATGTTTTGCTAGTTAACCCCATTCTACAAAGTAACTGTTCCCTATAGTACAGCTATCAGATCCATGTAGTAAAAGATATCCTTCTACCAGTAGATGGAGGCAAACCTCTGTTCAAACTCCTCGTTTCGACAGATGAGCAATGAGGACAAATGACAAAAATAGAGCAACAGAGAAAGAGAGAGGTTAGAGGGGGAAAGTCATGGGGGAAATGACATCAAGAGTGGGAATGAGATGACAGAGAGAGCGAGAGGAAGCTTTCCAAGTCCGAATCTCCAAGTGTTGATGCAAATGCTATTTTATGTTTCACAAGACTGGACCGGCACACCTGGAATGGTCCAGTCAAACAGCATGACGTCCAGCAGGGTTATTGAGAAAGCCTAAACCAATTGGAGTTACTCTCTCTACCCTCTGCACGGTCTTTTCTCTCCACGGTCCCTTGCACAGCAATTATTGCAGACCAGCTGTGTGGTCCCTTAGGGGCCCCAGTAAACCAGGGACCTCCTCCTTACTCTGTCTGAATTCAAACTATAACTACAAGTTGAGAATTTAAATGGATGTAACAATGGAGACGTCTGCTGTAGCACAGAGAAGGTGGAACAAACAAACAAAAAACAAGACCTATTGTAATCTACATCCATAACTCCACATCCAGAGTGTCTAAAGGAGAAATATGCCAGGTACAGCATTCATAAGGGAGAACCAAAGGTCAGGAAGTAGCTCGAGTAAAATGGAGGGATTATGTGTTGGAGCAGGTTATAGGTCCCACTGTGCAGTTTATTTGAAGGAATCCAGGATGCTTGTTCTGAAATCTCATCAATAACAGCGCCGGACTTAGTGTGATGAAGTGCCATTTATTTCAGCTATGTGCAGCAGCGTTTTTTTTTTTTGCCGGTGGAAATGTTTATAACTAAAGCCGGAATCAAAGCAGACAAGTTCCTGCGTTCAGTCGACGGCGTAGTCGCATGCACCAGTGACACTTTAATTAGTGACTCTAAGGAAAGGTACGTTTATGTTCAAGATGGATCTGGTTTCCCGATTGTGTGGGATGTTATTACATTTCAAATAAAAGTGAATTACGTCTGTGTTGTTTTATTTTTCTCGGAGATTAAAGTGTGCACTGATTCATTGTCTCGTTCATTCCCGATCTCATGTGATCTCAGAGTCACTCATCACTTTTGAATCATATGGGCGGAAGCTTATGTTTTATACTTGTTTATGGGGCAAATGATTCACTGGCGAGAAACAGGATATCCAATCAGTCGCAGATATTTTTGGCCTCCATAAATGAGCCCAGGATCTGAATTTTTCTCCTACAATCTCACTAAATAAAATTATCAGCCGCCTTTGAAAATTTTATTACTAGTTGACTCATGTATCCCTTTTCCCACAGGCTTTATGAAGCCCAGTGAGTTGATTTTCAAACTTCCAAAGTCACTTGCATTTTTCGTCTTTTCCATATGTTTGGGTTCATCAAACTACTCAGAATATGATTAGAGTACTTAAATAAGCTTGCCTATAATTCTCCACAGCAATTTTTTTTTTTTTTTTTTTTGCGTAAGGGCCGTTCAGCTTTCATCTTCGTCCTCCTTTTAATGGCTTTATGAAATAGAAAGCATATGATGCACTCTTTAAATCCTCATCCTTATATCCCGCATTCGCATTTAGAGGATACAGAGGGTGGAAAAGGCAATAGGGTGAAGAGGGAGACGTGCACATCTGTGGCGCAGCACTAATTATTAGGAAATATCGAGAACAAGGGAGAAAGAGAGAATGGGCTTTGGAGCTGAACACTTCTCAGATCTGCTTCCAAGTGCCTGTGCCCGTGGTGTTGCTTGTTTCATCTCTGTCTACTCTGCTGTTTTTACTGCACTTGCTGCGGGTCTTGTGTTTATACATCAAACCCCCTCACAGATATGACAATAAAGCTAGCATTTTCAGATTTTTTTTTTTTAAAACAGTGACAGGAATCAGTGTATTTCTCTTACTGAAAACTTTGATACTGCTTGAGTTGTGGAGAAAAATAAGAAGAGACATACATACATGGTAATAATAATGGAAAACACTTAAAAGGAACCACTTGATTACTGTGGGAGGAACAATGTCCCAAACTTATCCATAAACAAAAACATCCGTCATACAGAACTGTTTGAGCCATGCTTGTAGAGTGACATTTAATAGTTGTGGAAAAGTAGTCGGGTGACATTGTTGAAACACAGGCCTCGTTTTCAGCTTTAAAACAGATTTTGCAACCACACTAATTGCAAAAGTCTGTACATTAACAATCCATTGTGTCACCAGACGTTGGATATTTGACTGCACAAGCACAACGCTCTGAAACAGCAGGATGCAAGTTCAGTCTCAATAGCACAATTAAGAATTCCCCGAACCATTACCATTGAAATATCTGTTCATTATAAGCATGCAAATACAATATACCGGGTTATGCTTAATATTGTGCCTGTCCTGTTACAGGAATTGTATTTGAGTGATACCGAAATATTTAATTTAATCAGCTCCAGATGGACTGTAGCACTCAATTAGCATCACCTGCTCAAAGTTAACTGCCTCATATTCATAACACAGTAACTACTCAAGCTTAATACTGTAGCAGTGTACACTTCATTAATAGGAGTGTTAGTGCTTTTTCTTCAAGGCATGGTCTAGGTTTTTAATAAGCTCATTTGAGTCATTATGAATGTTTCTGTCTACCCAGAAAGCATGTGTGTGTTTTTAAGTTCACAGAGGAGGTGAAGTGGCTTCCTGTTCATGAGAAATCATACATCTTGATCTTTAAAAACCTGAACAGATTTTTTTTTTTTAAATATGTATGCGCACAACTGCAAAATACACTTTATGTATTCTTACATCACATTCAGTATTAGCACATTATGACAGCACTCTCGTGTGTGGAAGGGATCCACCCTGTTCATGTAAAAATTAGTCTCAGGCCAGTGAAAGGTTTGTTGCAATATGCTCTCTGTTGTACTATGACTGTGATGATCATATCATATTTATATTGCATGCAACTGTTTCTGTCCAAATAATCCACGTGCAGTCATTCATTGTGAGAAGGTACAGGAAACATTTCTGCATAAAAGAAAGGCTGGACTTTCTCAGGAAGCTGCACAGTGGGTGGGCTTGAAATTGACAGCAAGCTGCAGCACCTTTACATGACAAGCTGAGGCATGACCTTTTTTAATCCCTCTGTTTATAATTAGCCTTTATTGGATTAAATACAAGGGCGGTGGATTATTCTCACATGCTGGTTATCTTGTTTTATTAATCTTGTAAAAAGCAAAGTTGAGAGAGATTCTCCAAGCCTTGAAAATAACCATCTCTGCACGCAGACAGCCCTTATGTGAGTTCTCGCCATTGCAGCAACTGGGCCTGTTTGTACTTTCATGCTTAATTAGCACACCTTGCAAAGTATTCTGGGAGATTTGACATTCAGAAAGAATGTGCGGCAATAGCACTGATGCAGCACCAGATTTTTCATTCACCACCTACATATATCACAGCACACTTCTGCTGATATTTTCATAAGTTGGGCTTTGGTGAAATTTCTTTTTTCAGCTTGCAAAAACACTTGTCAGTCATTATTTGGCTCCTGGTAGTTCAACACTGAAAAAGCTACAATCTGTATAAAAGCTTCCATACTTTATATCCATACATGACTGACGATTGTATTAACTGAAGTTAAAAAGTTGAATCTGACTGGATTTTTATCATGTTTTATGGAACTATTAAAGGAATAGTTCAATATTTTGGGAAACACACTTCACTTTCTTAAAGAGAGTTACAAGATCAAAGGTCGATATCACTCTCATGTCTGTGCGTTAAAGCTGGAATGTGGGACTTTTGTCTCCCCCTTCTGGCAGTGAGAGTAATTACAAAAACAGAAACTGTGAAATGACTCGTTTCACTATCAGAATTTGATCCATTCGGTCCGATAACATTTGGAAAGCCTAGAAAAAACACACAAATTATTTTATTCCCATTCAAGTTAGCAGAGGACTAACTGGAAGTTAGCTGCTCAGAAGGAGGAAGTCTTTTGTGCGCATGCTCTGCCCATAGTGCATGTGCAGTATACATTCCGGCCAACGTGGGAATGTCGCCACCGACACCAAATTTAAAAACTCTGTTTACTGTGAAATACAGAAAGATTTACCTGGCAGTGATAGGCTTAATCAGCATTGTGTGAACTTGTTTGGCAAGGGCTCGGATGTAACAGATGTTCATTTATATGTAGAAGTTCCGCACTGCAGGTTTAAGTATGCAGCTGGAGCTGGGAAACTGTTAGCCTAACCTAGCATAAAGACTGGTAGCATGGGGTAGCATCCAAAGTTACAAAATACCACTGCAAACATGTCTAAACTAATTTGTTCCTTTAGTCTGCATGCAAACCAGAATGGAAAAACAATTTGTGGTTTCTGGGGGTGGTAAGTATCGTAACTATCACTAGTAAAAACCAGGCACACTGACTTCTCTGAGACTAATTCTACATTAAGCTGGTGAAATTCTAAAATGCAATTCGTGCCGAAATGACATGCATCCACAGCAGGTGTTTCAGCTCGTTTTTGCAAATACCTACGTCCACGTTATAACCCCAAATTGATAAGGATAATTTTCCTCATACTGGCTGTGTCAGCCACAGAAAAACAGCGAAGAAGAAGATGGTATTTGTTAATTCCAAGCAGATTATGACAGTTTCAGCGAGAGAATGTTGGTCAGTGGCTGTGATTAACTCTAAACATGCTATAAAAGTAGACAGTACTTTCTTCTTCTTCCAATGAAATGCCAATGAAAAACAATGAAATGCTACTCTATTGTCACTATCTGTTTTATCACTAATATGACAGTTTCTACAGAGCTCAGTTTTTGCAATACACACTACAACACTAAGCTAGCATTTTCAGATTTACACACTCTGGAGGCTGTTTTGGAAAAACTCCTTTTTCGGGGGAGAAAAACGCCATTTTAGTCTGGACGGGGGGTTAAAATAGAGAGAAAAACGTGTTCATGAATTGAGCTGGATTAGTCTTAGCTTTGTCTCTGCAGCTTGAATTAACAGAGGCACTAGGCTGATTCGTACACATAAAACCACAAATTGTCTTTTTTACATTTCCGTTTGTTTATGGATTAAAGAAACAAGTTAATTAATGAGTGAGCTTTAATGTTCATAGGTGCATTTTTTTAACTTTAGAGGGAGCAGCTAGTCTAGCTTTTCCCCCCTGCTTTCTTAATGCTAAGCTAGGCTAACGGTCTCTTGGCTCCAGCTCCAATCTTTAAGTACAGACATGTGAAAGGAATTGAAAAAGTTAAACTTTCACATTCCTATAAAACAATAATGATGAAACTTATTATAGGCTCTTTTGTTGACACATGATTAGATGTGGCTTTTAGAGATACTGAAACAACACAAAACACAGATGGACAATTCTATATTGAGCTTATGACAGCTTCATCATGTCAAGCCACTAAGAAGAGACCAAAGACAAACAGTTCATCTTCTGCCTGGCTTTCCACAGTGTTAATTACCCTTTTCACTTCCATGTCTGTTAAACTTTATATTTAGTCATTTTATTGCTCTGCTGTTTGATAATATGCAGTTTAAAGTGAAGGGAAGGTGCAGATTATGACGTACGGGACAATGTGAGATCCTGAGTCAGCAGCTGCTAGCAGCTAAAGGCACCCTGAGAGAGACACTTATACAGTCTTGTAAATCCGCAGCTGACGTCTTTCATTTAACAAATCATTGTTGATGTTCTACACATAAATCTTGCAGTGTTTTTTAAAACCAAAGCCCTAGTAGCTTTACTGTAGCCATTAAATCAGTGTCTGATTTACTCCTCATGTCCAAATAATTATTGAGGTGTAGCCTAAAATGGTTAAGCCACCTAAATTAGTTAGATTAGCTTAGCATAAAGACCTGAAGCAGAACAAATTGCTAATCTGGCTCTCTCAAAAGTTCAAAAACATGCCTACAAGCAACAGTTTATCCATATAGGTGGATGGACAGATTTCAGAGAGTCACGCTGCTGTTTCCTCCCTTGAGGTGCATATTTTCAAACTTTGGACAAAGCTGGGCTAGCTGTTTCCCCTTGCCTCCAGTATTTATGCTACGCTAAGCTAACAGCTTACCATCCAGCTCCATTCTTAACATACAGATATGAGTGTGGTATGGATCTTCTTCATTGATCTCATCTGACTCTTGGCAAGAAAGCGAATAATCGTATTTCCCAAAATGTCAAACTATTTCTTCAAAGCAGCTATAATCAATATGTTTTATAATAACAACATATCAAATGACAGTGTGTAATGTTTTATGTCATCACTCGTAGTGATGAACCTACAGAGAATTATCGGTGACTCTCCAGCTCCCCTCGGCTTTACAGACCTTTATAATGAGTTTCAGATCAGTGGTTCTTAAAGTGGGGCCTGGGTACCCCAAGGGTTCCAGAGGGTCTCTAGCAAAAAAGGGGAATCATTTATTTTCATTATAATTCCATCCATAAAAAACACAATGACTATTTTGGTCATAGGTTTCATACACTTTCTGTAATAAAACATCTAAAGGTGAAAATCTTATCAGATGGTTGATGCTGGGACAAAATCTTATCAAATATTTGTGTCTGTTTAGGGGTCTTTGATATGAAAAAGTCTGAGAACCACTGGTTTACCTATCAGGCGGCAACTTTACTGTTTTGGTTCACTCTTAGTGCTCTCATACTGTTGTTTTTGGCTGCAGCAGGCAGCTGTTTTCAGAGAAAAAGCTCTAAAAACCCACTGTACACTACCTGCTCAGCAACAAACAGCAAACAGACACAGTTAGCAACTATCTGGTGAACATATTGAAGTATTCAGCAGATAAAGAGCCAGATATTTGTCTCAAGAGTTGATAGACCAAAAACAAAGCAAAAAGAGAGTGAATATTGGACTGAAATTCATCTGGTGGACAGAAACACGACTCCAGATGAATTATAAGGTTGCTCTGTAACTAATGGATCTGTAAATAAGCAATTGTTTGCTTTCAAGTTCGACATATAAACTTAAAAGGTGATATGATATGTCAGTGTTGTGTTTGTCACTACTAAATCTGAGTCAACCGTGTACAGCTACGTACAGCAACACCTCTTGGACAAACCACATAGTGACACATGTCACTACACGAACTGAGTCAACCGTGGATGTGAGTGGCGCATGCGCATTTTAAACAGATCATGTGGAGCCTATGGTCTATTACTGTAAGATGGTGACTGTATAAATTTTGTTTAGTCTGAGGAAGAGCATGTAGCTCAAAATGTCACTGGTGGATGTCTCAATATCAATAAACTGTATCTAAGAGAGTTACAGTGTGCAGACCTTCGTCTTTCCTTGTTACATTCTTTCACTGGTCCAGCACCTGTTTGAAGTTTATGGGATGTGCACGTCTGCTAAACTTTTGCATGTGCAAAATTACACTTTTACAACATTTTATCACTCAGTTTGGTGTTTAGGAATAAGTTCAAAAGCAGTTGGTCTTAGAGAAGCACAGCTTTTGCTTTCAACATTGACTGTTGTCAACTGCCCCAAGAACTTATGAGAAATGCATTTGTTTTGTTATGTAATGTATGTTTTCTTTGACAGCATTAAATGTAAAGGTCTTTACTTGTACATTGAGCAAAAACCTTTAATCTGGAATTCTTTCACACGCAGTATCTAATTTATTCTAATAGTGTGTAATGCTACAATAAATCAGAGGCATGCATACCAGAGTTAAATAAAAAAATATTAATTTGCACAAAAATAGGCAGAACTTTTGGCTGACCCTACAAACTCCTGGCTACATTCAACATGGAGAAAAAACAATTGAGGAAGTCCATCAGGTGGAAAGGCTGGGTAAACAAACGGTTTGGAGAAGATGGAAGAGGAAGGGAGAGGGAGAGCTGTGACAGATTTAACAATTGTGATGGCTACCATTGTATGTAAATAAATAAATGAATAAATAGAAAAGAGTGCACGTCAAGCATCACATAAAGCATAAAGAGCCTGGCCTATTTTTTATCACCCTACTGGATTTGGTCTTTCAGACACAGGGCAATAGTTTTTAAAAATAAATCATTTTCCAGAGGGGTGAAATGAACTCCTTCATGCAAAATATGGTCAGGAGCTCTATGCTTTATCTGAGAATGATATACAATGCTTCCACTAATAGACAAAACAAAGGTATCCATCACACTGTTAATAAAGAGCCGGGCTTCAGAACCCATGGGTATTTTCTGACAATGATTTAGCTTTTTAATAAATTTTTAAAAAATTGATCTGCATTCATATGCATAATATATCTGTTTATAGGGATTAGCCAAAATGTTGTCTGGACCGTCTCAAGGTGCTAATCAGACTGTTAAAAATAGAACAATGAGTAACTATACATTTAAATATATTGACTCTATATGACCAAAGCAGGTGTGTTGCATTGCTAACTACCAGTTGCTCACATATATTTTTAGAAATATTGTATGTTAAGATTTGTGACTTTTTAAATATGACTATGTGGTTAGTTGTTGTATTAACTTATTTCAACAAGCCTTCAGTTGTAGTACAACCAGCAGGAAAAACCATTACGATAGGAGCAGGCAGGTGGAATTACAACTTCCGGGTCCTACAGAGGCCCAAAAAGCATAAAAATATTGGAAAAGGAGATGCTGTAAGAGGGTGGATACTTTTTTTTTAGCCTCACAACCCCCACAAAATGATTTGTTTCACTATCAGAATTTGATCCATTCGATCTGATAACATGGAAAGTCTAGAAGAGCCGAACAATTGAATTGTTTTACCCCAATTCAAGTTAGCCAGTAGGCTAAACCGGAGGTTAGCTGTCTTGGTCAGTGGAAGTCTCTAGTGAGCACGATCTATGGGTGCTGGGACCCCTAGAGCGTGCACAGTATGTATCTTCTTTGGCAGTTTGTGTCTTCTTTGGCTTCTTGCGCCACTGAGCAACTTTTGTAGGAGTGAACGGGACCCTGCCTCCAATGCTGTATCCAGTCCTCTTACTACATCAAGTGACAGTGCTCACAACTTGTTTCCGTTGCAAGTGGCCAAAAAATCAGTTAATGCGAGTTTAAAGTTACAGACGGGTGACAAATTAAAGGAAAAGACAATATGAAATTTCTTAGTAAGTTGTTGGGCCACCACGTGATACCAGAACAGCTTTGATGCACCTTGGCTTTAATTCTACAAGTCTCTGAACTCTACTGGAAGGATGAACACTGTTTTTCCAAAAGATATCCCCTCATGTGGTGTTTTCATGATGGTGGTGGAGAGCGCTGTCTAACACGTTGCTCCAAAGTCTCCCATAGGTGTTCAATTGGGTTGAGATCTGGTGACCATGAAGGCCGTAGCACATGATTCATATCATTTTCATACTCATCAAACCATTCAGTGACCCCTCGTACCCTATGGATGGAGGCAATGTCATCCTGGAAGAGAAAGTCCCATCATGATAGAAATGTTACATCATAGAATAAAGCTGATCACTCAGAACAACTTTGTATTGATTTGCAGTGACCCTTCCCTCTAAGGAGACAAGTGGACCCAAACCATGCCAGCAAAATGCCCCCCAAAGCATAACAGAGTCATTGGATCTCCTCACTGTAGGGGTCAAGCATTCAGAGCTGTACCGTTTTTTTCTTTAATTTGTCAGCTGTCTGTATGTGTGGACATGATTCTTTGTGGTGCATATTTCTTATCTTTACAGGTATTTATATACGGTTTTAATATGTAAAAATGTATTTGCTGCTTGGGCAAGAACCAGTCTGTACAGGACCAGTTAGTAGATCCAAAAACATCTCGGGCTATATGAAAGCTAAAGCACAATAATGACAATACAACATATACTGTAAAGGCTCAGACCAAACCAGCAGACAAAACACTGGGCTATTGTGTCGCAGAGAGAGAGAGATAGCATCTACTTTGTGTAGTGAATAATTTGTTGGGTAATTTCTCTCACTGCTAAGAATAGCACCTGCAACCGGCTGGCAGGCAGCGTGCTGGCGGTGAGCGGTGCGCTGAGAGGCTCGGGGTGGTTAGCAAACAGCTTAGTGTGGTCTCTGAGGTCCAGCCAGGCTAGTTCCCACAGTTCCTACTACTTGGCTGCAGGGCTGTTTCAATGGGCGTACTTTCTATTTTGACGATTCTCTAAAAAGCCCAAAGACAAACAATGAAAATGGCTGGAGTCTGATTTATAACAGCCAGAGTTAAATCTTCTGTTTTCCCGCGTGGAAACCGCATGAAAGATCAGAGTGGTAGAAGAATCCCACTTTGGACTGTAAAGCTTATCATGCCATGGCGAGAGCTACCCTGAAGCAGCCAGTCACCTTCCACTGACCTCCTGCTCTACTGAAAAAACTCAAAGACAGACAAACAGATTGTTCTTACAGTTAGAAGTCAGCATGAGAAAAATACAAATTACAGGCATCATCGTGAACTATAATCAGTTTTACAATCTTCAGTGTCATCCTTCACTTTCCTTTTCTTGTACTTCCTTTTATGAATCAGAGCCTGAAACTAACCCAGACCGTGTAAACATCTCACTGGACTGGACACTTTGTTCGAGTGTTACTTTATTCCCTTCCAGTATTGTTCGGCTGAGCAATGATAAATCATTTTCATTATGTGACAATGCACAGACATGGCTTGAAAAGAAATGTGTGTACATGAACAGTTGATAAATCAGTTGTCCGAGCCGTTGGGAAGCGTGATGAGAAGCTGTGGAGTTCTCTACAGGATATACAAAGTGATAAAGTGCAGAGCCACTGTCAATAATGAAACACTTTCAAATAAGGTCAGTGTCAATGCACAACAATTGATCAATGTTACAGGCCTCTTTGTAGTCTTTGCCGATTTTTAGATTCGTTACACATGTACAAATCATGAGTGCAGTGAAAATGGCAGCACAACAACACACTTGTTTGTGATCGTTTCAGTCCGGCAGCACAATTTTCACCGTAGCATCTGTAGCATCGTGTTAATGCAATTAGAATTAAGTGAGTTTTGTAAGCAGGGCTGGTGCAAGCATGTTCTTTTTTTAGATAAGGGCCATTATTAGATATTCTCATGTGGAAAAAGCTGCTCCATGTACTGCAAAAGGTAGCTGTACTGTGACATGTGAATCAGTACATCATGGTTCATGTAGTCTATCTCAAAAATGGAGCTAAACATATCCAGATGTGCAGCTACTCAAATTTACCAAAGAGATATGATACAATCTACATTTCAATTGCAAAGTCACTTGGATACGCTAATATACAGTGTATCTACATGTTTACACATGTCCACATGATTTTTTTGAGGATGAGCTGCCTTATCTGCACTCCCTAATTTAGATTTGTCCTGTCACAAGTGATAAATTAATATAAGTTCTTTTGATGTTTGATTTGTGAGTAGGAATTGTTCCAATTTGTTCGTAGATATATCTTGCAGCTTTTCAAATGGAATAACATTTAGGAATTTTCTTCAAACCACACTGAAACATTGAGATGTTTATCACTGATCCACATCTGAGGAGAACATATTTTCAAAATATGCTTACAGTTAACATGTTTTTCCAGTCCAAAGGCTATAAATATACGTCGCTTTGTTGTTAAATTTTAGACAGAATATGGTAGACTGCATCACATCAGAGTCATATGTAGTTTATGAATGATAATATTGTATTTATGGGACAAGCTTGAAAAACTTATTGTTTTGAATTAAATATTACCGTTAAAATCACAATTTGAAAATACTGAAATTGCTCAGCCCTACTTACCAACAATACATACTTTTTTGATAACTTACTTTGAGAATTTAAACATGTTTTTCCACAAAATCCTTTTTTTTCTATGTAATAAAATATGCCAAAGTTCTCAAACATAATATTTACAAGTTCTTTGAGTAAAAAAAAAAAAAAAAAGTCCAGACTTCCAACGGCCACTTTCAATACTCGACAGTTTCCAATACTCAATGCTGTGTGGATACAAAATATCATTATTATCAAGCATGTCACAACGGACTACAAGACATTTGCAGACATTTTAATCTAATGTGAGCATGATGCATTTATTATTTTCAATACACCTAAGACAGCAAGCTCCCAGTCCACTTTATGCACCGTTTCGCCGTTTGCTCCAGAAAAAAACTGAAACTGTGCACGTTCACTCTCACTCACATTCATTCAGCCCTGACTGTAATGTCTTTCTAGGGATTGATGCGGGAAGCCAAAAAGCTGAACTTGAACCTACTTTACATAATTGCGTCGGACACATTATGAATAATTCACCTGCTCAAAGGAAGAGTTAAACTTTGCAAAATTCTGGACTCACGACACCGTAATAATATCTCCTTATTTACTTTCATTGGCCTCTAATTATACTGAGAAAAAGGGAAATTTGTTTCTAACCTGTGTGATCAAGTAGTTAACAAACTTGTACGATGAATCACACGACTAAACACTGGGCATGAGAAGCTGGAATGGTTTGTTTATGGACTGAAAACACTGTTTTTCCCCATTTCCATAAAAATTACGCTCCACCATCCTCTGCAGCGCTGGAGGCTTTCTTGCAATCTGGTGAGCATCTGATTGTTATTTGGGCCTCATTGTACTGTTATCATGATAAAAAACACTGTGCTGGGGCCCAAGGGCTCTATAAAGAAACCCAGAGAGGTCTAAATTGAGACTGTGACTGACATCCGTCGCTATGTCGGCGAGAAGGCTGTAATCAGAGCTGGCTTTGTGTAGACAGTGGGACCATCCATCCCTCACTAAAAAAATTCTGGCACAACCTCAGAGCTGTAGGGTTACACACAATAGGGGGACATAACTGTCTACTGTTAGTTTAAAAGTTCTTGGCATATGAAATGAGAATCATGCTCAACTTCAGAATTCATAAATGTTACAACAGGCCCATCAAGACTTGTGAACACGAGCAATTCTTGTTTGAAATTTAGACACCAGTGGACCTGCTTTTTGAATATATCTTTGTTACACATTAATGCTTTTTTATTGACAATGGATCAGGTTACTGAGTAAAAAGGTGTTGCTTGTAGTGACAAACCTAACTGTGTAGCCCCGGAGCGTATTAGCTTCTTTTAGCAAATTGTTTTGGTTTTCTGGCCTGCAAACTCCTCTCTCGCCAAACTCATTTCCAGCTGCAGCAGACAGCTGTTTCCAGTGAAAAATCATCTACATGACTCAAAGTTTGAGCCCTTCTACAGCTTGGATCATCATAAACTCTCCCGGTTAAATCATCAATACAAAAGATGAACAACTACATTAGAAAATATCTGGTTCTTTAGTAAAAAAAAAATCGAAGATAAGAAGTTAACTACGACTCCTGATGTGCATTTTAGTAAGAAACAGCCAATCACCAAGCTTAAAATTCAGTCACATGTGTCGCTAATGGCTAAAGATTACCGTATTGAGAAAACTGATTTTACAATCTACATAGTGAATCAGTTTCTCTGGGTCACTTCTGAGTGAATTCAGTTGTCAATTTTATTTATATAGACCAATATCACAAATCACAAATTGACCTCATCCTCTGTCCTTAGACTCTTGATTTGAGTAAGGAAAAACCTGAAAAAAAACCCTTTAATGACGAAAAAAATGTAAGAAACCTCAGGAAGAGCAACAGAAGATCCGTCTCCCAGTACAGACTGACATGCAATAGATGTTGCGTGTACAGTAACGATGGATATTGTTTACAACTTCAGTGATGAGGCGTTTTGAATTCTTTACGCTCTGAATTGCGCCCATGGCTTCTTCTCCATAGCGGCAAGGCTCATGGGTTTTGTAGTTCTCTTAACTGCCCCCCAAAATCACGGACAAAACATGATTTCTCTGAAAGGAAGTGGAGATAATTGAAATTAATGATCATAATATAAGTCTATAGGATTGCTACATTATCCAGAAGAGTCTTGCATTTCTATGTTCAGTAATATTGAGGAGATTGTTTAAAGAATAGGTTGCAGAATGGGGAAAAACACTTCCAGAACCAGCAGGCCCTCCTATTCTCTCTATAGCAGACAAAGTTAACGACTAGCTGCTGAACATAGTGGAGTATTTAGCAGCAATTTAGCAAGAAACAAGGCTCCAGAAGAAATGCTAATGTTGATACATGTCCACTGGAAGTGTTAATGGCAACTGTTTAATAACAAGTTCACCATATCTTAGTTTGTTGTGTTTGTTGTGTTTTCTTTTAGCTTGTTCTGCTGACCTCAAAAATCAATTAATGCAGCTTTAATGTTACAGCCAAAACCAGTTAATCCTTTTACTCATGTTCTACCAACCCTCTGTTTTCCACATTTTCATTTTTCATTTCAGTCTTTGTGGCACGACATAATACTGTTCCTGACAACATCACAAATCTGGCTTTGAGTAACAGCTTTAAATAACAGGCAAGAATTTCTAAATTAAGTGCACACAAGCACATTCACACAAGTGAATCACTGTTGCTGTAAATGCAAATTATGATAGTGGTAAAACTTCAAAAAGCTAATTGTACATGACACTTCTAAAGAGTGGCCTCTAAAAGATATTCGCATAAGACGAAAGGATCTGTTGTCGCAGGTCCTCCAGAAGTAAAGAAAAGCCAAAAGAATGATGTTGTTGACTGACTGGTATTTAGGACTCATCTTACAATATCATTATTTTAATTTAGTCTCATCCCCAATTATGTCCACCATCGTGAATGGGATTGGACGACGAGGCGGCCGCAGCTCTACAAACCCTGATTTAAGGCGTGCATAAAACTCGATGGACCATGAGGCCTACATGTGTGATTATGGAAGCATCTCTGTGCCTCAAATGAATGGGTACAACATGTGTCACAGCAGTGATATTGACCACATGTATGCAAGGGATATTCCCTTTCGCATCTCTCTCGGTTTATTTATTTATTTTTTATATCTTTCAAGGTATTCTTCTGACTTGTCTCTACATGTTCCCAGACCCACTGAAGGAACTGGGCAGTAGAGAAGCCCTGTTTGATGCTAATGAGCTCCTAATCCTATCTTTTTTCCCTTCACAAGACTTGACTTGTTTATTCTCCCTGAAGAGGGCAGTGTTTGAATGAAGGAGCCTCCATCTGTCAGCACTCATCATGTCACTGGTACATGAGAGATGCCAAGAACTTGGAGGAGAGTATACATCCAGTCCATATTATTTTATTCAAACCAGATAACAGGATACAGATAATTAGATCCCCGTAACAAACATACACGTAAATCATGTACACAACACATGGTGCTCTCTTATTTCAGGAGGAAGGAGTGGATGAAGGTCAGTGGACTCACAACTGCAGGAAAAGTATAAGGCCCTGCTGGGATATTTAACACTTCATTGCTTGATGAATGAATTGTCTCTACAGAGAGCTATAATGCTGGGTAATTAATGTGAGAGATTAATTATTAACTTGTGCACAGCCTTATATATCAGACAGGCTGAGTGAAACCTCTTAGGAGGAGTGTGTGAGGCGCATGTTTGCAGCAGCTTCATGTCTCTCTGCCTTGAGACGCAGTCCAAAATAAACCAACTCAAAAGAGACACGTAATGCTGCGGAAATCATTGAGGGGAGGAAAGATGCATTTATACACTTAACTCCAACAACAACAACATCGCAGATCCTGCTGTTTCAATCAACACACTCCAACATAAGCGTGCTCCTCTCTTCATCTCTCATTTCTCTCATCTCTTTCCTCTGCCTTCTCCCTTACTCTCTCTCTCCTTTCTCCTCTCATCTCCTCCTTTTCCTCTCACTTTTTTCCTCTGCCTTTTCCCTTTTTCCTCACTTTTCTTTTCCTCTCCTCTCACCTTTTTTCCCTCTGCCTTCTCACTCTTTCTCTCCTTTCACCTTTTTAATCTGCCTTCTCTCTTCTCTTCTCTTCTCTTCTCTTCTCTTCTCTTCTCTTCTCCTCTCTTCTCTTCTCACCCCCTTTCCCTCTGTCTCCTCTCCTCTCCTCTCTTTTGCGCACGCATCCAAACCTCTCCCCTCCTTCTTTCTCAATGAATTTTTCGCCCAGGTTCAACCCCTCCCACTTTGTGTAAGCGCTTAATTGTCAGCCTTGACGAAAACTTGCGTAGGCTTAAATACCGTGTGCGCCTCTTGCATAGAGGGGTGGAACTGACCAACTTGTCCAAGCGGGCATCTCTCTCTTGTCGTGTAATTTTTTTTTTCCAACCTCCTCTCTCCTTGTGCGCTCGCTTTATTTCTGCCGCCGACCGACAAGCATGCAGGTGTCTCTGGCCCTCCTCGTCCCCAGCGCTGCGCTCCTGGTGCTCCAGGGATGCTGCACCGCTGTGAAGGGATGGAAGGTACTAAAAAATGATGCTACGGAGATTTTACCGGAGTACAGAGAAAATAGTCGGACACCCCAGGAGGCAACACTACAAGCGTCAAACGGCAGCAACAACAACAATAACAACAACAACAACAACACTATGAACAACAGGGCGAAGAACGGTGGAAGAGCTGCAAACACAGTTTCCTACAGTAAGTATTCTTTTAAGCTAATTGGCTGTCATAAAATTTTACAAGTGACACGTTCAAGTTGTTTGCAAAGAAATAAAATTAAAAGCAGCTGCCTGATAAATTCTGCGCAGTTGGCTATTAAAATGATTATCAACATGAAAAAGTCAGTAATTTTATTTGAACCTTTGGGCCTAATGTATAAAACTGAACTGTAAATAACACCAACGCTTTATATAAAGTAGTCATAAATGCGTTGAGATAATGGGTTAAACGTGTATCTGTGAGACCTCATCGCAAGAGACGCATGTATGAGAACAAGTGCGCGGGAACATGAAAATATAAAACAAATTCATAAGTGAGTCTG
The DNA here is from genome assembly GCF_963924715.1 of Thunnus thynnus. Taxonomy (NCBI): domain Eukaryota; kingdom Metazoa; phylum Chordata; class Actinopteri; order Scombriformes; family Scombridae; genus Thunnus; species Thunnus thynnus. Next base: position 6,614,308 of record NC_089536.1, on the reverse strand, counting down.
TAACCCCAACTGCGATTTGTACACGTGTAGACAGAATACCTGTATTTATACTTCAGTTTTAGATTATTTTAAAGTTAAATATATATATTTATATTTCTTTCTGTGGTTAGTTAAGTTGATTTCAGTATTTGTGGGAATTGTGGTTCCAGTTGCGTGATGCCCCGTTGACCCCACAAATGTTTAAAGTGCCTTTCATTTATAACTCATAATTTTAAGGTACATTTGACAAGGTAGTTATTAAATTTTCATCCAGCCACGCACGCCTTTGTTTTATTATAAAGGAGTAAATTGTTTAATTAGACTTTCTGGACATTTTAAAAAAAAATTGTTTACTGGAAGTGAATCACTGGATTATCCCAATATGTGAATCTGCATAAATACAACCTGCCTTGACTTCATTTTTTTTTTAAGCTGATTAAGAGAAACTCTGTTGTGTGTGTTAAGGGTGTTTTCTTGCTTAATCTATTGCCAAAGTTGAGGGTGATGAGAGCGACACACACACATACACACACACACACATTCTTGTGGTTTCTTCCCCTACACAATTTGAAGTGGAGCATTCACGGAGACATCAGGGCTTTTTCCACATTGTCTTCCAGGTTATTTCCTTCTCTCTTTATACTATTAGTCAAGCTCTACTTATGCCCTATTTGATTGCAACAACATGTCACCCAAATAGAAAACCCCACAGTTTGTTCTTCGTGGGATGTCTTTGGGGGTTTTTCGAAATTGCTTTTTAAATGCAACACTGCCTTTGAGAATGATTCCCACCTGTGGCCAGTAAAGGTTGTAAGTTCTGACTGGGCTGTGCGTGTAGAATAATCTCACGCTTGCTCTCATGGATTCAAGATGGGTGGTGCAATACTCGTACAGTTTTACTTTCATTTAATCACGGCCCTTTAAATCAGACATCAGAGAGGACGATGATTGATTAGATTAGAAGAAAAACAGCTGAGAGGGATAATTAACAAGTCAAGAGTTATTAGTATGGCTGATTTTCGTCTCTTGAGGGTATTGCCTCTTCAGGAGTTTGGATTAGAAATCACAAAACAAGATCACGTTTAACATGACTTTCTTTTTTTTTTTATTAGTCTCCCCGAAAAAGGGGATGGAAAAACGCATCTCTTTGTTTTCATAGTGGATGAGGAGCAATATGTGTTGAGTTTCACACAGGGGGACACAAATCTCCTGGATTATTTTCTTCATCCATCTCTTTGCTTTCATCCGGGGATGGCTTCTCATGGTCTCTGTGGGGTCACAGCAGAGGTTTTGACCACTGACTGGCTTCCCTCCAGTCCTCTCCCAAGGCTTGACTCTCACTGCTGAGGGAGAGGAACAGCTCACGAAGCTGTACAGTACAGTAGTCTAGTGTGTAATTTTTTTTTTTTTTTTTTTTTAAGTGATGTTTTTCAGACTGACAGTAGAGAAGAGAGCAGGAAATGTAAGTAAGAGTGTGACTGGATTCGAGTATTGAGTGACACAGCAAGGCTCGATGAACAAGACGACTTGACTTTTTTGGTAATTGGTGCAAACCGCTGCTCGGTGCATGCTGTAGGCTTTGTATACTACTGTGGTCCCCTTCAGCTGCAGCCACAGAATAACACCAGATCAGGTTCTCAAGGGGAGAAAAAAAAAGGAAGTCACCTCACATAAATCCTTTGTTCAGCCCTTTTTGCGAAGAAAGCCACAGAGGAAAACAGATCCCTCTCTGAGTGTATCATTTCTTAACCGACAGTTCCTTTGCCCCTTTTTTACACACTGCTTGTAAAAAAAACACGGGACAATAACTCATGCATACGGCTGTTAAAAAGCTGCAGCTAAAATATAGGATTACAGGCTGAGTGTGTTGTCTCAAATCAGTCTGGCAGATGTCCAGTTTGTTCAAAATTGTACAGTTGCAGCGCTGCCTTAAAATAACCAGACAGCTATTTACTCTTCCATCACCACATACATTTCCTGAGGGCCAACGATGTATGCCAGTTTTTTCTTCCAGCTCAAACCTCCATTAGGTTTGATTGAGCTGTTTAATGGCCCTCTGGTCTGGATTTGCTATCAGGTGATTGTTGCCAGCTGGATTTCTTTGTCAAACCCTGTCGTCAGCTAATGATCCGACCATGAATCAAATTCAGAAACTCTGATCTCATTGGCTTAAATCTTAACTAAATGTACAAATTTTCATATAAAGTTGAATTTATTGAAATGCTGCAGTTTTATTATAATGTGTCAGAATTTAAATTAAATGCAGCTACCCGATGGTGCAATTTTAATCTGGCCAATGTTGTTTTCTACTCATGCTCGGTAATACAAATCAGACAAATAACACAATCAGTGAGTTCATGTTGGCAAACACTGAGTCATAGAAATTAGCACATACTGGAATTAGACACAGCTGCAGTGTTGAAACAGTTAACCTGCACAATGTCCATTCCAGTGTGCGGCACTTCAAAGTGTTTGTTTTGGGCTGAAGCCATGAGTGTAACTGTGATATCCTGCTCTTCCACCCAGGTGCCTCGGAGCTGAGCTGTAGGGAGCTGCGTTCCACCCGTTACATCACCGACGGATCTTGCCGCAGTGCCAAGCCTGTCAAAGAGCTGGTGTGCTCGGGCCAGTGCATGCCCGCACACCTCATGCCAAACTCTATCGTCCGCGGGAAGTGGTGGAGGAGCAGCGCCTCGGACTACCGCTGCATCCCGGCTCACTCCCGGACACGGAGGGTCCAGCTGCAGTGTCCTAACGGCAACACTCGGACTTACAAAATCCGTGTGGTCACCTCCTGCAAGTGCAAGCGCTTCAGGCCTCACCACAACCAATCAGTGCCCAAGGAGGTGCCGAAGCCACAGCGCAACAAGAAACACAGTCGTTTGTCTCAAGATAGGAGCAAGAACAACACGCCGTTGATGGGCAACTCGTACTGATGCTGCTCTTCAGCATCTGAGGACAGAGACCAAAAGCACACTCATACACACGCACATGTTACACAACACACCAACCAACATATCTCCTTCAAATAGCGAGGAGATGCAAGAGAAATTCCTAAGAGAGCGAATTCATAAGCTAATTGCTGGGCTGATTTTAAGTCATTAGTCTTTATTTTTCAGCCACTCGTCAGCATATTTGTGAACTTTGCTTATTTGCATGACAAACCATCAATGCCAGGGCTTGCCATGACTGTGACTGGTCAGGAGATGTAGCAATATGTTGGATAATATGACACAAGTATCTGATCACCCAAACAGCTAAAAACCTCCCTGCGCTTGGTTCTGACTTCCACTCTGACATACCGTAAACAGATTCTAAGCATAATGAGAAGTCCTTCTTGAGGCTTCAAACCCACCTGTACAAACATCCAGCGGATGCAGAGCTACACCGCACCGCAGCTCTGTTTAAAGCTGAAAAGGTGTATCTTCGCTCCAAAGTGGTTGTAATCCATCTCCTTTTGGCTGTGTGTAGAGGAGATGGTGGCAGCTCTGGGGGCTCTGACGGTGGGATGTTGACAGGTTTTGAGAGGCCCTGGGCTGCACCGCGGTCCAGGCAGCTCTCTGACAACCCACTAAAGGCCTCACTCATCAGGACAGCCCTACAGCACTCTCCAAGCTGCAACAGCCCCAACCAGGCTTGTGAGTTACAGTAGCGCCTTTCCCACGACATGATACAGAGAGTCAGGAGAGACAACAGAAAAAGGAAGGAGGGAGAAAGCGGTTTTTGTCAGCACTAACACCACGGGGGCACTGGGCATTCCTGTGACTCCTCTTAATTACTAAATGAGCCCATTCCTGTGTTAGGATTTGAGTCATAAAAAGCCATTTCCTCTAGACATAGCCAGTTCCTGTTTGCTGGAATCACACACCAGAAAGTGCACATGTGTGTAGGAGGCTTCAGAAAATTGTGCGGGGTTGTGTTGTTACCTAGAGGCAGAGCGTTTTCCAGTACGCCCACAGCCGGAATTCTTTTGTAACGGGCCAAATAGAACAGCAATCAACCATCCACAGCCAAAATCCATCCGTTGTGTTCGCCTGCAGGATTCGAGATACCTCCACTCCTTTCTGCTCCCATTCTGTAAATAGCTCAGACAGGAAATATAGGAATAAAAATAGCATGATGAAAACAATAATTCAGTTTTTATCATTGTATTGACTGCTAAAATCCGGCAGGAAGAGGAAGTGGCAATACCAACACAACTTCCTTCCTCGTGGCCGTGCCTCAGATGGGACTGTACTTCATGAAGAATATTCACAATGTTTCCGCATATTGTCAGCACTCCGCTGTTTACCGCTCATATTGCTTCCTGATTTCCTAAACTGTACTGACAATGTTTGCTTCTTTTTCGGATTGTATGTTTGAAATAGCAACTGGAAGGGGTTTGTCGCGTAAGCCGAGAGCTGCGATGCATAAAAGTGATTGTACATATCATACCTGTGTGGTCTAATGCAGTGGTGCCCTCACTTGACGAGGTGTTACATTAAGAGAGGGAGGGAGGGAGGGAGGGCTGTTTTCTACAGACACAAAGAAGGACTGTTATAAAGAATGAACTGCATATTTATTTTTTATTTCCACATTTAAATTATTTATGCAACCTTTTTGTAGTAAATGATAGCCATTATTGTCATATAGTATGATAGAGACTTTGGAAATGAAATACTGTACAGTACATGAATAAAGTAAAGGCAGATATATTTGAAAGAACTGGCCCATTTGTTATCATTATTATTTGAATGTGTCACATTAATTACACCTTTATTTGTACATGCATTCTCAGGAAATCTCCAAATGTGTTTGTGCAAAGAAATGCCAGGCAATTAGGAAGTTGAGGTTTTTCTACCATTTGGAATGCGTGCACAGCTTTTGTGAGAAGAAGACAAATCGTCACTCTGGAGATCTCTGCTCAGTCACAACACCAACATTTCTTTGTTTATGAGGGTGGATATGAGCCATAGCCATCATTCAACATCATTCCTCTCCGCCTCTCCTCCCTCAAGGCTTTAAGCTTGATGCACTGTGAGTCTGAGAGTTCAAAATGAATCCCTCTTTGCTTAATTTGAGAGCTCTGTGGATGCTTGTCATATCTGGAGCACACTTGCCAACAGTACTACCAGTGCTCACTGAAACTTTAGACAGGAGTTATGCAATCCAGGCACAGACAATGTACCCAACTAAATCAAGTGTTTATCTGCAATTGTAATTTTTAATTACAGAGACAGAAAGGGCCAAATAAAATTAACGTAAACATTACAGAAAATCACTGTGGCAACTCGACTCTTGCGACTGAAATCTCGTCTTTTGTCATGCCAGTGCAGAACAGTTGATATTAAATTTCACTACATCATCCATAATGTGCAGTCATTATGTCATTTTCAAGTCCTGTTTTCTAAGAGAGAACAGACATGCATTGCTTTTACTCAAGGCAACTACCAGGGAACAAGTTTCCCAGGAAATTCAAGAACACATCCTTAAGTGCGGTACATGAACATTACCTAAATATATTGATGCTGACAAAGCATCTGCCCTGCGTTACTGTGTGTGCATACCGTGACCCGCAAGTGACCCTCACAGACCTGGGGAATACTGAGGTGCACGAGAAGTCAGACATGATCTATTCCCAACAAATGCAACAGGTCTATGACATTTTGTTCAGGCCTCAATGTTAAGTGTCATCGATGAAGTTTTGAATACCAGGTGCAGAAAGTCCCAGCGGATCCCTGCTCTGTTACAAGTGTAAGAAACAGGATTCAATTAGGTTAACATAACACCAAAAGTTCACAAACAGTTTCTGGTTGACTTAAGGCCTCTATAAGGAATATTTATAGAACAGACATACTGGCCACAATAAATGATGGCTGGCTTCCTCCTTATCCAAATGTGGGAGAATAAATGAATGGATTGCATTATAGGAGAAGAATTATGCCATTTTCATCCGGTTAAACAGCCCTTCAGTCTTTTCTCTGTGTAGATGCTTATCTTTAAACTAACAATTTCTTTAGATAATCACTGTTTCCTAACAATGCTGCTGTCAGTGCAGTGCCACGTCTTCACTTTAACTCGAACTGAAGAGAAGGATCTACATGGAATAAATGTTGAGACACTGCTCCCAAATGCATGTTTAGGTCCTTTTTCCTCCTTTGAACTCATATAATGGAATGGTAAAATATCTAATTTCAGCTTTGTGCAGTGCAGGCTTGTTGTTTAGTGCATGGCCAGAAAGTTGTCTAGGAAGCAGCCACTTGAAGGGCTTAGGCACTGTCAACACAGACTTAACTGATGTTCTGCCAAATGCAGAAGAGACAGTCAAATAAAATAGGCTGTATATCATCTGCAAATAAAGAGATGCTTCAGCGGTGCGTGTTTTTGCCAGTCTTACAAAAGCAAGCAATTCCTTTCTGTTGACTGCAAGAGCACCAGTGGAAACTGACTTGAGGTGACATTCATAGCATGTGAGGCACTTTCTCTCTGATGCCAAAAACTAACCCCTATAAAAGTCTTTAAAGTGTTGTGTTTCTGGTCAGCTGCCTGTGCAATTCAATTGCCTCACAATGTTGCAGGCTGTCCAAGACCTTTATTGAGATGGAATATATTTACTATTACTAGAGCACAAAGTATTCAGACCCTCGTCAAGGATTACATAAAGTCAAAACGCTGCTACACCCCAGAAGTTTCACATCCAGGTCTTCCGAGTCAAACTTTTCCAAGAGCGGATATTATTGCTTCAGTCAAACACATATGGACAATGACGGATGTATTCGGAGACGGATGTTTGTATTCCACCAACCACTCCCTTATCAGGTCATGAGCGCTAATAGCTTAAAACAAATGGAAACCAGAAGAGATGTCTGGCTGCCTAAAGGAATGAGGAACGCGGAAAGCACAAGTTCAACTAATTTTGTGTTCTTCCAACGATGCATGCTTTGAAAAGTGGATAGTGTTTCCTGAAAGCTGAGAGTGTAATTCTCAGCAGGGAAGGGAGAGAAGCTGGGGTCAGGCCAGAGGCGAGACCTAAGATGTCCTCCTATGTTAACTTGTGCATGCAGCATCTTAGTAAGTGAGTCGTGTTGTTATACGGGGTGAACTTTAGAGGATATGTGATGAAATACACTATCTCTGCATGAGTTGAAAGACTTAAGAAGTAGGTGACACTTTTCCAGAGATGGACAGTAGCACCATACGGGTCGGGTGCTACCACTGAGCCATGTAAGCCTCAGTCTCTCAGCCGAGGCCAGGCATGTAGAGAGGCGAGCCAACCATATGTGCTCAGGACAACAGGAGGTGCAGAGGATAGGAAACAGGGCTGTCAACAAACAATTCTAAACAACCACAGCAAGCCCCAAGGTTCTGGAGGCAGAGTGCATTTCCTTGCTTAATCATCACCTTATGTACATGCAAATACCAAGGAAAATATTAATTCAGTGACGTGTTTCAACAAATATTTCCATTCTGCAATTAGTGCTTAAAAGTGCTGAACTTGTGTGTTTTGCTTGTGGATATTTGTGGAAAAACTACAAAAGTTAAGTGTCAGCTCAGCAACTTTTTAACCCCCTTAAAAGAGACGAAGCTTCAATGTGTCTGGTGTAACTGCTGTACATTTTGTGGTGTGTGTGTGTGTGTGTGTGTGTGTATTTTCTGTGTGAATGAGGGGGCATGTAAAGGCCAATCTAACACGTGTAGTATCAAGAGTTTACACAACCTGTCATTCGGTAATTAGCTTGAGGTCAGTGGGACTGATGACTCAAGGAAAGCTGACATAAGCGAGGTCCGTTCCTCCACACACACACATGCAATTAAAACTGTCTGTATAAATTTGACATGATGTAAACTGTTATGTTGTGCATGTATGACAGTGAAACTGCAAATCTTTAAAAAAAAAAAAAAAAAAAAAGCATAAGTAAGGTTATATAGCAAAGACATTTCCTCCCTTCACTAGTCAAGCATTTACAATTTTTTCCTGGTGTTTGATTAAATGTTGCAGGAAACCACAGTGGTTCGAGTGTCAAATAGGAAATTACTAGACAATAAAAAAATATAATAATTAACTCAATTTACTATTAAAGCTGCATTACGTGATTTTTGGCCATTAGAGGGCAAAAAAAGAACAAGAAAATCTGTCTTTCACAGATTCTTGATGCATTTATCAAGTTTTCATAGCTAGAGTAACATGTTAGCAAAGTTAGCAAAGAGTTGCTAACACATCTAGCAGACACAGAACAATATTTACATCCCATTGAAATTCTCTACACCTGTTGAATGTACGTTCAGTTTTCATTCAGCTTTGATCCCTGGTTTGGTCAACCAACATGATAGAAAAGTATTATTTAGCTGCAGCTAGGAGGTGCAGCTCTAGTTAGCTAACTAAATGTTCCCCTCTCGTCACCAATTGCTCGTGTAGTTTGTTCCACTGGGATTTCAGGGTGGACTGGTTTTTACATTGATTTATTTAGAGCAGTCGGTTATAGTTGTTGGGTGTCACAAACAGACTGACAAACTAACCGCGCTAGCAAATCATCGATGCACTATTAATGCCAAACTTTTAAAGACAGACAGTTTATTTTCCACTGTGTAAATGCTCCTAATGTAGTTAACAACACAGTGATGCAAAAGCTCGTTTAAAAAATGTCCTCAAATTAAGTCTGACAGTAGAAAACCACACACAGCATGTTCAAGACGTTTTACCAGTTACGACAAAATTCCATTTTTCTGTCTGACATCAACACATTTAATCAATTTGCTTAGGTTCATATGAAACGAGCTGACTCAATTCGCTTTTCGCTGTCAACTGGTCATTTTCCTAAGACAGTGACCCAGGTCTTGACAAGCCCAGCCCAGCTTCCCCTCCCAGGGTGGAGCGCAAAAAAAAGTACCGTAAATGCTGCTTCTCATCATCTCTTTAATATGTCTGTTTCATTCTGTGGCACTTAGGAGTTTCTATCAGCAACCATGTCATTTCCAGATGGTGTTTAGGCAAAACGGACCCGTTTATTGGGTAATGGACAGAGTTGTCCATCCAATTTTTGTACATGCGTGTGCACACTGGCACACGGACTTGTTGCGTACAGTATATGCTAACAGAAGCACACGCGTGTAATCAAATGGAAACTGGTCACCCAAAGCACTTGAGCCCGGGCATGTTTTCAATAAGAGGAGTCAATTCAGGAGGCATTTCAGAAAAATAAAATGCATAGAGGGATCGTTAAAGTTTGCCGTCTTTAAGAGCACACAGAAACAATTAAATCCGCAGCTGATGATTTTTAAACAGGAGCAAAGCATTCGTGTGGGTGGTAGACATGGCATGTTGGGGATTATGTAGCCCATGAGAAACAGATTTATGACAGGCAGTAGTCAGTCTCTAACCAAAAACTCTCGTCTCATTTCGAATCCTAACAGAAACACAAAAAAATGAATCAAACCAATTTTCTTGATGTCATCATCGCTAACCACAATGATGCTGATTGTATTAATGTGGCGGTGCCCACCAGACCATGACTAGTGATCCAACCCTCCCTATACTCTCCCTTCCCTTATACTCATTAATTATTTGGTATATTACAGCTGAATTTGATCATGACAAAGCTCTCTGGACAGGAGCTGGCCGATGACAACAGCATCTTTGGCCAGTTTGAATCAAATTAATATCTGTGGCATTATATCACCACTCAGCACACTAGGCTTAGCAGCGCTGAGCCTTCTCACTCCCTTTAGCTGAAAGTAAGTGGCTCTACTCTCTCCTGAGGAGGATATTCTATCTAGTGTAGCCTATCTTGAAAAACCACAGACACCATGCTCAGCTCACTGGCATTGCAAAATAGACTGTCTCCTTCCCAGAACAACAAACTGGAGTTTTTTTCCCGGAGGGTTTATGGCTACTTCCACAGACAGCCCGGTGCCTTTGTGCTTGTTTGTATGTTTGTGTCACACTTCCTCAGCGGAGGAGGTTATTTTAGAGCGCTAGTGTAGCATTACATCTTTCACCCTGTGCTTGATAATATTTCTCTACACAGATATAAACAGGCAGAACATTCAGATTTTTGCCCCCAGATGGAAGCTGTTTTATATTCTAGGTTGATTAATCAGGCGTCAGTTCCTTTTTTTTTTTTTCTTTTTGTGTGCTTCGTTCTGACCCCCTTGGACCAGCTCGACGCAATCAGCTCCAAATGCAGTGGAAATTGCTTCCTATCCGTGTGGCCATGGGTGCACGACCCAGGAGAGGCTAAGGCAGATATCTCCTCAATCTTCCCAGCTTAGGAGAGTTTAAGATCGGGATCAATTCAGCTCTCCAGCCCTTATCAGATGTCAAAGAGACTCTGGAACTGTATGCCTAATTCAGCGTCCCAGTCTTGACCCAGGTTGCAAAGAAGGTCCCTGAAAGCATATTTTTTGCTCTGTGGTGAAATACAATGTCCCTGAACCTTGTTTTTTCAGTGAAACAGTTGATTCTGAGAGTATCAACCCTCATTGTGCTATAAATTTTTTCCTCAGCAACTTAATCTTTTTCTCAAGAAATGTGTAATTATTGCTTGGCACAGCAACGTAATGGATTGCCGGGCATGACTATCAAATGCCCTGTTCACTTCTCTCCTAGAGAGGTCTTAACAGGGAAATATGTGGTGTGAGAGAGGAGTAGTCTGATACTGGGGCGTGGTAAGGATTATTGCTGTTATGACAGCAAAAGCTAATTGTTCATAGAGTAGTTCTATGAGAAAGTGTCTCTTTTTATGACTCATAGTCTTCCATCTGTCTGTCGGAGGAGCACTTTTTCCATTTTAAGCATTAAGTTTTTGCATCATCTCCAAATTCTCACAGAGATCAGTAGAAGCCTTGGGACGGGACTCAAAAACAATCCACCGGTTTGTTTCTCTTGCTTGTGTTTATGATGATAAATTATTCATAACTTTTAACATCTAAAATGATGTACTGCCGTTGCTTTAACAAACACTGTTTCTCCACTTTCTGTCTGTCCTGATTTTGTTCAGCCTGAATTTCACTGTTGCTTAGAGAGGCCTTGGTTCTTTTCATGCCGTTATCGCAGTATGCTGAGATCGTTCCCTGTCAGCATATTTGATTCAGAAGGAAGGAACACAGAGCAAACTGTATGTTTTCTACCTCCACTGATGAGGAATAGATTTGGAGAGAGTTGATGCACCCAGCAGATGCCTCTCTGGGCTCTTTTGCGGACAAGCGACCTAGAAGAATATAGATAATTAAATACATTACAAAACCATCAGAAGCTACTGTGTATGGTGCCTCAATCATTGTACGTCAAAAAACAGCACTTTAAAGGAAGGCAGTATCATTGACTTTGAAGGGAAAATTGCATGTCTCTGCACTACTTTGCTTACAGAAAACCAGCTTTTTTTTTTCTCCAACAAATTTGAATAACACCGCTCAACGCCAAATGAAATACGACTGCCAGACAACAAGGCCAGACACCTTCTTGAAAAATGGCTGCATCAATGGGGAAGGGTTTTTATGACATGATCGATCACATTTTTCCGCAACTTGGCAAGAACAAAGCACATTCAGAAATATCTCCAATAAATAAAACCTGATTGCCGTTGTGTCAACAGTTAATCACCCAGCACAGACACTGTGTTTTTTCCCTCCAAAAGCTGTGATACAAATGATGTGTTCTGTGTCTGGTTCAGACTCGGTCTCAGTCTGGACGGTGATGAAACACTTATTAAGCATTGAACTGACACTAAAAGAAAAAAAAAAACACATAAGCAACTGCTGTGCAATTTACAATTCCGATCATACTTTTCTGATTAAGTTTATGTGTTTTGTAATATTAGAACCCACAATGTTAAAAACAAAAACTTGTGGCTCTGAAAGGCATTCCTTAAGTAGAGGGCACTTCTGCACAGTATTATGTTGCCTAAAAAATGCAGACCCTCTTGTAAAGCCTTGTTGTAGTTTAAATCCCCATCAGGCTCTGTGACCAGACTCCAGGTCTGAAATGGTTCAGGTCACAGTTTGAGGCGTCAATGGCCCACCCAGGACCACCACACCACCCATACATACACTTCAGTATATAGCCAAAAGTATGTGGACACCTGGGAGTTGTTTCTTCTTCTGTAGGGCCTTTAGTTTCAATGAAGGAAAAACTTAATGCTGCAGCGCATGATATTATTTAAAACAAAAATGAGCTTCCAACTTTGTGGCAAAAGTTTGTGTTTGTCCCTTTCAACATGACAACATCCCCGTGCACAAAGCCAGGTCAATAAAGAAATGTTTTTCCTAGTGTGGTGTGGAAGAACTTGACTGGCCTGCACAGAACCCTGACCTCAACCCCATCTGACACCTTTTCGATGAACTAGAACGACAATTGCAAGCCAGGTTTTCTCACCCAAATTCAGTGGTCAACCTCACTAATACTCTTGTGGCTGAACGGGACCAAATCCCCGTTGCTAAGTTCTAAAGTCTAGTAGAAATTCTTCCTAGAAGCCTGCAGTTTGTTATTGGAGCATTTTAATGCCCATGGTTTTGGAACGAGATGTTAAACATTCACATATGGGTGTATTTTTTGGGTGTTAACATACATGGTTCACATGCTTTTGGCCACCTTGTGAATGTTCAAATAACTATACATATTCACACACTGAGGCACTGTGGCCCTCAGATATTTGAGATCGGATGACTTTAGAAATTGTTAAATTCTATTTTCATATTAAGTGTTTTTAATTAGCCTTAATAATATTATATATACTTGGTTCCTTCCAGCTAGAAAGCACTATGTAGTATCAGCAGAGCTTGTCTAGAATTGTTGCAAACCGCAGTGTGAGGTATGAATAACCAATCTCAGCTCATAAAACAGTATGACTTGAATACATTTGTAAAAGATTTAGAGCTTCAGAATTTCCCTTTTTAAAGTGACTTCAGCATGAATGGATTTAACTATTAACCACAAGTAATTAACATTGTGTTAGCTTGTTGTCTTCTGCTATTGCTAGTAGCTAAATTATTGTTTTTGTCAAAACAAATTTGCAGCACTGAGATGCATCCTACAGAAAAGGGGATGGACATAAGGAGATTTTTTTCTTACAAAGAGTCAGATAGGTACTGATCACACACACACACACACACACACACACACGTATACACCCAAATAGTCAAATGGAAGCTCCCACCTATTACACTGACCCTTTCCTACCACCCACTCAGTGCCAAAGCAGAGAACAGTGCAGGTCAACAATCCTTCCAGGTCTCTGGATCAGCAACCCGTGGACGACGGTGAACATGATTGGAATAGCAGACTAGCTCAGGATAATTCTGGTGGTCTGCCTCGCTTCCACCTCTGGAATGTCCATATTACAAACTGCAATCACTTCCCATCTCCAGAAGAACTGTTACAAGCGTATAGTTCATTTCAATGTCAGATGTCTTTTCTTTTTTCCTCCTCTCCCCCCACCATGTGATGGCATTCACTGCGCCGTGTGCGGACAGACGGGGAGAGTGCTTTCTGCTCCCATAAATAAGACCGAGGTAGGCTCCGGCCTGTTTCATCCATCACTGGGCTGTAGCTGTGTTTGTAGAGCAGGAGGGAGTGAGGGGCCCGGATTCATCCATGTTCCCAGCAGCCATCCCCTGTGGGAACTTCACACAGCCATTAAACACCTCATGGCAGCCCGTTAGCTATCGGGCCAGCTGAGCCGAAGAGAGAGCTGCAGTCCCACAAGCTCTCCTCTTGTCCCTGTGGACGTGTCAACAGGTTTTTCATTTAAAGTTTTAGTGCACATCTCGGGCACATAAGTCTACTGATATAGGAGAAATGGAGGCACATACATCCTCAGTCTTAAAGAAAGTCACACGGGTGTTAATGTAGAAGGTGAAATACAGTGAAAGGTCAGTAAAAATTCAAGATTTGTCCACAATGACAGAGATAATTATTCATATAGCACATTTTCCAATGTTAGTAAATGTTATATTTTAAATGAACACTTACTGACACATGAATTACTACAGCTGAGAATTACAATAGAGCCATTAAGGAGAATTGCAGTACAGCTGATATGACTTTAGAGCAGGTGTTCAACATTATATGAAATCAACTCTGATGGCTGTTTGAACTTAATTTGGTTGTACTCTGAATGCAAATTGACAGCTTTTAACAGTTACAGATCAATGTGGAATTGCTTTGCAACTATTGAGACATTCAAATATTAATCTCTGTTAATCAAATTCTCCTTGATAAAGCATTGCATAATCAGCAGTTCTGCTCACTCGCTTTGGACCTTTTCACCATTCATCTCAAAGGTAATCGTGAGGTCATCTCAGAGTCCTCAGAATCCATGACGACGGTGATCCTTTGATAAACACAGATGACTTTTGGGATGTCAGCAGGCCGGTGAAACCTGCAGTTGGGGAGGCAATAGTGTATAACATGCCCTTAAGTCACCCATGGGAGTGAAACAAAGTGGTTTTTATGAGGGAGTGGATCGCAGGTGTTGAAACTGACAGACTACGCTGTAGATTCCCAAGCTTTTTAAATGCACGCATCTGGACTAATAAAGCCCTCAATTTATAAAGAGAGGGCATGACCCAGATATGTTTGTGTTTGGTTATCATCACTTATCACATTATTAAAATGAAAAACACAAACATAATCCACCTAAGTGCGTATTGAGCAATTGCAACAACGCACTTTCCCTGCGGGGGTCAATAAAGTTTTTCCGATTCTGATTCTGATAAGCAGAAGAAACAAACATTTTCCAGTACTCAACAAAATCCCAACAACCAGTAAAATTCCCCAGCTTGAGTATTTCCCCCTCCCACCCTGGCGTGGGAGTGGTGCAGGCTGTTTGATCTCACCTCGCCCTGATTAATTAAAGGAGAATGCCACGAACTCTCAATGTCTCCATGGGTTTCACATAGCTATCCCAAAGAGTCAAGTCGGATCGTTCAGGGAGTCGACGGCATTGTGTTGTTGAGCAAGACTGAAGAGGTGGCTGCTTCCAGCACTCCTTAAAACCACACTCCACATGCCAGAGATTCCTTCTGACCACACACTTGGGCAGAAGCAGATGCTTGATTGATGAATAGGCTTCGTTAAGTGTGTTTTCTTCATCAAACAACTGCAGTGTCTTTGAACTTCATGGTATTAAATATTAGGGTGATTTCACTCCTGATTCCTCTCTATGAAGTTGTTTGGTTAACCCTAAGGTATCTATCTATCTATCTATCTATCTATCTATCTATCTATCTTGATTAGGATCTATTGTATCACTTTCTAATAAGTCACTCTTTACAAAGTGCTTATAATGACTTTATTAATGGATGATAGATTGTTTACGGATGCTTTAGTATTCAGTTAATAAGAACATTTGGGTTGTGAAATATCTCTCTGGCTGTTGAGTCTTTGATAAAGTCATTAATAAAGGGTAGAAACGTTAATAAGCTATTGATAAGGGGTA
Organism: Thunnus thynnus; assembly: GCF_963924715.1. Classification (NCBI taxonomy): domain Eukaryota; kingdom Metazoa; phylum Chordata; class Actinopteri; order Scombriformes; family Scombridae; genus Thunnus; species Thunnus thynnus. The sequence continues at coordinate 6,598,916 of NC_089536.1, read as the reverse complement.
ATAACCAACTACAACTACAGCTATAACTGTTAAAATGTCATTAGTAAAGGGTAATAAACACCAAGTTTGCCCTAATAAATGTTAATAAAGTCATTAATAAAGGGTTATAAAGAATCATGTCTGCAGTTATGTTAGTACGTCAGTATAAAGGGTAATAAACACAAAGTCTGCAGTTGTAAATTGTTGTTAATAAAATGAATTAATTAAGGTGATGACTCACCAGTCCTTCACCCATTCAGTGGCATAAACTGAAGTGCTTCACCTGTTTTATTTTATTAATCATATTATTTTATAACAGCACCAGCAATATGATAATGATTATAGTAATAATCATGACACAGCATTATAATGAACATTATTGGCAGACAATATACTTTTCTATTGGACCTCATGTTTCAGTGAAGTCTTGTAATCTATCTTGCAAGGAAATGTTCATAAGTAATTAATAACACACTTAAAATAATCCAAGTCTGCAGTTGTAAATGTTACATAAGTACTTTATAAATTAATCTTGGTCCCTTTCCTAGAAGGTCAGAGGTCAGACGTTCCAGTGGAGGTGAAAGGTAAAGCAAGCTTGATGTCCCTGTTGTTCCTGTTAAGTAGTAATTGATTGCTTATTAACCATTAATAAAGGTCCGTAGTTACAACTCATAAACCCTTTAAAAAAGGTGCCTTATCAGAAACTTTTTAATTTTCTATCCTGTTCGATATTTTCAGCTTTTCTTCCTTACGAATCCTTCACTTCACTGAGGCTAAAAGGAAAAGAAAACACTTTGCCTGCCCTGTGAGAGAGTGTGCCTGTCTGCGGGATAGACAGCGCGATTATAAAGCAACTCTCTGGGCTCCATCATGCAGCGTGACAGTAAAGAGACGGCCCTGGACCGGTGACAGCACCCATAAGTCTCCATCGGGGCCCCAGGCAGGCTGTCTCATGACTCTGTGCAGGTGCCTCGTGTTCCTGCTGGAGCCGCCAGCCAGTCAGCCCCTAAATGGCTCTCCTCCTTCTCCTTCTCACATTCTCCTTTAAGCTGAGCTCCATCCCGTCACTCAGTAAGATGTTCCACAGCCACGGAGGGGGCTTAGTGGACGACGCCGTGTTTAGTCGTTAGTGAGCAGGAGATCTTGCGAGCCGGGCCATGCGGTATTGGATGTCACATCTGACAACAACTACAGAGAGGAGCAACATATGTGTGTGAGTGAAGGGGCAAAAGATCAAAGAGAGAAGCATTCTTATGTTAACCTCCTCCCTAGTGATGGTGCAACATCAAGAGCACACTGCTAAAACAGAGATATACTGCTAAAACAGTCAGCAATTAAAAATCTTATTGGTGGTCTTGATTATGATACTGTTTATATAAATAGAAAAGGACACTGAAATTGACTGATGAAATCAAATATAAAAAGTTAAATGAATGCAAATGCTTCTTTTATTTATTTTCCCTCTTCCTTTGTGTGTGTGGCCTGTGACTCATTAATCATCTCCGCTTCCATGACTTGATTCGTATTTGATCACCTGGCATGGACCGGCGTAGTGCTGAGTACTTTTTGTATGTTTTCCTCATTGCAGTCAAACGGCTGACCAACAAATAAATGACAACTTTTTCACTTGATACAGCTGTGATCTGTCAAAAAAAAAAAAAAGAAACACAAGGGATGCGATCAAAAGTGAATAACTCGATAAACAATTTGTGCATTTCATGGATTTCCAAACACTAGAGTCATGCTTGCGCACACAAACAAACACATGCATTTCTTATAAAGACATTGGCATTGAATATGTCTGTACAGGCCAATTGGGCTCAGGCTGTAAAATTTGGTTTGTTAGGAAACACTCAGCAGACAAAAAGGCAAATATCCCACTGAGTCTGTAAAGACCTACTCAGAATGTTATATGCAAGATTAACTTTATTGTCATTCAGACTATACAGAGGACAAGTGCAACGAAATTACATTGCATCTGGCTCACAAATGTAATAAAAAAATACTAAAAACTGACAAGTTAATTATATAAACATACTATACTGTGGGGTGGGGTGGGGGGGGATTGGAGGGATGCAGAACCTGGAAGTTCTGCCTCGTATGCCACGGTACCTCTTGCCAGAAGTGCACACAGTCTGTTATTGGGATGAGTGGGGTCCCCAGCAATGTTGGTAGCCTTGGTCAAGCGGTGTTTGTGTGATATGCCCTGAATGGATGGGAATGAAGTCCCAATGATTTTCTCAGCTGTCCTCACCAGTCTCTGTAGGGACTTCCAATCTGAGACACTGCAGTCTCCATACCAGATAGAGATGCAGCTGGTCAGTACACTCTCTATGGAGCCTCTGTAGAATGCGGAGAGGATGGGAGGAAGGAGGTGTGCTCTCCTCATCAAGGCAAATGTCCCACTGAGTCTGTAAAGATGTACTCAGAATGTTAGCAGAAAAAAATCACAGCTTTTCCAAGGATTCAAAAAAAACCAAAAATGGGCTCTGGATACTTACAACTGTGGAGCAGAGGTATGTCAGAACAACTACTACTAATTCCCTTAACCCATAATGTTGATGTCCTGACAGAGAAATTTGTAGAGAGGCTGAAAATGCTCCCATTTTACTGTCTAATATCAGTATTTTATTTCAGTCATTTCATTCCTCCTGTCAACTGACTGACTAAATACAACAGATTTTATTTTTTTTTTTTTCAATTATATTGACTACAAGAGTTAGATCAAAGATATTGTAAAAAAAAATGAAATAACACAGTAACAAGAAAACTGAATTCACAAAGTGTAGACTATAGTTGTCAAATTAGGTATATTGTCCCTTATGATAAGAGGAAATGAAGTAGGCTATCACCAGTAATGATCAATATTAAGTCCCCATAGGAAGTACAAAACAGCAATTAATCTATTTACATGTATATAGAGTCAACAAGAATATAAGTAAATAAAGTGAAACATCAACAGTTAGCCCAACAGTAAATTAACAGCTCTATCTATCTAGCTACTTAGATTGTGCTACTTAGCCTCAGAGGGCTACCATGATGGCTAGCTTGGTTTGCAGAAAAATGTAAACTAACAAATTACAAATCAAGAATCACAAAACAGCAATAATTAAAAATGTATCTACAGATAATCCTCCAACAAAGTCATTTGGAGAGTCCATAAAAAATGTCAATTTATTTGGTCACAGATCTGACGACATGGTGACCAGTTAAAGAACTGTGGTTGCTACTAGCAACAGAATGTTCAGCTGGAACCAGCTGCTGGTGGCAAAAAATCATTACAAGTAAAAGTACTGCAGTTAAAATGTTAATTAAGTAAAAGTTAAAACAAGTAAAAGTACATATGAATAATAATTATTATATAGACCTTTAAAGTAGCTAATGTAGCTGGTAGAAGTGGAGCTGATGTATTTTTTGGGGGAGGGGGCAGGAGTGAAGATGTAGCATGACATGCAACAAAGGCTCGCTGCTGGAATCAAAACGCAGACGTCATGGTTATGTGGTATGTGCCTTAGTAGGATACCGGTAGTAGGATACTGGAGGCGCGCCAAGGAGGAGCTAATGTTAACTTTTTTACATACTATAATCAATAACAATGTATCATATTTTATGAACTCATCACATATCGTATGTTACATCTTAATCTGTAAAATAACCAGTAACTATAGCTGTCAGATAAATGTAGTGGGGTAAAAAGTACAATATTTGCATCTGAAATGTAAAGATATATAAGAAGAAAAGACAGTAATCTAACTACTGCAGTACTTGAGAGAGTTTTATCACTTTGCACCACGGATTTACGGCTTCAGCCTACACCTTTTCAGTCATCTCTATGATCTTTGACATTGATTCATAATTTTCTAAGTTATCCTTGAGCTTGGTCTGCATTTGAGATGTTTCTTATGTGGCTCTGTTGGGAGGATGTTTTGCTTTCAATCCAGCTGCAATACAAATATTTTCTGAGAGATTTCATTGCCCTAAGGTATATTTCTGCTAAATCATAAAAACCCCAAGGACTAAATTAGTACAATTTAACAAATCTTAGCTGTAATTACACATTTGCATTACGTATTGCCCTGAATGGTACAGATCTAGTTGAAATAATGCATACGATTGCTCAGCCAAAAGTCTCACATGTACAGCAAACATTCGAGTTCACGTTACAAGTTCAACAAGTGAGGGAGAAAGCAAAGTGTCGTTGGATTCCACTGATGTTTGCGCCATTAAAAACATGCATCCTCTTGTGAATAACAACAGAAGGCCATCCAAATGGACTGCTGTGTCGAAACCTTAGAGCACCGAAGGGAGAAAGAAAAACTTTTTGCAAGTTAATGTCTTCCTTTTGGAGACACTATCAGACATGTATCTGTGTCTTGAGTAATATGGTGCCATCTGACTCCTGTTGTATCTACAGTACCCGCTAAAGAGCAAAGTAGGATAAATCTCATGATGGGTCAGATAAGTGTGTGTAGTTTATGCTTTTCTCCGCTGGTCACTGAAAGGTGCTGCAATATCCATTAGGAATAAAGGTTCTGTGGACAAATAGAGCTGGGTGTCTCTGAGGTGCTGATTGAGCAGGCAGATGGAGTATAAATTATGATGAAAAGGCATCACCAAGGTTGACCCCCTCCATCTATGCTTAATCTACAGCCAAGGAGAGATTTTATTTTCCTTGCAAGATCAGGGGAAAAAAATGGCCGGGGAATCATTCTGCTAAACCCTCGGTTGGCAGGCTCTGTCTCGGAGTGGTTCAGCATCTGTTGCTTTATTTTCCAATGGAACTCTCAGCTCTTTTTTTTTTTTTTTTTTTTTGCCTAAATGATTTCTTGCACCATGTGAAATTGATTAATCTTTCACGATAGAAAAACTAGTCTTAATTTTGAAAATGTCCCACATCTTGAGTCCAGTTTATAAAATGTTTTGGCATCAGGCACTGAACAGTCAAAAAACAGAAATAACCTGCGGCAGTATCAGTGCAACAGAGGTCAGAACATATTAAATTGAATGAGTTTGTTTAAAATAAAAATGGATAATGGCTGGTTTTGGTCTGTTTTGAAATGGACTGTTCCTGCAATGTTTTGGTAGTAAAGCTTAGTTTAGTATCATAGCAATTAAACACAGGAGCCATAAAACACTGAATGATAAAAACCCAGTATAAAAATGCCAAGTGAAGAGACAAATTTACAGTGGGTATTAATACATTACAGCTGGCCTTTAGCGCCATGTGAAACTTAAGTAAATACCTCTACCAAGGCTGCCCAAGCCGCTAAATTTGTTATGTTAATAACAGAAAACTTTTATGTGCGTGTGGATGTAGAGATGCAGCAAAAGCACCCTGCTAGCTAACAGACAAACAGACAAAAAGGACCAAAAACATAACCCATGCAGGCTGGAGTAACAACCCTGGTCAGTGATCACAACGAGGAATGACATAACGCTTTTCCACTCCACAACCTGACTCAGTAGAAAAAAAAAAGAAAGAAAGGAAACCATTTCCAATCCTGCACAGTCAGTCAGTTGCAGTGAAGCCTGACTCTGACCTCTTTCCCTGTGACTCCATCATGCACCTGTGCAGGCGAGGACCTCGGGGACGGTCCTTGTTCGAGCCGTGCATGGGGCCTCCGGCCTCCCTGTCGTGCCTGATGTATGTCGGCGTGTCCCGGGGTCCTCTCCCTGTAGGTGTTGGTCTCCCTCCAGAGGCGCGATTAAAACGGCCTGCTCTCTCAGCTGTGTTTGCCGCTTGTCAAACAGTCTGGTTTATGGGCTTCATTAGTGGAGGAGGTGGGCTACATATGGGGAGTGTGTTTTACTGCCACTGGCTGTCTGTAAAGTCCAGAGATCACGACTTGTCTGACACTCAGTAAATCAGCCAAGGTTTTGCACATTTCAGTGAAGTTGTGAAACACAAGTGCAAACCGGATGAGAAAGAAGGAGAGAGGAAAAGAGACAGTTATCTTTAACAAATAAGAAATGCTAAAGTGTTGCCAATACAAAAGCAATACAATAAGATTTTATGATAAGCAATCAATGCTTGCCTGTTTTTATGCGTGCACGTGTCAATAATTACTTCAATCTGATTTTTCTCCTTGTAGCTTAGTTGCAGCTGAGTCTGGAGAGTGAAAAGTCAAGAGGTACAGAGAGAGGGACTTGAATGTGTGTGGTTTAGATTAAATTTGGTGCTGATCTTGCTATTACAGGACATTTGCATATGTGAGACCTTCACTATTTTAATGCGTGCACAGCAAGGATTATTATACCTTTTTTTGTAAACTTAGGAATGTTAGTCAAACAAGAAAAGTAATCTTTGCACACTTGCTTACAGACTGTTGTACGTGACAATAAATGATGAGTAAAATTACCTCCTGCAAGCTGTCAACACTTGACTAATTAAACAGCTACAGTTTGGCACTCAATAACCGTTTTCCTTGAGTGTTGACAGTGTGTGTCAGCTGATTTTTGTTACTTTTACTCAAATGTTATCTGATAAAAAATGATTGATTGTGCAGAATATAACAATTTTCCTGGCGACTGTAATTACCAGACAAGAAATAATAATAATATAATGGAAAAACATAGAATATATAGAATTTGAGACAACGGTAACAACTCTGTTCATAGAGCCATACACTGGAAAAAAAAATATGTTCAGATAAGAACAAGATGACGGGGGAATTCTCTGTAACCACCAGCGTTGGTGGTAAAAGTATTAAAGAAAAGTGATAATGATTTTACAGGATGTTTAGAGCGTTAACACAACTACTGCGGCTCACTGCGGGCTTGTTGACATTCCCTATGACACTTGATGATACTTAAAGATTGGTCAGCGAAGAGATTGAGGTGCTGCTGACATTCGCGAAGTCATGGCCAGAAAAAAAAGGTCAGCAGCGGTTGCTCTGTGTTTGCAATTATACTGTACAGCTACATATTTACATACTGTAAGGTTCATTCGTGCGAGTACAGCTACATGTGCGTGATATTTCTACTTCTAAAATGCTTACCAAATTGGTTAGTAAGCTAGAACAAAGAGTTTTGCTTTGTTGGTCAACTACTGCAGTCCTCAATCTTCTTAAATCAGGACCTTCACCAGAGTGCTTATTATATAAAGTCCCACTGCCACAAATCTAATATTTGGACTTATTTCTTACTTACTGGCCAGAAATCTGTGTTCCAACCAAATATGCCTCCTAATGCAGTGAGACATAAGAGTACTTAATGCCAGTGAGTGAATACATATGGGACCAAATTTGTTCCATCTCGCCGAGATTTAGTTGGACGTAACCTTATATTTTCTGAGCATTTCTTGTGGGGAGGTGACTGACTGAGGAGACGGGACTACGGAGTCATAACAGAAGCCCTCATCTGTTCTACTTAATGCGGACTGACTATTGGCTGTAACTTCTATTTTAATTCTCACCCAAACAGGCCACTTTCACTATTGATGTGCTGGAAAATAGTGATGCACACTTTAAGGCCCGTGCCAGACATGGCAGGAGTGCTGCTTAGTGGTAGCAAAAACAGTTATGTTTCCCAAGACATATTTCAATTTAATGATGCAAGGAAAACAAGGGCTTTCCCTTGAGCTTACTTTCTGACTATTCCTATTTTTCCAAGCAATTTCACCTGTCCACAGCTGGCCTCAGATCCCAAAATGATGTTATGTTGAAGCATGACACTGATGTCTTTTAGGGATCTCAGACATTGTTATGGAAAACTGAGAAACAAATGACTTCATTCTCAATTGAGGCATTGAAATACCTGTATGTGGGTGTGCTGTCACAATGGGATTTTTAGTGCTTTGGCACTGAGCTTACAGGCCAGCAAATCTGGCAACTTTTTGTGCTTCTTTGGTTTTCATCATCTACTTTCTTGGTGGTCCTCAACACACTAAGTCAATGCATTCAGTCGTTGAAGTGCACAGAGAAAGAACTGGCAGGGAGGCAAACCTGGCAAAGTGGCTTTTCATGAGGGAAAAAAAAAAAAAGAAGTGCGTGTGGTACAATGCATGCTGGTATATGTGTGTGCACGTGGAGGTAGTGGAAAGGAGGGCATCTAGTGTGGGAGCAGGCAGCAATGTCATGAATTTAAACAGCTCACTGAGGACGAGGTACTGGCAGCAGAACGCACATCTGAGGAGACGCGTCATATAAAAAAGGCAATGAGCGTTTAATCTCCGTCTCCATGAAAAAGAGCAGCTCCTTCTTTCGCAGAGAGAGAGAGAAAAAAAAAAACTGCATTCTCCAGCAACACAGATGGGGGTTGAATAATTCATGGCAACACAGGCAAAATGTCCTCATGCTGCAGTTCTATAAAAATAATCCCATAACATCATCACACTCACCCCAGTGCTTGCGGCTCTCATACAAGGCACCTGGGAGAGGTCGACTGGCCTTTAAGCCTCATGACTCAGACTTCGTTCACTGTGCCTCCTCTATTCTTTGTGAAGAAAACCTTAATAAAAAGGAAAACAAATCATGTCATTTCGACAATCCAAAAATGTGGATGTGTTGCTGCAGCCTGCCCACATTTATGAGAAAGTTTCACCTAAAACAGAAAGTAAAAAAACCTTGGAGAGGAACAATGTGAATACAAGGAGAGAAGAAAGATAAGTGCTTCGTGTCAGCATAGACGAGATAGACTTTGTGTTTCCTTAAATGTGTTTGAGTTCAGCTTCCAAGGGGGCAGTGTACTTATTTTGGCCAGTTTTGTTCATTTTGGCAGAAGCAGTATTAACAGTTGTCCACCCCTTCCTTTAATGTGCTTCCAAAGTCAAGTCGAACAATTTCATTAGAACAACAATTTGCCCTCCTGAGAGACAGATAGGGAGACAGCTGACAAGGATGATAAAAGCAGGAACTGATGATAAAGGGTGAAAAAGCAACCAGGAGGAGGAAAGAAGAAAAGGAAGAGAGGGAATGAATTGGTCCAATATCTCACCCTACTTGACAGCAAAGTTGTGTTAAATGCAGTGAGTACAGTTAACTTGGCATTGACTTTTTTTCTCTTATGGCTCTTTGGAGAAGTGAGCAGAGAGGTGAAACAATGACAAACTGACGTCTCATGGCTCCTGGCCAAACCTTCCCCCTCTGGAGTGATGTGATCTCCCCCACAGAGGATATTAACAGTGACCCCTCATGTTCATAATGTGACCCATGGACAACCTCGCTGCTCTATCTGCTCAGTTTGTTCCAACTCTGTACAATGTAGTCAATTTATTCAAGGTTTCCCAATATGGTTATGATAACATGTACCCCAAATATACATTTACATTGTGATAATGTTACAGGCCAGCTGCCTAGGAGCAATGGTATTTAGACATATGTGCAGTCAAAAGCATAAGCTTTTTGAAATTTGAATGGACTCTCTGTTTAATCCTGTTTATTATTGTTTCTATGCAGCGAAGAAATATTGGTGTAGCACTCATGGTACTGCATTAATGAAAGAAAAACTTTCAGCTTGATGGCCCATTACTTTTGAGTTTGAGTGTAATCTGCATTTGTCGTCTGTAAAAAAAACAGACTAAACAGATCACATCACAATAAAAAGTAACCAGCCTTTATGAAATAAATGATTATTTCTCCAGACATACATCACTGTAAGTACCACTTGTAATGAAATTGCATGTATTGATAAAAATACTTCAAAAGCTTCTTTGTTGCCAGGGTTTTCACAAACAGGCAACATAGTGGTGTGAAAAAGTGGCTTTACGAGCACATAAAAGTGGATTCAGTTACAGCATACTGGCTTGTGGTCAAAATCTCTTAAATGGTTAAAACAACAGTTGGGTTTTGTGGGTTTTTTTAAATCACCCCTTTCTCTCGCTTGAACCCGGGTCAAAGGAAAACCGTGGCACACTATGGTTGAAATTCAGTCCGTGAAAGGAGAGCAGCTCAAAGCAGTGCAATTTATGCAAAATGGTTGTGGTTGAACATGATATTTTCTATTTCATTAGGGCAGTTTTGTAATGTAAACCTGCCCGGAGGTCCTTATGGACAACTAAACAACAACCGTGACTACGATATTTAGTCATAAAGCAGAATCTGTAGTTAGTTAATAAAGACCATATTTGTTTTCAGAATTGTAATTAATGTTGGAAAAAACAGGGAGGCACTGGGGAGTGATGTTGCATATCTGCACAAGTTGAGTGATTGAACTAATGTTCCTTATTTCGGTAAAGGACTGGGGCTCATCCAGATTTTACATGCATATAAACACACATACTTGTGGCCACATCCGTGCGTTCTAGCCCCATGGGCCAGGGTGAGTCTTGTCTTCTCTTTGTTCTAGCCGAGTGTCTGATTAGAAACATCAAGCATAATTTCCTAATTGGCTTGTCCTAACCACTTTCATCTGGGGGATGCAAGGCAAGCAGGTACAGCCGTAATCTAATAACCGTGAACGTGCGGCCCACTCCAACAGAGACACATGTAACAGAGGATGTTCGTCCTCTGACTCAGGCTTTTCCATGGAAGAATTGAGTTATCACCTCCCTCAAACATCGTCCCTCCTCTCCAGCTCTGCATGGCCTAGAGCAGATCCACTGGTCTGTGCGGTACCTGCTACAGGCACCTGCGTCATTAATCAGGTCATGGTCAGATGACTACATGTAACGTGAAAGGGGTTACTCATAGCAGTTCCCCTCAGCTCTGTGTGTTTTACCGTCTCTCAGCTCATTGTTTTGGTCTTACCACCCACAACTTTACTGTCAAACCATGGCAAGCAGCTGTTTTTAATAATAATAAAAAAAAACTCAGATAAAGCCACTGTACTGTACACCACCTGCTCAGCAACAAATGATAAACAACGTTAGCAACTAGCATTTAGCAACTAGTCTGTGAAGACCATATCAGAGCTAAAAGGAGAGTAAATAGACTTACATTCATCAAGTGGACAGAAACAACTCCAGTTAAATGCTTGTGTTGCTTCGTGTCAACTGGATTTGTGATTAGAGAAACATTTGGTAATATATTCAAAACAAAAACTTTTTAAGGTCTTAATATGTGAATTTTGTACTTGCAGCTTGTTATGCTGCCCTCAAGTGGCCGAAAAAAATCAACCTTTGCTGCTTCCCAAAAAAGTGTTTTTAGTGAAGAAAAAAGTGTTCATATCATTTTTGTATATTGATAAAATTCTCTCTAAAGATGCATTCAGACAGAAGGCAAATTTCTGTGGTGGCGTTACCGTATACGATGTCAATGGACAGACGCAAGCGATCGTGAACGGATGCAAATTTGCTCTTGGCGGTGCAAAGAAAGCAAAGATACATTTGCGCAAATCAAAATCGTTTCCAACTTGACCAAAACATTATCCATCGACTTAATTAATCTATTTCGTACTGTAAACGTATAGAAACGAGAAAGAGAAAGAGGAGAGAACTGAGCACGCAAACCTCGCTAGTTAGCTACAGCTACAGCTTGGCCGTTTGGGGTGAATAAACACAGAGTGCATCGTCCAGCTGCCAGATTTACACAAATAACACATTGTGCTTTGCAGTTTGTCTGAACACACTTTTACAATATTTGTGAACAGTTTACTGGGGCACTAATTGGGTATTTCAGCACATTTTCTATTGATATAGTCCTCATTATTGAGGATAAAACTTAATGATCACAAATCTGTCCATGACATACTGCTTTTTTAATTATACAGAGTTAACATTTTCCTAAAATTTCCACATTGAAATATCAATGAAGTATACTGTATAGACTTCCTCATCTGTGAACTACAAGAGTTATGGCGAGGTGTGTTTCCTTTGAGGTCCATAAACACCATCTTATTATAAAGCCTCATGCAATGATAAATCTGTTTGTAGCAATGTTAGAGTAACAGAGAAGAAGAGAAAATGTCAAATTTACAGACAACATTTGAAAAAAGTTTATAGTTTTGGTAATCTGAAAGTCATTATTGCAGTATTCAACAGGACAAATATTTCAATATTTCACAGATTAGGAATGTCATAACTTAAGAAAACAGAAAAACCGTCCAGAAAAAAAATAACCTTTAAAAGCCTTTTAGATTAATGTCACTGACAAGCCAACACAGTATTTTCTACCAGCCTCGGTGGACATCTCATATAAATGTTGCTTGGCTTAAGTATTTGTTGATGAACTCCAAACTTTTGGTTCAAAACCTCCTTTGGGACAAACAAAAATGCTCATGCAAATAAATCAGGCTACATCAAATGCTTTGATAAATGAATGTAAACAAATGCAAGTCAGATGTGGGGGAATACATCACGGCTGTCCACAGAGGGCCCTAACCTCATCACTGCAGTAAAAAGCTGATGTCAGATGGGCTTTCTAAATGGACAGCGACTACAAAATTGTCAGCATATACTCGAAAAGTGATGGAGTCATCTCGCTTTGGGGCCATAGCTTCATATGGCACACATGTTATACACTCACAGAGGGCCTCATACATCTATCAAATCTGAGATCAGAGTGTGATTGTGCCTGCGAGTGCGTCTGTGTTTGTGCGTGTGTCAAGGTGTCTGTGTGTACCGAGTGTTATAGCATACATGTGTGAAACATACGCAAGTATGTAAGAAAAAGGAATAAACCCATCCCGTGGGCATTAGAGGAATGCAGCTGGTGTGGAATATAGGAGAAGGAAGAGGGGGGGCGTTGTTGAGTATGTGCCCCTTGTTACCCCCCTCGTGGTGGTTATAGATGAAGATAACGGGAAAGGGAGGAGTCTTGAAGGCTTTATCATAGAGTCCCATCTTTGGGTTTTGCGGTGCCGACATCCCTAGGGACAATCTTATGACCTGGGAAAGCCCTGGGGTCAAGGCCAAACCAATAAACCTTCACTATCTATACCTCCCTCATACCCCTGTCCCACCATCCACCATCTGTACATCCCTCCATCTCACACTCTCATCATCCCCTGCTTCTCTAAATAAGGGCATGTTGAGTCTATCAGCACTCCCGAGCATGGAGGAGACCCTTCACTTTCAAATCAGGAAGGGGTAAAGTCGAGGGTAAAGAAAGAAAGTATAATCAGCAACTGTGTTTTTATCAGATAAAAGCAGAGTGTAGCAGAAATTCCTCAATTGGTTGTTTTTAGATCTGCACATCCTGATCTCACTGATTTCACTGCTCTTGTGACTATTAGAGGGTCATGTTCAAAATACATGTACAGGCACATGCAGATGTGGGACATTGGTAATGTGTTATGTAGTCCACTACTCTGGTGCCTATTGTATCAATCCCTGGCTCCCTACTTATGTTCCAACTACCAGAATGCATTGCCTGATATCCTTTTTAACAAAATCCTTCTTTTTGTTGTACTTATTTCCATGAATAAACAGATTAATCATTTAGCCCATAAAAAAGATCACAAGTTCCCATGGTGATGTGTTTACATACTCCACATTGACCAACAATCCCAAACCCAAATATATTAAAATTACAGCAATTTAGTATACAGTATATTATTTAATATACCACTTTAGCATTCATGGGAATGTGGTCTCAGACTTTTGGACTCCACTGTATGATATACACTGTATGTATATGTGGGAATCTAGCTGACTGGTGCACACACATAGTTACATGACATAGTCATATGACCAACAGGTGATCAGGAAGTGATTAAAGTTTACCGGTCTCAGTCAAGCGTCCATGAAATGCACCAGGCTATGAAACCAATTTGACATAGTAGCCAAACCATGGAATAACAATTTCCGGATGCACCTTGGGCCCAAAAAGCATTTTTCCAGCACAAAATCATGGGAAAAGGAGTGACTGTGGATACATTTTTTTAGTGTTACAACCCCTGCAAAAGGATTTGTTCCACTATCAGAATTTGATCCATTCAGTCTGATAACATTTGGAAAGTCTAGAGGAGCCGCACAAATTAGTGGAGGGCTAAACCGGAAGTTTAGCCAGAAGTCTCTGGTGTACATACTCCATGGGCGCATTGGTGCATTGGGCCCATAGAGCATGCACAGTATGCATTCATCTGGGTAATTTCTTTACAGCAGGCTTCATGTGCTACTGAGCAAATTTCATAGGAATGAACTGGGCCCTGCCTCCGTATCCAGTTCCCTTTATACATCCACAGTCTCATTAGAGAGCCCCTTAACTTTGCTGCACGCACCTTGTTGTGGTGCACTCTCCCTCTCGTGCAGGTATGCAAACCGGCGTTTACTCTGGCAGTGTTTGTAATGAGTGCAGCTTAAGGTTGATTTTGTGACTTTGATCTTGCTAGTGTGATAACCAGATGCGAGCATTCTGTCCATCATGGAGGGAACCAGAACAAAACTGACCGTAATGCTGATAGCAGTTTAAGCTTTATTGTGTAGCATTGAATGGCTTTGGCTAGTGCTATCCTTTTGTTTGTGTTTTGCTTATATGACCACCTCTCTGTGTGCCACAGGTGCTTGCCATGTTTATAGCATTTTTTAACTGTATTAAACAGTACCTGAAATAGCTATTGTAGCAAATTTTATTTTTATGTCTCAGTTTATGACTGATGTGACCAACAACAAACTGCTGTGGCTACAGAGACCCAGAGATATTGTTAAATGATGTACATGTATTTATCTGTGTATTTTAAGTTTTTAACCTTGCGATATTTATAATGTCTTGTCTTTTTATCGCTGTAGCACTAGAATCCTACCTCCCTCCTCCTGCATTATTGTGCTATGGGGGTTTGTGTACCTTTGCAAAGTCGGTACTAGGGGTCGTGCCCGAATACAAATACATTATTCGGCAAAGCACAAATAGTGGGGGTTTTTTTATGAATATTTGTTTCATACAAATATTTCAAAAATTATTTGTTTTCAGGAAGAAAAATAAACCATGTCAAATACCAGAGTGCAGGTCAGTTACATCGCTATCTAAGTGTCTCCTGTGCTCCTCTGTGATATCTATCAGTAGGTCTCAGTGAGGGGAGTCACATCCACCTGCTACATGACGCGTATTTCCTAATTTGGACATCACTCCCAGAGTTGGGAGTGTTCCCCAGAGATAAAGCTGAGCTACTGACACACGCTTCATGAACAAGTCTCATGAACACTTATTGTAACACTTTAATTTTCTAAAATTAAAAGTGTGATAAAAACAAAAACAGGATTTTTAAGCCTCTGTCCACTTTTATTCGAATACAAATACAAATACTGGGCTCTCTGCACACCCTAGTAGGTACATATTTATTATCTTGGGGGCAGCTGTTGCTCAGGAGGTAGAGCGGGTCATCCACTAATCGGAACACCAGCAGTTCAATCCCCGGCTCCTCAAAGGTTCAATCCTCTGCTCCTCCTATCTTGCCCAAAGAAAAGATAGGAACCCCAAATTTCTGAACCCCAAATTGCTCCAGAAGGCTGTGCCATCGGTGTGTGAGTGTTTGTGTGTGTGAATGGGTGAATGTGGCACCTAATGTAAAGCGCTTTGAGTGGTCGAATGACTAGAACGACGATATATAAATACAATCCATTTACCATTTACCGTTATACTAATGTTTTAACCAGGCCAGGCCCTTCTTCTACTGTAATTTCACTGTTTTTTGTTAGTTTGATAATTTGAATCCCAATCCCTTCCCATCAGCTGTGTGCTCACTGCGTCCCATGCCCCATTATATTGGCATTCGAGGTTGATCTTTAGTAGGCTAGGATAGCTTTAGGTGTTAGGCACCTATTGTATATTTTATTTCTAGATTATTTCATTTAATGAAAGCTGCTTTCCTCTCTTCTGTATCAACAGCTTGACTCTGTACAAGTGCTGACACACTGCTCCCTTTCCGTGGTGGGACTGCACTGTGTGACACTTTGAAATGGTGGTGTATACTTAACCCTGACACTGGGGATTGTATACATTAGGTGTGTAGTGCATGTTTTTTGGTGTCAGACCTGTTGTCACCTTCTTCTGTCTCCCACAGTTGTCTTGTAGGGCAGTGTGTACGAGTGGACCCGACCTTCCAAACTTGAGGAGAGTTAACTCTTTTTTCCATCCAATTAATTTTAATTTGGATTATATATGTGTATATATATATATATATATATATATATACTATTTTTGCAATAAAGTTCAACTTATCTTTGCACTAAATATGCCTCTTACAAATTGTTCCTGTTTGTTGAATCCAGAGAGTTAGTCACATGGTACACTGATGAAAATACTAAGAGCTTAAGGGTTCCTCCTGCCCCTTAGCAGGAGGTGGCATTGTCAGGCATTGAATGGTATTCACTGTACCAGGTACTGCATATATATATACACACACACACATATATATATAATATCTGGAGGAGGAAAAATGGCATTGATCCATCTCCTAGTGTTCAGGACAGTAGCTCAGGAGGTGTGTGTGGGGGAGAGCTTGGGAGTGGCACTGTGAGATTTGTGATTTTGTCAGTTGATTGATGGATGGAGGGGAAGATGGAGGAACAAATGAAGCGGATAAATGTTGTGGTCAAATTCTTCAGCTGCCACCCTGTGCTGGCATAGCAACACGGGCGTGACCCAAATAGAACATAAAACATATATGCATACATACTCACACATAAGCATGTCTTAACACACACATGCATATGCAAAAATGTACGATGTACATTTACCTACAGTAGATTTTTATTGACATTTAGCCTAAATGTTTGGAGGGGCTGTCACACTGGTCACTGGCTGTTTGTATGTACCTGCAGGGTTTAAGTGTGTTGAGAATTATTCCATTCTGACAGATGGAGCTTTTATTTTGTTTTCAAGGTGCTTTGGGTTAATTAATTCAAGCTGCATTGCAAGGTTTTACCATCCATCCCTTGTGCATGCCAGTATAAACTCTGTCCTCATCTATGCATCACCTAAAGGCAGCGCCTTAGGTTTGTATGAGTATGATGCAGAGTCCCCTGCTTCAGTATAGGGGCTTTAGGTTGATTCTCTGTTGTTCTGAGACTTAATGGCGGAAAATGTAGTAAAAGCAGGTCCAAATGAAAACCAGGACCAATTGTCAGTGTGCATTACATGTCAGCCTTCTGCTTCACCTCTCTCATTGGTCGCACGGAGCCAGTAAACTGCCCAGAGACCAAGGGCCCTTCCTAGAAATGCTGTTGAACCATCACAATCCTCCCAAAGTGTTTGCATTCAAAGTATTACTGGTCAGCCCCCATCAATTACATTCTTGGCAGTCGCCGGCAGTGGAGCCAAATTTATTTAAGGGTGGTGCCCAGTTGAGATGCTTGCACAGGCTTTGAGGAGGGCTTTTAAAGATTTTAAGGTACAAGGGGGTGTTTTTCTTTGAACTAGCCTCTTTATCATTTCAGCTTAACATCCATTAGAATGCCACAGACATCAATTGGGATAGATACTTTGCTCAGAAAGACTGTGCTCTTTTTGACATCTTAAAATGATTACCAGGGTTAAAGAGGCCCTTTAACATTAGAAGAAGGACTTGGAGGGGGGTGGGGGGAGGTGTAGTCGGCCTCCCAGGAAAATGGCACATGGCTTCATGCTGTATGAGTCTGGCACATCTGCTGATACTGCTCATGCTTTGCATTAATTTTTGTAATCAGGGCTGCTGAAAGCCAGCTTTTACAGACGCAGCTGATGTCATGCCACACAACATTGCACATAAACAATGTCACTTCACACCCATTGATGTCAAATAAATACCCTAACAATGCCCCTGGACTGTGAAAAGAAAACCTCAGAGATGGACTTTTGTAGTTTATTGAAGTAGACAACAGCAGAATATTTCTGAATATTTGTTGACTGTGAAGAATGACCCGGTTACCTCTCAAGTGTCTAAATGCCATTTGATCCTCTTCTTTTCTGTTTCCCCTCATTTTTCTAGACAACACCCAGGACATGATGTCTGATTTGCGTCTTTCTCACCCACTCATGGAATTAGAAATGTTTCCACTGTCTGCTTAATATGCTTCACTTTGTATACCTTCACTTCCCACACACCTGAATCACATTTTCCTATGTTTGAGGCTCTGTTTGTTCTCCTTGACCCACCCCGGTGATGAATAAACAGTCTACCGTCCCTGCTCTGAGTTAAGTGTCCTTGCCTGGATGATTTCCGTCCGCTCCTTTATCCATGTGTTGTGTGTGTGTGTGTGTGTGTGTGTGTGTGTGTATGTACATGTGTGTGCGTTTACATTCACCCATGTGTGAACATATGTTTGTATTGTATGTGTATGTGTGCTGTGATGTCATTTTTTTTTCTTCTGTGGCTTTGGAAATGCACCTTACTTTGAAAAAACTGTGAGCTTTTTCCCAAATCTCTGCACAAAAGAGCACAGGTCCATTTCAACTAGTGTAGTCACAGGGCAATTGTGAGAAGTTATCATCAGTGTAGTGTAGCCCACAACCTGAACTTTCAAAAACCTTGTAAGGCTTTGGTACAACGTTCTTCCTTGTCTTTCCACAGTATTTTATGAACCGAGATGTTTTGGATATACGTCATTACAAATGCACCAGAGGGAAAGATTAACTTGTTTTTCTGTGCTGTTTAGAGTAAGCGGTTGTGGGACAGACGGCATTGGAAGAAATAGTGCTGAGCTTGAATCCAGGCCACCGAAGGCCAGAACAAGCCAGATGGTGGCCGAAAACAGCGTCCAGTGCATCAAACCACTTTGAGGAAAGCGTGTATTGTCACCCTTCACTTTTCTATAATCTTTTTTTTCTTTTTTCCCCTGCACTGTTTGGCTGTTTTCTATCCCCATTTCTGCCAGACACTAAGCAATTCCCTTGTCCACCTTTTGGTTTTTAGCCACACTGGCGGCTTGGCTCAAGGGATGGCAATGCCAGTGTGTCAACTGGTCGGTCCAGCACTTTGGTCAAGACTGAAATATGCAGCTATTGGATGGATTGCCTTGAAATTGTGTAGACATTAATGGTCAACAGAAGATGAATCCTAATGATTTTGGTGATTCTCTGACCATAAAGTTAACATTTGTGGTTTTGACTGAAATGTCTTGACTATTGGATGATTATCATGAAATTTGGTACACACATTCATGTCCTCACAGGATGAATTGTAATGACTTTGGTGATCTCCTTATTCCTCATATAGTGCCATCATCAAGTCAAAATTTGATTTATGGCTAAATACCTGCAAAACTAAGGGCATTCCCATCAGCCTCAGCTGTACTTTCTGGTTAGTGCTAATTGGGAAATGTTAGCATGCTAACAAGCTATACCTGCTAAACATCAGCATGTTAGCATTATAATTGTGAGTGTTGTATGTTAGCCTGCTGACCAGAGCATTTGGCTCAAAGCATTACTGTGCCCAAGTAAGTCTCACAGAGGAAACTCTTAGTGTTGTTAACCACCAACTGAATGTTCTTGTCTCCCCAGCAATAAAAAAGGACCATGCCTGTGAGTGCATGTAGATACAGGAGGTGCTAGTGGTCTGTATACAGTGTAAAGAGAAAAGAGGATTTAGAGATCCTTGTGCTTTTGAGTGCCAAATAGCCGTGAAGATCAGCCAAAACAAACCCATATGCAGGTCACACACTGGAAGTTCTTTTGACAAGAATCCGTAATCACTTTTTCATCAAGCTGGTGTTTACATTGGTGCAACTCCAGCCTTTAATATAGTAAATGGTAGAATACTTTTCACCTTACCTTTTCAGTCTTTCAGTAGATCCCTGGTGATGTTTTGCCTCATTTGAAATGCTGGATGTAAGCATTACTAAATCTTTATTCCCTCTCCATCTTTTTACTAAAAAAGCCTACACCTGCAGTTTAACCTTTTGACAAGATTTCTCAGGTGATTTCCCATTAAATCTACATGTATGCAATGCCAAGAAAAAGCTTTATAATTTTTATGCAAATGACCACAAATCATAGCTGGTTTTGGCTCTTGTTTTTTTGTAGATTTAACTGATGATCAGGTCATAATTTTTAGACACACACACACACACAGCTAAAAAAAACCTCAGGAACAAAATATCATTGAAATGATGAAATGATTGAATTGCTACAAAAGAAACTTTTTCATATGGCATCACAGAGGAGTCATTATTCTTAGTATGAGAAGAGAAAGTAGTTTATCCCTTTATTTTCTACTGACAGATCTCTCTGTTGGCTCACTTAAGAGGTCATCCAAAGCTGCATGTCTATAAATCCTAATTGATGGCTTCGTCTCTCAGAAGCTCAGTAATGTCAAGACATTGAGCCCCTGTTAAAGCAAGATTAAAGGATAAAACCAACCCTTCTCCCATTGTGTTTATTAACCAAACAAACCGCATGACTTAAGTCAACCTTGCTGTGCTCTCAGATACATGGCCAAATTAAGGAATTCAGATAATTAATGATTCAACAACACTGCAGCCCCAGCAGATAATGGTCCTGCCCATGCTTTGAAAGACTTGTAAATATTTTGTTTGCTGAGGCAAAGATGGAATCGCCTTCCGGCTCCTTACCAACACTTTCTGTGGGAAAACAAACTCAAAGGGATGAAGCTTGTTCTCCCAAATGCTCCCCCTATTCCGGCGCTATCCCAGCTAAAGGAATGTGATTTTGTTTAATTAGGGACCACAAGTGGGCTCATGGGAAGCCCCCCATTTTTAATTTCTGGTCCCCATGGCTCCCTGGGTTGTCTCTAGCTGGTTGGGGGTCAGTGCTACAAGGCTCAAGTCATAGTGCCATGCTGCCAGAGGTTACCAGGGCCAGCTGGTTCTCAGACAGGCTGTGTGTGTGCATGTGTGTCTCTGCCAAGTCCAATATTCTCCTTACCCTGTCAAGACTCTTTTCATTGGATGGCATGTTACAAGGACTGTTCATGTTCAAACCATATTTTCAAAATATTTGTAAACCTAAATGGTTTCAAATATTTGAACAACCAGACATGAAAGTTTGACTCGTAAATCGGCCAAGGAGCCAAAGAGCTATGTGAGACCCTGTAAGATTAGTCAAATGAGCGCGTCCACATGAATTTCCAAATATTTTTTAAATGTATTTTTCTAACATGGTCCAGGTCTTCTATGTTTATGCCACCACCCAAGTAAACACCAGAAACTATTTGGCTGTGTCACAGATTAGAAGCCATTCCTCAGATTCAAATACTAACTTTGATCTAATTGAAGAGAAAGGCTTTGGTTTAGTGCGGTCTGTAATCCGACAGTTATATGTACATGAATGGCTTATTTTACAAGAGCAGATATAACCACAAACACATATGGCAAAGGAACTGCCCATTGTGCAAGAAATCCTCTGGGCTTTCAGTTAATGTCTCATGTCTCTGACCCATGAACTAGACAACTTATAATGATGTTGAAGTGGGAAAATAAAAATAAATTGACCATTTCACAACATAAGTGCAGTCAGCAGCATGTTCGAACTATTTCTGACACTATTGCAGCTCCTTAAAGGTTGAAAGTAGAAGGTTTGTGACCAGAAAGACACAAGTTTGCATCCCTGGAAAAGTTAATAAAGTTCAAGTGGGCAACATGAATAGGTAGCTGTCTTCACTGCCTTTGAGCAAGGCACATAAACCAAATTTGCAAAAGTTTTGCTCAGTAGCTATCAATTGCAAAAATTGGTTGTACTTGAGATTCTTGGGCCTGAATGTACGCATTAAAGTTATAATCCTTAAGATTTTAATTGTAGCAAACCCCATTTCAGAAGAGATTTACAGGAAAAGATGTATGCATGTAGTGCACATGATGCCAAACACAAATGCTGTTGCATGCCGATGCATATCACGAATTTGGTATTATCTTGTTGAATAACATTGACTGTCAACATATTATTGACTGTCTTCTTTATTAAAACAATGTGTCACTATGAATCTTATGTCCACAGATTGTTTGGGTGTATTGCAAACGGATACAAATGATGCTCTTTGTCGGTTGTATTTCTGACAGAGTAACTACTGAAGGTACGTATGCTGCCCCCCAGTGGTCGATACGTTAATTCAGTTTCAATTTCAAACAGACCTGTGACCTGTACTATTAAAACACACTAACCACCGGTGTCAACAAAACAACTACATTAAAACTTTTAACCTGCATAACAAAACGCAATATTAACATATTAGCACCTTACAAGGTTGTTATGGCGAACATGTTAGCAAACGGTTGCTTTTTTGCATATCCAGCAGACACGGAGCAGTATTGGCACTTTGAAAAACACTTTGCATTTATAATATCTGAATTTCCTTTAAAGCTGCTTTCATTATTTTCCTTTTCTTTTCTGGCCACTTGGGGGCAGCGGAACAAGCTGAAAACACAACACTAACATTTTATCACCTTAAAGGTTTTTGTGGTAAATGTGTTAGCAAACAATTGTTTATCTATACATCTACTGGTTTATAGACCAATATTTGCATGACCACCTGATGATTGTACAATATTCACTCTGTTTTTAGTCTCCACTATGACTTGGAAACAGGGGTTGATGAGAGTGATCAAAGTGAACCAAAACAGTAAAGTTGTAGGCCATGAAAGCAAAATAACCAGCTGAAAAATAAATGCTCTTTGGAGCTGAGTGGAACTGCAAAAACTCACTGGATCGTTTAATTCTGTTTATCTAAAAATATTGATTAGAGAAGCTTTAATGCAATGAAGGTTGTTAATGAATGATCAGTAAAAGCCTTACCAGAATGACTAAAGGTGTAACTTCTGCAAGATGGCCTTTCCCCTCAGACACATGACTTAGTGTGTTTGAGGGCAATTAAGTACAACTTAGCATGAGTGACACCCGTAGCAGTAGGTTGGTGGGAACAGATGATCAGAGGTCAAAGGGTCTCAGTGTTCAAACATATTGACGATGCAGATATTTGACCTGACAATACACCCATCAATCACCCTCTCACAGCTAACAAGACCAATGAAAGATATTTAATGACAAGGTGACGCCACCTAATAGACCTTCTTAACGTAAAGTTCACATACACTCACAGTAGCAGCTGATTGATTATGATCTAATGAGGTGCAAGTAATTTGAAAAAACTTTCATTTTCAACTCAAATGACAAATCTTATGAAAACATAACATGTTATATTTCAACTAATCCTGAAAATCTTCATTCTTATTCTCCAGGATAGTATACTCAGTTTACTGGTGAACAGAGAGAGAGCTGAGATAAGCCTTTAAAGTTTTAGTCATTGCAAACAAAAATGCTATCTTCCCACAGGCAGACAGGAAAAACAAGGAGGGTGAAAGAGAAATGAGCGAAAGGATAAAGGTGAAAAGCTGACTACATCCTATGTTTCTGTTGAATTTCCTCCCCAGACACATTCTCACACATTCTCTCTCACACACACACACAGGACAACCTGTTCCAAAAGAACCATTAACCTTCTGCGTGAAAGCTTCCAATGACAAAACGAGACATCAATAAGCTGAAAAACGATACTTTGCAAGCGGAAATCACCTCGGCGCATGGAATAGCCCCCAGAATGGCTGTTTAGAGCACAATTGCCATAATACAGTAAAGGAGGGGATGTGCTTCTGTATTGTGTTGGCCAACAATAGCTGACTGTAAACTCACAGCCACACCACCCTATGGATTTAGCAGCTCTTCTTAGGGCAAACTATTGTCCTGATCCCGAAAACAGTGCTTTGTGGCTGAGGGCCAATGTGTGTCAGGTAACAGGTGGTTGAGATCAGTGGAGATACAGAGATATGAGAAACAGACAGAGAGTGATAAAGAGTAAAAGACACAGAGAAAGAGAGTGAGGAAGAGAAAGAGTGCGTGGAGCTTTTTCTTTTTTTCTTTATTTATTTTGATTGCTCTTCAACTTGGGCGGAGCAGGGTTTAATCTGTTTTACTGGTTAACAAAAGGGCTGTCACAGTGGTATGATACCTCCATACACTGAGCTCTAATCGAGCATCAGCCCTTGAAACAATCCCACAACACCCAGAAATAACACAACACACAACTCAGCAGGCAACCACAACCAGCTCTCCCCGACTCTCCAGTTTTCCTGAGTAAACTGTTTAACCTTACTACAGCTTTACCTCTCACTTCACAAAAAGCTGAATATTCACTACTCCTCTAAATTAAAGCTGCACTATCTTTTTTTTTTAAATGACCAATACATCAAATGATTATGTGCAATGTGAAAGGTCACTCTTAGTGACATACCCATGGAGAATTATCTCCAAACTCTGTATAGTCCCACTCAGCTTTTTAGCCTCGTTTAGCTCATTGTTTTGGTTTATGAACCACAAAACCCTCTCTGCACTCTCATTAATGTCTTTTCCAACATCTATCTTGCCGAATTAAAATTTCCTCAACTAACCGGGTCTTTGACAATTGAAATTACACACTAAAGTTGCATGATATGGGCATGGATTTTATGATACTTAAGTAATTTCACACTAACTTATGTTAATGTCACTTTGAGTACATCAACTCTGGTTTGAACAGACTTTATTTTCATTGTCAGTCAGAAAGGTAACAAGCCACTCCGCCAAGCAATGGGACTTTACAGAAGAGCTTTTACAGACCTGTGTTTTTTAGTCTGGTTGAATTAGACACTTTTTCCTTTTCCCCCTTGGTGCAATTTGTTTGGCAGGTCTGAACACAGTAATCATACTCAGTTGCTAACCAAAACGACCATACCAAGACCTTTTGAGGAGGTGGTCTCAGTCCGGTTCCAAATGAACTCTGGAGCGGTTTGTATGTGGTGGGAACGTGATTCAACCTTGATCCAACTCTATTACTAAACGGCAGATATAGGACCTTCTTATGGACCTTCTTCCTGTGTTTATGTTTTTGCTCCCACCGATGCATCTGACCATTGAGCAGAGTGAACGTTCTCACATGGCTTTTAGTGATGCATTTTCTTTCGCTTGGATTTCTCCTTGTGTAAAATGCTTAGAAACTCATCCTCTGATTTGGACCGTAGCAAAAAAAAAAATGCTAAGTATCACTTAGACAGTAAATGCTTATGACAACAAAGTATAATATTTTAACAAAAAACATATTACATATTTCAGCATTATGAATGAACTGAAACTTCAAATGTGTACAGACAAGCAGTATGAAGCCAACATCAATTTCTAAGGATCTTTCACCAAGAGCTGGGTCTGGTTCAGTGTGGTCAGGTCTGGCTTGCACTGGACTGTATAGAAGAAGGTGCAGGTAACATGGATAATGGTTCTGTCTGCAGGACTATGATGTGCAAAACATTCATGGATCTGCCCATTCAAATAACACCATATCATTCAGCCCCGAGTGGTTGATCAGCTTCCAGAAGGGTATGTCCAGCGGGATGCCCTGGAGGAAATGAGGTCATTGGAACAGACTGTGTGGAGTAAATGAAGTAAACCATGCCGATCCAACTGTTTCGCCCCTGCATTTGACCTGTTATTCCTTTCAACTGGAAAACTCGAATTTAACTGTTAAAGATGACTTCATAGATATACCTCCTGGTTGTCTTTGAACACCCACGCCACCGAGGACGCTCCCCGCCAGCGGTTTCATACTCAAACAAAGCTCCTACACATATGTCCATTTTAAGACGCTCAAAGGTCTGCTGAGCACGCTCCCATCATCCTCAGGCTGTCCAGCTTCCAGACAACAAGAACAGGGAGGAGAGACGGCTGGGAGAAGAGAAGAACAAGTGAGGTTTATAAGCTCTTTGTTTTTTATTACTCAGTGTATAGTAAAAACATAGGGGAAGATGATTGAGAGAGGGGAAAAATAAGAAAGAAAGGTCATGAGCAACCTTTTAAATCACACAAAAACAGTTTGCACCTTGGCCTGTTGATCCTCTTGCACACCCCAAATAGAGGGAATTTGGAGGAAGGGTAAAAAGAGCTCATGTCTCCCTGCCAAGCATTACGTCTTGCCTTAGTCACCAACCCCTGAGCCCTCAGTCTCAGTCTCAGGCTACATTTGGCCACATGGCTTTGAGGAGGACAGCCACTTAAACAGATGATTTTTGTTTTCAACACAACCACAGAAACTGGAGGGGAAAAAAAAACTTTCGAATGGCACGAGGATGTCAGATTTCAGATCAAAACCTGCTGAACGAATACACATACACAAGGATTTCCTGTTTCACCATTTATTTGTGTGTTTCTTTTCCAAGTCAGTATCAACAGTATTCCTTCACTATCATTGGGCTTTGATGTTTCTGCCAGTTTTTCCAATATGCATTATGATTTGGCAAGGACTAAGGCTGAATTACAGTGGCAATGAAAACATTTTGGAGACAGAAATGTTTTTTCTTTAAGCTGGTGGTTTGTGATGTCGCACTGAAAGGAAAATGTTGTACACAAATTCAGTCATTTAAAGGCAAGGGTCACTTGTCTTTTGCTCTTTATGAGCATGCTGAAGAAGCCTTTTAAAATAAATAAAATCAAATACAAAATAGACAACATTTTTGATTTCTACTGATATTGTGCACCTTTTTTTGACTTTTATTTCATATGATTTCTTTCTTAAAAATGACCTTTTATGCTTTACCTTATTTTCAGTCTATACTGTATATAATGTTACAATGTTGGATGTCCATATTAAATGTGGCCAAAGTATCAAATAATGAGGTAAACATATGTAGAAGTAATGTGAGCAAAAAGCACTGGCTGCAGACTGCTCTGAATGCTTGGTTTCCAACTTTTTTTTCTACTTTCAGCCCATGCCGATGTCAGCTCCATGCACAGCGCACAACCTCACTGCTCCGGTCTGCTAACATTATAGCATTTTTCTGTTGTTTTGGGGGTAGTCATGCTGAGCGATGACTCGAGTTGAGCTGGCACGCTGTGAATGTTTTTCTGCTTGTGCTATTCCTCCCTGTGTTCTTTCTAACTGATCCGCTGACCAAAGAGGTCCGAATGTCTCCATATGTTTTGTATAGACTGGTTTTTAACTTTAGCATTATATAGTCATGTAAAAGCTTTTAATATGAAGCAGTAAAGGAGGAAATGTTGGGTTTACATTGGAGGTAACTTAAGGCTTCTGGAAAGCTGGCCATTCAGAACAGAGAGTGGGCTCATTAGGAGGGGGACCTTAAAGAGACAGGAGCTAAGACTGCCTGTTAAGAGACAGAAGCTGAACTGAGGGGTGGCACAAAGGGCCAGTATAAGATAAATAAGGAGTTTTTGAACTGTGAATCAGGCAAAGCTAGTGGAGTCCCAGAATAAAAATATAGAGCTGGAAATAAAGTAATAGGGGTAATAATAGATCCCCTTAAATCTAGTTTAGGCAGTATTACAATCGGCTATCATTGATAATTCCTATTGTTACTTACAGTATAAGTTCAACTGATACAGAACAACATGGGCATCCCATTTGAGTCCTCTTTCTTACCACTTAATGAATGCCACTCCAATAACAACTTAAGTTATTTAGAAAAAAATATTTTAGTCCTTTGGGTTACAATATTTAAATTTCTTTATTTACTTACTTTCACTCTATGCCATTTCTGAGTATGCTCCCCTTTGGTTTCCTAATTAGTCAATTTAAGTGTATCTCTTATCACTGCTATGCAGACGATACACAGCTATACATTTCTTTCAATTCAGATGACCTAAGAAAACTCTCCACCTTGCAAGACTGCCTAACAGCTATCATGGACTGGATGTCAGATAACTTCCTCCAACTTAACCCTAACAAAGCAGATGTCCTTATTATAGGCCCGGGGAGCATTTCTGAGAAAATTCAGCAGTGTATTGATCCTTCAGCAGTAAATGTTAAGCGAGCCTCAAAAAACTTTGACCAACACATGAACTTTGAGTGTCACATAAAGGAAGTGGTCCAATCCTGTTTCTTCCATCTAAGAAGCATTGCAAAAACCAAAGCTATATCATCCTTTTAAGATCTGGAAAAAATAATTCATGTTTTTGTCTCTCACTGTTCACAACCCTGAGTTGCTCTTCTGTATCTTGGCTCCAGTTGGTCCAAAATGCAGCTGCCAGACAGCTAACTGATACACGACATGGGTCACACATCATACCAGTGTTGGTGGCCAACTTACATTGGTTACTAATAGAATGTAGAATTGATCTTAAAATTCTAATAAAATAAAGCACTACACAGGCTGGCCCCACTTTATTTTTCTTAATTATTGTGTCCCCTGGCCATGGTGAGATCACTGAGGTCTACTGACCAATGCCTTCTGGCTGTCCCAAAAACCAGGCTTAAGACCAAGGGTGACCATGCTTTTGCGGTTGTGGCCCCCACCCTCTGGAACCGTCATCCCCTAGTTATAAAAATGTCTGTTGCTAGTTTTAAGAAGCTGTTAAAAACTCATCTGTTTCATAGGCACTTTGTCTCGTAATGTGTGATTGCCCTCTGTGTTGCTTTTATTGTTTTTATTGTTGTATCTGACTTCTGTCTCTGCCCTCTGTGTAGTTTTATGGTTTTATTTTTTATGTTGATATTTCCTGTTTTTAACTTTTTATTTTATTTTATTTTTGTCTCAATTGTTTGCATTGTACAGCACCTTGTAACTCTGGTTTTGAAAAAAGTGCTTTATAAATAAATTTTACTTACTTTTAAGCTGGGCAGGTAATGTGCAGTAGAACAAGCAGCCCATGGTTTGATGAGCTGGTAAGAACCATTAAAATTGTACACATAAAGTGGCTAAAAAGTGTAAAATGCTGCAGAGTTTGTTGTTCATTCTCAGTGGAACTGGTAGTAATAGCAACTTATTCACATTACAGGGTCTGGTTTGATGTAAAAATAGGAGTATTAAAGAATACCCAGTATTTGACCATTACAGGGCAGAGCTCAAAGCAACAGAGCTTTCACATAAAAATGGCACAATACACAGGTATCCCATCTTTGTTATCACCAAATGTGGGTCTAATTATCACTTGACTTTTACACTAGCTTCTGGTTTGGCCCAAAACCCCCTGAAAAAAATGTGTTCTTCTGTTGGCTTACCATTTTCAAATTTTCATTTATTTACGTTGGCTCTTTGCCAAGAGTTTTATATTGTGAAGTTTGCTGAGAGACATCAATGCTTGGTGAGACACAAAATAAAATAAAAGAGGCTAAAAACTGTAAAAAGTTGCAGAGTGTGGTGTTCATTACCAGTGGGATTGGTAGTACTAGTAATCCATTTAAGTTGTAGGAACTGAATTGATTAAAAAATACCAGTTTTAAAGAATACGTACTAAGGTTAAAATGTCATTGATGTGGATATAATGCAGATAAACTCTATGATGTCGATAGAATTCTTAAATGGTTGATAAAATACAGCAGGCTATTCATCACATATGTTTCGCAGAGTCCCTCATTGGCTTTGTTGAAGTAACTAAGCAAAATTGCACTTGACATAGATAGGGCCCATATTGGAGTGTGATCAAAACATGCTATATTTAACAAATATGCATCTGAGTGGTATGGGAACAATTGGTCTGAGAAAAGCCCCAAAACATGCTTATTGTCTTGTGAGGCAAGCTGCATTGAGCACACAAAATGCCCTAAATGACTTGAACCACAGCATGTAAGGTTTTGGTTTTTTAGAGCATATGACAAACCAAAGTAATATGATAATAGCAGGGCGCATGTGCTGTTGAAGTGCTGTAGCTTCAAGCGAGGATAACTGTTAAAACACAGTGCGACTCCTTCAAATGAAACATATATAGAGTTTCTTTAAAGGGTTTGTGTCTGTAGGAAGTGCATGAAAGAGTATACTTTAGATCCTTTATATGCACAGACACAAAGAAAAGCCATCACTTCGACAAAATATGTCATGAAACGGAAGGTCCCACCCATGCTTTACCTGAGTCCCTTTGAAAGAAAGAGTGCAGAACAGGATATCATTACTATTAAAGAGGAAACAAGGCTTAACCATTGCCAACAACCTGCTATTAAAAATGTGAATACCTTATTGTGTTGGTGGTCTAAGCTCTGAATCTTAAAATAACAGGGTTTTACATGGTTCTCACTCCCCCTAGGCAGTGAGTTGTAGCCCTGCTTGTCTTTGAAAGATTTTCACTTTCCTTATAATCGACACACTCATTCACATGCTTGTTCACAGAAACCCCTAGAAAAAGATATTTTAAAAAAGTGTTTGCCCTCTCTTACTCCTCGATTAGTATTCTGAGAGTCAGACAAAGAAGGCTGCGGCAGAATTAATAGCCTTTGACATTTTCAACTTCCTTTCCAGGATCCAGTTTGATTGGTGGGGAGGTTTTGTGTAGGTGATGATAAGAATGCCGGAAGGCAGGCTGACATTGCAAGTCCCCAGACAACGGTGTTCATTAGTAATGTCTTAACCTGAGCCCTCTTTTGTTCAAGTCGGCTTCTTTTTCCCTTTGGGGCAGAAGAGTACAAATTCCAATGTATTTATCACCTAAAAGTAAAAGCCAAAGAAAAAAATTAGAAAAGGAGATTTTAATAAAAAAGTGCCAAGGCATAGACTGTATATAAAGATGGATGTATCAAGGCGTGACGTCACACATTTGTTTGCATTGGAGCCAGTTTGAAGCCCAGAGTTGCAGCTTATGGTCAGCACCATCTTTTTTGTTCGGAGCCAGGACCTTCCAAATAAGGAGTGTTGTCTTTCACGCTCTGGAGACACACCAACGCTCACTTACCAGGAACACCAAGCGGTGAAGACTTTTGCTAACATTAACTAACTAACACGGCAGGTATCGTTATCAAGTAACATTAAATTTACTGAAATATTGAGACAATAGTCCGACTCACTGCCAGTCCGGAGCTGGGGAGTGAACTGTCAATCACAGCTGTCATCAACGCCCACACGGCAGACATCAAAACTACTATTCATCTTTATATCTTATAAATAGAGAAATGATTTTCCAAAATGACCACCAGCACACTTATTAGAGGGCCCGAATATAGAGATTGAGTCCATAATAACTTGTTGAAAAAAATTACTGACTCATTATTTCATGACAGAAGTTGGCTTTTTTAATGAATGGGAGTCTACTGAAACCAGGGATTTTTTGGAGCTAGCATCTAGTGACCGTCAGTGGTATTGCACTTTAAAGGACTTCCGCAGTGGCTTCAATTTCAAGCCGTGGTTGTTGCCGCTTGGGCTAATGTTGATAAATAAAGGATTTTTAAAATTCGTTAGGCATTGGGTTGGTTATTTTCCCAGGCTGTGTGAACAATAAATATGATCTTGTCCCTGCGGACACTGTATGTGACTTATAGTATTTCATCATGGTCTGGTCTGCAAAATGATCAAGGCTGATCAGTAGTGATTTATGAGAAAGATACACAGACAAGATGACTTGGTTTACTCCCACCTACTGATAAATAACAGCTGCTGTGAAAAACAAATACTGCACATCTGTTAAGGAGTTGTTTCAAGCTTCCTACTTTCTCAAGAAAGTTTGTGGAAAACATGCTTTATTGTTCACCTGTGGCTACAGACTGCATCCTCTCTGACATGTTAGGGCCTCAGTATGCTTCAAAGGAAGTGCTTTGAAAAGAAAGTTTGAACTTCTCTCTTTTTTTGTACGTACGAGTGCATTTGAGGAGAAACTGTCCATAGGTGGATGCCGTTTTTCCCATTCACACAATTCATCATGTGTCGGCCCTCACTATGACAGTAGGCTTTCAAAATATCACAAAAGCACCTACTTCTGCTTCCTCTAATATGGTCAAGCATTCATTTCATGCTGCCACTCAATGTTACATACCTTCGAGCCTAGATGGAGGCCCTTGTTTCATGCAATGTTGCTCTGTTTCACCAGAGAAAGCTGAGAAAGCATTACGGTAGATGCAGATCAGAAGAGACAAGTTCATTAGGTTCTAACCATTGCATCTCTCTAATCTTCTGTTTGTTTGTTCCACTAGCACATGAGCGCCCAGGCTGTGTGCCCCTCTCTGTTTTCTCCTGCTCTCTCCCTTTTTATCCTCCTGTTCTCTCTTGAGTCTCAGGCATCTTTTGCTGGACCATCACCCATCCTGGAACCTCTCTGCTTCCCTGGCTGTCGGTTTTAGATCTGGTTCCCCATCCTGCAGGAGTTCAGTCTCACCTCATGTCTCTCTATCTGAATGATATCTTTATCCTTCTTTCTCTCCTTTGTGAATAATATTTCTTCTTGTTTCCTCTCCCATTTATGTGAATGGTGTGATGTGAGTCTCCCTGCAGTCTATCCTCCCGCCAGGTCTCCATGTTGATGGAAGTCGCACCACATTCTTTATATATATTATAAATCCATTATGATTTTGTTATCCTGTTCAGTGCTGTATTTTGTAATATTTTGTGTTCTCTTCTGTTCATACAACATCTATTGCATGTCTGTCCATCCTGGGATTCTCCTCTGTTGCTCCTCCTGAGGTTTCTTCAATGTTTTTCCTTGTTAAAGGGGTTTTTTAGGGAGTTTTTCCTTATTTGGATCAAAGGTCTAAGGACAGGGGATGTTGTATTGCTGCACAGACTGTAAAACCCCCCTGAAGCGAATTTGTGATTTGTAATATTGTGCTACACAGAAAAAAATGGACTTGACTTGTCTTGACTGGTGGTCGATTAATGACTTAATCCTTTGCTCTTGAATTTGCATAAAACTTTTTATTGGACATATACATTTTTTTCTGTTTAAGCAGCCTACCTGCATGCTTGCCATCCTTCCTACTGCACCTCCCAACATATATGACTTTTCATGCTACACCTTCCACTCTTCTTCACATCTCTGCAATGCTGTCACGGCACACAGTCACCCTTTAACCTCACAAGCAAACCTCAGGAATTCAAATTACCTCGTCAAATTTGTCCCCTCTCCTCCCCTCTCCTCTCCTCTCCTTCAAACTTCTCACACCCTTCCCTGTCCTCTCTTCCAGCCAGCCATTTCTAAACACGCCTCCCGCTCAGCTGACGAACACAGCCCGAGACAAATCACGCCACATATAAACAGGAAAGTCAGTGAATAGACCTGACCTCCCTCCGTTTTACATGCCAGCCACCATGCTGCCTGTCAGTCAAGAGTTGCTGGCCCGTGAAGAGCCCTTCGTATGCGTGTGATGTTTATAGTTTTATATTCCTGTGTTTGATCTTCACATGTCCTGGCTTTTGGTTTTTTGGTTTATAGAATTTTCTCCCACTGCATTTGAGGCGAGGAGCGTGTGAGAATGACTGTGGGAGAGTGTAATAGCACTTGTCAGAGGAATATCTGTCACAAGGGAATAACAGCTCTGTGGTCAGATTCACAGTGAAAGGAAAGTTCTCTGCTTTCGATGGAAGGATTTGCATGGGAGTTTCCATTGAAGATGCTGACTTTGAGGGTACACATGCAGCACAATTTGATTCATCCTTTAATTCTGGGCATTATTTTTGCTGCCAAACGCTGCGGCCAAACAAAGATTCATAATTTTGATCAGAATTTCCATACAGTTTCCACTGAAGACATAGCAAAGATGGACAGTCTTCAATTCTGGACATTATTTAAAATTCAAAACATCATTGCAGAATTTCCAATCACTCTTGCAACATAATGATTTTCCAAAGAAATGCAGCTGCCCAAATGTAAAGGGTGGATCCCCTTAATGGTGCACATAAATCTGAGGTAATGTTCACCACGAAGGGTGTGTGTGGACAAATCTTCATCATATCCACAAAATACAATCACTTGACAGCATGTTTGCTTATTTTTAATTTTCATGTGATTAGTCATATTTCTGTGGTGGCAAGGAAATGGATTATTATTATTTGGGCCAAATATTTAATGTTCCCATTATTTGAGTGAGCGCATAAACAAATGCGTCATCAGCAATTCATTGCGCGTACAATAACACAGAGGCTGTTTCCCACAGTGGGGCCAGGCCTGGCAGCGGGGCTCGCCTCTGCCTCGGAGCTGCTGGGAGGGAGCCAGCTCAGGGTTCAGACCACCACAGCACTGACACACACACACACACACACAGACCACCAATGCAGAATCATACTCACTCTGGGCTATAGCACACACTTGCACACAGTAACACATTTGTAGTTACTGTGGACACACACACACACACACACACACACACATGCCACCATGGCTTTACTTTATAGGCACAGAGTGTTTGAAGCATTAGCATCACTTTTGATGTTTGACCAACTCGTTATTTCAAAAACCAGCTCAGTTTTTAATTTATAATAGATGTTCCTTACAGATTTATCAATTGCTGTGTTAGAGAGGTTAATTTGCTCCCAAGATCTGTGCAGTAAAAACTACAAAGAATCACTAGACTGACCAACAAACCATCAACAAGTAATACAGTGAAGTAATACAGCAGGACAAGAATACAAGATTTTCACAACTAGAACATGAGGTACAATAAAGGATAAGGCTGGTGATTATAGGCTTTCTATATTTTTCTTACTTCCAACAAATCTCATGTGCAGAGTCAAACCAACAGTGAATTGATCCTACTTACAAGTTTTGTGTGTGTATCCAAAGCCTTATATTCATTATTCCTCTGTGCCGAAGACCTCCGTTGTTGTCCAAAAACGGTTAAAAACACATAATTGAGTCACACCATTGCACTGGGTGACATGTTCCTTCATTGGCGTCTGCTTTACGCATTGATCCCACCAGGCACGGCTGCGTTGCGTTCCGGCTGCAACATGGTTTTATTCTGTCCTCGGCATGGCATCATACCCCACCATGAGCATTTCAGTAGCAGAGCGTTTGCTCCGGCAACGCCAGAGAGAAGAGAGCCACCCCTCTACCTGGAGAGTAAGCCAGGGACCGGGGCATTCATGGCAGCAGTGGTGTTATATAAAATGTTGTGATTTTCTGCTTCCAAGATGAACCTCTCATCGTCCATGGTGACGAATATCCTCTGACCGATTGACTTCTGGCCTGGTGTCACCCTGGTGCACCAGTTATAACATAATGTTGATGTAGTGATGTCATATATGATTGGGAGTGTGCACAGGGTGTTTTATTTTGAAAATTGACAGATGCTCTATGCTGTTCCCGTGTTTGACTTCCTACCTGGCTCATCCGCTCTGTGCAGCTTGATGTAGCTTCCGTCAAAAATAGATAGGTGCGTATGTTTAGTGGAGCGGAGCGGAGAGCCGCTTCTGGGAGTTCTGGGATCACAAACATTCACTATAGTGGCCGCGATCCGGCTGCGTCAGAGCTGTTACACATAACTGCTCTCCAGAGACTGAAAATGTGATTGCTGTTATTAGTCTTTGGAGCTGTTCCTAAACAAACTACCATAGCTGTAGTCTTTGGGGCAAGGGAACATGTCACTCAGTGGCAGTGTAGCTCAGTGACGTGTTAGTAGTAGTAGTTTTCGGACAACAACGGATGTCTATGGTGGAATAAGATATATCAGGCTTTGGATTCAAACCTTTTTTATCCCTAAAACTACAACCGTTTATTTAGTGACGCTGTAGCGAGTAGTGGCGCTAACATTAGCCAGCTAAAACCATAATATCACAATATACTTCACATGCTTTGCAGTAATGTTAGCTTACCTGTCTTGTAGGAGGAAAGCCAGCTCAGGGTCAGACGTTAGTGGACTCCGTTTCTAAGCTAACGTTAGCTGTTGTACCCTGTTTGCACTGTAGGGGGACGGGAGAGAGGCAAGGCACTCAGGAGCACGCATAAACATCACATCCTTTGGATTTTCCCAGCAAAACCCTCCCGAGACCTTTACATAGAAATCAGTCCACCAGCTGTTATAAGCAACCAATAAAGTCAGGGAAGGTCTAATTTTATTATCTCTTCACATTCTGTTTATAATTTTAGTTATTTTTTGAATGTTTTAAACTAAAATTTTTACATAATTCTTACATATTACACCTTTAATGGTCCATTTAGCACTTTATTACCTTGTCAATCTCTAACATTGACCAGTTGGGCTCAGAGCAACACTGATCAGCTTATCCACTCCAGCACAGTATTCTGGCAGTTTTCTTACCACAAACCTTCACATTTTCACAATAAAATCCAAAAGAAAGTGCAGAAAGGAGTTAATCTACAGTAAGTCACTGTATAATAAGTTAATGCCCTGCAGTAAATACTGCCTGTTGAGTAGCTGATACTTAGTACTTAGTGGAGTTTGAAAGTTCATTCCTGACCTTGGAAACAGTTGTTTCACAAATAAAAATTCTAACTTACTTACCAGCTTTTTCCAGAAGAATGGTGAAATAGGGTTGAAAGTTCAGGAAAAAGCTAGTATGTGAACCTGGAAATAAGATTTTTTAACTTCTGTACTGTAGTTGGCTGTTCCTTATGGTGGTGTTGAATATATTGAAAGAAGAGTAGAATATTTTGTCCATCTTGTGATGCTAATGCTAATCTACAGTACTAACTTCAGCACTAACTACAGGCTCATACATAACTATAGACTTGAATCAACAGCTCACTAACTGACAAGAAAATGTATGTTTCACAGAGATGGTATCTATTAAATGACTGTTGTATTTAATTGCACTACTTCTTTCCCTTTATGGCCTTTGTGAAATTAAGGTAAGATTGCAAAATCATCAAATAGACGAGTATTTTTTTTCTCCTGAAAATGTGTATAACTTGTACTATAAGATCCGTGAGACAGATATCCGCTGAAGTGTTTTTAAATCTCTTGAACTAATCAACAAACCACATTTAGATCATTTTCAGGTCATTTTCGTACTATGTGGCAGGAAGTCATCACCACTGGTTAAAGCTAATTGCATCTTTCTGTCTTTAAGGACTTCATTGACAGAGTAAAAGGTCATGACCAGACTGCTCTGTCTTGGTCATCATTATAGCTCCAGGGAGTAATACAGAGAGAGGTGATGTCACCATGTATGGGGCCTCCTACACATTCCTGGATCAGACCGAAACCTCAAGCAAAGCAAAATGACATACGACTGCGCTCTCCAATTCACGCAAATGTCACCACAGGGCTACATTTACACACTCAGCATAAACCCGACATGTTACTCGTGGGGACGCAGGCTGTATTGACACGGTAACACACATCTGTTTTTCAGCACTTTTGTGGCACACATGCGGTCTCTTAATAACATCCTAAACTAGGAAAAAAAGATATTTTCATGTGGTTTGCCATTTATTTCTCAGCAAGGAAAAGATCACATTCATGCCATATCTTAAAATTATATGACAAATAATTAAACAGATCTTTTAGGCACGGTGCATGTCTGACCTGTAAAAGACAGCATAAAATCTGATGGTTAGCCATTTTGACCGCTTGAAATGTGACATTTCCTTCTTTGTACCACAAAGAGTTACAAATCTGAAAGTTTAGACGTGTGTAAGTAACCCCTAGTTAAGACAACGAATAAAATATCAGATGCATGTCACCTAAATCGAGGGGAAAAAAGAGATCTGAGACAGCAGTGCAGCCACAGTGGAGCCATTGTGAATCCTGTATCATCAAGATTAACAACTGCACTGCAGTCTGGATGTAGTCTCTGGGAGCTTGGAAGTGTGTTGTGAAGTTATTGTAGCATCTCAGTCCATTTCGTGGGAGCCTTTCCAGAGTGCAGAGGCTGCAGTGAAAGCCCACTGATCACTTCTTCATTCTTATGGTCTGACATGCTGCACTTGCATGGAGGAAAATCTGCAATCTGAGTGAAATATATTGACCGCAGGGAATACTGAGTAAAACCACAGTGCTGGTCATCTGGTATAGAATCTAAATCAAAAGTGTAAATGGGAAATGTCAAGAGAGACCGCTCTGATTCTCCTTCAACCAGCAATAAAGCAGCGTGGCAACAATTTGATGAGATGCAGTCAGCCACTTGTGAACATCCCAGCAAAGGTGTGGTTGATTTATCCTTTAATCCTCAGATGACAAGGCAGAGTGCATCAAAAAAATCTGATGTGTGTATGTGCATGTACAGTATGCATGTAGTTATTTCTCTGTATATGTATGTGCTCTGGTTAGGGGAAAAATACACTGATTTCTGACTTCTGATTTGATCAGATATATTTCCTTTAGTTGGGTTGCTATTTACAGAACTACTGTAATGACTCAGAGCGCCAGCATGCATGCCGATACCCATCGCCAGAACCTGGAACGTGGCCATGTCTGAGCATTTGACTGGGTGCACAGACACGCAGCATGACCTTCAAATATTGTAGTATGTATTTCTAGGCAATAGAGAGGAGGAACACAATAAGAGTTTTCTTTTGCAGTTGTTGAATCATTTGTTTGTGTTTAGTACTCTTTGCAGTGTACAGGTTGAATTATGGGTATGTGTTAGGCCATGAAGGCATGAAGCAGCCCTGCATAAGGAACAGGTAAATACGAGGAAGAAGAAGAAGAAGAAGAAGAGTTGAGAAGATTGATTCCACTCTCATATTTGTGCAGCCGGTAAACTTAGCTTCACATAAAGACTGGAAACAGGGGGAAACAGTTAACCTGATTCTGTCCAAAGGTAACAAAATCAGCAAGCACCTCTAAAACTCACAAATTTATGTATTGTTTGTTTA
Organism: Thunnus thynnus; assembly: GCF_963924715.1. Lineage (NCBI taxonomy): Eukaryota > Metazoa > Chordata > Actinopteri > Scombriformes > Scombridae > Thunnus > Thunnus thynnus. The sequence continues at coordinate 6,560,682 of NC_089536.1, read as the reverse complement.
ACCCCCCTGTTTCCAGTATTTATGCTAAGCTAAACTAATCTAAGCTAACTAACTGGTCTGTTGGTGTAGCTTTGGAGCTGGTTTGAAGCCCAGAGATGCTGCTTATGGTTGGTTGCATCTTTTCAGTTGGGAGCCAGGACCTTCCAAATAAGGGGTTGCCTTTCATGCTCTGGGAACACGCCCCACTACTTCAGACCGATGTGAATGCTAGCCTACCAACCAGTGCACGCTTGGGCTAATGTTAGCAACTTCAGCTAAATTGTGCTAACAGGGCAGGAATTGTAATCAAGCAATATTCAATTTACTGAAGTATTGCAACAATTGTCCAGTGTAAGTCCAGGAGCTGGGGAGAGCAGCAGGTGAGCCAACTGTCAATCACAGCTGTCAATCAACACCCACACGGTAGACATCAAAGCTACCGCAAGTTTTCAAATCTTATTAATGGGGCAATATTTTCCAAAATAACCACGAGTGCACTTATTAGAGGCTTGTAGAAAAAAATACTGACTTATTATTTATATAATATTATAAAGAGAACTTCACACTTTTTGAATGGGAGTCAGTTGGAGCCAGGGATTTTTTGGAGCCAGCATGCAGCAACCGCCATTGTACTTTAAAGTACTTCCACATTGGCTTCAGCTTTAAGCTGTAGTAGTTGCCTCTTGGTACATACATGAGAGTGGTATTGATCTTCTAATCTAACTCTCTGTAAGAATGTGAATAAGCTGCTCCTTTAATGCTCTGTCAACTAACAAATTCATGTTGCATGCCACTTCTGGAAGCAACTCTGTGCTACCACAGCACTGAAGGAGTGCACAGAAGGAGTTTTCAGAGACAAACCTTCTCCTTGAAAAGAGCGACCAACCAACTGCGCTCACACAGTGATACACACACCGTATACACACACGCACACACCTGACTTTATGCTCATCAATCATCCTTTTTCCACAAGAGTGTCCTCTAGGATTGAGTCTTAATGTCTGTTATGAAATCTGGACCATGTGTTGTAAACCAATATTAGTTTACAGTCCCTGGGCCTTTCAGCCTAGTTTGGTCCTGTGCCTAAGTACTCCTCAAAATCAAATCCATTTATAATGCAGTGGTGCATGAACATTTGCTTTCCCTTAAAGGCCCAAGCTGGATTTGAAACAGCATCATTAAAATCACCCTGTCAGCTTTGTTATAGCATGCGTCATTGTACTGAAGATATTTTTTGACTGACTGACCCAGACTTTGAGTTTAACATGTCATTTTGGAGCTATTTACAAACTTTTCACTTCACTTTTGGCTACTGCTGGACACAGAAAGTTGCAAAGAGACAATTTTCCACCATAAAATTGTTGTGCATTTCTTTGACTCGAAACTAAACCCACACTGCGGCTTCAATGCAAGAAATATTTATATGTAGATGCAATGTCTTTTTCTCACCCCTCCCTTCACATTTATTCTTTTCTCAACTGCAGTGGAGGGACAAAGGGCTCCTCCCCTCAGATCAAAATCCAGACAATCTGACAGTGATGAGGGAGAAGGTGTGGGAAACATGAGGCCCTCTGCTGGGTGTGAATTTGTGGTCAACAGGAGGGAGACGTTTCCCTCAGATTTGCATTATTTCTCTGGATGACTGCATCATTAACACATGATCTAGCAGCTGTCCTGATGTGTAATAAGATTTTTTTCTTTTGTAGGGATGGAGTGTTAGATGAGTAAGAGACCACTACATTCCCATGCGGACAAACAGCTATTTACAAAAGTGAAAACAAGAAGGCAGAATAGAACAAAAGAAGGACAAAAAGACAGAGTGTTTTATAGAAAGCAGACAAATGCATCAGTGTAATTATAAGCCTGCAGGGGTTTTCGTTTTGTGCCATGACTGTAATCAAAAGAATGAATGTCATCATGTGTTTGTGTTCAGGTATGCATATGCAAGAATAAGCCTGTATTTGTGAGTGTTTCTACCCCACTTCGAGGCCACGTTTGCATCCACCCTCTGGGGTTTCCCTGCACAGAACCCTCCCTGACGCCGCACCCAAGAGAGAAGACAGGAGAGCAAAGGAGGGTCTCTGCCTGACAGCACCAGGGAATGACTCCCTCCAAATGCTATGCAGGGTGACATCTGCAAACCATAACAACCCCCTAAAAATGTGATACAAAGAACAGGGCCACGGCCTTTTTCTGCTCACATAATGAGGCCAGGGGATAAGCATCTTCATGGAGCGAAGGAGGAGGAAGAAGAGAGAGGAAGAAGAGAGGCTCCTTGAAGTTCAACCCAAGTGTCAACTTTGTTTTACACAGATGAATTAATAAGATGTCACTTTTTCGCTAAACATTTATATTACACCTCTCCGCTGTAATTACATTCATGACACACTCCATAAGCATCATCATACTGATTGATTCAGTATGTTGGTGATAAATTATCCCAATTGTCATCATTAACCGGGATGTTATTTATCAAAATTATTTCAAACTGTTGCTCTTTTGCACTCTTGCCTAGCTCCACTCCACTTTGACAAATACAGACTATTATTACACTCAGTCTTTGATACAATCTATGCAAGGGAGTAGTGAGCTTGGAGGAAATTCACTCTGCTGCATGATGGCATGGCCTCTGAAATTCCACCGCTCTTTCCTGCCCCAGCAATTGTTCCAATTGTGTGGGTGCGTCGAGTCATGGCAGATTTGGGGCCGGGGCAGTCCTGAAATAGAGGCTGGCTCCTTCAAGGATCAACTCCATCAGACGCCAAAGCAGCCTGAGGACTTACTGGTTCAACATTTGAACATGGAGACCAGTTTAACCCAGTTTTCTATTTACTGCAAATATAACATGTTATCTATAATTATTTCTATTGAGAAATGTTAGAGGTGTGACTGATATTCAAAGCTTCTGGGACACTCGGTATCAACTCACACAAAGTGTTTTTCAGATCATTAAATGCTCCAGAATATCTGATATCAAACTGAAATAAAAGGGCCTGCAGACCTCAATCAGTGCAAACTTACCCTGCGTATCAAGACTTCTAAAAGCTTAGGCGCAGTCATCCCCTTGTCAAAGACAAAGTGATATTCAATCAGACTGAACTCGGATAAAGTTTGCTTGTCTGACCCAAAGAGGGAGTCGACCAGATGTCTTATCTCTGTTTAAGTCAGTGGAGGATCAGTGTCAGAAATGCCAGCACGCTCCACCAAAGCCCCCCGGCGATTCCTGGTGCAACTCTACCTCAATGGCCGACTTACAGACAGCTGAGGAGAAGCTCCGCTGCTCAGACTTCACCTTGGCTTCCTCTCATTTCCTCCTCTGTTGCCATTTTTTGTTGAACACATGTAATTGTGGTGTACTTTTCCCCTTTTCCTTCTCTGGCAACAGGGAAAGCCCTGTGAATTCATAAGCATTGAACCCTAATTGGGCTAATGGTGGTGGTATATCTAAATTACCTCCCTCCATCCATGAGGGTTGCTGTGTTTATGTCTGCTGCCTTGGGTAAACTCCCCCCCGTCCTGTCATTTATCGGGGCACTTGTTTGTTGTAGAATGCAGCTCCACAGCAGATCTTTATCGGCTTGGCCAACTGACCTGTCTGGCCCATGCAGACAGTACAGCACAGTACTGACTTTTTTTTTCCTCGAGACTGTATTTTCTAACCACTGTTTAACCACGGAAGTCTTTTGAAAGAGCTGGAGTAATGAAAATGATTAAAAATGTACAGCAAATTTCATATGGTTAGGACTGTGGATATTTTATGTTATTGAAATGTACACAACCTGAAACAGGCTTTGACTATGAAAATACATAACTTGCAAACATAAGAAATAAAGAAATTACTGCTCTGAAGATTTAAAGTAATAGTTGGTTTGACATTTTGGGAAATATATGCTTAGAATAAAGAAAGGTTCTCTCCAAAGTTAAAAAATTCTAATCTAAATCTCTAAAGCTCACCACCTAAAGCAACATATCTTGATTGTTTAATTCATACACAAACAGTAATGTAAAAACCATTTCCTTGGGAGTTATATGCTCCCACATACATGCGAGCGGTATGCGGCCCCTGACACGTCAGTAACAATCTGTCAGTGTACATAAAAACTCTCTGTGTGTGTCAAACACAAGCAAGTTCTGCAAATCAAATCAGGTCTAAATAAGTTCTGCTAACCTGCGGGTTTGTTTATAACCTGTCTGATTGCTTGACTGCTTGTGTTTCTTTCCCCATCTGACCTCTTTTTTTAAAAGAACAGCTAAAACTGTGAAAATAAGATCTAAATTATAATAAACTGTAATTTTCCTTTAAATTAACTTACATGGGTCTCTGTCTTGAGGCAACTTTTTAACACCTGGCAAGAATGACTGCAGATTACGTGACGTATCATTTTATTTATGCAGCACTGCTTCTCCCCTAGTGTGATTAGATCATATTTGTTAAAATGAAAGCCAAATGACAAATAAGAACTAAAAGCCAAGAGCTTGTTAGAAACAGGCAGTACAAACAGTCATGGTACAGTATTTATCTACTCTGACCATCCACTGGGTATTTGATGACATGTTATTGTTCTCCTACGCAGTGAGGAGGCAAAAATGTGTCTACCAGACTCTGACAGAAGTTCCCATCGAACAGAAGTCATGTTTATAAACCAGCACTCTGAATACTAACCCAAATAACACTTCCGACCCCATTCAGAATGAAAACAAAACTAGGAGAAGGAACCGCACTGCGGTTCCTCAGTGGCCATCACGCTGCTCTCTTCCCTCAGGAAACATCCCACTGCTACTCCCTCATAACTTCACTGTTGCATGTAGCTCGCTCCCGCCAGTGAGGAGGAATAGTAGCACTGACAGATGGGATGTGTAGGCCCGCATCAGCAGACCCTTGTTAGGCTGCAGAGTCACATCCTCCTGCAGTGCCTGCCGGTGACCTGAGGTGACCCCTGGCTGCCCCTCCTCTCCGCAGGATCCATGTGAACACACTCTGCCTCCATGAATCCTGCTGTTGACACCCAGAGTGGTGTTGAGGGAAATCCTTCAGAATAGAGCTTGTTCCAGCAAACTGAGAAGCGAAGAAAAGGCCTTTTGTTTAATTTAGTCTCTGATGCATTCAGAGTTTTTTTTTCTCACCAGCACAAGCCTACTTCCTCTTTCGCTGCTACTTTGGGAAGACAAAGAAAACATATGACGGCTGGCGTCCTTTTTCCTGCCCTTGTCCCATCTATTTAGTGAGTTTCTAACTGTCTGCCCCCAACAATAAAACAAAATATTGAACGTGACAGTGAATACTACTCAGATAATGCATGAGATTTTGCTCTGCAATCCACTACAAAAGCGAAAGTAGACATTTCACAAGATTATTCATCATTTTGTCATGTGATTAGTGCCTGATAAAGACAAGATTAAATGAGATTAGACAAATGAAAATAAACAAGAGGAAGGGAGACGAGAGGAAAGGAAACAAAAGTCAAGAGTCAAGACGAGAGGAGAGCAGATGAGAAAAGAGGAGTCAAAATGAGATAAGCCGAGATGAGGAAACGAGAGGAAGCAAGACAAGATGTGAGGAGATGAGAGGAGGGGACAAAGAAGGGGAAGAGTGGAGACGAGAGGAGACAGGAGGAAGGGAGATGAGTGGAGACAAAACGAGATGAGAGGAGACTAAGAGGATGGGAGTGGTAACAAGACGAGTTGAGAGAAGAGCTGAGGAGAGGAGATGAGACAAAAGGAGACAAAATGAGAGGAGACAAGACAAGAGGGGACAAAGAGGATGAGATAGGTGACATGACGAGATGAAAGGAGAACAGAGAAGGAGAGGAAAGGACAAAGGTGGAGAAGAGTGGAGACGGGAGGAGACAAAATGAGAAGAGACAAGTCAAGAGGAAGCAGAGGAGACGAGATGAGATGAGAGGAGAGGAGATAAGACAAAAGGAGATGTGACTAGACTGGTCTAAATGAGAGGAGAGGAGAAAAGAGGAAACAAGAGGAAAGCACTTGAGACAAGATGAGAGGAAAGGAGACGAGAGGAAATGAGTGGAGATGAGAGAAAAGGAAAGAAGAGATGAGAGGAGACGAAGGGGAATGAGAGGAGACGAGACAAAAGGAGACAAGGCTAGACTAGAGGAGACGAGAGACAAAAGGATAGGAGACGAAACGAGGCAAGACGAGAGGAGACGTGAGGAAAAGGAGCAAAGAGGTGTGTGAAAACTCATTTTCATGCTCTCATTCCCTCCTCGCTTTCTCACTCCCATTCTTTTCTTCATTCTCCCTAATTTGCTTGCTCCCCAGTGCCTGCCCTGGTCCAGGTTGAGGAGTCCTGGAGCGAAGGTCTGCGTCAGAACCTGCAAGGTCTGCAGGAAAAAAGGTGATTGAAACCATGTGAGATGAAGCAAGCTCTGGAATCAGCTTTCCATATGAGCTAACCCCCGAAACCTTAGCTGACAAAAATCTGGAGAGGATGAAGAGGTCCCAGTGTCCCACACCCAAGCATAAACACAGGCATAAACAAAAAATAAGAAAGCAATATCCTTATATGCTGGAATAAATTTGCTTGTGTACTCAATGCAGGTGCCAGTTATATACATACACTTGACACAAATGATAAGTTGATTACAGAGAAATTTGATCAAAGTGACATTGCTAACACATCTCTGGTATCAATTATACACCCTTGTGTATTCTCACGACAACACACCCCTCCCTTGGTGACTTTGTACCTGGGTTTTCCAAAACACAAACAGACGCGTCAGATGCTATATTTGCATCGCATTGAAAACAGTGACACGTGACGCTAAGTGTCAGGAATGTGATGAACAGGTTTCGATGAGATTCCTAATGAACTGAAACACCGCAACATTTCTCGGCGCCCTGCGTCATCGTTACTGTATTAGGAAAATCCATCCCCGAGAAGAACGTGTCATTACACAAACACACGTGTGTTTGTGTGTGTGTGTGTGCGAATACGTTTGTTACGGTGAAATTAAGAGAGGTTTAGAATCTTTCACTCCCTCACACACACATACACACACGTACTGCCCAAACTCCTTTGTTTGTTTGTTTTGGGTGTAACTTGGAAACCATGGTGCCGGGCCACACATCGCTTCAGTTTCAAATGGCAGTAAAGACATACCAATCCCGAGTAGTATTACAGTATCTCTCTCTGCTTTTTCTCTGTTCTTATTGTCTCTCTCAGTCTGTTGCTCTTTTCCTTCTTTCTCTCTTTCACACATATACAAACACACACACACACTCACTGACAGATGAGAACTGGCTTCACTGGAGCTGGCAAAGCACCACTGCAGCTCAGCTAATCACGCTCAGGCACTGCTCTCAGTGAACTCAACTGTTCCAGTGGCGTGGCCAAACTCCCATCTCCACCACCGCTGCTGCCACCTTCTTTCTTCTTCTGTGTCATGCAAAAAAAATGCCCTGCCATCGATACCAAGAAGCAGGAAAAACATGCTAGCAGGGGGAGAAATGCTGTGATCTTTTGCAAGTTAGCTGCACCTTTAAATTTTGTTTCTGGGTGTGCTTATTTATTGCACTTATTTTCTGTCACAGTTTCCTACGTCTTGAAACATGTCATCAGTAACTCATTCATTAATCACCCATTAAAAAAGTTATTACGTTACTAATCACTCAACAGCAAAAGTAATTAGTTGTAATGCTCAAAACAGTTTGTTTTGTTACTCAGCTCAGCTCTGTCAAAGGTGTCTTCCAAGCAGCAACTATGATGGCTTGAGGTTGAAGCCAAAGGGGAAGTACCTTAGAGTGCAATGCTACACACAGCCACTTGATGATGGTTCCAATTGGCTCCCATTCAAAAAGTGTCAATTTCTTTCTAGAAATGCTAAGTCAATAACTTTTTTCAGTGATGGTCTCAATCGCTAAATCCAGGACCTCTAATAAATGTGCTAGTGGTCATTTTGGAAATTATTGCTCCATTAATGAAATTTGAAGACTTATAATCATCAAAACGCTTTGATGTCGAAGGTGTGGGCGTTGACTGACAGCTGTGATTAACAGTTTACTCACCTGTTATCCTCCCGGGCATTTGCACTGAGTCAGAATATTGTTGCAATATTTCATAAGTGTAATGTTACTTGAATGATATGACTGCCTTGTTGGTGCAATTTAGCCTAAAGTAGCCAACGTTAGCCCAAGTGTGCACCGCTCGATGTTCCCAGTAAGCTGGCATTAGCTTCGCTCTGAGATGGTGGGGCGTGAAAGACAACACCCCGTACTCCTTATCTGGAAGGTCCTGGCTCCAAACAAGGGGAAAAAAGATGGTGCCGACCATAAGCGGCAACTCTGGGCTTCAAACCAATGGGTGACGTCACACCTCGCTTCATTGATCTTTATACACAGTCTATGGTGTCTCCTAACAACTCCAACACATTTTTTGTATTTAAAGCTGCATGAATTTTGTTTGACTGCTTAGAGACAGCAGAACAAACTGTCAACACAACATTGACATGTTGTTGTAAAGCAGTGAAGTTGTAATGGCAAGCACATTAGCAAACAGTTTCCTATTTACAGACAAAGAAACACAGAACAACATTAGCTTTCATTTGGAGTTATGGTGCAGACCACCTGATGAATACAAGTCCAATATTTGTTCTCCTTGCTGAGCAGTTTACAGTTGGTTTGTCAGAGTGTTTTCGTTGAAAACAGCTTCCTCTGGTGCTGGTTTGTGGAGCGGGAAACCAAAGCAACGCTCCGTACAACTGAGCAGAACTACAGAGTTGGACGACAATTCTACGATAACTCCTTTCACGTTGCATATAGTCATTTCCATTAGCTCTAACAAACGTAATAAACGAAAATGAGACGTGTGCTAGCTGCACATTTCGTAAAACCCTGTCTCCAGCACCTGCGCCAAGCTAACGTACATAGCGGATCTGTCTCTCCACTGAACATAAAGAGATGAAACTGATGTCAAACCTTGCATCCAACTCCTGCGAAGACAGTAAACAAGCTAACCCCTAGTTTAGATTAGTAACTGTGATGAAATCACTAAATTCTAAACAATAATAAGAGTAAAGCCTGTAAGACAGTACTCCTAATACCATAATGCTCCACACTGGTCTGAGATAATCCAAAAACAGTGTCATATTTCTTGCTTTTCAAGTGTCAAATTTCTAGCTCTTCAAGTGCATTTGTTTGGCCCTCATTGTCAAGTCTGCCTTTTCAAACAGAACAAAGTTGTCAGAAACCAACCACTTCCAACAGACTCCAACAGATACTCAAGTGGCGCCTGGTCATTGTGGTCTACCACCATGTAACCAGCCCAGGTTACACATATCATATCTGTGGTGGAGTAATCAATCCACCAGGTTATCCCCCTCCTCTCATCCTCAACCAGAGAATTAGTACAAGATGGTTTGCACTGATTTAGGCTCTTTTAAAGTGGTCGGCCCTTGGTTAACCGCGACACAACATGTGGTACAGTTCCCCTTCACCGCGGGGCCGCCAAGGACAACAGGGCTGTGACTGTGTGTTCCTGGGAGAAAGAAGGGGAAATGAAATGCTGACATAATGGTGGATGTTTCACGGTGGGGGTGTATGCGGTGTTTTCTGTATCAAGGTCATGGTAAGCAAATAAATGTAATGCGCTTGGACACAAGACAAGAACAAGTTTCTATTTTTGAATTCTTTTTAACGAGGCTGAAAAAGAGCATCATCAAAGTAGACACTTGTATTCCTGTTCCAAAAGTGTTGGCAACTCAGGATTACAGTATCAAACACATGTGTCTCTCAAGGACACGCTATATTTGTTTGGATCACCAGTAGGCTTTAACCAAAGATGAAGCTGTACTATTCCACTGTTCCACATTACATCCTCTTAATGTTGCTTTTCATGTAAGAAACCTAATGTAGCAAGCCTCCTGCTGATACTATGAAGGATACAATATTTTTCACTACAGAACAGAGTATAATGAGCACTCTGCAGACCCCTTTGGACATACTGTGTCCTGTAAGTCCCGTCAGTAGAAGTCAGTGATTTCCCCCCATGGTCATGGCATGAACAAAGGACGCACGGGTGTGTGTCTGTCTATGCGTGTTTATGTATTCCCGTGGGTATTTCTTGTGTGTCAGTGTGGAGGTGGGGCCGTACTCGGAAGGGAAGTCAGAGCAAACTCAGTCCTAAGACGAAAAAGTCTCCCTATTAGAGGAAAACAAGCGTGATTGGAAGTCAGCAATTACCATGTTGGAGATAACGAAATGGGAGAGATAAGGGTGCCACGATTTAGTTGAATAGGCAAATCCCCTGTAGGCTTCTGTGAATGCAGCTCCACACGCACAGCACACGCAGACTACATAAATAGACACGAGTCTCGTCTCTGACCATTCTTTCACTCAGAGAGATGTCTCGCTGGATTAAACATATTCCCTCATTACCCTTGCCATATTCTGTGGGCATTTTTGTCATGATAAATTATTGTCCGATCAAAAACAGTTAGTATTTCATGTCCTTGTATCGGCATTTCCTACTAGTTGGTCATGACACCTGCACTGAGGAGGGTGGGATCTGGATCTAGCAGGAGATGGTATGAACAAGAAGTGAGGCAGACGTGTGTCATGTCTGTCTACTCCCTCCATAGGTCATCAGTGATGAGTTAGCAGTGGAAATTATGAGATTTACTGTGGTCATGTGGTTGCTTTTTTTTCCTAGTCCAGGAATGAAAGTATGAAACACCACAAGAGGCAATTGAATTTTAAAAATATTTTAGAATAAAGGTTTGGGCTCTAGTTACACCGGCAGACATATACGTAAATAGACTGTAAAAGTAGTTTATAGAACAGGACAAATTATAATTTTTTATGCCTAAAAGTAAGCAAAATTCTTCACTTGCTTATTTTAATGTTGACTGGCCCCTATAAAAGGAAGTTCCTGTGCTGCTGTCTCATTCCAAGTTCTTTTAGTCTACATGGGCATAATTCATAACACTTGACAAACAAGGCAAAAAAGTAATTTTCTCCATCTTTGATTGTCTGAAAATATGATACATTAACACTATGTATGTTAAAGACACATAAAACTTTGAGAGAGCAACTGAAAAAAAGTGACAAAGGAGTTTATGTATCAAATCCATATAATTTGTATTAGTTTTAAAAATGTCTTCTTGGAAAAAAGTACACCATGAAACGAAGTACAACCCCCAAGCAGTGGTGATTCACTTACTCTGAAGATCTACTCCACGATGTCAGGAGCCCAGTCAAGTTGATTTTGATCAGCAGCTGGCAGAATGGTACACACAGTCAAAAGACTCATTCAAGATAATGGGAAGGTGTGTCCAAACTTTTGACTGGTTCTGTATACCCCCCCAGCGTACACACACAGGCTTCACAATCCCTCTGGGAGCCATAATCTTTTAACAAATGCGCGTGTCTCTTCTTGCTGCTAAAGTTAAAGAGATCATATTATACCCCTTTTTTTCAGTTTAATATTTTCATTTTTGTGGCTTATTTTCAAACATTTGCATGTTTTATGGTCATATTTGGGTGAGTGATACCATAATTATGTGGCGGGGCTAAGAAATTTGATTTGTAAAGCCACACTTATCATTTTTAAATTATAAGCTTTTCAATATTACAGACCATAAAACGTTATTTTTCAACACTATAGCTTGCATACCTTGATGACCTGTATAGACCTATTGATGAAGTTTTTATAAGTATAGTTTTTGACAGTATGTCGTCTATTTATATTCCACTGTTCTTAACTGTCTATTTATACTGTCTACAGCGTTAATGACTTTATAATTTTATTTGAAGATCAACACATTTTTCATAGCTAGATGAGGCTGGCACAGCGGAAAACTAATTGACAGAGTGCAGTAACCAATAAGGAGAAAGCCCGCCCACAGTTGGCGTAGTAATGGTACTAGTAACTAATAATAGTAACTCGCCATTTCTCACGCAGTAACTCGCCATTTCTTGTGCGTGTTTCACCATTTCCTCACGCAATTTTCACTCGGCTTTTGTCCGCTTTTTCCGGGTGACCCATGCCCAGGCCAACCACAGGTAATGGATTGTAGCCAGGTAAAACCAGGGCTCTGAGTAAAACTCACTGGTAAATTGCGATGGCCACTGCTAAGGATAATGTTATCCAACCTTTGAAGGTTTTGCGTTACTTCCGCGACTGTCTCTCTTCTGCTCCCGTGTGTGTGTGTGTGTGTGTGTGTATGTGTGTGTGTGTGTGTGAGCCCCACCCTTGGTGAAACACAGACAGCAGAGGAGAGGAGAGAAACTAGCGGGACCATAAATTACAACAAAATGCAGGAGAGACTCTCACACTGAGCTGAAATGAAACAAGTACACATAAATTAGGTGAATCACATAAATAAACATATTTTGTTTCTCTCAGGAGAGGCGGGAAGGTCCCGTCGGCTCGTTTAAAGGCACAGTTTCTGACTTTAAACGAGCCATTTCTCCGTGGACTGAGCGTTTCGATACTTTCACAGTATTTATATATCACCTAGACCTGCTTTGTAATTAAAAAAGAAATGTAAATCTCCTTTAGCATAATAGGTCCCCTTTAATTCATAAATACAGTGAAACACGAGGCTGTATTTATTTTTTATTGCCCAAAATTGTTGGACAAAAATAACTTTCTGCACAAATTCTGCACAGAATTTTGTCTCTAATTTAAATCCATACTTTAACTCCTCCTCTCATCGGTGATTTTTTACAAATGAAATATTGTAATAATATGGACTACAGTGGAGCCATGAAAGCCCAACCATCATGATGCAGCAGTGGGTCAGAAAGTGGCTCTTCTGTGAAATCCCATTTCGTCTTTGTAGTTGTGTTTGCTGTACAAATAGAGACGTACTCAGGAAGGGCTGTTTATGGGTGTTTCAATAGCAAACGTAGCTCTACTGTGAAATCTGATGTTAATCTTGAAGCTTGTTTTAAATGTCCCCTCAATTGTTCAAACATTATTTCTGATATTAATCGCTTCTTACCATAATATTGTTAAGCCTGGTGAAACTACCCCACCTATTGTGCAACGCTGTTAGTTTTGAAAGGGGCCCATATTGATTTTTCTAAATATTTAGGCTAGTGTGTTAAATTGTTTGTATTAAATTGTATTATTTAATAAAACAGTTCTATGAACAAACACATGTCGAGTTATCCAATTAGAGAGAAAAGCATGAGTGTGTGTGTGTGTGTGTATCTGGTGTTTGTATATGGGTATATTTGTTGGTTGTGTTTCTATGTGCATTGTCTCTATGCGTAGGTGTCTTTACATGCATTTTGTATAAACGCCCTCACTTATGCATGTGTTTATGCACGTAAGCATGGACACAATTGCGCAGAACTTTGTGTATCCATGTCACACAAAAGCAGAGTTTCTGTTGGCGTCCTGCCTCCGCTCCCTGCCAGAATATCCACACACTTAATCTCTCGCTCTTCTTCTTCTTCTGCTCTCCCTCTCTCCTTTCTTCTTCTTTTTGTCTCCCTGCCTCGCATGCCAGCCCCTTCATCAAAGACAAGAATGTCTCTGAGCCCTGTGTAAAAGAAGACTCTTCAACAGCACACAAATAAACAGGAGTTGTTGTCATCATATTTACTTTCTGGCCCGGTCCCAAAGACACAAACTCGCCTCTTTACTAAGCCACGATTTTATTGTTCCTCTTCATGTTTACTTCTCCGGCGAGGTTACGGTTAGATTCAAGGTTCTGATCAGCCTTTTATGATAAGCTCCGTCCTTGCATTTTGGCCAGCAGTGTAAGATAAAAGCCCATGTGATGGCGTATACTAGTGAGAAACACAGACGAGCTTTGAAACAGCTTGCCATTTTCCTCCAAGCAATGACATAGCCGACAAGCAAAGCATAATTCAAAACACGATAAATCAACGCATATTGCAATGGGATTACGATAAGAGGAAAAAAATGACTAAAAGCTTTATTCTCAGGCCCAGTGAGTTATGGACTGTCTGGTTCTACCAAGAGCAACGGTCTACATTCTGAATCTGTATAAATAATCATCGGGAAAATTAGGACTACTTGAGCATATAAGGTATCGGTCAAGGCTGTGAGCACCATATGTTTTCAAGCGACGCTGAAAAGCCCGGTGTTACGACCCAAGTCAGAATGTAAAGAAGTGTTCTTTTCACATGACGCAGCTGCAACAGATTCACAAAACATACAAACACCTGTTAATATTTTTCCGTGAGCCAGCGGAGGCTTTTCATTGGAAATAGCAATAAAGGGATTCACTGCCTCGCAAAATCATGATGCCTGTCAAGCTGACATCTGAGTATCAGAAACATGATTGGGCCATAATGTCTTTACAACCAGCGCAGGCTGTTACTATGTTCAGACACCTTCTTCTGTTTTCCTGCAGATCCATGTGGGCTTTGTTACTCTTCCATTACCGTGATGGATCTTGGGACCGCGCTCAGTAGTGGAAAGTGACGTTGATCTGGCCAGATAATACTTTATGCTAGTGGGATCCCACAAAATTATCAATTTTTACAACACGATGTAAAAAGACAAACCTGTAGAAATCATAAAGGGGGCAATAAAATGACATCAAGAATTTTTTGTTTTTTAAAACGTGGTGTGCTGCCAGCTGATGTTTCTTTTTCCGTCTTATCTCGGCCCTCCCATCTATGAGCAATGGGTTATATGGGGATGAATAAGAGAGGATCAGAGGCTCCAATCTTTCCAAACACTGCAAAAACAAACACGTCACGGTTCTAAAATTAGTCTGTGTAAAAGCATCTATAAATAGCATATACAAGCAGCGAGTTTCCACATGAAAAGATCTATCTGAAATCCTGTAAAATCTCTGTGTAGACTAAACGAGTTGTGGCGTGACTGCAGGGGGAGCTACGTCATCTGAACCCTTTATACGAATACAACTTTGATCAATACATATCAATACATCTCAATACATCTCAATACATCTACAGATCACAAAGGACAGAGGCAGGCAGGAAATCCTTAACTCTACTCCTTGACCCCATTAGTGGATCTTATATGATCAGCCTATATTATTCCACTCCTTTTTTTTTTTTTGCATGATTACATAAACAGACAACAACATAAACACCCACTCATACACCGTACACATATACATACACACAGGAAATACAGGGCATCCGTCTGACAACTAATCACCCTTAATTGTGTGCTAATAGTGAAAGCAATGCATGTAGAGGGGGAAGGAGGAGCAGAGTGGGAGGGGAAAAAGGAAAATAAACAACAAGCAATAGGAAGGGGAAAAGGGCAATTTCAACTGAAAAAATATTAATGTAATCAAGGCAAATTAGTAAGTTTGGGATAACATTCCTATGGTTCGGTGTGTTTATTTTGCAAGCAAGTAATGGAAACTAGGTAGGGTTGAGGGAAGGCACAGAGAAGGCCAGGTCAGATACACTCACCCACCAAACTGCATGAATGCCTGCACTTTAATTGCCACTATTTTCTAAACTTTTACCCTTTTGTCTGTTTATTTGAGGATTATGTATATGCATTGTTTCACTGGGGCTTAAAAAAATAAAGTTTAAGTCAATAACAAGCAATGGTTCTCACAATTGTGGTGGTAAAATGCACACAATTGTTCTTTTTCAATCAATCATGTCAGGGTGGAGTGTCTACAAAATTTGTTAAATTCAGGCCAAACAGTGGATACGCTTCATCGAGAAGTGTTTAGTCACCCTGACTCACATTCCCATTCAAATTCAATTGCGTAAAGGATGGTGATTTAGCCGAGGGAGTACATACTGTTTTGTTTGTGTGCCTGTGTGCGCACATGTATACATTTCTGTGAAACTGTACATATAGTATGGTTGACAATGTGAATGTGTGTGTGTGTGTGTTGTGTGTGTGTGTGTGTGTGGGTGGGAGGGAGGGTGTGGGTGTCTCAGTCGGTTTTATTTCTCCCCTGTTAGCCGAGGCTGAGTGATGAGCAGTGGGGAGGGAGGGAGGGAGGGTCGAGACAGCAGCACAGAAACACTATGATGCTTAACTAAACAAGATGTGCTTTAGGGCTTGAACTGTGCACCGTCCCTCATCTGACACACAAGCGCACAAGGCTGTCAGACACACACATAACGCACTTTTCCCAGTCCTCAATTACGTACGCACTTCTGAGCACACGTGCAAAGACACCAGTGACTCCTGTTTATTGAGTCGGATGTTAAATTATCCTCCAGTGAGGAGTGCAGAGGTTCACAAGTGTTGAAACAGACTGTGCCTTGTGTGAAAGATATCCAAACACACGTCCAAGTTCCCTCTGGAGACGGTCCTGTAAGAGCTTGACCAGGCCACATCACAGACTAGATCGATTCTAGCTTCTTCTTGTCCAAGAGCTACAACAATCCATCTGTGTACTGCGGGATGTGAAAAAAGGCAGTCCTCTATGAATGTCAGTGCATTTATATTTGTCCAGAAGTCCAAGAGGTACCTGTGGTGCAGGTTTGTGTCCCAAATACTAAATGATATTGATTCTATATATTTAACATAACTGGATTCTGTAACTTCACTTTGTTATCTGTGGAAATACAAGACTGATGAGCTGGATTTCAGCAGAAAATATATATATTTTTCTTAATCAGAAGGATTGAAAGTGGTCCAGGTTGGATGGCAGAACATCAAATGAACTACGCAGTCACATAGCTCCCACTTGTGGTTAGACAAAATACAACATTCCCTCTACATATCACATACAGTAGGGCTTCACTAAAGAGATTCAGTAAAGAAACTCTGTTGCCCAACGCCGCAACAAACTCCAAAACAAATGACAGTGATGTAACAGAATCACACTTGCCATTGCTCTTTGTATATCAAGACAACCTAACCCATGAGGGAGCCAATTTTGGGAAATAAACCTCAATAAAAGTTTCACAATGTAGCCTTTTCAGTCAGCAGGGCCTCGTTGTCAAACAGCATAAACAAATATGACGTAACCGGACTGGTGTGAAGCACAAAAGTAACTCGTTGTCTATGAATAATGAGTGGTCACGGTCTCGGTTGGTTTGTTGTCAATTGGAGACAGATGTGGGAGAGAAGGGAGCGCATGGGTGGCGTAATCTGGGTCAACCTCACATGGGGAGAAACAAGCAAATCCAAACACAGTGGTCCTCCGCGAGTATTGTTTGACCTTTTTTCGTGATGGCCGTTGAGTCATTGTCTTTACTGTGGCAGCTCCCAATGGCAACAACAGAGAAAATTTGGTGTCAAAAATATCACATTGAGGTCAAGACTGACACTATATTTAGACAGTTTGTTTATTTTTCACAAAAGAATACATTTATACATGGGACCTCAGGTTGTAATATGCACCATGATGTCTTAAATACTAGACAAATCAGTATATACCACAAAGAAATTTTGTTAAAAACACAAAAAAGAAAAAGGAAAAGAAGAAGTAAAATAATATTTATAACTTTGTACTTGGGAATACTGCAAATTTTATTCTGTAGACCATATAGTTTTTCACCATGCCATAAAATAGCTCATACATATATATATCCTGGAGGATTGTTTTATAGAGGAAATAAATAAATAAGTAGGGTAGATAAAATAAAATAACGCATTACAGGTTCTCAATTTGGCAAAATCCACACCATCGTAAATCCTAGGGATTTGTTTTTGGCCAATATTAACACAGTTTAACAAGATTTCATATTTTGGATCTTAGTCAACAGTCACTGATGAAACAATAAAGCGTGACGATGATACTGAGAGGAGATGCAGCTCAAGATCATGGTTTATTTACTCTAATTCTTTAGGAATAAGACACCAGGCAGTTGTTAATGCTAATAATAGCTTTTAATATGCCAACACCTGCCTAACAGATGTGGGTGTGGTTAATGAAACTGTAGGGTGGCAAGCCTGAGTGTAAAACAGATGGAATGATAATGATAGGTGATAAATGATATCTGTGCACCGTAAATCCCACTTTACCACATCACCTGCGCTGGTTTAGACTGTTTAAATGTCACAGAACAACGCCATGTTCTCACAGTGGGAGGTCTTCATTACATGTGGCTTCATCTTGTCGTCATCTTGTAGAGTTTGCACTGTTTTTGGAGCTTTTTCAGTCATTTAAAGCTGATTGTGATGATTATTTGCAAGAAAAAAAATGACTTTAAAGTCAGTTTGGAGTAGTTGTTTGGTATAAATCACCAATTTAGAAACCCCAAAGATTGTCACATATTGTTAAATCTATTTTTTTATCAGATCTGGGGGTATATTAAATAATTTGACCTCCTTAATAGAAGCTTCAATGATGTGAAGGTGTTTTAAAGCACAGAAAGTTTTGGCTCGTACACTGTTCTCAAAGCTGCAGTATCAATGTTTTTGTATTTAAAATGGATCAAATGACTATGTGTCACTTGAAGGTGTTGCTTTTAGTGATGACCCCACAGAGAATTATCACATGACTCTGCAGCTCTCCTCGGCTCTACGGAGCGTTTTAGCGTCTCTCAGCTCATCATTTTGGTTTTACAGTCCAGGATCTTACTGTTTTGATTCAGTGTCACCACTCTCACCAGCTTTGTCTCCTGCCACAGCTGTTTCCGGCTAAATAAAACTCTGATACTACCGAGCGGCTTGCTAACACATCCACTATGACAACTTTGTAAGGTGTTAAAATGTCAGTGTTGAATCTTAATGCCCTAATGCCCCCCAAAATTAGTTAATGCAGATTTTAAAATTTATTTTATCTTAATATTTTTTTGAGGTATTACACCATTTATTATTTTTCATAGGTGTTGCTGCAGTTTCAAATGTTCTAACCATGACATATGATATTTTTTATCCACTTGGATGAAGTTATCACTGTGAAAGACAATTACTGTTTTTTTTTCTTCTCAAAATGTTAAACATAAAGATTTCCAAGGGTTGGATTCACTCTGCTTAAACTGAAATTCATCCGGTAAATACATGCTGTAAGAAAGTATTGTTTTATCCCCAAAAAGCTTCAAGCTCCATTCATACAGAGGAATTTCTCAAATATTGATGCATGATTACCCCCGCCAGTTTCAATCACGATCAGAATGAGGTTTCAGCATCCAGCTGGGAAGTCAGGGATGGGGATCCACAATAGAGCCAGAAAGAATTGTGAGTTGCTTTTCCTTTTTCTCTTTTCTCTCTCTTTTGGAAAATGTTCACAGGTCACTGTTCATGGGGTCAGTAAAAGGAGCTTTAAAATGTTTCTATTGGCATGGACTCGCATGTCAACAGGAGTTTGGCAGAACAAGAAGACGCTACACATTTCAGACCCAACCTATGAATCTACTCATACCCCAGGCTCCACAGTGCACCTGACCTGCAGGAGTTGGAGACGGAGGAGGAGAAGGAGTTCTTGATTTAACTACGCTTCCTTTCTCTTTTTGACATCCAGCCATCACCTTCGTTCCCTGAGGGGAGCAGAAAGGTCACAGCGAAGCCTTTATTCTGGCTCGGGTTTAGCAACACGCAGCTCTGGCCTCCAGAAGAACTCCTATTCTCTCTGGCACATGTTAAGACGCTCTATCATCTCTCTCCCTCTTATACTCTCCCATGCTCTCTCTTCCCCATTCTTTCCTGTCAGATCTGTCTTCACAGGGGCTTGTAAAATTACCTGGCAAGAACAGCTTAAAGCACTGGACAGGACCAATGTCCCCAGTGTCCCACAAACCTTTACAAACTTTTTATTTTCATTAAAATGAAAAGTTGACTGAAAAGAGGTCCACGTTTCTGTGCCAAAGGGTCAATTATTACTGAATCTGCTGCAAAGTAACAAGGTGATTCAATATAAATTTATCCAATTCCAATCTTTTCTGAACGATGGGTATTAAATTTAATTTACTAAACATGTTGAAGCCATTGTGGTCCAAAGGGTGTGCATTTTTGTTTCCTCTTTCTTGGACGGGATTGTTGCTTCACAGTGGTTTCTGACTGTGTAGTGTTTGGGTAATTGTTTTCACTCTGTTCCCTGGCAGGACAACTTGTGAAGACACAGAAAGTATGGTTGAGTGGCCCATATTTTCAAACGGACAAACAATCCAAGTATTTTAGGCAATAAATGAAACAAATCTGTAAGATCTGAAATCTTACGATATGCTGTATAAATTGTGGACAAAGGGGGAAAAAAAAAAATATGCGATGCAATCTCGCTGTGTATTTCCTCAGAACTTTTCGTATCATAATAGTTGACAGATTTGCAGACAGAGACCCCACCTGCCATCACTTAATTCCTTTACAAACTGTTTATTGTCTCAAGATAGTTGTGAAAGTTATTGAGATATCAGAAGATGTTTTCTTGTAAAAGTGAATATTATGTTCCCTTTTGACAAGCAGCAGAGAACATTTTTACCCCTCAGAACTCGGATTTCATTGACTCTGTTGTGTTAAAACTATTATTATGAGATCACTGGAAATTGATATATAAATAAATGAACAGTCAAAGTCTCTCCTGGGCCACAACCTAAAAAACGATCCTACAGTGATGTCTAAGTACACAGTAGTTTTTGAATTAGGCTACATCTGGTCCATGCCACATGTAGAACAAAGTTGGGAAAACCAAATTAAACTAAATTTATCTTTCATCATTCATTCTCACATTTTATCATCTGTTGTTATAATTAAATAAATACCATCTTTTGCTGAGTTGAGAGCAAAGCCAAAGATTAAATCCCACATATGTCTGAAACTCCCTCAACATGAGGTAGAGGGCAGTGTTGTATAAAAACCCTTCAAGAGGTATTCTCATCCACTGATCCTTGAGCTGTCATCAGGTCCAAACAGTCCTTATGTAGATTTAGATTCATATATAACAGATTGACTGGACCTTTCCTTGGATAGAACTGGCCATTAGACACCAGGTCAAAGATGTCCGTAGATGCTGGTGATTGAGAACACATGCAGAAAAGCAGGTTGGCTGTGAAACTAAAGCTCCATGACAACACTTGTTATGCAATGTAAAAAAAGCAGTAAAATAAAATTAAATACAATTGCAACAAATGATGTGTAACGTTGAAAAAGAAATTTGGGACGGACGTGAAAGAGTGTCCATGAAAAGTGTCCATAAGTGTAACCTTGAGAGATAAACTATAGCAGAAGTTGCATGCATATGTACACAGCTGATAATGTAAGCAACCACAAAGCATCATTTTAAGTGTGAAATTAGACCAGAAATACTAGAAGACAAATCTGATTGTCTGGTATTAACACTGGCTGCAGACCGTCTCTCACATTTCTCTCTTTTCACGTCTGTTCTCTTTGTGCACATTCTGAAAAAGATGAAATTCCCAAAGTGGTTTGATAGCCTGTTCCCCCTAAATAACTGTTACACAGAAGGGAGCATCCATCCATGATTTTAGCAGAAACTATAAAATGCTTCACCGGCAAAAGACCACAGAATATATCATTATATTTAATGTCCTTTTTTTTTTTTTTTTTTTTAACTGTTAGACGTGCCCTTTAAAATGCATTTTTCAAATGGTGAAAACAGTCTGATTTATCATTTGATTGTTGTAACATTTGAACATCACACTCATTCATCACTTTGAAATGTGGCAACATCATCTTCTTTTTTTTATTATTCATCAAAATGCTAACGTTATTCAAAAAAGGGAGATTTTATTTAAGAGGTATCATTAGAAGGTCATAAAATGTGATGTTTTATTGCAGTGTTATGTCTGAAATTTTAAAAGCATAAGTGTTATAAATTTCATGTAATTTACACTATAAAATTCTCATCTTTCCACACTAAAACAGTGGGAAAAAAAAGTGTAAGAGACCTGAGCAGTGTGTGTTTAAGCAACATTTTCAGTGTCATGCTCAAGGGTGAATTTAAAGCAACAAAAACAGTGAAGCTGATCACCACTAATGTCTTTGGCAGTCAGTTCTGTAACAAGCCGTGTACACAGCATCATATTTCCTTGTACTTGTTTGGCAGTTGTCTCTCATTTCGTGGTTGCAAAACATCTCTCAGAAAGCCCCCGGGGGAACCCATGGTTGGATTAGATACATGAGAAAGCCACCCAGGCTTCATCATCACATTATACAACACTCAACGAGCAACGTCTGGTTCAGCTCAATTCAAAGTGAAAGTGATGCGGTCCATTTTCTCTCTCCTGGAGGGAACTTACGTGGAAGAGAGTAGACCAGGGGTGGTGGTGGTGGTGGTGGTGGTAGTGGGGGAGGACTGGTAGGGGGGGGTTGGTTGTGGTCAGAGCACAGCCATGGGAAGGAGAACATGGAAAAATTTTGGAAGTGAAGTACATCCATCCACAAAAATCTTGGAAGTGAAGTACATCCATCCACGGAGGTGACAAGCAAACTGAACAGGACTTTGGAGGACAGGATGATTATTCTGGAAAACCACAATCTGATCCCCAGACCTTTTATGTATGACACTCACACACAGGAAAAACATTTAACAAACACCCACACATATGCACATAATCAGAGGAATAAGAGTGGAAACTCACATTACTAGTGTTGAAAAAAGATATTCCGATTCTTCACTCAAGTAAAAGGAGCTTTTTATTACAAGTAAAGCATCAAAAAATTGGTGAAAGTAAAGCAAAAGTCCTCATTATGGAGACTGATATCACATTTTTATATATATTAGATATGTTAGATTGTTTATGGATGGGTCTGAACAGTAATTCAATATTAATGTTTACCAACTTTTGGTGGGATCATACTGTGATAATATGAACATATTGTGTCATCGTTTTACAAAATTCTGCTGTCCAGATTATTCTGACTTCAAGCAAATTTTAATCATAAGCAAACAATTACTAAAAAGTTCCACGAGAAAGTATTTGACATTTTTTAAAGATTTTTTGTTGTTGTTGGCATTTTGCCTTTATTTGATTGTTGAGAGAGACAGGAAACAGGAGAGAGAGAGAGGGATATGACATGCAACAAAGTTCCCCTGGCCGGACATTACCGTTATATTGTATGGCATTTGCCTTTAACCATCCGGCTACAAGAGTGGACTGACATTTGTAAATGTGCTAGATTTGTTCACAACTAGAATATTTCTGTCTGGGGATTCTGTCTATAATTAGAAGAGATCATTGACCTTAAATACTTTGTATGGATGCCAGGAATGTATTATTTCTTGTAATAGTGTGGGATTATTGTTTTTCTTATAATTACATGATAAGAAAATGAATTATGGAATGCTTTACTACTGTATATGAAGAGTTTTGTCTGATGTAATTCACAGTAGTGGAACTCATTACACCCCTCGCTCCTCACATTTTTGCATACTTTTGTTATGGTCTGTTGGTCTATTTTTCATTGTTTGGGTTAGACCCCTTAGTTCCAGTTAAAGGAAACCTTAGTGCTGCAGCATACAAGGATATTTAACACAATAGTGAGTTTCCAACGTCGTAGGAACAGTTTGGGGAAGACCCTTTCCTGTTTCAACATGACAACGCCCGCGTGCATAAGGCCCGGGCCATAAAGAAACGATTTTCCCAGTTTGATATGGAAGAACATCATTGGCCTGCACAGAGGCCTGACAACCACATCCAACACTTTTGGGATGATCTGGAACACTTATTGCCATCCAGGCGTTATCGCCCGACATCGGCAGCCGACATCACTGATGCTCTTGTGGCTGAATGAGAGCAAATCTCGGCAGCCAGGTTCTAAAATGTTATGGAAAGTCTTCCCAGAAGAGTGGAGGCTGTTACAGCTGCAGATTAATGCCCATGGTTTTGGTTCAGCTATCACATATGGGCGTAATGTTCAGATGTCCGCATACTTTTTTCCATCTTCTGTTCTATACGCCTGTTATATGTTTTCTGGGTAAAATCCAGTGGAGGTAAAGTCGGAGAAAAAAAAAAACGGAAATACTTAAATGAGGTTTGTGGTACAGTACAGTACTTTGGGTAAGAGTACTTTCCACTGCTGCACAATATGCAGTAATGTACACACATGCAAAAACACACTATCACACTTATCCAACATTACACAATACCGCAAGATCCGGGCACACACCTTCATCTTCTTTCTCACTTTCACCTTGTCAAATTAACAGTGTGCTATGAAGAGAGGGAGCAGCAGCATTGCCGGGACGATGTTGGAGAGCTTGATTGAAGGGCTTCCGAGAATTCTCTGGCTTTGTTGTGCAGCTCCCCCAGCGCAGCAGCCGGAGGTAATGGCTTTAGCAGGGGCAGGTACACAAAGCTCCAGTGGCCACAAACCGGAGCTGGACAAACTTTACTGTTGACATCTGGAATTTCTTTCCTCCCCTTCATTTTTATTTTCTTCCTTTCTTTAACTTTTTGATTGAGGACTGACTCACTCGGTACAGTATCTATCATCGTAAAAGCGTCAGCCAGCTAAATATAGACATTTGTTTTCTTGTGCCTATTCTGGCACTGCATATTTTACCACACATGATATCATGCCCTCCTCTGCTGTTGGCTTGACCGCACACTGAACCCCTATAGAGTTTCACTGGTATATGTACACACGGGGTAATTATCATAACGGAGGCTGTCACTGCCAATTTATCTCACATCACAGATACTTTGTGTCTTATCATACCCTCGTCTGCTGTGGCTTTGACAGGGCAGACAGCGCATTAACCCTAACATTACTCTGACTGAAGCCCAAGAGTTTTAGTGCTCAGACATTGTCATTATACAGTGGGAAATGTCACTGCCAATCCATTACATGCCCGGACTTGTCTCACCTGAATATGCAGCTCTCATTATTTCCACTGCAGTGATTGCACCTATAATTCAGCACATAAATACATACATATAAATAGATTTATTTTTTTTTTACTGAAGCTGAATCTTGTAGAAATTGGCATCCTGTTGTTGCAGTTTGAATTCAGGCCTTTTTTGTCATATTGTTTGCTGTCTCTTTATATATTGTCAAACATACCAGTAACAGCAATGTCATCAATCCTCAAAAGTTACAGCACAGTTCCAGTGAGGCATTTGTTTATCAAGACATACAGTCATGCTAGCAGCTCTGTGAGGCTGTGCAATAGTGCTTTGAGCTAAATGTTAGTGTCAGCATGCAAAGTTTCTCACAGTGAAAATGTTAACATATATACATACACATTTCTATCAATACATCCAATAATTGTCAGATATTTCACTTAAAACCACAAGTGGGGCTATTGGAAAATTCACCAAAGTCTTTAGGACTGATAGCATGGCTAAAAACTCAAAACATCACTTTTTTTTTCTTGACCCTGAGAAGTATTAGTTTGACAATATTCCACTCACTAGCTCTTTCTGGAGCTTTCATCTGAATCAAATGGTCTTCATCGGCGTGTGGAGTCTGCTCTGTTGTTGTTGCTCATGTTTGCCTAACAGATCAATTCTTTCTTGACTTTGGAAACTGAGCTCAAATGTCAACAGGTCCACCTCGATGACAACTAAGCAAACATCTTCAGGTGATGAAGAGTGTGTGATCCTGTTGAAAGCTCTAGAAAAAGCTAGTAAACAGACCCTGAGCTCAGTTTCCAAGGTCAAGAAATAATTTATCTTTTACGTCAACATGAGCAACAACAACAGAGCAAACCGTTCGATACAGGTGAAAGCTCCAGAAAAAAATAGTGACTGTACCATTAGTTGAGATTGGTTTGTCAAATGTGTAAAGATAATCCCAGTTGGACTACTGGAATAAAAGGTTTAGGATTAAACTGATATTATTTTGTGCAGAATT
The DNA here is from genome assembly GCF_963924715.1 of Thunnus thynnus. NCBI lineage: Eukaryota > Metazoa > Chordata > Actinopteri > Scombriformes > Scombridae > Thunnus > Thunnus thynnus. The sequence goes on along the minus strand of NC_089536.1, from coordinate 6,535,055 downwards.
TGCATGGAATTTGGTTTATACTGGTTTTAGGTCATCACAATTTCACAAGTGAGGTAAATGTAGATAGAAGATAAATTGCATAACTAACAAATAAATTATACATTACACACAAGTTTCCTAATCCACTTTGTCACAAAGATTAATAATAGTAACACCACCCCTCCCACCCCATAGTCATACATGACTGTACACACACAGACGCAAAAAAGTCTACAGTGAGACAAACAGGATGCTTCTAAGACAAAACCCACCTCTTTCATCTGTAAGGGTCCCTCCCTGCATCCCTCCTTTTACAGGAATCATATGAGGAAAGATTAAAAAAACACAAATCTCTTTTTACCTACATCACTGCTGGTAAAACTTATTTATATGCATGTGGACGTGCGATTGGAAGATGGTCTATTTATGCTTAATGCTGCAATGTGCAGTGTCGGCCTCTCTCGTGTGTGAACAGCTTCATTCCTCTGCACAGCTTAAAAACTCAGTGAGCATGAGGGATTTGGTGCCCCTGTGCCTTGGGAGTATAAACCCCAAAGAGTTTGTGATTGAGGAAATGTTTGGCCCAGAGAGCTCGCTCCCTTTTGAGGTGTTTGCTAGCCAAGGCTGATCCTGACTGCCCTCCAGGGAGCGCGCTCAGTAGGCCTCTTCAAAGAGTCCCAGCTCCCAACGCAGGAAGTCCAGCCCTGTGCTGCTTGGAAACAAGACGAGGCAGACGGGAAGGAAGGTAATCCATGAACACGTAATAGTGCTACTGTCCACACAGCTACACACACACACATACACACACAAACGTACAAGCATGTCCGATCAGCCCTTCCTGACACCCGCAGAAGCAGGGTTACTCCTTGGACCCCACAGACATTTAGTTTGATTTATCTTGTGTTCCATGCTGTTAAATAGCCAAGGTGATCACACGCAGCTCGGTAGATGATTCTGGTTTCCTGTATTGCAGCTGCGTGCGTGTGCAGAAACTGTAAAGGTCACTGCAGAGAGCAGCTCTGCCACAACGGCAGATTCTTACCTTCTAAAATACCCTGAAATTTGAATGAAATTTGGTATGCACTATCAAAAATGATGGATGGGAGGTTAGTTTTTGGATCCGGATTGATTGTCGAGTTGGCGGTGGCAAAAGCACAGAAGCATATCAATTGCACAATATTGGAAACAAGTGAATATATGATTTTTCTTCACGGCAATAATGCTGCTTCCTGCTGCTAAGCTGTTTCACACAAGACTTACCTTTCAGAAAAAGATTGATGACTAGCATTGTGTGTAGTCCTTGAATAAGATAAACAACTATGATTTAAGATAAACGTGTTTCTTATTACATGCAGGTATCTGGAAATTATGAAAACCACTAATCCAATCACTGTCTAAAAAAATATATATAAATAAAAAATCTGTTTGTTTGGACAAAACGTCCACAAGGAGATGATCTGACTCTTAAATGAGGGAAGGTTCGGGCTTATTTCAGCTGTTCCAAGTGAAAACCACTAGAGAGCAGTCTTCAATTGATTTTCCATGAATGAAGTATTAACTCATCCTGTGGCCCACAGCTGAGTGAGAATGTGGCTGGAACAAAAACCCAACGCAGTTGCCAATGAAATCAGTAGCCTGGCTTCCATTGTCTGACCCAACCTGGCCCTGCTCATATTATACAGTGTGTGGTGATATTGTGGCAGCAGGGAAATTAGTTTCTGTGGTGTTGTGTCAATGAAGTAAAGATTAGCTGTTTTCATTGTTGTAATGACCCAACATGGAAGGTGAGGCCTTATAATGTGAGACAAGGTAACATGTTTGGTTTCAGTTATCTGAGAGTCAAGAAATTCTACTTATTCACTGCAGTACAAGAAGAGAAGAGCGATTTATATTTAAAAACCACCACATTTTGGTACGGTGTCAGGGTGAGTTCACTCCCAAGTCACGTATCTCACAGATTTTTGTTTAAAAACATTGTAAAAACTGAAAATATTTGGCTTTCAGTTAATGCCGCCAGCTGTAAAGAAAACCAAGGAGAGGAAATTTTAGATGTATTATGTCACATTTTGCATCAACTCAACAAAATCCTCACTAGAAAAATTTCTTTCCTGGCTTTCTCTTATTTAATCCATTTTTAGCCTTTGATAGCTCACTAAAAGACAGCACTAATGCATCTGAATCTTTTCATTTCACTAAAATAAAACAGGCTTCATAAGGCTTATGTTTACTGAGGAGTGAGAAACTGTCTATCAAAGACCAGGTGGGTCCTCAGAGATTGCTCTTTTGTATTTTCCCCCTACAATGTAGTTAAATTTGCATTGTTTTTTCTTAAAGCAGCAATATTTTTGTACACACACATGGTTGCTCAGAGTGACGAACACACACAGCCATGACCTGCCCAGCAGCAATCAGCAGACAACATTAGCAACTAGCTGGTGACATCGAGAAGGAGCATTTAGCCAGCGGTGGGTAATAACTCATAACTCATAACACAAATGAGTAAATAAGTAGGTTTCTTTTTTTAGGAACGGTAACTTTTCACGTTCCTTTTTAAAAATGTACTTTTCTTTTTACTGGAGTATTTCTTTGAGCCAGTAATCTACTTTTAACTTCACTACATTTGTCATTCATTCCTTTGTTACAGCTAGTCTGTTATTTACTATTCATTTTGTGACATTAACCGTAATGAGCTGTCATCCAAGCTGTGTGCAGGAGAGCTTTAAAAAGTCTCTCTTGTGGTGCAAAACGACATGCACTTGTTCTAGATATTAATGAGCTTGGCAAATGCAAAAATTGAGAAAATCAGGCAAATACCTTTTCAGTTTAAGGTTCGCTTGTTCTACTAATGTAACTCAAGTCGAGTACCTGCACACTGTGCCACTGGTGGCCATGTTGGAAAGCGGCCTGCGTAGCCTTTTCACAAGCCAGCTGATATACTTCCACTTTCCATTAATGATGTATTAAAAACGTATTTAGTCTATGCAGAATAAATGTAGGCTATACACTGTATAAAGTCAGGTGATCAGTGGATTGATTCTGATATATTAACAGAATCCTCTCTTTGGCAGAGCATGGCTTTCTTTTGATGGAAATCAGCCTTTCTCTCGTTCGCATTGGTTGCTATTTGTTTTATAGCGATGACTGATGGTAAATTCATTAACTAGAATGTCGGCGGTGAAACTGATCTTTGCTTCCACTCAGTAGGCTACCAGTTGTTATTTATTCAGGAAACAATCATTTTTGAGAGGCATAGGAAGAGAGCACATATGGTCGGATAAAACAGTCCTGTTGGGCTTTACACATGACGCACAGGTCTCCCTCTGTATATAGGCTTACCCTACTTCATTCATCGTATTGTGTTGGGTGCCTGTGCTATTGGAGAAGGCAAATCATATGCAGCGCCCTTCATATCAAAGCAAGTGGTTTGTTTGGCTGCATCCATATCAAGATAACAACACATAGGTTAAAGATAACAATAGTAGGCTAGACAGCTAGCAGATATGATATTTTAAAGTGATATTATCGATACCTTCATATTGATAAAATAGATAGATGATTGTATTAAACAGAAATAGCTAAATTATAGATAATCAACATGCAAATCAAAGTGCATTCCCTAGAAATAATCATGTTGCACAGTGGATATTTCTAACCTGATACACAGCGGATGCAACACTTATTATTCCAAAAAGAGACCTGAGTCTTGACTTGGACACGCTAAACAATATTAAAACACAAAGTAATTTGTACTTTGTGTAGTTTATTGACCAAGTACTTTCATACTTTTACTTGAGAACGTTTGTAAAATGGTAATTTCTACTTTTACTTGAGAATTTTTTGATGGGAGTAGTTGTACTTTTACTTGAGTAAACATTTTCAGTACTCATCACAGCATTTAGCACCTAAAGAGCAAGATATTTCTGTTGAGAGAGTAAAGGTCAATTCATCCTTTCCACGCCCACGTGGCCGCAGTCGGTCAGTGTGATGTAAAATTTGCCATCCGCCCATGTCTGCGTGGACCCCTGGGAGTCTGCACGCAGCTGAAAATTTGAGACCACGTAGACTGTACATGCAATCGTGCCGACTGCGCATGTGCTAGAAAAGCAAACAGGAATACTTGTCTCATCTACTGTATGTACTGTATTCCTATTAAGCAGTTTCTTTACTTTTTTCAACTTTTTCTTGTTGTTCTGCAACATACAGAACAACAAAAGTTTAAAGGCTTATCAGATAAACACTGGGCAGCAGTTTGTAATATTCATAGACTGGATTTTACAACTCTGGAAACTTATCACGGCTGCATTCTTGTTTACTAGTGCACACATATGGAACACGTCTGTGTCCGCAGACCCCCGATTGTAGTATTTATGGAACTGTGTGTGCATCCATGGTGAGTCCACAGCTGTCTGCGGATGCAGAACACACAAACCATGAATTGGCCTTAAAACAGAGCTGACAGGACAGTGAATAGTGGAATTATTCATCAGGTGGACACAAACACGAAAAGGTGAAAATATGTCAACAGGTTAATTTCACATCCACCTGTTTTGCATTTTCCATTTGTGTATAAGAAAAGCTGAGAGGAAATGATGAAAATTCAGAAAAATGTCTAAATATCACAAAAAGTATTTACACGTGGCTGAGGTGGGAAAGTTGACATATCAATAAAAGCTAAATATGACTAAAAATAACTTAAATGTCTAGTTACGTTTCCACTCAACAAAAAATAGCAGCAGCAGACAAAAACATTTGTCATTTGGGATTTGTGTGGACAGAACACTGTAACACTCCTCAAATGAATACATGAAGTAGACTGAAATGTCATATTTCCATCATGTTTTCTATTTTTCACTGTTTGAGGTTTGACTGGCAAACTTACTCTTACTCCCATTTCACCCGCTTCCTCTGAAATGGTTTAATGGCCCCAAGTGGAAATATAGCACCACTGACTGTTGATCTTGACAAACCAACCAACTCCAATTCTTTGACAAAAAAGATGGTGAATGGAAATGTGTATTATTTCAAATTTTATTTTGCCTATATTGTGGAAATTTGGTTAAAATTTGTGCTAAAATTGGATGGAAACCTAGCTAGGGTTGTGTTTACAGCTTGGTTCTACTGCCTCCAAGTGGTTAAAAATCAATTAATGCAGGTTTACAGTGACCGGCTGACCAGCATTGCCTTTCTGACCTCCATGCTATTTACTTTTAAGAATGATCTTGACAGATATATTGTGGTATAAACTGGCTTAAACTTGTCGGATATTCTCTGAAAATCTGACTGGACCTTTTGTGGAAAAATGGTAAACAACTTCACAATGTGAGATGATGAGAGGCCAAAGCCTTAGAGAGCTATAATATTCCCTCACAATAGCAAGAAACTGTTGCCAAGCACCTGATTCCAATCATATGTGATCATATGTGATTATTAGCACCTGTGGGTATCCCTCCTACCATTTTTTCCTCCCACACACGCATGCACATGTAAAAATGCTGTAATACTCCCAGACAGTACGTTTTCAGAAACAATCAGCAGATAGTTTACAGATTACTCCTAGTATCGGAATTATTGGAGTAAATAGTGTCTATGATGGATCTGACACCAAAATTTCCAGAGAATTTATATTAAAATCTGAGCCAAATCTTTGCAACAGAACCATTAGTGAAAAATTCTGAGAAATGTTCTGTTCTGCCCAAGCACTAATGAGCAATGATCACATGTACTGTTCATAGTTGCTGTAGAATGCTGTCTTTTCATTTTAACATTAATAAAATACCACCGATGTCACTGGCTGGTTTGCCCAACATGATTACTGTGTGGTGATGTAATGGATCCTATGTAGTAAGGATGTTATTCAATAACCTTACATATGAGGCTATTTAAAAAGACAACCACAAAACATTTCACTTTAGCACAAATTCATTTCATTCTCTGCATCTGCATTAGATTTTATTTTGTGGACACAAATGATATTAATAAACATTCCTCCAACTGAGATTGGATCCTTTGAGATGGTTTAGCTATGTCAACAGCTTTGGTTAAAGTTAAGCAACTACAATTTTGGTTATGGTTATGGGATTTGGGTTAGGAAAACATTTTGGCCATAGTTGAATAACAAACTTGTTGCTTTAATCAATGTTTTTCAGCAAAGGATGGAATGACTGTATAATGTGAAAGGTGTCACTTGTGGGGATGAACCCACAGAGAGTTATCACTCAACTCTAGGGAATTATCAGCTTCTTTCAGCTCTTTGTTTTGGTTTTCTGACTTGCAACTTTATTGTTTTGATTCAGTCTCAGCTCTTTGTGCATGAAACTATTGCTTTTTTTATTCAGAGAACCTAAACATCATTCCACTTGAATTTTAAGAATCTTTCTTCCCTCCAGAAGAACTGGCAGCATCCTTCTGTTTTGGCCAGCAACCTCAAAATCCCATCCATTTGTCAGAAAAGCAGTCAATCACTTTGCCAGCAAAGCTAATGACTTTAGGTGATGCTGTTGGCAAACTTAAGAGTGAAAGACACACCATCCTTTTCACTCACGGCTCCGTTTATATGGTCTTTTGTGTATAATAAATGGTTATTGTAACAGGTTGGGCATGAATAACCCCGTCCAGCTCTTTCACAGTCTTCCTTGTTTACAGCAGACCTCAATAATAAGGTATACTGTATGGTTCACTTAAGCTTAAAAACATCTCACATCTCACTGCACAACATAATTACATGCTGTCACTTTGAAATTGTACATGTTAGCTTTGTATTAATAATAAATCAGTCTGTGGTTCAAATGCAGAAATATTGCTTTGCAGGAAGAAAAGCTTTTAAAAGCCAAACATACAATGAGCTCATAAAGGATGATGCAATGAGCATTAAATAGCCAGCATTGTTGGACCAGCTACAATATGAAAATAGCACAACAGTTTAAGGCCGTGTGACCATGTAGGATGTGAGTTTCTGCTGCTCGTGTGCAGGTGTGGAAGTCTTTGCAAACAGAGATCCTATGCACTGATAAGAGTACAAATGGAACGGTTCCTCAGACTGAGCACTTTTACTTTTGATACTTGGATAATATTTTACTTCTAATCTTTTAAACAAAAAAATTAATGCAGTCGCCTTACTGTTAATGAAGCATGCTCCTCTGATACTGACACATTACTCAAGTACTCAATCGTTTAACATGATCAAAGTTCCATAACTTGAAGTGAATGTATGTAAAAATGCTCCCTGCAAGACAAAAGCCAGGGCTTCAGCCTGCTGTGACAGCTTCGTTGGTAAAGTTACCTCTACTTCCACCTCGTGATGACATCAGATTGTTTGTGCATGCCCACAAACAGCTATCTGTCTCCTAGTCTTTGTTGCTACGGTTGTTGCATGGATTGTCGTCCACTCACATTTCAGATCGGATACGGGCTCAAACATGACCAGAAGTATCTGAGAAGTTTTCATTTCAAGTAAAGTACCAGAAAAATAAATGAAATCCTACTACTATTGTTTGTCTACATAGCCTACTGAACCACCGGAAGTCTGCCGAGGGGCAGCTTCCTGGAGTTGGCCAATTAGAGCAGAGCTGGCTTATCAGGAGGCGGGCCTTAAAGAGACAGGAGCTGAAACAGCCCGTTTCAGACAGACGCTGAAGTGAGGGGCTGCATAAAGAGCCAGTATGAAACAAATAAGGAGTTTTTTTTAACTGTAAATCATACAAAGATATTTCAGTAGAGCCCCCACATGTAAATATAGACCAGGAAATGTGCATGATATTCTCCTTTAATGCTCTAATTTAACAGAAGATTACACGCTGTCATTGGGTTCTTGGCTTTAACAGCAGGAGTGAAAGAAACCAGCCTTGTTTATTGGCTCCCATCTGTCTGTCAGCTGGTCAGAAGAAGTTACACAATCATGCAATCATGGACTAAATTACTGATTACTGAGAAGTGATTCTTAGGAATTAAATATTCGCTTATTATGTTCTTCATTAAGCCTCTTTTTCCCTTTTCTCCCATCCTTCCTTCTCATGTTTATCTCCTGCTTGTCCCCAGGACAGTAGCAGAGATAAGGGGCTCCCACAGTCCGGTAAGACCCAGGTGAACATGGGTTCACAGGGGGTCAACGCTGTCAGACACAAGAGACTGATGGAGGGCCTTAATCCTGCCAGTGTCACGGTGATGGATCAAATGAAAACACACACACTTTACACTCACACGGGTTCACACACATTCATGCACAAATGCGTTTGGAAGCATGCAGACATGGACATATTTCACACAGTGAACCATTTTACATTTTGCATACACTAACTTACATGCATAACTCTCTATTTTTCTCCATTTTATACTCTCTCCCACACTCAAACACACACACTCTTATGCACATACCCGGTGCTAGACTGACAGAAACAGGTTGTCGGCAGGGTGAGGGGAGATGTGACTCACGTCCAGCTCATTTATCTGCAATTTGCGGTGTGTATGATTGAGATAGAGTTCACATACTCCCAAGCCTCTCAAACAAAGGGGTTCTCTCTTAAACTAACACAGGCATGGCAGAAATAACAGTCACATTCACCATATTGTGCAATTCACTGAATGATATCATATTCATCTTGAGAAATAGACAGTCCAGCATCTTTGTTCTACTTTATTTTATCTAATTCACTAAAGTAATTAAAGGATATTCTATATTTAGTGTTATATATCTTTATTATTGTTAACATTAACAGACCAAAACCACTAATGTGTTGGTCTGTCTCTCAATACTTTCTGACTTCACAAATATAGAGTTTTTTTTTAAAAGCTGGGCACTGTAGTTTTTAGCAAATGTCACTCTATCATGACTAAACAGTGCATTTTGTGGGGACTATTCTCATCTGTGGATGAAAACACATTTGGTTTGCTAGTGAGTATTTCAAGCAGCAGGATGTTGTATGTGGGATCAACTCAAAGTTAACCACAGTGTGTGTGTGTGTGTGTGTGTGTGTGTGTGTGTGTGTGTGTGTGTGTGTGTGTGTGTGTTCATAGTAATGTCACCCATTGCAATGATGATGGGATTTCTTGACAACACACACACAAAAAAAATAGTCTTAAGATGTATCCTTTGGTAATGTTCAAAACCTGTTTGTCTGCTTTTTAACATTCACGGAATATATACATATACATATAAACACCCTCTATCTCTTTCACTGAGACACGTAAACATGCACTAATGATGTATATTTTCTCAGCGCACACACAGACACACACTCTAATTTATACTGACACACAGATGGCCCCTGCTCTGACCACAAATGTAGTGTAACCCCTGCTCCCTGTGGTGCGTCCAGGACTCCGACTGCCAGTAAAAGCAAGGGATGCTTCATGGCTCAACAATTCGCTGGGTAAATGGAAAGGGTTTGGTGTGTGACCTCAAACACTCTCCTTTCTGTCTGTCTTTCTCTAGCCCACTTTCTCTTTTTTATTTCATTTTGACCACTCCTAGTTTCGTTGGCTTTCATTTAATCTGATTTGTCTCTTGTCTTCTTTTTATGTCTTGTGTTACTTTCTTTCTGTCCTTCGCCTTTGGGGCGGTGGACGTTTTGATCTTTTTTTGCTCACTTTTTTGATTCCCTTTCTATCTGTTTTCCACTCTTCTCTATTTCCTAAAATGATTATGTGGCAATTGACGTGTACAAAAGAGGATCAGGTTATATTCTAGTATCCCAAGAGTGATAGTGAGTAATTGTAGCTACTTTTTACACTAAAATATTGGGCTGTGATATTGAAAGACTTTCCTCTTAACCAACCCTTTTTTTCTCTTTCTCTTGCTTTCTGGCTATGACAAAGTCACCAACAGAGGTACAAAACAAGTTCTCTCATTCTCTAAGGTGCACTTTTAAATCTTATTTTTCCCTTTCCTATTTTTGCTCTTCTTCTCTCATTGTCTCTATCTCTTGATCTTGCTTTCTCTCTCTCTCTCTGTCTCTCTCTCCCTTCTCGGTAGAGGTGTGATCCACCTCCCCCTCTGTCTGAGGTCAGGAGCAAAGTGAGGACACAAGGAAGGCAAACCTCAGCTCACAAATATGAGCAGTATGAAGAAAAACTGTGCATTTCTGTAAAGTCTGGTTCAGTGGGTTTATTGGGTAACGGATACGCTGAAATTGAGTCCAAACTTTGGTTTAGCCAAAAAGGTTTTAATGGTATTAGAGACATTACTTCATGGGGAAGTGGGTTCTATCATGAGTAGCCTGCCGAGATTAAAAATCAGTGATCAGAAAATTGAATAATTACATCTTTGCTATGTGACTCCTGTCACCGACAATTGCTACTGCTGTTTAATATCTCAGAAGTAATGAGTAGGAAGAGCTGCACACAGGAAACACAACACATTATACAGAATAAAAAGGCACCTCAGTCAGTGTTTTCAATGAGAAAAAAATTAGCTTGTATGTTTGAAATATGGCTCTGAAATTCCATATTGTGTTTCAGTAAAGTGAGAAAACCTCAAGAGGTGTGAGAGCCTGTAGAGCCAATATCAAATCCAGTACTCCTATCACCTTAACGTTAAGGAAAGTCCAGCTAGGTGGATTTGGGTGTGTAGCACAAGTACACACACACACACACACACACACAAACGTGCACACACACACACACACATGCTTCCACAGTCATAAAAACAGCGAGAGAAAGAAAGACTTTTTAGATTGGAGAGGACAGGCAGGGATCAGGAGTGCAGAGGGAAAGGGTTAGGGTTAACTTTCCTCTAAAGGGTGTCAAAAAAGGAACTAAATTGGGTGTCAGAAAGCACTAAGGAGCTGGAATAAGTCGGGGTCCCCAGCTCCCATGTGGGTGGGTGCTCGCTTTATATTTTACAGACAATGTCCCTTTAAAAAGCCCCACGTCTGGAAAGCCCATTAGATGTGCATATAAAATTTCCCCCGTGATTAATAGTTGATGAGGCAGGGTTGGTTGGAGGGTACTACCAACATGTGGCCGGCAGGGCTCCTCCTCTGCAATCTCACGTTACACTCCATAAACTTGCCACTCTTTCCCACCTATACGTTTAAAAAGGAGGAGGGCTCACTTGTCAAGAATGCCTTAGAAGAGTTGTGAAAACAGCCAGCCCGAGAAGGGGAGTCATGCAGTTGCGGATGCAGTTCTCCTACCAAGCCACAAGCCAGTCAGATCAGTCAGGGAGAGAGAGACAGAGAGAAAGTGTGTGAGAGTGTATCAGGACCAGAGGCTCTAAAGGACGTCACACACACTCCCAGAGAGAGAGGGAAACACGCTGTCACAGGAAGGCGTCTATCCTCACGCGTTCTGGGCTGTGGAGGAGTCAACAGCCTCTGCCAGAAGTGAGTATTCCAGAGGTGGATGCAATGAAACGATGATGTGCATTTAGTCAGCTGAACTGGATATTTCTCAAGAGTGACAAAGATACTGATTTCCCACCGTAACTTTCTTTGTGAGGAGGGTTTTTGAACTCCTCAACACGGAAAGAAGACTTGTAATAAGACGCTATTCGAGAGTGTGTGAAGGTTTTTGCATCACCATGGATCAGCCAGCCAGCAGCTGCATGCGGAGCGCCCATCCCAGCAGCCCTATCTGGGGTTGCATGAGGAACCCTCACTCAGGGGTCCCAGGAGCCAATCTGCAGTCGCCCTACCAGCAGGCCCCTTTCTCCCTCCACCAGAAGCCCGAGTTCCTGGCCTACACAGACTTCTCCAGCTCTTGCCTGGTGCCAACTGCGCCTCACGCAGCCTACCCCCGTGACGACAGACTGTACCAAGAGAGCCCGGGGGGTTATCAGAGAGTTGACTGGCAGTTCAACCCCTGTGAGACACGGGTGAGAGCGTCCGAGGCCTGCCCGCCCGTCGTCACCCCCGCAGCAGTAGGTGGCGGTGGGGTCGGAGGGGCTGGCGTAGGGCCTGAGCTGGACAGTGTAGGGGGAGAACGGCTGCCAGGTGCCGTGTCCGGATGCCTGGAGGGAGAATATTCGCCCCAGAGCGTGGCATCGGCCGACTCAGACAAGAAGAGCTCCAATAAGAGGAAGAGAGATGTCACAGGTGAGTCAAGGCGCACTGGGACAGATGGGAGTCAGATGGGGTGTGCTGGTTTATGGGAAAATGAGAACATCCAAAAATTAATAACAGGAGCCTTATAAAAAGGAATACAGTAATAAAATGCACATTTGGGAGTGTTATAAATGATAGTGGACATTCTTCCTTTTCTGCTGAACAGTGGTTTATATAGTGGTGGAAATATATAGGAAAGATGGGAGGAATATGCCAGAGAAGCAGCACAACTCTTGATCTGGCAAACTTTATTATTTACTTGGAATAAAAATGAAAAACTGATATTAATCCCTTTATTTATTTATTTATTTTTTTTTTGCCAAACATCTGCAAAAAATAGATGCCATTGTTTCAACCAGTAAACATTCAGCAAATGTTGTCTATGTCAAGGTTAAGAATTTCATCCGTAGCTTGTGCCACAGCTGGCATTGACACAAAGTCTCTATCTGCTTCCTCACCCAATTGGTCTTAAAGCAGCACTCTCACCAGATTGCTATGTGAAAGGTGAGTAGGTGACAAGACTTTTGTGTTCAAGACACACATTTTAAGTAGCAGTTGCATCCTCTTATTGTTCGAGGCTTTTCAAAAGCTTAAAATGATTAATGGGACTTTTGAACGTTTCATTACGCCCCTGTATCCGTTGGAAATAGACCATTGTTTTATAACGTTCAAGATGCTGGCAAAAAAGTGACATCAGGCATCTGTGGTCAAAAGTCACAGGTGCTTCAGACTGTATTTATTTTGTGTCTGGAAAGTGAAATAAATCATTTTGTGGTTATTCGTTAATCAGCAAATTATTGTTAATTTCAGACTTTGTTCCAAAAACCAACAGAAATCAAGTAAAAAATAATGTTCAGCAATTATTTTCAGTGATTTTGAGTTTTTCAGAGTTTATTTCCAGAACATTTTGCCACAAACGAATGAGTTAATGTGTCCATACATTCTCTTTATGGTAAGATTTGTGTTGTAAGCATTGGAATAAGTAGCACTGTATGCTTTGGGATTATAGTGAAATTCATCCCCCGATCATATGTCACTCTTTCAAATTGGAAGCAAAAGTAACTGATATCCATGACAAATAATTTCTAGAAGTTTCACATGAAACATTAACAATGAGGGCAAAAGAAATGTTTATATTTAAGCTAAATTTATAGGTGTGAAAGTTTAAATACGTTGGATTTCACGCTTGCAGAATGAAAATAAAACCACGTCCAACACATCTGGAGCTTTCACATTTCACTTTTCTAAACTGAGGAAAATGACAGCCTGTTTACTTCACTCCCCTCACAAAGATAATGATTTATGCAGTGATCGTGATACTTGCACCTACATTATATAGCTAATGAGAGAGAGAAAGTTTGCAATAAATAACATTTCTACTTCAGAGAAATTCATGTACCCTCTAGTAAAACTTTATAGAATTTATTTTTGAATAACATTTTAAATGACATTTGTTTGTATGGAAAAAAAAAATTCCTGGCTCAGCATTTTACAAATCTTACTTTAATCCATTAAGAGTATTTGATGGGTGGAGTTTGCTCCATCATAACAGTCCAGATAGTGTCACATTAGTATGACTCGACCTCAAGTGCGTCACTGTGATTTGTCCAAACGTAACAACCCATATCTGATCAGAAAGAGCACGAATAATTATTTGGAAATGTCTGCAACAGACATGAACCTAATTGAAGAGGAGGTAGGGGGAGTACAGAACCCCCCCCCCTTACCCCCCCCTCCCCCCATCCTCCCCCTTCTTACCTTATTGTAACCTCCACTCACAACAGTGAAAACATGCCAGACCACGTCTGGTAAAATCACTTGCCTGTGAGCCCACTTTTTACATTCTTATCCATTGACATTTTCCTGTCGTTAAGCTGTAACACAATCTCCCACTGAGTGCATGCAACATGTCTGACCACTACATCAGTTCTTGGTTTCAGAAAAGAGCCATTCAGTCTTGTATTGACTAGCTGGTAGAAGAGCATATATTAGGAAAATGTCCTGAAGGCATTCATATTACAGACAGAGCTGCTGTACAGTCTGCTTGTGTCTGTGTGTATTTATGCAGATATGGAGATGTGGTGCATGTTTCCAAAAGCCTAAAATCAAACTGGCAACTAATATTGACCTTAATGCAAAGTTTGACCAATAATTTATGTCTATAATGAAATATAATATGTAATTATTTATGATTATGATGATGATATGTATTATTATTATTATTATTATTATTATTATTATTATTATTATTATATTGAATTGTCTGGTAAATTGAGAACAAAAGCATCTATTAAAAAAGTTTTATTATAATATCAAACAGTAACACTACTTAACATTTATTAGCAGTATATAAACACTTAATAATAAATGGGTAAAAAACACTATAGTGTAATGTAGTCAGATATAAATACTTTTTTTGCTACATACATGTTAAGTGTCAAATGTGTTTGTCAACAATTTAAACTCCTTTTGACACATCCACAGCTGATTTATGAACACTTAACGAGTGCTTGATAACACTGTATCAATTTATAACATAATTGTATGATCACACTCATGAACAATTCTTATAATGTGCTCTAAAACATTCATCAACATGTACAGATCATTCACAGGCGGGTTTACAAGTGTTAATAAATATGTTCTAAACTCATGAAGACAATTCATTATATATAACTGTATCATATTATTTTATCAAGCATTCATGCATGCATATACGAGGAGTTATAGTTGTTGACAAACACATCACTAAACACTTAAAATGTTCTTATATCTGCTTGTGACTACATTACAGTGATATAGTGTGTTATAAACCGTTTATTAATCGATTACTGCTAATAAATTCTAATAGGGGGTTAAATAAAGTGTTACCAATAAAACATGCTAACTCACTGTGAAATCATGGCTCCCACTTGTACACACACAAATTATGCAATCAATCAAACGTGCATTTTTCACCAAGAGGCTTTTGATTTTAAAACAATCGTTAATTTACAACAGCTTTTATTCAGTCCTGATTAAGAGAAACTACTTTAGCACCATTCGCACAAAAAGGCACCAAATGCTGTTGTCTTTGGGACCCTGCTGGGTGCAGAAGCCTTCTCCCCGCAAGTTTACGGCCTCTGGCTGTGCAGGATATTTATTGGGGGCCTGTTTAGTGAGAGCCAGAATGTGCCCTGCCAGGTGTTCAGTCTAGCTAAACCTGCTTGACGCAGCTCCAGACCAGACCTGATGAGGTCAGGCAGTGCCGGCAGAGCGTCAGTAATGACGCTTCAACAACAATAAGATGGTTTTTCAGCATGACACATGGATACTCTATAGCAGCTCTTTGTTTTTGTGCGCACACGTCAGGCGTTTGTTCACTTAAGCAGTTATGCACAACTTCAAACTACACACATGCACACATTATGTCCTGGTCTGCCCAGTCACATCTGGCCCAGGTATTGCAGTCCATTTCACATTCTGGCCCGATGCTCTGGCAAGCACCAAGCAAAACTTCTCACTCTGACAAATTAGAACCATTTTCTAGAGATTACATCAGCTGCTAGTGTCGCTACCAATGCACAATTATTACCAAACTCATTCCCTTCAATACACAGGAGAGATTTTTACTGAAAGTCAAACCAACTAGCCTTCATTAATAATATTCCTGGTAAAGGACCTTTTAAATTCTATCATTTCCTGAAATATAGAGGCGGATACATCCCTGAATCTTAGCAATAAACTAACTGCACAACTTTTGTTTTGTGAAAGCTTGGATAATTAGGCTGGGTTTCTTCACATGACAACAACAACAACAACAAAAAAAGTTTTAATACTTAACGTCAAAGGAGGTAAAATCACATTTACCATTTGACCCTTACAACCGCCATAGAGACATCGCAGGCTTTTCCTGATGTATGTACGTATTTGCTGTCATGTAGAGATGAGTTAATGTGAGTCTCTCCTGAGTGCTCCGGAGGGAAATCTTCAGACACACACATTTACACACACACACACACACACACACACGTAGAGCTCAGACCTGGACACATCCGCACCTTTGTTCTTTTGTTAGAGGCTTTAACGATGTTCCGCTGCATTCCTCTCCTAACTCAGTCCCTCTGTGGCTGGATTGGTGGCCCCTGCCCTGCACCGATATGTTCTCACACACACCATGAATAAATGTACAAATCTGTACTTATATATACGCATTAGTAGACAAATTAAAGCAGACAGGCAAAATACATACATGCAAATGCACATATATAGGAATACAGGTGGACGGGTCTCATAAGCTCAAGTCAGGGTGGTCGTTTTTTAAAGTGGTGGTTTTGGTGTTTACTATATAAGGGGCCTCCCACTAAAGTGTCTTTGGAGTTGTGGTTTGTTGGTCCATAAGGTCTGCTTAATAGTCAGCTAGAGCCTGGTCACAAAATGAGTGCAGAGCTAATTCAAATCAGATTAGCTGTGAATAAAATGAAAACAGAGCTGAGGATACATCCACTAGCAGAGAGAGAAAAGATTGGAACATTCGGACATATACATTTTTGTTCTTTATTCAACATAAATCTGATGAGAAGGACCATGAAATTCATACTGCACCCTCATAGAAAATACGGTCAGAATATTTTCCATTTAACCGGAACCAGCTTTGATAATAATAGTTGCAGGCAAATGGGGTGAGCAGACAAACCCACAAAGCACAAAATGCATTTCTTTTTCTGTTTCCCTCCAGATATCCAGGAGTCCAGTTTTAAAGTGGACTCCAGCTGCAAGGCCAGGAAAGAGCGCACAGCGTTCACCAAAGAGCAGCTGAGAGAGCTGGAAGCTGAGTTCACCCACCATAACTACCTGACCAGGCTCCGCCGCTATGAGATCGCCGTCAACCTGGACCTCACAGAGAGACAGGTACACCACGAATCTTTCGCATACGGCTCCCAGTAGGACATGAAAAATGTAATAATTATCAATTGTCTTATCTGCTCATATTCATTTTTTAAAATCTCTGAAATTTAAACATTTCATTTAAATATCAGGATCCTATCAATCACCCAAAACAAAATACAAAATGTAGCAGGAGGGTTTATGATGCCAACATTTTTATAGCTTGGAAATTTGTTTTCAGAATTAAATATTAGAAACAATAAAAGGTTTTGTCAAAAGAAGTGCACAACGGTCAGCTACCGTTATTATTTACAAAAAGTTTTTTGGGGGGTTTTTTCTATTCCTGCTGTTGTGCTTCTCTTGAATTTCTGGGAATTTTACCAAAAAACAGAGAGATAAAGATCATAATATCTTCAAATTTTAGGAATTTTACCAAAAAAACACAGAAAACACCACAATAACTGAAGAGGCATTCAGTTTTTAAAAAGAAACAAACCTTCCAACAAGGTAATCATCTCTTATTTAAGGTGGATAGAAACCACAGTATAAACGTCTCTCCTTCCACTATACAATAATGATAATGCATAAACATCGCATTTAAATTACAATGAACAGTTTTTTCCTGAATATTTTTCATCCTGTGGTTCTAGCAGAATGACATGCAGCTTTAATGAGTGGGCGGCAGGTCCAGACTTGATGAAATCGGGCTAACATGTGTAGATGCTGCTGGATAAAACCCCTGTCTGCCTGTCAAGCCCAGTGTCCCAGCTCTTCCTAATGAGGCCACGGTGCCACAGTGACCACACATACTGCCGTCTACTCCTAAATCTATTTCCCAGACCTCTGGAGCACACACACACACACACACACACACACACACACATACACATTCACACAGCCAGGTTCCATCTTCAAGCGAAGCTCCCACTGCAACTCGCTGACTTTTTCCAACTCATCCTACATGCTTTGGCTTTTTGCCGTCCTTTCAATCAGTCACGATGAGTAGACGAACTTGGCGATGAGGGGGCTTCAGTATGTGGGAACAGATTTATCTAACTCCCAGAGTTGCATGGTGGGGGAGGAGGGTGTCTGGGTGGGATGTGCAGAGGTCACCCAAAGCTTCCCTGACCTTAGATGCTAAACTGAAACAGTGCAGAGGTTGGATGGACACAGAGAAATAGAGCCTTGAGTTGCTACAATCATCCTACGCAGTGAATTTAGTTTAACACTTTGCATGATCGCAGTTGTTCGCATATCATGGCTGTCCAGTGAAGAACTCTCCAAAATGTCCAAAAAAGCTTTGTGGCGTTGCATTTTGACACATTCCGACTATTGTTTTTTTATGTGTTTTGTTTTTTTATTATTGGATGATGAACAAGGAAAAAAGAAGTCTTTAATCCTTTATTTAATCTGATTTGAAAAGCAAATCACGAGTGGTGGAAGAAGTAGTATAGAAGTAATAAAAGTGCCAAAATTTTACTTGGCTTAAAGTACAAAAGTATTAACAGCAAATTTTACTTAAAAGTGTCAAAAGTAAAATTACTTATTATGCAGAATGACCCCATTCAGGGAGTTATACTTGTCATATGTATATATGTGAATTACTGAAATACTTTATCCAATGCATTAACATGTGATCTACATTTTAATGTTGTCAAAGTGGAGCTCTGGGTAGTTTAATCTATTTTAATCTTATATTTTATAAGATTATTATATATTTTATATGCAATATCCTCATCTGCACACTAGCAGCTATTGTATAAATGTAGTGGGGAAAAAAGTACAATATTCCCTCTGATATGTAATGTAGAGGTGTAAAGTAGGATAAAATTTGAATACTTAAGTAAAGTATAAAAATTTTACTTACAATTGTAAGTACAAAAATTTGAGTAAATGTACTTTGTTACTTTCAACTACTGAAAATCACCAAATGCTAGATTATATGTGCAATATACAAATTGTTTTAAACATTTATATCAGTTAATCTGCTACAGTACATCAACCTTATGAGTAGAGCTGACCACGTGGTTATTATTGTAGCCATGACGACAAGGCCATCTCACCTTAACAAAGTAGTAATTTTAACCCAAACGATGAACTTTCCCCTTAAACCTAACCAAGTTGTGTCTGTGCCTAAACCAACACTTAATCACAGTGTTGTCACATCATAAACTGATTTATTTTTCAACGGTGATCTGTAACGATTTTGGAAGATACAGATAAACGATGTCCTACTGATACCTCTGTGTGTCGTCCTGGAATGCAAGGACCAATGACCTACTTTATCATTCAATCTGGAGGATTTATAGACTCTAAAACATCTTAAGTGAGAATCTCAAACACAGATTTTCTCCCTTCAGATGCTTTTTCAGTCCTTTTCCCTGTTATTTTCCTGACTCTCAGGAAGTGTATGTTTTCGCTGCTATTCTCAACTTCGCAGTTAAATCATGATATCATGCTCATTTCAGAGCAGCACAGTGATACAGATGAGCATGGCCCACACTGCAAGTAAACTTACATCCTGTGTAGGCTGACATCCTGATAGGTGACTCCTTTGACCAACTGTCAATATGATACTCTCTGCCTGCATTCGGAGAGATTTTTGAGCCAAGTGCTTTGTACTGGCTATTCATGCTCCTTGCAAGGCCAATGCAAACTGAGCCAATTTATATAATGCACAGGGAGATTTGAGGCAGATTATTTGTCTGTTTTTCTGCTGACTGTGTCGCAAATTTTGCAAAAAAAATTTGCAAAACAGAAAGAAAAGCCACGGTGATCATGTTACAAGTTCAAATGCAATGAAAAAAAATACATTCTGCAATTCTTAGTCCTGCGTTAGTGTTACCTTGTATAGACACTTCTATATACACTTTTTTTTGTAGTATTAAAGGTGCAGTGTGTAGAATTTAGCAGCATCTAGCGGATAAGACTTGGAAGAAATGGAATATAATATTCATGAGTATGTGTTAATTAGTGTATAATCCCATGAAAATATGAATTATTGTGTTTTTATGACCTTAGAATGAGCCCTTTACATCTACATAGGGAGCGGGTCCTCTTCCACAGCGCCCGCCATATTGCACCGCCATGTTTCTACAGTAGCCCAGAATGGACAAACCAAACACTGGCTCTAGAGAGAGATTTTCGCATTTTTGCGGCGACCGTAGGTTCTCCTACATGCTTGGAAGGGGAGGGGGAGGGGAGGTGCATTCAGTTGGTTGAAATCTGCAAACTCACCACTAGATGTCGCTAAATCCTACACGCTGGTCCTTTAATGGTTATATACTATAGTAGGGCTGCATCTAATGTTTATTTTCAGTATCAATTAATCCACTGATTTATGTCTCGATCAGTGGTTTTGTCCCTGACAATGTCAACCAATCACAATTTACTGAACCTAAATTTAAATCGTCATATATAAGATATTACAAGAAAGATATTCAATTTGGTATCAAGAAAACCATTAAATATTCATATTTGAGAGGCTAGGACTTGTGAATTCTTGGCATTTGCATAAAAAATATTTACAATTAACTAAAAAACTAGCAGATTCATTTTCTGCCAATCCACTTATGAATAAATATGCTATTTATCTAAAATTACTGCAAAAGGGGAACACCAAGAGGTAATTTATCTGAGGAAAATTTAGCTCAGATTTACCTCAACAATTTTATCCTCGTATGACATTAGACAGCATTGGATCATTAAACACAGTACTTTATTAAAATCATGAACTAATTTTTAATTTGTCTCTGTCAACGTTAACGCGTATTCTGATGCAGAGTTTCCTTTGTTTCTCTGCAACAGGTGAAAGTTTGGTTCCAGAACAGGAGGATGAAGTGGAAGCGAGTGAAAGGAGGACAGTCAGCTTCACCCAACGACCTGGAAAATGACGACATAGACTCCGCTGCCTCGCCCAGCTCCGAATGAACAAGAAAGCCGGCGCAGTGAAAAGGAGACACGAATGTCCCTCGGAGAAAAAGGGCGACTGGACACCAATGCAGCACAGTGCAACCTCTGCCCATTTCTATGGAAAGGAATCAAATAATTTTAAAGACTTTTTTTTTATTCCCAGGCAGAAAACACTGGGCATCTCTTGTTGTTTTCTATTGTAAATAGTTGATTTATGTCCATAATGAACTGCATTTTTTTTTTTTTTTATAAACCAATGATAAATATTCTGTTTGAGAGGCCACCTCTTGATGCAATGACTGTGGTTAGATATTAAAAATGAAGACATAAATGGCAAATCTATGGTCATTGTAGATCAGTGACAAAGTCCGTACAGCAGTTTTAAGGCCAGTGATGACATATCAGACCATGATGTGATTGTGGTTGAGTGCATCCCCTTTGGTTCCATTATTGTAATCATGGCCTTTGACGCTTGACTACAACCACCTGGTATAACTGAGACTGCACAAGTGTTGCCAAGCCATAAGTGCCTCCGAATATGATTTTTTTTTTTTGTAAGTTTTTTCCTAGAATATAGTTTTTTTCTGTCAAGATTTTTTTTTTTTTACTATTCTTTTTTATACATTTTGAATGTTATTGATAAAACACAGATGTTGCCTGTTTCTGCAAATAGAATAAATCATCTGCTGCAAAATGGGGAAAATATCTTGATAATTTCTTCCACCCGCAACACTTGAGTTGTGATTCAGCAGTAGATAGGATCTGTAATCTTGGCTGATGCCTTTATCACGTAGACTCCTTGGTCAGACATTATTTGAATTTCTTCGAGCAAAATAATAAGCAGGTCGGTGCCCACAGAGTTCTTCACTTTCATTTGTGTTTGATGTAAGTTGCTGATATCAAAGGTATAAATCATGCGTGTGTCTGTGCGTACAGCGTATGTGTGCAGACAGTACATATCCCTTTAAGCAGCTTACTTCCAAAATTCTGAGTTATCACCCATATTTCAGATTTTCTTCAGAGATTAAAACAGGTCTGCTGTTGTGCTCCTAAATGATTGTTTCCATAGTTTGAAAAACAACCGGCAATCAGAGCTGCGTAGGTGTGATTAAGAATGAGGATGTCATCTTTCTGTGCCACGACTAAATAAGCGCCACGAAAATAGCGACAAGCGTGGATGAGATAGACACAGCTGCACCTTCGCCGTCACCTGTAACTTTCCAAACAGACACTGAAAATAAAACTGAATAATAAAGTGAAAACAATATGGAAATTCAGTTTGATTATCATGCTAAAAGCATATGTTCATGTGCATATTTGTGTTCATGCACCTCACGGGCATTGTCCCAGATGCAATGAAACAGTTACACAGTTGAGTAAAATCTTCCTGTATGGGGACACAATCTTATCAAAAGGGATTATACAGTCTGATGTGAAATATGGGTGTTCTGTGAGAGCTCCTGCGACAGAAAAAGCTCCTTACGAAATCCCTTCCGATGATGGCATAATTATCTTCATTAATATCTCATATGGAGGTCGGATATCCCTGAGGTCAGATTGGAATCAGCTCTCATCAACGCCCACCTAGATCCTGGCTATAGCACCATAATCCTTAAGAATGTTTTCATAGTGGCAAGTGGCCTCCTGTAGACCCAACGCACATCATTCTGATTGGTCTACAGTGACCTGACAAGCACTGACAGCACATATAAGTACGTAGATCTGAGTGTGTGTGTGTGTGTGTGTGTGTGTGTGTGTGTGTGTGTGTGTGTGTGTTTGTGTTTGAATAGGAACATTCATTTTTGCACACCATCACTGTCATTCCAGTCAGCTCAC
This sequence comes from Thunnus thynnus, assembly GCF_963924715.1. Classification (NCBI taxonomy): domain Eukaryota; kingdom Metazoa; phylum Chordata; class Actinopteri; order Scombriformes; family Scombridae; genus Thunnus; species Thunnus thynnus. The sequence goes on along the minus strand of NC_089536.1, from coordinate 6,512,424 downwards.
AAAGGGCCATTAACCTGACAAGGTGGAGTCAGGCTCCAAAAGCTAAAGTATTTGGCCCCTGCACACTATTTTCAACGGAAGCATCTGGATGGGGCCAATTTGATCTCAACCTGAGTGGAACCTAGACAAACCCACGCACGGGGCCCCCAGGACCAGAGGGAAAAAAAAAGAAAGAAAAAAAAAAAAAAAACCTTGCTGGCTGACCACTTGCGTATGATGGAAAAGGGAAATAATAGGTGGGTATGGGTGAAAAGACGGCTTCTCAAGTACAGGATGTTGTTGTAGCAGGTAGCCAGTCATCCAATTTCCTGCTTCCCAAAGAAAACAAGAGCTTGAGCATAGGAGTCCCCAGACTTACAATGGTGGGCCTATGCTCAGACTCCGGCCAACCAAACAAAGCCTTCAGAGGTTACTGCCCTTTCAGCTGGTCTGCAGGGACTAGAGTTGGCGGGAGGGTGGGATGGTTGTTCCACACACATACACAGAGTCGGGGTCAAGTGTTACTGTACGTCTGACCCCTCTGGGCCCCCGCTGCAGCTGCTGGGGGTGGAATAACTCCAAGTCGATCCTGTGCCCGGTTCCCCCCTCACTCAGCCTCTATTAGGGTCTATTATTGTATTAGTGGTAATAGTAGTCAAAATAAACCATGTCCAATTGTAATGATAGTATTAATATCAGCAGTGTAAACTAATGAAACTGGAATGTTGTTCTTTCACCATAGAGGTTCCTTTTAAAGACACAGGGGTGGCCAAATTTATGGATTAGATTTAATTTGGTGGTATTGTGATTGCGGGATGTACAACCATGCCAAAACACCCAAGAAGGCAGAAAATTTAGGTTTCCCTTTCACTTATCTGTAGGAAAATAGTTCATCAAGGGAGCAAAGACATATTTTATTACCTCGTCGAAAGCTTTCTACACCTTGTTCTGTTTTTATTGATTTAAGATCAATTGATTTGCTTCTATTTCAGGCAACACATTTCTACGAATACCACACTCCATCACTACAGCTGAGTTGACAGTTGCAGTGAATTTATGGCTGCGGTAGCGACCAAAATTAAGGACGGATATAATCCCGGCAATATGTCCTCTGCCGTGATTATAAAAGCAGATTCGGCTGCAGAAAACATTCTTGAAATAACTCCTCTTCGTTGGATACAACCTTCTCTGTGGGCAAAGAGCAATAAGAAAACATTTGTCAGAGTTTGGAGCAGTCAGTGACTTCATTCTCAGCCCTTGACAGGAATATTCTTACAGCAGGGTTTCAACATACGGAAGATATTGCCACTAAAAGCACAGATTACCAGAATATTCAGCCAAGCAAGTTCTCAAGTAGACCACGTCACCGGCACAAAGCTAAAAATGTTGCATTTGTGGAGAAATGCAACTTGTGGTTTCATGAGCAGCTGCGCTACACCGTTTCCATTTTAAAACATTTCCAGTTATGACTCATTCATCTGGATAAAACTGTATTAATGAAAAATGTGTCATGCTGACTGTTAACCTCAAAGCATTCAGAAATACCGTACAGTAGTTGACACCACAGTCTATATACAGGTACTTACTGGAATTGATTATTTTATGATCTATAATCTCACGTCATCATAATGCATCAAATAGCAAAAACAATCATTCTAAGGCTGAGTGAGTTTTTAAACATTACATTTATATATTATATTTTTTACAAATATATGTAGCCATAGTAACTTCATTAGACAGTATACAGTTCACTGTAAAAACCTGAAATTATTCACCTTGATGTGAATTTTCATTAAGCTAAACAAAAAAATAGATAAAATTTGCATTCTATCTATTATGAGATAAAAAAAATGTAATTTTCTTTCATCATTTCTACTCAGCAAGAATTTTTACTTTGTGCATTTAAAACTTGAAAGTTTTTCAGAAGAAGAAAAGTCATTAAACAAAAGATTATTTTAAACTGTTTGTAGTTTTGTTAAAAACTTGGGAAGTTGAGTTCTGAATGTTTCAGACTCAAAACTCAAAAGTATCCAGATATTTTGAGTTTTTTCCAGCTTTTATGTTTTGTTTTCTTTTAACTGTGTGTTGACTAAAAGGAAAAATTGGACAGAGAAAGTCAACGGATGACATGCAGCACATAACACCGGCTGCACTTGATGCTTTAATGTCTGAAGTACATATTCTGGACCTTCACCTGCGCTACACAGGAAAAACGTTTCTTTTGAAAACCCAGTGCTCTGCTTCGGCTCCGGCTCTTGGCGGGAAACATCTTGATGGATCGCCGGAGGTGTGAAGGTCAGCTCTACGAGAGGCAACCGTAGAAATTAAAGCATGTCATTCTCCTAGTGGGCCCTGCGCTCTGCTCCACAAGCTCCATCTGCACACTGGTGTTGTGTACTGAGACAGCGGCTCGCTGGTAACATCAAAGACTCTTTCTACAAACCTACCAGGCTGATGTAGAAGAGCTGCTGTGAAAATCTGAGATACTGAGAGTTAAGATAACAACAGTGAGATAAAGTTGTAGGGGTGTGGGTCTTGAGGAGGACTGAGAGGTTTGGTGTGTCTGTCTGTGAGAATGCATTTTAATAAAGTTGGAAAAGATTAAAATGATCTCTTTTCATTTTGGTGGCTTACAAAAATGGAACATGAAACAGTGGAATATTAAAATAAAATAAAAAATAATTGTTAAATAACATGTTTTAAGACATAGAAATACTCTACTTTGAATATTAATTTATGTCTGATATGTTTTTTTCCACAATAAAAAGTTTAATTACCTTGTTAGAATTTTTTAAAATTACATCTACTTCTTCTCTCTCATTGAAAAATCCTGAATCTATGAATATGCAAATATTTTTTACTCTAAAAGGTTTAATTTCCATATTCCAGATGTCTCCTACTTCACTGAAATGTCCACTCTCAGTGCGTGTGCGTTGGAGGCTTCAGGTTACTTGCGTAAGTTGCATACTGGACCACGATTGGCTTCCAAACTAGCTGTGATGTCACAAATCATGCTCAAACTCTTAAACTAAGATTTAATGTGAGCACTGAGAAACTTTCCACTTTCAGCAGATCAATGTGAGGACTTCTAGTATCAAACTTTGATACTCATACATCATTCTGCAGAGAGACGCTCAAACATTCAAGTAAAGTAACAATAAGCAAAACACATTTTTGAGTGGAGGGGCACTTTACATTTAAATTCTGGACATTGGTGATATGATGCATGGATTGTCTTTGACAGTAATTAAAGCTCATCTAACATGATCTCTGTGAATGCTCGACATAAAAGCCAGCAGTCCTCAGAGACATTTCACTCTGCTTCTTGTTATTTCTTATCTTTTTAAATCTTACAGTAAGGTTCTGTCCCAGACATGTCTGTATCACCTTGCCGAAGACTGCGAGCACACTGGGTTTTGTCAAATGAAATGGACCCAAGAGAAACTTAATGTAACAAGACTGTTCTCCTTTATTCCTGGCCCCTCTGCTCTGCCCTCTGCTCTGTGATCCCTGATCCAGTTGCTTGCATAGGGGCTGGAAGCAGTGGACACACATCCTCTCTTTCTTTTCATCCTTATTGTTATTTTAGGCCACCTGCAAATGTATTTCTCCCTTTTAGCCGCTCTGCGCTGTGTGTCTGTTCTCAGCCTCTCACACATGTGAGACAGAAACCGCCGAACAGCAAGAAAGGGAGGAGGAAATATGCGATGTCTTCCGCACATCCTCCCAAGACGGCCGTTGTGTTGAAGGAGGTATACAAGGAGCGTGTGTTTGCATGTGTGTCATGTCAGAGTGAACGTGTTTGCATGTGTGTGAGCTTGTGTGTCAGTCTGAGTACCTGTGGGTTGGTGAACAAGCCTGGTGAGTAGACCTATGTGTTCTCAGACGTAGTCAGCGATGGACACTGATGCAGGCCGCCTCTGCTCATCCCCCCCCCCCCCTCAAGCCTCTTGTCTCCAGTGATTAGCGACTCCTACAGGAGTTGTAAATCTTCAATTTCCATTGCACAATCAGTCAAGCTGGGCCAGGAGTTGAGGAGCTGCACAACATTAAATTATCTGAGACTTCCTGCAAAGGCTCCTTTGGATGTTGCGTCTTAAGCGAAGTGGATACCAGAGCCTCAGGCCATGGGACTCTGGTATATGGCTCCCTCTGGTTGGTACTTCTGACCTGCTGTGTCCAGCCTGGTGTGGAGCCAGGAAATCCAGCAGCAGTTTGACTCCGCAAATCATCACACAGAGGACCACTCAATCACAGTGTTTGCTGAGCACAGTGAACATAGAAGGCCTTGTTCACCAGAGAGCACCCAGTGAGTACACACAGCATGAAAAGTGCTGTTTGGAGAGTACGGCTTCACTGTCCAGCTCAAAGACATCAACAAAACCAGTGAAAAACAATGATACATGTAGTTGACAGGAAGAGCTCATCACAAGGTTCACATACCACGTTTTACTAAAGGGAGTTCTATGACAATATTTTTGAGTGAGTCCTAATAACCAAACTAAGATAGGTAATCACACAGAGAAAGATCACCTTCATAGTTAAAAGAAACCAACTTTGACTGTTACATTCTGTAGGTGAAAACAAACAAAAAAGCAGAATCCAGGAAGTCTTGTTGAATATTAGTCCTTAAGTGGTGCAGACAACCATGGAGAAAAAAAAAAAAAACTGAGGGACTCCGTCGTCAAGTGAAATAATACATTTATTCTTTGAGTACAGGCAATCAAACAGACCAACATGTATCAACTCTAAGTCCTCATCAGGATCTAACAGACACATAATTAATCTAAATTATATACCAGCCGTGAGCGGCATTCAACCCAACCCCTATGGACAAATAAATGACCAATAGGGAGTGTTAAGACAAAAAACAAAAAACAAGTCCTATACATGCATAAGTGCCAAAATGTGTAAATCTGCAATTAAGCTTGATTACAATAAGTGATTAATATAATGAATCAAGAAGTACTAAAAATACTCAACATATACTAATTAAACAGTAATATTTAGAGAAATGAAAACCATAATCTATTCATACAAATATCCCAAAAAACACATGAGGCCAACTTCATATGATCTCAATAATTTCAATTAATTTCAAGAAAAAGTAATATAAAGTTAGATCAAACAAAAAAATCTAAGTTAATTAATATATATAATACATATCATTGTTCCAAAAAGACTTGCAGTAAAGCAATAAGTGAGTGCCTCCGCACCTGAGGAGGTTTGCATAAAGCTCTAATGTAGACGAATAAATCTCAATTTAACATATGGTTACGTAACCCACTACAAAGTGATCAAATGATTAAAGCAAGCACTATGGTCCATTACCAATAAAAATGACGTATGTAAAGAATGAATAAACATGTCCAAATTTGTCAGATTACACTATATTATGCTCAAACGGGTAGCAATAAATTATTGACATATAAAGACTCTGTAAATATAAGTAGATCGCAATCACTAGACACTAAATACTTACATAATGTTTAAAAGGAGTAAATATTTTTCCAAAGTTTTTACATTAGTTTCTGATTACTGGGAATAATATAAGTACATAGGACAACAGATGAAAACAACAGATATCAGAGCAATAGCAGGAAGTCTACCTCATCATTCAGTCTTAGAGATTTAGTAGCTTTTGATGTCACAATCCAAAATGTTTCTCATTGAAGGAGATTTTTTTTACATTCTGTAGGAATCTACACATTTCTCCTCCCCACAAGTGTACCAAACCAAATGCAAAGATGCAAGTAGATGCAAACAGATACAAATTTACCCTGGGTGACGTGAAATGAGGCGAAGACACATCCACGTGAGATGAAAATGTCTCAAAACGAGTGAAAAAATTGCAGATCATAAAAGTATAGAGACAAAAGGAAGAAGAGAGACAGTGGGAAAATAACAGCACAAAATGGAGCTCCTGGTTTCCAGAACTTGGACTGTGGAGTGGGATGACATTTTTGTAAGGGTCAAGTTTTAGAAAGTTTCAGATCTACTGCCTGTATCAACATGACATAGGAGAATCTTAAACCTGATCTCCAATTTAGTCTTATTTATGTCACAGCATTGCAACAAAGTTCTTGATTCTAAATGTACAGAAAAAAACAGTAAAACATTATAAGATGCATACCGACCTATAAGGATGGAGGTATGTCTGATAGAAAAACATATCAATCAAATACATCAACAGCTTCTCTCTCTCTCGCTTTAGAACACTAGACTTTGTCTTTGTGGTAAGTCAATCCCACATCTAGAACCTCTTACCCTCTGGTGCAACCAGCAAGCCCTTCCATCATGTACAAAAGCTCATTCAGCCATTGTGACCAGGTCTCCATTCACTCTCATACCCCGCAGGTCCCCTGTCCAAACAGCCCAGGCTTGAGGAGCGCTGGGGAAATGGTCCTGGAGGCAATGGCATTGTCCATCAGAGGTATCATCCATCAACACGAGGGCTCCCAGAGTGCACCGAGATCAGACTGCTGTCATAAAGGTGTCATGGCTGCCAGACAGCTAGGACAACAAAGACACACATGTCTCTTAACTATAAGTATCCACTGTAAGTCTGGTTTCTGGAGTCTAGTTTCACAGAAGCATCTGAAGATTAAGAACACTGGAAAATGCAGATGCAAGACCCAGGTAAGCTTTTCCAAGTTGCCATAGATCACACAAAATCTAATTTCCAAGCACTTTAATCCAGTTGTATTGATAAGATTGTTGTCATGTAGAACTTCTCTGCAGCAGAAGTGTTGTGACTCTTGACAGACTTAAGCGTTGTGCAATGTGCAGTGCGTTTCTCTCTTCATAAATTGTAAAATAAGAGAACTTTAAAGCTGCACTAATCAAAATGCTTTATCTTGACAAAGCACTAAATAACCATATGTAATGTTGACAGTCATAGTGACAAATCCACAGAGAGTTATCACCCGTCTCTGCAGTTCCCCTCAGCTCTACAGAGGCTTTTAGCACCTTTCTGCTCTCTTGGTTTTCCAGCATGCAGCTAAACTGTTTTGGTCTGATAAACCCATTGTATACTACCAGCACCAAACCAACACCAAACAGCAAACTGACAAAGTTCATAACTAGCAGGTGAAGAGGTCAAACAACAAGCAGCTACAGAGTCAGATATTTCCCTCAGAGGTTGGCGAAGAACAAAACAGAGCTAGAAAGAGGGTGAATATTGGACTTACAATCGTGACATTCATCATGTTGTGCTTGTTCCACTTCCTACAAGTGGCCAAAATCAAAAATCAAATCAAATCAATAAATGCAGCTATAATGTCAGGATATTTTGGGAACCATGCCCATGACTGTCTGTACCTCCAGAATTTATTATTCTGGAGGTGTTTGTGGTGATGTTTATGTAAATCGTAAATTAATCATAGTGTTAGTTCAGGCAGAGCACTGAAATTACACTTGTATTGGCTGATTGGCATCAGCTGTTTTCAATATGGTTCACAATCATTGGCTCCTTTGCAGCCTTAGAATCATATTCATGCTGGTTCACAGTGCAGAGATTAAAATCTGACTCTGTTTACTCTACTCATTACATTCATGCCAACACCACTTGCTGCCACAGTTCCCTCCACCACCCCAACTTCCTCCTTAAGTGGTGTCAAGTATTTTTTTTGTCAAGATTTATTTCAACTAAGATTTATGTTCATGTACGTTTATTCAGGGGGATTAGTTCGTAGAATTATTGTTGCTGATTGGAGCCAATAAAAAAGAGCAAAAGAGCTTTACTGCTATACAAAAAATCTAATTATATTGTTACCATGGTCTTCAAAACTCTCTGTAATATTAGATAAACTGAACATAATATCAGATAATCCTTGCTTTTGCTTTATGGGAAAAAAATATTTGTGATAATGTGAAAGTTTAACTCATATATACTAAGCATGTTTGAGCATACAGATGAACAATAAGTAATTTTAACAAATATGTAATTTTCTCATATGTATTGTTCTCATATTATGTCAGAGGCAGGAGCTGATTTCAAAAGAGCCTTTTGTGTTAGCATGAAAGAGAAGAAGTTTAACACTCACTGGCTGATCAATAAATAGCAGGGTTACTGAGCATCAGCCGCACTTTTACTGCCCCCAGTAAATTCCAGGGATTTGGGTTTCCATACAAAGTTTTAGATGCAAGATGGCAGAGGTTTTTCAGTACAGGTGTTGTCATAAAAAAGATGACCAGGATCCAACAATGGGGAGCCTGTATGAGGTAATGCCATCAAAAAGGGCATGATAGCAGCAACACCAGCAGGACACAGTTTGAGTTTGAACAAGATGTCATTTTGAAGAGTATGGGGTGAAATGTGAGTTTCCATGTATAGTAAACATGGTTTAGTCATGGGAACAATGGGGAAAAATGAGCCAGTTTTATACTGTTCTAAACTATATTTTTACATTAAACAAATAACAATGCTGTAGTATATATCAAAAATTATGGGGTTATCATAGAAAACATCTGTTAGCATCCGATAGGTTGGTGACCACATGTTAATGTTAAATTCATTTTCAAATGGTGCAAAATGTCCCGACCGTCTGGTACACAAGCAGACTAAAGAATCTACACAGATATTTGCAAATAGTATTTCATCCAGGTCTGCAGATGATTTCAATAAATGCAGATGCAGCCACACAATGAGAGCAGCTCCACTTGAAAATATACAGACTTCCAGTTCTGTCCTCTCTGTATTTTAATGATCTGTGGGGGGGACCATGAGCCAAGACTGTGTTCACCTGTGCCAGCACACTCAGTCTGGCCTGCATCCAAACCAGCTTTTAGTAGAACCAGAAATGGGCTCAGCCGTCGTGAACCAGGGCTCTCTAAATCTCTTCGTCCATCCAATCCACCACCACCCATCCATCTATCCTGCTACCCATCTCTCCACCCACCCCCTCACACTCCAACTCCCACTGGCCCTTGAGTCTGGGCTTTACAAGCCTGTAGCGTGACAATGTGTGTAGGTGTTTGTCTACCTCTTGGTCTCTGTGTGTCTAGTTGAATGTGTGTGTGTGTGTGTGTGTGTCTGCATTGCATCTCTGCAGGTACAGTGTGTGTGTGTGTGTGTGTGTGTGTGTGTGTGTGTGTGTGTGTGTGTGTAGTGTTCGGTGTCTAGGAGCCTGGCGTTTGTTATTCTCTCTACAGTCACACTGTCTTTCATCAGGGCCCGTCCTGCAGCCCACAGACTCTCAGTATACAGTTTCATAGTCTTGGGCCCCTGTCTGCCGTAGCACGTGGGTGGATGATTTCTAACACATGGGAACCTTGGGAGCCCACGCAATGCTGGAACAATAGAGGACCTGTCAGTATCAGGGCACTGGAAGAGGACGAGACGGCAGGCGGTGATGATGTCAGAATCATTCACACCCACCCACACTTCATCCGCCCCTCTTGGCTCTCAGTCACAGAGAGGCATGCACGCATACAGAAGCATCCACAAGAGCAACAGAGATATTACTTATTGCATATATACATATACTTATAATATGTATAAACCTATATATAAAGTATGTACATGAACATGAGCATGCAAAAATGCACATGTGAAAACAACCCATTAAACTCATCTCAAGTTTGAATTAATGGAAGATTCCTGTTTATCACAAGATGGGTTTTATGCAATTTTGACTATCATTTCTATTGGTTATGGTAGCACTCTACTCACCAAAGTAGTTGCTTGTATCTGGGGACACATTGCTTCAACAAGGTCAGACCTTTGTTAAACACTGATTAATTTGCTGGCATACAAACAAACTGCAACTCCCGTTTACCTGCAAGGCAGAGCATGTACTTGCGTTATTGGGATTTGCTTTGTTCCGTATCCATGATATCCTCCGTAATTTTCAAGTTTTTAACTGTAATATCAGAGAATCCTTTTCACTATTCACTGTGGGTAGTGACATCTCCCCCATAATTGGCTGTTAAATAGAGCAGAAATATTTTTTAAAAACTATAATATTAGATAGTTGGGGTTTTTTTTTTTTTTGTTCCACTCATATCTTGACAAATGGAGTGAACCACACATAACTATTGAGTCAGGCTATGTTCCAAGACTGCATTTTTGATAATTTATGTTATAATAAATGTCAGTGTGACTTTGAATAAAGATTTTCTTTCTTCTGGAACAGAACCCAGAAGTTATGGTTCCACTGTGGTTCTCTATATAGATTGTAAACAAGCCAGCAGTTTAACTAGATTACCTGAACCACTTTATTTGGAGATTTGTGAGTGCACCAAAATTGCTATTATTAATCCCTCATTGCATAGGAAAACAGCCTGCATGACTACGATAAGTGCAGTAGGTAAAAACTGTCCCAGAAAGTCGGTCTGTGAACTGTAATGGATGTTTAGGTGAGGCCTTTCATGTTTCTTTTCTCCTTCAACTAAGTTTGGCTAACCTGATGATCTGACCATCTGACTGCTTGTGTGTATTTGGTGAGTACAGTGTTATAATTACAAAAGACAATGACAAATTATTCCTAAAACTACAAAAATAAGACCCAAGTTGTATTTAACCAGAATTTCCCCATTAAATCCTATTTTCAGGGTCTCCCAAATCTGCTAGAAAGATTAATTCTGTATGTCTGTATACAGGCCTAAGTGTATGCACTCATATGTGTGTGGGTTTGTGTGTGCACCCTGTATGTACAAAATCCCACTTAAAACCCTGAGGATTAGGGCTCTCAGAGCAGCCGTTCTCCAGCTGCAGACCTCTTGCACGCCCAGTGGATAGCAATCTGACTTCCCGTGACACCTCCGGCTCCCTGAAAGTGAGAACCAGCACTCTAGCCCCATGTGAGCAGTGGATAGTCTGCATGTTAGCAAGTTGGCAGCATGAGCTTCACCAGGCTGGCAGATGTCCATGGGATTTGGCTTTATCCTGAACATTATTTGTCAAGTCTTGCTGGGGTAGCTGTGGATTTGTGCGGTGTGCAGACATAGATGTGTGGTGTATTTGCAGAAAATGAGGAGGTTTTTGTTGGAAAAAGGGCAAGATGATAGCCAGTAACTGTACACCCCTCCTGTCACATCTTTCTGCTTCTTTCTCCACCTCTTGAAGAGGAACCAAAAGACAGACATTTGGCTCAATTTCTCTTTATTGTCTGGAAGCAAATTTAGAAGCAACAGTAAAATCCATCCTGCTCGTCTGCCAGTGTTGGAAAAATAACAGGCAACACAATATGGTTGAAAGGGAAGGAGGGAAGGTGGGTAGCTTGGGTAATGAGTGGAGTTGCTGACTATTTGGGGGTTTAGAGTCAGGGAGAGGGAAAACAGGGCAGTTCCCAGTGGTAGACTGGAGTCCGGCGAGGCAACAGCACACGCCAAGCGCAGAGAGTGAGGAAAGCAATCCATCACTGGAGGTCCACAGGAGGGGAAGGGGGGACGCTACACTGGGCCAAACCATAACAATATGTGTGTGTGGCCATTGTTAGTGGGCCAGGGTCATTGTGTGTTGCTAGTAGCCTCCACACCCTCTTATTTCAGTGGGAGTCAATACACGCAGACACTCCCAAGAGGGGGGCAGCAGGGGGGGACCTTTGGGAATGTTCATCAGATAAACCTTTCCATTCATGCACAGATGCCAAGCGATGGGAATGCCCGGTTTAAAGTGAAAGGAAAAATAATATAGTAGTACTGGTTCTAATTCTCATATTTTTCTCAAAGTGAGAACACCTCCAAATATTATTTATAAACTGTTTGAATTGTGAGTATCTCAGGCCTAACACTGATTGATTGGTAACCATCTTGAAAAGTGTGTAGGCCTGTCACTGATTGGCTTTTTTCAATTCTCACAAGAGAGATCAACACAGATTATCTTCTCTGTTGACTGATAATCATAATTCTGTGTGTACATTTTGGAATTCCCCAAGGCCACACCCTGGGCCCCCCTCATGTTTATTTATTTGTATTTGGTTGATATGTTGTTTACTGGTTTTGTTTTTTTCCATTTCCCACTGTTTTACTATACATGTGTGCTTGTTTTGTTCAGATGGTCACTCATTGTTATACTCTACTACTCTACTCTTTAATTTCATTGTTTAGTTTTATTAATTTTAATTGCTTTGTTTTTAACTTTAATGTATTTCCTTTTCTCCTGAAAATGCTTAATACACAAAATGATGATCCATATAAGAACTGGGATAACCAATTAAAGCTACAGAAGGTGAGTTTAATAGTTACAGTCACTGACATATAATGTGATTCTTGTCTTGGTAAACTGACAGGTTGTTATGCCAGTCAGCGACCTAGCTGGGCTTAACCAAAACCACCCTGAGATTACCTCTGAGTTTATTTGGCTGTTTATTCTGGGCTAGGTTAGCCCCCTCCCACTGACAGCAACACGAGCCATTACTGCAGACCATCTGTGGACACGGGTCAGTGTTGACCTACCGCTCTCCAAACACCATTCAGCTTCACCCAGAGGGAATCAGTCAGACCAGCAGCAACACAACATGGTCAACAAGGAAATATAATGCCCGTCTTTACTGTTTAAACTTGTGATCCTACCAAACTACATTTAAAAATGTTACGCCACATTCTGATGTGAGTTCTGATTCACATACTGATGTAAACTAGGATACTAATAGATCTAAATACCATGATTTAATAAAGGTATATTAAACTTATTGAGAACGTCTCAGTTTGTCTGAGAAATCATATCATGCACATACCATGAATCACCAGGGGAAAAAAATTCAAGGATCTGCATTGGTGGGGGTTTGTTGTTTAATGTGCTGGTGTCAAGTCAAGCCAATTTTATTTGTATACCCCAATATCACAAATCACAAATTTGCCTCAGGGAGTTTTATGGTCTGTACAGCAATACAATATCCTCTGTACTTAGACTCAATTCGAATAAGTAAAAACTCCCTAAAAAGCCCTTAAACGGGGAAAAAAATGGAAGAAACCTCAGGAAAAGCAACAGAGGAGGGATCACTTTGCACAGACATGTAATAGATGTTGCGTGCACAGAAAGGAACACAAATTACAGAATACAGTTTGAACAGGATAACAAAAATATAATGAATTTATAATATATATATATGAAGAATGTGATGAAGAAGACGCCAAGCAGCTTCCAGGTGCCACCAGAACAGAATAGGACCTGAGCCACATGACCTCCATCAACATGGAGACCTGGCAGGAGGAACTTCTACACATGCATACTGGGGAGACTCACATCACACCGTTCACATAGACGGGTGAAGAGACAAGAAGAGACATTATTCACACAGGAGAGAGAGAAGGATAAAAACATAAAGAGAGAGAGAGAGACATGAGGTGAGGCTGAACACCTGCAGGATGGGGAACCAGATCCAAAACCTCAGGAAATGGCACCGACAGCCAGGTAAGCAGAGCGGTTCCAGGATGGGTACTGGTCCAGCAAGAGATGCCTGAGAGACAAGAGAGGACAGGAGGAGAAAAAGGGAGAGAGAGAAGAGAGAGAGAAGAGAGAGGGGCACACAGCTCAGACGCTCATGTGCTTCTGGAACAAACAATCAATGGTTATCAGAACAGTTGCGGTAATCGATAATCTCATCAGCAGGACAGCGCTTACTAATTCACTGAGACAGAAACCGACTCGCTGTGCAGTACAAGGTCATGAAGTACGCAATTAGAGGCAACTAATTGTAGGTTAAGGCAAAAAGATGAGTTTAAAGTTTAGATTTAAAGGATTCAACAGACTCGGATTGTCTGATGCCAGCAGAGGTACCCACAAGAGCCCTGCATTTTCAGAGCGAGGAGCTCGAGATGGAATATAAGGTTTAAGGAGATCAGACAGGTATGATGGGGCATGCCCATTTAGGATTTTATAAGTCAGCAGAAGCACCTTCAAGACTGATCTAACATGGATAGGAAGCCAATTTAGAGAGGTTAGAATTGGTTAGAGGATATGGTCAAATTTTCTTAGTTAAGATTCCAGCTGCAGTATTTTGAACCATCTAAAGACTTTTAGTATATTAGTACGTGGCAGACCTGAAACCAGAACATTACAGTAATCAAGTCTGGATGAAATAAAGGCATGTATTGAAGTCTCTGTGTAACCATGGACAGGGAAGACCGAATTTTAGCCATGTTACGCAAGTGGAAAAAGGCAGTCTTGGTGATGTCTTTAATGTGCTTATTAAAGGAGAGACTGGGATCAAACGTAACACTAGGACTCTTGGCTGGCACACTTTGTGAAATCACACAGTTGTTAAGCGTAACTGTTACTTGATCAAACTGGTGTCTGTGTCTAGCAGGGCCAATGACCAGCATCCCAGTTTTATCCAAATTTAGAAGCAGGAAATTCCGTGACATCCAATTTTTCACAGCAGCCAAGCAGCCCTCTAATTTAGTAATTTGAGTATGATCATCAGCCTTTATAGGCGTATGCAGCTGAGTTATCATCCATGTAGCAATGGAATTTTATTCCATGACTATGTAGAAATTGGCTAAGAGGCGAAATATAAAGAGAGAGAGGCAGAGGGCCAAAAACCAAGCCCTGAGGTACCCCATATTTGACATCAGATCATTTAGAAATAATATTAATATAGCAGACACACTGTGTTCCTTCAGATAAGTAGGACTTAAACCAAGAGAAGGCTAGGCCAGAGACTCCAAAATTACAATTTAATCTGTCTAATAGTATACAGTGATCAGTGGTGTCAAAGACTGCACTGATATCCAGTATTAGAAGCACAGATGTGGAATCTGAATCCATTGCAAGTAGAAGATCATTTACCACTCTGGTTAGAGCAGTTTCAATGAGAGCCAATTGAAAAGGCTCATATATTTCATTTCCTTTTATATGGGTCAAAAGTTGTTGAGACACAACTCTCTCTGGTACTTTAGAAAAGAATGGAAGATTAGAGACTGGTCGATAGTTATTAAGAGACACTGGATCAAAGTGCAGTTTCTTAAGAAGAGGTTTAATCAAAGTACAAGACAGACCTGTACTTTGTGTTTTTTTCTAAGAAACCGGGAACTACACATTCATAGCTTTGTAGAAAATCTGTTGGAGATATGAGCACTGTAAAATAAGAAATGGATCTGAGGAAGTCTTCAGGAAAGTATGTCAGTTTTGTAGTTACGGCTTGGAATTAATCTCTTTCGGTCTCAACACTTCCTACTGTCAGACTGCCCAATTATTATGGCTATTTAACACCACATCAAAAAGAGTGGCAAATAAACCAAATACACGCTAGAATCTTGGGCACCAGCTGGTGTGAAACCAACGGCCTGTATCCTTTTCCTTAATCCCATCCCACAGTGGACAGGAACTCTCACAGGGACTGTACAAAACCCTCGCCTTTCGGCAAAACACCTGGTGAAGCCAATGGCCAAAAATGCCACCTCCCTGCTATTCATCATCATCACCAGTTTTCATAACCCCATAGTCAGTCTTCATCACTCCGTCCTCTTCCATCATCTACTTTCTGTTGCTTGACTCACCGCAGGTCTGTACACACAAACATTCGTAGACAGGAAAGCTATCCTTACATAGATTACATTTAAGTTTGCCTCTGTCTGAACGGGAAGTCTCAGCATCCACAAGTGTCGGCTGCCTTGGCTGTAAACCAATTCCTGCCAGGCTATCACCTTACAGCCCCCCAGTCCCTGAGTTATTACAGCGCGGCTGTTCACAGCAGCACTAGCCCAGCGTGGTCTGGTCTGGTCCAGCCCAGCACTGAGCTCAGCAGTCAGCCACCTCACCCCCCCTTACAATCAAACAGTGCACCGAGGGCTTCCGCCACAGGTGTCTGTAACTTTCTTCTCCTCCTCCTGTCAATTCTTCTCCTCTTTGACGAGAGCTTTAATTCCCTGTCCTCTCACTGCTTCACTCCCTCCCACGCTCCTTCTCTCACTCGCTCTTCGGCTCACACAGCCGCTCCAGATTGTTCTCATTTAGTCCGGTGGGTTCAGGGCTCTGTATCTCACTGCAGACCCCAGTGCTTGCTGTCCGTCTCTCTGTCACACACACATACACACACACACACTCCTTTCTTCATCAATCCTGCTTTAGGTTTTACAAGTCTGAGCAGCTGGTTTGGCTACTAAATCTCTGGGGATTTGGGATAGTTAAAAAGATAAAGCTTGAGGAAGGTGACAGAGGGAAAGTTCAAGCCTCAACACCAAAGGCACATTACAAAGGTCCTTCCCACCTCCTCTGCCCTAAATGACCCTCTCCCACTGAATGTTGAACATGAAAACTAAATGAGAATCCGCAATAAACTGCCTAAAAATAATTTTAAAATGTAATTCTCAGTTGGTTAAACTATGTTTGGACAGACAGCAGCATTGCATAATAATAAACAATAATGCAGCACCCTCATTTCAATGAGCCCTCTACATTGGCATAGCAGGGGTGCCGATGCAATAAAAAAGCAACCTGGCTCAACTTTTGCTGTAATGCAATTCAACATCATCCGGTAACACACAGTGGGGGCCAGTCAAATACACGCACGTACACATTTTGGGTAGATCGCTTTGACACAGATTCAACAGTTTTGCTAGACAACCCTGTGTTTTTTTTGATAGCGTGGATGGAGAGCAAAAGATGCGATCAGCAAGTTAGTGTAGACTTACTCTCAGCTTGACAGCAAAGGTCTTTTTCTCAGATTCTTCTTTGTTTGTAGGACATGCCATATTGCAATATGAGTGAGTAACAGACAGGTCAATAAAATACCTAAAAATTTCAAATTATTTTTATGGCGTGTGTAGCTCTTATGCCAGTTTCTTTTTTATGTCCTAAAAAAATACACAAAACACCAGCTGTGGCACTGCTTATGGCCATAAAGTCACCTAAGCTCTGTGTAATTTCCCTCCGACACAATCGACAGAAAGTGAGAAAGTGAGAAGCTGTCCAACACGGTAGCACCACCTCTCCCTCAGCTGTCCCGCTGAGTGGGAGGCCATGTTGTTTGTGTTGTGTAACTACCACTGGTGAACCAAAGCTCCAGCGGTAATAAAGCCCAAAAATCACAGCCTCTAGTTGAATATTTACCTTAGACTAATCTGACCATGGTTTATATCATCCGAGCTCCGTGAGTGGATGGAAACAGACATGAGGAGGAGGAGGAGGAGGAGGAGGAGGGGGGCTACCGCTGCGCCCAGGCACCTCGTCTTGACCTTTTGCGAAAACCAGTAGACACTTTTGAGGAAACCTGATCAGCAACGAAAACAAGTATGAAGTCAGATCTTTATTTAAGGTAGTCAGCAGGAGCACAGATCTGTGATATCCACAGGAGAGGAGACAAGAGGGGGGTGAAGGAGGTATGGGAGGGTGGAGTCCCCCACCCCTCCCTCCCTCTCCCTCCCCTCCCCCTCCCTCCATCCTTCTCTCTTCTGAGTTGTTTTCTGAATGCCTGCCAGGAAAGTTTAATGGCTGTGGAATTTGGACAGGAAAAAAGCGGCGCTGGAAGTTTCAGAGGAAGTGGGGATTTGTGCCTCACGAAGGCAGCACCTCTGTTTGTGTTGTCCCAGCCTGCGAGAGAGACAGAGGGAATGAAAGACAGAGGAAGAGCGTCAGAGAGCTTTTCCAATGAACAGCACAGGCCTCTTGGGTAGACAGACCTCAGACAGACAGGCCATGATCATTTAACCTCACATATACATGACCATACATAGAACAATACAGAGCCAGACTTCCAGGCACACACCCACACAGCCATGCACACACAAATATATTCACAAACGGAGATGCTAAACACATGCACATGCACATTTAAAAGCAAGCAGATGCACAAACACAATGTGCAAAGGTAACGGACACACAAGTACAACCGCAAACAACCACACACATATGCGTAACACATACCCACACACACCATCACACACCATTTACATCTTCTCCTGAATTGAAACAAGATCTTCAGTTCAACACACACTCACATCTAACCTCAGGCCAGCTGTTTCTCGCTGCCACTTCAGACAGTAGTAGACAGATGTTGCACTGGCAGATACTTTCCGTAGTTTCAAGACATTTAGATTCACAAATGCACAACAGGAAGAGTTAAAAGGGATAGGGTTTGAAGTTTAAAGGGTCAATTCACCCAAATCTAACCATGCAGATAGAGTAGTTTTGGTTGAAGACTTACATTTAAAACAACATATCTTTCCAAAAACAGACTTTGCTGTGAACAGTTTTCATGGAAACTACTTTCTACAGAAGAAAAACCTTATGTTTTCTGAGTATGGGTGAATTGACCCTTTAAACTACCTTGACATTTTGGGCTGTCTGAGGCAAAAGTTAAACAATCGTGAGATAGACGTGGTAAAATCTTTGGTCGTCAATCCAAAACGGTGCTCCTGTGAGACACGTCCACGGATGACTGATTTGAAGCTTTGGAGACCAAAGACAGTGTCAGAAATTTGAGACCAAATACTCACAATGTGACTGCTGTTATGACCCACATCTACAAACAAACCAATCAGAATACAACATGAAATGACACAGAATACACTGGCTGGTGTGACATTACATAGGTGCATTTTTTTTTAAATAAAGTTCAGGTAGAAAACACACTTGTTCTCCTTAATATGTCCGTGACACACAAATCAATGCATTTTTAAAACATATGAGCGGCACATAGATGACATGAACGTGTCTCTGCTCTCATATACTTTTTAAAATTTACATCATAGTGCTACAATTCACCATGTATTCAGCACACAATCTGACATGCCTGAAATGGATATCGTACAGTCTGAAACAAACTGTGACCAAGATTTTATTACACCTGGCTCATACAATGTGTCATGCAATAAACTTACACGATCATTATTGTCACACAGTTGGTGCCTTTAGTCAAGCCAAGTAAAGGTGTCAGCCCTGACTGACTGACCAAAACTTTTGATGACCATAAAATGTAAATACATGAAGCTATATATCATATACAGATCACATAAATCTATAAATAAGCATTTTTGGTCTTATTTAATACTGTTGTCCCTGATGTCTACCAACTTTAAAATCCGTGGTTCTGCCTTCCCACAGTCTCTCAGGCCCAACGCTCTCACCCATGTCACCACTTAATGGCTGTACATCTGCCTGGCTCCCCATCCTTCACCCCACACCTCTCCAAGCCGAGGCCCAGAGACAGATGGGTAGACATGGGGACAGACAGGCCAGGCGCCCCCAGCCAGCCAGTCAGTCATACGGTCCCTGAAAGAAGGTCCCGATGCTGGAGACCACTGTATCTATTACATGCAACCATAAAAAAACACTCATGGGTTCCTTGAGCTTGCACCATGCCATCAGCTATCAGGGGATTCCTTAACACTCACGTGGATGCACAGACACACACATAAACACATACTCACATATGTGCATCCAGAATACACACATCCTCACATAGCAGCATTAGAAGTGATGGGGACACATTCACCTCTCATCACTATGAGATGTTACAGAGCCACTAGGCAGTTCATTAAGACCTTTTTATTGGTGGATAAACTGTAGCATATGTCAGTCGGAGAAGTGGTTTAATGACTCTGTGTTTTTCATCCAATAAAGATCAAGATTCAAAGGATGATTACGGCTTATTTGTGTAATTTTGGCCGCAATTCCTGTCGTTACTAATAACATTGTACTAAACCAGTTCATTGCTGAGATCTGGGAAAGCAGCAACATCACTAAAAACATCCCTGAGAAAAACAACATGAGCAATTAAGGCTGGCAATTTTCTAAATTTTAAGTTATTGTCAACATATTTGATGTGCAGAGCCAAACCAACAAAGGATTGATCTACTTACAAATATCGTGTGTGTATCCAAAGACTGATATATCTTATTCTTCTGAGCTTGTTGTCCAAAAACGATTAAAACGATTAAAAACACATCACCGAGCCCCACTGATGCACTGGGTGACATGTTCCTTCACTGCGAATAGTTTGGTCACATTTGTTTGTTTAGAGAGAGTTTTAAAAACTAATAACAGCAATCATGTCTTCAGTCTCCGGGAAGTAGTTCCGTGTAAGGCAGACGCCATTGAGCATGTGCAGGATCTGTTTACAGAGCTTTGCTTGCTTGTTGTGCTACATAGTTGCTGCAAAGTTATTTACAATGTACAATGTAGTACACCTGAAAAACCTCCAGTGAGCCAAACTCATTCAGAAGAGAAAATGAAGGCAAACTGTACTATCTTTTGTAAACATCCGTCAGTTTACAGATCCACTTCCTGATTTAAGTTTGACCTACTGCACTCACAGTAGTTGTGCACACACACAGTTTTTCTGTGCAAAGAGGGGTTACTGCCAACATTTCCGGTGTGCCCACTCCAAATAAGATGGTTTAGATACAATAATCTGGTTGAATTGCTTGTGTTTCTTGCTCTGTACGACTTTGTTGTATTGATATCGCCTTGTTCCCAAATCTTAGCGGCTAGTTTAACAAGTACAATGTTGTTATAACTGAAAGAACTAAACTGGAATTATCCTTTAATGCAATAAAGTTGCAAATCTGCTCCAGCTGTTTGGTCACACTCTCTCCTCTAATAGAAGAAATCCACAACAAAGTAAATATTCAAAAACAAAAGCAGTGGAGCGCTGAAACAATTAACAGAATTAAATGCTGTTAAATAGTGTGATAGAACTGTTCGTTGCACCGCTATCCAACTGCAGCACTGTTGTGGGGGGGGGGAGGGGAGGGGGGTGTTATGTTCAACACCTTCAAAGACAAACACACGCAAAAGAGGAAATGCCTATCAACAAATGGCCCCAAAAGTGAAGTGACCGCTATATAGTGTGTCCCCTGTCACATCACCTGTGAAGAAGTGGATGATGGCGGGCGTTAGGGTTGTTAAATCCAGTTCGGGGTTGTTAGTGGAGAAAGCCCTCCTGCCGGGTCTGGAACATAACGTTTGACACCGCTGCCTGACATGAGAAACAAACTTTTGGCACCAGGGTCTGCCCTAAACAAACTGGGAGCTCTCGATAATAGAAACAGTATACAAGTCAGGAGAAATTTGTCATGATCACAGATTATACTTGACACATGGTATTCCTCGACGTGGAAAGTATTTTGTGTTCTTGTGTTCTGGTGGTTCTGGGAGCAACTACCGCCGAATAAAGCAGTTTTAAATTCCATATGCTGTTGGCAATTATGTTGTTTTCTACCCACAAGTAATGCCTTTGTCGTCTAGGTATCTGTTTTGATTAGCCATCCTGTCAGAGCATGGGGATCAACAGATCAATCTTAAAACCTGCTGCCAAAAGAAAATCTTTGTGAGAATCTGGTATTACTCATGTTGGATATATCTGCAAATAGGCAGACAATATTCATCCCCCAAAAATTCATATGGTTTATATAAACCTCCACAAGAATTTTATGAGATTTATAGAATATTTTTAAGAGACAGTACCGGTTATTTATGGTTAGTTCTTATTACTTATAATTACAAAATCCTTTTTTCTGAATAGGATATATATTTATGATTGCACTAAACTTAGGTTGAAACAAAGCATGTTAATGTATGTGTCTATGTTTCCTTTCAACTGTTACTCACACTGAAATAACGATCTGTCATCCTTTCTTAAAAGGCACAATATGGATTCAATATATGTTATAAATTCAGTCACCTCATACTGTATTCATCTATTTCTTAAGGATTCAACATCCTCTTTGCATGTTTCAGGAGCCACAATACTCCCTCATTGCAGACATTTTAAAGAACATGTAAGAAGGTAATAAATCTGCAGCCACAGTATGTGCTTCTTTCAACAAACTCATGAACTGCTTTGCCATAAGGAGCCAATGTGTGTGCCACACATGTTTAGGGAGAACGAGTATGAAGGGAGTTTTTGGGAAGTTTGTATGTGAGGACAAAAGGGTGTTTCTTCTTGCGCTTTTTCTCACTGACGCCCACGTTTCTTGATACATTTCTTATCCAATCTTGGTATATCTAGATTTACAGACTGCACAGCAAAGTCCTGACAGATCTCGTGAGTCGCTACCTGTAGCAGGGGGTTCCCTGTCGACCCACCTCAGGCCCAGGATCATTGCAGCGGGGTGGAACAGCGGCTGGGCCTGTTTACTCAGCTGTGGGGCTCCCCAGGTCCAGGGGAAAGAAAGGATGTGTTCAGGGCCTCATTAATCATGGTCGCTTCGGAAGAGATAAACAGGCAAGGCCCAGCAGGGATGCTGCAGCTCCTGCCACTGATGGGGGGAAGGGACAGAGGAGAGGAGAGGTGGACGGTGTAGGGGGGGAAGGAGGGGGTGTGGTGGGGTAGGTGGAAGGCCAGAAGGGGTGTGGATGGGGGACGAGTAGAGGAGACGGTGGACTCGCACACCAGGGGATACACCATAACACTTGCTCTTTGGTTCCACATCTGCATGGCTGCACAGGCTTGTAAATCTACATTCCTTGTCTGGCCGGATGCAAACACAGTGTCTGATGCAAGTGCATGAACCAAAGGTCATTTCTTTAGACAGTGTTGCATTGTTTGTGCATTTTTGCAATGATGCCAAGTTATGTGTGCACTAATGAACATGGATCAGCCCACATCCTCTCAAGAGCTCAAGAACAAGAATGTAAATACCAGTAAACTAAAACTTTGTCTTCTGTGAGTGAGATGATTACATATTGTATATGAATACATATAGCACATTAATTTGCTGCCTATAGATGCAATGTGCTTCTCAGATAAGTAACAAACTAAAAAACAAAACAACCACATGCAGTTTAAAACACAACTAACAAAACTAATCAAGGAAAAAAATAGTTAACATATATTAACTGTGGAGTACATCTCATGCAATCTGGATAAGTATTCCAGCAGCTATAAAAAAAAACAACAAAACAAAAGCTGCTTCAGCAGGTTTTGATGGCTGTGTAGGGCTTTATAGTCAAGAAGTTTCTAACATTTTCTAATCAAATCTGAAAGTGCAGAGAGCTGAGAACAGGTGTGATGTGATCGACTTTGTTCTTTCTTGTTAGGACTCTGGCAGAAGCAGTTTGAATTTGCTGTAGTTTGTCCATTATCGTTTTAAGTAGACTAGTGGAAGAGGGTGTTGCAATAGTCTACCTGTACCAAGAAGCCTTTCATTTGTGACTGAGTATTTTGTATATTAGTACGGAAACAATAGCTGGGAAACTACTTGTAATAGATACTTTTTCCATTTCTTACTTTGAGAAATATGAGCATTTTCTACTATACCCCTTTTCCATGTCACTTCATTTAAGGATACATTTTAAATGTTGTTTAAACAAAAACAGCAGTACAAGAACTTAAATAAAAATAAAAAACAGTCTAAATTGGCAAAATGATCATTTAAATCAGGAACTGTCATCAAAGAATAAGTAAACAAGATTAGGAATCTGACCAAACATTCAATGCCAAGTTTTGGTATTTTGGTAGACTTTTAGACTCTTAGACATATTTTTTATGTACTATATATGCATATATTTATGACTGTTTTGCAAACGTTACTGTATGTTGCAGAAAAGAATTGGGTCTGTTTTACTTATTAATTTGGGAATTCTGGGCTCCAACACTCAAACCACAAATATTGGGCTTATTTGATATGAATAAAATGTTCTCTCCAACATGAAATAGTAATGATAAACAGAGGATTGGCGTTCATTACTGTTCTCTGTTTCACTCTGTTGGCTTGAATCCCACCAGATCTTTCCTTATCTCTTTCAGACTCCTTGCATTCTTATTAAAGAAAAGCATGCTTGAGAGATCTGTATTCAACTGCAAGAAAAAGACAGAGAAATAGTTTTTCTGTCAATCTGTCATGCGGACGAGACACCGGGTCAGTGCTGTGTTATTCTACACCCACAGGCTCTGAGAAGGGAAAAAGAGGACCTTGGAGAAACCTGCTCTGGCTAGGGTCTGTTCCAAAAAGCCCACCGTTATTACCTGCTTCTCTTCTCCTCGGCCTGTACACGTCTTTCCAGACCTCTCTGTAACAACCCCTTTGTGTCAGAGCAGGCAAGATTTCACTCATCTCCTGCACAATATTTCATCAGTCTGAAGGGAAAAAAAAATGTGAAGGAAAGAGACAGACCAATCAGTTTGAGGGACCTGACAAATGCAATAAGCCAAAGGTTTATTTCACTGCTCCCTCTAAATGGGTTTTAAGATATTGTATTACTCTGTTTATGTAAGTCTATTTCTTAATTACAGTGTGTGTGTGCGCATGTGTATATGTGTTTGTGTGAGTCTGTCTGCGCCCGTGTGCATGTGTCCTTGTGTCGTACGCTAATTGGTCTTGATAGGCTCGGAAAAGTGACATCATTACCAGATTGTCTGGATTTCCCCCAGAGGTCAAACAAGTGGGCACGATTGAAATACTGCTCCATGATGCGGTGAATGAAACGGATCCATGGAGCAAAAATATAAGCTCTGCTACCATGATACCTCCATCACTGGTGAATGTAACCGGTTCAGACACTGTAAAGGACTGAGGGCAATATTTATGTATTTCAGTTG
This sequence comes from Thunnus thynnus, assembly GCF_963924715.1. Classification (NCBI taxonomy): domain Eukaryota; kingdom Metazoa; phylum Chordata; class Actinopteri; order Scombriformes; family Scombridae; genus Thunnus; species Thunnus thynnus. The sequence goes on along the minus strand of NC_089536.1, from coordinate 6,488,017 downwards.
TTTTAATCTTGAACTTGCACAGAGTAGTTGGATGGAGCTGAATTAGATCTTTTTGAGAAATATTTGCGTCAGAGTCATTCAAAATAGCAAAATGCTATCTAAAACATCTGAAAGACAAGAAACCGGGAGAGAGAGAGAACCCATCTAGACGCTACGCAACCTCAACTCCTGTTTGATCTTTGGCTCTGAGCTAAATCTTATGACATCATCTTGATATGATATCATAATAGGGAATTACTGTATGTATCATATAAATGAATAAAAGCACCATAAAGAAATGAACCGTATTACATAATGCTGCAGCAATTTTAGGATTATGTCGGAGGAGGATGAGTTTTTATGAGTTATTGTAACTAAAAATAAACAAACCTAGTAATGTTACTCCATAAATGTGCCATCCAGTAGGGCAACACAGTCACACATCAGTACCATATAGGAATAGGGATTTTATTTTTTATTTTTTTTAAATCAGACATGTTCTTAAATTTATCATTAATTCTAGTGTGGCAGAGATAACTCAATGAAGAATGAAAGTTATATATATATAAAATGCAGTGAGGTGTTTTAACCAAAATTCCCTTTTGTGGGACAATTAACAAAGGTAAATATGACATGATATGATCATAAAACATAAAGTCTCTGCTGGCATATTTTTTAACTGATCATTCTTATCATGTGAGGGTGAAAAAGAGAATAGAAGTAGATATTTCAATTCAGTCACCGAAACATTTAAGATATGTTTGACACAGTTCTGTAAAGTATTTTAAGTTTTGCTTTAATATTAAAGTGTATCTTTTAAACGTTATTATATTATATAATATCAAGCTGCATAGGCTATAGCCCTTGTGCTACCATCCTTGTGTTGTATTTATAAGTTCTTGACTGTTTAAGAAATAATTCATTGGCGCCACCTAGTGCTCATTCATAATATTGTAATATTTACATTGCTGGTGCTCTTTAATACAAACATGTAAACCTCATATGGTTTAATTGTTCCAAAAGGTGTTCTGTGGTGCGAATGTATTACAGTATATTACTATTTAAATTATATATAATTATATATTGGACTTTAACGTGATTCCACATTCAATAAGCCTTTTTCACAGCAGACTTATCATAGTAGTAAAAGCACAGGTGTTACTAATAACATTAACGATGACTCTGTACAATTCAAATGTGCCAGTAATCCATGACAGCGTGACAGTGAGTCAGCGTACGCAATAGCGGGGCCCTGAAACTGAAGCAGCTAAATGGAATTCAGCCATCATTAATTTTATTATTTACACCACCTGTGCTTTTCCTTCTGTGTCAAAATTTCCTCTGTGGAAAAGCCCAAAACAAATTCGTCAGCATAATATGAGCCACACACAAAGAGGCAGAGACATGAAACTATGTAGTTGCCTAAAATTTGTTTTTCCTCTTCCAAACTATTAACATGGAAGATTCAGTAAGAAAACTATAACTTAATAAAGTTTTTCTTACATTTAACTGTGTGAAATGTACTGAGTTTCAGCTCTTTCAGCCTGAACTCTTTTAACACATGATCTTTTTTCTTGTTTTTGTTGCCCAGTCACAGAAATGCAAACACAACCACACACACCAGCAAACAGTAAAACACAAGAAGGCACCTTTGTATCAGTGACTCACACTGTTACACTGCCCCAAAGCAGCCTGAGTGACAGTTTTGCTCCCCACCTGCGAGAGTGTGTCCACTGCTTTCAAAGCCATGTACTGAATCAAACAGGTGTTTTTTTCCAGTATTGATTTCCCTGTGTTTTGTGCTAAATTATAGTTGTTTCATGCTGTGCTGTGTGTGTACGTTCTCCACGTGGAGCAGCAGAAGGTGTGAATACTCATTACATCATATTTATTTTATTTCATCAAAGAGTTCTGCTTTGTAGAAAATCAATGTAATCTGTGGTCTGCTCACTGACCTTTGTTCTAAATATGTGACAAATATTGCATCAATACTATCAGTATAAATATTGTGCTCTACCAGAAGTGACCTTAAGGGGGCGTCTGTGACTAAATTATGGCCAGTGTTTTTGCCTTTACACATTTTCAGGTCATAAACGCCCCCTTTCCTTTCAAGAGATCCTTACTGGAAACAGTCAGCAAACAATGAACAGGATAAAACATCAGAGATGCACTGAGTACATATTCCTCCTTACACTCCTCATTCATTAACAGTGGCACTGAATATGACAGACTCGTCATCCGGTTGCCACCATCCACCCTCAAAAATATTTACTCAAACCAAACACAGCACCAGAATTTTATCTCACCCACACTGTGTTGCCTGGGGACGTCACCATAAACCTTATCGTCTTCTCTCAGTTCATCACCTCTGCCATCTGCTCTCACTTACATGTTTCTGCAGTACCAGACACATTTATTCAGGTATAGATATGGTCAGAGAGTGGATACACTTACATAAAGTAAGCACAATGTTGTTTTATTCCCGTTATTTCCGTTTCTCTTTTCCTTTCATATTGTCCTCTGTTGAGACCTGTACAGATGCAGCCATAAGTTAACGCAGATAAACAAAATGAAAACGAGACTGCACACGTCCACAGAATGTGTTTTATGAAGGAGCCTTTTTATGATGGGATGGGAATATTATTTAACAAGACCAGGCATCAAGGAAGGAAATACTTTAAATTGTTATTTTTTAAAGGACATGTTTGATTTTCTGGGAAAGACACTCTAATTAATAGCTTTCTTGCTGAGCGTTAGATCAGATTGATACCACTCTCACGTCTGTCTACTGAATATGAAGCCATAGTCAGAAAATGGTTAGCGTAGCGTAGCATAAAGACGTCTTGTCGTCACAGTGAGGTTTCCAGGTGTAGACAACAGCCCAGCATATAGAACCCTATAAAACCACAACTTGTCACTTTTACAGTTTGGGTATTGTACTAATAAAAAACAAGATGAAAAATATTAATTAATGAGCTTTAGAGGTGCTTGTACACACTTTATTTTTTTTAACCTATGGACAGAGCCAGGCTAACTGTTTCCCACTGTTTCCACACTTTATGCTAAGCTAAGCTAACCGGCTGCGGGATCCAGCTCCAGCTTCATACTGAACGGACAAACAAAGAGTGATATTAGTCTTCTGACTCTCAGCCAGACAGTGAATAAGTGTTTTTTCCCAAAATGTCAATTTTTTCCTGTAAAATGAGACCATGTAACTTCTGCTAATGAGAAACCACTGTGGCAACAGCAAGTGACAATTACAAAATAGTGTAACAGTGCAATGAGACAAGAAGAGTCATCAAGTCAATGAACTTACTCAGTAATGTCAGTTACACAACAATATCGACGTAAATTTATGGGGCAGCTGTGGCTCACGAGGTAGAGCGGGTCATCAACTAATCAGAAGATCTGCGGTTTGATCCCCGGCTCCTCCTATCCGCATGTGGAAGTGTCCTTGGGCAAGATACTGAAACCCAAATTGCTGTGAAACCCAAATTGTGAATGTGCATTAGATTAGATCCTGATGAGCAGGTTGGCGTCTTGCATGGCAGCGTATGAATGCGTGTGTGAAGGGATGAATGTTGACATGTATTGTAAAGCACTTTGATTGGTAGGAAGACTAGAAAGCCGCTATATAAGTGCTTGTATATATATTGCTTTTAATTTCAACTTTTCATCTGTAAGAAGTGGAATCTGTTATTTCTTTTCTCAAAAATCACATTACATTACATGGTCTCACTTTAAACAGTTCTTGGGTTTGCTAGACTTCGTAACAGTCAAAGTCAAAGAGAGCATTATTTTAAAAGTACCTTACCATTCAATAATGTTCCCATTGCATTTAAAAATATTTTTAATTTTATTTACTGTAAATTAAGTTACATTAAGGTGAAAAAGCTTGTGAGTAAACTCGTTTTATGAATGTATAAAACGCAATAAGCTCTCTGCTAGTTGTCTTACTAAATCAAGTTAATCAATCATTCTATCTTTATCATACAATCAATTCCCATGTGAAACTGGACTCCAAGCCAGATCAATTGGCATGACTGTCAAAACATGTCCTCCAAAGATCTTAAATAACAAGTGCCTGAATGACCTATTTAGAATCACTTGTGATTATGCAATGGTATGTGTAACAGAATAGCACAGGGAAAATGTTTTCACTGAACCAGACCCACCCATATCAAATGTACTCTGTGTCATAATACGGCATTATTAGCTTCAGTGATACAGCAAAGGTTGTTTTTTTTCACATGCAGTAGGCTGTTAATACTTAATAGTTATTGTAAATCTTTCTAAATGGCCACATGGTTGTGATAATAACTAAAGCCTTTTACATAATGGAACAGGCTTCTGTTTGTGTGAATGTACCATACCATGGCGTCACTGCCATGGTATGGTACATTTAACCATGTATCTCCAAAACATCAACTCTTCACGGGCTAAGACAATGTCCCTATTTTCAGCCTTGTGACGATGTATTTTTCAGATAATCCATTTTAATTGTTTATGTAAGTATATTTTTAATCCCATAAAGGACCTCTTGACCCTTATATTTATCTGAAACAATCAAAAGCACCAAATTTGTAGATGCATGGCTTTCACTAGACGAGAGGTTGTATTTATTTTTAAAAATGTCTGTATCCATAACGAAACATGGACACTTAGCCAAGACATGGTTTAGGTATATACAATACAATAATATCATTCAAGGGAATGAGAAGGTGTGTCCAAACTTTTGACTGGTACTGTATGAGGCCAAGCAAGACCCCATAATATTTTTGTACGTTTTTCAATCTAAGACACGCTTTACCTTCAAATCGGTGATCATATCTCCCACGAGAAAGTAACATGAGGGACACGTGATACACCTACTCTCATCTCTAGAGAATTCCCTTGTATACGTATATGAGAGGAATGTGTGGGAAACATGCTGGTAAAGGATGTAGCAACCAAAGCTGTAAACAATACAGCAACGAAACATGGTTCACCTGCCAAGACAGAAACTGGTTTGAAAAAGGAAACGATATCAATTAATTTTGCTTTACAAGCTAATGAGATATTACATCCCCTCAGGTCAAGTTTAAAGGTTCAGTTTGTGAATGTATTGTATTGTATTCTATTCTATTTGCAACTATGTGTGAGATCCCTGTGCATTCCTTCTCTCGTGTTGCCAGTAAGGTGATTACTGAGTATCATTTCCTCTAGCTGTGGAAACCCATTTTCTGGGTCAGTGGACCCCTCCAAAGGACTGATTGAGTCTTAAAAGGGGCTCCCTCAAGCATACGTTTGCTCTCCTTGTACCCGAGACAATGGGCCCAATGCACCAGTAAAGCAACAACGCCCTTGCAACATTACTGGGAAATGCTGTGACATCAGAAGAAAAGGCCGCTTAAGTCAACATCTAGGTTACATCTCATAGACCCTTGGTCTGATTTACTGTCCAAATGTTTAAAATATTGGTAATGCTATATTTTACAGGTCCTTTAATTTTATACTAATTTCCTGGACATTTTCTGGAGTCATTTACAGGAATTTAATGTTAAATTTTTACGACGTTTTATAAAGAGGGTGGTGCAATTTGGTACAAAATTTACATTTGCGTTCATACTTAGTTAGGTTGCTGATATGCACAGCAAACTAAAGTAGCACATTTCCTGTATACTACCGAATTACATAACCCTTTCAAAGAATTAACAGTCACTACATTTTGGAAATCACTGAAAAAAACCAGTATGCTTATATATCTTCTGACACACAAAGCACTGAAAACCAAGTATTTTCTGTCAGTTAAAGAATTGTCAAGAGTCTAATTAAGTTTTGCAAATTAACAACTATGTATGAACCCAAATACAATGAATGGGTTCTTACCAACTAAACCAACTTTACACTTGTTTCTGTTTTTTCTTATAATTTGTACCAAATTGCACCACCCTCTCTGTAAAATGTCCTAATGTCCTAAAAGTTAACTGTTAAATACATGAAAATTACTCAGAAAAGTTCCATGAAATTGGTATAATATTAAGGACTTGTAAAATAAAGCGCTACCAAAATATTACCACAATGGTGAAAATCCTTCATTGGTTGATTTGGGACTAAGCGAAGCATTGTTGTTGAATTTAAATGCTAACTCAGAGCCTTTTAGAGAAAGTATTGTGCTTTGGTTAAAAAGCTAGACCCACAGTATGTTTCACATTAATTCATTATTAAATTTAATATAATTTGGATAAATTGGCAAATAAATAAATTGAATAAATGAATTGAGACATTTGAAATTGATTAAAATGTCAACCTCATCGTGGCATTAGACGAATAAAGATCAAAGGATCACCAAAGTCATTAGGATACATCAGCTGGGAACTATGGAGTGTCTGAACAAAAATGTATGTCAGTTTATCTTGTGGTTGTTGAGATATTTCTCTGGATAAGTGGAAACTTTAACCTACTAACACTATAGAAATCACCAAAGGACGGCAGTTGAAAATTAGCCAATTAGCTAACACTGGCACATTTACAGAAATGTTAATTAATGTGCGTTGTCCTTATAAATAAATGAATGAATGAATAAATCCTGTGAGCAACATGAATATCTGTACTGAATTTCATGGCAATCCATCCAATAGTATTAGAACAAAGTGGTGGATCAAGTGACAGATGGAGAGCCATGCTGCTAGCCTGGTTAAAAGTATTGCAAACAATTGGTTGAGGAAGGCTCAGTCTAAATGTAACCAGAAATTATACAGATTCATGTTTTTTTGTGTGAGTAAAGGTCTTTAAAAAGATGTTTTTATCTTTGTGAAGTTTCAGCCTCATCTGCTCATCATTCGGCCTCAGAATTGCTCACGCATGGCAGCAGAGATGGAGAAGAGGAGAGTTGGAGGAGAGAGGAGGAGGATGGGAGGGATCCGTTCCTCCCTGTGTAATGAGATTCCCAGCTAATCAGTGACTTTCCTGCTTTATCTCTGCCATCAGGACACTCGGGAGGCCGAGTAACCCAGGACGAGCTGATGTCATGCTGAGATGGGTAAAGGGGGAGTGGGGGGGTGAGGTGTGTGTGTGTGTATGTGTGTGTGTGTGTGTGTGTGTGTGTTTGTGTGTAGGGATGTGTTCATCTGAGAGTTTGTGTTTGTGAGCAGGAGATTGATTTGTGTGTATGTGTGTGTGTGTGTGTGTGTGTGTGTGTGTGTGTGTGTGTGTTATTGTCCTCAGAGATCCAGAGATGAGGTTAAGTCACATGAGGATGACTAACTGTGCCCATGGACGAAATGATGTAACACAGGCAGGAGTAGTGAAATGTGTGTGTGTGTGTGTGTGTGTGTGTGTGTGTGTGTGTCTGTGTGTGTGTGTGTGTGTGTGTGTGTGTAGTCCTGTTTATTTGTGGGCATCAGTGTTTTGCTTCATGTTGTGTGTTCTCACAGGTGTAAATGTGTGGTATGTCAATTACATGTGGTTTTCTGCATTTATACACATTCTTGTTTGAGTGTTCGTGTGTTTGAGAGAGAAATAAACACCGAGCAAGAGAAAGACAGAGAATTCCCTCCACTATACTGTAGCAGTGGATGTCAGTAAGTAAACCATGATCATAATACTGTATATCATTATATATCTTTAAATCTTCAAACTTGTTTATTAAGCTCTACTAGGCAAAACACATGGATTTCATCTGATAAAATGGTTGATTGAGCTCTTAAAGAAATAGATTTACATTTTGGCATATATGCTCATTTGCATTATTGAGTTCAACACCACTCTCATCAGTGTGTTAAGTACAGAGCTGGAGCAAGGAAGCAATTTCCTTAGCTTAGCTTAACATAAAGACAAGAAACAGAGGTAGACAGCTAGCCTGGCATTGTCATAGCCTTGTCATCTAAAAATGACGAGTTGTGCCTTTACAGAGAGTTATGTGCTGTATTTCTTGGTTTCCTGGCAACCTCACAGTAAACACACCAGGAGACAGAAAGTGTCAAACTATTTATTTGAATAATTTTACACTTGAAAATGCTTATTATAATGTCAAACAAAACCTGAAGAATTTTATAAGATTTTGTATTTCTATATAAATTTTCATTTTTTGAAATATTTAGAATGTTTTAAAAAGAAGCAATTAAGAAATTATCCAAATCTTGAGACTGCATATTCTTCTTTTTGTGTGTGCATTTTCGTGTGTACCTATGTATTTGTCAAACCTGGTACATTGCAGTTCATGTTATATGTGCTTTTGTTTGGATTACATTCCCTAAGTTTAAGCCTTGGGTACGGTAAATGGACTGCACTTATATAGAGCTTTTCTGGTTTTATCGACCACTCAAAGCGCTTCACAATACATGCCAACATTCACCCATTTACACACACTTTCATACACTGATAGCTGGGGCTGCCATGCAAGGTGCCAACCTGCTCATCAGGAGTGATATGATGCTTCCTATTCAAAGCGCGCCACCACTTTGCTCACCCATCCACACACACACTCACCAATTTGGGGTTCACTATCTTGCCTAAAGGACACTTTGACATTCCAGCAGGACGACACACATCACACCCATCTTATCATCTTTATATTGGCTTCCCATCAAGTTTAGAATTCATTTTAAGGTTCTTGTTTTCACTTATAGAGCCCTGCATGGTCAGGCACCTGTGTATATCTCTGACCTGCTCCATCCTTATATCAACAGTAGGTCACTTAAGTCTTCTGACAAGGGCTTACTGGTTGTCCCTCACTCCTGACTAAAAACAAAAGGTGATCTTTGAAGTGGTGGCTCCAACACTGTGGAACGCTCTTCCTATAGATATAGTTCTGCAGTCTCTGTTGATACCTTTAAAAAGTAGTTGAAGACTCATTTATTCAAACTAGCTTTTGTCTCTTTTCATACCGTCTGATATTTGTATTTTGTGTTTTTTAAGGTATGTTGTTGCTTATGTTTTATTGTTTGTTTCTTTTATTATATCTTATACTATTTTTATGGTTTTATTTCCTTAACAATTACTCTTGTGATGCACTTTGTGACCCTGCTCTGTGAAAGGTGCTTTATTAGATAGACTTTATTTACTTCACTTACCTACTTACATGTGGACTGGAGGAGCTGGAGATCAAACCCCCAACCTTTGGATTGGTGGACAATCTGCTCTACCCCCTGGGCCCCTACTGGTTTATTATTAGGGTATGTATTAGGTCCAGAAAAAAAACACCAACAGTAGAAAGACCTCTGAGAAAAAGAAATAAAGAAAACCATGACAGTCTCAGTTATGTTCATCATCTCTTTGGCATGACATGGTTTGAACATACTTTCAGACAGACAGGTAGGCAAACAGAGAGACAAAGAAGCCAACAAGTATAAAAGCAGGTAGACAGGCAGGTCGATAGACAGGCAAGCGGGCAGACAAGCAACATCTCCCTGATTGCCACAAGAGGTGTCCCTTACACTACCCCACTCTGCAGTCAATGGAAAAATGATCTCACTCCTTCAAACACCACTGACTTCATCCCCTGATGTTAGGCCGAGAGAGGGCTGACATCAGTGTAGTCCTACCTGAGTAGAGCAAAATATAGCATGACATGAGCAGGGAGTGGTCACTCAGTATTTTGCCCGCAATACGAGCCCAAGTTTTCTCAATGGAATATTGTTTTTATTATGTCATGCCAAATGGCGCTATACCCTCATAACATGTACTGGGGAAAAAGAAAACAAGGTGGCATGTTACATGAAACTGCTCACACCCTGTCAGTAATAATCCCTTATTGTATAGGCAAAAATCTACGGTAAGCACAGCAGGTCAAAATTAAAAACTGTGATGGATGTTTTCAACAGACTTTTGATTTTAGATCTCTTCTTAATAAGTTTGGCTAAACTTTTTTCTGTCTTTTAATCTGTCTGACCGTCTGATCGCTTTTGCTTTTGCCTCTTTGGACTTTGTAATGTCGCCATGTTCCCAGATCTCAGCAATTAACTAGTGTTAAGTACAAAATTAAGAATTATGACCAAAACTATTAGAGTAAGATCCAATGAGTAAAAAAACAGAATTATCACATCACTTTATATGTGTTCATAGATACCAAAGTTTCTTGATCAAATTTGCACACTTCTTGTGTGGATACCTGATCCAGCTAGTCTTTGGAAATCACATGCTTTATAAGGAGGCTATTTCCAGGGGTACACTGTTTAACTCCTCCTGAAGTGTGTCGTATTAGGAAACCAAGTGACTACACAGTACATGTTTATTGTTTTGATTAAGTGAACACAGCATAATCCCAGCATTAGGTTCAGTCCCAATGCCTACCCCCTTCCAGTCCTCCTGTTAATACCATGATGGCGACTGTCCCACTGTGAAATCAGCAAGTGCCTGAAGGCTCCTTCTCTGAGTTTTTTGGCCCTTTATACACAATTTTTGTCTGTAAAAACTGTTTGTATTGTTTGAACTTTTTCTTGAGGCAATTACCCACAATTCACAGCTTCACTGCATTCTAAAGTTAAAAATAGGCATGACGGGGAAAGTCCAAAATCCTGTGTGAGAAAGGTCTGTAAGTGGTAATTTTACAAAGACCTTTGTATTGCTTTTGAAAGCAATCAATAGTGTCAAATGTAATAATGTTAATGTGGGTACATAGGTGACAAATGTAACCACTGGTATAGTAGTAATTTTTAAACTCTCGACAAGTCTGCTGTGTGACTTTGATTTTCATCCAGAGGAACACAAAGCTCATATCAAGGTACAGCCTCTAAAGTAAACCGCAATTACCATAAATGTAGTGCTAATATCATGGAGAGGGATCCAGCATCTGTCAAAGGAAAGCATTCATTAGGGCCACATCGCAGAAACCCTCTGGCATTTCCACCCCCAAGGACACAGCTTATGGTAATAGCTGTTAAACCACACTGCTCCTGAACTGTTAGTCCCACATACATGCACCTCCATCAAGGGCAGTCATGCACATTCCTGGCCTAGTGAAGGCCCAGATGGCACAGGATGGCACGGGTGCCAGTCTCACATAATTCTCTCTCTGTCTGCTCACTTCAAAGACCGTGTGGAGTGCCAGGCATTTTGTACATGTAGGGCATTAGCTGGCTCTTACAGGTGCAAAAGGTCACCTTTTATCTTTGGATTTATAATTGTGTGTGTGGGCCTGTGTGTGGTTGAAGAGAGGCTTCTTTGTAGTGATGATAGATTCATAAGATGATACATAAGCTATGTCGCCAATGATTTCCATTTTTCACCACAAGAGCATCTGTTATCCTCCATAAATCTATTTAAAGGACCAGTGTGTAAGATTTAGAGGCATCTAGCAGTGAGGTTGCAGACTACAACCAACTGAATACCCCTCAACCTCCCCTTCCAAGCATGCAGGAGAACCTACAGTGACTCGCAAAAAATGCAAAAGGCCCTCTCTAAAGCCAGTGTTTGGTTTGTCCATTCAGGGCTACAGTGGAAACATGGTGGTGCAACATGGAAGACGACATGCTCCATATGTAGATATAAAGGGCTCATTCTAAGGTAACAAAAACACAATGATTCTTATTTTCAGGTGATTATACACTAATGAACAATAATAATAATAAAAACAATATGTCAACTATGGTAACATAATGGTATGTGTTCCCCTCTAGAATGTGATTGTGTTATGTGTTCCATTCTAGAATGCAATTGTGATGTTGCATTCCCTTCTAGAATGTCATTGCTGTATTGCTATTGTGATAACATGTGTTCTACTCTAGACCATGATATGTTTTATTCCGGGATGTGGTTGTGAAGTTAGTTGTACCATTCTAGAATGTGATTGTGATAGTGTGTGTTCCATTCTAGAATGTGATTGTGAGGTTTGTTATTCCATTCTAGAATGTAATTGTGATACCATGTGTTCCATTCTAGAACATGATATGTTTGATTCTAGAGTGTGGTTGTGAGATTAGCTGTTTCATTCTGGAATCTAACTGTGATAGTATGTGTATGATTCTAGAACATGATATATTCCATTCTGGAATGTGATTGTGATAGTATGTGTTCTATTCTAGAATGTGATGTGTTCCATTCTGGAAGGTGCTTGTGATGTTAGTTGTTCCGTTCTAGAACATGATATGTTCCATTCTGGAATGTGGTTGTGAAGTTAGTTGTTCCATTCTAGAATGTGATATGCTCCATTCTGGGATGTGATTGTGATAGTATGTGTTCCATTCTAGAATGTGATGTGTTCCATTCAGGAATGTGGTTGTGAGTTTAGTTGTTCTATTCTAGAATGTGATTGTGAGAGTATGTGTTCCATTCTAGAATGTGATATGTTCCATTCTGGAATATGGTTGTGAGGTTAGTTGTTCCATTCTAGAATGTAATATTTTCCATTCTGGAATGTGATTGTGATAGTATGTGTTCCATTCTAGAACGTGATGTGTCCCATTCTGGAAGGTGATTGTGATACTATGTGTTCCACTCTAGAACGTGACGTGTTCCGTTCTATTCTGGAATGTCGTTGTGAGTTTAGTTGTTCCATTCTAGAATGTGATGGTGATAGTATGTGTTCCATTCTAGAACGTGACATGTTACATTCTGGAATGTGATTGTGATAGTATGTGTTCCATTCTAAAACATGATATGTTCCATTCTGGAATGTGGCTGTGAGGTTAGTTGTTCCATTCTAGAATGTGATATGTTCCATTCTGGAATGTCATTGTGACATAAGTTCCATTCTAGAATGTGATTGTGATAGTATGTGTTCCATTCTAGAATGTGATTGTGATAGTATGTGTTCCATTCTAGAACGTGATATGTTACATTCTGGAATGTGATTGTGATATTATGTGTTGCATTCTAGAATGTGACATGTTTTATTCTGGAATGTGGTTGTGAGATTAGTTGTTCCATTCTAGAATGTGATTATGATAGTATGTGTTCCATTCTAGAATGTGATATGTTCCATTTGGTTGTGAGGTTTGTTGTTCCATTCTGGAATGTGATTGTGATAGTATGTGTTCCATTCTAGAATGTGATTGTGATAGTATGTGTTCCATTCTAGAACGTGATATGTTACATTCTGGAATGTAATTGTGATAGTATGTGTTCCATTCTAGAATGTGATTGTGATAGTATGTGTTCCATTCTAGAACGTGATATGTTACATTCTGGAATGTAATTGTGATAGTATGTGTTCCATTCTAGAACGTGATATGTTACATTCTGGAATGTGATTGTGATAGTATGTGTTCCATTCTAAAACATGATATGTTCCATTCTGGAATGTGGCTGTGAGGTTAGTTGTTCCATTCTAGAATGTGATATGTTCCATTCTGGAAAGTCGTGACATTAGTTCCATTCCAGAATGTGATTGTGATAGAATGTGTTCCATTCTAGAATGTGATTGTGATAGTATGTGTTCCATTCTAGAACGTGATATGTTACATTCTGGAATGTAATTGTGATAGTATGTGTTCCATTCTAGAACGTGATATGTTACATTCTGGAATGTGATTGTGATATTATGTGTTGCATTCTAGAATGTGACATGTTTTATTCTGGAATGTGGTTGTGAGATTAGTTGTTCCATTCTAGAATGTGATTGTGATAGTATGTGTTCCATTCAAGAATGTGATTGTGATAGTATGTGTTCCATTCTAGAATGTGATATGTTGCATTCTGGAATGTGGCTGTAAGGTTAGTTGTTCCATTCTAGAATGTGATACGTTCCATTCTGGAATGTTGTTGTGAGATTAGTTCCATTCTAGAATATGATTGTGATAGTATGTGTTCCATTCTAGAACGTGATATGTTACATTCTGGAATGTAATTGTGATAGTATGTGTTCCACTCTAGAACGTGATATGTTACATTCTGGAATGTGATTGTGATATTATGTGTTGCATTCTAGAATGTGACATGTTTTATTCTGGAATGTGGTTGTGAGATTAGTTGTTCCATTCTAGAATGTGATTATGATAGTATGTGTTCCATTCTAGAATGTGATATGTTCCATTTGGTTGTGAGGTTTGTTGTTCCATTCTGGAATGTGACATGTTCCATTCTAGAATATGGTTGTGACAGTATGTGTTCCATTCTAGAATGTGACACGTTCCATTCTGGAATGTGGTTGTGAGGTTAGTTGTTCCATTCTAGAATGTAATATGTTCCATTCTGGAATGTAATTGTCATATTCTAGAATGGAACAACTAAACTCACAGCCACATTCCAGAGTGGAACATATCACATTCTAGAATGGAACATATACTATCACAATCACATTCCAGAATGGAACACATTGTGAGTTTAGTTGTTCCATTCTAGAATGTGATTATAATAGTATGTGTTCCATTCTAGAATGTGATATGTTCCATTCTGGAATGTGATTATGATAGTATGTCTTCCATTTGGTTGTGAGGTTTGTTGTTCCATTCTGGAATGTGACATGTTCCATTCTAGAATATGGTTCTGATGTTAGTTGTTCCATTCTAGAATGTGGTTGTGACAGTATGTGTTCCATTCTAGAATGTGACACGTTCCATTCTGGAATGTGGTTGTGAGGTTAGTTGTTCCATTCTATAATGTAATATGTTCCATTCTGGAATGTAATTGTCATATTCTAAAATGGAACAACTAAACTCACAACCACATTCCAGAGTGGAACATATCACATTCTAGAATGGAACACATACTATCACAATCACATTCCAGAATGGAACACATTGTGAGTTTAGTTGTTCCATTCTAGAATGTGATTATAATAGTATGTGTTCCATTCTAGAATGTGATATGTTCCATTCTGGAATGTGGCTGTGAGATTAGTTGTTCCATTCTAGAATGTGATACATTCCATTGTGGAATGTGATTGTGATAGTATGTGTTCCATTCTAGAATGTTATATGTTACATTCTGGAATGTGATTGTGATAGTATGTGTTCCATTCTAAAACATGATATGTTCCATTCTGGAATGTGGCTGTGAGGTTAGTTGTTCCATTCTAGAATGTGATATGTTCCATTCTGGAATATGGTTGTGAGTTTAGTTGTTCCATTCTAGAATGTGATTATGATAGTATGTGTTCCATTTGGTTGTGAGGTTTGTTGTTCCATTCTGGAATGTGACATGTTCCATTCTAGAATATGGTTCTGATGTTAGTTGTTCCATTCTAGAATGTGGTTGTGACAGTATGTGTTCCATTCTAGAATGTGACACGTTCCATTCTGGAATGTGGCTGTGAGGTTAGTTGTTCCATTCTAGAATGTGATATGTTCCATTCTGGAATATGGTTGTGAGTTTAGTTGTTCCATTCTAGAATGTAATTGTCATATTCTAGAATGGAACAACTAAACTCACAACCACATTCCAGAGTGGAACATATCACATTCTAGAATGGAACACATACTATCACAATCACATTCCAGAATGGAACACATTGTGAGTTTAGTTGTTCCATTCTAGAATGTGATTATAATAGTATGTGTTCCATTCTAGAATGTGATATGTTCCATTCTGGAATGTGGCTGTGAGGTTAGTTGTTCCATTCTAGAATGTGATACGTTCCATTCCGGAATGTGATTGTGATAGTATGTGTTCCATTCTAGAATGTGATATGTTACATTCTGGAATGTGATTGTGATAGTATGTGTTCCGTTCTAAAACATGATATGTTCCATTCTGGAATGTGGCTGTGAGGTTAGTTGTTCCATTCTAAAACATGATATGTTCCATTCTGGAATGTGGTTGTGAGGTTAGTTGTTCCATTCTAGAATGTGATTATGATAGTATGTGTTCCATTTTAGAATGTGATATCTTCCATTCTTTAATGTGATTGTGTTATTATCTGTGAAAAACATTACTTCATAGGCAACAGGAGAGCAGTACATACTAAGGGAACATACAGAATGACTCAAAACATTCAGCTGAGGTGAGTTTTTCTATAACTTCCATATCCCATCAAATTAACCATCACCCATGGTGGGACATGTGCGGTCAAGCTGAGCGACCTTGCGTTATCAGGTCTCCCAGTACCGGATAAACCAAAGCTAAACACAACCGCCCACTTGTTTAGACCTCCACACAGGCTTGTGTGTTGTTTTGGTGGAAAGATCTGGAGGCATTGTTTACACCACAGAGTTTACAAGGATTGAGAGTCATTACAAGCAGGAATCCAACAAAATTAGGCAGGCTCCCTTGTGAAAACAGTACAATATAGGATTGCAAAACCATGAAACCCCAGCAGAAAATGTGGAGCAGAGATCAGAAAAGCTAAAATAACTTGCTATTAATCTGGTTTTATTTGATTTTCAACTGAATACTGAGCATGCCATTATTCTGAATTCATAATAGACGTCTTTATCATCAGTATGCCAAACAGTCCTACCATTTACATATCCTGCCTTTGATTCGAGGTAGTTTTGATGGAGCAGAGGCCATGCCCCAGGGCCAGCTCCACTGGTTTTCCCCTTGTATGCATAGATAAACCAGCTGCATCACTATAAATGACATAACATGGGATTTTTTGTCCCCCCCAAATTACCATGGAAATGATGTGGAAAATGGGATATAAATGGAAATGTGGGTGAAGAGGGCCCTGGTGGCAACAATAGGAGGGTTTACACAAAACCAGCGCTATGTGGGTAGTGAACGAGTGCGCAAAAGAGAGACGGAGAGAGAGACATCAACAAAGCTTCTCTGTGTCTCCTTGAAGCCATCCTGCTTTTAGAACAAAACAATGTCTCCCACAACAGTCTTTGGTCTCCATGATGTGTCTTTGGTTAGTAATAGAGGGCTGGCTTTAAAGTGTGAATGTGTGCATACACATGAATGTGAATACATGCATTTGCATGTGTCTTTAACAATGTTAACTCCATTGAATGAATATTTTGATTCCATAGCAAATGTTTCAGAGAAAAATAAACTAAAGAAATTTTTTTTAATTTTATTTAAAGCAATATATTATTGTCAACAAATCTCATAAAAAGACCAAAACAAACAATGAATGTATACTATTAAGTACTGCTGGTGTATCCAAAGCTTGATTCCTCTGTGTCATAGAGCTCCAATATTGACCAAAAATTATTAAAAATAACATAAATGAGCCACAAGCACTGTAGTTTATTTTGAGGCAATCCCACATGCCTCTCCAAATGCCATAAATACACACTTGAGCACAAAATGTCTATCAATCCGCAGCTGAAAATAGTCTCCAACAAATGCACTATTTACTCATCTTTGAGTAAAGTTTTTTTAAAACCTACAGTTTCCAGAAATTTCAAGAAATAACTGAGCAATTTAAAAAATGAAACAATACTTTTGTGATCAGTTATTTTTCCATTTCCATTTTCAGTAGGAATAAATAGGTTTGTCCAAATAGGGAAGTCAGAGACAGACTATCGCAATGTCAGTCATTTTATGGAATTTGTTGACAATTTTAAAAAAAATTACAGAATAATGCCAGCCCTATCCTTGAAAACAGGTAACAAACATTTAGGTTTAACAAACATTTTCAAGGTCTATTCACATTTCCCCATTTTTGATATTCTGTTCTGATTCAACATATTATAGGAAAAATGTAATTCCAGTACTCCCCCTCATTTGTTGGAATAAACAAATGAGGGGGAGTATTGGAATTTCACTTCATGTGAAAGCTGAAGCGTCTGTTTAGAGGTGAATAGACTACAGTCCTGAGGGCCACCAAAATATCATGATAAAAAGGCGGTTATTCATTTTAGTCCTTAATATTTTAGACACAATCTCAAAATAGTTCTGCCAAAAATGATGTAACTTTTAGCATGAATAGAACATGTGACTTAAGTTGCATGGGGAAGTATGACATCTGTCATACCTGTCCTCTACTTCTGGAAATATTTCAGACAACTCGGCTTTAGAAAAATGGATTCTGTGCAGGACTTTGAACTGTACGAGTTCAGGCTGGGCACAGAAAGAGCTTGTATGGGTCCTTTTGATAGCCCCTTTCTACCCTTCCTCTGTGAATTCTGTGCCCAGCTCCTGCTCACACACCACCCTTGTTTTGGTCATGGAACACTCATCAAGTGATAAGAGCTGACAGTAGATTTTGGAGATCAGTGACCTCTGTTTAGGGTTCAACTCAAGACAATCTTCCCAGGGTTGTTTAGGGGGTATAGAGGGGTAGTTTGGAAAGAGGGAAAATGCACCATGTCGGACCTTAAAGTAGCAGAATAGGTGGGTAGCTAGCAGTCCAAATTCAATGGAAAATTCTGTGTAATTGTAAAAGACACCATCATTACATAGAACTTAAAAACACTTTATGCCTTTGTTGTGCCATTGCAGAAAAATAGTGTCTGTACATGATGGGGAGAATAAATAGTTCTTCAATAGAGGTGTCCTAAAGGAAGCTACAGGAATTTAAAGTGGCGCCTGAGCTGACACCAGATCCAAAGGGTGGATCTCACTACCAGATTATCTGTTAAGCCAGAGGGGTAGCGCAGTAGAGAGGATGTAAGTAAAGCTTTAAGAGATGATGAATTACAAGACTGTGCCTCTAGTCTACACCATGAAATATCTGAGGATCTAAGCCAGTAAGTTGTCTTATGAATGTGTACTGACCATAATATAATTGAAAATTAGGTAGCATGAGACCCCCTACCATTACATTTTTGTAACAGTGATTTATGAATCCTGGGAGCTTTTTGTTCCATGAAAAAGGTGATATAGACTCATCAATAGTTTTGAAATAATTTTTGGGTAAGAACAACGGAATACATTGAAACAAAAAAGGAATTTGGGTAGGAGGTTCATTTTGACGACATTAATCCTTCCATTCAGTGACAATGGCAGGTTGCTCCATCTTTGGACATTGGTTTTAACTTGTATCATTAAAGGGGAAAAGTTGGTGGAAAAAAGAGAGGACATGGTTAGTTTTATACTGATCCTGAAGTTGTAATCCAAGGTTGTTAATTGGATAGCAAGTGCTTTTAAGCAGGTAGGCTTTATAACCCAAGAATGAGCCAAAATTTTCCAAAATCGATTGGATAAAAGGGATGCTTTTGGTTGGTTGGTTTGGTTTGATACATATAATAATAAGTCATCTGTGAATAATGACAATTTAAGTTCCTTATCTCCCTGGAGGACTCCCTTAAATAGGGGGATGACCTCAGTGCAATCGACAAGTGTTCTGGGGGGGGGGGGTAAAGGGCACACCTGCCTGGTCCTCCGTGGCAATGCAAAATCGTAGCATTGGGTATCATCATCATATGAATGCTGCCCTGTGGGGATGCACAGAGAAGGCGAGTCTAAGATATAAATTTATCACCAAACCTAAATTTGGTGATAAACTTAGGTATAAATGAAAAACTTAACCAAGTGAGCAAGCTAGATTGGGTGCATTCAAAACACAATGTAGAATGGGCAAGACAAGTTTCATGTCAACTCTATGTGAGACATTAAAAGATATGCTCCCAGTTTACCATGGTTATCCTAACAGCCAGCTTAGGAAAAAATACTGCCAGCTTTAGAATTCAGTTGTGTTATATTTTACAAAAGAAAAAGGGGGGAAAAAAGAAAAAGGAAAAACAGTACATTTACACCAGTAATTTGAGGATTAATCCACTTGAAAACATACATAGTATCTCATATTAGCCCATATATATTGTCTCATAATGTCTGTGTGTACTTTAAGATGGTGTTAAAGCTTTGCCAACTCACCAGACACATCTGGAGACTATATCCCACTACCTCAAGTATCAACAGGTACCATCTCAGTCCCCACCTGCTTTGATAAATTATTTTGATAAATGCCTCGTCCAGCGTCTTGATCTCCCTCTCCTTGTTGTTGTATGTGACCCATAGATGGGTCGGATGCAATGGACCAAACCAGACACCTGGAATCTAAGAGCTGATCTGACATCATTGAATTGCATTGTGGATGTGGGCTGTTTTGGCCGCGAGGTCTGGCAATACGGAAGTAGTCATGCCTTGAATCTTGATCTACTCAGTTCCCCCGATTTCCGAAGAATGTCCGCACGATCTGAGAAATAATGTAGTCTGGCAATAACTACGTGGGCCATGGTTTAAGTGTGCAATGTGCTCTGTCTCCAGCTTGAAAGCCTCTTTGGGCAGGGTGGCTACTGTGGCAGTCATGGACAGACTGGCATCCTCGGGAACGTCAGCAATCCTGATGTTGTTGCGGTGTGATCTGGATTCTAAGTCTTTACATTTATTATCAAGTTTGATGAGTTCCACAGAGAGACGTTACACTGTTCCCTAGATTGTGGTGATATCATCTGTGTAGGTGGATGGAGACCACTCCACCTCGCCCACCATGCTTTTCAGCCCTGACAAATCTGTTTGAATTGTAGTTAAACTGTTGGACAACTCATGGCTTGTAGTTCGGTCCTGATAGATGATAGATTGTCTCCTAAAGTAGCTTTCAACTCGGCTTTAAAGGTTTGTGCAATGTTGTCGCGGATTGAGGAGAGAAGTTCATGTTTAAGGATCTTGCCTGCTGTATCTGCTGGTGTTGAAGGAGCTTCCCAGTTAGGTAAGTCACTATGGCGAGGCCCTAGCACGTTGAGCAGGCCGCAGTTGTGACTGAGACGCATTTCCTCCTTTATTTGGTTCGGGGGGCATTTCGACGAGACCAGTATACCCAGTAAATAGCTAAAAAATCACCCCTAGCCTGTTGTGTCAGAAAGTTGCAGATGGAAAAGTGCCACAAAAAAAAAAAGCTGTGGGTTAATTCTCCCGGAGCTTCCGCAGCTCACGTGTCATGCCACTGAGCCGTAAAGACTATTAAAGAAAAATATATAAAAGGTGAAAATGAAATAACAGTCATAAAACATTTGAAGCAAAAGCCTGGCTAAAAAGTTTATGTTTGCAGATATCAACACTTTCAGCACACTTATTTAAGACATTTTCGCCTGTTTCAAGCTGTTTTTTGCGGTGTGTGTATGTATCTGTGTGGGGGAGAATTTAGTGTGTGTGTATCTTTGTGGGGGAGAATTTAGCTGAATTTAGTCAGCTTTGTGTTTTATCTGGCAGCTCAGCTGGGCCAGTGCAGCTGCATGGCAGTCACTTCTCTTCAGTGCTGCCAGTCAAAAACACCCCTATAAATGCTATTGTGCTCACCTGATTGATCTTTCACAGGCCCAGGGTCGGCCAGACATGCTGACTTTGGAGGGGAATGGCAAGGAATGGTCGGTGAACAAACAAGTGAGCCAGTGTCTGTGGCAGAGGAGGTTGGGCCGCAGGTGGCTAGGAGGCACGCTTTGGTTGGCGCACTAGCCTTCGTCAGATGCCAACAGTGACATTTCCTGACTATGGCTATACACAAGCAGGCATCCCAGCAACGATGTAGTGTCCTGGGGGAATGAAGAACAGGCCTTGGGTGGATTTTACAGCACACACAGGCAATGGAGGAGCAGATGTATGGGAGTGCACAGATGTATGGGGAGAGCACATGCATAGACGCATGCATTAAACATGAAACACACTCACTTTCTCATAAACACACTAATAAAGATCTCTTTCTGTCTCATCCTCTTTCTTCTCACACACATACACACACACCTCCACTGAAGCTCATCTGTTGCTGAGGGGTGGGCAGGGCTCAACTGAGGCAAGCGAAGCCTGTCTGGGGCGCTGACTGAATATCACTGCCAGGAATTCCACAGGGGTGGTGCACGGGTGGGAAATCACTCGACGTGTCTCTGTGTTCTGAAACCCAGCAAGCAGTGACAATCCCCTGCACCAGCCTCAGGAGCACAACACCCGGAGGTGTAAATCAAAATCCATGTCAACAGAAGTGACTTACAAATCAACTTTTAGCAGAGTTCAAATACAGTATGTTCACTGTTTAGGTGCTCGCTCATAAACGAGGCACTGATGCTTGTCTGATCAAGGCAGTTCTCCAAGATCAACATGATATAGAGTACTTTAACGCCCTAAACAGTGAGATCTCTCCAGGAAGGTTGCAAGTTCAAATACTCCAGCATTTGACCTTTAAAGGAAGTGCTCTTTGAGTTTTAAAAATCAGGCAACAAACATGACTGGCTCTATTTTGTCTGGGGTTATTTTCAGGTATGTATTGTTTGCTGAGGAAATAGTCTTCTGGATATAAATCAGGCACCTTGGTTTTACCGCAGGCAGGACACGAGGCAGCCCTGGGGGGTCCAGATTTGGCAGCATGGCATAGTAAGGATGTGAGATAAGTCAGGGAACTTGCGTGGAGTTGATATTATTTTTGGTAACCCTGGAACAGAAACTGGAAAAGGTTTGTCTCTGGGTACAAACACACAAGCAAGTTACAAGGGCATGTGAAACACCCACACACTCAAACACATACACACAGTCTGCCCTGTGTTTCACACGATAAGTGTTTGCATTAGAAATCATTTTCCAGTTGGCATGGCACGTGAGAGAAGCTGCTCTTCCTCGGAAGCCCGTTCAACACTCCAAACAAACCCTGACGGCCTCCAGCCTGAGAGTATGTCGTGTTTGTTTTAATGGTCCTGATGCCCAGCGTTCACAATGAAAACTAATGTTATCCATGGCTTAATAATAAGATGACAGATTTGTTTTTTTTTGAGGTATTAGGAAAGTTACACAGTATGAACTATACAGAATATGAAATGTTTAGTGTTAGATGACTTTTTTATTGAGATTAACTAAATGTAACACTTTTCAATCCCCGAACAGCACATTAGTGTATATCTAAAGATTTTTTAGTAAGTGAACTTCAACATTTGATGAGGATATACGGTATAATGCACTAGTCAAATCCACCAACTTGTGTAGTCGGTGAAAACAACAGAAACAACTGAGAGAGACCAAAAAAAAATGTCTTTTTGCGGGAAGGAATTTATACATTGGCACACATGGATTGAACCCAGATGGTTTAGTTTTGGTTCTGGCATTGCCTGGCAAAGCACAGTATTGCTTGTTATGGGAAGCCATTACATTCCCACTAGGGGTGCGGCTGCTGCACTGCACACGATGGAGCGCTGCTTGGTGAAGATGGGCAGGTTTATGAAAGAAACTGAAAGGTGATAACCCTAATTGCAGTGGCAGGGAAGCCCACAAAAACTCTTTAAAGCCTGCTTAAAGTTTTGATAAAAAATCAAAGATACACTAAGTTCACATATCATGGAGAACACAGTCTTGATCAGGGATTGAAAACATTGAATCTGATAAACATGATTTTGTTCATCACATTAGTGATGACAAGTCAAGTAAAACAAGCCTGGTCAATGTTTTTGCATCATTTGCTTTCATTCAACTAGATTTGAACCAGATTTTTGCAATTAACCAGATTTTTAAGATTTTGACTTATAAGGACATTGCCTCCTTTGCACATGTGCTTTTTATTGTTTTAGGTCTTTTAAATCTGCTCTGCCACTTTACTGACCACTGGTCATTGTGTTCTATTTTTTAGAAACAGTGTAAAGTCTATGTGTTATGGATACAATAGTGTATTGTGTATGTGTCTGTCTGGTGTCTTGTACATGCAGATTATGTACCTATATGTGTACCTTGTATTTTCTATATGTTGCTGTATGCAACAGAGTACAGTATATCTTATTTTATCTTATCTTACAGTCTGCCAAGGTCACATCAAAATAAATAAATCCTCAAATTTCCTGAAAAAAATGTTGCGATATTTTTATACAAGTAATTTTATTGTTTCAGCCTAGACTTAAAAAGAATAATGCGGGGGTGATTGGATGTTTTGATCATGAATCATGCTCCCAGTAAGTCTCTTTGCATGTCCTCGTTTTATCAAATATCATTATTTGTTTATCAGTCACCATCAGCTTTGTCAGGAGCGAGGGAGGAGAGAGGTAAAAGAGGGTTCAGAGAGAGGAAGAGAGGAAAGACGGAGAGGTGTTGTTGATGATCCTTTCACACAACACCATCCCCCACAGACGCCTCGGCTTCTGGCTCCCTCTTGCCTCCACGTCCTTTTTTCCTCTCACTCTGCCTCGCTTCCTTATTCTTTCTGCTCTTTTTTTTTTTTATTTTTCTGTTCCCTTCTTTCATTCCATCAAATCTTTATTTTGATCTCCTCTGCTGTCTTTTTTTTTATTACATTCATTAGTATTTCACTCTTTCTAAATATTCCTCTCCATCTACTTCCATTTCTACACATCTCACTCTGTCTCTCCATAACTAGTACAGCCGAAGCTATAATAACATTTCACCCATCCATCAGCCAGCTTTGATCAATAAGCACTTTGAGTCCACTCCACAGCACCGCACTGAACTTAAAATGTCTCCCCTCTGTCTCTGTCAGTACTTATCTCTCTGCTGACAAAGCTATATTAGACACAGAGGTGGATGACTATTACAGTAGATTTCACAAAGCATTTCAGCACTGTGATGTGTTGTGTTATATGTGTGTGTGTGTATGTGTGTGTGTACTGTAAATGAAATACATGGAGTTGATCTATGGCCACTGTCTATGTTCTTTACAATTTCAATTCATCCTAAAGGAGCCAAAGAGGTTGTAAATCTTGTGTAGACTTTAATAACATGACTGTATCAGCTCAATAGTATATGTGTAGGTGTACCACTGTGTAGGTATTTAACAAAGGCTGTTTCTGTCCCTTTCATTTGTTTTCAATTTAAAGATGTCAACCACATGTGAATCAAAAACACATGTGCTTTTCCAACACGTGCAGCGTTTCAAAAGTCAACTTTATTTCACGTTGTACTCTTGTCGGAAATCACATGTGACAGTTTTCATTTCAGATGTAAAAGTTTTGACTCGTGGATGAAAAGAGACAGTGAGACAATGAAAAAAAGGAGTTTCCACATCAGGTCTTTTTCTTTTATTCACTTGAATTCATATCAGTAATTTTCACATGTAAAGAGAGATAGAGAGAGAGAGAGAGAGAGAGAGAGAGAGAGAGAGATGATTCACGAGCACAAAATATTGTTGGCAAACGGAAACTTTTGTGTCAAAAAAACTCACGTGCTTTAATGTCACTTGTGGTTTATCACATGCAACTTTTTTTTTGCAAGGCAAGGAATTTACCAATACTGTGTGGTAAAAAACACAACCATGCTGAGTCATGCTTGAATATCTAGAAACAAAATTAGGTTGTAGGGATGAAATACATGGAAATATAACCATCAGCATGGGCTTGTGACCCCCCTCAAAATTAACGTCTACTTGTGACTGCGGCTCTAATGCGGATTTGAGTTGTGAGACTATTCTGGCGTAGTGGCCACAGTCAGAATTGCAGGTCATGTGACACCTACTGACCCAACCATCTACAATTATTACACAAGAAACAGCTGTAAAAGACTTAGGTTCTTCATTTTAGCGCATTATTATGTCTATGGAGAAAGGAAGGAAGTCAGGTGGCTCAACCAGAGAAGGTTTTTAATGCTCTGTAGGCTCAAAAACAAGGAATCCTGAAACCTCAGCTATGTTCCTGGTGAGCAACTTAGAAAGAACGGGGTGCCATCTTGGAAGTTAATATCCAGCTATCTTAAGCTCGAGTTGCGATCACTCAGAAGTGGCTCTTACGACGTGTTGTCCGACGATGTCTGAAATTAAATCGGTTTCTAGTTGTTCCAAACGGCTTACTCAAAGGCGGAGTGGAAAGCCGACTGTCTCGTTTAAATACAGAGATAATGGTGCATATTTTCTGACAAGCCGTGTTTCCATCAATGTGTTTTTATGCGCATTTTTAAGTGTCGCATTAGAAAAGGTTGATGGAAGCAGCAAAAACCTTGTCAGTTTTTTCCTCAAAGGAGTTAATGCCTTAGATGGGAGATGGAAACACCTTTGTCGAATAAGTTCTTACATAGCAAACATTTAACTCACATGACTGATCAGCTGTTTCCACTGTCGGCGTCTTCCTGGATATTCCCATAATGCGTGGCACACATGGCTGGTAGCAGAAACTAAGCAACCCATACTAGCTGACGTGAAAGAACAATTACAACTTGCCCAATTTAAACAAATTCCTGAAGACAATTCTCCATTTTTCTCTTGTAAATGGCCAAGGCTACTGATTTTGTTTCTGGTTCTCAACTTCTATTTCTTCTACTGTTTATTACAGCCATACATAATGTAGCCTATACCGCCGACTTCTGATGGAACTACACTTTGCGTAGCCTAGTTTATTCGCTCCAAACCAGTTGATGGAAAGATGCCTAATTCGCAAAACATGGAAACATGGCTACAGTCTATCCTGGAAGACGTTCATACTGTTGCACTCATTCGTTCACATGAAAACTGACAGAGAGATGAGCGCTAGAGGGAGAAGTTCAAACCCCGACTCCTCTCACCTCCTCACTGCTGGCCAATCACTGTGTAAAGTGGGTGTAAATGTCATCTTGTCTGTTTCGGAAAGTTACAGAAATAGCTGAAGGAGAATACAGCCACCTTTAAAAGCCGGAGTATGCTCAAAACAAGTTTGTATGTCATGTCATCCTACCACATATGAAGGCAAAAGTGTTAATATCTGTTCCAAACGGCCACACATGAAGGCGAGGTGAATATCCTGCTGTCATGGAAAGAGGTGAGACATGATAATCCCTTCAAATGAGGTTAACCGCATACACCTTCAGACGATCTCTCCTCAAAGGCAAACATGATGTTGCACTCAGTTGTACGTTTAAAGGGACAGAGATAGTCGTGTAAGGAATGAAAAAGCTTGACAGAGAAGTGCAAATCCTGCCTGAAGTGTAGGTGCTTGTCAGATTGTCGGTTTTGTAAAGTTACAGAAATTGTCAGACATGGATTTGGACGTCAGTAAGTAAATTTTTCCTTGATTAGACAAGCACTTTATTTAAAGCAAATTAAACAAAGTCAGTTTAACAGTAAAACAGTCAGTTTACCCTTCTCAGGTTGTTACATTTCTTTTTTTTTTTTTTTAAATCTTCTTGTGAGCCCTCAGATTCAACTTCTCGCAACTTAAGAACCACTATCTTAGCTTATAAGGTTACAGAAGAGAATTTATGACCACTTACATCGAATATAATACCAATAATGATCTACTTTTGTAATATCCTTGAGCCTGTCCTGCTCTGTTAAACTGCTATATGCTGGCTGTACAGAGCAGGGCTGATGTAATATTAAGAGCCATCTAAATGTGCATCTAAACATCATTAAGCAGGAAATAACATGTGCAGAATCACCTGTTATGGCGATTGGAAGATGTAGATAGATATCAACAGAGGAGAGGAGGAAGAAGAGGAGGGTATACACTATACATGCTCTTAAACCGCTTATCATGTTTGTCTCTGAATCTCATTAACCACTGAAACTCAAACTCAGATTTCATCAGAACTTTGTTTCCTGTCTCTTGACTGCCTACTCTTCCTTAAAAAACAGTCTTTCTGGCTTTAGTTAGGCAGTTTAGTTTCAATAAAGCAACAATCATTTCATCATTCTGTAGTTTTGTGTACAAAGCATCACAGAGAACTTTAAGTCCTGTGGCTTTTCTGTGGTGTAGACTCAAAACCACAAGAATTCAAGAATGCATGGCCCTGAACTGATTTACGTCAGTTTTGATGCTGATTTTTGATGTTCAGGGCTTCTGCCGAGGTATTGCCACTTTTCCTGTTTGGCTGCGATCACTGTTTGTCATAAGTAGAGGGGGTAAAGTCATGAAATGAGGTAAACAAGCTGAAGTTCTTTGAGTTTGTCCGGGCAAGAAAAGAAAAACATGTCAGGGCTTTCGTGCCAGGGCAGGTTTTTATGAATGGAAGTTTTTTTTCTAACTTTCCCTCTCTCTTTTTTGTGAATGAAAAACAACTGGAAAATCCAGTATAAAAGCCTGCCGTCTGCAGACAGATGATTGGCTGCTGTAGCGCAAGCTCCGCCCACGGTTGCTAGGAACCCGACCACCAGGTTTCTGATTGGCTCATAGGAGGAACCGAGACTTCATTCATAAGTCAGTGTATTCATCCGGACAAAGGCAAGAAATTCGAGCCCTTGAAAGAGGAAATCCACCAATCATGAACCTCCTCTGGCCCGAGCAAGAAAAGCAAGTCTCCTTATTATCCTAAAATCATGTCTGTTACAGAAATGACAGCACAGCTGGCGCTCAAAAGTCACCCCACTTCATTACAAACTTAGTCAAACTCGCTGTAACTGCGTATGTCAATTATGCTTTCTGCTTGAAATGGAGTCTGTTGGTGTGACTCGACTAAAACGCAACATCTGTTTCCCCTCACAGTTCCAGCGCTGCCGTTTCCTAAAGCTGAAAGTTGAGCCTGGCAATCTGGGCAGACGTGGCAAAAACCCAAGAAATAGGCGACTAAATAACACCCATATTTCATAAGCGCTTTTTTTTTTTGACTCATTCTGACATGTTTTTAAACCTTGAAAGCGCGACTTTATTACACGAATAAACTAAAACTAAACTGATTTATTCTTCAAACTAAAAGTATTTGAGGTGTACTAAACAGCTTTACCTGAAAACTTGTAGGTAATGACGAGCTGTCTCTCTCTCTCTCTCTCACACACACACACACACACACTCAAACACACACAAAAAAGAGATTTGTAAAGAGGGCAGCAGCCCGCTGGGTAATCACTCGCCATCACTTCCCCTCGGCATTTTTTGTGAATGGAGCTCATTATGCATGCAGCCTCCACGCAGCTCCATTCACAAGCAGCGCTCCCTCCTCTCCCTGCAGGCTGCGTGGATCTCACTCAACTCAGCCTAAATGACCACAAACGGTTAACGGATGGATTATAAGATGGATGGATATTTGGACCAGCAAGTGCCTTACACTTTAGCAAATGTACGTATGGATGAACTCTTCTTTTTACTTCGGTGCTTTTTTTTTGCCTGGTTTTTTAATGACTCGGCTACTGGGCTTTATCTCTCTCTCTCTCCCTCTCTCTCGCTCTCCGTCTCGCGTCTGCACGAGTTTTGGCTGAAGCAACTATGTGTGTGTGCGTGTGTGTCTGCGCGATAGAAAACTACTTCTCAACCCCGTTAAAAACTATCACAAAATCTTCATAAAGTGAAACGTAGCAAGTGCTGCATTTAATAATGTTTGTCAGCGGGTTTCTCCTACGGGATACTTTGGCTGAAGAGAGTGTCAATGTGTGCCAAATGGTCACTTTCGTCAGACGCAAACAGCGCGTTTGTTTTTCCAAGATTGCCTCCACAACTGAGAAATGTGTTGTTTTCTAAGGAGCTTGATGTTCACCTAGCTGCAGTAGGCTTTCATTTAAACTATGACAAATTACTCTTCTTATTATTTCTTTTTTTTTTTGTTTTTTTTAGTCAAATGTGTCCAAGTGGTGACTTGTTTTTCTTTTTTTTCCAAGCCACATTTAACATGGCATTAGCTGTTTTGACACTTATGTGCTGGAAATGCCCTGTTGAAGTCTGTTTCTCACTTCTCCTCTGTTAACATCTATGGGTTTTGCAGAAGTCGCAAGGAAATGGGCCCCTAAATAGACTGTTGATGGCAGCGAAAAGGAAATACATGGACACAGAATTACCCCCTCAGGAATCTGAAGGTAAAGTAGTGGAAGTTGACAATTTTGGCCTTTGGTGTTTTTGCATAAAGCGTGTTTATATTATGGTCTATCAACCCCAGGCAGTGTCAGTCTGAATCTTAGCTACGTTCATTTTTGATAAGACACATATTAGTGAGCAGATGTCAGCTTGTCAGTCTGCAGTGTGCTGATTGTATATTCTGTCTTTCTATCTTTTTGATCAGACCTCTTCCAGGATTTAAGCCAACTCCAAGAGACATGGCTCACAGAAGGTGAGACTTGCCTTTTTTTTTATTTCTTTCTTTCTTTTTGCTTTTCTGTGTTGATTCCCCCCATTTATGACAACCATGAGGCTTCCTGATGTGTCTATCTGGAAAGACTGGAGAACACAGAAACCTAAAACATACAACAATGGATTCTATGTGCTGCTCTCTATTATCCATAATCAGAATTTTATCTCAAAATTCTCTGGTGTATGCGCTTTTATGTTTGTTTTAAAGTGCTGTCATAAAACTTTGGCTGTGGTGAAAAAGGTGACTGGTGAAAAAGATGACCTCCTTAGCTGCTGTAAAGAGTCTCACTGGGGAGCCCAAACTTTCTGATGCAACACACATGCTCATAAACCATACAAAACTGCAAAAAAAAAAAAAAAAAAGAGAGGCCAGGGAGAGAACACAGACGGGACATTATTAGCTTTGAGCATGTCCTATTTTGGCCATGTTGGCATGTAGCATGCGTGCCAGCCTGCAGCCAATGCAAACAAACAGAGTATTTGGCTTGTGTCACTCATAGCGATGAAATGAGGCCCAGTCAGAGGCAATTGTCAGCTAGAAGACTTAATAAGTACAATGATGACGTGAGCTCTAATCAAGTAATTATACTGTATGTCAAGAGAGGGAGAGAACAACACAAGCCATGAGTCATTATGCCTGTTTGGTGCAAATCTGGAGCAGAACAGTTGCAGGACAGTGGGTCCCTGTGCTTAAAGCTGCAAGTAAAAATGAGAACTGCACCCTGAGGTGCGAATTTGTTGTGTTAGTTGCTTTGATGTGCTTTGATGTGGAGGTTTGAGGGGAAACACCACTTATTTGAGATTTTTATTCTAATGTGAACCAAATCAACCTCATAAATCCATTTTTTAAGTCCCCCCTTTCCATGTAAAAAAATGTGTTTTGCTTATTGTTACTTCACTTGGATGTTCGCGTTGGACGCTAGAAGGCTGTTTTCACATTCATCTGCTTGAAGGAGTAAAGTTTCGCTGTGCTCACCAGTTTAAAGCATACATGTACAAGCATGATTTTGCGACATCACAGCTAGTTTTGAAGCCGGTAGTGTAAATTAAAGTGTGATGTGGAAACTTGAAGCCTCCAGTGCACTTACACTGAGAATGGACTCAGCAATAAAACAGGAGACATCTTGTGTCCAGCAGTTCTTGAAAGAGTAGATTATTATTCCACTTTTTATATGTCTTAAAAGATGTCTATAGGGGATGTTTAAGTTATGACATAAATGTCAATGTATTTTCTATGTAAATGCTGTTCTCATGAAGTGCTCTGCTGTTATGTGTAAAGGAATTTCACAGTATTTCTAAGTATGAGAAATTGCTCATGTGAACTTACAACTGTACACTCAGCCCCACTATTGACATTGAGTCATTCACTGTGTACAACAGATCAGCAATAGAGAAATGAGGCAGTTGCAATGAGTTGAGTCGAGGCCACTCACTGGTCAGTTACTGTTTATGACAAACAGTGCTGCATCCACATTAGGTCTCTCACCTTTTCTTATGCAGCGTCAAAAACCAGCAAGTTCGCTTCACACCAGTGTCTCAAGCAGACAAAGACAGGAGCCAGTGCCAATAAAACTGCAACAATGGGTGTCGCTTCAAAGTTGGAGCCTATTTGTATTCACGGATTTAGCTATAAAGGCCACCCTTAAAGGTTCAGTTCACCCAAATTACTGTTTCTCACTTAGTCATTCAGATAGTTTTGGTTTTTACTCACCCAGGCTAAGATATCAGCTTCTAAGATTTCTCCCAGAGGTGAATTGAAGGTGAATTGTGTTTGTCATGCTCAAAACATTGAAAACACAATATTAAAAAATTTAAAAGAAACACTTCTGCCCAGAAATAATGGCCTGGCTACTCTGAATAATCCTCAGGACTACTCACTGTGATCAGTTTTCATTGGAACTGCTTTAGTCCTTTATGAAAACTGATGACAGTGAGTTCTGTGGATTATTCAGAACAACGGAAACGCTGTTTCTGGGAAGAGTTGTTGCGGTTTAATTTTTTTGAAACGTATTGTCTATCAATTGTAAGCAACAGAAACACAATTCCGTTCAAGGTCTTTGTATTGGAGTTGAAAAAGAAATCTCAGGGACAGATATCTCAAACCAAATAAAACACAAACTATCTGCATGGCTTGATACCACTGCCAGGTAAATGAGAAAGTATGTTTTTTAGTAGTTTCAGTGAGCCGACTCTTTAAGATAAGACGTTATATTACGTGGTGAATTTACAAATTGGGTGGCAGCTTATTGTTGAGTCGTGGAGAGAGAACAAGGCAGCGAAAAAACAGGACAGAAAGATGGAAGTGTAACTGTATCAAAGTGTTATTTAACCTTAAGTACTGGCTTGTTTTCAGCTTCCCAGACTAAGACCTCTCCTTTCCTGTTGCATTAATTAAAGACCTTATCATGACTGATTGTAGTTGTGAGGGATTCACCAAGATTGTAAAAGCCGGGTAGCTCGAGGGAGTTTTTCTTTTTTTTTTTTTTTCCGCCAAAGGAGAGCGGAAGCAAAAGAGAGACAGAAAGGGTGAAGAACTGAATGGCAAGAGTTCAGGAGCTTGTCACATCTTGTCCCATTGGCCTTTAGGTTTATATGACTGGGGCTGCTTAGCTCCTCCCAGGATCTCCCACAGAGAGAAAAAAAAAAAGTCATTCAAGGTGCCTGGAAGCATCGGGGAGAACATGCGTCTGTGCTCGTATAAACACACTTTCCTTCTTGTGCTGACTTGCATCTCAAAGCCCCTGACGAGGTGTTCCTGGAAACAAATCAGATACACAGGCAAACGCTCATACACACACACAGGAAAGTGCGCATAAATATTGGCCCCTGCTCTGTCTCATCAGCAGCTTTATTTCTCCCCCCTGAGGGCAAAAGACAGAAAATTTAAAAGGGGGTAATATTATTATGGTATAGTAAGCCACAGGATGCTGCGTTATATAAGAAATCGATGTCATTTATCTGAACATGCTCCAAAATGCCGTCATCCGGTTTCCTCTGCACAGGAAGGAGGAGTGTGACGACAAGAAAGTGGATTTGAATTTCTTATTTCCTCTTTTTGTCCTTCTGTCTCTGTTTTGGTTTCTGTGTTGTGTTTGTCATTGTCTGGAAACCGTTGTGGACGATGGGAGGAGAGGTCATTTAGGCTGAACACAGAGCTTGGTGCAGAGTCATAGTGAAATTGCAAAAGTCTACTTTTAGGGGAAATGCAGACATAGTTCTATGAAGAAATTTTCATAGTTATTTTTTTTTTTTAAAAAAGGCTCTTTTTTTGTTTCTGTATTAAGTGAATGGTGCTGAAGTATCCGCAACGCTGCCATGCCATTTTGTTTTTGTAGCCCATTACTCCCCTGATTGGGTTCATGTTATTTAATGATAGCCATCAACTTTTCCCTACCATTTAGCTTGTACCATGACGTAAGTGTAGGTCCCGAGCAATGGAAACACTTTAAAACCCCAGAAACTTGCCCTGTTTCTGCTCTACGTTTAGGGTTAGGTCATTAATTCGAGAGTAGCAAACAAAATGCCAGAGCGCTTATGGCTCAGTGGGTGAATTTGACCTCCTCACCCCATAGTGGGGTGTTGGCAGTCAAATCATTTGGGCTTTTCTAACCTGTTTGTGTGACTCAAAATCCAAAGCTCCAAAAGCACAATTGTGAATGGGTTTGGATTCCTAAAAAAAAAGGGGGGGGTTGGGGGCATACAATAGTGTCTGTCTAGCTCTGCTGCACCTGGGCCCGGCATTACTGACTGTGCTTATTCAGTGAGATCCTAGATGAGTTTCTTTATGAGAGGGTGTATAATCAGGACCACTGATACTTTTTGAAATTGTACACCACTGCAAGTAATTTCAGATCAGATCAAGATATCACACATACACATACTATATCACTGTAGGGACTCATCTGTTTTCACAGATCAGTGTAATTTGACTGTAGATTGTTTCCGGGACACATAAATTTATGCATCACAGTATTGTAACCAAATGATATATGTCGATATATGAACTGTTTCTACTACTTAAAAGGAAAAGTAGTGTGATCAGATCTTAGTGTAGCTGAAATGCATGTGCTCGGCACTGCATTTCATCACTTCTCTTGCATTTAGTCCAATTTCCTTGTTTTATATCCACTTCTAGTTTGACTATAGGAGCGATTCCTCATCTGTGCAGCAGATGAAATCCAGACTACTTCTAGATTGTGAGACAAAGTCCCCAAGGCTTTGGGACAGAGAGAAGTTGCATCCGAGGGGCTGGTTTGTCGCAACACTTGACAGATTTCGTCACTTGTTTAGCCAGAACAGCCTGTTTAGTCAGTCTGGATTTCTGCAGCGGAAATTGACAGAAACTGGTAAAAACTTGACCATTTACATATATGATGTCTGACTAGTTTGGGTAGACGAGAACAGGGTTACATGTCACGATATCACTGTATATACTAATAGTATTAATGGAGCTGGAGCGGAAATTACTTTTTCTCTCCTCTGATTGGACATCAACTTGGGGCTCTGCACTATTTGTCTTGATTTTTAGTCAGAGATATTTAAAAATGGGGTTGTGTAATAACTGACATTTTGAAATAAAAAGTCATAGAATTAAATTAAAAAAAAGGAACTGTTGTACAAAGAAGCAGGATTATGTAACATTTCTTAATAATGAGTTATTCATATTGGATTATTTCAAAACTTCATTGTTAATTTTTTTTCTATATTTATGCATAGAGCACTTTATTTCATAATGTCTTATTTATTTAATATTGAACACTTTGGTTTTGGGTCTCAATACATGATGGTCTCCCAACACAAAGAGTTTCATGGTTATTGTCAATATGTCTATTTATCATTGGCTGAAATCTCGAAGCTAGAGTCAAAGGTTGATACTAAATTCTGCATGAAGCATGTCTGGCAGGTTAATATCCATCCATGATACCATTCAGCAGCTCCATGTTGTTGACTATAGTGTATTGATCTATGAATAAGCAAAGTGCTGGCATGCTGCAAAAACTGTAAAATGAAGGTCGCCTGAATGAAGCCCAGCCTGGCTGTGACTCAGATTTCAGGGAAGAAAAATACACAGAAAGAGGAAAGAAAGAAGAGACAGGAAAGGTCAGATTTGTCTTAAATATATTATAAATACTAATAATAATAATAATAACGCTAAAATTATGGCTCTTCTTTTTGTCTTCCAATTGCAGCTCAGGTTCCTGACAGCGACGAGCAATTTGTTCCTGATTTCCACTCTGAGAACTGTGAGTACTTTCAATTCCTGTGTCCTCTGAATGCATGTGTGTCCATGTGACGGAGTGGTTTCATACACTCACCAAAAACCACATTTTCTGGCCGTTAAGTATATTGCGCAGATCAGATCTTTTTTTTTTTTTTTTATTGTTTATTCAATCAGACATTGATTCCTGCAACATACAGAGCTGCGTACAGACAGCCTCACCCATCTTTCAGATTTGGTCAGTTGGCCTGGTCACGTAATGCCAGCTAAAGTGTGCCTATGAGAAAGTGAAACCAGCGGTCAAATTTGGGCTGTGAGACCGCCAGAGGCTTAGGTGGGGATACTGTAACCCGCTGATGTTACAGTAATCTCTTTGGCAGACAAAGCTATGCAGAAACAGAGGGCCTAATGAGCCAGTCATCATGAAGTGAATTTGGATGCCGGCAGTATGTGCTGCCGTCATCCATTTGCATGCCTTTGAAAAGCTGAATGGGTAAGGCCCAGGAAACCAGTAAAAAATAATTCAGGGCCCAGGTACAAAGATGGCCCTTTGTGCGTATCGGAAGGTGTAAAATGGGAAAGCAAATTCCTGGGCTACACAACTGAGCGGCTATTTGAATGAGTTTCCCTTTCGTGTTGTTTGCGTTAACAATGGCGAATCAGGATCTAGGTGGGAGTACGTGTTGTTCTACAAACAGTTTTTTTTCTGTCCCATTCATGACACTGCAGGCCTTTCCATCTTCAGCCATGACAATGAAATGGTTAGCAACTTAAAGAGACCTTAAAATAACTCAACAATAATCTTATCCCCCAAAGTAAAACTGACAGCTTTCAGTCCCAGTCAAAGGCACTTCCTCCAATTGAAATCCATGCGCCTTTGATTTAACCAGTTCCAAGTCACAACTGGTCAGCCCCTCGGTGACACATACCCTGTGCAACATTGTCGCTGTCTGTTGGCCAACAATGCGGAGGAGGAAGTGCAGATGAACCCAGGGGCATATAGAGGTCATGTCTACTTAACCCCCTGGCCTGTCAGCCAATCAGCTGTCAGGCCTCTGCTAACGGTTGACCCGGGTATGATTTGCAGGGTCATGGGGGCTTCAGTTTGACGGGCAGCTCATTTACACACGGCAGAGACACTCCAGCGTTGACAGAAAGTGTCCCTGCTGGTCACAGTCAATAGTCGCAGGGTCCAGTTAAAGCATCTCTATTCAGCTTTGATTGATGGAAAACTGAAGCTGACAAGCAACTATAAATATATTCATCTTTGTGTTTGTTCTAGATCCTGCATTTGGTCTATTAAAAGCAGCGCTGCATAAAAAGGCTTGTCTCTTCCCACCATTAACTGAAAGGCATTCACAGACTTTTAAAAACAGGTGACTCACCTGTTTTGGAAACTCTAGCACATAAAAAAAAAAAAGGCATAAAGCAAAGCCCTAATCCCAGGTGACCGGAATATAATTGAGGCTTGCATTGAAAAATGGAGCCCTGGTAAAATTAAACATTGTTGTTTACTGAGTCAGGTTGTTACCTGCATGGGTGTGGTGTTGACAGAGAGGGGAGAGACGGAAAGAGGGAGCCAGTGAAACAGAAAAAGAAGAGAGGCAAAAACATTTGGACATGCTGGAATGCTAGATTAAGGAAGAGGAGGGGGCAACGGAGGGATTGTGCAATACCTGCACATCTGGTAAATCTATCTCATCTGGTCCATTCTCCCTTAGTTCACAGCTAACAAGCGTGCTCTGTCTGCGGGCTGCCATTGAAGGAAGGTTATGCAAACATGCAACTTTTATGTACTTGCTGACCTGCCTGTGTGTGTATTTAAAGGTAATTGAGCCATTGGTGATAACGGCGCGCCATATTTTTTCCATTGAACTAATGTGATTGGACCTGCATGGAAACAAAGTCTTAAAAGAGGGATGTGATTTTAATCTCAGACTTATCAAGAGGAGAGGAGGATTAATGTTTGGTTTTCAGCGCTGACAGCACCTTCAGGGGTTGTTCTCGTCCGGCGCTTGGCTGTCGGACAGATTCCTTTGTCTGTTTTCTGCCTGCGGGGAAGAAACACATGGAGGTGTCAGTCAAATTTATAGTGCACATACTTAATTAAATTTAAATAGTTTGAACATGTCAATACTTTACTTTTGTGTCAAACACTAAAAGGCCACAGTTGGAACGTTTACTGAGGCATTGCCTGCGCCGAGAGCTCGTTCTTCTTTGTCCAAGTATGTTGTTTACACTTGGAGCAGCTCGAGAGATGTGACCCATTCATAAATTTTCTTCCCTGCGTGCGTAAGAGGAAGTGTGCCTCTCCCTCCCCCCCCCTTACCCCTCTCTCTCTCTCTCTCAGTGCTCCTCTGCTCTCTCCTTCGGTCTTCATTCATAAAAAAGCCCTACAGTACTACAGATCCCCCCTCTCTGACGCCCCCCGCCTCTTCAAGTGGATACTCCAAACTCCTCCCTCCCTTCCTGTGTCTGTACAAACTAAGTTGAATTTAAAAATCTGGACATCCCCCCTCCCCTCCTCCTCTGCCCTCCCCTTTCCCTTTTCTCTCTACCTCTCTCTCGACACACACACACACACACACACACACACACACACACACTTTGAGTGTTCCAAGATGTGAACTAATCCAGCGATTTCTGAGCTGTGTGGGACGATTGTTTAGTTTTGTGCCTTGCAGTAATTATATAGGAAGTTGCGGCTATAGAATGCCGTTACAGTGCTTTTCGGAGAGAGCGAGTTTAGCAAGCCAGAGAAAGCAAGAAGTGGCAGAGAGAAGAGGAAGCAGCGAAGAGATGATGATGATGAAACTGCACTGAGTTCCTTCAAATTCTGTCTCCTCCTCTTTTTAATATCGATTAGATTTTTTTCTTGTCTTAAATGATTTGTTTGCAACATTTTGTTCACTTTCAGTATTTTGATCAATCATTTGGTCGATAAAATGTCAGAAAATAGTGAAAAACACTGATCACAATTTGCTAAAGGTCAAGATGATTCCTTCAAATTGCTGACCAACAGTCTAAAACATTAAGATATTCAATTTACTATCATATGAGACAAAGAAAAGCAGCCAATCTTCACAATTGAGAGGCTGGAACTGGGTAATGTTTTGACTTTTTGCTTAAAAAAGCCTTAAAAAATTGATCGATTATCAAAAAAATGTAGCAATTTTTCCTTTAAGCTCTCCAATGTTATATATTGTTGTAAAAAAAAAGAGAGAGTATAGTAGGAAAAGAAGAAATAATCAAGTGAAGAAAGACAGAAACAGGGGAAAGAAATGAGTACAAAGAAGAGAAAGAAAAAGTTCCAGTAACCCAGCTCAAACCAAATCCTCCCAGCAGTGTGTCTCTCTGGCTCTGTGTGTTCTGCTTTGTCATGAATTCACAGCCTTCCTCTTGTTTGGGTTGTTTTTCTGGATCAGAACTGGCCCAATCAGGCCCTATTTGGAGCATGGGGCGATGGGTGAATTGAGCCCCTCCCTCCCTCTGCTCCCTCTCTCCCCAAAAGAGAAACATGCAGCCCTGTGTTCTCCACTTTTCCAAAATACAGCTGCTATGCAACAAAGTGCGCAAAAACAGCCAGGTGCCTGCCAGATATGCACGAATACCGCTCGCTTGCTCGCTCTGGGGAGGCAAGGCTTCTTCAATGACTGTTTATTGCTGTGTTTTGTTTGTCTGTGTGCTCACGTGGATTTGTGCTCACGAGTAAACTGGTTGATTTCTCTTAAGTGAACGGATGATTTCTTTTGACGGCCTCTCATCCACTTACCCATGCACACGCATAAACACTCTTGGCCTTGCTATACACACACACGCATTTTACACACATACAAACTTCAGCCCTGCAGTTTTATGAATGGGCTGGTTGTGAAAGACCGGCTGAGGCAGCACATTGAGTTAAGGGGAGTGAACCTTCATTCATGACATTGGGGGATGTTATTCCACCATTAACAACACCTAAGAGAGGTGCTTGCCTATTTTTCTGTCTGTCTTCATCTGAAGACAGATTGTTTTTAAAGATCTCAGCTTTTTGAGGGCTTTTTGATCTAGTGAAGAATCTGCACTTCCTTTCTTTGGTGTAATTCGCAATCACATCTTTGAGAACCCCACATTTTAGAAAGCAATTTGTTTTTAGGTTAGGATCCTTAAAAAGACATTGCAATTATCCAAAAGTCGCTGCTACAAGATTAATTAGGCCTCCGTACTCAATTGAATCCAATGAAAATGGGTTTGTAAAGGCCGTGCATGTAGCGTAATAGGCGTTAAACAGCTTCCAGTGGGGAAGTAAAAGCTGTACTTCTACGTGTTGATTCAGAACAGCCCTGTCAAATCCAGGGGGCCAGGGGATTTGAGCCAGGCAGCGCAGCCTGAGTGTCAGCAGCATAGCTTTGTGAATGGACGGCAGTGTGTGTTTTATTACAGGAGAGTGAGGGGAGGTGTGTGAGGAAAAAAGAGAGAGAGAGAGAGTGTGTGTGTTAGTGCATCACTGTGATGCTCATATGCATGCTTGTACATTTCTATTTCGTATGAGTGTGTATGCCTCTGTGTATGCCTCTGTGTGTGTGTGTGTGTGTGTGTGTGTGTGTGTGTGTGTGTGTGTGTGTGTGTGTTTACTCCAGCAGGATGGCTCTGCTTTCTGCAGCTGGAATGTTTTCTCTTTTGAAATTGAGCACAGACCAAAGAGGGGAACAGATGCTGAGGAAGAGAAGGGGCGAAGCCGTAAAAATAACAGTAGTTGAACTTGAAGTAATCACTAATAGGAAGATACATGGAGTGTGTGTCAACTGTGCCTACATGGCACTGATGATGTCCAGTTTGGACATTTTGCTTGTTAAAGGATAATCCCAGTTTAAAACAACTTGGGTTTTGGTCCAGTTTTGGCCATCACCTCTATTTGTAATAAGGAGATTCACTCAACAAGTGAATTGCAGCTATCTGGTAACATCACTAAATAGAAGTCTAACGGAGCTATCGTGTCAGATCGATGGATGACAGTTGGAAAAAAACACCAGATCCAAAAACTGCTCTTTGATGATAAAAAAAATCAGGAGTCAGAGGTCCAAGCAGCAAAGTGTTCTTTAATGCCGGCAAAAAGAGGAGATTATCAGTGCATACAAGATGTACCAGGTCGCTCTGAAGGTTCTTGCCTTAAGGGCGTAGTTTTTATACCCTTGGGGTCTGCATAGGTCACACCTATTGTCCATCCTCTTTATCGTTGGCCAATTACACCATTATATTTTATCTTCATCACTCGTTGTTGGTCAAAACTCTTCAAGATAGGTTTTGAGCTGACGTGGATGTGTACTGGCATATTCAGTTCTATCTAGTTATGTCCATTTTTTTTATATAATTATTGGGGATCTTTTTACACCATTATTGCCAAGTTGTCTCCTGGCCTTTATTTTTTATAAGTTATTCTAGCCACTTTACACCCTTATTTCTTGATCTTCTCCAGAGTGTATTTTTAAAAAAGGTGAAGACTTTAATGCAGACCCAAGCAAAGTGACATTTAATACAAACACACTCAAATTTATCTAGTGTATGATTATAATTCTTTTACCATGCTTCTATACCTATATCGTGATTAAATGTGATTTATGAGATTACAGATACATCATCAATAAGATTTTAACAGGCTACTACTTGTAATGTTTATGAATCACCCTGCATAGCTTAATAGTGTCTGTTAGCACACCATGACTCTCAATGAGAATACATCATGGAACCTTGACTTCCTTTGAAAGCACAAATTTCCAGTGAAATGAGCAATTATTACATCGCATGATATTTTAGGTGCGCTCACTTTCGGTTCCACTTCCAATGAAAGTGGTTTTGATAATCTGGCTAAATTGTGACCTCAAAGTACTTGTTGGGTTGTCAAACAGTGAGTGAAACAAGCAACGACTGTCCCGGTGTGCCAAAATGAGTAAGTAAGCAAAATATTTCCATTTTTGACACAATTACTTCCTTCATGCAAACAAGCACAATTCCACGAATGCCCTCGAGCGAAGACTTTCCGAAAGTGTGCGTCATTATCCTACATTGAAGACTTTATCATGTCACCTCTCTTTATAACCGCTCTGACTTTGTTTAAGCGATGTCACCTTCTTCCAAGATCTCAGCTATTACTTTGGTGCATACAATAACGTCAGAACTAACTGAAACGATAGCCAAAACTATGACGATAAAACCCAAATTCTAAGAGGAATTAAAAACTGTTTTTGTTGTCCTTTCTTGGTCAGCGTTTATACTTAGATCTCACTACACTTTCATATGCCTGACACATCGATACACAAAACTGCACATGAGTGGAGGAGGTGGCTGCAGGAATGGACCTATAGTAACCTGCTGACACAGACCAGTAGGTGTTGTAGAGCGAGCTGAGAGCCGGCGTGCGGCCGTATTGATCCTCGCTGATCCAGGAGAGGAGGAGGAGGAGATGGAGAGGGTTGATAGATGACTTGATAAAGATAAAGCGCAGATAAATCAGCATGAAGGCAGATAGGGGAAGGAGAGGGGTTAGAGGGGGTCAAACGTGCCATGAAGCATTACGGTCGAGATCTCGATCAAGACGTTGGGGGGGAGGGGAGGGGGTGGAGGGAGAGTAGGAAGAACTGTGGATGTGGCATGTACGCTGATAATTCCAAGCAAGGTGTCCCGGCCTTTCTGTGTCTTATCTTCGTCTGATAAGGCAGATTTCGCCCCTAGAGTGCCTGGTCGAAACACACGTTCAGTCATGCCATCCCATATACGTGAACAAACAAATGAAACATTGTACATGCACACCCCCCCCCCCCCCTCTTCACCCCTCACGTCCACGATACCCTGGTGAGCAGCGGGAGCTCATTATATCATTTCAGTAACAGTGTGGGGGTGGATCGATCGCTACATTAAACATTAAGAGGGGACAGCTATATTGGGGGCTGAGGGATTGAGAGTGAGGAGTCAATATTGTGCCAGATTAATTACATCCACCCCTCGCCTGTGACGGGATGTCCCTCTTACTGCACATGTCCTGGGACAGGGATGTATTGTATTGGGTCCACTAAACAGCAATGGGGCAGTGAGATTTATGTCTGGTCAATGGCCATTTATAAAAAGCCAACGCGGCACAATTGAAAGTGAAGTGGACAGTAGGGAAAACGTGAGATGTCAGAACATTTACCGATAAATTTGTGATCCCTTGATGCTACCAGGACCGTGGAAAATGTGAAGTTTATTAAATTTTGAATGTTCCTTTCCCTCTACAATGTCAGGGCTCTATAAATATACTGTAAACTCCCACTTGTACCAGGAGATTTCTATTTTCCTTCCCTCAAAGCCAGTATTTCATGTTCCCCTCAACCACATCCTTACTGAGACTGTCTCCTCTGGATAACGAAAAAAATGAAGCAATTATTTACCGCACTCTTAACAAGTGCAAGAGTAAACTAGATTCTTTGTCTATGACTGATGTCCCATAATGCTGATTGATATCCGGTTCATTGAGAAGACTCAAGGCCAACAGTTTGGGGATTATTCTGAGAAAAGAGCGTACATGTTCAACAACATGTGACGAGAACATTCCCACCACTACAGACAAATACTGCAATCTATTTCCAGTTGACAAAAGGGAAGTGAAAGTTTGATGTTTGCAGAA
This sequence comes from Thunnus thynnus, assembly GCF_963924715.1. Lineage (NCBI taxonomy): Eukaryota > Metazoa > Chordata > Actinopteri > Scombriformes > Scombridae > Thunnus > Thunnus thynnus. The sequence goes on along the minus strand of NC_089536.1, from coordinate 6,445,497 downwards.
ATGTACTGTGCTACAGCCTTTCCCATGATGGGTGTCATTCAGATCGACATCCTGTTAGCCAACACATGTTACACCAAAAAAACATTTTAACAGCCAACGAAAAAAATCACATTTGTCAGGAGAGCCACGGTGCTGTCCTAGCCAATCATCTGTCACGCAGATACTGTTGTACTTTCCATCAATCTCGTTAGGCTTGTTTGGCAGGTATCTGACAACCATGCTTTAAATATTCAAGGAGCCTGAACCATTATCAGATGAGAGAGGACGACATGTAAATCAGATAGAGCAGACACTAATGGATCCAACACTCCTGGGCTCCCTGAGCACACAGATACTGAAGCCACTCTTGGGCTTGTTGGCTCTCAGAGATGAGGATGAGTTTGTTGTGCTGGCCAGGCTGCTCTTCTCTCTCTTTCTCTCTCTCTCTCTCTCTCTCTGTCTTCCTGATTGTGCAGTGACCTGAGAAGTGCACACACATGTCCAGCACATGTTTCCATGCACCAGTGGAATGACTGGATAGACTCTGCAGTCGAAACGGTCTGGATTGTATTGTATCGCCTCATTTCCCTTCCCTCTCTTACTCTCTATTTCTCTCATTCTCTTGCTCTGAATTTTTCCACTGAACTATAACCTACAAAGCCAAAATGCAGCAAAAACATATTTAGTCAAATAGAGTAAAGACCAGAATCAGCATTTTTAACGTTTATTTTATTATGTCTTAAAAATGTATAACGGTGTCAGGGGTACTTTTTTTTACTGGTAATGAATTTTGCCTTTTATCTTTGACACCCTTTAAACATGTTAAAATGTCAACTATATTTTTTTTCATGCTTGCTCTGTTACTCCCTGTGCACAAATTATTAGTTGAAGAGCAGTAATTTGTGCACACAAATTAGTTTGTTTTCTCTCCACGGCACCTGGCACTTTCCATGAAAGTAGCAGCTTTCTTCACTCAGTCTTGGCAATCTGATTTATAGAAACTGCCGTCACACTTACTGCACTCTCCATTATAGCAAGAGCTGAAAGATTAAGCTAGCTGGTGAGATAGCCACAGCTAGCCTTAGCTAAAACTTACTGTAATAACTGTTTTTTCACCAGTTGTTTCCTGTAGTTGAAAAATGTTAATTTTGATGAACCAAAATCTTGGTAATTAGGTTTAAGTGAAAATTGTTTTTTGTTTTGTTTTGTTTTTTGGCAGTTGAACCAGTCATGGCTCTGTTAGCTTAGCAGAGTAGCAGTAACTGTCATTTTGGGCTTTGACTTGGAATTCACATAATTTGGTGTAGTTAATTTTCAATCACTTACTTAACTTGTAGACAATTTTGTTACATTTCAATATGATTATTAATTTCACAAATGATGTACAGACAAACCCATTTAAAAGTACAAGACTGAAAAATCACAAATAAGATACTGCATTTTCCCATTACATTCCCTGAATATTGCACAAAGGTAGACTGCAATATCTGCAATTTTTAGGTATTAGGTGTGGTCTTTGCCAATGTTTTTGGGGTTAGAAAGTCAGTATGAAAAGGCACAAAATTAAGGCATTATACAACCTATCCAACACTATGTCATAAACCTTTCAACCTTTTTCTCAACTTCACTCTGTACTTACTACTAACCTGCTCAGATTTTCATTTTTGTATGTATAGTTCACATAAAAAAGCTAGAAACTGCACCCAAACTTGGTCTGAGAAAGCAAAACACTGCGGCAGAACTTTAAAATGAACATTAAAGTATAGGTTACAACTAACTTAAAATGCATGTGTTGACAGTCAAATACTTTAAAATTACACTGTTGCTTTTCCCTATTACGCCTCCCTCTCACCACAACGGAGCCATGTATTCAGCTAAGCAACTAATGTCATTTGCAACTCGTGTGAGTCAATAACTTCCTTTTTACCCTTGAAAACCGTTGTGGCATAATTGGCATCTGTGTTTTTATTGATCCGTCACCACATAAGGGGTCGTTTACCAAGAGTGGGAGAACCAGGTGTAGCCTATCACGCATTTTCCAGCTTGCTTTCAGAGTGTCTGCACGGCATACTGGGGCCACGTGCCACTCACACCGCAAATGTATAATACATATCATGGGAGATATGAACCAGATCTCCAGATAGCCCTGAGATGGAGTTAAGGGTAAGACTTGAAACTTATTTGTATGATTGGACCTATTAAGTGTATATTTACATTACGCTCACATGTTCCTCAGTTTAGTAAGATCCAGTCACCCTGTTTGACACTGAGGCTGATGTCCAATGAGTTATTGTGAGCGAGGCTGTCGTGTGCTGCAGACTTCCAGAGGCTTAAGACTTGGCCAAGTCGCACATAAACATTCAATGTAAGACTCTCCAGATCCACTCCTGTCTTCAGATTGGATTTCCCTACACCAGGGCCTTTAATGGTAGGAAATACTCTGTCTAAAGTAGGATGGGGGAGTTCATAGCAAGGTCTTGTCAACTGCTTGAAACAGCTCATTCGATAGTGATATTAAAATGTTTTGATCACTATACACTGAAGTGTTATTCCCCTCTTGTTGCTTCAAGGCTACAAAATGTAGAATTTTAAATATAATTTATCAAAATCACAATACTGTACTCTAATAAATCATCCTTATTTATGTGCAAACCACAGTTTTTTGTGCAAACAGTTTTAATATATCATTCTGTCAGCACTGGTTGTGTTTTTAGGCATTCCACAAGAATCCAATAGTGTTTCCCAACATGTTCCCGTATGGCTCAGCTAAGGGGCCCATTGTGTAGAAAAGAGTGTGAGTGTGTGAGTGTGTGTGTGTGCTGGGGTGGGGTGCCATCCTTGCTTCTGCGATTTGTTTGTGGTGAGTGTCTGTTGAATGGGACCCCCCTATGTAATGATCCCTCTACTTCCTAAAGCACTCAACCATGACCATCACCTTTCACCCTGCATCCTCCCCCTCTAAGAGCCAACATTTACATATGTAAAAGTCCATCTCCACCCTGCCTTTAGCACGGGGTCATCTCTATACGTTAGTGCTCAGAATAGGGTGTGAATGGGAGACGATACAAGAATACCACAAAATAAGGAAGGAGGAGATAAGACAAGTTTGGAATGAGGAAGAACCCTTTGACCTTATCAGTTTAAGGGGTGCTGAGAATCTGCCACGGTCCGCTTAGTGCTGAAGGAGATAGTGCATACATCCCGTCCACAGGCCCAGATACTCATATATACATATACTTTACTGTACACACTTCTGTGTCATCTCAAAATTCTCAGCTTTAAAAGGCAACAGCTATTGTGTACTGAATCTGTCTTTGCAGTTCTAAACACCTTTCAGGTTCATCACGCTCTGTGCTCAAGTTCATGAACCGACCCCCCCCCCACCCCCACCCCAGTGCAGAAAAGAAACTATGAAATATGAGGATCTCTGTGAAGGGGTGATGTAACATTTAACAAAGCAGTGAGAGAAGGTCATATTGCCCCAAATAAAAGCAGGAAGAGAGGAGAAGGTGAAGAACATCACTCTCCCTGGATCCGTTTACAAGACTGCCACTACCTTATAAACTTTAGCAGCAAATTTGACATCATTTGGACAGGAAGATTTACTGTAGTAGTTGGTGGAGAGCAGAGCTTGTTTTAATTTAAGGACTATTCTTGGAATTGGGTGTTGGATTTATTCCAAAATTATGTTTTTAGCCAAGCTGATGACGTGGCTCTAGGGATGGCAATTTCTCGGTCCACAACTTTGGTCCAAACTGGAGTATTTCAACAACTGTTGGATGGATTGCCATGAAATTTTGTACAGACATTCAGGGTCCTCAGAGAATAAATCCTAATGTCTTTGTTGATCCTCTGACTTTTCATTTAGCGCCACCATTGGGTTGATGTGTGTGGTTTGGCGTGAAATGTCTCAACAACGGTTAGACGGATTGTCATGAAATTAGGTATAAACGTTGATGTTGCCCTCAGGATGAATTGCAAAATGTTTGGTGATTTCCTGACTTTTCATCTAGCGCCATCATCAGGTGAAAGCTGTAATTTGTATACTTGTATAATAAAGTACCTCAGCATGTTCGCATTGTCATTGTGAGCATATTAGCATGCTGACATTAGCATTTAGCTCAAGCCTCACAGAGCCAATAGCATGGCTCTAGATGCTTACTTTTGCTTAAATTTCTTTGGTTATCAAAATTGTGACAAATGTCACAATGTTCATATGTACCAATCAGGATCAAATGTATTAAGTTTTTAATTTTCTGCTTGGATACTTGATCATAGCTTTATAAATTGGTGTATTCCCTGTTAGAGAATTTGTTAACCGGAACATCAACCAACTCTGTCTAATTGGAAACGCGCGCTAGGCAACAAATAGCAATCACAATCACAGGCAGCTACACAAACACAGAAAGCTGTTGGATGCTCATTTACCAGATTAATTAATATGCCAGAGAGGTCACACACAAAAAGCTCTTACGCACACACTCAAACACACACACGCACATAATACAGCTGATGCCATTCCCAGGCCGAGCTGTTTGAAATGGAACATCCTCATAAACCGACAACCACATCAAGGGCAATATTCCTGCCAATCGCATTAGTGGCTCCACTTGGACGCATTGTGATTGGACTTGTGTACACTCTCTGACGATTGTTTGCAGTTCATGACCATGGCCGAGAAAGAGGAGAATGTCAATAGACAAACACACTAGTATTATTAGAGCGGCAGTCATGTGCCACCCTCTGTGTACTAGCAGACGAGCTGTCGGAGACTTAGAGGAGGCTGGAATCCCTTCGCGTCTGTCTGGGAAATCTGGGTAAATGCTCGCTAATCCTGTTGATCCTCTGCTAAAGCCAACACTTCCTCACCTGCCTGGGTGCCATGGGAGAGTGAGTACAGACCAAAAATAGGAAGGTTATGATGATGAGCAGTGCTGTTTGATTGATAGACTCTTTTTTTTTTTTTCAACTTTATACATGTTCCCATTCTCAGTCAAAGGTAAACAGGTTGAAATGGAATAAAGGAGAGAGAGGAATATAAACTCTGTTAAAGCAGAAGCATGAATCACTGAAAGTTTTCACTTTCATTTTGATAAAACGTTAAACCGTTTTTATTACACAAAACTATACAGGCATTCATGAATGAAGACTCACCAAAGCTGTTTGATCAGGGATCTCATTACCATCACAACCTAATCACTCTCATTTTAAACCTTAATTGTAAGAATGTAAGACATGTTAAGATTATTTTAAAATTTTTACTTCAAACTATGATAATTTTCCGAATCAAATATATTATTGAGTCTATGAAAAGTCAGACAGAGAAAAATGCTTATCAGAATTATCACAATTTCCCAGAAGTTTGAATTTGCTTGTTTTATCTGACCAACAATCCCAAACTCAGGAAAAATCCCGAGTGCCAGAGTTACAGCTGTTCAAAAAGTAGGTCCCTCTAATCTTTTCTCACTTTTATTTCAACCCTGTCTTTTTTCACTCTCTATCTCCTGCCTCATTTCTGGCTTTATTCAGTCAGCCAGACATATTTTCTCCTCCTTTTTTGTGAATGAACTACAGTATGTAATTACCTGGGCTGAGCTTTCAGTGTGGCCTGCTCCGTCAGCTCCACACCCACTGCAGACACACAGAAATACACACTTTCGAGCATACACAGACACACGTTCGCAAGCACACACATACAGATACCGATTCGCCGAGATTATTATTACGCACACGCGAGTGCGTGCTCTCGCACTCATGCACACATGCGCACACATAAATACAGGCCTCCCCAGCTGGAAGTGCACAGCTGCTGCTGTTTACCCTGTCGGGACCAGAAAAACATCCTGTACAGTTCTCCGGGTGAAAACCTCCCCTCACATAATAAACACAAGCCCTCGGCACAGTTTGAAGCTCCACTTTGGGTGGTTTCTGTGGCCGTCAAAGCAAAGGTCCCCTCCAGCAGTCCAGCTTGATGGACAGTTCGGTGTGTTAAGAGATTGAGTGGATGCCTGTGGGGAAACCTCAAATGGCATAAAGTAGCTAAATATTTTGGGTTTGGGGGAAAGGCTGGCATTATCAGGTTATCACACACACCCTTACTTTTTAATTTATCATCTTTACTCAAAGGCAAAAAAACAAAGTACAAGCAACGGCTAACATCTGGATACCAATAGGAAAGAATGCTGTGACACAGAATCAGTGTATATGCTGTTCTAACAGAGGTGTGACATTTGCTTTCATCAGTCCAAAGACATCTCTCTGGCCCGTAGAGTTGTTTAGCTTTAAGCTTGACTTTGACAGAGGAAGTTTTGGCTGCTGTTGTGTCTGGAAGAGTGAAGAAAAGTGGGCGAGGACACTTTGGGCTTCTAAATGACTGCTGGAATGCAGTCGTGTGTGAGCGTGTGTGTTTTTGTGTGCATAAACTTCTCAGTGTGTCTGCAAGTGTGTGTTTATACGCGTCTGTCTGCTGCCCTGTGTTTTGCAGCTGACAGTCACTTAAGCATTTTGGCTGGCACGTAAAAGAGATTCCTGTGCAGACAGAAGTATTTGCGTTTGCCTTTGAGCTAAACTACAGTAGTATCGGGCAGGGCTGAATGAGAAAAGAATATACAAAGCACAGCGTGTTTGTGTGTGCCAACTCTTATCTCTGTTTTCTGTTTACTGTCTATTGTAGCGGTGGCATTTCACAGCCCTCCAGTCACTATCAAGAAGGAACCCCAGAGCCCAGGCTCTGACCCCAGCCAGTCCTGTAGCCACAAGCAGACCTTCAGCTACCCAAGTGGAGAGCAGTGCCTTTATGCCAGGTACCTCCAGGTTTTCCTCATAAAAGTGCTATAGTACAGTGTTTTTCATCTGACATGTCTTACAGTCCCTGTGTTTATGTATTTTATATCTTAAAGAATCAGTTTGCCAAAATAAAAACATCTCACGTACCTCTCGTGGTATCTAGCCATGCAGATAGTTTTGCTTTCTGGTTTCTCCACACGTCAAACTTATCAGCAGTTTTCAGAGGGACTATTTCTTCAGTAGAAAGTAGTCCCACTGAAAATGGTCCACAGCCATGTCTTTGAGTTATCCAGATTAACTAGGGCATTGTCTCTGGAAAGACATGTTGCTGTTGCATTTTTTTTAAACATAATTTTTTAATGCACCACAAATTGCAAATTGCCATTCACATCTATTGTATTAGGGTGGCGGCAGAAATCTTAGAGACATACAAACTATCTGCATGGCTAGATAACACTAGAGATAAATTAGAAAATAAGTGTGCTGTCAGAAACAAATGAATGGAAAGTGAGATTAAGACTTTTACAATCATAGTTTTTCCTCACATGCAGTCTTTGGCTTTTCTACTTTTTTGTTTCTAGATAAGAGCAAAGACGAACATTTCCTCCTCCTAATTCCTGTCTGTGCTAAGCTTCCTTTAAGCTTTTGGGCGCTTATTTGGAACATTGGTTCAAATTAAATTAGGGCTGAATTATTGTCTCCCTGCACATTTACTGACATCCAACATTACAAAGGGCAGAGTAAAAGAGACAATATCGTCTTTATTTTACTCCTCTCAGTAACAACAGCTATCACTGTACAACAGTAGTAATAACATGATGAAAAACCCAGCAGTGATCAGCTGGCATGCATAAGTCAGCACAGCTAACACTGACCACATATTGACCACTAACGCCCCCCTCCCCACCCCAACAAAAAACCATTAGCTCTGTTTGTTGTATTGACTGAAAAAAGCTAGTAAACCTAGTGCCCCTCCCCAGCGCAGCCATGTTGTAACATGTGCTTTTATGCATGGATGGGTGTCCTCATGAGTGTGTTCATGTTTTTTCAGTGCCTATGAGCAAAAAAGGGCTGCAGGAGGAGCCAAGAGCTCATGCCCAGGGACACCCATGTCTCCCATGCAGCAGCATTACTCCCCGAAACCTGCCACTGCCGGACGGCCCGATGCTGGCTACATGAACCCTGCTGCCACCTCTCAGCCACTGCCTAGCAACAGTTACCCCATCAACACCAGGTGACACACCACAAAAGTCTTGATATGACTGATATTCACCACATGCATGATATTTTATAAATATGGAAATAATTTAACTGTTATCCTGAAGAGCAGATATTTTATGAACATTAAAAAGTGGGGGTGCTGTGTTCAGCATGATAACATTTCATCCAGAGACATTGCATTCAGGAATATCTACAGTAATTTGGAAGATAATCTAGCAACATGTGTCAAAAATGATCTCTCTCTAACAGTATAAACATAAGAATATTATTATTATTTGCATATAGCATCGACTATGAGATCCTGAAATGAGCTGCTCTGTCTCATTTCTCAGTTCCAGGTATCAAGGCCCTTCAGGAGACCCCATGTGCCCCCAGTTCCCCCCACCAGGCCAGGCCTTTCAGCGCATGCCATCTGCCCCAGCGGGACATGGCAGCAGTGGAGCCGGTGGAGGCGGGGGCGGAGGGCCAGGGGGTGGAGGTGGCAGCGGCGGCGGTGCTGGGGGTTATCATCGGCAGCACTCTGACCCCTGCATGCCCTATCTGCAGCAGAGCTTTAAGCAAGAATACCTGGACCCGTTGTATGAGCGGGCGGCTCACATGGCAGGGCCTGGGCACGGGACCGGACCGGGACAAGGGCACGTGCATGGACCTCACCCACACCCCCACCCACATCCACACTCACACCCGCACCCACACAGGTTCCCACCAGCCCACATGATGGTCAAGCAGGAGCCCACAGACTACACCTACGAACCTGGTGAGTGATACAGAACAGCTGTTGTCAAAAGCGATGCAGGCAGAAGGCAGTTTTGTCGTGACTTTCCAATTAGACGGTAGTTTTAATACAAAGTGAGTGAAATATGCTGCTGCACTCTGTTTCAGCACTATGGAAGAATATTCAATTATATCTCAAGGTTACTGAAGATCTAACAGTACAAATTTGTATCTTTTGGGTTGTATTTGAAAAGCACAGAGAAATATGGACAACTGAACATCAGCTTAACCTAATTTGTGTTAAAAAAAAAATCTAATTTTAGCATTGAGGGGAGTGTAGCAAATACAGTATGTACATGAGAATTTACACTAAAATTTCTTAAGAGTTATTTTGCATTTTAATCTGCCTCAAAAAAAGCCCCTTTGAAGACAAACCCTCCCCAGTGTGCATAGCTAACTCAAGAACAAAATGTCCAAAAGGCAAACAAACTTCACTGTATCTAGACTCCTACCCAACTCCCTCCCTGCCTCCAAAACTCCTCCTTTCAACTCTCTGACACTTTGCAAAGAAAAGAAAAAAAAAAAGTTGTTTTTTTTTCTGCTGCAGCTACACTCCTCCCTCCTTCCTTACCCCACTCCCTCCCTCCACCGTTCTCTGTGAGAGAGAGAGGTAGAGGAATTTCATTGAGAAAATGGAGGGCACTGGAAAGACTAGAGTCCCTGGTGGAGTGCTCCGGGGTTTCAGGTTGCACCAGCGGCTTCCTTTTTCTGCAGGCAGATGAACTCATAATGGAAAAATGAGCGTGGCCGCAGTAACCCGAACCTCTCACTGGCTGGGCTTTGGGTGAGGGGAGGGAGTGGTAGGAGTGGGGGGTGACGGGGGGTACGGGGTGGGGTAGTCAGCTCAGTCGCTTTAACAACAAGCTTTACCAGTGGAAACCAGCTCTTCTACTTGCCTCTCTGAATTAAAAAAAAAACAAGCAGTGAGAAATATAACACTTCACATACATTGTGTCCTCATTCACAGGTATTAAAGCTGCTATAGGACTTAAAGTACCAACATGCACATCAGTGTATGGCTACAAAGAATGCCTTCCAGTGCTGAAACCAGCATACTTTATGCATAATAAAAACCCAAGGAAAAGCAACCTAATTCTTTTCACCCACTATGTTTTTACACTTGCACCTTTGATGGGGGAGGGAGGGGGGTGGATAACATTGACAAGGCACAGCACAACCTTGAGAAAGAAAGAGGAAAAGTACAAAAGGATGTTTTTCTGTGGATAACTGCTGGGAGGTGCAGGGAGTTGAAATTGGTGGGGTTTCCTTAGAAGTGATCTCTGATATGAGTTTGACCGACTGCAGAGGCTGAACAGCATTAAAAGATCAAAGATTATCATACTTTTGTTGCATAGCTAGACAGTTACACAATACAGGTAGTGCAGGGTGAAGTCTGGAGATGCTTTTGTCTAATTAACTGAATCTGGAGAATGGGGGTTTGTGCAAAGCTACTCTATAACTGTGTATGAAATAGATGATGTAAGTGGAGGGCACAAATAGAAATGTAAAATTTTAACAGGATTAGTCATGGGATTCCAGGTAGTCTTAAAAAATTAAACTGTGTCTGTAAATGTCTCTGTAAAAATAGTTTCTTTAAGCGGATATTTTATGTCAAAGGAAATTTGAATGGATGTACCCTGCTACCAAATCAAAGGTATTACTGTAATACAGTTTATGAAGGCAACGCTGCCAAGTTGGCTCCTGTTGATTTATGTAATCCATTTATTGTCATTTAAATTTGAAAGAAAACCTGTCCCAAATAAGATTGTCATAGGCATGTAATGGGACAATGGTAATGGAGCATAAAATAGAAGTTAAGTAAATAACAATTAAAGAAAACACCAGTGTTTTCTTTTGATCTTTGCAATGTGAACAATGGCGGCCAAATGCCACAAGTCTACAGTCTCATTTTAAGAGCAGGCTCGAGTATGAGACTCCCAAGTTTCACATACAAATTGGCATTCCATCACTTAATCACTGCTATTGTTTCGCATGAAAGACACAAATGGTCATGCCACTCAGTACACAATTAACCCTGGTGCACTCACACCCAATCTACCCATCACTCCCTGGGGGGAGCCTGCCATTGCTGGCAGACATATTATTTACAGTATGATCGAGTGCTGCTGCCCCAGAATGGAGGGTTTGATTTTCCCCAATGGCATCTTATCACAATCACAGTGCTGCAGCTGCATTCCCTGGGAGTGAGTCATGGCCAGAGCCAGAGGCAAGAGAGCTGCACCTTTTTAGTTTTTATGCTCTCACTCGTCTCGTTCGTGTAGGTGACAGACAGTATAATAACCCAACAAACAAACACATGTAGAACACCTTTTGTGTATGCACAGACAGCCAAATAAAAGACATAAACACACACACAAAGGTGAACAGAGCAGTCACAGGAAATGGAACACAAAACCCTAAGCAACACCCTTCAGATTGCAGAGCTCATTACACCACGTTAAATGCTCTTTACAAGTGCCCCAACTTGCAGAGAATTTTTGCTTGAAAGTTTATGAGGAGGAATATAAAATCTATTTCGGTAAATTTAGCTATTTGAGTCAGTCAATGATGTGCCCAGACAAAGTGCAGACACTGTATACTGTAACACTTTTCTGGTCTGGTGAAGGTGCTTGCTCATAGCCTAAAAATACCACCAGAGACAAGAGAAGTGATATGATAAATGTAGCGTTTGTCCTTGCAATGTCCGGGGTGCTCACACAAAATATCCATATAATACACCCACTTTCTCAAGCTGATATTGGCTTAGTAAGCAGTAAGTTTGGGCTCACTCACACTGATCGGATTTACACAAAGTGATTCTTCTTTAACAATTGAGCCTTTGTTCATTCTGCCACTTAAATTGGTGGTTGACATAATGCATAGTTCTGGCTCCTGCAAAGTGTCAAAGAATATTTTTTTGTTCTTGGGTAAATTAGGAAATTTTTTTTCAGGGAATGGAAAAACAGATGGATTAAACACAAATTTTGACAAGTAGCCATTTGTGTTTCTGTTGCAGATGTGCCTGGATGTCCTTCTATGTACCACCACAATGAGGGCTACCCAAACCCCCAGCACAGCAATGAAGGTAAACAGTTTTGCATTTTCAGTTTGAATTGTGAAAATCTTCTTATTCTACCCCCTTTAGAAGCCAAATCATAGTTGTAACTCAGTAGGAATCATAGTAATGTCAATATACTGCAGTTGCATGTGTCCAATCTCCTCCTTCTCCAGCGCTTTATCTACATTGAGCCTTCACTGGCTGGAGCTCTGCGGTCATTGGCTAACCGGCGTAGAGTGTCCGTGTTTCCATTGGCTAACCAGCAGTGTGTCTATGTTTCCATTGGCAGAGGCTCTCGCCTCACCCCTGCCTCAAGAATCCCTGAATAAACATTACTCCTGGAAAAAGCACACGATTTTCCCCGGCAGAAATGGAAAACAATCCTCCCATTCACTTCCATTGTTTGTTACACCATTTTGGCTAATTGTAATTCTCATTCACTAATTACACTCAGAGTATAGGACCCTCAGAATGACTCTTAAAGGCCTATAGGATAAGCTAACAGGCCCTGAAATTGGGAGCAAAGTTCCAATCCCTTTCAAATGTCTCTACTATGAAATCCTCTCCTTGTTAGTGAAGTGCTCTAGTCTGCTTTTGTAAAAGAGGAGTACACACTTATTGGCTTAAAGTTATTCATGCGTGAATAGATCCTTGTATTTTGTTGGGATGGCATTCAAAGCTTGGCACAGATCCCAAATGAACAACCTAGTGCTCTGAGATCAAGACCCCTTAAAATTCGAACACAATCTTCCCCTTGTCTTGCAGGCTATCTGTTTGAAAATGACTCACGTGTGGTTCCCGAGAAGTTCGAAGGTGAGTAGCTAAAATCATTCTGCATTCTCACACACCCACACACTCACACACACACACAGAGCACAGTTCAGTGGGATAGGTTTTAGTTAAATGACAGCAAGTAAAAGAGAGAAACACAAGCCATACAGCCACCCACTCCAATCATAGACGTCAGAGTTCCTTGTGTAAGAGGTACATGGATCTTTTGCGTACTCAGAATCTTACTTAGTGGGTTTTGGTTTCTCCGTGCACACGATGCAGGGCTCCTCTGTCACAGTCAGAACAGAGACAAACAGTTTCCCATGGTGTTGTTGGTGTCAGTGATTGACTTTAAAGGAGATTGAGTGGAGAGCCCGAGGGTGTCAGCACTGGTTGAACCAGTGAAGTGTGCAACTTCTCCAAGAGACAACACCAGTAACTTAGCTGAGCTTCTCATGTTCCCACACTTGTGTACAACATATCCAATAACCAGTAAACAACGACAGGCAAACACGAATCTGTGTCCATTTACCTATATTGCCTCACCTATCATGGTAGTCTTTTATATCCCAAATAGTATAAATCCTGTTTTTGTTTTAATATACCTAAAATACCTTTCTTTTTTAGGACTTAGTCTTCTAAAATTCCTCTCAAAATTCCTCTCCTCCAGTTCTTGTTTTAATATCTGTGCTTTGTATCTATATTTCTTTTTTAGGACTTAGTTTTCTAAAATTCTTCTCAAAATGTTCCTATTTCTGTCTCAACTCAACCCACTGTTGCCTTTTTAGTGGTCAATTTGATAGGCTGTTGTTAATAGGCATTTGATTCAGTTTGCGTCAGTATGCAAACATGAAACATCAAGATTAGATGACTTGCTGATGTACTGGCCCCAGCTGTTATTAGTCAAACTTTCCTTGTTTGTACATGCAATATAAAAACCATTAGAGCCTAATTTATTGATTGAATCTTTACGCACGGTTGCAGATTGTGACGAAAATGTATCAAATGTCACCAACATAGCTGGTGGAGAAAGCACAGCGCAACTGAAGCTACAAAAATGTTTGAATTGCATCATAAGCTTGTAAGATTCAGTGACTCTCGGTCCAATTGTAATACAAAAACAGCCGTATGTGAACACAGCCCATGAACACACTGACCTCCAGTCTCTCTGCTCCTCGTGCAGGTGAGGTGAAGCAGGAAGGGGGTGGTGTTTTTCGCGAGGGCACACCTTACCAGCGCCGTGGCTCTTTGCAGCTCTGGCAGTTCCTGGTGGCCCTGCTGGACGACCCGGGCAATGCCCATTTCATCGCCTGGACTGGCCGCGGCATGGAATTCAAACTCATTGAACCCGAAGAGGTACTGCACATCTGAATCTGTCTTACTTTTAATCTTTTCCTCCTTTGGACAGAGAACAATTGTGTCTCCAAACAACAGAATTAAAAAAGCAGATCCTTCACTGTATCATGAGTAATAAATAATGACCATAGATAGACTGTAGACAACACTGATGTGGAGGCTGTGACATATTATTAGATCTCTAAAGGAATATATTAAAGCTTGAATTTGGGTTAATTGAGCACAATATAAAACACAATTGGTATCACTGGAGCCTCAAATCCAGTGTGAAAGGCCGAGGTCACTAACAAATACTGTACAGTACCTCTCTTTAAGATTTTTTGATTTTCAGACCAAAATTTCTTGTGGGGAAAAATTTGCATTTTAGTATTAAGAAACTGAGACTTTCTGAATTAAATTCAATACAGTTTGAGATTTCTTTTGGAGCAACCATCCAGCAGCCATTAATGATACATCATCTTACAACATGTATAGTGGTTAAGGTTTATAATTAGAGCTGCAACAATTAGTTGATTAATAGATTAGTTGTTATGTGTAATTTTTTAAGAAAAAATATCTAAATTCTCTGATTCCAACTTCTCAAATGTGAATATTTCCTGGTTTATTTAGTGTTGTATGATAATAAACTGAATATCTTTTAGTTGCGGGCTGAAAACAATAATCATTAGTTGTAGCTCTATTTATGATGGTGGAAGAAGGTGTTTACAGCAAAAAAAATGGACCTCTTTCAATGAAAACTTCAGTGATATCACTTTAAATGTTTGGATTAAAGAGCTGTACCATTTAAAGTGCACCAGCATTATTTTTAGCTCACAGGACTGTATGGCCTTCTCCACAGATAGTGAAGTGTTGATAGAGATCATGATGTTAATATAAATCTGATAAGAAGAGCACAGGAGTTATTCTCGGAATGAATTTGTTAGCGCTATGCAGATTAGAGTGATTAGAAGTGAGATTTGGCCACTTTCCCTTATAGGTCTATTCTCTGATCCATCTTCCATTAGTCCTCCATTCATTATTCAACACATGGAACGGTGGATTGATAAATGAAGGACAAGCGCTATCGCAGAATCCTCCAACACACCCTGTTCTCTCTCACCTCCTCGCATTTCTGTAGTCGAGACATTTTCGCGATGTTTAAGACTGTGCAATTTGACTGGATGCATCAGACGGCGTCCATTTAGGTGAGTCCTAATATGGATAGGCCTGTACTGTGTTTTCCATTATCTTTTTACTGTACATTAAAAATGAATGGGGTAAGAGTTTTACAAGAGCAATTAGGGCTGAGAGCACACTCAGAGATCAAACAGGGCTGCTGGCTGGATGGCCACTGTGGGATACAACCTGTCTCTTCCTGAGTCATGAATCTCAGCGTCTCTCCCTCTCCTCCCCCAGCTTTACAGTTTCCTCAATATCTGAGATGGTGTTTGTCAACATAATGTGCGTTCACAGTTACAAAATGATTTGATCTACTTCCTCTTTGACTGTGTGGGGTTGTGAGATACTAATTTTCTATCAGAGTTAGTGGTCCCTCATCAGCTGGGAGTTCAATTTTAGGTTGGGACTGTATTTCATGGCCTGCCTCTGACAACCAGCCATGACTCCTATTTCACTGCGAACACTGTGGGACTCTGGTTGCATTCAAGTGGTAATGGGTTACATAAAAAGGAAGTGAATCCACATGTGGGGACTGGCTCTGGTCTTGGCATGTTGACGCTGTTGAGTTGAACAGCAGAGAGGACTTTTGACTTGTCACCGAGGACCCCTAGTGGTCACAGTGTGAAAATAACCCCAACTGTGTCTGATTATGATTTTTGGAATATGAACTCTGGGGAGAAAAAAAAATGCTGACACAAACAATTTTCATATGTTGACGTGTCATTTGAGGAAGGCTATATTCTTTAAGCCCTTCTAACGCATGCAAGGAACCTCTCACCTTTGAATGAACCTCACCGAAGCTGAACTATATCAGAAAAGTAACCACAGCCGTTTCTCCCGTCTTCTCCCCTTCCCCCTGCCTCCTTGTTCTCCCTCTCCTCAGGTTGCCAGGCTGTGGGGCATGCAGAAGAACCGTCCAGCCATGAACTATGACAAGCTCAGTCGCTCTCTGCGCTATTACTACGAGAAGGGAATCATGCAGAAGGTACAAAACACACTCTATTTATATTGCAAGCTCTGAGAATTTGGACTATAAAATGCCCAAACATTACAGTCCTTTAAACCTGATGTTTGCCTAAGTTTCCTTTCATATGTTTTCATAGTAAGGTAACTTCAACACGTTTCACTTTATGGTACCACCCTTTATAAAAGGTTTATAAGTTGTAACTAATGGCTTTTAGTCATTTTCTAATGCTTTACAGATCAGTTAGAAGCCATTAATAAGAACAGCTTTTGGGATGGTGTTTATCTTCCTCTAGCATGCAACATTAGGGCTTTTAAAACAATTCATCAAGTCTGCAGTTGCAAATGTTAGTAAGTTGTTAATATATGGACTGTAGTCCAGATGCACTGCAGCTCTCTCCCAGAATGAATGGGCTAACTGTCCATTAGAGGAGTCGTCCTCATGAATCAAAGAGCTAGCTAAAAAGACCAACAAAACTATGCTTGAGGAGGATAAACATCAGCCTGCCAGCCCAAAAACTCTTATGAATGCTTTAAGTGATCTATGAAGCATTATTTAATGATATATTAAGTATTAATAAAGCCATTAGTTTACATACCAGGGTTCCTTTTGAGAAACTGGTACTCATTTTATGCTCTTGGGCCTCAAGCCTAAACCTTTGTCCTTCATGTGATATACATCATCACCGATGTCAATATATAATAATTACACACATTTAGAATGACCACAATGAAATAAGCAAAACTAGGTTGCAGTGATCATAGTTACATATTGTGCCTAATGACATGCTGTATATTAGTCAAATTAAATGCTACTCAATCCCACTAAATCCTTTCCAATCACAACTGAGTCACATACGTCAGTTGATAATTAGGTCACTGCATCCGCTGCACTTTTGTGACGCAGATCTGCTCATTTACTGGATGAAATCTAAACAGGGAGAAATAAGATAAGACTAGGGCCAGGCAAAGACAGACCGTAAGATCTGTGCGCCTGTATGACTTAAATAAACAACTGCACACCTGGAAAAAAAAAAAAAAGAAGTTGAGGGTGTGTTTTTTAAACGTACATTCTTATATGACTCAAGCCATTTCCTCTCTCCGCAGGTGGCAGGGGAGCGCTATGTTTACAAGTTTGTCTGTGAGCCCGAGGCCCTCATCTCCCTGGCCTTCCCCGACAATCAGCGGCCCAGCCTGAAGGCCGAGTTTGAGCGCTATGTCAACGAGGAGGACACAGTGCCCCTGTCCCACCTGGATGAGGGAGTGCCCTACACCACAGAACAAGCCCCCCAAAACATGGGCCCCCAGCCCTACTCCAAAGGCTACATGTACTAAAGCCAGTCCCCATCCTTCCCCCACCCTCAGAAATCTTCCTGTTATACCAACCCATCATCATACACACCCCCCCGAGTCCCCACGCACCTCTTGCACATGCCCACCCCATCCACTTGTATATAAGGCTATGGTGTTTTTGTTTTAAATTAATCTCATTAGGGATTTTTTTTTTTGTTTTGTTTTTAAGAGCTGCATTCCTCTCACATCTGAGGCCTACTCAATCCATAAACATGACTGTGGTTGAAGAGATTGCTTAATAAATACCCATAATAATACCCAACATGAAGTCTAGACTATTCTTTCCTGTGTTTTTGTAGTCCATCGCATGTGATGTTTTATGGTTCATGACAGATTCACAGTATTTTTTTTTAACTTCTCTGCTTTTTACCACTTTTGTGACCGAGGTGGGTCATGCAACTGATCATAGTCATCTTTTTTTAAAGATTAAACAAACCAGGTACAACATGTTCATCAGTGAGCTTGAAGGCAGGAGGTAAAAGGTGGATTATGTGACCATTTGACAGAGCCAAGCTATTTGTTTCCCCGTTTTTTCCAGTTTTGCTTAGCTATGCTAAGCAGTGCTATGCTTAGCTAACCAGCTGCTAGCGGTAGCGAAATATTTATCAATCTTCTCATCAAACTTTGAAGAACACAAATGTCAAATGAAACAACACTTCAACCTAACACCTTACTCACACACTGATTAAATACTGCGTATTTATCCATGCAAACAAGATAATGGATAAATCAGACAAATATGCAAATGCAAAATGCAAATAAAAGTGCATCCAGTGTTCATCTGCAGTTAATTTAAAAAAAATTTGAAATCACCTTTTTATTTTTTTTCTAAAAAATACAATATAGGAAATGTTGACCAGCTCTCATAAACACCTCATACTGGTTATGACATAGCTCACAAAATAAGTGTTACTGAACTGAGTTAAGACTTAACAATTAAAGTTTAATCACCACTTGTACAGTCAAAGGTCTGGCTTTAACAAAGTGAAATAGAAATATGGAACTAAAGTGTCTTTTTCAGCCATTAGCTGACTGAGAATGCACAACACAGTCCACCATGTATGAGCATGAAGCACAGGAGATTTTCACCGTCGCCTGAACGCACGGGAGATTCTCCACGCGTTGGGTTCCTCGTAACGGTTGTAAAGAGGTTCCAGTTTCTGCTGCCTCTTCTGCCGACTGAGGCGTGTAGGGTCACCGACTCTGTAGAAAGCCGGAGCGAACTCCACCAGCCAGCGAGGGTCGATGGTGGTCACCTCCCGCATGTACTCCTTGGTGGTTAGCACCAACTCGTGGTATACAAGCCTGCAGAAGATACAATATCGAAGACAAAAATACAGAATAATGACATCAACACAATATAATCACTTAAATTGTATTGATCCTACTTGATTGTGAGGATAGTTGCCACTTGTTGGATTGTGACAGTCAATGATTTAGAGCCAAAGACAGACCAAAGCCACCTGGACACAATGTCAGATGAGACTATTCATCAGATCAGCCCTGCAGTGTGCATTGAGGACTCACCATTCTGGTTGGCGGTTAAAGAGAGTGCTTGAGGGGTGAAGGTACACCACCTGCTGGTCAATCAGGGTACGGTAACCATCCTGAGGGTGCTTTCTGGCAGCGTTCCTGAAGAAACCGCTGCAAATAGCTTTCTGGACCCGCATCGTAGCTGTCCCGCAAGATACCACGTCCAACTTGTGCCTGAGGAATATAATACTTAATATTTGTGCACTGCAGTGAAAATCTGTATCTGTATTATCTGTTATCTGAACCCAAATTATATTTTTTTCATAAGACTGTTCGATTGAGGTGAAAGGTGTGATTTTTTTCCCCTAACCTGCCATGGATTCAAGTACATTGCTGTATATTTTTTATGTATCACTTACACTGCTAAGCTTCTGCTTACACATTAAAAAAAATAAAAGTACGGCCTTTGTTTACTCTATCAGTAGCATACGGTTTCATTTTCTCAGTTTCACACAGGGGGAAATTAAATCAAATCACAGTTGAATTTAATACGTGGATTACCTGTCCATGATGCTCAGCATCTGCTTGCGGATGTCCTGGGCTCTCTTTAAGGAGCGAGCCTGGATGAAGTTCTCAAAACACCAGGGGTTGGAGAACTTGTTGTTCTTCCAGGAGTTGTAGACAGCCAGTAGCGTAAGATGGTCTCCTTCGAGCTGGAAGAACTTTGCCTTTCTCTGGTCAGCCTGGGCCTGTTTGTCCTGCAAATGGAAGGATTGAATTTTGTTTTGTTCTGATACAATACATGTTAAGCTTTATCATGTTGTTGCATTTTATAATGGGAGCTTATGAACTTCTGTGTATCATTATAATGTGGTCAGCATGACTTTTGTGATGCAAAGTCACATACCTTTGGTCTGTAAAAGATGTTCTGAACAGACAACATGGACACGATGGTGAGCATCTCTTCACTGCAGCCCAGATGGACGGACATGATCAACATCTTACACAGCATCGGCTCCAGAGGGAACTCAGCCATCTGAACAATAAAGGCCGATATTAATCAAACTGCAGACCAACTTTATAAATTGGTAAACAACCCTATTCCAGATATGTCATTTGAGAGCAATGGAAGCAGGAATTTTCCTATTCTCCTCACCCTTCTACCCAGCCGTGTTAGTAAGCCTTCATCATCCAAAGCTCCAAGAGTGTAGAGTTGCTCCATGGCTGTGATCAGAGTCTCCATTGGAGGAGCGTCCATGAAGTCAAATGCGAGGAGGTCATTAATACCCATGGCCTGGGGAGGCAAGGAGAGCACCAGAGAAATTAGAATTACAAAAATAGAAGCACATTCTTTAATAACTGCACAACAATGAAGAGTGTTTGAATTAAAATGTCTTGTGATAGATTACAAGGAGAGGGATTGAGCAGCCCGCATTGTAGTAGTTCTTACTGTCATACTGTATGTATCATTTATCCAACGTCTATCAAAACCCCAAAAGCAATTTGACAGATGGAGATTGATTCATGAAAGTGTTAGCCAAACATGAAACTACTACATTACCTTCAGAGACAGCACAGTGCTGGCCAAGTTGGTTCTCTGGATCTCAGGTACGTTGGATACGAGCATCTCGTCTCTGTAAGCTCTCTCTGTGTAGAGCCTGTAACACTTCCCTGGACCTGTTCTGCCGGCTCGACCTGCCCTCTGCTTGGCCTGAGCCTGAAAAGAAAGTGAGGAGTTTTTAAAGGACTATCGTGGAAAAAGATGTTCATCTATCGAATGATTAAAGAAGGGGACACATGTAAAATGATTAATAAGGATGTTTTAAAATGTTTAACCTGTGATATGGGAGTCACCACAAGCTGATCAATGCCAGTCTTGGAATTATACACAATCTGCTTAACAAAGCCTGGATCCACCACGTAGTATATTCCATCAATAGTCAGAGACGTCTCAGCAATGTTTGTGGCAATGATGACCTGGTAGTGAGCAAAAGAAACAAAAATGCGAGAATATAAACATGTATTCATTTTATGGTGTATGACTGGGCTTTAAAAAGCTCTGTTTGAGCTTTTGGACTAAACATAAAGTCATCAAAAGGTGACTACATTCAAATTCTATTTAAAGAAAGATAGTTGTATGATAACCTGTAGTCACCAGTGCAGTCTATTACCTTTCTGCTGCCTGGAGGTGCAGGGTCAAATATCCGTGTCTGCATCTCACTGGGCAGGGCGGAATAGACGGGCAGAATAATCAGTTCAGGAACATCAGGCCCCAGTGACTTCATTCGCTCATACAGGATCTCACAAGCGGTGTCGATCTCTTCCTGTCCGGTCAGAAACACCAAGATGTCACCTGGAGAAAGGACGGGAACATTTTTTTAACATAAAGGATCATTAAAAGATGTATAAACATGTATAAAGTATCTTAAAATATTCATCACTGGTTTAATGAATCCTCTTTTTGAAGCAACCGTACCTGGAGGCTCAGACAGATGGATCTGCATAACAGTGATGAGACTGGCATCCAGGTAATCTGTCTCAGGCTCTTTGGTGTAGAGGATCTCTACTGGGAAAGTTCTTCCTGGGATGGTGAAGATGGGAGCTTCAAAGAAATACTGGGAGAACTTGACAGCATCCAGTGTCGCCGAGGACACGATCAGCTTCATGTCTTTGCGTTTCTGTATCGTCTAAGAAAGACAGAGCAGGCACACGTACATGAGATAATTACATACAGTATTTTGGCATGTAATTAAGTCATTTACTATGTCATTTTAAATTATGGATGGTTTTTAGAATGAGAAATACCTTCTTGAGCAGGCCGAACAGCACATCGGTGTGGATTGTTCTCTCGTGGGCCTCGTCTAGCATGATGAGGGAATATAGACTCATGTCTGGGTCTATCAGACACTCCCTCTGCAGCATACCATGGGTCATGTACTTGATTACCGTCTCTGTACTGGTGCAGTCCTCAAAACGAATGGTGTAACCCACCTGAAAGTAACAAGGAAGAAAATAATTATAGTTACTGACAAATTGGAGGTTATGTATTTAACAATGAAAAAGGCCCTAAACCAACCCCAGCTTAGGTATGAATCGTCATTGGTGTGAAAGTGGAATTATTATTATGGCATTAATGAATATTAAGAATAGTCTGACAGTATAGTTGATTTTGAGCAGTCTTTAAGTAGTAGATTGATGAAATATTCCACCATTCCTCCTGTTTCGTGTTCACAGTGAACAAGATTTCATGAATTTTTAACTCTCGTCTACAATTTTTTGGAGGTTTTAAAACTTTAATGCTTACATTGAACAATCAAATGCTACAATAATGAGAAAAGCTGTATTATTAGCATGAATATACATCAATTACCTCTTGGCCTAGACGGCAACCGTACTCCTCAGAGACTCTCTTAGCCACTGACATGGCAGCCACACGACGGGGCTGGGTACAACCAATCTTCCCCCGGGCAGTGTAACCCGCCTCTGCCAGGTACTGGGTGATCTGCGTGGTCTTACCGGAACCAGTTTCTCCAACTACAATCAAGATCTGATTATCGTGGACAGCCTGTAAAGAGAAAGAATGAACTGGTGAGCTATGAAAGTGCATTTCTTAAGGGCCTTTGAGACATCTTTCAAAAGTCAGCTCCCCTTTCTCATTTAGTCCTCCTATAACTTCCCACTTTATGTCTAATAACTCAGTATCACTTACACCCTGAAAGTCATCTCACCACTGCTCGTACCTGAATGAGCTGTTCCTTGAGTTTAAAAATAGGCAGGCTCTCTCTCTGCTGCAGGATTGAAAGTTCTGTCTTCTTGCCATACGACACCTGGTTCCCTCCGAAGGCGTATCTTTTCCACTCTGGAAGATCAATAGGCATAGCGCCGATGCCTCTCATGTTGGCAGCGATCTGTCTTCCATCATCTGTGCGGGAGAGGAGCAGTGATATGGGTCAACGTAAAGTTCCGGGCAAGATCCATCCCGACCTCCTGCAGTCTACTATTTTGATTAATTAAGATGAAAGGCCACGATAATGAACTTCCCAACAAGATCTTTTTGTATTAAACTATGAGTCAGAGGTAGTGACCAGCTGGAAGGAAACTTGTAAAGCCTCCGATACCCCCTCAAGCCACGGAAGACACAGTGTGTTATGTCTCTGTGTGCCAGTGTAAACTCATACTGAAGCCAGATAACCATCTCCAGCCGTGGCCGGGTTACAGTGTAATACTGTAATAGGCCTGGCACAAGACAGATGTCAAAATGTTATTTTCTAAATTTGAAATCTCTTCCACACAACAGAGATCGTTTTTGTTTTTTAATTAGCTTCCGTTTGAAAGTTGTATTTGTGCCAAAAAAAAGATTTAAGTTTGTTCTACTGATGCTTGAATATTACTGAAAGATATCACACTGACAGATTTATAAATTGTTGGATGGGATATTACAAACGTGTAGTCCAGGTACTAACAATCAGGCATAGGGTCGATCCAGTGCTTGTTGAGACCAGTAGGGATGGAGTCCATCTCTGCTGCACGGACCGCCTGCTTTATCTCTCTCCTCTCCTTTGCCAAAGCGCTCTGCATCATGGCTGCTTGGGAAAGAGAGCCGTCTGGATTCTAACGGACAAAATGAAAACACCAAACACCGTCAGGACAGAGAATCAGGTAGAAAACATTTTGTCAGACAGCATCAGTATTTATAACACAAACATACAGATTCCCGTATGTACTTCTGGTGATACGATCTACTTTTACAGTAAATGAAGATTAACAAGTAAACAGTGATGCACACTTTCCACAGCCAAACCAGGCCAATATCATCCCACTGCAGAGCTGCAGTTCCAGGAGTTTCATGCCTCCAGGCTCAGTCAGACCTATGGCAACAACTGGCAAGAAAAGCAGCAGTACTGTGCACCCTCTACAGGCAAGGAAAGCAATGGCTGCCTCTGATACTCCAGGCAATGAGTCTTACATATGCAGTTTCTTTTTCTTTTCTACGCTGCTCTGAGTGTCATTGCCGTTGTCAAATCACACACAGGAAACAGAAACGTAGCATCTCTTACTTTCTTTACCTGCTCAGATCAATCTGCACTGATTTATGCACCACAGAAACATTCTGGAGCAGAGATATATACCTTTACTATTTTGACTGGGCTCATGTTCATGGTCCACTTAGTCTGTCCTTTCAGGAATGGTGGTTCCTCTTCAACCAGATCAACCTCTATTTCCTCATCTGTTGACAGAATAGTTATAATAGAGACATTATTATGCAGTGTTATTTTAAATTTGAAAAAAAAAAAAATTAAGAACAAAACATAGGATTTTACCTTCATCGTCATCTATGTTGGGAAGGATCCCCGTTTCCTCGTCAAATTCTGGGAACTCTTCCTTAGGAAGTACATTGGCAGCAATCATCTGAATTGGGGGGAAATGTTGTTTTAAATAAAGTGGATGATTTATGAAGATTTCACCCCTGAGGAACCCCTAAAGATTCCGTTTTGTGTTTGATGAATACCTGTTTTATCTCCCATTTCTCAAGGTCTGTTATCTTGGCGAGCCTTTTGCGCTCCGTTGAGTTTTCCTCCATTTCCAGCACGCTCGCTTCAATGGGGCGGTCGGGGTTCCTCATTGCTTCGTCTCCAACTCCAGTGTCAAGGTTCCTCCTTCTGTTGGGGTTCAGGTCCTCCCCTGTCTCCTGGTCTACATCCTGGCAACATGAAAGGTGTTTTTGCAATTTTTAAACACAACTAATGTTACCAGCTGGTTTGGGTTTTTACTGCTTCACAAAAAGTACTACAGTATCCTTTGATTGTCTGAAAAATTGGAAACAATATATGAAATAACTAAAAACCATCAATTTTGTAAGTAAAATATTTTGCAGCGTGGGTAAGTGTCATGTCCTTCTTTTTTTAAAATCACCTGGTTAGCCTTTAAGCGGCTGGGGAACAAAAGATAAAACAAATTTCTACACTTGTCTCACCTTCATGCTGAGGCTGGCCTTGGTTCCAGTGAACGACAGCACTTTGACCTTCACCTTTTGGCCTTTGGTGACGACATCGGCCACATTTGCTATACGTCCTTCTTTGCGCAACTCTGAGATATGCACCAGGCCCTCCCAGCGCTTTCTGCAGAGAAGAACGTGGTTATATACACGACAGGTTTTACAGAAGGATCACGTCCAAAACAGTAAAGAAAATTATAGTCATAAACTGGAAAAACAAACCTGAATGCAACATGTCAGTAAGGGGATGCATTTGTTTTGTTTATCAAAGTGAGCACATGTTTCTTTAGGATTATAACTTAAAAAAAAGCTGTAAAAATGTAGTTTACCAACCTGAGGCCCTCTAGCTGCACAAAACAGCCAAACTGCATAATACTACTGATTTTGCCGTTGTAGACGGTGCCAACAACAGGCTGGTCTGACAGCGGCCGATCTACAAGTCTATCATGGCAGCAGTCTGAGTCTCTGTCCTCCTTGTTGTTGTTGTCGTTGTCTCTGGGTGGGCTCGGAGGTCGGTCGCTCCAACGAGACGGCCGTTTCCTCCTGCGCTTGTGGTTTGTTTCTCCATCACGTTCTCTCGATCTGGAGCGTGAACGACTTCGCTGACGTCCGCTCTCTCTGTCTGTGTCTCGACTTCTGTCGCTGTGCAAATTCCTGCCTGGCCTGAGGAGGATGTGAGAAAAAGGTCTATTTTCTAATCCAAAATGATGTCAATGTATTTTTACTTAAATCATCAATCAATCATCACTTCTTTTCCAAATGGCGGGTATCCACTTTTGGGACAGAAAATGATTTTAATTACCTGTAATCAGAACTTGTCCCAGAGACGTTAGGCATAAGCATCTCCAACTCCTTCATGGCTTCTGCAGCAACCTGCTCATCATCTTTATCCGTGTGGTGAGGTGGAATCTGATGGAGAGGTAATAATTAATGACAGCAGCTCCAGGGCTGCAACTAATGATTTTTTTTTCATTATGAATTAATCTGTCTAGTTTCTCAATTAATCAATTGGTTAAAGATGACATCATCAAATGTCTTGTTTTGTCCCAACCAAGAGCTCACAACCTAAAGATATTCAGTTTACTGTCAAAGAAGACTTAAGAAACCAGAAAATATTCACATTTGAGAATCTAGAATCAAAGAGTTTGGACATTTTTTTCATAAAAAATGACTCAAAAACATTAAGCGGTAATCAAAATAGCTGGTGATTAATATAATAGTTGATAACAAATCGATTAATCGACTAATCATTGAAACTTTAAACAGCTCCATAACTCTATAAACACTGCAAAACTAGTTGCCTCTGAACTTTATCAACAAGGTCAGTTATTTATTCAAGCCAGTGCTGATTCTCCCACAGACCAAGAGTTGTATTTTACTTTAGAGGTTTACCAGAGGATGCAAAGATGTAATTAAAAACGAGAGAAGAAAGCTTTCATTCTCTTCGAGGAAAGTGTCTTACCCTCCACACAGCATCATCTGGTTTACATAAAGCAGGATATTTCTCTTTCAGCTTATCCTTCTCACTCTTTGGTTTAACCTCTGGCTGGGGTGCTGTCACAAACCACAGAGAAGAAATGATTTAACAGTTGGGCTACAGCTGCAAAACATACAGTATTATTATATAAAACATATAAAAACTCTCTGTACCTTTACTTGTAGACGGTGATGGTCGCATAGTATGAATAAGTCTGAGTAAATTACCAATGAGAGTATCCTGAAAACAACAAATATGAGCTTAGAGATAAAACACAATGCCATATAAGCAGTAAACAAACATTGAGGTGGTCGTTTTTGTTAAACACATACTGTAAAATCTGCTCCATTTTCTGTCAGGGCGGCTTTAAACTCCTCAAATGTCGGGTGTTTTTCAGCCAGGCTGATAATAAATTCAGCTGCAAAAAAAAAAAAGCAACTGGTGTTTAGCTACACATGCTAATTTAGTCACATTAACGTAACTGTAACGTTACCTGTTAAGTGTTAGCATGTATCGTACGTTACCCAGATCTTTTTCGCTAATTCCCAGATGATTTTCCAACTCCGTGCACACCTTGGACACCAAGGATAAATATTCAAGACGTTTTATTTCGTCTGAAGATGCCATTATTCATTGACTACATGTAAATCTATATACAATTAAGGGCCATTCCTCCTGTTTGTTTTGCTTCTTCTTCTTCTCCTTCTTTAATTTGAGCGTCATCGAAATACTTCAGTGCTGCTGCCCCCCGCCGGCCAGCAGAGTAATTAACAGTACTGTAATAAACGGTATTTACATTTGAATGGGTGTTAAATGAAGTAAGACCACATTTAAACTTTTACTGTAAGTACTGTACTTAAGCTTCTACTCCATTTCAGAATCAAATAGTTTTTACTCCGCTACATTTATATGATAGCTGTAGTCATTATAGTTAACTTGTAAATTATTTTTTTTCATGCAAAACTAGATTTAACTACCGAGTAATGTATGAAGTAGTTTAATTTAGCTCCACCTCGACCAGCTGCAGCATTGAAATGCATCAGTGGTAGCAATCTCATAACATACCAACACTAAGAGGGTCATTTATCCTTTTCTTTTGATATTTAAAGTACATTTACCTGATGATACTTCCATAACTTACTTAACTAAACTTCTGAATGCAGGCTCTTTACTTGTAAAGGTATTTTCACATTGGTGTATTGCTACTTTGATTTAAAGATCCGCTTCCAGACATATTTTAACATATATATAAATAGTCAACTTGGAATAATCATATGTCAGATATGGTTTTTCCACAAAATAAGTACAATTAACTCAAGAAAATCCTTAAAACACACTTTTATATTTCAAATGTCTAACTGCTAGATACTAGATAGCTCCCTCTTCCACCTGACTAAAGATAAAGTATAGGTACATCTGGACAGAGTGAAGTTTTGCACAATTTTGTACTTGACTTCAGTGTGAGTTGTGTATGTATAATCTAGTTTTTCATCTACTTTTATTTGCTTGGTCGAGGCACAAGATGTTTATTAGGAAATAGTTTTAGCAAATACAATATGTAGCGATTTTGACTGATGTGGCAAGTAACAGCTCCTCAATATTTTAGCTGTATTCATTGCTGTGCTTTTCTTGCTTCATTGTTCAAGCATTATTGCTTTTTAATGTATTTTCTATCACTTTTTGTGTGACTCGGGTGATTTGACACCACACTCTTCCCTCTCAGAGCAGCAAAGTATCTCCACCTTTCAATCCATCTGTATTGATTTCACAACAAAATCCAACAGATTTAAGAAAATTTAGCATTTAATGAGGACACATTTGCATGGTTCCACTGGTAAGTATAGCAAAGAAACAGTCTCGGATACACAGACAAGTGAGTGAAAGTCGTCCCAGTTATTGTACAAAATCTATCAAACATATATGCAGTTCCATTCATATCATCTGGCACCAAAGTATCAACTAGTGAAACAAAGACCCCAGTCTGATTTATGTTATCCATCTGGTCCTTATTTAGGCATAACTTCATGCTATTAGAATTTACAGTCAAAACAGTCTGCTGTTCACTTTAAAACCGCCGTCTCAAAGAACAGACATGGAAGTTTCCTTTTTGTTTCTTGTTTAGTGCTATGAAAAGTAAATAACTCTGAGTTTTCTTAAATAATGACACTAAAATTCAATCCCGTCTGCCTGTGTGCGCTACAGACATTTTGATTTATGTTTAAAAGTTAGGGGCAATCTAAGTCAATAAAATTCTTCCTTATATTTTTGCAGAGCCAATGACAAGTTCAGGAAACGCAGACAGACATTGATTTAGAAACTGTTGTGCAATGTATAACATTTTTTACAGGAGTGAATACACAGTTTGAACTTGAGTCGTGATGACAACCAGCAGGGTCTGACCCAACCCGATGACAAATGCTAGTACAAGACTTTTACATTTGACTTCATCATCACTGTCAAAACATCTGTGTTTCGTGTTGATAAAGTCAAACTTTTCAGCGCCTTCTGAAGGCACGTGAGATTCTCCAAGCGTTGGGTTCCTCGTAGCGGTTGTACAGAGGCTCGAGGCGTTGTTGTTTCTTCTGCTTGCTGAGGCGTGTGGGGTCAGACACTTTGAAGAACGCAGGTGAAAACTCCACCAGCCAGCGAGGGTCGATGGTGGTCACCTCCCGCATGTACTCCTTGGTAGTCAGCACCAACTCGTGGTACACAACCCTGCACAAAAGACAAGAAAGGCAGGACGTTACAAGGCTGTTTTTACATTTGGAAATCGAAAATTTTAAAAAAGGACAGTTTTAAAAGCGGGTTTCTGTCGTACCACTCGGGTTGACGGTTAAACAGAGCGCTGGAGGGATGGATGTAAACCACTTGCTGGTCTATAAGGGTTCGGTAGCCTTCCTGAGGATCCTTTTTGGCAGCATTCCTGAAGAAACCACTGCAGATGGCTTTCTGGACTCGCACTGTGGCTTTGCCACAAGACACAACATCCAATTTATGTCTGAAGAGAAGAAAGCATGTTGGATAATCGCAAGAAACCAGAAAGAACTTTAATGGAATTTCATGCCTTATTGCTAACATGTAATGTGGTTTCGCCCTGTCAATCTTAACATCATGAGTCCATTATACCTGTCCATGATACCCAACATCTGTTTGCGGATATCCTGGGCTCTGCGCAGGGAGCGAGCCTGGATGAAATTCTCATAACACCAGGGGTTGGAGAACTTGTTGTTCTTCCAGGAGTTGTAGACTGCCAGCAGGGTGAGGTGATCACCCTCGGGTTGGTGGAACTTTGCTTTCTTCTGGTCAGCCAAGGCCTGCTTATCCTTTATCACAAAACAAAAAAGAAATAAATTCAGGTACTGTTTATTTGTGGATCATCTGATAAGACACAAGCTCTTCTCTGTCCTGGTCTGGACTCTATTATTATAAAAACTAAAATTCAGGTTGGGAACATTCTTTTTTTTTTTAAAATCATTTTGGTCCGCAAACAAAAATAAACACAGGCTTAACTGTCAAGCTGCTTCTTAAGTTTATTCATAGACACAGAGCAAATTAATACTCATTAAATATCAGTTTATTACTTTCCATGAACTGTGACAAGAAAATCAATGTTGCATCCCCAATTTAAAAAAAAATTGATAAGAAAGCTGCCCACATTCATTTTTAATGTACTCTCTTAGAGATACCTTTGGCCTGTAGAAGACGTTCTGCACAGACAACATTGAAACGATGGTGAGCATCTCTTCACTGCAGCCCAGATGGACGGACATGATCAACATCTTACACAACATTGGCTCCAGAGGGAACTCAGCCATCTACAAGATGCAGAGAGAGAAGAAAAGATGAATACAAGATAAACACAATGGGAGTTGATGCAAAATAGAGGACACAAAGAAGGAGAGGGAAGCGAAGGGCAGAATCAAAAAGATAAAGAAACCACATACTGACCTACACTACACAGTTTATTCAAACTACAAAGTGGGATTACAAGTAGATTCATCATCTTTATCTTTCATTCCTCACCCTTCTACCCAGCCGTGTTAGTAAGCCCTCGTCGTCCAGAGCTCCCAGAGTGTAAAGCTGCTCCATGGCTGTGATCAGAGTCTCCATTGGAGGAGCGTCCATGAAGTCGAAAGACAGGAGGTCATTGATGCCCATAGCCTGAAGGAGAGAACAAAAATATGAGGAATCAGCTGACACAAATGTATTATGTAAATGGATTTAATGAAAACCTGTGCTTTGACAACAAAGCACAAAAGAAATTAAGTTCAGCTGTTTACTAATTACCTTTCAAAGCTAAATAAAACCAGCAGGACAAGCCATAATCTTAAAACTATGACAAATACTGACAAAGTAATTATTCAATGAGATTTTGTGTTTGGGTGTGATTATGTGTGTTGATTAAAGTAACTGTATTTGACTATTAAACTGACACTATACAACAAAGATTTGTCACAGCACCGCCACCAAATGCTTATATACAGACTTGTGACTGCATTTAAATAAACTCCACGCCACACGCAGAATCTTGCACATCACAGAGTTAATTCTAGGACAGGATGAGACTCGGTATTCTGTGTCTTTCAGACTCTCTGTCTGAGCGTCATCTCCAATTCCATACCGGCTCCATTCCTTTGACATCTAAGCTACGTTTCTGACTAATTAGCAGATCATGTCCCTGTGCAAATGAAGAAGCAATGACGGCATGCTGCCTGCAGAGTGTTGGTTTACCTTCAGAGACAGCACGGTGCTGGCCAAGTTGGTTCTCTGGATCTCAGGCACGTTGGTCGTCAGCATCTCGTCTCTGTAAGCTCTCTCCGTGTAAAGCCTGTAACACTTCCCTGGGCCAGTTCTGCCGGCTCGACCTGCCCTCTGCTTGGCCTGAGCCTGAAAAGTTGTATTCAAAACAGAAATTCAGTAAGCTATTCAATTCCCTAAATTACTTATATGTTTAAAGAAACCAACAGGACAAAGGTCAGCAATGCTTTTGTAGATAAAAAGTCTACAATATCAACTACATAACAGTGATACCTGTGAGATGGGAGTCACCACTAGTTGGTCAATGCCAGTCTTAGAGTTGTAGACTTTTTGCTTGACAAAGCCAGGATCCACTACATAGTAGATTCCATCGATGGTCAGAGACGTCTCTGCAATGTTTGTAGCGATGACCACCTAAAAGAAAAAGAATAAAAGCCATGACACATTTGCTGTCAAGTCAAACAGTACAAACACTTAAAAAAAAAAAAACTTACTACCACACTTAATATTTCTAGGACAATTCATACTAAATAATTTCTGTTTACTATAGTAGTGCAACGAGGAGAAACCTGAAACAATCAGATACTAAATATATACCAAACTATATCCTGGACCTGCTTATGGTACAACGCAGCATCAGCATTATTTAATGTCTCTACTGGAATAATGAATAGCTGAGAAAGCTGCTAAGGATGTCAATAATATTGACATCCTTTCTAGAACCAACATATTTTTGGACTAGCATGCTTCAAAAAAAAAAAGAGGCCTTGGTGTATAAATGTATAAAGATGGTAATTAGGCTAAACCTTTGCCATAGACACTTAGAATAAATGTTTACAGTTAAAAGTAGGCACCTTTCTGCTGCCTGGGGGTGCAGGGTCAAAGATTCTGGTCTGCATCTCACTGGGCAGGGCAGAATAGACGGGCAGAATAATCAGTTCAGGAACATCAGGCCCCAGTGACTTCATTCGCTCATACAGGATCTCACAGGCAGTGTCGATCTCTTCCTGTCCGGTCAAAAACACCAAGATGTCACCTAGACAAGGGAGAAGGGACAAAGAATGTTGTTACGGACTAACGTTATGGTCTACTGATGAACAAACCACCTACAGTACCAGTCAAAAGGGAAGGTTGTGTCCAAGCTTTTGATTGGTACTGTATGTGTTTTCAATATCTTAAAACTCTACCTGGAGGTTCAGTCAGATGGATCTGCATGACAGTGATGAGACTGGCATCCAGATAGTCTGTCTCAGGCTCTTTGGTGTAGAGAACCT
Organism: Thunnus thynnus; assembly: GCF_963924715.1. Classification (NCBI taxonomy): domain Eukaryota; kingdom Metazoa; phylum Chordata; class Actinopteri; order Scombriformes; family Scombridae; genus Thunnus; species Thunnus thynnus. The sequence continues at coordinate 6,413,101 of NC_089536.1, read as the reverse complement.
CAACAGGATAAGTTCTCCCTGGGATGGTGAAGATGGGAGCTTCGTAGAAATACTGAGAGAACTTCACAGCGTCCAGTGTAGCTGATGTCACGATCAGCTTCATGTCTGTGCGTTTCTGTACAGTCTGAGAGAAGAAACAAAGACATATTTCTCTTTTACTGACACAAGTAACAACTTTTTCTTTATTTTTTTCCTCCTCACATCCGTCGTCATCTTGCTTACCTTCTTCAGCAGACCAAAGAGAACATCAGTGTGGATTGTCCTCTCGTGAGCTTCGTCCAACATGATAATGGCATACTGGCCCAATTCAGAGTCGATAAGGCACTCTCTCAACAGCATACCGTCTGTCATGTACTTGATTACTGTCTCAGGGCTGGTGCAGTCCTCAAAACGGATGGTGTAACCCACCTAGGAAAAAAAAAAAGAGATTAAACTCAGTTTCTGATGTCTGGAAATTTTAAAAACTTGATGTTTTGATTGAAGAATACAGTAACAGAAAGAGAAAACTAGTTGTTAGGTTAGGGGGTTAGGTCACTCACCTCCTGTCCTAGACAACAACCGTACTCCTCAGAGACTCTCTTGGCCACTGACATGGCGGCCACACGACGTGGCTGAGTACAGCCAATCTTCCCTCGGGTGGTATAACCTGCCTCCGCCAGGTACTGAGTGATCTGCGTGGTCTTACCGGACCCAGTTTCTCCAATCACAATCAGGATCTGGTTGTCATGAACAGCCTGTGATAGATTTACACAGAGGGAGTGAAAGTTACAAATTGACACCTTTTTGCACTTAGAGGAATAAAGTTATGAGTTATGAGTCTGCGTTGTCTTGTATGCAAATTTAACAAACAAGGCTGAAATCTGGTTATTTATATTTTGCAGCTGTTTCCATTTAGTTACTTTGAGCTCCCATGTGAAACTACAGACTAAATCTTTGGATAATCTCCCTTTGAGTTTTGTTTTTAAACGGTGATGAACCTGAATGAGCTGCTCCTTCAGCTTGTAGATTGGCAGGCTCTCCCTCTGCTCCAGAATAGAGAGCTGGGTCTTCTTTCCATAAGAGGCCTTGTTTCCCCCAAAAGCATGCTTCTTCCACTCTGGAATGTCATTGGGCATCATGCCAATGCCTCTCATGTTGGCTGCAATCTGACGACCATCAGCTGTGAAAGAAGAGTGGAAGTGTGCTTGATAACAAAGAAAAAAACTGTCTCTAATTAGCACTCCAACTAAAATGCCACCAGTGAATAGCTACATCACGGCTAGCTCTGCAGGGTTATGGCAGGATAATGCCCACCCTTGGAAACTGTCTAGACCACCTGGGGCCATGGAGGGCACCCAGACGAACTGAACCATGACATGACTATTCCATCCGGCCAGATAGGGGTCTGCAGGAAGCCAGATAACCATCTCCAGTACTGGCAAGCCTGAGGGGTGCTGTCTGCTGTCATGGAGGAAGTCTAATATGTCTGACTAAGAGTGGGCTGTGGTTTCAATAAAGCTGGGCTAAACACAGACTGCAATCCTAAATGGATTCTGATATTTAAAAGTGCCAAAAGTAAAGATAACAATCTAAATAGATGTGAATCAAATCTTAAGACAGTGGTTAAGATAATCAATATGCTAATTTCATGTTGGCAGATGTTTTTTATGGCGACACACTAATTTGACTAATCTTACTTAAGCGTCCACATCTGTTTGTTAAAAATTACTTAATATGCACAACTAATGGATTTCTAACCGTCTGGCAGCGGGTCGACCCAGTGTTTGTTCAGCCCCATGGGGATGGAGTCCATCTCTGCCTCGCGCGCCGCCTGCTTCAGCTCCCGCCGCTCCTTCGCCAGAGCGCTCTGCATCATGGCTGCCTGGGAGAGGGAGCCATCTGGATTCTACAGACAGTAGGAGGAAGATATATTACATCTTCTAATATTTGTGCCACTGAACATTTCCAAAAGCCATTTAGCCGAATTATAAGTAGACACTGATTTATTAGACATAATTTGACACATGATTGTTCAATAAATATCAGAGACTTAATCAAACTACCGGTCTTAAGTAGTCTTCTTTCAGTTGTTTAGTAAGATGTATCATTCAATATACTGAGATATACTTTACCTTGACAATCTTTACTGGGCTCATGTCCATGCTTTGTTTGGTATGTCCTCTCAGGAACGGGGGTTCCTCTTCAACAAGCTCAATTTCCAAGTCTTCATCTAAATGACAACAAACACAACCAATTAATAAGACTCTCAGCAATATTTCATATGAATGTTTAAACTCTCCAATAAAAAAACAACAGGAATCGCAGAGTTATTAAATGACTGTTTGTGTATAGCTCTTTAGATGAATCAAATATCCAGGAAGTCATCCAATCCAAAAGTAACAAGGTGTCAAGTTTTTCATGTTTTACAAATTTCATCCTGCTTAAGAACATTTTGTATACACATAAGGAAATCTGTATGTGTGTTCTGTTATTTAACCAGCTCTGTGATGGGAGGGCATAACAATTTCTTACCCTCTTCATCATCAACTTTAGGAAGGATTCCTGTCTCATCGTCAAAATCAGGGAACTCCTCTTTGGATAAGACGTTGGCGGCGATCATCTGAGGGGCAAACAAACAACATGAATACCAGCATGTGATAAAATAAGCCTTCACAAAAGGATTCAGTATTTTCCTCAAAGACTCAAACTGAGCTTCTACCATCTTGAATGTGTGCAGGAATCCATAAAAGCCCACCTGTTTGATCTCCCATTTCTCCGGATCAGAAATTTTGGTGAGCCTCTTGCGCTCCAGGGTGTCGTCCTGCTCCAGCTCGGGGGCTTGGCCCAGGTTCAGGTTGCTCGGCCGGTCAGGGTTCCTCATGGTTATCTCCTCTCCTCCATCTGGTCCCACGTTTCTCCTCCTGTTGGGGTTCAGATCTTCACCTGTCTCCTGGTCCACATCCTGACAAAGGAGGTATGTTTTCAATTAAAGGGACAACAGTCTAGCATACGAGGTCATATGACGATAATAACACATGTAGTGTTTTGAAATCTCTCTCGTTGGAGGTAAAGACGGTTTTAATTGCTGGATTAGTTGATAATGTACTGGCTCGAAACATCACCTGCTCAGGTATTGAGATAATTTCAGATTAAATTGAAATGTACACACTTTCTTTGTGTATTTTCCTTTAATTAACTAATTAAAGCACCAACATTGCTATCGAGATCTACATTTTCCACACAAAGAAAACTGGAATATTTCCCCCAAATTTATGTAGAGAACACAGATACATTTAGCTGATATTCGAATTCAGACTTCACACTTTGTTTAGTTAGTTTTTCTTAGTTTTAGGTTTTCTTACCTTCATACTGAGACTGGTCTTCGAGCCAGTGAATGATAGCACCTTGACTTTGACTCTTTGGCCCTTGCTGACAACATCAGCCACATTGGCTACGCGGCCCTCTCTACGCAGCTCTGAAATATGAACCAAACCCTCCCATCGTTTCCTACAAATAGAGAACAACACAGTTGAGTTTACTGGCAGATAACATCACAGGAATGCAGACCTGAACAGTTACATGCAACTTACAGAATTTATGTTTCTGATTGGGACAAAAAAGCTTTTCATCAGTAACCAGTGGGCTAAGCTTCAACTTTATACTGACCTCAGTCCCTCCAGTTGAACGAAGCATCCAAACTGCATGATGCTGGTAACTTTGCCGTTGTAGATGTCGCCGACAGACGGCTCCTCTGGTGGAGGGCGGTCCACATGTTTGTCCTTCCACCGGTCAGAGTCTCTGTCTTGGTCTTTTCTGGGGCTCGGTGAGCGGTCAGTCCAGCGGGAAGATCTGTCCCTTCTCTTGCCGCGGTCTCTGTCTCTATCTCTATCTCTGTCTCTGTGCCGTTCACGGTCTCTGGAGCGAGACCTGGACCTGGAGCGAGATCGAGAACGATGCCGCCTCTTCCTGTCCCTATCTCGGTCTCTGTCCCGATCTCTGTCTCTGTCTCGGTCACGGTCTCTGTGTCGGTCTCTTTCTCTGCTTCTGCTGCGACTTCTGCTGTGACGTCTGCTCTTTTCTGACCTGGAAGATGAGTAGAACAGGTGCATGAAGTTTAAACATCACAGAACCACAGAATTAAAATATAATTAAATTCACACAATAAACTTCACAACAGGACAAACAGTGGACGTGTGTAATTGCTGGTTGTTATATTTCTGTATAACATTTATCTAACAAAGATTCTTTTTCAGGGAGGAAAATAAAAATAAATCTCCTCAGTTGCTTTACCTGCTCTTGCTGCTTTTCGAGTCCGTCCCACTGACACTGGGCATAAACATCTCCAGCTCTTTCATGGCATCAGCTGCTACTTTCACGTCATCTTCGTCTAGTAGTTTCTGAGGAAGGCAAACGAAAACATTCGTAACATGGTACTATTCAACTATCGCTGGATTACATCTTCTTCCTTACTAATATTTTTAGAGCTTCACAGAGGCAGATTCTTCTAAGTTGACTTACAGACTGACTGAGGTTTATAACCACAGACTAATTTCTTTGTGCTACATTATGTTTGAAAAGTTATGTTGTATATGACTCATACCCACAATTTCTCTGCCTTGAATATAAAATAATCTTCATCTGTCTAGCATTGTCATTTTCAGGTTTTTATAGAATTAAGGAAGTGAGAGCAAAGCATAGACAAGAATAACAATAGCAGTGAACTAAGGCGTGTACCTAGTGCACACTATCATACATGATCAGTGGGTTAGTATCAATTGTTAACATTAACTCCTCTCATTCCCTTTGCATGCAGTTCCCTCCTTGTAATAATGTATCTGACAGTTTGGTAATGAAGTAGAATCCAACTTCTAAACTTCTCCCGTAAGAAAAATTGTATTGTGTGGGAGGTGCAGAGTTGCAATGTGCAAAGTGACAACATCCTAAATGTGGGTGTTGTGGATCACAAGTATGCTGCAAATGAAACATGATGTCTCTCTTTAGGTGTGAACAAGATAAGCCTGTTGGCACTACAGGAGGACGAGATACCTACGATTAACGTGTGAAAGCCAAAACACAGAGTCTCATACCTTTGGTGCAGGATCATTTGGTCTACACAGTGCAGGAAACAACTCCTTCAATCTGTCTTTTTCTGTCTTCGGCTTGACCAAAGCTTCAGATGCTGTTGTGAAAAAAAAGGACATTTTAGAGAGTTGAGACTCAGATTATTCTCAAGGGAGAAACAGTGAGGAAACAAAGCCTAAAGTATTATGTAAAGAAAGGACAGATATGTAATAATTAAATGGTACAAACACAGACAATATACAAGTAAATATTACACAGTATTTTAAAGAAACTGTCACTTAGTGTTAAAGCTGCTTTTAACTTTGGTTAAGAGTTGGACCTAAGCAATGCCCTCACCCAGTTTATATCATTATAATATAAACATTAAATACATAAACAATTAACAGAGGAACTGAGTTATATACTGAGCATTTGGTGAACTTTTCTCTGGCAGCAAACACAGTATGTAGACTAAACCGTTGCTTTAGTAGCTGGCATTTCAGTATAGCTGTAATTAAAGTGCCCAGTTAATTCTCAGACAGATGAACATTAACTTACCTTTACTTGTAGACGCCTTGGATGGGGGTCGCATAGTCTGAATGAGCCTGAGCAAATTGCCGATGAGAGAATCCTACAATAAACAAAACAAGACGGATTTGTTTAGTTGCAAAGAAGAAAAAAAAGCTAACTTTTAGCTTTAACCACTTTATGATTAATAATGCGGCTTTAAGCGTTGAACTTACTGTGAATTCGGCTCCATTTTGGAGCAAAAGAGCTTTGAATCCATCAAAGGTCGGTTGTTTTTCAGCAAGGCTGATGACAAATTCAGCTGTAAAGCAAAGAAACAGAGGAGTCACACGTTGATCGAAAAGAAACGAGGCAACAACTGCAGTCATGTTACTACAAGCCCACAAGTCTGGTTTATTTACACTTTGGCTGGAAACAATATTAAAACTACTCGATTTGTTGGACGACGACCTACTTTATCAGAATATCACACTGTTAACAGCGTTTAGCGTCAACAGTTGCTTTTAGCCGACAACAGCTAAGTTAGCATTAGCTAGTTAGCTCACAGTTTTCGGTTACGGAGGCTGTTCTTAGTAACAAAATACACACCTAGATCCTTGTCACTTATTCCCAGATGGTTGTCAAGCTCCGTGCAGACCTTGGACACCAAAGACAAATACTCAAGTTGCGATAGCTCGTCGACACCACCGTCTGCCATTCTTCACGAGTAGTGTTTTGTTCAGACAACACAAACGCCAGCAGACATATTGGATACGAACAACTTCCGTTTCCGCCTACTCCGGAAACACGTTGCTGTTTTCAGTGTCGCCGCGAGATGGCGCTACAACTGTATGGGATTAAATGTGTGTCACAATAATTGAACAAAATCTACATCATCAATCAAACCAAAAAAATTAAATATTGAAAGTGAAAAATAAACTGAAAGCAAAAAAGTGCTCTGATGTAAAACTTCTTATAAAACTATACGAGTGAAACATTGATTAGCCTACAATATTCGCCATTTTTCTTTCACTGATCAAGATTTCTCATTTGTCACCATTTCTTGCTGCTTAATTTTTCAGTTTTGCTGTTGAACTCTTCACTTTCAGTTCAGAATTTTTCATTTTCAGTGGTCTGGAAGTGCAACAAGTAGTATGACTTACCATGAACCTGGACGCAGCCCTGTAACATCCACCCACATGCCCCATGTCTCAAAACTGAAACTGAAAAATTAGACCACAAAAGTGACTGCAAAATTTCAATTGTAAATTTTGCTTTTGAGGTAATTTTTTGCTTTCGATTTACTTTTATTAATTTTCATATTTTTTTCATTTTTGTTTGATGCTTGGGAGATCTTGGTCAATTATTATGACACAAATTTCATCCCAAACATCTCCACCATGGATGCATCTACATGTGGAGTGTTTCCTGTGAGATATGAATTTGTCATATTGAGTTTTGGCAGAAGACTGGTAAGAATCTGTATGTAATACAAGTGACTTATCAAGTCTCTGAGGTTTAACACAAAGTGAAATAAAGATATCCTATGTATTTTATCCTTATTAGGCTCTTTGTCCTTTCTTTGCATTGTGTAGGCTATGCATTGTGTAAATGTTTCATTTCACCATTGTATATTTATATCAGTACATACATAATATCATTCATTACTGTATATTTGAAAAGGCTGTATATACTGTACATAATCACCTACTATATATATACATAAAGTAACATGTCTTTTTTTGCCATTTGATATTTATCTCAGCACTCATTGCACTCACTTCACTTCTTTGCACTATTTGTATCCTGTTTACAGTTCACAGAAACAGTTCCACCTTTATTTAGTCATTTCTTGTGAATATTTGTGAAGATTCTTCTCTTGTTATTTTGTGTAAGTACACTGAGAGCCACTAAAGCGGAGTCAAATTCCTTGTATGCATCAACATACTTGGCCAGTAAAGATGATTCTGATTGTGATTCTTCTGAAAAAGGTGAAAGGCAAAAGAGGTTTTCGGCATCTTACACCTGGCTCTGTTGTGTCCAAATACAGTAACTTAACTCACTTAATGGTTTCTGTTTTCTGTTCTGTAGGCCTGCAGATATAGCCATGGCCATTGGGATGCAGAGCAAAAGCTGCATTATATCTATGCTAGCCTTGCTGAAAGAATTAGTTTCAGTAACTCTGATGGGTTTCAGATATTTTAGATGTACAAAAAGCATGTTGCTCATTCCATTTTGTGTAGATGTGACTCCTGTGATTTTCACTGTATGATCAAAGATATGTGGACAATTGCACTTGGGCTTGTCCAAATGAAGGAAGATCTTAAAGGATAGGTTCACAGTTTTTCAAGTCTGCCTTAAAACAACAGTCAGGTGTCCGTATGAACAGTGAGAGAGGTTTTCCTCGCTGTAATCATTCCTCCTGTTCATACTGGCTGTTAAAAGATCTCCTTCAAATGTGCTTTCAATGTAAGTGATGGAGGCCAAAATCCACAGTGTGGCCACACAGTCATTTAAAAGTTGATGTGAAGCTTATATGAGTTTTTAGCAGTTTGAGTTAGTCATATCAAGTGGATATCTGACACATTTACAGTCTTTTTAGCATCAAATTCACTATTTATGTTTCCTTGGACAGTGTTTCCCTATTAAGCTGCGGTGGAAGTATAGTAACAGAGGGACTTTGGCACTAAAAAGACTGTAACGTTGAAAGATATCTACTCAATTTGACTAATTTGGACAAATGAAAGTTTCATATTTGCTTCAGATTTACTTTTAAATACATTTTTGCACAGAATGAGGACTTTGGATTTTGGTTCCCATCAATTTGGTGTGGAAGTACTTGGCTGGTCTGCACAGAGCCTGAACTTTTACACTATCCAACACCTTCTGAGGGAAGCTGTACCCCAATTTTTCCCAACCTCAGTAATGCTCTTGAGGGAGGAAATATCTGCAACCAGGCACCAAAATCTGTCTTCCTATAATAGTCTGTAGGGACCATGGTTTCAGAGTGTTCAACAATGTTCAACAATCACATATGGGTGCAATATTCAATTGCCCACATACTTTTGGCCATATAGTGTTGTCTGTAGGAGTCATGAGAAACAAAGTGGTGAGCAAAAAAGACTTACTTGATAAAAATAACACAAGACATATGAATTCTGGCTCCTACTGTGCCACACCTAGCTCAGGTTTCTACTACAACTTTATCTTTTGATTTTATCTCAGGCAGTACACAAAGTGTTACTACATGCAGTCATGATTTATGGTTCACAGGTTTTTGACTCATTGGAATTGGATGTGTTTTACTGAAGGAGGAGCGTAGCCCAGTAAATCAAGATTGTATCATACCTGTCACCTTTGGGCTTTGAAAAGAAGTGATAGCAGTCCTCACTGAACTGTTTTCCTATAATTAACACATTCTTGTATGCTCACTGTAGTGTGTCATACACCCATTTGCGGTGCCCTGTCTAGAGTCATTCAATAAAAATGTATGCTTGGCTATTTTTTACACCTTGTATTTGTGCCCACTAAAAACACATTAAACCAAATTAATAAATCAAGACCTCGAATGTCCTACTTAACTATTATTGCAGAAATGGACGAGCGACAGCATATCTGAAGCACAGAATAATGCCTTAACCAATAATCTTTTCATGAGTGATGGCTGTGAAGTGATGTGTGATGTCTGTGTCATTTCCAGAACTTGTGTTGTATGACCTTTAATATCACAGGGTCTTTGATGCGGCCACAACAGTGAATAAAAAGGGGGTACGGGTCAAAAAGGAGAGTCTGGAGTCTCTCTGACTGGACTCTCTTGCACAACCTGAGCCGACTCTCTGGATCAAGCAAAAAAAAAAAAAAAAAAAACTGCTCTAAATCCTTTTCCTGTTGCTCCTTTTGGTTTTGAAGAAGGATATTGAATCAACATATGGTAACAGAGTCTTGTACTACAGCCAATGTCAGGAAAGATGTGCAGCAGTAACACGGTTGTTCAGGCACAAAAAACTGGTGGACCAACTTCATGTAGAGGCAAGAATAGAGAGAATTAAAGTATGTAAGAATATAAATATCTACATGTATTCTAGCTGCATGTCACCATATATCTAAACTGCCCTACTTAAGATCGGGTGTTTGAAGATCCCCAAGGTTCAGAATGTAGGTTACTGGCATGCTCCATGTCTATTATTTAACACAGGAGGTCCACTATGAGTTTTTTCTTTTTTTTCTTAATTATTACATTGTCTTATGTCCTGTAAAATGTAATCCTGTCCACTTTTGTCCCAAAAGATCTCCCTCACAGCAGCAGACTTGGTCCAGTACTGTCAGGACCACAGACGCAGTGACTCTCTGCTTACCAGCTGACTCGTCTAATCCATTCAAAGATAAGAAGACCCGTGCGCTGCTTTGAGTATAGACGACCAGTGCTACTGATGACTAAAACATAACAGACGGCCACATGGACAGATTCTGTATGAGAGTGAAACCGCAGATTTTCTACTGTCAGAGGACTACAAGATAAACCTTTTAGCATAGCAGTTCACCTGCCAGTAGTGAACTTTAACAATTGGACGGTTCAGTACTTTTTCCCCGCAAAGCATCTTCTTTACTTCACCGTTAGGACAGCTCATACTTTAAACCTAAATTAAAGTCAGCGCTAAGCGTAGGTGAGGATCAGATTATAGCTGAGAAGAATTCAACATACAAAAGCTGCACAGATTAAGTAGACAATATGACATTTTATCAACTGTTTTGTCCAATCCAAACAATCTTTATGTTCCACTGTAACTCCCCACGGGGCAGTGAACTAAGACCTTCAGACATTTAATGACATATTTTGTGTCTTTTATTGTTTACATCTGTCAAGTACTATACAAGTTACTTATAGTTAGATTTACACACACACACACACACACACACACACACACACAAACAGTGCTGCTTTGTTGAGGTAGTGGAACAATGCAGGATCAGACATAAAATAAAATACTACTCATTTGCACTGCTGACTGTGTTCCAATAAATAGCTTTACAAATACAATCAAGTGTGTCATTGAGGCTTTTATTTCACTGTGCATGACTAGTAACTGTAATGCTTTTGTCAGTTACTGTAATGGATTCAGTCAGTTTTTGGAGCATGTAAATACTGTGAAGCCTTTAAATGTCTTTAGTTTCCACACCGTTTGAATGTGCTAGACAGACACTTCTTCAAACACAGTGTCTATGAGAGCTTTGAGCACAAAATGGTAAATAAGTACACGGGACAAACACCAGCAATAAACACAATCCCTGTTTTCACACATGTTTTTTGTTTGTAGAAAAATGTCAGACAAGGGGCTCCCTGGTGGCCTGGTGGCCTACTGATTAAGATGCAAACTACATAACCGCTGTGGTTAGATCCCGGCCACAGACGTACACTTTCAACTGTCAAATAAAGGTGATAAATCATCTTTACAAAATGCCAGACAAGAAATTACAAAAAGTTAAAGGGCTTTTGGTTGAAGTTCATGTGAGCTGAACTTTCCAAACCTCACCTCCGCCATAGATTTAGCACTTTTTTAATGAAAAATGAATTGAAAAGTGAATTAGCATTAAACAACTGCAGTGGTTCTAAAAACTCTAGAGACCTTAAGCACAAGTGATACTTTTTAACATCTGTGTTTGGTGGTGCAGCAAAATAAATTAATTTGCCCATGTGTGCAACAAGGGGCTTTATTCTCTTCATTTCCAGACCTACCTCCTAGTGTGCATTTGTTAAGTTACTTCTTACATCTGTCTATGGTGTTGACGGGCATCAGGCTTTGTTGTCTCGCCATAAAGTTTGCTGGTCTTGCTCTTTCATTTTCTGGGCCTCCAGACTTCCACATGGGGGAACATTTCCCCTGTGGCTACAGCAAGTATTCCAGTCTCCAAACTCAGCTGACAGTTGAAGACAAGTGGGTTATGGTTCAGAAGGTGAGGACACAGGGAGAAAAAACATTTCAGAAATGAGGATGAGCCTGAATTAATCAATGACAAATATATTTAAAAACTCAGAAAAACCACAAACTACATCTCCACAGAAACCTGATACTTTCTAACTTTCTTTTCATTGTACAATTTGTTAATTTGCTCTCAAGATAAATGTGTTGTTAAATATAAACTCATCTTTATATAACCTAAGTAATGATATAATCTTCAAAAATGTCCATGCGATGTGGTATAAAGGACTAACCATCCTCACCTTGCAATGCCACCTCCATCCCTTCATCAACAACATATGCAGCCTCCTGCACTGCCACTCCCTCTACAGCACCCAGCTTTCTCTCCCTCTGCTACTGGTTCTCTATCCTGCCCTGCTCTTTGCTGCTGCCTCACTCTTTCCTGTTCTTTATCATCCTCTTGGGTCTCTCTGGCCACAAGGTGTGCTTGACCCGTCCGGCGGCTGATCAGCTGCTCCATCTCCAAGCAAGCAGTGGATCAGTCAAACTCCTCCCTTGGCCCCACTGGAAAGCCAGCTTGGGACCCTATTAGAGCTGCCAAGCGGTGCCGTCCTTGCTCATGTTACTCAATGTATGACATACCTGAAAAAAGGAGGAGGAGGGATTCAAGAAAGTTTCATTCATCATCAAGATATGGCTTAATCGATTATATTAACATATCATTATGAAAGTCTAAGCCAGTTTGATTCTGGAAATCTATACCTGCTTTCCTGTGTTTTAATCAATCAATCAAACTTTATTTGAATAGCACCTTTCATACAGGTTTGTGCAATTCACAGTGCTTCACAGATGACTGACAGGCCAATAATAAGACAGAACAAGTGTAGACAATGAACAGTTAAAATAATTTGCGACACAAGAAATAAAAACGACAAAAATGAAATCAAATAAAAGTTTTAGAAGCTATAATAATAATAAAAATGATATTAAAATAAAGTGAAATAAAAAGTAGATTAAAAATAGATATAACTAGATAAAAAATAGTCAAGGATAACACAAACGGTAAACTCCAAAACAATAAACTTATCTGTGGATCAATGAGTGAGTTTACAATCTAGTCACTGAGGCAACACAAATAGGCAGCAAATTCTGACGCCAAAAGATTTTTTTGGAAGTTATGGGTCAAAAAAACTCTTTAAAAAGAAACTTTGGCAGCACAGTAATGACACACTGAGCCAGAAGGTGTGAGGCAATGTGTGTTACTATCTCCCACAGTAATGACAACAAGCCTTAGCGGCAGGAGAGGAGCTAACATCTGCTGAGGATGTACAACGACCTGGCAGAAGACTGAAAAGAATATAAAGACTTACTTACTTACTTACATATGAACAGCATCTTAATGTAGGGTGAAAGACAGTCTTACCCATGCAGGTCAGGCCTGGAAGCTTCACATATCTGGGTTTTTACAGGGTCAGGAGATGGTCCGCTCTGTTCACCATCTGTCCCTGCCTCAGACATCATCTTTTCTCCTCTCAGTACAATCACTAACCATACCTGCCAACATTGGGTTTTGAAAATAAAGGAGACCATAATTTTTACATTATGAAAAGAATTTCCTCTCTCGGCTCCAGAGATCTAATCACCAGGTGACTGCCTGCTGTAATCTCAGAGCAAAGAAAAGACTGGGTCAACTAGTTCAACAAAGGAAAGTGATGTTGATCAGTTGTTTAAATACCTGGCTGAAAGTGAAACAGCCTGGTGGATAGATCTCTGCATTATGAAGATGAAAAGACAAAGAGGACATCAATTCAGAACTTGCATGAAGGTTCATTAACAAAATGGAAATAAAATGGACGGTTGGTGTGTTTTTTGTGGTTTCTTGGGCACACTTATGTTTCAGTTAACTGACCTAGCTTGCTAGCTAACATCACCTTACAAAACACTTAGTTGATTCCTAACATGTTTTTTTGTCAGGAATGGGAAAATATTCTCCCAAATATTTGAATATTTACAAAGATATTCCTTTTTGTCTTGTTTTTTTCTTGCTGGCGTCTCACCTGTTCCATTGTCCATTTTTCGCGCTGTTTGCTAAATGAACTTTTTTTGTCCTAGGAAGGCGAGATCATGATCCGCCCTACTCTAGTAGCTGTTGGCTGATTGGTTAGTACCTGTTGCCTTCCATCGTTGGGTTTGTTAGGTTTAGGCATGAGGAATGAGATTGGTTAGGGTTAGGGTAAGAATATCAGGGTAAGCCTAGGAAAACAAAAATCACATCCTGGGCTTAGCACCACCCAAAACAATTGTGATTTGTTTAAATACAAACAAGCCAGAGCACCTTTTCCCCTAAAGCAGAACGACAATGGGTGCAGCCAGACCTTTATTCAGCGCTACGTATCTCCACACATCGTTTTAAGTTGAAATTAAGTGTGGAGATGTGCGAAACTACGGACCGACGAAAACAGGGATGGAGATGCTGCTTGCTGCCACCTGCTGGACGGTTGTGGGTATAGCAGGGCATTGCTGGCATATGCAAGTCCATCGATCTAACCAACTTGATTTGGCCAGAATTCTGTATAACTGTAAATAATAAAATAAGTGAAATACGAGAGATTTACGGGGAAATCATGAAATGGGAGCACGGTTGGAAAAGGGGGGTGAAAATATGGGATAAACCCAGGAAAAAACGAGAGAGTTGACATGGCTGCTTTGTATGCGCTGTCAGGGTTATCATAGTGTATTGTGAAGTGTGTGGTGTTTATGTAGGGAGTAGGCTATATGATGGGATAACTCTCCACTCCAGTACATCCTTAACCCCGTGACATTATGGATGCTCTGCACACGCACATGCACACACTTTCCTCTGTCAGTATACACGCTCCCTGATTCTTTCTGTTGGTGTAGTTGCCTCTAAGACCCATTGAATCCTCATTACTCATCCCTAAACACAGATCTTATTAAACAAACAAGTGCAAACCTTTTATAAATGCTTGCATGTATGTCAACCTCTGACCTTTTATAATTTGAAGGAGTTCATCCTTGCATGTTGCATGCTGTGTTGCACTAGATGAGCACTTATCCTCTGTGATCTTTGGTGATTATTTTTGCTGCACTTTGCATTTCTCACATTTCCACTCTCACTTCTTTAAAACATCTTTTATGTCTTCCTTTGTTGACTTAAGCAGTAATGGATTCTCTCAGAAAAGCTTACACCCCAGGAGGTCTTTTCCTTCAGTACTCCCACATGATCCCTTCCAACTCATTGCATGTTTTTCCAAGTATTTTCCCCCCTTGCACTGTTCAAAATAATCTGGAATTTATTTAGCAGTTCGACTTTTGGATACTGTCATAGTAAAAGAAAATACATTTTTACTATGATTCATGAAGTAATTCTAGTGTGAATAAACACCACACATTAATGCAATCCTTTTGCAGCCAAAATTCATATTAAAGTACTGCCAAAAGTTCAGACCTTCTACACTTCATGTCCAAAACTATGTGGACACCTGAATTTTACACTCATATACGGCTGTTGAACATCTCATTCCAAGACGGGCATTAATCTGTTGCTATACCTGCCAAGCCAGCTGGGTGATAAAACTCTGGCTCCCTGTCGGCATTATGATTCATGTGCACAGGGGCATTGACATGTTGAAACGGGAAGTTACCACAGAGTTGGCTGCACAATAGGCCTATTGGCTAAAATAACTCCATGTACATTGTATGCGGTAGCATCAAAGAAATTGCTCAATGTGTTAGGAAAGATGCTTATGTAATTTTTCCTCAATACTTAAATGAGAAGATTTATGCCACTTTCACATCTGTGTGTTCAGTGTGGAGCTAGATCTGGGGACTAATTAGCTTAGCTAAGCATAAAGTTTGCCAGCAGGTGAAAACAGCTACCTGGCTGTCTCTAAAGTTAAAAAAAAACATCTGGCTTCCATTTTCTCTTAAATTTACAGATTAACACAAAGCAGCAGTGACTTACTGGAGAGTTATTGTCACATTGAGGCTGCCAGACAGCCAGTGAAGGTGATGCACATAAGTGCACATAAGATAAAAAAGATGTTTGTCAAGAAATAGTCACACTATATGTAACACCCTCTAAACCACTTTTCATTTCTGTCTGTATGCAGATTAAACATACATGGTACAATGTGAATTAGTGAGCTTTAGAGATGCTGGTTGGACAATTTTCTTTATGCAATGCTGAACGAATAACCTCCTTGCTCAAGCTCAATACTAAATGCACAGACATGAGATGGATACTGATCTAATCTGACTTTCGGGAAAAAAGTGCATAATGCATCTCCCATTCTGTGACCCTAACCTAAACCACGAAAAACAACCCTGCACCCAAAGTACATAATAATATGTGGACATGGCTGTCCATATACTTTTGGCCATATAGTATATTTAGAAGTAACAACAACAGTAGCAATAACAATGTGAAAACAGACTTTAGATCGGGTCTTTAATTAATTTGTTTTCCCTGTCTGTCCATTTACGGACGTTGCTACAGATCCAGCCAATCCTTCCACTGTGCGGTGTAGGCTTCCAAGATCATGTATATATTTTCACTGACGGGGGTGTTTGAGGACAGTTCTTTCACTCTGCCGTCCTCACCTGACCTGATTTGAGAGGAGGCAGGGAAATGTATAGGCAACAGGACGGGGAGCAGGGGGGGGTGTGGGGCTCACACTTAAATAAGAGCCCTCGAAAATGTATACAGAACACATGCTGGATGCACATAGTTGTCCTCGATGTTTTTAATAGTTTATACATGATTTCTATGGTGAGTGGTTATGGTACAAAAGAGGGAGAGATTGTGAGGATTAGAGAGACTGAGAAATAGAGATGAGAAGAGAAAAAAAAAGAGAGCTACTGTTGGAGCTGATCCATGTAAGATTCTTTAGAAGGAGAGAGTGTTTGTACAAGAGAGTGAAAGAGGCGGAGGGGGAGACGGGGGAGAGGTATTAGTAGGCCGTCCTCTCTCCCATGAGTCCCAATAGTTGGATTCGCATTCTTCTCCTCCACTGTCCTGTTAAACACACATGTTCATGTTTGCGTGAAGTTCTTTTTAAATGTTTTTTTTTTTTTTTTTTGAGGTAAAGATCAAAATTCTGCTAGTCTATGCACAATACACCATGTGCTTGTGTAGCTGCGGCTGTGCGCATACGTGTAGCTATGCTTGCGATGTGAGGAAAACCAGAAAAAGCGAGTTGGAAGAAAAAGGGTGTCTGCAAACAGTCTTTGAGATTTGAGCATATACTGCAATTGACAGCACAGCTGACCGCAATGTTCTCCTGCTGCTGAGTGGAAAATTCCTGCTATGACGGAGCATGAAGTGTGTGCGTATGTGTGTGTGTGTGTGTGTGAGAGAGAGAGAGAGAGAGAGAGAGTGAGAGAGAGGGTGTTTGTACACACATGAGAGAGGGAGAGAGAGGAATGGAGGAGGGTGATCCGAGGGGGCTGGGCTATTGTCCAAACAGCTAGCGTGGGATTGGTTGGCAAAAAAGCTGCCTTTGTGAGATCACAGCCCCCACAACAGCTTCCACCCACATGGCGGACTTCATGTGAAAAGATCCACCAATGCCTTCGCCAAACGAACAAAAAACTGTTTGTCCTCTCGGAAGTGCAACCTTCAAGTCGTTCATATCACCTGCTACCCAGACCTAATTATGAGTCAGACTGGACATCTCACTGGCAACTAGCAACTATCTGTTATATACTGTGCAGAAGTGAAGCATGAATCACAGTCTGACTTGCAGTCACTCCTTCATTAACAGAGCAAGTCTTTCAACCGACCATGGTAAAAGTGTAGAGTGTGCAATGACACTGGGAAAGGCTAAAAAATCACACATGGGACAGCCAAAAAAAGTTAGGACTGCGCTAATCAATATTTACACAGTATATTAGCAATGGTTCAAATGATATTGTGAAAGGGGTCGCTCATGGTGACGAACCCACAGAGAATCATCACCCGACTCTGCAGCTCCCCTCAGCTCTGTGGAGCGTTTTAGCGTCTTTCAGCTCATTGTTTTGGTTTTACAACTACCCTGTTTGGTTCAATCTTGGCCTTTTCTAGCAGCATCAGGCAGCTGTTATAAGCAAAAAAAGCTCTGATGCTATATGTATTTGCCTTACATGTTTGTCCATTTTGACTCTGATGGAGACATAGTAGGGTTGAAACGTTGACAAAACCAGACAAAGCAGACAAAGTTAGCAACTAGCTGGTGAACATAGCTGAGCAATTAGCAGCTAAGAAGACAGATATTTCCCTCAGGAGTTGATGGAGACACAAATCAAAGCTAAAAGGAGAGTGGATATTGAATTTAGATTCATTGGGTGACCACAAACATGACTCAAAACGAATGCGATTGCTACTCTGAGTCTGCTTGATGTGAATAGGAAGTGGTTTGCCAAAACATTCACTAAATCCACTTTATAAGGTGATAATGTGTCTGTGTTGAGTTTACAGGTTAATTGACTGAACTCATACATATTTTCATTTCATAATTATCCTCTCAAGTACATCATGGAAATGTGCTTTTTTATTTATTTAATATTTGGCACTTACATTTTGCATGTATACATGACATGTAGTATTATTTTGCATATACTACTGAATGGGTATCGTTGTCTGCATGTATTATTAGGAGGTTTAGGTGCAAACAAAGCTGTATCAAAAGTTGACATTTTGAAGATTGGTTTTCACAGCACAACAATATGCTCTTTATCATTTGACCACCAGGTGGTGATATACTATCAGACTGGACATGTCACCCTCAAGTGACCCTTTATAACCTGGTCCTTCACTACAGACCTTTACTCCACATCATCATTTACAGTATCTTTTGTCACAAGTTACAATCCAGCCTGGCTAATTTCTTGAGAAAGATATCAACAACTGAAAACGGTTCAATCATAAATCCTGTTTTTTTTCCACCTAACAGTGTTTTTGGAAATAAATATTCCTCCATATCTGAGTTTAAGATATCACAGGGGAGCTGGTGAAAGTCTTTACACAATTTGCTGGGCTGCGGGGCTCATAACCTCAATCCAAATTGCCCCAACTTGCAGCAAAAGCATGGATCATAAACCAATGACATGCGGATTTACAAGGTTCATGTAGTGATGCTGATTTTTCTTTCAGCATTTTAGTGAGACAAGACAGACTGAAGCTCACCGAGGGGCGATATCACATCAGCGAAGATCCACTGCATTAGGCTTTTATTTTAACTAAGCGTGGAGACCAACAGCCTTCCCATCTGTGACGACGAATCACTTTGAATTAGCAGTCATTGCCTTGTGACCAGCTGTCTCTCACTGGGAAACCTCACAGCACTCTGAGAGACATCTGATTTGATCTGTCAATAAGTCAGATAGGATGTGCTGTGACATGTGCTGATGAACTGAACAGTGCTGCCAGCGCCTGTCTTTCCACTCTGACACTGATTTAACCAGACAAACCTTGTTTACTCCTCATTTAGCCATAATTTCAGCCTACTGACTTTACATCCTTTTGCTGCATGTGACTGTGAAGAACATTGTTTTTTCAATTATGCAAATATTTTTCACCAAAGAGAGGTGCCCAAATACCAGCGGCAAACATAGCTGGCCTCAATCTAAGTAGGATTAAGTGCTCATCTTGGATTATGGCACACAGGGACATTTACATTTTCATCTATTACTGAAACCTGCAACTGGACTGCAGAGCATGTTTGAGTGAGGTTTGAAAGTGTTGATGCCGTGATAATCAGATTTTTGTCTTTTTTACTGTCCAAATAATCAATTCAGAGTCAAAATGATTGCATTTGTGAAGAATTAGAACAATATATTAAGAAGATATCCAGTTTTAATCTCTATTTTTACCACTCCGGGTTGCAGGTGCTGGAATTTAAATTTATTCCAATGATGAAGTGACTATATGAGTCAATAAAAACTCTAAATTACCAACCCCAAACATGTACAGCTGCATATAACACAGAGACAATGAGTTGATAACAAGAGGAAACGTTTTTGTGGGTTTCATTTATTAGTCCATTAAAGAAAACCTTCCAGCACATGATGTAGTTGGAGAACTGAGAGCCAATAACAGACCAAAGAGCCAGTGAGATGTAAATTTAGTCACATATTTATTACATAAATATATAGTAAAATAGACCAGCGACAATTACCATAAAAATATCTTCCTTTAAAACCCTGACCAGAAACAAAGATTTGAAAATCACACATTGACATTTACAAACACGCTGATTGTCTGGACCTGTCATAAGCAGCCCACCACAAAAACCTGACATGACACCACCCACTGGACTCATGTTGGGAGGAGGAGAGGGAGGTAAAAAGGGGGTGGGGGTCAGCGGGGGATTGGGTAATTGCGGGGAGGACAGGTCCAGGTGAGAAGGGGTTTGGCGTGATAAAAGTGTGGGTGGTGTGGGAGGAGATCACAGTAGATATTAGGAGGTTTCCTGCGCATGTGTGTTTATTTGAAAGAAAACATGTATTCATTTAGTCCAGAGCGTTGCCTAAAGCTTAACTGTGTGTCTTTGCATGTTTGTTTCCCCCTGTGCTTCGTCGGGAATGAATCCTGAATATTGTTCCTTTGATTTGTATTCCTTTGACAGTGTCAGAGTGTCAGAGTTAAATAAAGAGAGAAACAGAGCGGCAAAGAACCAAAACCTGGTTCAGATAATATTTGCAGATATTGTCTAGTTGCACAAAATGTCAGGTGGTTTATAGTATCAGGGCAGTTTATTTAGTATTCTGTATGTTGCAGTCCAGTCAGTCACAGAAAAGTCAACTGAATAAACTTTGAAATGCTTTCCTCTACTCTTTGTATTACCCTGAAAATATATGAAGATCTGGCACCTCTGGATTGAGACAGGAGAGATGTCTACTCTCAGTACAGCGAATGGCCATGTGTTTCCCTGCGTACTGTATCCTCCGTCCACTCTTTTGCAGCTCTAACCTAGGACAAACTGTCTCCTGCAAGCACAGTGTTTTATTTTACTACAGATTTCCATCTGAATTTTTTTTTATTCCCTTTGGCTTCTTATTCTTTCCAGAACCTCCCTTTATCATGTAACAGTCCAGCCCTAAACCAGGCCCGTGATCCGGGACGATTCAATCGATCACAGGTTAAAATTAATTACATGGAGAATGTGTAAAAATACAAATTGCTAGGATGGTAGGCAATCGTCTTAGCAAAAAACAGTGTTAGGCAAGTGCGAAGGAACAAAACAGTTTTTAACTCTGACCAAGAAAGGTTTTTAAATCAATACAAAGCATGTAAAATCAAAAATGGCATAAACCATCCTCATAAAATGGGAGTGCTGCTCAACAGCAGTCAGTTAGTGAGGAAGAAATCCTACACCATCCTTCACTTAACATGCTTTGTATTGTTTTTAAAGAACTTCAGTGAAAGGAGACCTTTCTTGGTCTGAGTAATTTGTGTTTTATGATCCTTTAACATATCTTTTCCCATCTTATAAGTTGCTCAGAAGATTGTCTGCCATTCAGCGGGATTGAAATTCAACAATCTCATTATAATATATTTTTTTTTTAAGTTGCTGAGTGAAATGTTTTGGGAGATGGCCATCCAGGACCGTGATACGTACAATGACAGTCTTGTATGAGGACAAGTGACAGCTTTGCCTCAGTCTCTTGCATTTTGTTGTTCCCAGTTGTCATAAGAGTCACATGGGATTTGTCTGGCTTATAGTTTGCATGGAGAGATGTGACAACAGGTTGACACGCTTTCAACATAACTGACAAAAACACCTGACAAACCGTCTTTGGCACCTTCCTACAAACCCTGACCCTGACCGGACGGGTCGTGACCCCTGAGCGTCTGCAGAACACATCATAGTTTTCCCAGCAGCCTCTGCAGTCACAGTGAAGCAAGGAACTCTTGAAGGAGTGATACAAAAGTAAGAAAAGTAGTTGTTTTAGCTGTTGCAGTGAAGGTTTTTTTTTTTATAGCTCATTTGCATGTGCTATATTTGAGTTTTTGTAAGTTTTGTAAACTGCTGGTTTGAATTTGTGAAATTAGAGTGTGTGTTCCCATAGTCACAAATATACTGAGCAGGCTGAACAGGGTCCTTGAGAAAATCCAAGAGAAAAGACAATAGAAATTGCAAAAGAAACAACAAATCAAAAACAGAACCCAAAGAGAACTGCACTTTCACAGATTTTGAAGTTGTCTTCAGCATGCTTCTATTGGTTGAAATTGCTGAAATATCTGAACACAAAAGATTTGCAAAAGGTGTTTAGATGCACTGTCCAGACCTTGAAACCGACACGAGGCCTTTATTAATGTTAAATCAAGATAAAGTAAACTCCTGCACACCGTCGATGCTTAGGGTCCGTCCATTCAGATCTACTTTTTGTCTAATGAACTTCACTGTTGACTTTTTCTTGATTTATCATATGTTCTCTGATGCACCTGTCTTTTTCTTCACAGGTGTGCAAATATTACTTTTCTTTTTGAGCCTCTCACTCACTATCAAACAGGACAGTGTATTGTAAAATAGTGAATATAGACACATATAATTCATAGACATTTGTACAACATAACCCTGTCTAGAAATAGGGTCTGACATGGAAACATCAACCATCACAAACTGCTGCATACAAGACTTTGACTTGTTGTGTATCCACCAGGTGTTTGTTTTTTTTTAGCCTTTTTAGTGAAACACTGGTCCTGCTGATGGAGAGACCACCGAAACAACACTCTTTGAAGCATCGTGTGTTTTTGCTGTAAGTTTTTATGAACATACTATAAGCATGCTAAGCTCTCTGTACATGCAACACTGAGTCCTTCCCGTTGTAAACAGTGTCAGCAAAAAGGTGGTACGACAAAGAAGACGTTCCCAGTGGACATGAAGCCTTAAAGAGGTTGTTGTTGGTGGTTTGCTGGTGCTGTATAAAGTGGCATGGACCTGCTACAGAATGGAAAATGGTTCATAATTTGATCCCTTTCTTTAGGTTTTAAAGCTAGCTGAGCAGAGAGTGTTTCCTCCGGTTTTGCATACAACAGTGGGCTTCTGTACTGAATGTGCCAAGAGAGCTGATAGTGTATGTGCTCTGAGGGTGTTTGGCAGAACAGAGGACAAGGGAGACGTGTTGGACCAAGAGCACGGGGATAAGAGGACGGAAAGCACCCTTTGAGGCCAGTTTATCAAACCTGAGCAGTTCTGAACCATTTCAAAACCTTATTTGCAACCTGACAAATATTGCATATTTTTTTTCTAACAAACACAGATCTCCCCAGACTACAACACAATCCACATAATTTAACTAATCTCTGACCTATATCTCTGATTGATATACTATTAAAAGATGAGCTAATTTATGTACATTCTTAGCTGTCTAGGCATGTGATTTCCCGCCCGTTTACAAAAATATCCCCACGACTATAAATCTCCTTGTAGCAACACTAAACCAATCAACTCCCTAGTTGATGCCTATAAGTGCTCTTAGTTCTTGCTTGGAATTTGGTTCACTAAATAATGTTCCAAAAACAGGACAATGTCAGTGTCCACTAAAAATGGTTGATAATGTCTAGAGGCCAGATCATATTGCAGAGCAGTGAAAAGATCTCCATGTACCATTGGACAAGGGATAGGGTGTTATCTCACGCCCAATACAATTCTCTATTCACACATCGTCTCTTACTCAGCCATTAACAAGCATTTTATACAAGCATGGGCTACAAAACAGTAACTATTTAAAAAAACAAACAGTCTGGACATGAATCTTAATGTTTCAACAATACATATTTTAACAGTCTGATGGTGATGGTGAAATCAATAAGCAGATTTGGCACTTTGATTATATCGTTCAGCTCACAGGCTTAACTACTCCCTACTGATTTTTTTCTAGTACTATTGCGGCCACAAAGGTGGTATTGGCTTAGATTTAGTCATTTAATATTGTGTGCAGCGAAAACCTAAAGCTCAATCTCAGGAGTCCTCAACTGCTGCCACCCAGCACACTAATTCACTCTTTCCCAGAGATCCAACTCCACAGCACACATTTTTAAGTGCAAGCCTTCATAAAAAAAATCCTCTAGTGCCTTATGAAACATGCTGTAGAACAATGCCACAGAGGTGGAGGGATACAAAGGCAATCAATAATGCCATCATCTGGAAAGAGAAGCAAAACTGCAAAGCCTTGAACTGAAACGGAGGCAGTAATTTGCGAGTAACAGCATGGCTTCTGTTTGAGGGAGCTTTTCTTTTAAAAAATAACCCACTCTTGTGTGACACACACAAAAGATGTGGTTACATTTTTGTGAATGTCTAACCTACATCAAGGGATGATAATTATATGTATTGCAGCTCTTGCTGATACCCAACACCATCACTAAGTGACAGCAGGATGTTGGGTAGCCGACTGGAACTAGCTTTGCGTTCTTGTTGGCTCACGTCATTCTGCTACGAGGGGTCAACACAGCAACATTTTTATCAGGTTAGTGTGAGGTATAAGCACGAAAAACACATAAGAATTATATGTAAGAATATTTATAAGAATATTTCAGGGGGCCTGTAATTACGTTTAGAGTTGTGTTTTATTCATTTATGTGCCTCCGAACCGATTGGCAACAACCACAGCTTGAAACTGAAGCCAACGCGGGAAGTCCCTTAAAGTGCAATACCACTGACGGTCACTAGATGCTGGCTCCAAAAAGTCCCTCGCTCCATAGACTCCCATTCAAAAAGTGTCAACTTCTCTCATGAAATACTAAATCAATCATTTTTTTCAGTAAGTCATTATGGTCTCAATCTCTAAAGTCGGGCCCTCTAATAAGTGTGCTGGTGGTCATTTTGGAAAGTACTGCTCCATTAATAAGCTATAAAGACAAATAGTGGCTTTGATGTCTGTGGGTGTTGACTGACAGCTGTGATTGACAGTTTGCTCCCCGGCTCACGGATTCGCACTGAGTTGGATTATTGTCGCAATATTCTGTAAATGAAATCTTATTTCATAACGATACCTGCCGTGTTAGCTTGCTAATGTTAGCAAAAGTCTGCACCACACGGCGTTCCTGGTAAGCTAGCGTTAGCTTCGGTCGGACGTAGTGGGACGTGTTTCCAGAATATAAAAGGAAACAACCAACCCTAACCCTAACCCACTCCTTATTTGGAAGGTCCTGGCTCCAAACAGAAACAATAGTGCTGACCATAAGCTGCAACTCTAGACTTTAAACTGGCTCCAATGCAAACTCAAGGGTGATGTTACTCCTTGCTACGTCCATCTAAATATGTACACAGTCTATGCTCTGAATTGTAGACCAGTGCAGTCCATAGGGCTATCATGGCGGTCTAACAGTGTGTTTACTTTGTGTATACCTGCTCCTTAATTATTTGGGCTTCAAACTTAAGAGCTCCAGTAACCAGAATTACATTGCGCATTAAGTCAATCACTTATATACTGAATTCACTCACCATTTACACTTGTTAATACCTGACAAAACCTGAAATTGCATATGGTAATGTGACAAATTTAATGTATTTCCATGTTATTGTTGAGGAAAGGTAACTATTTGGTTGTCTCAAGTATGAAAATACAAATATTCTGCTACTAGGAGTCAATGCAGAAACAGCCTAACGTTGTCCTGTCTGCTCATTTAACTTTTTTATCAGAAAAACTGTTTGCATGGTCGCATGCCTGGGACCTGCAACGCTTGCAATTCAGTTTTCATCTCTTACAACCACCCTCACATATAAATGGTTCCCAAGACCTCCCTTTCTTTACTCTCAGTTAGCCTGCTGAACACAATATTAGTTACATTCTTCAACAGAAATAATACAAGTCTATGACAGCACTCTGTTTTACAGACTTCCGTCATGTACCGCGGCCTAAAAAGGTGCTTTTGAGGGTTCGGGAGGGAAAGCGAAGCAGGTTGATCAGACATCAGCACTACAGACATTCATAGCAAAGCGTTCACACACCTACACGCACAGAAAACAGTTCTCTCACGTGAACATGGACGCTGACATTCACATGCACACATCTATATACATGCACAGCCTTGGTTTTAGCCATGCCAACCTTTCTGTACGTCACAGTTAAACAGTAAACACTAAAATAGAACAGGCCTGTGGACGAAGGAACAAAGGCAGTTCCCCAGCCCCCAACCGCCCCCCCACCCCGATGGTGCCCGGCTTGGATGAGAGCCATGTACTACTGCATGTACACCATTAGCCGACTGGGTGAGGGAGAGCTGTGTATTGCTGCTGGCACTTTGACCGTAAAGGGAGAAAGTGCAATGACTAGAATATCACTGACAGTAAGGGCTGAATTTGCTTTTGTAGGCCTACACTCTGGCACGTGTTCATGAGAAAAGTCAAAATGTGATTTATTTAGGATCACATGCTTAAGCTGGACTTTTGAAATAAAAATAAGCTGGTCCGAATAGAGAAAAAAAAAAAGAAAAAGAAATCTTGTGTTTTTTCACACTGCTATGGAAGCCCATTTCTGCCAGGGAAAAAATGTGGAGATAATAATTACAAAAATACCCTCAATAAACCAGAATTATGAGATTGTGAGTCAAAAATGTGACTTTAAAAACAAAATGATGACATACTAAGTAATGATTTTGAAATCTGTCAAAATTTAGACTTTTTAAATGAAAAACAAGAGATATCAAGTTATAATTTTGATACAGAAAATCAATATTATGAGACAAAACTTGCGCCAAACTGTGAGATACTAAGCCAAAAATCGCAACTTCCCATTTCATAATTTTGACATAAAAAACAAATTGTTTTTATTATGTTTCTGGCAGTATTGGGCTTCCATATAGTGCAGCACCAAACCCAAACAAACAACTCACAAACACCTCCCAACCAAACAAAACCCACAGACAGACATACACAACACTCTCTCACCTCCACACTTGAAGAAATGTGTTCTTATTTAGGGTTAAGAAAGCAATGAGGGCATGATTCTTTGTGGTTGAAGTAGACTCAGGGTCCAATTCTTTGAAACCTGGATGTCTACCATGTACATCTTTATATCCTGACACTTGTCCGGGATGGAACACAGAAAAAAAAAAAAAGGTTCATTGCAGATTGTAAATTGAGAAGACAAATAAAGATGAGCTAACAATGGTTTTTCATCTAAGGTTCATCATCATTTATTAGAAAATGTTCTTTTACCTGAGAGAATCCTTCAATAGCTTCCTTTACCCAGTCACAAAAAGTGGTCTGTGTTTGTGTGTGTGCATGTGTGTGTGTGCGCGCGTGGAGTGGGTCTGTAAGCTAGCTAATGCTCTCGTTGGTGGGCACATTTAAAAAGCAACCATGTAAGTATTTCTCCACAAATGTATAAAAAAGATCTGATGAGACAAGAAATGCGCCAAAAGGTTCACTCATTCGGTTATTGCACTTCATTAAGAAATACTTGTAAACTTTATAATTAGTCATTTACTGTCTTTGCCTAAAGGCAGCAACTCTGTTTATTTTACAGGTTAAACTAATTAAAAAAAAAGCATTAAATGGTGCAAAACACATTTGGCTTGGGTGCAATGGACTTTTTTTTTTTTTGTCACAATTATTACTACCAAAGATACCACTTATTGTGGGTTGGTTTGGGTCATTCAAAGTGCTTTTTAGCTAAGTGCTTAAGTACAACTGATGGTCAGCAGGTTGTAGATGTTCATCTCAGTGGGGTGACGTAGTTTTTTTTGAAAATGATTTGTGACTCAAAATCAGATCAAGTCTTTTCCTCGCATCTTAAAAGCGGAGGTAATGGGTTAAGTAAACTTGCATATACTACGTACATCCCACTGATGGACATCACCCGCTCTTTAATATTACATTAACTTGGTCGCAGGATTGAAAAATTAAAGCTTCACACATATTGCAGAGGGACTGAATTTAGGGGCTTGTCTAAATCTTGGAATTTAAGGCTCTGTGGCCAAAAGTCGAATCTACCCACCAAACAATGAGAGCATTGCATCAAGTAGAGATAAGTAGTTCCCAAACTTCCAAATGACACACATATACATACACACACACCACTTTCTGAGCAATTTTACAAAAAACATCACATCTCGTAGTATCCTTATTCTCCACAACATCCCCAGTACCCCTCCTACTTGTTCTCTGGGACCCAGACTACCGCGACGAGTTACCGACCCTGAGGACCAGCCATTCAGCTGGGCTAAAGGTCAGCTCACTCGAGCAGTCCGGACCCTTGCCCACACAAAGTAGCAAGGGTCTTTGTGTCGCGCAAAGAACCTCTGGAATTCGAGCCTGGCCGAATTTAGTTTTCATATGCAAGACTGACTCGTTGGTGTTACGTTGAGCTTGTCTTTTGGAGGGAGTTGGAGGGAAATTGCATAGACATCTTGCTACTTGCATGTCTTCACAAACAACATTTGGCATAGGGGGGACCAGACAACCATAAAACCAAAAACATCACAGACAATCTCCACCCTTGTCCAATGTGTCAACATGTTAGAATAAACCAGGATCATAATATCTATGGAGGGACGGGCTTGAAAGCCCCGTAAAGCCAGCCTGGAAAACCTCACTCTGCTTGTTGTGGTCTGGCAAAAGTCAATTTGCTCAAGTCAGGGGTGTCATAAATGGGCACAGACCAATTTACTCTCAGTTTTAACAAGTTAAAAACCAAATATTGTACTCAGTTCAGACTGTCATCGACTCCATTTACACTCAGTCACTTCATGCGTCTTGGGTGGATCAGATAGCTATTGGGTTTCAAAAAAGTTTACTGTAAAAGCGTTTTACCCAGATGTTGAAAAAGGCTTAAATGCAAGCTCTACTCTTGCAGCAGAAGTTGCACTGAAATTACACTGAACTTTGTTGTCATCGAAAAGCGACTTCAACAGATGTGGTCGTACAAAAATCCCTCCATCGAATGATCTACATGAATGACAGAGCCTTGATCTGAAGAGCCTGTCGATGCAATTAAACTTTTGTGTCACTTGTGGTCCATAAATGCAATTCATCAATGTGACTGTATGAGTTTATGGACACTTGTTACCTGTTATTGTTGTAAGTAAACTGCTAGAGTGCACCAGTTATTCTTCTTCTGGCACTTTTGGCATTTGGCATGTTGTCTGGGAAAACCAATTTGTGATCTGGCCAATGGAGACTATAATTGGCTAAGTGTAAAATTAAAGTATTAAATTGCATCTGGATATGAAACACTTGAAATGATGACTGTAAATGGGGTTTCTACTCATCCCTGTTGTAAACTAGTTCAGGTTTCAGCTCAATTGATCCTCACACGATGTTTTCTAGACTACATTGTAGCAAAAACTGAGCTTGTGAGATTTTTAGGGCTGGCTTCTGGGAGGCAATGGGGTTGTGGACAAATGGGGAAATCTGTTTTGGACTCCCAACTATGATGTGAGTGTGTGGCAGCCAGGTAAGCTGACATTCATGCTAAATAATAACCTGCTTCTGCGAATCTCCCTTCCCCAACCTCCCACCGAGTCTACGAAACAACCCCAGTGCCTTCCTGACCTTTAGCCACTGAGGCTGCTGGCAACACTCACATCAATAGTTAGAAAAACTGAATCTGATTCCATAAGTGAACACACACACACACAACTATAGGCATTCATGTGTAGCATGTCATGTCGTGGTGAGAATACGTGGGGTAAGAATCTATCTCTTTGCAAACAAGAGGAGGCACAGGGTTTATGATTAATGTCACGGGGCACTTCTGAATATGGATCCGCATGCACATGTGAGAGTGCACACATACAAATGTATGAAGCATTACACATTACTTTTTTTGCTTTTTTTTTTCTCTAACATGACAGTGGGATGGAGCTGTTAAATTTATTTTGTTGCAATAAATCTTGAGTGTTGTATGTTTCTGTATTTACATCCTTGGTTATGGCCAAAATAAAATGTAAATTAAATGAAAATAAAATCAAAAAAGGAAACATACAAAAATACATAACATAGTATTGCACCTTGCAGATGGGCAATATATATTCTCTGTTTTTGTTGGTTGTTTGTAACGTCTATGTGACACCACTATCCTTTCTGCTGGTGCGTGGAAGTTAGGTTGTGGGTGCCGGGCTCAGGTCCAGCCCCCTCCAGTCAGCTACATTCAATACCATAAAACACTCAGCCATTACAAAAGTCATGATCCCTCAGTCTCTGGGCCATTCACATTTTAAGATACTGTCTATAGACTGTGCCTTTAAGTTGGAGAAGCGCTCACATTAGGAGATCATCTCGAATGTCTCACAACATTTTCTCCTGTTTGCGTTTCATCTCCTGTCATCTTAGAACCAAATCAATAAGATAGAGAGCACCAAAGCTTGAGGGAAGAGTCCTTTTGTAACTTCTACTGATGCGTACACACAAGCACATATTATCTTAACATATACATTTTTTAAAATCTATATATGCATCTCTGAACTTTCACATGTGCCTGCAAAATATGACTCCTCCCAAGTTCCTTTGAGTTTTGTGTTGTGTGAGGTATGACAAGATTGTGTTTCAGTTTCTTTTTTTGTATTTTCAGTTTCTGTTGCATTATTTTTCCTGTTTGTGTTTTTCTTTTCTCCAAAGTTGTATTTTTCATAAAAAAAGAAACAAAATATAAAAAAGAAATTCCTGTTTTGTTGGTTGTAAATTCCTCCTGATAAAAGGGGACGGACAACTGGACAGACACACAGACAAACAGATCAGTTGGCTTATCAACACAAACTATAGATGTGAAAAAGAAGGGAAATATTTTCTATGTTACACTGCACGCATGGTCAAAAAGTGACTACAGCTGTTTTTTTTTCCTCTTTTACACAGAGCAGTTTAAGCATCAAAAAACAAACAGAAAAATAAGAAAACAATGATAAAATGAAAAAAAAAAAAAAATCTCCAATAATTTTGTTCAGGAGTCTTTTTTTTTTTAAAGTCATCTCTTTTCATTTTGTTTTATGGATTTATAATCATTTCATATATCTTTTTTTTTTTTCTTAATCTAAATCAGACTCAGAAGGTAAAGCAGCATTATAACCCTTACTGTCACACACACATACCCAGTCAGCTCACGAGAACAAAAGACATCAATAAGGTTTTTTTTCTCTTTTTCAGTTCTTTTGCAAAGATGTGTTGGAATTCCAAACCTGCATCTCTGGAATAAGGGATCTCTCTGATCCTCACCATATGAAAGTTGGATGTTATCCTTTTGGAAGGAGCTGAGGGGGGGACATTTGGGGTTGTCAGCTGGCATGGGAACGGGGGTTCATGTGTGGTTGTTTTTGGAACCGAAGGGGAGACTGTACGTATTCCTACATTGCCGTCTCCCCTTCTTCCGAGTGTTCGTTAACATCGTCTCTACAACCAGCCACATCACCCTCTCACGCCCATGTCAATGATGGCAAATGAGGGTTAAAGCCCTCAGCTTTTTTTGTTTCCTGTCCCGCGCTTTCTTCTTCTCTCGCATCCTCACATTCTCGCGCTCAAGTCTGTTGTTCCCGTCGCTGCTGCTTCTGCCGTTCACATTCATTCGGTGGCGCCACTCTAAAAGGGCAGTTATGGCCAGCCTTGTCTCACAAGGGAGAGGCCTGGATCCTGTTTGGTGTCAATGATTCTGGGCCAAACTGGGGGTGACCCACTCAGCGGTGAGTGGGTAAAATAGCTAGGGTGCTTAAGGGAAGAGAAGAGGGGGGAGAGAGGATGATGATGGAGGGGAGGCTGTTTGGAGGAGGGCTCCGAATTTGAAATGTCACCGGGCTGACTCTACTATAAGAAGGATGAGAGGAAAATTAGTACTACAGGGAGAATGAGTAAGTGCTGCCCTCCTACGCAGGGACCTCTCTCCATCCGTGGTTGGGTAGGGTAAGGGGTGGTGGTAATGTGCTGTCGGTCTAATACTGACAATGGGACAGGTTTGGGACTGAGCCCACTGCGACTGCCAGGCTCTGTTACACAGAGCAGGTCAGCGTGCCCATTTGGGGGTATATTTAGTGGGGGGGAAACTAATATGTAATCCAACAAGGGGTGTTGGTTAAACTTTGATGAGTAAAGGGCTGAAGGGAGGACCGCTGCAGTAGTGCAAAAACTCCCACCAGCCTGGCTGAGTGGGGGTGTTATAATGGTGGTGGGGTGCAATTCAGTCTGAGCTAGGCTCCAGAAAGGGCATTGTCATGAGCTAGAAAGGGGTAGGGGCAGGGCGGGTAGTGGATCTCTAGAAGTGGTGATGTGCTTGTGGAAGGGGTTCTTCTGAGAGTCAGACCAGACTCCACCATTGTGCCCAAAGGTGGCGTTCCAGTTCCTCTCTCCTCCCAGCATTGCTCCAGATGTTTGAAGCAGTTAGGCCTGGCCATCCGTAACGATTAACCCATGATCCCTGCCACACGTTCCTCTGCTTAGGTACTTCTGAGGGGTACAGAATACCCATCCTGTACAAGTGCCCAGTATGAACTACTGCTTGGCATCGGATATAAAATAGATTTTCTTAATCTCTTTTTTTTCTCCATTCATTCTCTTCTTATAAGAGTGGTAAACCCAGTTAGATTTGGCTTGGCCCCAGAATTGGAATGAACAGAGTGGGCTTTTATAATCAGATCAACATTCTTGAATGTTTGTTTGGCTGGTACACTACAATATCTGCCATGGATAGTTACTGTGTGATACTACTATGATAGTGGTGAGCATTGGTGGGCAAAGTGCATAAGACTAAAAGAGCTTTTGAGTTGCCACCGATAAGGCTTCATTTCAGTTGATAACATTCCAACTTTTTATGTCAAATGCACTGTCCATGCATGAAAGAAAACTTATTTCAATTAGTTTTTTTTATAAAAATCCAATGGCAGCCATCATAAGTACAGTGTAAGATCGCCATGACGCAGAAGGAAACTGCCCTTTCTATGCATGCTAATTCAACGGGCGTGGCCACCACGGGTTTTCAGTTACTGTTATCTATCCTCTTGCTGCTTGCTCAGATGGGTGTCAGCTGGGCTGGACATCCACACTGTCCTTCGTCGCTTCTATGAGTCGGTTTCTGTTTTGACAGAAACAGGTAAATCCAAATTTCAAAAGATGACACTTGGTCCCATATAACAAAAAGAGATAACCCGAATGTAATGGGTGCCATTCCCTGGAGTCGGTAAAACCTTCTCATGGGGATGGCTGGCCCTCCTGTCTTCAGTGGTATTTCATTTCAACCAAGTGATAGCACTGAGGGTGTGTGTGTGTGTTATGCTGTGAGTGTTTTTTGTCTTTCCATGACTACAAGTGTGCATCTACACATAAATTATGCACATTTGTGTGTTAATCTACACATGCGCCAACTTGAATGGTGTATGTCTGTGTGTAGGCTGTGGGCAGCTGCCCTATGTCCACAGAGGTGAGGTAGTGCCTGACACCACAGGGGCAGTATTGCTGCCTCAGCCTGGGGGTGTGTCCACTTTGAGGTAAATGGTAGCCTTCTTGGCATTTGCCTGCTCTCAGTGATGCCCATGGTAAAAAAAAGGCAAATGTGTATGGAATCCTGGAGGGCCTACACTGAGCTGAGTCTGTGAGGAGAGGACTCTGTACAAACCCTGCAGGTTAGGGCTGTATATCAACACTGCCATGCAGTGCATACAGTAAAATGAGGCATTCATGTTACTCTGAGGTGATGTGTGTGTTTTCATGTTTATATTTGTGTGTGTGAGACAGAAGGAGAGAGAGATAAAGAGATAGAGAGGAAGTGTGTGTATGTGTAAATGAGCTTCGCTGCCTTGCTGTGGCTGCTGCTATTCAAACCCTCCTTAGAGGCTGGGTGTGGGAGATTTACTTCTGACCCCTGCCTCTGAATCCAGCTATTAAATCTTACTTCCTCCCTCCTCTCTCCTTCCAAGTGTCCCCCCCTTCCTCCTCCCCTCTCTTCTTTCTTTCTTTCTTGGAGAGAGAAGGGCTTAATTGTCATTCATAAGACGGTAGGCTGCTGGCACAAGCAGCATGGACAATGACAAGGCAAGTCTGCTCATGTGTGTCTTGTGTGTATGTGTGTGTGTTTGTGTGTGTGTGTGTGTGCGTGTGTGTGCGCGCATCGTATGTCACAGGAGCCGGTCCAATGACAAAAATGAAGGTAGATATGGAGCCATGGTCTGCACGTTTTTCAAAGGTAGACAACACAATTTCATAAAAGTGGAGTAGCCTTGTATAAATATAGCACCGGTTTCACTGGGATCTAAGAAGAACAAGCTCCAAAAACAGCTGTAACGGCTCAGATTGAGTTGAGGAATTGATAATAAGTAGGTCTGGTAGCTCTGCTTCACTACAGCAATTATACACCAGAGTAATGCTAAAAGCATCTGCTGAAATTTCAATGTGCAGTGTCTGCTGATTGCGTGGCTGTGAGCAATAATGTGTCACTGTTGTCCATATTTTCTGAATTACTGCCTTAACACTTATTCAGAAATAATACTGAGAGGTGCTGGCCAGCATAGGAGCTGGAAATGTGGGCTTCAAAACAGGTGTGAATCTGTGACCGCTACAAAGAACCAGCGAGGGGAGGATGGACCCCTGCTAAGAGCGCTGCTCTGAGGAACTGAGGTGGAACAGGCTGTGGCTGTGTGTGTGTGTATGTGCATGTGCTGTGTGTGTCTGTGTACGTGTCTTGGCAAATGGCTACAACTCTTACTTAGATAAGACATCATGCTCAGACAGAAGGGCCCCCACACGGATTTTAAAACAGGGGTAAGTAAAAGGAGGAGAAAGAGGTGGAGGAGAGGGTGTTCAAAAACAAAATCCTCTGTTTGCTTGACTCCTGTTGCTGGTGTGTTGTTTCTGTTATTGTTGTTTCCAGTTTTTAGACCACATACTGTGAATACAATGTCGGAGAAACGCAGACTCCTGCCAAGAGGACTCTCCCTCCATCCTTCCCCCATAAACATGATGGCCCTTCCCATCTCCCAGTTTGCCCCAACTTCCTCTTCCCTTTGCGCGGTGGCAACTGTATTTCACACCTCCTGGTCCTCGAAGACCTCCAGGAAGAGCGGGGGGAAGAGTTCGTTGGGACACTCCACCTTCATGTGAAGGAAACGGCTGGCGTGGCACGCCCCGATCATCCGCAAGTCTGTCACCTTCATCAGGAGTTTCGGCCAGAAGTGGGGAATGTTGTGCTTGCGGTAGTTGATGTAGTGCTCAAACGCCAGCAGGTAGGTCTCCTGGCACTTCTCGATCTTGTCCACGCAGGTCAGGCCCGAGCGGTCTGTGGGAAGCAGAGGATTGGGAGAGTGAAGGTGAGAGGAGGATTGGGTGCGGATGGAAGCATAAAGAAGTAAGTGGGAAGGCAGAGAGGAAGAGATAAGTGGGGAAATGCAGGGAGAGGAGGAGGGAGAGTAAGAGGGAGAAGATACGGAGAATGAGTGATGGACAGAAGGGGCGGGGGAGGTAGAGGGGGGGGGGGGGGACATTTGCAAATGAGTGCATAGGCAATCATCAACTCAGTATAATTCTGACAACATGTCAACATTCTGGCAGGAAGATTTGACCATCAGTCAGCTCAGTGAACACTTCCATGTGCTATCACAGACAATTACTGGATATTCTGTATGTACCGTCATGCACTAGGGTTGATAGCATTTTCTCAATACAAAACAACTATAAAATCAACTTATTGGTCTGAATCCTTTATAAAACCTATAATAATAATAATAATAATAATAATAATAATATTAATAATAATAATAATAATAATAAAATACAGAACTAGACCTGAAAGATTCAACTGAGATCTGAGATCATTTTTTGTCAACTGAGAATTCAAAAACTATATTTCTGAGTGGTAACTAATTAGTGTTAGACAAGCCTTAAATGAAATCTGTGAAGCATAAAATTAAAAATTTCCTAACTCAAATACATATTAAATAATTGAAATGATAAAGAAAATATATATATATTTAATACTCTTCTTATGTTATATCTTCTTGTCTTATTTCATACTTAATGCTCACATATTTAATTTAATTTTTTCTCTTACTTTTTAATAACCCTTATATACTTTAATATTATCACATTGTGTCTTTGCAAGAGGCCAAGATTATGGACCCTTTCTTTATTTGCATCCAAAACTGAGAACATATTATGTGACACGTGTTCTCAAACCAGAGAAGATCTCAGTCAGCAGCGAAAAAACTAAGCGTGAAAGCTTCTTTTCACATTTCACACTTTAGATTTCCTGCTTTAAGCATTAAAGGACCAGTGTGTAGGATTTAGTGGCATCTAGTGATGAGGATGCAGATTGCAACCAACTGAATACCCCTCCCCCTCCCCCTCCCCTGATGAGCATGTAAACTCGCGAAAAACATGAAAGGTCCTCTCTAGAGCCAGTGTTTGGTTTGTCCGTTCTGGGCTACTGTAGAAATATGGCGGTGCAACATGGCGGCCTCCGTGGAAGAGGACCTGCCCCCTATGTAGATATAAAGGGCTCATTCTAAGGTAAGGAAAACACAGCAATTCTTATTTTCAGGTGATTTTACACTAATTAAAACATATTTATGAATATTATATTCCATTTCTGCCAAGTCTGTTCTGCTAGATAGTTGTCACTGAATTGTGTCTGTAAGGACACAGAAGACTAAAAATATACATTATATTTACTTTGAATATCTTGACCCCTGATGTTACACAGTTCTGCAATAATCTCAAGTGTCAGAAAAAGGGTTGAACAACTAAGTCACGAGTTCTTGAGTCAACAACAACCTGAGCTCATGAGCAGCACGGCCTGCAGCAGCGCCACCTCTGTGTCG
Organism: Thunnus thynnus; assembly: GCF_963924715.1. Lineage (NCBI taxonomy): Eukaryota > Metazoa > Chordata > Actinopteri > Scombriformes > Scombridae > Thunnus > Thunnus thynnus. The sequence continues at coordinate 6,376,897 of NC_089536.1, read as the reverse complement.
TCCAGGTTGAACTGCGCCAGGCTCTTGCCCAGATCGAAGATGGCGTCCGACACCACGCCCAGCCCGCCGTTCTTTAGCTGCTCACGCTTCACCGCCATCTCCCCACTCAGCGTCAGTGTCTCGCTTTCGGGGTCGTAGCGCATAGCAGCTCGCAGTGACATGATCTCCATGCAGCAGCCCTTCAACAGGATGATCTGGTCTTCACAAGGCAGCTGGTGAGGAAAGTTAATATATACTTTAGATAGAAATAAAACCTTAAAATCAAAGCATAAAAGAAAAAAACACTAATATTGGCATATTTTGTAATAGAATATAAATACCAAAATATGTTGAAAGCAAAAAACACATTTAGTTTTAGCAGATTTAAGCTGCTTTAAATAGTCAATGTCAAAATGATAAACTATGCTGTGGTTCTTTGTAGTAAACAGGTAAAGAATATTTCTTCAATCTTGCCACTAATAAGTTGTTTGTAAGCTAAAATGAGATACTGTATGTCTTCAATCATAAGGAGGTGAACAAAACACACAGTAGCAATAAAATAAGAATCCTCTAAAGAAAAACAAAGGTTAACCTCTGTTTGTATAGAAAGAGAGAGAAAAAAATTAAATAGAAAATAAATATTCCTCATCCATTCACAAGTTAAATGTTTGCAGTGTTAGACTTCATTTTGCTTGAGTCTTTGTCTGGGAATCACAAAAACTGGTTCACTGAGGGCTGGAAAAATAAGGGAGGACCCTTATTTTCCGTGGCCTCGGTCCACCATATTGTAAACATTATACATGTGCACTGATGCATGCTCAGCCATGATGTAGATGGAAACGTAGAAGTTCCAAACTTCCCCACAAAAAAGTTGTTTTTAAGGAACTTGTATATAATAATGTAATGTTTCCCACTTCTTACATACAGCATTTATAAATTTAGATTCTGAACCGGCTCTCGACACCCAACTTTACAAGATAATTCAAGTTTAATACACCACGTCTGATCGCAAGACTGCTCCTGTTAACTGCCTCGTCTGACTTTATTTTAGACGTGTCGCCATATTCCCAGATCTAGGCCATTAACTTAGTGAATACCCAAGTTGTAATAAACCGGAATCAATCCTTTCATAGGAATTCAGTAAAGACAAATGATGAGAGTAATCAGAGGAGGCTCAGCTGGGAAGGAATAAAAGTGAGCAAGTAAAGGCACAGATGTGGTGGAGAGGAAGGGACGGGAGGGAGAGAAACATGAAGATGGGTTGAAAAGAGGCAGACTTTTTTTTTTTTTTTTCACTGATGAACAAAGATTATGACTAATACACCCTGATTTACATGGATATTAGAATCTCTGGGTTGAAACTCATTTGATTAAATCTACAGACTCTGGTGTGCTGAATTAAATCTCACCTTAATGTAAGCTTGTTTCTTATTTCACTCTCGACTGCTGAGTAGATTAATTGGCATTCATTGGCTTGATTTGTCTTGTAAATTTGTACCTGGAGGGCACGCTTAAAGTAAATGCTTATAATGCATTTACTGCTGCATCAATTTGTGCAAAAGCAATAGACTAATTTTTAGCTGCTCGACGAGTGCCGGCTTTGTTTCTGTGCATTCTTATCAGTAATTCACCGCAGCCGGCGTGAGCAGATCTCATGTAGGTTGAACAGGTTTTCTCCCTCCGCATCTTTCATCAGATTAAAAAGGCTCTTTTCATCATCTAATTTAATATATTGTGAGTTAAAGATAACATATTGAACATGACTAATTATCTGCTTCAGTGCTTAGAATATTAAAACCTTGAAACCTCAACTGTTGTGTTTCTTTGCCTCTAAAATTAATAGAATAAGATGAGGAATTTATTCTAGTTTACGCACTCATTTGAATGCTAGTATCCATCATAATTGTAACATTTGTAGAATAATAGTAGCATTATTTCACAAGGTGAGTGAATTCTACTTTAAAACATGCTGATTTAAAAAAAGTGACACCCTGTACTTACAAAAGTATGTGATTTATATTCTCAAAATGGATTGTGATTTTATTCTTTTCATTACGCCCCAGACTCCCACTCACGTAGCTTCTCTTTGTTACACACACACACGCACACACACACGCACACACACAGTAACGCAGCTACCCTGATAATTATCCAATCACACAAGGTCTCATTACAAGCAGCAGAGACAAGAAACATGATTATACGTTGCTAATTAAGACGGGAACAGAAGTCTTTCTCTGACTGTCTTTTAGCACAAAAGGCTGCTGCTGGATATATTTTCCGAGGCGTACATACATCTTGAGCACGATAGCAATATGGAAATGATCAGCATAATGAACAGTGCATTGGATTATTCTGGTAAAATTGAATTATTTAGAAAATCTGATGTGTGTGAAATTGTGAAACCTGTATTTTTCTACAGTATACCAGTAAGTTGTAGATATTGGTTACACCTCTTGTACCACATGTTCTTGTGGTATTTCTCAAAAAACAGAAGAACTGTTAATTTCATGAGAAAAATCGACCCCCTAAATCTCACATTTCCTCAACAAACAGGCGCTTACAGCCAGCCAGAAGCCTGGCTATGTCTGGTATGTGTTATATCTTTCTCTCTGTCAGACTCCCACACACAGCGCTTTGCTCCACCAGACCATTAACCACCACTCACCTCAGAGAACATGGGCAGTTTTTTGGCAAAGTCAACGACACGGGTGATGGCAGGAGTGATGATCTTCGTGAACTCGCTGAAGGCCTCCAGGTCCACCTTGTCTCCGTCCGACGTCGGGGCAACCGGGGACTGGCCGATTTTGTCTGGCTAAATGGAAAAAAAAGAAAACGTGGGAGGATGATTAGATTATAGTGATGAATAACACCAAAGACGAGCAAATGGTGGTAGAAAAACCTACTAACAAGTATTGTCTGTGTAACCAAAGCTTATTTCCTCTGCGCCTCTATTGTTGTCTGGCTGCAAAGGGGGACATGTTCCTTCACTGTGATGAACATGGGCACTGCAGTTTATTTTAAATCAATCCCACATACACTGAACTGGTGCTGTAAACACTCACTAGATCACAAAATGTGTATTAATCCGCGGCTGAAAATAGTCCCCAACAAATGCACTTTTTACTCCTGTTTGAGTAACTGTAGCTGAAAACTACAATGCCCAGCTGTTTTAGGAAACTACTGAGCCTTAACAAAAAAAGAAAAAGTTTGGGTATATTGTAGGAAAGTCAAGTATTGGAAGAGAAGGAGTAATAAATTGCTGGTTTTGGTCCGGTCTTATCGTTTAAATGGAACTTGAAAGTAAATTTAACATAATAGAGAAGGAGAAGAGTGCAGAAGGCAAGAAACAGACAAGAAACTGCACTAGAATACAATAGAGCGCATTATAACAAGCTACAGTTGAGAGTATGAGTGTGTTCCTAGAGATGAGGAGCATAAAAGAATAAAATAACATTATAGAAGAATTGATAAGAGTGTTATGGGGCTTCGAGGGAAATAAAGTGTAGGAAACAACGCAGCTTTGAACGGTTTTATAACCTTTTTCTCCTTTCTACAAAGTGCTCTCTTGCCTTAGGAGACAAATTAAATCCAATTTATCAGATAAGGACGGCAGATAGTGCTCTGTCAAAGGAATGGGGCATGTCACCAGACAGATAGCGATTACTTAAGAGGTCCACAGTGGGGAACTGCAGATCATTAATACATATGTTTACAAAGTTGTGTGAATTCAGGCCATGACTATGAAAAATATTGTTTTATGCTCCAGTGAATAAAGCGTGTGTCAAGGCCGTAGTCATTTATTCAAGCTGGACTTCTACAATAAATGGGATGAGATAAAAGTATAAGAATAATCACCTCACACATGCAATCATCCGTCATAATCCAGAGGCAGAGGGGCTGCGTAAATCAGCGCTGCATAAATCAGTTTGAACTTATTCAGTCCCCTAAGAGCTGAGCAACAGGCTCGGGCGGTATCAAGGTATTACGGTAAACCAAGGTATTTAGAAAGGTATGATTTTCAATACCATCATAAAAAACAGACACTCCTCTTTCTATTAAACTGATACGGAGATGCTGTATTGATGTGACTGCCACCAGAGTTAGGTCTCTACTGGTGGCAGCTGAGCGGAAAAAGATGGCGACTGCGAGTGGTAGGGATAACGTTACAAGACTAGTAAAAAAGAAAGGTGCCTCTGCCCTTGTTTGGGAGTATTTTGGGTTTAGTCCCTTATTAGCCACTTGATTTTATTCCCACAAATCGGTATCTGCCGTGGCAACAAGTGTCATCAGGTCCTCCAGCAAGAATCTATGGAAGAAAGGCGCTTATTTCCTGTCTATTCATTATTCCGTGGGTCATTAAATTAATCAATACTTGTCTATGTAGGCTAATTACATGTTACACACACAGCATTATAGGCTAGACAATGTCATACATGCTACAATGACTTCTATCAGCAGCAGCTCAGCTTTTACGTTTTTTATTTTTTTAAACACAAATACAGTTGGTGAAATGTCAAAAAGGTATAAAAAAAAATAGATATCACTCAAGTCTATTGAGCAATTATGGAGAATTTTAATAACTGGAATACTAACTTTGATGGACTGCAACTCTCGGCATGCGAGAGCCAAAACAAATCATTGGTTTCACTGGTGGAAGTCATTTTTCATTTCAGTGTTGATAAAAAAAAAATCTTAACACAGAGAGAGCAGCTGAATGAATGCGAGCCACAGTCTCAAGTAGAAAAGCTTAGAAACGAACCACAATGCAAAGCCGGCGCAGGTTCAGCCGCATGTCACGAGTGACGGCTGACAGAGATGACAGAAATGAATACGGTCTCTTTATCTCAAAATGTTTAACAGGTTGCTTTAAACAGTGTTGGAGAAACATATTTTCTCATCTCTAGTCACAATCTAGCTAAGAAATTTTCATTTCATTTGTGCGGGTGTCGAGATAGCCTCGACCCCAATACAATGAAAGTATATATAAGAGATAGGGACATGACACCCATCTGTAGGAGGGCTTTTGTGAAAATAAGAGATTAAAACAGTGAGAAATAAGGTATTAAACAGTCAGGTAACAAGAAGGTAAATTGAGTGCATCAAGATACAATAAAACACACATTTAGTAGCAACATGGCTATAAAAAACTAGACATGAGTACACCTCCACAGACCATTTCATACACAAACAAATGTGTGTGTTTATGTTTGTTTTATTATACTGCTGTTTGTGAGGGGCTTCTCATGTGCTTCCTTATGTACTAATGTGATTTCCATGCAACTGTTATTGTTTACTTATTAACCGAATGGCCATCTGTGTGGCACCGAGGGTAAACACTTGCCTACCCCCGCAGAGCTGTCGAGGGTTATACTACGTCTTTGCTGTTGTACAGTACACTCCTGCTTGTTGTGAGGAGATAGTATCGACCTCTCGATCAGTGTTGAGCTCTTCTAAAGAAACTGGTAAAAAAGAAGCTTGCAACGTGTGTCAGAAGAGGCACAACATATCTGGACTTCAGCACCAACCACAGCACTGGCAATATTTACTGGCAATTGGCGATCTCTAAATCAAGAGGATAAAGGGGGAAAATAGCTTTTTTTGTACTGCAGTCTCAACAGTTATATGATGTATTTCAACTGTTTACCTTTTATGTGATGGATTAATTCTGAAAAGTTTGTTGCAGCAACGCCGGAGAAGAGAAATGGGGTCCATATGTTTTGATCCGGATGATCAAAACGGATGGTTTCGCCAGTGCGCTATGAATTATTATTTTATTAAAATGAATTATACATGAGTAAAGTTAATTGTATTAAGTTACTTTTGAGGGAAAAATATTGTGCAGTCATGGGGAAACTGTCTCATAGAGTAAGTCTATAAACTCGAGATGCAAAGAAAGTATTTTTACTGTCTCATAATATAAAATCAAATAAAAAATGATATAACAGGGGAGATTGATACAGTTATTGATCCAATACCAGTGACTCAACGGCTATTTTGCAAGGTGCTAATATGTCTGACTTCCATACACACTTCACTCCAGACTCTTCAATCGCAATAAAATACACAGTAGACACCTAAACCTGATTGATATAAATGATTTGGTAATATAATGTTCAAACAGACTGATGTTTTTTGAACCTACATGTCCACCAAGTACTGAATCACAGTTGCTTCTGTGATTTCCGATTGCTGAAGTTTTTTTCTACCGATTCGAGTGGCTGAACAGAAGATTTCAAGCCAGCGGGTTGAGCGGTCCTGTTTGGGTGATGTTGTTGCTAGGACAACAGTGAATGACTGTGGATAAATTTCAGAAGTTGCAATTGAAAATTTTGAAGATTTGTATGATTTAAAAGGCTCCTTCACTTGGCCAGGAAAACTTAATAAAAGACTTGGAGCGTGAAAAGTGCGGATTGACGTTTACTCCCACGATAGAGGGAACAAGGGTACAGTTACATAGCATCCTGCAACCATTTTCGCAGTCATACTTGATTATTTTTACAATTGTGTGAATTTCAGTTCTATTAAATGTTCCACAGCAGCAGTAGCATAAATATGTACCAACACATGCATGCACACACAACACACTCAGTGTCATATCAACCACGTACAGTACGCTTCAGAGGATTGTTGCGTCACAGACAGGCTAATCACAAAGAATTTGAATGCATTTTTATACATAACAAACTATCGGGAATACTTCCAGACAGATGTGTAGACATGCTCGTACACACACACACACACACACACACAGCCGTATGAACAGAATCTGCGCTCGTAAAAGATGTTTCCAGATGCCTGACCACAGACTGTGAGAGAGAGAACACTATGTAACTGTAACTCAGACCAGTGTGTGTGTGTGTGTGTGTGTGTGTGTGTGTGCCTGCAGATCTAGAGGCTTAGTTGCTTTAAGCCAAACTATACAACAGTGGGAAAGACAAATGAGCGAAGCAGGTTTCAACGCTGTGTGGTTGTTTGGTCTTAGCAGCTGTGAAAAATCTAAACCCTCGGGCTCTTTAGTGCCAGGAGACCATTAGCTAAGTGCCATGACGATCCTTAAAACCGAAGCCGGCCAGGTGCATTCATTCATGATCGTATAACACTTTAAAGTGGACACTTTCAGAACGTGGCAGTGAATTGAATCAAATGTCCTGCCCACATCTAACAGTGGACCCAAGCGATGAAGTATGGGAGATGTTTGCGACATGAATGTTAATTCTGAAATATCTACAGGAGATGTGTAATGATTTACAGTCTGTATGGATCCAAATCCTTATCATCCTTTCCACATTTGCAGTGCATTGGTGATCCCATACCTCAAGGAATTTAGGCTGTAAAATGGTTTCCTAAAGGGTTATTACATCTTATGAATTCAACAGATGATATCATGGATGTATTAGGATCAAAGTGCAGGTGAAGGTTTCTGTTATATAAACCCTCTCACCCTAGATATTTAATAAGGACTGCATATATATCCGTGCACATCTTCTTAGTAGACATGGACCACCAGTAGTCTTTTATTTTTCATCACAAAGTCATTGACTCATCAATTTAGAGTCTGCTAACAGCATTTATTCATACTATATTTACACTGGCAGTTCAACCTTCTGAATTTAACGACTTCAGCGCACTTTATCTGTATTTTCTTCTTCCTCTTAGCAAACGATCCCAGTCTTTGGCTTGACCTGGTGTAGAGCTGACTGTAATCGGCGCGTCTTTCAACAAAGTCATTCCTGAGTGAGTAGTCATCATTTCAGAGAGAAAAAGTACAGCGCATGACGAGCGGTGTCATTGCGGCCCTTTTTATAGCTGCCGTCCCCACAGGGCTCAGTGGGCTCATCCTGGTTGGCATTGCATGTAAATTTAGATATTCAGAGTTCAGTGGCTACAGCCTCCAGAGCCCCATTAGAGGGTGAAGCCTGTGTGAAATAGAACTGTTTATCCTTTTACATGAACCAAGCTCTGGCCTAAGATAAGCTCTTCTTCACAGTTTGCAAGCCCTGCTCTTGAGATGGGCTCGCTCCAACTTTACAGGGTTGATTAAAAAAAATATGTTTCTTGCACACGAAACCTAAACCTAATCTTAACCGTCGACCTACTCGCTGTAGCCTCGATGCTAAACCTAAATCTTGATTCAAGCACACAAAATGATCTCAAAAACTAAAAACATAATCCGGCTTTAAACTGATCTTTTCTCCAGAAAGAAAATTCTTACCTTCTTCTCTACTTGAAGCTTCACACCTCCTCACCTAATCCCCACATGGCCCCCTTCCCACCAAACCCGGCCACTTCCTCCTAGTTGCTTAGCAACTCCCTCCACAATACCTGCCATTACACCATGAGCACTTTCAACCCCTCTCCAGATGAACCCCCCATCATTTTTCCAATCTAACACCCACCTACACCACACAGGACGCTAATGTTTAAATAAAGGGAAAGTAAGGGTAGACACTGAGGGACAATGAGAGAAGAGACAAATGAAGAAATGAAGACGGGAAAGAGATAAAAGCCAAAATAGAGCATTGAGGTGTGAATGAAAACTATGAGGGGAATTAGGTCTGGTTAAGAGCCCAGAGGGATTAGAATGAAAAAAAACCCTCCAAATACTGGAGAGAACTGAGAGACATTGAGAAATGAAGACGAAGGCAGAGAGAAACAGAAACAGTGAGAGGGGAATATGGAGATAAAGTCATAAAGAGCCACACTGACAGTAATATGAGGAAAGAGCCTCAGCTTTCTGGCACCCAGATAAAATGAAACCCTATCATTCATAGCATTAGTATGAATGTTTGTGTGAGGACATAGTCGATACGGTTCTGTTGTTACATTCGGATGAGGCAAAAAGCAGAGAAATTAAAGCAGTAATACTAAAGCAGCACTGCTAAGTTTACAGTGTGAATTATGCCATGTGCCATGTGTCTATAGATTCAGGATTTTCAGTGAGGGAGAAGGACTAATATGTGCTTTGAAGAATTTTTGATGAGGGAACTACACTTTTTTGTCGCATTTTATCGCTTTTGCACAGTGTCATTAACAGTATTGTTACGACTGTGGTGGTAATTTTTGTTAAAATGTGTTTTATTTCATCAGACTGGATGTATATATGTGTCAGGTGTGGGTGTACATTTATGTAAATAGGTATGTGTAGGGACAAGGAGGTGATTGGTGGATCAGTTTCCAGCTCTGGCAGGTGATTGGCTGCTACAAGAGGAATGTCTCCCATCTCCCTCATCCAATTACGTGTGCACAGGCTCGTAAACTGAACGAAGCTGTGGATTTTTGTCTGAGTCATTTATGGCTACATTAGATGAGAGTGAGCTCTTCCGTTCAGTTTCCCCCCACTATTAAGATCGAGAAAGTGTCAAAATGTGCAAATGGGTCTGAAATGTTGGCAAAATCTCAGCAAAATGACCTGTCCTTAACTCCGTGTCTGTCCTCTGCCACATAGCCACCGAGGGAAACCAACAATCTGCTCTGATTCCAGTGAGCTGAATGTTGTCAACCAGGTGGTAATGCCAAAGGAATACCAACCACAGGTACTTAGTCTCGCACATGACTCCTCAGCTGGACACCTCGGTGTTAAAAAAAAAACACCTACCACTGTGTGTTGCATAATTTCTTTTGGCCCAGAGATTTAAAAAAACGATGTAGCGAAGTACTGCCACTCCTGTGGGTGTTAGAAACTCCTCAGGAATCCTTCAGGCTTCAGTCCCTGTGATCTTGTGTTCGGCCATACGTGCGCAAGAAAAATGGTTGTCAGAGTCACCCAATGTTGAGCATAATGTTGTTAGTACTTTCCGTGAGTGTCTCCAGAATCTGGCACAGGCTCAGAACAAAATGAAACGTCATTATGACAAAAAGTCTCAGAGTTTTCCAAACAGGTGAAAAAGTCCTGGTGCTGCTTCCGTCACCAGGATCCAGCCTCCGATGTCGATTTCCATGTCCACATGCGGTGGAACGAAAAAGCAGTGACACAGATTATGTTGTTAAAACCCAAGATTGTAAAAGAAAATCCAGAGTTTGTCCTGTCAATATGCTTAAACACTACTTTTTCCAGAGAGAGTCAGCCACCTCCTGCTGCGCTGGTGGTATAATGTGTGTGCAGTATCATCCCTCTGATGATGGGTTAACAGAAAGTAGTGGTTTGATGCCAGTTGCTCGCTTGAGAAATTCAGAAGTACTGAGTTATTTGGAGTCTTTCTTGGCTCATCTGTCCGATTCTGCTCGTGCAGATATTCATTTGATTGAGGATAACTGAACCAGCCTTTGATCCTCCTGTCCGTATGTCCGCAGAGAATCATGAAGAATTCAAGGCGTATTCCAGTTTATTCTTGTAGTTTTGGCCATTTTATATGAGTCAATAACATTGTACTCACCAAGTTAATTGCTAAGATCTGGGAATGCCTAGACAATGCTATAAAGAGGCCATGTGGGACAAGAAACACAACCAGTCAGAGGATCAGACAGGTTGCAAACAAACCCCTACTTAAGCCAAATTTATTCTCATGAGACAACAAAAGGCGAACAATAAAACTTCCCCTGGGAAACATCTGTACTTGCCATAGTTGTGAACACACACAGAGTTTTCCTGTGGAATGAGGGGATTATTACATAATTCATTCATTATTTATTTGTTCCGCTCGTGGCAGTTCCAGAAAAGAGAAGAAAAAAAAAAAAGCGATTCACGATCAAAACACAACTCAATTTACACATTCAATGACCGGAAAGGAGCAGGGAGAAGAAAAAAAATGTTGTTTCGCCGGCCTCTTACTCCAAACTTAAATAAACAACAGGAATAGATGGTCTGGCAATAACATCAACTTAACAACCAATACTTACTGTAACATGAGAAAAACGAATCAAAAGCCATACGCAATAATTCACCATCAACTAAGGAAACCCATTAACTTCGTATAGTCTCATTACCCTAACCCTCTGAATTAAAGACAAACAACTTTTACAAACTTAATGGTAATAATCTGCTTTTTTTCCTGTACATACCTAAAAATGTCTGTAACTCAACTAAACCTTTAAATTTCATTGGTCTTGACTTAATTAGCAGTCTGCTGGTGTGTTGTCTTGAATCCACTTCATGAATAATTCTTACTGCTTTTTTCCTGTAATAGAAACAATGGCTTTATGTCGCTCACGTACGTGTTGCCCCACACTTCCACACAGTAATTAAAATATGGCAAAATAAGTGAACAGTACAGAATTTGCATTGTCTTGTAATCTAACACATACTTTGCTTTGTTCAAAACAGAATTATTCTTAAGACACTTTTGTTTTTACATGTGCTATATTAGATTTCCATGTCTGTTTGCCATCCATTATTACACCCAAAAACCTAAATTCTCTTTCAATATAAACTCCATCTATAGACAGTTTTTGATTAGCAAAAACCATAAACTTAGTTATGTTCAAATGTAATGATCACTTATTTTCATCAAACCATCTTTTAAGATTGTCCATTTCATTTACAATGCTGTCTGCTAAAGCTTTTAATTCATCTCCTGAACTATAAAAAACAGTGTCATCTGCAAACAAAACAAACTTTAATATCTTTGACACTTCACATATGTTATTGATATACAAAATAGTTTAGGCCCCAAAACGGAGCCTTGTGGGGCTCCACATTCAATCTTCATACACTCAGATTCATTATCAGCAAACTGTATATATTATTGTCTGTTATCTAAATAGCTGCTTAATCAGTTTAGAACTACTCCTCTAACACTGTGTATGTAATTTAGAAATTAAGATGGTATGATCAATAGTATCAAATGCTTTTTTTAAATCAATAAATACCCCTATTGTGTATTTCTTACTTTCTATTATGCCTGACTTGATCTTTCTTTCCTGAAGTTGTTTTCTTATCATTAACTCAAATTTCCTTCTTTGCCCAGATGGCCTGAAACACCTTTTGCTTAATGCTGTAGTTTTGGAGCTAATATTGACCTGTCTGACCAGTTTCTCCTGTATAAAGGTTTTCCATGAACTCAACTATGTTATTTCCCTCACATTTTTCAGACACAGCCTTCCGAAATCCTCACATTTTGCCTCCAGTTGTCTCTGTAGGTGCACACTTATGGGTAAGCACTTTGGTCACACTGATTACATGGTCCTCATTTTCTGCAATTCTCTGCTGCATTCATTCTTATTTTCACTTTACTCTGATGCCTTCTCATTATTTATTTCCTTCTTCAATGCTCCACAGTTCTCAGCAGTTTCCATGCAGAATTCTCTGATTCCTTGCAATATTTCAGAGAGTCCCAAGATGCCTTCCACACCCTCATGAGTTTGATTTTCCTCTGTTTGTTTCTGTCTTTCTTTCTGATTTGACATTTTTCTTTTCTTTTGCACTGTAAAAAAAGCCTTGAAATACCTGACAAAGCTTTTTGCTGTTATCTTAATTTTGTAATTCTTCCAAGATTCGGAAAATTGTTTGTAGTGTGTTGTATCTTGGTACGTGCTGACAGCCATCTCGGTATCCATAATGACATTTCACTTTCAGTTTTACCTCCAAGAAAAGTGGTTTATTTACAAACTGTCTGACTGAACACGGTTGTCTGATCAGACCTCACTGTAGCAATGTCTCATGTTTCCAGGTATCAGCAATTAGCTCAAAAGTTGTAGCAGCTGTAGACTTGCTGCTTTGTTTTGTTTTTTTTCTCCCATGGCTGAATTAATCTATCAATTACTGTGAGAAACACATCAAGGTTGTTGAGCTGCTTGTATCAGAAATATATGAAACTAATTAAAGTGTTTTATTCGGGTGTTTTGCGTATCTCTAGTTATATGCGAGAGATGGTGCTATTATTGGCATTTTTGTTTTGCTGTTATAATAAATTGATGAATGTATATGGGTTTATATGCCTGTAATCGATTTGAGTATTTTTTTTTGTCCTCTTACCAGGAATTTGCGTTTCTGTTTCCACTGGGCGCCCTGAGCATTGGTGTGTCGATGGGCTTCCGTCACCAGGCGGATCAGCTCCCACTCGGCCCCGGTGGGCTCTGGACGGTTCTGGAGGGATTTCACCATTTCCTCCTTTTTGCGTCGCTCCCTGTTTTCTTCAATCAGACGCCGTTTAGCAACCCGCTTCGAGTCGTCCAGCACCACTGGGAGGAGATAAAGATAAAGGCAGAGGAAGAGAACGGAAAAGCGACATGGATAAGAAAGCAAAAAAAGAAGTATGCAATTAGTTTGGATTTTGCATAAAGTTTGCATATCGTCTCAAGTTGCAGCTTCTTTATACATTTTCTATAAGTCCCCACATTGTTTATCTCTCCTGCATTACTACAACATAATTACTTCTTCTTGACCTTGTCTAAGAGCACAACAATATGAAATGTGTCATTTCAAATTCATCAATAACTTTTCTTCAGTGTGATCCTCAAACATGAAAAGCAGCAATAAGCGAGACTTCATACTGCATGTCTGTGTACATTCTTTTTTTTGCATTTCTTTGCATGTCTTTTTGTATGTGAGCTCATTTTGCCTGTGTGTACAAGTATATAATTGCAACACTCACAGTCCATGGCCATGCCCACTGCAATACACTTCTTGAAGCGGCAGAGCTGACACTGGTTGCGGGTGATCTTGTCGATGATGCAGCAGCCATCGTACTTACAGGAGTAGGCGGGGTGGAGGTTCTTTTGAATGGTCCTACGGAAGAAACCCTGCAGGCAGACAACAGGGGGAGAGGTGAATGGATGGGTATTACAGACAGAGAGAAACAATCGAGTTAGATGGTCTAGAGACAGAAGCAAATACAAGGAATAAAGGAATAAAAGGAACAGAGAAAAAGATAACAGAGATTCCGGAATGGAATTTTTGAGTCACAGCTTATTGCTGCTCACAGTGACGACGTCTACATGAATTATATATTATTATTATATAATATGACAATATTCTGAATTTGATACGGGTCATGTAAACAGCATATTCAGTTTGGATGTTCTGAATTATTCGGAATGTAGCATTTTCCGATTAAGACATGTGATATGCCGATATTATTCAGGTTTTAGGAGCATTCTTTGGACATGCATACAGCGTATTCGGAATATGCGTCTCAATCAGGGTTTTTACCGCAGTGTGGGACACACACGGCCTCTTGTGGTCAGCTCTGTTTGTTGTAAACAAACCAACCGGCCAACAGTTTGCAAGGCTGGGATAGAGATGCATGATGGGCTGGTTTTGTAACGCACCCTTGCACAGTCAAAACGACATGCTGGAGCAGGAAGGCAGACGAAGAAGAGGAACGAGAGGAGAGTTTAGAGTAGGCTAAAAAAAACAGAGCGCGCCCTCTATTACCCTGAGTGACGGTGACGACTCGGTGTGATGCACCAAAAACACTCAGCAGTGCAGTAAACATCATGGAACAACCTAGGTACTGGATGTGCCTGTAACTATAACTATAGATTTATAATATCAGCCATATAAATATCACTTATAAATATCAGGCCAGCAGCTCACTAATGTTTTTCATCTTCTCTCTTGTGATTCCCACCCTCACTGGAGCAGCCATCTGAATAGCTTAGTAGGAATATTGTCTTTTTTCAGGAATAAGGGCAAAAACCGGAATATTTTGTGCCTGTAAATGTAGTCAGTGTGAATGACAGACAGGCGAAGTGACGTTTTGACAGTTGTTACTGCTGCTTCTTGCATGTGACAATTATAGGAAATAAAATGTTCAATCTAACATATGACCTAATTTGTTGTCTGCCTGACTTGCTACCAAGCCTGAGGCAATTTGTATAAATCTTAACATTCACATATTGTAGTGTTGGAAGTCAAAACTGTAGTGGGAAATGAATGTATATACATTAAATAAACCTCGATATTATAACAGCATTAGATTAAAGGTATTCTTTTACTATATAATATAATATAATACAATATAATATAATAATAAACTTTATTTATACAACTTTATTTACATCTATGAATGAGCATAGACACATTTCTCTCTCTCTCTCTCTTTGTTTTTGTTTTTTTAGAGGTGGCTCAATCAATCACACATCAACTACATCATCGCCCCACAAGCTTATTCACAAACCCTTCAGTGGCGCCTTAGATATCACGTCACTCATTAACAAACAACGACAGCAGGAACAGAAGGAGACTAATCGTACGGCAGACTGACAGCGAGGCAGACAGATGATACGAGGCTGAGAGCTGACGTGACAGACTGACAGGTTTCATACATATATATATATATACATCAATACATCATCTTTGCCGGTGTGTTTATGAGCTCGGGTGTATGTGTGTGCACGCTTTGAAGTAAGTGACTGTTTGTGCATCACTGCGCGCCTGAGTATTTGTCAGTTATGTGACGTTTACGTGTAGAGAGGCAGTTGACTTCAAAGGCAGTGTATCAGGTTTTCTGGCAGATATTATGTGGGTTATGAACCTTGTGTATCTGAAACTTTGGTTTCGTGTGTGTGTGTGTGTGTGTGTGTGTGTGCAACTGTACCTTGCAGCCCTCGCAGGTAATGCAGCGGTAGTGGTAACCTGTGGCCTTGTCACCACACACCACACATGGCTCATCCTTCTCGAGGTAGCTGGGGATGTACCCTGAAACAGAAGCAGAGGCAAACACAGTTAATAAGGTTATCACTTGTTTAAAATCACTTCTTCCTTTATTGATCTACCTCTATTAAAGATGTTGTAGACACACCTCCTGTGTCCATCGCACTATTATCCCATCACTCTCACCCTACAATTTATTCAGTTTTTCTGTTAGTGTGTTCACTCAGCTGTATTTTCTATTTCTATGAATCATTCTGGGTTTGTGCTTTCGGATTAATTGCGTCGATGTTCTCTAATTCCTTAATCTTTTGTTCGATGTACCTTTGTATGTGGAGTATGATATGATTATTCCAGTTAAAACTGCTTTTCCTGTTTCCCAAAGTAGTGTTGATGTTATTTCTGAAGGAATCATGTAATTATCAAAGTCAGGATCGTCGAGTAAGGATATATTAAATCGCCATCTACTGGATGGTTTGTGAAGATGGTTAGTAGTCCAGGTGAGAGAAACAGGAGCGTGGTCACTAATGATGATTGGATGATTTATGGAACTACTGAGTTATACTACTACTGAGTATAGCTCCACTGTACCCAGCCAACATAACCCTCCAAATACACCCTGACACATGATTTTTTACCACCGCAGTAGATTTGGAGATTCACAACAACTCTGGAAAAGCTTCAAACGAGCCATTTACGGATGTTATTCTGTGCAATAAACACACTGAGAGCTAGAATCATGAGCTTTCTCTCCTGCCTCACTTTCCAAATGATGAAAAATCACCCTCTAGTCTGTCTGCTGTGATATATGAATGTGTTTATTTTCTTGGCCCGGGGAGACACGCGATACAGTAGTAGTTATGGTCACGCTTGAACATAATCTTGACATAAACATACAGCAGTTGGACCCGGTTTCTCTACAGTTGTCTTGCAACAATCAATTACAAAAACTGTCCCACATTACCCTACTTCACCCTACACATCTATACATCACTGCAGCCAAGTGAGAAGGTAAACCACCGGAGGTCAGCAGAAACAAGATTTCCAGGGGGGGGGGGGTGTGTTTAGTTTCCTCTTAAGCCAGACTTAAAGTTTGAATTATGATTGGCTGAGAAAAACAAAACACACATTTTTGTTACCTCATCCTTCTCATTCTTTGTATGAACATATTTCAAATGAATATGGTAAAAACATTATGAATAGGGCCTTTAATATCAGTATAGTTTGCTGTAATCCTATGTTCTTGACTCTGAGAAATGTTTTTTTTAATTACCTGTATTATAATTATTATAAGGTATATATAGGTTGCATTAACTACACTGCCAGCAGATCTAAATATGTTTGGATTGTTCTCCCTCCCTCCCTCTACAATCCTCCTCTCTCTGCAGTCTTTCCTCTGCCCCTAAACTCAGGACAGTTTGTTCTTTTTCCATACTGCCTGCAAGACCAGTGAGACTGCACGAGGGAGGGAGACACAGAGACACAGGAAATAGCAGATTTCCAGACATTTCATATGATATATAGCTAAGAAAGTAGGAGGGGGAGGAGATGGTACACTGCAAGTCACAAATAAATACACAAGTATGTGTGTGTGTGTTAAAGACTGAACACACACACACACACACACACAGAGAGAGAGAGGCACTGGCAACTCTTTGCCCTCTGTACATACTGTACATATGTGTGCATATGTGTGTGTGTCTCATGACATATACGGTTCACTTGTGTGTGTACCAAGACGTGATGAGAGCTGTGACTGGCAGTGTCAGTTGGGCCCTGCCTTTTGGCTTTGTTACAGATTTTAGAGGCGGGGGGTTGGGGGTTAGGGGGTTGATGTGGGGGTGGGCAAGAAGAGGATGGTGGGAAAGAGAGAAAAAAGAAGAGAGGAGGGAAAGAGCAACGGTTGAACGCCAAAGGGGGGAAAATGACATTTTGACCAAATTGATTTTTGTATATAATTTAAATATCTTTCTGTTGATAAGAAAAATCCATTAGGTATTATAATGAGAATATAGACAGAGAGAAAAACAGAAAAGACTCAAGGGAAAACTTGAATGAATTATGGAGTGAAAAGCAACACAAGTGCATTTCCTAATGAAAAGTAGTGAAAGAAAATAACACTTAACCCTTAGGAGAGGAAACAAGACGAGGTTAAAAGCTAGTGTATGGCTGGACTGTATGTAACGTAGCTATAATAAAATCCAAACTGTTATGTAGCTTAATAAAATAAAAACAATTGAATAAAGTCTGATCTGTTCATTTTAATACATTTATATCTATTGAAACGTGGTTATATCTGTACATATGGAGCCCCAGAGGCAACGCTGTTGTTCTGTCCAGTAAAAACATGAAGCTTCACTTAACATTCAGACAAACTAATGTGGCAGCTACAATCATTAGATTTCATCTGTGAGACCAACGTTTATCTTCCAAAAGGAATTATATCATATATCAAAATGCTACAGAGACATCGGAGCCAGCAGTAAATCACAAAAGAGCTGCACAGATCAGCTCATCGGATCATATTCTCGCCGGGAGGAAGACGGACATCGACTGGCCGATCGGGCTGCTAGCAGCAGAAATGACCGGCTGGTCACACCCTGCCAGCGGCTCCTCATGTCTCCGAAAACATCGGAACAAATTTCCCAATAGGTGCTATTTTGATAAACTGACCACACACTGGAAATCTCAAAATCTTTGCCATCACTGCCAGTTGGTGCGAAATGCATTCTGGGATACTTGGCTGTCCCAGGCTTTAGTTGACCAATGGTGTCAGGGGAGAATGGTACAATTATAACATCTCCAAATTGTAACTCATATTTTTTCCTCATCACACACACACATATGCCTCACATCATCTTAGCCCCTTTAAAAAATCAACAGGATCCAACTGTCATCTTCGAGATATTGGTAAAAATCTACTTTGCGCATCGTATGTGAAAATACAGATGTAACACCAATCACTACATAGCCCACAATGCCTTTCATGTGTATCCATTATTTCAGAACGGCAAGAAAAAACTGTTGGAAAGAGAGAGTTTGTGCCACCAGAGGTATTCAGGTGGAATTTTCCATGCCCTTCCTTGCTCCAAAGTATGTCAGGATGAATTAAGCATTCGGAAATAATGTCAAGTTGTTTTTTGCTCACATTGCAAATGCAAGTCACTACTGCATTTATGCACATTCTTACAACTGACCCGCAGTGCACCGATTAATTTTTTTATAATTATGTAGCGTCTAGCACTTTAGAACAAGAGAAGACATGTCCACCGTACTACGAGTGAAATATTTTGCCTGCAAGTGACACAGTAATTTAGCAAAAAACAAAAAATGTGTCACTTCTCCTTTAACTTCATCACTCAGTCAGTGACTCAGTGACTCAGGGACAGACATATGCGTTTATAGGGCTGGTCCCTGCAGTCCAGCCAAAAAAAAACCCCCAAGAAAAATAATACGGAGAAAGAGAAGAGGAGGAGAAGGCGCAGTTAAGAGGAAGCAGAAGAGAAACAGGCCAAATGAAAGATAACAAGGACATCCGAGAATGATCATATAGGAAAAATGTCAGCTCCAGTGTGTCAGCAGGGCAAGCAGCAGCAGCAGCAGCAGCAGCAGCAGCAGCCGGATCCAGAGAGCCAGTCTGCTGTGGCCGTGTTTGGAAGCCAAGCCCAAAATCAATACTGCTGCGGCTCTTTGGCTCTGGCTACCCGCCCCTCCCATAACGGGCCCTGCAATACCTCCACCAACAAAACCCAGGAAAGGGAAGGAGGTTTTTCTAGCATGGTTGAGTCAAGATAAATATTTTGTCTTCACAAGTTTCCCAACATAGTAGCCGCCATTGCGTTTTATTATTATTATTATTAATGCGTGGATCAAGGCAGTATGAATCAGGTCCCCGAAGGACTCTCAGGATTATTTCTCCAAGGTCCTTACATGACAACATCGCTAGTGAGGTGACATTTGAGACTGTAAACATTGAGGACATTAGGGGACAAGACTCAAACTAGACACAGAAGCCGAAGTTGAAACAACAGCTGTTATACAAAATCTAGTGTTGACGACTACGGCTGTGTTTATGGGCCCCGGTCCTGATTGGCACAAAAATACTGTCGGTCTATCAGGTTTTATTTACTGTTAAGTTGTTCACATAATTGCAATAAAAAGGGTTTATTACACTATGGGTGTAAGAGAATTAACTAGTGCTGCAAATAATGATAATAATGATTAGTTTCATTATAAATGAAACTTTGGTTTTTCCCAAAGGACAAAGTGTCTCTTTCAGGTTGCTTATTTTGTCAGAACAGGAGCAGAACAGCTTATGGGATTGAGAAAAGCTACGAATCATCACACTGGAAAATACAGATGTTTGGCATATGAACTGATTGATTGTTAAAGCTGCATTAATAGACTTTTTTTGGGGGGGGGTGGGGGGGCAGCAGAACAAGCTGAAAACACAGCACTGACACATTATCACCTTATAAACTTTGCTAAAGTAAGTTTATAAGGTGGTGTTGGTAGCAAACAGTTTACACATTCAGCAGACACGGAGCAACATTAGCATTAATTTAGAGTCGTGTTTCTGTTCACCCGACAAAGTCCGACATTCACTCTGCTTTCAGCTCAGTTTTGACCTTCGAATCACGAGGGAAATATCCGCTATGTTCACCGACTAGTTGCTAACTTTGTCTGTTTGCTGGTTGGTGATGGGCAGGTAGTAAACAGTGAGTTTATCAGAGCTTTTTCCACTAAACAAAAGGTGGCTGGAAACAAGGTTGAGGAAAGTGTGAGAAACAGGAAACTTGCAAGTCATGAAACCAAAACAATGAGCTGAAAGATGCTAAAACGCTCCATAGAGCCGACCAGGATTGGAGAGTCGGGTAATAATTCTGTGTAAGTTCATCACTACGAGCAACTCTTTTCAAATTACACACGATCATTTAATTCATTGTAAGTAAAATTTAAAAAAAATTATATAATAAATCTTCTGTCTGTCCAGCAAATCAATTCACCAATCATTTCATTACTAGAATTGATTCAGTCATCACTGAGTAAACTGCATTTTAATTAACATTTCAGATTGAGTGAGTTGAGGCTGAATAGTATTTGTAGCATTATTTCACTTATTAAAAAGATGCTTTTACATCACAACAGAATGCATTATACTTATTATACCTATCATGTTAAGAAAGATTATTCCAAAGTATGCCTCTTTATGAAATTAGGATAATGAGAAGTGACTATCAGGCTGCGTTCTACAGACCACATTGTAAAACTGACCGATATTGACGCACATGTTAGACAAGTGCTCTTACTGAAAGGCTGTTGAGGCGTCTAAAGTGTGGTTGAGGGTCTACTCTCCCACAGGAAAACGCTGACATCATTACAGTGTATGTAATTCAATCTTTCAAACCAACCATGCCCCTCAGACAGACATATTGTCATATTTTCCCAGTTTTCAAATGGACCATGGCAGGTAGAATATGGTACAAGGTTCCAGCTGTGAAGCAGAGAGGCAGGCAACTAGCCCGCTAAGAGGGAACATTCGTGGAAAGGACTGGCCTTGGGGGGATATATTTTATAAATGCCGAATCAACCATCCTGTATACTCTGATTTTTTTTTTTTATGTTGGTATTCCTCCCACTCTATCTCTGTCTGTATCTCTCACTTTCATTTTTTATTTGCTTCTTTAAACTTGGGGAATTTGGAGCTGTCACTCAGACAATGTGCTACACAAGAAAAGCAGGCAGAGCAGAGAGCTTTCATTTATTGATGACAGATGCCAAGTTGTTTTCCTTTTTCTCTTTGGAAGTGACAAATCGAAAGCGTAATGCGCACAAGGCAGCAATGAATCATGTACCACTAGCTTCTTGGCACTCACTCAACTGTTTGCATTCACTATAGTAAGACTGACAGCTACTTCCTTTTCTACTATCTTCCTTTTTCAAATAGATTCTGAGAATCCCAAAATATATCAACAAAAAAAAACATCCCTAAATAAAATACTGAGAAAGTGGTTTTCAGAATGAATAGCTCCCTGCATTTGGAGAGCATTTATTTTCCAAAGCAGAGGTGTGTTTCTAAAGATACATCAGACTTCATCCACACTTCAGATAGTGGAAGTTTGTTTCCTAGCCGCCACTTCCAAGTTGCTTCTGAGAGTCTCAAAACACCATCTGTCAGTTACTCACCAGTCATACTCTTCACCGAACATTGGCTGTTCTTCCTCTTCCTTTTCGGGCCATTGAGCCACCTGAGAGAGAGAGAGAAAAAAGAAAGAGAAATAAGAAAATGTGCGAGTGAATATACTCCCCATTTACACCTGGTTTTGACATAAAATCTATATCTGGATATGTTATCTGGATGAGGAAAGGTAACATGAATCACATTGGCAGGTGGTGTCAAAGGAAAGAAAGAAAGTAAACCGTCCAACAACTCCGCCTCTACCTGCTCTGTCGAACAAGCCCGGCATAAAGCTACAGTTCCTTTGCAGAGGAAGTGTTCTTGACTCATGCTCCCTTAAGTTGGTACCAGGATTGTTGACAAGTCCGTCCAAAGATTGCTCATTGATACCCGAGCGTAAATGCAAATACGTGTTATCAGATGTCCGTGGTTATGTATCTAGATACAGATCACATGCTAATACCAGCTGTAAATGGGGTCTATGACAAGAACCGGAGCACAAATTAACAACAGATCAAGCAGTAAAGTGTTTGTGTTTTCATGGTTTTGTGTTTTTATGTCGCCTTGCTGGAAAAACAAATTTCCTCTTGTGGGACAATAAAAAAACTGAAGTGAAGAGAAAAAAAACAACGTAAAGCATCAGGACAATTAGGTTCATGAAAAAAGGACACTGAACTGACTACTTTTAAGCATTTGTCAACCTTCTGGTGTTCACATTATCATCCTGTATCCCTGAACCAGCCTACAATGTGGTACTTAAATTAGCTTAAAAAAAAAAACAGAAGCATGGTTTGCTGCCACTTTGATTTCTAACAGAGGAGTATTGGAGCTCTCTAGACCATTAATTAAAGGTTCAGTCATGAGCACTATGTCAAACGGGAAGAGGGAAAAACAGAGGAAAAACTCAGCTCTTGAGGGAGCTCCCAAAAATAATCGAAGCAGCAGGAAAAAGATTTTGTGCGGAATACAATCAACCTCCCCCCCTCCCCCCTAAAACTGCTCCAATTATTAGTGTACACACGGGAAAGCCAGAAAAGACACAACAGTGGCGACACAAACACGCTAATATGTATCAAGCATACGCAAAGCAACACACGTGTGCACGCGGGACGCGGACGCACACACACCTGCAACCACACGGACACGCGAAAGGCATGTAGAGCGCAGATGGGAACTGGCAGCTCTAAAGGGAATTATGAAAGTACGGAGATGGAGGATGGGGAGGGGGAGTGTTTCTGAAAAGAGGGTAAGGGAGAGTCAGTGAGTGCTCCATGTCAGTAGTTTAGATTCCCGAGAGTCCAGCTCTCTGCTCTCAGACACTATAGCCTCCAGCTTTCCTCCCACACCAGGGCCCTTTAATACCAGCTCCTGGAGCGGGAGCAGGATGCCATTAGACCATAAATAAAACGAGGTCCCACTCTGTGAAGACGCGGTACACAGGACTATAGGTTACATTAGCTCTATGATAGAGATGAATTACAGTATGTTCTTTATTATCTGGAAGAAAGACCCCTCCTCTGTCGCTCTTCCTGAGGTTTCAACCTTTTTTCCATTAAATTTTATTTTCCAAATCGAGGGTCTAAAGATAGAGTAGTATGTTATAAAGCTTGTAAAGCCTTTTGTGATTGTGGAAAATGAATTATTTGTGATATAAAAAGCTGAGTTGACAATAAGAAAACTGTCTCAACTGTACAATGTATAGAAAAATCCATTAAGTACTATTTATACTGTGTACTCAGGCTTTTAATGTACAAGAAATGAAAGCTCCTTGCCTTTTAATCTATTGAAAATGTCAGTAACATGGAAACTCTTCCATGTTCCATTTTTCCTCTTTACCTCGCTCCCCTGTCCCCAACAATACATTTATATATAAACACAAAATGCTGTTCCTGAATGTGCTTTGCATGGTGAGACAATTCAATTTCAGAGCATATTGACATCTTTCTTGATATTTTATCACTTTTTCCTTTAGAGTAAGTAGTATGAAACTCTGATGCAGTGTTCATTTCATTGTGTCTTTTGAATCCTGAGGTTTTTTTTTAGTTTATTACACTCTATTTATATCTTCATAGTCTTGTTCTTTGCTTACATGTACAGACGTGACCTGACAAAGATCTTTAACAGAATAACGGGCTCTAGTCAAGGTAGTCCGTACATGAAAACATATTTTTTCTAACGTTCCCATGCTTTATAATGAGGAGACCTATTTTGTTCCCCATGAATGGTCAAGAGGTCAGTCACTTCTTCTAAATGACCCACAGGTTTCTCACTTCTCTTATAAGCCGGCCTGTTTTTCTATTTCCCAACAGCAAACAATGTTTGCCCCGGGGAAACGTAAAAAATATAATTGGTTCAGTTAAGGAGTTACACTAATTGAGCCTTAATAAGATTTATTTTATTTGTATCCATTTCAAATGCCAACTCAACTCCTACACGTTTTTTACCTTGGCTTCAATCATAACACTGTTTCGCTCTCAGTTATGGTTGTCTTTGCCCTTTTCAGAATACATCAGATGGCTTTAACAGGGTATTAAATTAATCTCTTAGATAGCCTATTGTGTTAAGCTTGATTTGTCATGATTGTTGTGCCTGAAGCATCTTATTAGAAACTCATGAGTGGCCAAACCCATGGATGTAATGTTCCCTGTCATCATGCTGGGGTGTGGGGAGGATCTAACCTGACAACTGCCTCCAACAGCTGAGTCACGGTACTCACCTGTAATGACATTAATCAACATGTCTTGGCAGACAATAACAGCAAAGTATTCGAGGTGGATATTTCACAATGTAATGACATAAGTAATCCGAGAGCTCTTGAAAGTTGCCCACTGCTTTTCATTCACGTCGCTGGCAAAATTAAGTGTCAATAGGCTTAGAGAAAAAGGATTAAAGCTGTCAAAGCAGAAGACAAGGTGGGGTTTTTTCACTCTCTGCCACTCAAAGGTATATATGTCTCTCCGTCTGCCAACTGCTTTCAACATCACTCCATACAGCCGCTGGAGGCGACAACCGTCAAATCGTCAGCTAGATGACAGTTCAGCCCTCCCGTGTGGCTGCATGTTGTTGAAGATGGAAACATTAGCAAACTGGATAAAAAACAGATACTCTTTATTATTCAGGGTCCCTGTCACTCCTACGATGACAGTCACTCCTACGCATCTCTGTTCTCTACTGAGATCTTGCCTTACAACAACAGGTAAGATCCCACAGCCTGCCACATGTTGAGCTTTGTTTTGCCTCATCCGAGCTGTTCGGTTTAACAACAGCCAGAGCGTTGGCGCCGCAAATCACCTGCTCTCTGAAGACGCTCTAACCCTCCATTAGGAGATGATCAGTCCCAAATTAGCACTAATGAGTAAATTAGCACCCTTGCAGCCTAAATATATAGCTATATATTATATATGGACAGCTGATAGTAGAGAAGAGAGAGAGGGGCATGACATCCCTCGCTGGACTCGAACCAGGGACGTTGTGGTCATGTGGCATGCACTGTAACCATTCAGCTACCAGGGCACTGCGAGCTTAGCATTCTTGGCACAGTCTCACAAATGCTTCTCATAGTTCTAAGAGCTCTCAGTGAAAGAATAAGAAGAAGAGCATCATCAGAACAAACAATATAGAAAAACATAACAACAGAACAACATAATATATACACAATAACGGTGCAGCGTTCACCTTTCCATGCAGATTTACTGCAGGAGGTCACACTTTAAACAATAATTACCTTCTTTGTCCGACATGATGGTCGATTTGCTTGGATGCAAAACACAGCGAGTGAATCGTGTCGGCACTTAGTGCGAATATACAAGTACGCCTGTTTCTGGATGAAAACATCATGCATTATCAAATGTTTTTTTTTTTTTAAACAGAACGTAGAGTTTCTCGCAGGTCGAGGCACGCCGCCGTGTGTTGCACATACCACAGAGAGCTTTTTCGATTTCCAACTCTTGACAGGATACAGGATTGCAACACACAGCTCTAAATATGTACGATCCCGCACACTGTGCCTCTGAGCAACCTGAGCCAACCCCAAAGAAACCTGCACATACTGTACTTACTGCTGCCTCTCCAGCACGCACACACACACACCCACACACACACACACACACACACACACACACACACACACACACTATAAAACTACATTTGATTTGTAAGACAATTCGATTCCTATGGTGCAATCACTGTGCCGAATATGTACACATGTTGCGCAACTAAAAGAGCACACACACGGCCCAAAGTATCAACGACATGCGCCAAAAGAGATGAAATGAAGAAGACTTACAGTACTGACCTGATGACGCAGTGGGACTGTAAAATATGCATGGCGGAGGAGTGGTGCTAGTTGAAGTTGCAGATGTAGCTGACTAGCTGTCACACAGCTCTCATACACAGAGTCTTACTCTCTGTCTATATGTGTTTCTCACCCTGACGTCTCCACCGGTTATACTATGTTTAGCCTGCTGACCCACTCAATATACACTCTGCCTCTCCCTCCCTCTTCCTCCTCCTTGCTAGTACCACCCAGTCTACCCTGATTGGAGAAAAGCCAGTTTCTCCACCTGTGACTTTGACAGTGACTGCGGAGAGCGTCTAACAGGTAATTGCCGAGCTGCCAGGTAACTGAGCACTCCCATGAGACTCGGCTATTTTAAGACGGAGCGGCGCGGGTTTCATTAAGGCTACAGCGGCACGCACGACTGCAAAGAGATACCCGGGAGCATAGCAAAACAGCGGAGTCGACACCGCTGACGGAGAACCACATGTCCTCTCACACACACGATCCTCTTAAATTGGCACACTCAGTATTCTATATTTGTGGCATTGTCAACAAACCCCCATGTGATATCTCTTTACAGAAACAATGTCTGGTTACTCTGAGAGAAATAGTCCCTATAAAACTGGCTGACAGCGAGTTCTGTGTAGGAGGAACACGTGTGTGAAGATGTGTTGCTGCTGAATTTCCTAAATGTCATTTTTCATTACAGTGAGCGCCACTTCCAAGCTCTATCTGTACAGGTAGATACCAGCAGATGTAAAGGGAGAGCCTTTAAATGAATAAAAAAAGGAAGACTGAGAAACACCTGCTTTGAAGCTCAACCTCCTCAAACTGACAGAACAATAGAAAGTCACTCAGAATAGTCGGGAGAATTATATCCATAACAGCGTCTGAATGAGGCCCGCTGTCCTATGTTTAGAGTGCCACAGTGGGCTATTGTTCAGCGTGCATGCTACAGGCCTACAGCTGGGACTATCCCGTCCTATACATCCAGCGCTAATGGACACTTTGTTCCCTCGTGTGTCCCGCCACTGTCTAAATTACAGGCCGAGCTAGAAGGGGGTTATAGCTTACCGCCGAGCGAAAGCAAGACAACTCCCTCTGTCCAAATACACGAGTGTACATTAACCCACACAAAACCGATAATAAACACATGCAGCACAATACATCCGTGACTATGAAACTCTTTCAAAAAAAGACTCAATGGCTGCGTTTCATCATGCGTCTTGAGATCTTGTGACATCGTCGAAGTAAAAATAAATGCTGAGTTGATGAATTAACAAATGTCCGGGGGCAGCTGCATGTGAATCTGTTGCAGCATATTTGCATTATGTGACTTGTAGGTGTTGCATTTAAGCTGTTTCATCAGTAAAAACATCACCAGTCAAAATCGTAACCAAAGCAAACAACTCGTCTGACTTGTGAGCAGCGTGATGGCTTTTCATGATCTTGAACGTGTCCTACAGTAGTTGCTGTTCTTGGCTTAAGTGAGTTATTTTAAAGAAAATATTTTTATAATCCACGCAGCCATGCGACAACAGTAGTTTTATCCATTCACAAAGCCTCCAATGTATGACTCAAAGTCTTTGGCATAAAGTCAGCATTAAATCAGGTTTGCTCAGTCTGTTCTTTCATTTTTACCTTCAAAAGCAACAATTTTCTGTAAATATCGGTTTGAAAATGTCACAGCTGATGAGATTGCTGTTGAGATTCCTGCAGGGGGAAAACTTATATTGTACAAATCCAGGAAAAATAATTGACCGAGGGAAATTGACAGTCGTTTCAGTCAATTACTGTGATTAGAGGAGGTGTTCGCTGGCTGACTCACTGAGTGACACACACACACACACACACACACGCTGCTGGCACTAATGGCAGTTTAAACATTTTTAAAGAGGCTAGATCGCCATGGTAACTGAGGTTTCGGTGAACTGGAACAGGGGGGAAACAGGAGGTTAAAGGATCAAAATGTATAAAAAAAACGGTGATCTTTCAAGAAACAGCTCTCCCTCTCCAAAAACATAATATATATATATATATATATATATATATATATATATATATATATATATATATATATATACATATATATATATTAGGAATACCTTGCAACTCAAAAATGATTAGATTTCAATCAACACAATGTCCACGCCCTATAGGTTTATGTATACACCTAACACATATAGACATACCCACATTATGAAACACTTAACAAAACAAAACGCTGTCATCTTTTAAAAAGAAATACCGGTACATACAGCGACTCACACCCTATTTCAAACAGACAGCATTCACTGACTTTCAAAACCTACCTTGATTTATAAAACTGGTGACATAGCAAGTCGTTAAATCCATAGCAAGAGAGAGAATAACAATGCCTTTAACCCACACATGACAGGACATCCTCATGTCCAGGGGAAGGAAAAGCTGAATCTTGTTTACGTTTTTAGTGGCACCACAGGCCAACTATACCACAGCATGCCAGGGGGGAAAGAACCTGAGACACACACACACACACAGACACTGGAGGCAGCGGTAGACATTACATGCAGTGAGGAAGAAAACACGAGGGGGGGAGGCCTGATTAGGTGACAGAAGGTAAAGAAAAACAATATAGTATGTGGCTTGGAAAATGATCACATTTTCTATCAGTGTGTCAAGATGCATGTGACCTTATTTCTCTACATGTTTGAATGTATGTCTGGACTGATTTATCTCCCTCTGGATGCACAGATAGGCTCGAGCGTTTTCCTTGACACAGATACCGAGGAGCGATACAGTTATTATCACTCATCTCACGCTATTTTACAGCCGAGCAAAACGGTTCCTACCTGTGGTGAAATTCAGATGAGCACTGATACCCCTTCTAACAAAGAGGAAAACAGGAGCCGAGGAGAAGTAATATCACGTGCAAATACTACATCCACTTCACCTTTTCCATCTGATATGCTGAGTAATTAAAAATAATTCATATCATTTATTGTGAGTTTATCTTTATAGCACCGTTTGGACTGTTGCCAAAAAAAAAACTGGATCAACATCTAACTGTGGTCTCTCCTTTCATACATGTTTGACTGGAGGCTCTCAGATAAGTGCAGGGGATAAAAAAAACCCCAAAAAAACAGGCCTCTCGCAATACTTCAAAAACAACTACTTCTGCATGCGACAAACCACGCGCATCACTTAATATGGCGCAAGCCTTCGCCGCTGTTCATGCAACACGGTGCAACCGGCCTTGCATCAGCTGTAACACATCATAAACACATGTTAGGAGAAGTGACGCGGAAAGCAGAAATGTTGCAACTTACATGTGTTTGGATTCAATCCAGCGTGACATAAACTTTACAACAATGAGCCATCAAGCTTAAGTTTGAGTGGTTTTATGAGGAAAAGTGACAAAAAATAGCATTAAGCTCAGAAACTCCAGTGAAACATAATGTTCTTGTATGGTTTCATTATTATTTAAACATACCTGCAACATATCCTATTACAGATATCACACGATCTTATATTCTATAGGTACAGGGCGTTCTTTTCTCTGTCTGCATGATGGTAACCATAGCATCACTTCAAAGAAGCCGGACCAGTTCAAAACAACAGGCTGACATTATGGAGAGGGGAGGGGCAGAGGTTTAATGCAATCCACTGTCATGCTGAATACACCACTAATATCCACTCTTAAGTAGCAACCACTCGGTCTGAAGCTCCCAGAGCTTAATCCTTTGTGCTTTTAATTATCCCAGAGGTGCAAAGCACCGCAGCCGACACTCTGTGCAGGTGTCGGGAACGCACGCAGAGATATGCAGAATACTTACACACGGAACATGTCAAATTAAACCAAAGCAAAGGCCTGTGCACAGACTTCTACATGCATGACCGCACCAACTGTCTCTGTCCCCATGCGGCAGAGCTGTTAATCTCCTGACAGGTGTCCATGTTAGCTGAGGAATCTATCCAGGCTCGGTCGGATTGACTTTCTTAACACACGCTTGTAATACAGCACATGGAGACACCAGGGTGGGGAATATGATGCAGCATTCGAGGCAGCCAGCTAGCAACTCCACATAGTGATAATAACATTATTACTATTATTAATATGTGAATTTAATTTTAATGTGTGCGGTGGGGAGAGATAGCAAAGATTCATAAGCCAAAAAGGTCATTAGACTTTCAAATTCAAGTCTAATGTTGCCTTCACATGCTCCTCTTATCTTACTTCTTAGTCTGAAAGTGGTGGCAAATGCCTTGTTTTTTTGTTTTTTTACAAAATAAATAAGAAATAATCCTGCTAAAATTGTCTTTTTGAATGCCTGAATTGGCAAAATGCATAGTAATAATGTTTGAATTACTTTACTATCAAAAATTACATCATGTAGCAACTAGAAATGTCAGTTTCAGTTAATTTTGCTTTCCACAGACTGACACCTATTAGCTAGTACCTAACTGGTTAATTTTTATGAAGCTGTGTGACTTCATATCCACGCCATGAAGTCAGAGGACACAAACACAATAAACACACCCGTCACCTGCCCAGCACGGTTCTGTTAAACCAGAGACACCGCAGCTACACCTTATTTTATCCAGGTTAAAGGCTACTCACAGCACAGCACGGCTATGCTAACAATGCTAATCCATGCTAACTAGCTGCTAGCCGCCGTGCAGGCTGGTAAAACGGATCTGTCTCTTTGTATTTGAAGGGTTGGCGCTCCTGTCAGTGTCGAAACCTCTGTGTGAGACGCTTCGGTTGGTAAATGTGTGTTTTTAAAACTTATTTCACTCTCTGACCCGCAAGGTACCGAAATTTTGGCACCGATTGAACTGACCTGAATAACTAATGAGTAATGAGTTCAGCACCAAACCCTAGTATGCAAATTAACCTATAGACCGACACGCGTATCCAGTCAAAATAAAATCTCGGGTTAACTGTTGACATCCATGGTGGCAACACAAATAAGCCTGCAGCTAAATGCTACTTGCAGTGTTTACTCCCTGAAAACTATATTAGCATGACAAATAAAGATTAAACAAAATGAAAACAGAATCATTCACGATCTGATCAAGCAAAAGCTCCCAAGTAGCATCGTACACTTATTTTCTGAGGACACACACACCCATAATTACACTTCCAAACACACTTGAGAAAAGTGCTTTGCAAATTAACTGACCTCCTTTCTAAAGGCCAAAGCTGACTGATATTGACTGATAACTGTTCCTTTTTACCCGGAGGCCTCTTCTAAGCAGAGGGCCCCCTTCCTTTAGCAGAGAGGCTCCATTCCACTAATATTATGTTTTCATTAATGAGAAGGGGCTTAAACAGCGCCGTGTTTGTTTGTGTATGGGCCTGCCCGACTGGCTCTGCTTCTCAAGAAACGAAGGAGAAGAGGAGGAGGGGGCGGGGGGGGGGAGTGTCGGCGTCAGATGTAGCTATAGGCCTTAGCTCTTGGAAAACAATTCAGACAAGGGGAAGAGAGCGGCGGGGAGGAAAAGAGGCTGCTTGGTTGTTTAGCTTGTCTGGAAAAAAAAAATGGTTTAGAGACGTAAAAACAGAGAGCACCATGAGAAAGATTTAGACGATTAAAGAGAGGCTGACAAAGAAAAATTCCCTTCCTTCATGTCCTCAGACAACCTTCTCAATAAATATCACCACAACACAATGGTATAACAGAAAGCCATGTCTGCTTCTTTTCAGATATATGAAGCCCTGAGCCCCAACATGACACCCAAGCAAATTCAAATAACAGGGTTCAGCGGCGGATCCGCACTAGCGACAGAAAGACAACGAAGTTCAAGAGGATTTTAATGTCCGACTCACCGTTTCTCTTCTCCCTCTGATGGGTTAGGGTCCTGCTCCTTGGGCATGTGTTCCATTCACCTTAATTCCATCCAGCAGCCAATCATGAGAGACTGAGGCAAGCCCCACCCTCGGATTAACACTTGTCATTCGCCGGTCGGGAGGGGCCAGTCAGTGAAACATGACAGGGTCCCGTCCCTGAGTTCTTGGGAGGGGGGGGAAAGGAGGGGGGGAGGGAGGGGATGGGACAGGGTGGGGGGGGGTGGGGGAGGGTGGTTCGCCAGAGGGAGCGGACCCCCTCGTGAGGTCGGTGTTGTGTGGCTCGGCGTGAAGCTGCAAGATACGGAATATGTCGGAGATTCTGCAGGGGGGTAAATCGGATGGCCCCGGGGCCGCGGCTGGAGGTGGATGTGGGTCTCTCAGGGATGCGGAGAGTGAGGAGTGATCCACTCTGGAAGACAGAAGAAAGACACAATCAGATTACACCGTCTCGCTAAAGCTTAAACGATTAATCTGTCTGTTGATAATCGATTAATCGTTTAAGGGAAAAGTACCAAGGAATCACTTGTTATGACTTCTTATATATGGACATTTACTGGTCGGACAAAACAAGACACTTTTCACTACTTAATGACATTTAATAAACCAAACAATTCATCAGTTGATTCAATCAGATGTATCAATAATAGAAAGCAGCTCTAACTAAGCTAAGTGTCTGCAATGAACTTTCAAATTCTGGTGGTTTTAGATCAGGTGCAGCTCAAAGACTGATGAACGCATCACTTGGAGTTCTGCACAGATCAAAAGGTGAGACCTGAAGCCCCACCAGTACCCTTTGTTTCAAAACCTGAACCCAACTGAATTTCACCAGTGCCTCCATAAGCTTTGTGTTGGTTTGAGATCTTCAGAGATCACCGAGTTCATCTTAAATACATGTTCCTCAAGTTGCTCACCAAAGATATGTAGCCATAGTGACTAAATAAGAGCTTCCCTAAATGCTCCACCACATGTTGAGTCTACACTGTGTTACGCTGTCAACTCCACTAAGCCTCCTATGCGAGCGAGTCTCACATTCCGTCTAACATTACATGACCCTTGATCACATGTAACGGAGGCTTTTCCTCATGAAGCCGGCAGCGAAGGGATTCCTCCGAGTCACACACCACGTTAAAACTGGATGCAGTGGCCGGGAGGTCAGAGGGGAAACTCCATCACCTTCAACTATTGCCGTTACAACTGGCTAGTTCCTGGAAACTGCTCAGGGAATGTCACCTCATACGCGGGGTTAAGTAGCTTTAAGATGAGCAGCTGAATCTGCGTGAAAGAGTATGTGCATTTGTGTGCGTACATGTGTAAGTAGTCAAGGGGTCTTGATCCATCACCCGCCCCCCCCGTCTGCCTTCTCCGTTGTCCGAGGAAGGCTTTATTCTTTTCCTTCGCTAATCCCTGGTTCAATGCCTTTCTAATCCGGAGCAGTGGGACACGGCACATGAGAATGTCCTTAAACATGACTGATATTATTGTTGCTTTTACTGCTAATGGAGTGATTATAGGCCATATTCAAAACAACCTTTCTGTGCTGTTAAAGCAGCTTTTCATCGCCTACAGTTTATGTTGTTTTGACCGAATATCATAGCAGAAGGCGACTGATTCAAACTCCAACATCTTCAGTGTGTTGCTGACGGCATCTCAGAAAACAGTAATAATAAATTACAACTGTTAAATTAAAAAAAAGTAAACGAGATAATGATTTTGGTGATTAAACATCAAATTAGACCAGACATTACTTATTATATTGCTTCATGTGTATAAACACGGTTTGAAAAACCACTGAGATGATGATTAAACTGACTCAGTACCCTGTATTAATTGAGATGAAAGACCCTAGCTTTGTTTTTTCGAGCCGTCATCCTTTCAATTTATAAAAGAATCTGCTTGACATGCTAAGAAATAATAAAAAGGAGTAATTGAGAGGCAAAATGATCCATTAGTTCATGGCGGTAAGGATTTCAATGCACTGACTAAACACCTTCAAGAGTCTATAATCTGTTGAACTTGTGAATAAATGGTACCACATTTGGTGTCAGAATGACTTAATTAGCATGCGTGAAAACATTGCTGCCTTACATGGAACAGCAACTTTCACTATGTTAAAAAGCTTTTAATAGCCCTATAAATGGCAGAACATATTTATTTATGGCTCATCGCTGAAGTTGTGATAAAAAAAAACCAAAAAAAAAAAAAAACCATGTGGTTTCCTCAGCCAGATGTAAGGATGGTCCACAGATGAGGCTTCTATAAGATGATATAAGGGGGCGGGGGGCATGTTGTTGAGAAGGAGCTCTCTTAAATCATTGTTAACCATGTTATTCATGTGATAAATAGCTGAATCATATTAGAAAAACGCAGTGTGATTTGTTTTTGCTGAAACATTAATGTCGGTTAATTACAATTTCAAATGTAACATCAACATAACACCTCTGCAACTTTAACCTTTTGTCCCACTTGTTATGTTTCAAATGAAAACTACTCTAATCATACTTAATTCACTGTGCAACAAACGCAATTTCTCAAGCAAGCACTTAAAATACACTAACACATACAGCACGCACACACAAAAACAAACCGCTGCCAGCGAGCCACACGGACAACCCGTTCATTGTTATGAAAAAAAAGGTCAGGCAGAGTTGACTGCCACTCTGACCCCAGCAGGAGCGACTGCGGTGTGAATAGGAGAGTAATGACATAAGCCCCGGAGGCCTACCACTAATGGAGTGTGCTTTATCAAAGGCCTTCTCTCTATCACATCGACTGTAGCTGCAAGTGGCACTGGTCTCAGTGCTGTTGTTTTGTTTGTAACGCAAACAATTAGTTGTTTATCACAGTTGGACAGAGAGGACAGAGAAGAAAAGGGGTACATTGTTTGATAAGTAACTGAAATGAATTCTAAGTACCAGCAAATAAATGAACAAATGTCCCACCTCATTTACAGAAACATTGAACTATTAGACAGAAAACTCCCTTTAATGACCTGATTGTTTATATCTTCTTCATATTCCTCTCTAAAGCCAGAGATAGCAAGTCTGAGTGGTCACAACAGGCTCAGGTATTCCTTAATTTCTGATTTAAAGTTTACCTGAAATCAAAATACTTCTCGCTTTTTGGGAAATATAAACAATAATGATACTACAGCAGATGTGAATGAGGGGTAAAACTGTTTTTACTGCTAACTGGAGCGAGTCATTGCCCTGTAGAGCGTATGAACGTTGATATGAAGATGATTTTTGCCTTTTTTCAACAAGCACACATAACATTGTTCAGCGATTTAAGGGGTTAAGGGAAACTAAGCTAGCCTAGCTTACTAGCACTTCTCACAATCTGAATATTCCTCACTTTTTATGTAAGGAAATATAAACTATCATGATACTACAGCTATTAAGTATTATTTTTTAATGCTTTTTCCCCTTTCTCTACAAGCACACAGTTGATTTAAGAGATCTTTCCCTTTACAACTGAAGGGAAGCTAGGCTAAGCTAACTACTCTCCACTCGGAAAGTGGAAGCTAGTTAGCCTAGCTTACTAACGTTAGCAATGATTCCCACCAGGTGTTACTTTTTGTTCATGTTATTTCAATATCTGCTGAGTCATTGGCAGATCCTGCACACTAAGTACATTACATGACTTGAATATAAACAAAACAGTTAGCCTAGCTGGCTAACTGTCTTAAATGTATTGATATTGGTAATAACAAGCTAAAACAAACACCAAGAATGTACATTATACACTGGTTTCTTAGCAGAAATTAATTTCAATTTAAGTTTAAAGGCAAAAATCACCTTTTACAACACATATTGAATTTTAGGACAGTTTATTTTGTTTTTTTCCCATGGATAATAGAGAAAATATTAAACAAATAACATTGCAGAAAAAGTCACAACAGTAGTCTAATAAATCTCTCAGCAGGCCTTAAGTTGCCTTCCTTCATCATCACTACCGTGTCCTTGTATGACTTCTTTCGCACTTGGTCCCACCCAGGAAGTTGTGCTTATATTAATATGCCCTATATTCAAGAGCAGTTTGTCAAGTGGTCTAGAGCCTGAAAAAGAGTACACAAATAACATGAGCGGAGGAAAGAGAGCAGACAAGGAGAGAAAAAGAGACGGAAAGAACATGAGATTAAGTGAAATTGAGATAATATAAACTTTCTGGAGCGGGGACATGTAGGTTAAGTTCATGAAAGGTAAAACAAAAGCGCTTGATTTTGTTCGTTT
Source organism: Thunnus thynnus (assembly GCF_963924715.1). NCBI lineage: Eukaryota > Metazoa > Chordata > Actinopteri > Scombriformes > Scombridae > Thunnus > Thunnus thynnus. The sequence goes on along the minus strand of NC_089536.1, from coordinate 6,340,867 downwards.
TTGGCACGAGGACAAAATAAACCAACTTATCAGAGTTAGAAGACAAATAACAGGAAGAGAGCAGGGCGTGACGACAGGCATTTAGGGCTTTCAGCTGTTTTTGAGTAAGTATGTACATAAAGTAACAGTCAAAATGTTGGACACACCTTCCCATTCACTTTTGAATGGTACTGTGTACAGATAAATGATTGTACACTTATCAGTATCAGATTTATTTGCATAACTATTTATGGCCTGTGCCCATAAATGAGCTGTTAAATGTGAATATATCCAGCTCATTGTGCACATCATGCTGTGATTGTATCGGGGGGGAAAAATCATGTGTAATAATATATAATAGATGATCAATGGCTTTGGTAGAAGGTGTTGAAATAGCAGTCAAGTTAAAAGGATACTCCAGTTGCTTTTAAGATTTGTTTTTGGGCATTAAAGTAGAGAAGCAGACAGGACATGTGGGAAGCAATAGAAGCGGATGATGTGAAGTTCCCTGACTGGATTTAAGCCCGGCATGTGTCGCCACCAAAATTAATCTATTGAGCATCAAATATTCTCTCTTTTGGCTTAAAAGGCGTCTCTAAAACAGTTACAGTCTCCTCATTTGTCAAGGGAAGGCAGCCATGGTTTGATGATGGAAAAAGTATTAAAATGTCCATAGTAACTCAAACCACTCCTGCAGCACAATCCATCCCACTGTTGTCCATCCCACACTCACCAGTTTGCCATTTTACACTGGCTACTTCCAGCAAAGCTTTGAAGCTCTGAGGATGGCAACAGAGCCAGATAGAAGCAGTGTTTTTTTTACTATTTTTATACAGTCTATGGTTTTTTACCATAATTTTTAGTGCATTATCACAGACAGCAGCTGTTAATGGTAAACGCCCTAACCCCAGGCCCCAGGATATCGTCCCTTTTAGCCATGTTTTAATGCAACCATGAGATTAGAGTTGGGAACCGAAAACCAGCTCCACAGTAGAATTGAATCCAAAATGCCAAGAACCGGGTACAAATTAAATTATTTAAATTTCTGTTCTGCTTATCTGTTCCTAAACACGATAACCTTTTATTGTTGCAAACAAAGGTTTACATATCTGCAGGGACGTGGCTATCTGCCGGGACCTGTCTACGTCATGCATCAATGCAACAGCGTGTCAGTTTGTATAGATATGAGCGACGTCACATCAGTCGTGAAAGACGGATCATGGCAAATGCTCAAAAGCGTGGCTTTGCCTTATTAAGGAAAATAACGAGGCAAAGCGCAATGCCTGCTGTAAGTCAGGTTGCCATCAAATTTGACCAAACATTTAAGGTAACATGGCGTCAATTTAAAAGAATGTCCGGTGTTTGATGTATTGCAGCCTCCTAGCTAGCACCTCGCTAGCACGTCCAGCACAGCCAGGGATACCTAGCCACGACGCACCGTGTATGTATGTACTGTATTCATGTTGTCATTAAGCTGTTGCTTTTCTTTTTCAACTTTTTCTTGTAGTTCAGCAACATACAGGAACTCCTCAGCCGCATTCAGACTAAAAACATCCCCGTGCAAGACAATACACGGGGCTTGTTGTTTAAAGTGCCGGTGAGACAATGAAAGACAATCCAGCAAGTCCTGTTGCAGTAACAGATTATTGCGTTTAAAGGCTGATCAGAAAAACACTGCACAGCGGTTTGTAATAATCACTGAATTTTACAACTCTGGAAAGTTATCATGTTGCAACCTTGTTTACTAGTGCGCACATGTGGGACACGTCTGTGCCTGCGGACCCCCCCAAAAAAGTATGTACGGAACCACGTGCGCATCTGCGTGCAAGTCCACAGCTGTCCATGGACAAGGAAAGTATGAAAGTATGGCCTTTATAGTGACAGCGCACTGTGTCACTGAGGGAAAGAAGTCAAAAAGACTTTGAATTTGATTATTTTAATGAAACAATAAAAGTCAAAGGAATTGGAGTTGAAACTGGGAATTAGAATCGATAAAATTCAAATGATACCCAACCCTACATGAGATTCTGGTTTGTTATAACAGCACAAGTCACCATAGTCAAGAGATACCAGTATCACTCATATAGATGTAGTATGTACTATACAGAGAGGCTATTAAAGGTAGTCCTCATGTAAAACACATTGGATCTTGTAGAAATGTATTCCTCTTTCTTAAAATATTCATACACCAAATGAATATCCTAAATTTGATTCAGCTATATTTAATATCGACTTGAACAAAGACAAAAAAACACCTCAGGCTACGGCCTTTGGGGCAAATGATCTACAATATTTTCATAGTGGTGCACAGATTCTGTATTTCTGATGCACAGGACGACATCTGAAAAGATAGAAGACAGAATGACAGATGCAAGACAGTCACTGAGCACGAATGAAATTAGAAGTTTGCAATAATATGTTGACTTGAAAAAATAAATCCCAGCATGTAAGTTCTCAAATGTTTTACAATAATATCATCTTTGTTGCTTACTCTCTCTCTCTCTCTCTCTCTCTCTCTCTCTCTCTCTATCACACGCACACACACACACACACTACAACTCACATGGCTCAGCCTCATGCACCTTGATTCTCTTCCCTCCAGTACACCCTCCAAATTTTAATTGGGCCTGCGAAAACTGGCATTTCCCCCCAAGCGGGGCTCACCTTTAATTGCACGCTCTGAAATACAGACTTAAAAATGCATCAAAAGAATAACTAGTGAACGCATGTTGATGCCTGGAGAAGCTGGGAATTAATTAAACATGACCTACTCTCTTTATCCCCAATTCCAGGCCAAAGAGATCGATGTCCCTCTGTTCTTCAGAAAGAGAGGTGAAAAAAACAACAACAACAAAAAAAAAAAGAAAGAAAGAGGTGGATGAATTCTTTGGTTCAAAGTGTGAAATGTAGCTCTACACCAGGAAGAAATCATTAAGTTCAAGGATGTTTGGGTTGTGTTTTGATAGAGATAAATGACTTGAAATTGTTATTGAAGATATGTGTAATGCACGGAATACCAATGCCAGAAATAATACCCTGCCATTAAAAGCCTATACCACATTTTATTAGTAGCAATACTTTAAGAATGACTGTGTTTTAATAAGAGTGGATGTGTGACAGTGGGGCAGTGCAGCGCTCTGCTTCCACTCCCTGCAGGCATGCTGGGCGTGCCAACCGTTTGTTCTCATATTCATGCTGCAGCTTTCATGGCGGCAGAATGAGAGGCACGGCTGCGAGTGCGAGCGCTCCCGCCGACCGTCCGCGGCTTGTTGACAAAGCAGACGCACGGAGTGAAATACGGCGTTATTGTGCTTACACAGCCGACAGTCGGGGCGAGCCCACGGAACGCCACAAAGCCCGTCTGTATGAGATGTTTTTACACCCCCACGCAGACCGAGAGAGAACACAACACCACCAACATGGCAAAGCAGTGATAGATAACATTATTACATGCCCTCAAACGCAACTGTAACTGTTTAATTTGGCTTTAGCTTTTTAGCTAACTTGTTACAATGTGGCAAACATCACTATATGCAAACATAAAGTTCACAATGTTATTGTAGCTGCTAAAAATCAGGCGCTCACAAGTATGCAGATCAAAAACAACAACATCAGTTATAAACGATCAATTCCTAATGTTTAAAGTTTTTGCCGTGGTATCAGTTCAGTATCAGTACAGAGATATTTAAGCAGGTATCTTATCAAAGTCATAATTTTTTATATTTAGGAACTTTTTTCTCCTCAGAGACTCATCATTTGGGAGTCGATGAAGTTTATATAAGCATGGACGTTTGGAGAAAGTACGGCAGATGAAGAGTATCTATGAAGGGCAGCTTCTTTCAAGGATGTGACATAGTTGGCATGCAGCCTTTGTTGCGTGTTGCGCAATCGATTCAAATATTGAGGACACTAACAAAAAAACACCTAAAGTCACTATCTTCCATACATACATCCACATAAAATACACACACACACAGAGTCCTTTAACCCCCAGCTGGAGCTGCTCACTGGGGGTTTTTAACTGTGAATAGGACATTACTACATTCTCAGTTAAACCTTCCTGGATAAACTGGTATTTTGTGATTCAGTCTGACAATGCAGCTACTCAGAATGCTTGTGTGAATGTCCACCTGTCCTCCTAACCTCCTGTCTAGACGTTGGGACCGTGCGTGTACCGTCATGCATTCTTGATCTTTCTGTCTGCCGTCGCTCAGCTTCTAAAATCGGTTCATTAAGAGAGAGATGCAAACCACACAGAGAGAGTAGCGACACGTTAGCCAAACTTGACGACATTTGTCTAAAAAGCGAGATAAACAGAAGTGAAATTACATTTTATTTGCTAATTGTTTCAGTGCGGTGAAAAAACAGGAATCTGGCTGCTCTGGAGACAGACGAGAGGTCTCATTTTCACCCTCTGCACGTCTCCCTTCAAATCTCATTCAATTTAAAAGTCAAACATCTGAAAAAAAAAAAAAACTGACTGCAATTTGATTCAGTTCTCTTTGACCAATCATCAACTTTAAGGGGAGCAGCCTGATCCACCTGTTAATGCATCTACATGCTTCCTGCAGCTGCTGGCGTGCAGCTCAGCTCAGATGTGTCATTTTTTTCTTATTATACTTCTTTTCATTTCAAACACACCGACATCAAAATGAGATCCTTACATGTAAGTTCTCCCTTTCCCCATGAGAGGAAAAAGGATTAGAGCGCAGCAGGTAGAAGATAATGGTGCATACACGTGTGGCTGCAGTGAGCAAATTTCAACCCCCCCCGCACCCCCGCCCGCCCCCCCTTAAGCTCTTGAGGAGAACGCTTGTCAAAATCCACTCTATGACAACAGACGTGGGGTCAGTGCTCCCGATTCCCAAAGGTGGCCGGAGCAATTAGTGGTTAAGTAACGGTAGCAGGGAAGGGCCAAGTTGTTGATGTGGTGCAAGCAGTTTGATCATGCAGGAAATGGAAGGTGGAGAGGGGGGGTGGTGGGGTGGAGGGTGTTACTTGGCCCGGGGTCGCGACTCACTAGTAGTCAAAGGCAAAGAGATCATGTTTCATGCTATGTCTCTGCCCGCTCCCTCACCCAGCTAATTACTGTCAGGGGGGATTATTAATAGGTGCTAATAGATCACAGTAAATTGACTTAATGCTATCTGTATGGCCATTTTTTATAAATGTCACCTTGAGTGTGCACAAACACGCGGACGTCTAAAATGCACAAGAATGTTAATGTTCAACTTATGTTATGTATGCACAAGTGGTGATTTGGGGTTTCATGCTTGACAGGTAAAGGACAAAAATCCAAACTACTGCCTGCTGCCGAAGCCGTCGGTTTAACACGGTGGGAGCGAAAACACCTGACGAAAGGGAAGTGGCTCGGGAAAAATGACATGAAACAGTTTGAACGTTGACCTACTTATGACACGGAGCTTTCAGGCTGTGATTAGCGCCACTCTGTTCTGATCTCATGTATCCGACAAACATGTAAATAAGGGGATCCGTTTAAATTGTGCTCTTTTTGCATGTTATGTAAGAGCAAAGACCCCCTCCGTCTCACCGTGCATCTATAAGCCTTCATATAGCACAAACACTGAATCCCACAGTGTTGCCTTGCTGGAAATGGGAACACGGTGTCCTACCCTGACTCTGCTGGTAGCGCTATGTTTCATATGTGTGTGTGTGTGTGTGTGTGTGTCAGTCAAGGACATATAGGACACACTGGGTGGATACCATGCTGAAGCAGAGTATAGCATAAAAACGGGGTCACATGGCAACACTACAATTTTTTTGTATATTTTTCTCACCATTGCTGTTTTTCTTTCTTCTTTTTCCAACAACACCTCTGCTCCGCCTGTCCCGAATTTCTTTCCTCATCTCCTTTATCTTCCTTTCAACCCTGTTTTTGCTCTTTTTCTGCAGATTATTCTATCACCACGCAGTACGTCACCGCTCCTCAGGCTTGTCTTCACCTTCCTCTTTGGCGCTTATCAACTCTTTGGTTGTCCGTGCGTGTCACTTTCAAAACTAATGATGATAATAAGGCTCGTAAAACAAAACCTCTGTGGCAGTTCTGCACTTTTTGCTCACAGTGTAACACTTTGCCAAAACCCGTCCGTGCTATATCAACATTGCATCAAAACCCCCAGAGGCGGACGGAGATGAGGACACTGAAAGAGAAAAGCACGTACAGAAGTGCCTGAAGAAAGCTTGTTGATCTGTATAGACAAGCATAGCTGGTTCACACACAAACACGCAGGCTAGAGCTCATTTTAAAACCTTTGTTTACCCAGAAGAGGTTGTCTAAATAACATTTGCACCCAGTAGCTGCCCACTACCAACCACAGTTTTCCCAACGCCGGCCACAGAGAAAAACCACTGGCGGAGTTCTGGGTCAACTGCTTTGCTCAATGGCACCTCAGCTGTCATCGAGAGCAGACGCTGTAGTTTGAAGGCCTGTTGGCACAGCCGGGGCAGAGGAAGGCTGGTGCCTGGCACCCGGGGGAACCCACGAGCAGTCGAACACACATAAATTTACACGAGACATCTGCGGACTCGCGGGGTTTGGCTAACTCGCTAACAACGCTGACAGGCCTCTCCTCCCTTTCAGGATTACAAAGTCGCTCATTCTTAACGTTTTATTGTCACATTACAACATGTGAATGTTAACGAGTCACATCATGACAGGCTGATATAAACAAAACAGATGTTTAGTGTGTTTTGTGTCCCCCATGTGTGACTTATTAATAGATTCATTATTTAGCCTTTAAAATGAAAAAACACTCAAATATATATATATATATATATGTAGATTTCACATTTGAGAAGCTGGAACCAGCAAACGGTACTTTTACTTGATTAATGACTGAAACTATTATTCGGTTATCAAAATTCTATCAACACATGAAAACTATGAGGTTAGAGCAACATGACATTCTTTCATCAGATGATTATACTCTGCAGTGATATTTTGCAGCTGTTATTAATGCATTTTTAAAAAAAAAAGAAACTACAGTTTAACGCAGACAGAAGCAGCTTTTTAAAGATAAAATGCAAAGGTGGGATCAGTCAGTTTTGTTTGACAATCACGGTGAGACAAGTACAAGTGAGTCATTATTTTTAAAAAGGGTTTATATACAGCACAGACTGGGAATAATAGTCATGGACGTTCCGTGACAGGTTTGTGTGATTGTTAAGTAAACATAAAATGGTACATTTTATCACGGGGCTAAACGAGGCGATGTATACTTGACCTGTGTACATGGAAAAAGACAAAAAAAAACACACACATGTGGCTGCTTATTAAGTAGTGGATGTGAGCCGGAGCCAAAGATCAAAGTACATCTATAGATAATGTGTTGTACTGGGCACTGAGCAAAAACAGAGAGAGAGAGAGAGAAAAAAAAAAACAACAACCAATCTGTCCTTTCTCTCTTCCACCACATCCACTTTCTCCTCTCTCTCTCTCTCTCTCTCTCTCTCTACCTCTCTCATCCCTCCTCTTCCCACTCTCCTTTGGCAAGGACGAGCCAAGGTGCTGCCAAGAATGTGACTGCGTTTGGAAAGCAAATCCGACTCACTTCTGTTTTTTTTTTTTTTTTTTTTCACTTTTTCTCTTTTCCTCCACTTGCAATTTTGCTTTTTTATTCTTAAGGTGGGCCTGCGAGCGGAGCCCCAGACCCCTCCGAAAGGCTGAGTTATTATTTATTTATTTTACAGAGGGATCAAACTATCTGGAGATAGTTTTTTTTCCAGCTCGGTACTCAACCTCAGCTAACCCTCTCCTCTCTCCACACACGTTCATCTGTTTCTCCTGCCGTGCCAAGTCCACCTTAAGAAAAACTGCACTCTGACTCAAACAGTTGGACTCTGTATGTATGTGTGTGTGCTCTTCCCGATTGTTTTTCCCGGAGGTGTCCTCTTCCCTCCCCTCACACTTGTTAATTTCCTCGCGGTTAATGGAAGTGTCTAATTGTAACAAGACGGTGATGAAGTGAGATTGTTTTGGAGGTTAAAGGGTTGAACGGTTTTGCACGGGGAGGTGGGGGGAGGTGGGGAGGGGGCCTCAATAAAACAGGATGTCTACAGTTTCAATACGTAGAGACATCCACTGTGTCTCTGTCTGTTTATTTGTGAAACTGTCTGTCTATAAGCCTCTTTAACGTCACTAAAGCAGCGATTTAATAAATAAATAAATAAATAAATAAATAAATAAATAAATAAACGTCATAAATCGTCGTGGCTTCGGTGTGTGAATTCCCGTACGGGTACAAATGTTTTGGAGGCAGCTGTCACGCCAAAGTTCATTCTGAGAAAGAGGGAAAAGTGCGAGTGCACGGTGTACGTGTGTGTCAGCATGCGCAGGTGGTATAATTAGATGCGGTAGCCGAGCAGGGAATTCCATTTTCTCTGTGTGTGTGTGTGTGTGTGTGTGTGTGTGTGTGTGTGTGTGTGTGTGTGACTTGATGTATGTGTGTGTGTGTGTTAGTGTATACATGAGTGTGTATCCAGCATTAGGCAGATTGAGCTGGCAATTCTAACACAGCAGGCCTGAGTGGAAGTTGTGTGTGTGTGTGTGTGTGTGTGTGTGATGTGTCTGGGCATGGAGCCTAACCTGCAGCACCACTATGAGTGTGTGTGTGTGTGTGTGCATACACACACATCGCACGTGACTGCACGGGTAACTTTATCCAACTGTGCCAACAATCTGGGCGATCACCGTGCGCTGCCTTCCCTCCCTCTTCGCTGCGTCTCTCTCTCTCTCTCTGTCCCGCGCTCACACAGGTGCTGTTGCCATGCCAACAGCCCGGGGAGGAGATTAGCGATGGCGCAATCGGGAAACCCCCCAAAAGGGCCGCAGCTTGGACGCGCTTATCAAAAATATTAAAAACAGTCGACAGATTTTTTTCCGAGTGAAGGGGTGAGAAAAAAAAAAGAAAAGACGGTGATGCTTTTGTTTTCTTCATGACAAACATCAGTGGAAAAACCTTCAAACTAGCGGTCGAGAGGAGCAGCGAACTCACTCTTCCTGTGAGGAAAAACTTGCAATAAAGGAAAAACCTAAAGAAATATATGAGGTTCTTTAATAAACATCCTGAAATCAATTTACTTTTTTTTTATTGTGTTTGGTTAAGCTATACATACTGTATAAAAACTGAATAAATACATCAACCTACATAAAAGCACATTCAGACTCACACAGGGCCTCACGTGCAGATACCCATCTCCCTAAGTGGTTGTGAAATAACAGCAATTGTGTGCATGTGTGTGTGTGTGTGTGCGTGAGCCTGGCAGTGAGTAGTGTGTGTGTATGTGTGTGTATGTGTGTGTGTGCCTATGTGTGTGTATCGTGCGCCCAGTTTCTTTTGAGTTTACAAACAGGGCTGGGATCCAGGCACCAGCCGCAGCTCAAATAAAACAAACCAGACTCGCGTCAGGCGTATAAACATGGGCACAAATAAAATCATATAAATAAATATGTGCAAATTTATCAAGCAAAAACAGCGCAGCCTCGACGAATCGGGGATGGGTTTATGTTTGAGGGGGGGTGGGGGGGGGGGGGGGGGGGGGGTGGGGGGGAGCTGGGTTTGAGCTCCTCAGGGAGAGAGAAACATTAGGATGTTGCCCGCAGCTCGTCTGGTTTCTTTACTGAAGCTGCTCTGTTTATGTCTCGAGGTCTGTATTAGCTGTTTGACTCAAGCCGAGAAAAGCTACGTCAGACTGGACGCGGTGGAGGGGGCGTGGCTTCACCGCTGCAGCAGGTATACAGGCAGGTCTATGAGGTAGAGTAGCATGATTATTAGGTCAGTAAGCATGATTGTGCACAAATATACCCGACGGCAAGAGAAAAACCGACCAGTTATCCTTTGAACTTTTAGTTGACCTTTCTGTTTTATGCCGTTTAGTTTGCGCTCAGTATGAAGCAACATCATCAGCTGTGTGTCCTAGTTAACAGAAGCTCTGCGAGATACTATACAGTATGTACCCAAGCTGCAGAACTTTGGCCACGTGTCTGCCCCATGCATGCATGATGCTAACCGGGCTCCCTGTATAAGATGACACTCAGTAACAACACTGAGGCCATTCTGACCATATTTGAGATCTTATCCCTCCAGCAAGTAGCTCGCCCCCCGAGAGGAAAGAGCCGTGCACCTGCTCTCTGTGATCACTGGAGGAACACAACACGCACTGTCAACTGCTTCCACTAGCCGCTACTACTCCTGCCAACCTGGAAACATCTCCGCGGAGGGTCACCGGCGGTCGGGATGGGAAGGTCAACCGAACCCCCCCGCTATCAGTGACATGACGTACTTGTCCGACCGCAACTTCTTCCTTCTGCACAACCTCATCTCCGTCAATTATTCCAGTCATAAACACGCCAGGACCTTTTGTACTTCTGTGCTTCTCTCACATTGAAATAATAAAAACTGAATGGTGTCCCAACGCTTTTGTTAATTAATCTCTGATTTTTAAGAAACATTCCTTCTCCACAACATCACGATGAGTAGCTAACCAAACCCTGACTGCAATAAAATATGTCAACAAGCTGCATTTAGCGAGGAGGGAAAAAAACACATCATTCATAAGAATACATTTTTCAAGATACATATTTAGGTTCTAATGTGAATCGACCTCTTCTTCACACGGATCACATGATTACCTCAGAGAATAAGGTCGGACTGCTCCTTTAACAGTGCTTGTACAAGGCTTGAGCAGTATCAGAGTGTTATGGTGCACTACAGTGCTTGGAAATCCTGAAGATTTTCATCAGTTGTGACAGAGAAGCACAAATCTCAAAGTGCATCAGCTGTTAGCTGCAAGTGTTTTATTGTTTTGTTCTTTTCTTGCAAACATACTGTCATATACCTTATACTCCTGTAAAACACTGAGAAGAAATAAAGATATTAAAAAAACAGATACCATACAAGCCCAGATTTTACTGTACAATATCTAGACAAGTCTTTAAGACACAGATGTTCACAAATCTGCACACACACACATACACACACACACCTCATGTCAACCTCTCTCTACCCCCTCAAGCCTTTCCATTCATCTCCACATCTCAGCCACCTCTGTAATGAGCAATAAAACACATACTGTAAAGAGACCACAGACACACACACACGTTCACAAAGGACCAACATGGTCATTTCTTACATGTCACCCCCCTCCTCCCTCCTCTACCTCCTTCCCCACGATCCCTCCCACCCAAGGGTGTGATAAAGCCTACAAGGCCTGGTGAGGCCCCTGGGCGCCCCACAGTCATAACTACACCCACTCACACTATAATCTCAATCTTTTCCTGACTGGATCCAGCAGAATCTATGAAAGATGAGAAGGTGGTGAGGGAGGAGGGGAACTTGGCGGAGCCCGAAAAAGGTGGAGCCAAACAGGCTGGAAGGTGATTTTTTTGGCAGAGACTCAGGTTGGGGGTACTGAGGGCCAGGGGCCCCCCGATTCCCACCGGCTCCCTACGAGTGCCTGTGTGGTCCTGGATCTGATTAGTGCCAAGCCCTAGTCATACACAGCAGACACCCACACACAAGGTACAGATGCCCACATGTGCGCCAGTAACACAGGCTAGCACTTACACACACTTTTACACACACACATACACACAAACATACACACAATCAGGCAGTGTACACGTGCGGTACACATGCGTGTCCAAAAGTGCAAACACACTCCTCACTGTTCAGAGATTCAATTGTTTTTTTGAACAGTGTGTCAGAACAGATTAAAGGAACAGGCAGTTTACAGTTTTTTGGACTCATAAACTCGAGACGGTGATAAGAAACAGAACAAAGTGGTGAAGAGGGGAAACAGAGAGAGAGAAGCAGTGGAAGAACGTGACGAGAGCCAAGACTGTCAAGAGCACAAGAGTTTGGACTTTTCATTGCAAACATCCCTGAGGAATAAAAATGAAACTGTTGCTCAATCATTTTATCTTTTCCATGTATTCCTTTTGTTTTTCTTTTCACGGATGTTCCACGCACACACACACACACACACACACACACACACACACACACACTAGGGCTGGGTATTGATGTGGATTTCGTGATTCGATTCAATATTGATTTGGTTAGGGGATATTTCGGTTACAATACCAGTTTAGCTTGGATATGACAGAAAGATTCTCAGATGCTGTAAATTGTATGAGGAGCCTTCTACCTGGTGTTTTATTAAGAATATTAATGTTTACATTAAGAATTGACCCCAAAACAGTTATATTAATGTACTTTTTATTAACAAGAACACACTACAGAACAATTTAGTGCAACTCTACAGTTAATCAGCTTCCTTTAGTGCACAAACGACAACTTTAAATTGAATCACCAGGCAGCCAAACATACCTGCTGCATCACTTATACCTCTATTAAAACTCTTTACTGTGATTGTCTCACAAAGCTTTTGTGCAACAGGCTCGGCGGCGCCTCCGGCGGAGCAGCTCCCGCCGCGTTCGACGAGGTCCGGCCACGAGATCTCGCAAATATCATGTGAGATCTCAGCGAGAGCTCACGGCCGAGCAGCTCTCGTCGAACATGGTTGGAGCTGCTCCGCTGATTATGGAACAACCGAGCCTTAGGGAAGATGTCTGGATTCATTTTTTTGGATTTAAAATCCATGAGAAAAGGCAATTATTAAAAGCTCGGATCTTATGAATCGTTATCAGAAAAGTTTAAACCAAGATAAATTTGAATCGGAAAATTGATTTAAAGCCAGCCCTAACATACACACACACATACACACACACGCACACACATGCACGGATAGAGAATCAGTCCTACGGCAACAGAGCGTATGTGCATGAGAAAGATGTTTTTCTGCAGTGTGTATGAGTTCATCCGGAGTAAATTTGCCACCTGTGTGTATTTGTGCCTAAAGAACTTGAGGAAAATTGTGTCCATGTGGTAGTTTGCGCATAACATGTCCGGATTGTGTATGTGAATGTGTGTTAGTGATTAAAAGAAAACAGAGAGAAGACAGAATGTGTTTGAGGTCGGATGTCAGTTTTCATTTTGTGCCACTTAAGCATGTCTTTGAATCGGAGCCACTCTTCCTCAGTATTATAGTTTGAAAGTGATGGTGAAAGGCCAAAAAGATGTGCTCAGACAGGCTCCACCTGTCTTACAAACGCCTCAGGACCGAGTGTACGTGCATTTCTGTGTGTGCTGATGATTTATTATCTGACACCCACAGTCGATATTTCCTTTTAACTAACTATCATGATGCCTAATACTTTATTCCATGTGCTTCCTTATGCAAGAGGTTCATGTACAGTGTCTGACACATGGACAGGAACATTTTTACACACTTAGAGCAAGAGGAAGCCGTAGAGAATCCAAGACTCACTTCCCCTTGTTTGGCTCGTGCTCACTTCTGCAACAGCAATATAACACAATTAATTCTCCTCTGCCTATTATTTTACAAATTGAGCGTGCAGCTGCACGCGTCCGTGGACGAGATGAAATAAACTGCATGTGGCAAAGGTTGAACAAACCGAGCCACGCTACATCCTTAGACATGAGGAGGGGCAAAGAGCGGGGCGAGCTGTCAGCAGCCCGTCACAGACACCTCCGCTTTGTGTTTCTGCCTTGGTGGGTTGGAATCTGTGTAATGATTGGTTAGGCTCTATGAAATAAGTGTTGGAGCGATACGACAGGATATTTGTGGTCGGTACAGTATATATGTGTGTGTGTGTGTGTGTCTGTGTGATCACTCTATATCCACATTAGAATTTGCAGAATTCATATGCATGTGCATAAACTGTACTGCATGTACGTGTTTAATGTGCAGTGTTGGGTTTTTAAAGAGGACACGTCATGCACACTTCCAGATATGTCTTTATATTCTGGGGCTCTACTGGAATATCTTTACTTGATTTATAGTTAAAGTCATTATTTATCTTATATCGGTCCTTTCTGCAGCCCCTCAGTTCAGCCTCTGTCTGAAACAGGCCTGTTCCCCCATGAGCCCACTCTGTTCTGATTGGTTAACTTCTAGAAGCATCTCGGCAGACTTCCAGGTACAGTAGTAGTAGTAGTAGTGGGATTTCACTTATTTTTCTCTGTTTTCACTTGAAATATAAACTTCTCAAATGCATCCCTGCATGTTCAAGCCCAAATCCGATCTGACACCAACACGGACGGCCGTTTGAGGGCATGCACGAACACTATGACATCATCATCAGCGAGGAGGAAGTAGAGATAATTTTGCAAACGAAGCATTCAGGGCAGGTTGAGGCCCTGGCTTTTGACTCACTGTATGTTCACCTCAAGTTTTGAGCATGTTTGACATCCAACATCATAACAGTATAGAAATAACAGCAACTCACAGAAAGCATGATACGTCTCCTTTAAAGGCTCTATCTGCACTGCTTTTGTTAACACATAAGCATCTGTGTGCACATTCGCTTTTGTTAGTTCTCTCATGTGTCCTTGAAGCTGATGCAGACAAACACTTGACTGCGTTCGGGTGTCGATTCAGCTTCTAACATCTTCACATTCAACAGTCCGTCGAGGTCTTTTCACCTCTTCTTTTCTTTTCTTTTGAGGCAAAAAAAAAGAAAAAAAAAAACCTTGGAAGACTTTGAAGGCTAAATGAGACAGCTGCTTCTGTAAGTGTTCTTGTATGATCAGACTGCAAGATTACTCAGCAGCGACAATGTGAATGTGAGCCAACAGTCAACAGCTATGATAATAGTGTTAGCTGCTGATTAGATTACAGGAAACAAAAAAAAAAGCAGCTCACATTTCCTCATTCCAGTAATAATTTGTCTTTGCTTTCTCTTCTCTCTCCCCTCTCCCTGCTTGATTCACCTTTAAGGCTGGGCGATACGCTTGAAATCACTATCATCACATCCATCACCGTATGAAAAAGCACTTTGCTGCACTGTTATGCAGACCAAAACTTTAATAAGTAGTTTTTTTAATTACAGCTTTGCTCTGAATCAAACATTTGTGGAACAATGATATGATAAGATCACAGCATCGGAATATGATTCCACTGAAAATTGGAATTTTTGAACAAAAGGCAAAAAAAAAAAGGGGTAAATCAGGATTAAATGAATTAAATAAGAATTAACACTGCCTGGAGATAAATCATAATGGTATGACAAATATGCAAATAAGGCAAATCTTGAATTTTCATTGGTCTGTACGCTGGATGAAAAGCCTCTCGGACAAACGGAACATGATGTGCACTTAGTTCTTGTCTGAGTGGTTATGGCCCTGGAGGCCAAGCCGGCGCTGCATACAGTATGTGCCGCTCAAAAGGGGACAAGAATGAGGATGAACTATAGCGGGACGGTCCTGTTCAACCACATACAGCACAACAGCCGTTATGGAACACAGATGGCCGCGAGACTCCTTCACACTTCACAGGATCTGTGTTCAAAATAGCGCCGCGTCCACATACGATACACAAACATACCTTGAAACGTTCCTGTCGTACATGCATACATAAAAACCATGCAGGTGGCAACACAACACTTTAAGACAAATAGAAACACGCCCGCGCATACGGCATGTACACACACACACACACGGAAAAGGTCAGAGGGGCGTAGTGCACTCGAGTTCACCGCCGCAGGATGTTTAAGGCACCCGACATGCACGCGCTCTCACTTTCTTGCTCTTTTAAGGAATAACTACGCGGTATCGCATCAATTTTGACCCCTGCGTGCTCCTACCGCCGCTCTGAATCAAAGGGAAGGTGGAGACAATAAGAGGACGGCTAGCGAGAGACGGCAGAGACGGGGAGGAGGCCCCGGAGAAGACGAACAAAGGAGGACGGGACGGAGATAGAATGGCCGCATGCTTGACTTCACACCATGATCTGTACGTTTGATTTACAGTATATGAGAGTGCACGCAGGCACACACACATGCACACACATGCACACACATGCACACACACATGCACAATAGGGAAAGGAATGCCATCTGTCACAACATTCCAGGAACACAACTGTCTGGATTAACAGGTGCAAACAATAATTCATCCGCACATCTTCATTCTTTCTTCGTAATTTGTTCACCTTTTTCTTACAACTTTTTTGAAAAACGCAGAAGTTTTTTTTTAATGTTTCGGTGGAATCTGCAGCTACCTTTACTGTACCTCAAAGAAAAAGTTCTTAAAGGTTAAAGGTGAAATGCTGTTTGGAGTTTGGAGTCATAAAACACTGACAGGGGAAAAAAAAAACCCACACTAATATCACTTCCTTTCCTTCATGTGACTGCCTTTTTGTGCCTTTTTTTTTTTTTTTGCTGAATCATCACTGCTATAGATGTCTGCTGCAGCTGGAAAGAGCAGGCGCTGTAGGACCACCGTGTAGAAGGATAAATAATAAATAATAATGCACACATGGGGAGGAATATATAACCAGCTACTGCTGAAACAAAGCAATAGAGCGGTCTGTGGTTGCAGCTTATCAAGTGTGATGATGTCTTTTGATTCAACAGATCAATCAATGATGGAAAAGACGGTTGCAGTCACACTTCAAGTGAAAAAGTTTCATCGCTACCATCTGAAATAGAGCTGCAACGATTAGTCGATTCATTCATTTATCAAGCAACAGGAAATGAATCGCCAACAATGCATTAAAATTGTGAATATTTTCTGGTTTATTGAGTCTTTTATGATGTCAAACTTTGTGGATTGTTGCTCGGGACAAAAATAGACATTTGAGGACGCCATCATGGGCTCTGGGAAACAGTGATTTTTCACAATTTTCTAACATTTTATAGCCCAAACGACTAATTGATTAAAGAAAATCATCAACAGATTAACTGATAATGAAAATAATCATTAGTTGCAGCCCTTATCTCAAAGAGTTGATGCCACAATGTTGAAACTGAGCCATGAAAACAAATGAATTCTTTAAGACTGGGACAGTATGAAGCGGTGACACATTCCTCTGCTGCTTTTTCAAACTGAAAAATAGGATCCCGTGAGAATACTAAAACATACACACTCAAATAAATCACTGTCCACACTGGTTTATTTTCATTTGACCTATATCTAACCAGGTTTGTGACTGATTCCTGGCCAAAATACCGGCGTCATGACATTATGACACAAGCAGCGACACATTAAAAACAAGCCGCGCATTACAAACATACCGAAAGCAGATTCCCAGGAATGTTTTACCCAAAGATAGCGATGCAGAATGTCGAGCATCCGGGCGGTTGGAATTCTGCCATCATGTACACGCCGCTATTGTTGAAACCACTCCTCCATTTATCAAATCTGACCCTCCCGAGACGTCAAAGTCAAGACAAGCTGTTGTGACTAAAACGAAATCAGTCAATTAACTACTGCACACCGGCTATTCTGGGCCACACAGTGTGTTAATGGCAGATACGGTATCTAGTGTGCAGCCGGCACAGCCGTTTCCCCACAGCCCTCATTAGTCAAGTAGGACTCAGGCAACACCAGGGCCGACATAAAGACTTAAAAGCCTCAGATCAAAAGTGATCTTTCTCTCACTGAAACGGTTAACTCGTATCTCTGGGAATTAAGTTCAAAAGAGAGCTATTATTCTTCCGCTGTGTTACAGGAGACCCCGAGTGACATAAATAGTGAATATGCTCTGCCTGGCCCTATTAAGCCCCGGCGGTGACATGCAGGGCTATTGGGATCTTTAGTCTGGAGTGGACTGTGGCTTTAGCGTAGCATCATACGCTGTGATATGATGGGAGATGATATGTCGCCCCTGGGTCACTGTAACAGCAGTATATGTAGGATTTGCTCTACTTAATCTGAGCAAAGGGGGTTGAATCAGATAGGAGGCTTTTCCTGCAATGATCTCTGAAATAGAGCTTATTGTTGCTGACAGACGGACAGCGGCGGGAGTAACACAGATAACGGGCAGGGTTCATAGCACAAGGGGTGGGGAGATATGGTGCAAAGAAGCATGCACTTTTGGCAATTTCTTGTTTTTTTTTTGTGTGTGTGTAATTTCTCAAGTTTTCGCAACCAACAGGCCTGTCAGCATGTGATCTACTGTGGCACGATAAGAAGGATCCAGGCAATATAATATTTACGTGGGATAACTCGGGTTAATTGTGTACATTGTGTCCGAAGCCATTCAACAACATTTAGCGAGCCGAACAGGATGTTTAACTTTGACAATGCAGATGAAACAATGCTAATCTAAACTGTAGGATATTCCAGAAACATTACTATGATACACAAGAAAAACCTCAACTTGTATTGCACACCACTTCTCCTAAATAATAAGTCATGCATGCTAAAAAAAAAAACCCACATCTACTAAATATCAGCTTAATAAGCGATTTGACACATGACTCAGCATTCAATCAACAGACAGAGATGAGGGAGGAAGAGATAGAAAAGGGGGGGGAGGCTGGAAAATAAACACAGACATTGTGAAAAGAGGATATATATAAGGCAGTGTTTCCACTATATTCATTTTCATTTCCCTTATATTCATATTCAGTGTTTCCCCAGTGTGCTGTGAGCGCTGCTGCTAAAATTTCACACGATCATTAATATCAATGGGCCGCTAATGGTTTTCATCTGCACAATGTGCGAGCACGACAAGGCATTGTTTTGAGTCATCGACTAGTGCATCAAATCCCAGAATCCTTCCTCTCCTCATTCTTCAGAGGACATCTACGTGAAAGGTGCTGTTGTGAGAGTAGCGTAGCTTCCTTAAGGGAAGTGTGTAATGTGTAGCTGTTGAGCGAGCAGAGCGAGCGGCAGAAAAGTGAAAAGGTTAGCAGTAAGTTGTCAATGCAGTAGTGAATGTACAGTACAGGCTACAGTGTTGCTGCAGCTTCTCAACACCGAGAAAAGTCACGTCTGTTGGAGACAAACTGCTGGAAAAGTGAAGCGGGTTAGCTCCCGAGTTAGCGACAATAGCTTAGGCGGACTGACCTTTAAAGCGGACCGGCTATTCTCATTTTAGTGTCAATCTCAGCCGCTCCTACTGTAAACAGAGAACAGAGAAATGTCTGACTGCTCTCGAGTTTGGCTCAGCAGCCCCTCGCCGCCGCCACAAAGTAGTCAACCTAGAGGAAACACTGTAAGGGGAAGTCTATACGTACATGCACCAGGCAGTGACTGTGTATACATGCCTTCACATTCACAATGCATTAGTGTACATCCCTGATTCCCTTTGTTTCTACTGTCAACTATCAAATACAAAAAATACATACTGAGAGAATGTTTAAAAATATGTATTTTATTGGGTATTTTATACCTTATTAGGTAGGTTTATTAGGTAGCTGACAGTTGAGAGATGACAGGAAATGACAGAAGAGAAAGACGGGGAATGACTTGAACCGAAGGTCTTCAGCCCGACGTGAACCTGGAAATTCACGGCTAACCCCGAACACCACCGTGTCACCCCATTTAATTAAATCTGTGAAATGACTTATTAAGATTCTCAGTCATCCATGTAATAGAGATACGAAGTCAAAAGCAACTGGATTCTCTGTTTTATTAATGATAAAAACTGAAACACAGATGCCTTGTTTGACTTATATTATACTTGTATATATTGTGAAATAGCCCTTTAGCCAAAAGATTGTTTGATTTTCTCTACATAACTTCATTTACTTTATTAAATTTAGGGCAACTTACTGCATCAAAATATAAACTCTGTATATTTCATCTTTCTATTCTAATGTAGTTTTAGTTTTACTGTGTTTTAAACGTTTGTTTTATGTAAAGCCTCACTGTGCATGACCAAAAACGAATAAAACCAACAAACAAAATGAAGATAAAATATAGAACTAAACGTTTAAACAACTACAGGTGGTCTCGTATGTGTGTTGTTTGGGACCATGCTGCCCCTGCGTCTGTTCAGATAGAAATGTAAAAAGAGCCCTTTATGCTCTGGCCACAGCCCTCCTCCAACAGCTGCACCCAAAGACAAACAGGCCGCTTCAGCAGCCTTATTACAAACAGCGGGCCTATGCCAGCTGCCTGGAGCTCATGTGACCTATCATTAGACTAATGGGCGGTCGATTAATGTTAACATGCCAGCAGAGCTCATATCAGTGAGATCTACAGGTCAGTGCAGAGCCATTAATAATATAACTGACTCGCAGGCTTTTCTGCCGGTGGGCCTTCTTCTACCTCTCGATCTTTTCTTGATTACGCAGTGATCCGTTGTCATTAAAAGTCAGTTGTCATGGATAACACAGAGACAATCCAGGGTGGATATCAGCTTTTTTTTTTTTTTGTCCTTCACTTCTACTGAGCATCTTAAATTTCTGTTATGTCATACATACACACAAAATGCTGCTGGGAGACAAATCCAGTATAGAACATAATCTACGACACACCCTCTATTTAGTCCATATAATTTGATCTCATCGGGCTTGTATCAGGTTACAAAGTGGTACCACGTATAACAAATTAAGACTCAAAGATGTTCTTGTTGTCCCTGACCTGTATAAAAAACTGGAACCATGAGAGTTTATGAGATTAGATATACTAATGTATGATTAATTTACTCCACTGAAGCCTTGTAAGATGCATGTTTTGTTGACAAAGCAGTTTGTTTTGTTGTCTCATGGCTGCATAATGTATTAAATAAAGGCTAAAAGAAAATAAATTAGTGCTGATAATTACGTTACTGTATACTAATTTCCTTTTTGTTATTAAAACTCAAAGGGTTATTAAAGGTTTATCTCATATGATGTAATGCAGACTGTAATAATGGAACACAGTCAGTCACATTGAACACTTTTGATTTATTTTAGAAGTGATTTTGCATAGTGGCAACCAAAAATTCCCAGAAGCCATCGACAGCACAGGAGCAGGGTGCGGTTATCGGATTATATAGAGTGATGCCTACAGCTCGGTGAGACTGAAATTGGGACTGAAAGGAAGATGATTCACCGATTCGTGGAAGAAATCAGAAATGCAGGAGGCTCTGGACACGGTGACCAAAGATGACTATAGGAAATGTTTCCAGGAATGGGAGAAGCGCTGGGAGAAGTACACATCTAAAGGAGAGTGCTTTGAAGAGGATGAGAAAGGTACAGCTGAAAGATTTATAATGACAGCAATTTTTGGGCCCCCCCCCTCGTACATTTGTCCATCCCTACAAGAAATTTTTACCACTATCAAAATCATCACCGGGTCACAGTGGCAGGCTAAAGCAAGGTAGCCATTACGCCCATCTCCCTGGCTACTTCCTCCAGCTCCTCCTGGGATATCTCAGACCAGAGGGGTGTCCTGATCAGATGCCCCGTCTACCACAGCTGACTCCTTTTAATGTGAAGCAGCAGCAGCAGCTCTACTCCTGGATCAGGTCCTCGTTTTGTCTAAAAGGGCGAGCAAGCCATCGCAACCATGATCTCATTATTTTGGCCACAACATAAATCAACTGTTAAATTGAGAGCTTTGATTCCAGGCTCAGCTCCCAGTCCAATACAATGCCTGCATCACCGCCAAGCCACCTGTCAATCACACACTCCATTTTACCTTTACTCATGAACACATACTTGAACTCCTTCACTCAGTATTATCTTTCAGTGCAAATCATCAAAAAAAACTTCAAAAATGCCATCTTGCATGCATAAAAACTGCACACAATCCTCTAAATATGACAGATTTTAAGAGTAATGTTGAGCAGTGTTGACTGCTATCACACACATCATGATAAAAGCTTCCAAAACCTCCATCTGATAGCCAACTGTAGACCGAAAACTGTACAAAACTGACATGCTAGCAGCAGTTACATGTTGTGGAGATGCTTTTGCATGGATACTGAAAGGCAGGAGCTACCTACCGTGACAATATCCCTTCTTAAGAGGATTGGGAACTCAAGAATACCTCAGCTAGAGGTCTTCTATGCTGGTCGAATGCTTAGGGGTGTGGTGACGGGAACCCTTGTGTGACACAAAGCTAACAGGCATTATGCTCACCTTTTGATGTCAGTGAGCAAGCGGTGAAAATGTGACGGCAAGAACCGAAGGATGAACAACAACAACAACAACTGGTATGTTTCTTCACAGGGGTTGAGGATCAGCATTGAGATTTAATCCCCAAGACAAGAGCTTCAACAACGACGACGACAACAACAACAACGACACCTCAGACAATCTAGTTTACCACAGCGAGGTGAAAAGCCACATAAGGCGTTTGTTTATCTCCCAGCAGTCTGAGGATGTTAGGAAGAAGGGTGAGGTGTGATACTGACTGCTTTCAAACATCTGATGTCAGTTTTTTAAGTATGACACCTTCTCGCTAAAGCTGAGGTGGTTTCGACTTCCAGCGAAGCGCATGCAGGGGCGGCGCATACGTTCTCACGACTCAAAACCAAATCACAGAGCAGAGTGTGTAAACAACAGTAGTGATACGTCAGTTATTCTGAGGCAGAGCCAGATTTCAAACATAAGAATCATATGAGACAAATATTGTTTCGTTTGGGTTTCACAGTCTATGCCAAGTCAAACTTGCAAAGATTGCATGAGTACATTTTAATGTCAACAGTACGGCAGCAGGCAGTGTTTTACATTACTGTTGGAAATAAGCTACTCCCTGGTTATTAATCAAAAACAGGCATATTAATCAACGGATGTCCATCTTCACCCGAGTGACATATTAACCACAAACAGTACTGTGTTCCCACATCTTGAACAATCTGAATACGATTACTTTTCCCTGCCATTTGTATTTCTTATGTCACAGATACATTTTTTATTAGAAGTCATTTGTAATCTTTAAAATATTAACTTCAAATCTGGTCTGAAATATTTTGTTTCTGGCTAGCAACGATACGCTGATAAAGATCGAGAGGCAATATTTCTTTTCTCTCAGCGGACGCTTGTATTTATGCCTCTGGGTTTTCGGGTGAGTATGAACCATGAACGTATGAAAGATGGGCACAAAGGAATGAATATGAATAAGAAACTTTAATAAGACCAAATTTAGAGCTTTTCACACCTATGGATCTGAAATATTTTAATATATCGAACAAAAATGACATCAAACGGCTTCATATGAGGGTCAGAATGATGCTGATAGTGCAGAAAAACCAATAAGAAGGTTGTAAAGGGGGCATCCTAGACGAGTATGTCAGTATAGGGAATGTGCTACAGTTTTAGGTGGATTTTGGCTTTACATTGCCTAAAGCAAATATGCATAAGTGAGGATTGTTTGAGCAAGTAAATGAGGCAGCCCTTTGTCTAACTGCACTTTAAAAAAAAAAAAAAAAAAATCTCTTTTATGTTTGCACAACTGCTATTCTGCATCCCGAGACTTCTCTTGGAAGAGTAAAATATTAAACCCCTCCATGGATATGTAGCGATGAAGAAGTGAATAAATTATAGTGGGGGGGGGGGAGTTAGTTAAAATATAATTATTAATGAACTGCCAGGAGCAACATAAGATATTTAGCTTATTTCAATTTCAGATAACAAAATCCAGTACCTGCGTTGGTTGTCAGCCGGTTACAGGCTGTTTTGACAGGATCCTTCTCGACAGAAGCCGAGCAATCGGGCGGATGTCATGAAAACCGCTGCAATTATAAATCAACACAATCGGCGATACTTTTGTCGCTCGCCGTTTTAAATGTTTTCAGGGCATGTGGAAAGTTTTTGTTGGGAGAGTTTTTTATCTTGGCTGTGTAATTGGGTTATAAAGCAGACGTGTGGCCTTTGATCTCACTGAAGTTTTAGCCTCCGCTTTGAATGCGGCACCCCTATGGGGATGTTATTTACTGAGCGTTTGATCATCTATGCATTATTTGTGAAGCTGATATAATGACGGCGTTGCCCTCTCGGTACCTCTCTTGGCTAAGCGATGAACCGTAACCCATTACCAGTATTAATCCTAGGATTTAAAGGAAAAGTCAGCAAACTGTGACTTTACAAAACTGACAAAACTGCACCGTAGCTGAAACTGTTCATCTGCAATACATTTATAAAAGACCGGCTTTAATCCCTGCAACAACAAAAAAAAAAAAAAATATTTGGGACATGAGAGGATATACTAAGATTCCACATTAAGCAAATTCTCTGCGGTTGCAATGATGTGTATCCCTAAAAAACCCCTTGAAAACAAACAGCTGACTGACATTAAAATGTTTAACATCTACAGGTTGGCAGGTTGTGCGCAACCCCGCTGATCAATGCCGGAGTGCATCATTGTTGCTATGCGTTTGAACAAAATAATTACAACTATTTATTCCTGCACTCAGAAGGGCCAGACAACAAGGGGAAGATTCAGACTGTACTGTAGCGTGATGACTCATAATTTCGGCCCTCAAGGCTTCTCTTCGACTAAACAAGCTTTCTAAATAGATAACCTAGATAGCACACTATGTGTCCCCCCCCCCTCCACCCCCCCCCCCACCCCTTTCGTCTGTCACACTCAAACACACACCATGCACGATCATGCGAGGTAACACAGGAGACAGACCGGCTACGCTTGCTTCTCTGCACTGTTAACTAACACAGCCAGACATGCATGGCCGATGTCAGATGGGAAACATTAAAATAACATGGGACCTTAGGGGACCAGGGGAAGAGGACTGGAGCCATTCTGCTTCCCTTCACTAAGGGTCCCTCTGCACTGGTGAAAGGAACACATGTGTGTGTGTGTGTGTGTGTATGTGTGTGTGTCCCCTCCCTGACCTCTGTATGTTGCAGCTAATCACATTATATGTGGCTATATAATTACCTTGCTCATTAGTCAAAACCCCAGGGTTATCTTTATTAACTGTCACACAGGCTGTTTTGGAGAATGAGCGCATGTCGTTGTCGTGTCAATGTTTAATTAATCGGGCTTGAACGGGTGCCGTAAAGGGCTGTTCATCGCCTGTGAACATGATTGTCTATCGCCGGTTAGGATAAATAATATCAGGTTGTTTTGCGGTATCTGGTGTTGTTCTTTACATTACGGAGATAACAACAACATCAGCTGTTTATTACAGTGAGGTGATGAGTCGGCGCCGTGTGAGCGTGTTCGTACAACCTCCGACAGGACAAAAATGCAACGTAAGTGGTTGATTTGTGCATGTTTACGCATTACTTTATGGATTTACGTGTAAGTTTGCAATGCATTTGTGAGGTGAATTATGATGAGTATATGCATTCACAAAATGTAAACCTTTTATGCATCGTCCTCTCATAAACACCACCTTTGCAGAGATGAAATAATCAGTCAGTTAACAGATTAACGTGCAACAATGTGATTATTTTCTAGACCGCATTGTGTTTGTCCCTACAAGGCCCCTGATATGAGAGTTGACCATGTGACTCCCATCTGTCTTAAAGCTCTCTGCAGAGCTTTAAACGCGCTGAGAGGAAAGTCCCATAAAACTGGATGCTCACATACACATTCCTCACATGCTCTAGATACACACCCTCGCTATAGCTTCACATACACTGTACATGTGCCAACTTAAACTCATTCTGGGTGTGTCGACAAAAGTCGAAACTGTACACTTTTTTTTTTTTTTTCCTCTCTCTCTCAGTAATCATTGTTTACCTGTACACCAAATAGAGTTTTTGAGTGACACACCGCTGTCAGCTGTCATCATCCAACCGCCTGCTAGTCGCCGCAGTTAGCGAGGTTGTTGTGGAACCAGGAAAAAAACAGAAGAAGAAGAGGTATTCATACACCTAACCCTTTTGGGATATAATCTCAATTTGACCAACAAAATGTCAAACAGCAGGAGGTTTTTATGCAGTCATTGCAAAAAATAAACATATAATATACTGCTAATTGCATAATACATGCAGTATGCATGACATTTAAGCTAATAACTCATAGTGGAGGTTTAAATGCACGTCGATATCCACAATTATGCTGAGTGGTTACAGTCAGTCCCCTGGTGGCCCCACACCCCGCTGTGTTTTCATACACTACGTACCACAAAGCCATGCAGTAGTCGGTTGTTTTCCCCCCTCACACACCTCCTGTTCTGCTGGAGCTTTTTTTTTTTTTTTTAATTCACCACAGAATTTCAGGGTGCACACACTCTTAAAACCAAAACCTTCTATACTGTCCCCTACAACAGCACCACACATACTGTCACACACACACACACACACAAGAGCATAAAAGCACAGACACCATAAATGCATGCTGCAAAGAAAATAAAGGAAATTAGGTGCAAACCCAAACAAGGCATGATAGAAGAAGAAAAAAAGTGGGAGAAGGCAAAAAGCAGTAAAAAAAAAAAAAAAACAACAAGAGAGAGAAGAAGAAAGTATCTAGAGTGGTTGCAGCCTCTCGAGCCATTAAACCAAAGCCATTAAATCAATTTCCTCTAATCAGGACAGGGCCATCCCGGAGCAGGAAATGCCAGGCTGTAAGCTTCTCCAGGGAAAACCAGCTATTGTGCCTACACACACACACACACACACACACACACAGAGAGAGCATAAACTGCAGATCTGATTTCATAAAAAAAAAAATGCTTTTCTTGTTCTCTGCTGGGAAAGGTGGCTGATATCCTCTTCTTATTCTTTTGTTCCCTAATTTGTTTCTGTCTCTCTTTTGGGTTAACGCACGCCGCTCGGCACAGCGAACCGCGCACACACAGCTCATTACTAAGGATCAGGTGCAACTTGATTAATACGGCAAGCGATGCTCAGTACACGACTCTACAGCAAACCACACACCTCATTACTAAGGATCAGATGCACCTTGATTAATACGGCGAGCGAATTAATACAACTGACAAGTCTGACAGGTGTGGGAATTGGCGGCTCGGTATTTGCAATACATATGCTAATGTATGTGGTGCTTGTTTTATTTTATGTGAGCAAAAACTCAATGAGCTGTGAAGCGAAGAGTAAGAATAATACCATAACTTGGCCGCATTAGCCGGCTCCGGTGCCTCAAAGGAAAGTTATGTGCAGGT
Organism: Thunnus thynnus; assembly: GCF_963924715.1. Lineage (NCBI taxonomy): Eukaryota > Metazoa > Chordata > Actinopteri > Scombriformes > Scombridae > Thunnus > Thunnus thynnus. Next base: position 6,314,035 of record NC_089536.1, on the reverse strand, counting down.
CTTTACAAGCAAAAGCACATAATGCACAACCTTTTATAGAAACTCTATTCTGTTATGAAACAGTCAATAAAGATAAGAGTAGATGTAGAGCTTCCATGTAAAACGTGCACCATGGGAATACTGTTATGTTTGAAGTAACACAACATGTTTAGTCTATGCCAGGTTGAGCTCCGCGTTGGTTTAGACATTAGCGCTTTGTGTGGAGCCAGGTGAACTGGCAGCGGATCAAGAGTTTGTTTGATACAGAGCGACCGTTGTGATACTACTTCGACTGGCTGGCAGAGTTTTATGGAGGGAAGACAAAGGGAGGGAAAAAATGCACTTTATGATCAAGGCATTAGTTTTTTTGTCACAGTGTAGCAGGCAGGGGATCTTTACTAATTAATCCAACTTCTTCTGCAAAGACAATTTCTGAAACCTTTTTCCCACATGTCCTTTATGTCACGCAGCCTCCTGATGATTCCTGGGTTACCTTGTTGTTGTGTAATTCTTTTCACCGTGCATCATTGTGCACAACTAGTGTGACGTTATCTGGCCGGGATGATAATGGTGTATGTCATTCAATCTTCTCTCAGGATAACTGAGTACGCCTTTTGTGTGTTTGCATGTGTGTGTGTGTGTGTAAAGGAAAAGTTTATCCTGTCCATTAGTTGACAATGGAAGAGTGTGGGCAGAACATTACCAGAGAGACGTTTGTTGTGTGTGTGTGTGTGTGTGTGTGAAAGGTGAGACTTGATTTCCCTCCACCCGCCCCCACACAGATAACTCTCTTTTTCTTTCTATCTTTCCATCCACACCATATATATGTGTGTGTGTGTGTGTACCATGCATTTCTGCAGACCAAACCTTTTAAAAACCCTCCTTCCATTATCAACCAATTCATGTAAAAGCATCTGCTTCATACTATGTTATTGTATCTGTAAATGAAAGTGACAATAGTGTCAAATGAGCTGCTGAGGTCGCACTCCGGCACTTAAACAGCTCCTTCTCTTCTCTTCCCCGTTCGTTATCCTTTCAGTTCCCTTGTTGCCGCAACAACACGTGTTCAAAACCACAACTTCCTGGTAGAGCTGCGTGCCGATTGGCTGGAATCGGTACATACCCCCGACACACCCACCCACACTCAAACGCTCACTGAGCTTCCTGGCATGAGATCCTGGACTTTCTAGCTTTCTAAGTAAAACAAAGCAAACGGATCACATTACCCCACCTCTTAACACGACGCACTTGCCGTGTGTATGTTTTAGAAAAAGTTCTTTCACATGTTTATGAAGCTTTAAATAACCTTTCACCTCCCTACAACAGAGATTTTCTTTCATTTTATGTTCCAGCCAGATCATTAAGGTCCTCCAGCATTTCTCTTTTAAACGTTCCTTATGTGACCCATAAAAAGTACCTGAGAGGCTGCCTTCTGTTTTTATGCCCTTAAAAACTGCAGAGCACACTGCCTCTGGATATTAGAATAACATGCCTTCTCTGTATTTTTAGCAGGAAATTAAAAAACCCTATCTTTTTAATCTGACTTTTTATTCAGAGTAATGTTACAGCCTTTAGTTTTTAGGTTTTATTATTTATTTATTTTGTAACATTTTATTGTTTTACTGTTGTCATTTTTAATATTTATTGTTGTCTCTATTTCTTGTCTGTGTTGTTTTAATCTATGTGAGCTATGTGAAGCACTTCGGGCTGCATGTTTGTGTAAAAAGGTGTTATATAAATAAAGTTGAGTTTCTGCCTGGGCAGTTAAGAGATTTGCATCTCTGTTATGTGACTGCATACCCACCCACATGTACATGCACGGCCCCCCCCCCCCCCCCCCCCCAGCACCCCCAGAGACATTAAGAAAAATACACACATGCAGACACACTAGCGCTAGACTCAGCACATTAGCAAACGTGAGACCTGGTCTGTGCTGCAGAGGACAGCTGCCAAGAGTGACCGGCTGTGTCAAAACACATCGCTCGCACCTACACACTGTGTGTTTTAACTCCACTGCTATTTCATTGATAGGCTCTCGGTGAAATACTTCATGAGGTGAGGTGAGAGATGCGGCGAAATTTAGAGACGGGGGGCGGCCGCCATGATTCAAACACAGTCTTACAGTTGCACAGTAAAGGAGATTAAAATAGATTCCTATGGGTGAAAGACGTTTTTCTAGTCATGAACTTGCAGTATTTTCATACTTTCTGTCACTTTTCCAAGAGCCCGCCCTTTAAACCACACACTTCGCCCTTAGTGGGAACTTCTTCACAGGCCACCTATAAGAGGTTTCCATCTTCACACCACATAGCCACTGATGTATGACTGTGGATGTAAGATTGAATAGCAGGGGAAAAAAAAAAAAAAAAAAAACTGTGGACGGAGAAAGAGGGAGAGATAGTAAAAGAAATATTTCCTAATGACCGGCTAAAATCAGAAACCTAACGGTGCGGTTTTGGGAAAGCGATCCATCTCTCGCTCTGCTTGGATGTTGTTTATACGGGCTTGATTTAAATGAAGGAAACGTAAAACTGCAGTTTTATATGATGAGTAAACTCAAGGCTGCAGCAACACATGGCTCGCATAGGGGGAATTCCAGCTCCTCCCTCCTGACCCACCGACTACCCTAAAGCACCAAACAACGCAAACCTTGGAGTTAAATCCAAGGAAAATGAATGAGCCGTGTAGAAAATAAATGAACCTGCCTCAAAAAATAGGTCATAAAAGATTATAAAAAGGTATTAAATGTATGTTTTGGCGCTGCGAGCCTCTGTTATAACAATCTGACTCCCTATAGTCAGGAACACAATATCCAGAGAAGCTGCTAATGGCTTGGATTGTTTGTTTTCTTTCCCTTTCAGAGTTACTTGATATAGGTTAAAGTTTAAGGCTATAATGCACTGAGCGGAACTCCGGGCCCCGCTGCCAGGTAATGACCCTAATCTTTTCCGAGCAGGAGCCGCGCCGGAGGTGGTAATGCGTTTCCCCTGAGCGTATAGGTGGTGGTGCTGCAGCAGAAACCCAGCAGCACGGGGTAACACGGTGGCAGGGGCCCCGTCATCGATTATGGTAATTAAAAAGAGAGGAAACGTGCCTCGTTCTTTCTGCAGAGCCGCAGAGGAGAAATGAAGGGGAGAGGAGGAGGAGGAGGAGGAGATGTGACGGGAAAACATAAAAAGGTGAATGAAAAAAGAGAGGATAAGAGAACGAGACAAGGTATTTAAAAGAAGATAAAGAGATGGGTAGACAGGATAGGCGAAGAGATAGTAGACAGGCAGGAAGTGAGGAATAGTCTGGATGTCAAATTAAAGGAGATTTAAGGCCGTTTTAAATCTTGTTTCCTGTAATTCAAGGATTTGTATTGATTCTGACATTATATTGGTCCCAGTTTGCAACTACACAAACCTCTGTCCTTTGTCAAAAAGTGAATAAAACCAAACCGAGCTGGTAATAACTGAGTCAAAGCTCAGTTGTTAGCATTCAGAGAGCAGTGCAACAAGATCAAAGTCCATGCTTTAACAGTTGAAATGAAATATGAATACTCCTCTCTTTTTATGTTAGAAATAAAAAAGTATAACGACACTGCAGCTTATGTCCCGTTTTCAACAAGCCCACATAGCTTCGGTTATGTTCCGTTAGCATTTTAAGCTAACGGAACTAGTTAGCCTAGCTTGCCGAGTTTAGATGTTACTATCTGTTTGTGTCATTTCAACATCTGCTGAGTCATCGACAGCTCCTGCACACATAGTGTTGGCTTCCTCCCACATTATACAAAACAGGATGTCTAGATAGTCCCGACCAAACTGTCAAAACCCAAATTATATCACTTCATGATTCAAATCACAACACAGAGTAACTAACGTATGGAGTCAGAGAGTCATGTACCACAAATCACAGATGGTACTAAGCGTTAGCCAACTGCCTGTGTGGCTGTTTGAATTTAAGTAATAATACGCTTAAATATGTGGCGCTGTCACTGCAGAAAACACAAATAAGACTTTTAATTTCCTTGCCAGTCAAAACAAACACCAAAGATATACTACAACTGTTCCTGCCGATCCAAAACGATATTTCATATTCGATCCTCATCATGAAATGTACACTGCAGCTTAGCGCCGATGCACAGCAATCATTTGGAGTGCCATGTTGCAACTGATATAAATTTAACAAGTCTCAAGGTCACTTATCCGTGTTTCTCTTCTTCTATTTCCATAAAGAATAAAAGAAAAGTGGAGAAGTAGAGGAAGAGGAACGGTGAGGAGAGCACAGCGGCTCGCTGCATAAAGCCAGTCTCTTGGGTAGTGTGTGAGTGACTGTGTGTGTGCGTGCGTGCGTGCGTGTGTGTGTGTGTGTGCGTGCATAATCGTGGTAATTAGCTGATCAAACAGATAGACAGTGGGCCAGACTCATGCTGTGGGTGGGCTCTAATAATCCAGATCATTAGGTATGAGTGTATGTGGTATTTACGTGGCTTGTATGAATGTGTCTGTGCATGTGCGGAGTTAGTCTGTGAAATCTGCCGTTAAGCTCCAGCAGCGCTGCAGGATACTGCGGACACCGTAGTGCACTAATCAGTACTTGAGTTTACTGGGGGGGAAAAAAAGCTTTTCCAAACAAGAATCTCCAAACCATTTTATTGATAGTCAATGGATTCAAAAAGTATGTTTCCATTTACTTCCTTTTTTTATATGCATTTTCAATTTGTGCATAAAAACCTGCCAGGTCATGCCGGATATAAATAAAAACATGCTTTTATGCAGTGATTAAGGCTAATAGAAAGAGACTTCTTCTTCTCTATTCAAAGTATGAACCGTTAAACTCCAAAAGAAAGTCAAGAACAAGAAGAGCAAAGGAGCCACAGGTATAAATGAACTGTGTCCCAGACAGGAGCCCTTGTTTCCTGCTACCCCTGATAAAAGATACTACAGGGTACATGTGGATCTGAAGGGACAAAATCATATATATACACCTTAAGTTTATCCCTTTTATTTGTGTTTCATTTAAGCTGTAGGATGTTTACACTGACTGAAACATTCAAATCCAAGATTCCATGTTTTTACGGCATCATTTCATACACATTTCTCCAAACTTACATATTTAAAATAATGTTCTGTGTGTTTGTAATGACTGACTACAGTTTAAAAAATGGAAACATGACTAACCACAGTTTCTAGAGCTGACAGAGAGTAGAACTGCAACTCATTATCGATTAATCTGACAATTATTTTCGAGATTATTCGATTCATTGCTTTAGTGAATAGTGAAAAATGCCTGTTATAATCTCCTGGACCTCATGACTCACGGTGTCTTCAAATATCTTGTTCTGTCTGATCAACAATCCAAAATCCAAAAATATTCAGTTGTTTGCCACGTATGACACAGAAAAGCTTCAAATTATCACATTTGAGAAGCTGCAGCTGGCATTTTTGCTTAAAAAATGACTAAAACGATTGTAAACTGATTAATTTTCTGTCACCTGACTAATCAATGCAGCTCTAGTAGAAAGCTCTGGTCTATTTTCTGTAATGTTATCTGCTGAACCTTTGAATCAGTAAGCACAGTCTGCAAATCTTGAGGTGTTAGCACATTTCCAAGCAGGCGTACTGGACTATGCTCTCGTCATACTGGGACCAGGACCAGACGCAGGCCTGCAAACCAAAGCAGGCCCCAGGCCCCGAGTTAAAGAAACCAGGCTCGAACTTATATAACTGGCACAGACCGGGGAGTGAAGTTATACATCCCACCGTATCCCACTGTGCAGAATAAAAGTCCTCACGACACGTTTCATCTGTCCCCCAGCTGCCACGTCCTGCATCCTTTCTGACGACGTTTACGAGCTGATTGACGGGACAATGGCCAGGCCGCCGCCGGTTGTTGTTCGTATGTGGTCGTTTGATCGGCGGTACACGCTCTGATGTCATCAGCGGCAGTGAAATACTGTACACGCAAGGGGGGGGGGGAAAATACATGTTGACACGTCTGAAAAAACTCTGCTCTCCCCTGGTTTAATGGAAGGAGAAAGACCTTCGACATGATCGGGCAGAGCAACAAGGTTTTCTTTATGCCGCTACCCCCCCCCCCCCAAAAAAAGTATGTTTTTAAACACATAATGTTTGTTCCTGCCGATCCCGATGCCATTTTGGGATAAAATACAGCGTGTGAATATTTACACGCTGTCATATTTTTGAGTCCTGAGGGATTGTAAACTGTAGAAGAAAACACACACACACACACACACAAACACACACATGCTAAACATGCTTGCACATAAAGCAGGCACCAAAAATACACACGTACACTATAAACCGTCACTTTTTTGGGTTCTCTCCAAGTCCGGTTGTTCCTACTAAGTAGGCGCTCTTGATGAACAGCATCAGTGTGTCGCTGTTTGTGAAGTGAGACGATGGGCGTGTGCGTGCGTGCGTGCGAGGGGGAGCGAGGCCAGCCGGCAGATAAGGGAGACGAGATGTGAACGAGGAGTCGTCGGACTCGACGCCGCCGCGGCAGGAGACGGGGAGAGAGAGAGAGAGAGAGCGAGATGGGGGGGGGATGGGAGGCTTATTTGTTCCAGTTCATTATCTGATATGATGATATGGCCCTCGGAGAGTAAAGTTTCTGATGACAGCCCCGGCCTCTGACCTCGGAGGGATTTCGCAGGGAAAAGCGAAACAAAACAAACAATAATTACTGCGTGATAAATGATCAGCGAGCAGTCTGGCATTCTGGTCTTCAGCGAGGAACGCAGAGCGGATTCTGCATTGTTAGACAGAGATTGGTACGCTTGCTCCTCGGGGATGTTGAGGTGTGATGCATTGATGCGCTACGCGGTAGCGATTATCTATACTTTTCTGATTGTCAGCAAATCCCATAAAAAGATCCAACAACAAATCGATCCGACTAACAAGTGTTGTCTGTGTATTCAGAGCCTGAAACGTGTTATTCCCCTGCGCCTTAGAGCTCTATTGTTGTCCAAAAACTATTAAAAACACATCAATAAGCCGGACCGTTGCCCCGGGTGACATGTTCCCTCGTTACCATTAACAACCACAATGTTTATTTTGATTCGATACCACATGAATCTTCCTGCTGCCACTGAAGTATCAGGTGTGTATTCATCCGCAGCTGAAAATAGTCCCCAACAAATGCACTATTTACTCCACTTTAAGTGACATTTGCTAGAAACGGCAGTGCCCGGCTGTTTGATGAAATAACTGAGCAGAGCCTTATTAGAAATGACACTATATATATATGTTTGACCCAGTTTTTAAAAATGTATGAGTAAATGGGCTCAAGTGTCAGGATAGGAAAGTTGGAAAGCATTAAAAATGGATTTGGGTTGTTGGTTTTGGTCTTTTCGTGGGATTTGTGGACATTAAAAAATACAGAATAACAGCCTCATATTTAAATTCTGGGTGAAACTGTTGCTTCTATAAACCTTTAAGTCCTGATTGATGCTGCGTCTGTCTGTTCCTTCGTCACATGGAGCAACAATGCAGCGAGCTCAGCTATGTACTGTATGTTGACGTGATGCCGGAGAGAGAGGAGTGATGCGGCTAAGGCACCACTGTTAGCGGCTAACATAACAGCTCTTTAATGCTGACCGGGCCTGGGATGAGAAGGCAAAAAAAAAAAAGCATGTGAATGAAGCCTGAAGGAACTGACATCCACACAACTCCGAATGCCCGCAGGGAAAATGAATTAGTCTGGTCTTCAACCACCACAAAATAGGGCCTCACTTGTGTATAACAGCTGCAAATAAACACTCTCACTCACAAACATCAGCAGCAGCAGCAGCGGCGGCGGGGAAACACGGCGGTCAGCTGCAGGGTTGGCACTGTGTACTTTCTGCGCTAATGTATTCGATCTCTCGTTAAACTAATGCCTGTCAGGGTAAGAAAAAAATGCTCACTTCAGTCACTGTGAGCATGCAGGGCGGCCCCCACAGAACACACTCTATATCCCTACCCACTCTGTTTGCCAGGAAACCGTTCCCTCTGGGCCGCTAACAAATAGCTCCAGAGCAGTGTGTGTGTGTGTGGGGGGGGGGGGGGGGAGGCGGTGATCAATGAGCTGTGGACAGGGTGGCAGCAGACAGCTAGTTAGTTCAGCTGATAATGCTCTGACAGAGAGAGAGAGAGACCGGCAAAGACTCTTTCAAGCTGATGAAGCCGTGATCCTTCGGTGTGTGTCTCTTCCTGCGGGAGGAGTGACGCTTCAAACACGTAGCGTTACACACTGAGCCGCCGCTGTCTGCAATAAACCCTCCTGCCTGCCTGCCTGCCTGTGTTTATGTGGGTTTCTGAGGGGGGTGTGTGCGCCCACCAACCTGTGAGCGGCGTGCTGTAAGTTTGAGTCTGTGTGTAATTCATAGCTAATTTTGGCGAAGGGAGCTTACGTTTTTATTTATAGACGTTTCTTTTTTAAAGCAGAAGTAAGAGAGTACTTTTGTGTGGCAGAAATACACATGTTTTTCTCCTCGTATGTGAGAATTTGCAGCTTTTTCTTTGTTTTATATCATTGTGAAATGAAAATCTGATGGATTTTGGACTGTTGGTCGGATAAAACAAGCAATCTGAGGATGTCACTCAGGCTCTGGGGAATTGTGAACAGCATTTATCACAATTTCTTGATCTTTTATAAACTATAAATCAGAAAAAATACTAAACAAATTCATCAACAAATTAAAATCAGCATTATTTGCAGCCATAATGTTTTAAAGCAACATATGAGATCATAAAATATAATCTCTATAATGTGAACAGTGTATATGTATAGTCGTGCATGTCTGTGGTAGTGGGTGTGATTGTTAGTGACTTGGCGGCTTTCGCCTGCCGTTACCGTGCAAGCCTTCACAGCCATGTGTGTGTTCTGCACAGTCCGGTGAAAAGGAGGACAGAGAGGAGAGTAACACCCTCTCAACACTCCTGTGGTGAACGAGTGTCGACGAGGGGAAAGAGAGCGAGCGCTAATTCTGAAATGATATTACTCCACTGCAGAGTAAATGACTGGTTTACTGAAGATGTCTACACTCACCTGCAGAAACATACGGCAGTAAAAGGGGGGAAGTCAAGCCTCCCTTTTTTTTTTTTTTTTTTACAGTGAATCAACAGCTTCCCTGTCAGACTGGAGCTGGCTGAACTACACTGGAAGAATGCTGGACTGTTCCCAGGATGCCTCGGGTGGAAAGATCTTACCTTCGACGGAGATTACCTGTCATACTTTTCGAAAAAAATTCCACTGAGCTTGTGGTCATTAAAATAAAGGCTGTGTGTGTGTGTGTGTGTGTGTGAGAGAGTGTGTGTGTGCTGAGTGGGCACATCAGATCAGTCATCACTAATTTTCTTGGATTAAAAATACACAACAGGTGCACAGTGTGACCAGTTTTAAAGAGAAATAACTCCTATCTGAACAATCCTGCTTTGTGTAAACAAGTATTAAAGGGTAAGTTCACTATTTTTTCACGTCTGTCCTACAGCAACAGTCAGGTGCCTGCACTGTGAGGGGTTGTGAACCGACCCTTTAACCCCTTTAAAGAAATGTTTACCTCCTCTACAGTGAAATTAGGCAACCGAATCTGGCTTTGACCTTGTATCATCCCCCTGTCTTGTAAGGACACTCACAGGCTTTTCAGGTAAAACTAATCATTACACACACACACACACACACACACACTGAGGCACAAACAACACACGAGGTCAGACGAGTCCACTCGTGCATATGTACACACGTGTATTAAACCGCCTGCGGGGCTGCCGTCAGTAGAGAGAAAAGTACATAGGTTCAGGTAATATATAATGAGCTCTGGCTATACTGCATTCCTTACAGCCGTTCACTGTGTGCACGCTCTCAACAACAGCTGAGATAACAAACCGAGCACCCTAATGTCACACACCAGTACTTGTCCTCTGAACGCTGTTATACCACTGATTCGCTGTACATTTGTAGGGGTTATTTTGTCATTTTAAGTGACGACACGTTTGGCTTTTTAACAGCGGATAAGAATATGAGACAGCACAGAGGAGATTAGCCTGAGTGTAATTTCCAGTAAACAAAGAGGCTTTTTTTTTTTACTCAAAGTGAAAATATGCTGTTGTGGAGCCGTGCATAGCCTCTGGGCTGTATTTACACAAAGTTCACACAAGCAAAACAGGAAACAGTAAAAGGCATTTTTCTCCATCGTTATGCTATTATAAGACATTTATCTAAAGGTTTAGAGCAGCGACTAATGATTATTTGCGTTACTAATTATTATTTTCCTGATTAATCAGTTAGTTGTTAGTAGAAAATGGTTAAAAAATGTTGATCTCTGTTCCCCAAAAAGCTCAAGATACAAACCACAAATGTCTTGTTTGTCCCAACCAGCAGTCCGCAGCCCAAAGATATTCAGTTTAGCATCATAAAAGACTAAAATAAACCAGAAAATAGAGAGAATTTTGGCGTTTTCTCTTCAAAAAAAAGACTCAAAGTTGGCAATTAATTTTATGTCGATCAACTAATCGCTGCAGCTCTATAAAGACAAATATCAAATATAACTCATTTTAAACATTACAATCACAATAATGCAAAGAGAGTCCATTTCCATTGTGATCCATAAACATGGTTGCTATAGCAACCTATACTCTCTCCTCTGTTTTTGGATACATCACTGACTTGGCCGGTTTCAAGGATTGGAGCAGAGAGACCGAGACAGTCCGTGACATTAAAATCCAAAAATCCAAACATTGAGAAACAGCTAATGTTTTGTGCGGAGCATTACTTTAAGACAGTGTCTTAAATCTCATGTTACTTAAACAAGTGAACCACTCAGCACTAATGTAAAAGTCACTGGATTGTGATGAGGAATGGGAAAAATCCGAACGGGGATTAGGTTTACTTGGGCGACTGTCTGGCAGATTAATTCGACGGGGTTGGATTCTTTGTATCTAATGTGATGCCAAGATTAACTTCACTTTGTTCTAATGTATGTCGAAGAAAGACGCGGCTGATACGCGATGCTACGAAAAACATCTGGCTGCAGAAAATGGATGTAAGGGATCATTTTTTTTACTGACGCTGTTGCTGCTTTTGAAACTCTGCCATCCGAGTTCATGGGGTTTTTTTTTTTTTCTGTTTCACTCATTTACAACCATCAGTCCCCCTGTTGAACGTTCAATAACATTATGAGTATTAACATTCAGCATTCTACTTTTTTTTCAACCTTTATTTATTCAGGGGAAGTTTCACTGAGAGGAAGCCTCTATTTTGCAGACACACGCAGTCACACGTATCCACACCTGGAAGCTGCCCAATACAACCACAGTCTAACCACAGTCTGAGGTGCAAACACCTCACTGGTTGGTAATGAGGGAGGAGCAAACACAGCTTTTTCACTTTCCCCCACCTAAGAATGATCCTGCCGGGTCCGAGGATTGAACCGACAACCTTCCAGTCACAAGCTGGCTTCTTCTTCATCGCTGCCCTGTTACCGCTTGGCTCTGAGTTTTGTAGGTTTGGCCATCATCGCTATCTGTTATGATGATAGAGTACGCTTCAAGTTGATTATTAAGATCCGGGAATGCGGTGACATCATTAAAAAGACATCCGACAAAGCAGGAAACAGCAATAAAGCAGGCGAATAAAGGAATCTAGTTAAACTGATGGTTTCTTTACAAGCTGTCTGATCATCTGACCTCTTTTTAGGGATGTCGCCATGATCCATCATCAGTTACCACATCGACGCCGCGTTCGGTGTTATTATAGCTTATAAAGGCGACGATAAAATTATGATTCAAGTCGTAACTTTCCTTTAAGAATGACGACAACTTTGCATATTAGTTCTCACTTTCTAACCCGCATATTAAACAAAAGGCCAAAACTGTGTGACTGACTGCACCAGATGTTCTTTCATGTTCTCCTCCCTCTACAGGTGCCGTCACAATGCAAACAAAAACAACCAGAACCGGTCACACAACGGGGCTCAGACACAACAAACAGATTTTTTTTTTTTTTTTTTTAACTTCTTCTCTTTGTTCAAACACAGAAATGATTTCAATAAGACCCGCTCCGTTTCCAACACAGACCGCTGACAGACAGATTATACATCACTTCGATTTTTCCAATTTCACTGCTGTTGTTGACATGACCGACTCTCGGGCTCTTACTTTACTGCGTGTGTGCAATTAGACATACTATATACACACATGGCTGCATATAGCATGCACACACTAAAAATGTGCATGCTTGTACACATGTGCACATAAGAGTGTGTGTGCATGTATGTGTGTGTGTGTGTGTGTGTGTGTGCACCACAGCAGCTATGTCAGCAGAGGTCCTGAAGCACCAGGTGAGATTTATGAGGTGTTAAGAATGCTTGCCTGTAGCCCAGTGACGGGAGACTGATCCCACCTCCTCGCCTGCCCGTGCCCCTGCCTAACACCCCGCCTGGCTCCTACTTAAAGACACACACACACACACGAACACACGGCTACATATATGTGCACCTCCAAACATGTATACGTGCACATAAACCCCTGAACCTTAAAGTGTGAGCCAAATGTCTGCAACACCCCCACCCCCGGCTCTGAAAGACTCACTTCCTGAGGCTAAACACACCTTCTAAAGTATCCCCCTTTTACCCAGTTCCACTGCCTCCAACTATTTTCTTTCCCAATTGGGGAAAGTTCCTCTCCTTCTACGGATATTCGACCTTCTTCTAACAGAAAAAGCACGGAGATGCTGTGCTGCGGGGACGCTCGGCTCGAAAGGTCACTGCTGGAGCCAGTGACATGGAAGCATGTTTCACAGCGTTTAAAAGCATCATGAATCACCGAAGCATCTCACTTTACGGGATGGCATCGAAGACCTCTCCTCTCAGACAGAAAGTATAGAGTTGCATTTGCCTCCTGCAGCTCCTGCTATTCTATAGCTTAAGTGAGCGAGTAAACATATGCATATATATATTTTGGACGCAGTATTTGTAACATATTGACTACCGCTGTCAGTAAATGATACCGCAGCAGCTGGTCATGTACCTGTTTTTGTACTTAATCAATATAATTAAAGAATTTAGGTTTACCTTGAAAAATCCAGATACAAAATGAAGTCAGATCAATAATCCAACTAATCAAATAAATCTATAAGACCAGCATCATAACTATACTATAAGAGAAAAACAACAACAACAACAAAGCTTTACTGAAAGTAACTTTTACGCCGGTCAAACCAGGCCACTAACCTTTCTGTCTTCATGGGGGTCAGGGGTCAAAACGCTCAATGTCAATTATTTACAACAGCATCATAACCAACGCAGACAAATGTTTGCAATAGTAATAGCGGTCTTTACAAACCTCCCACACTGCAGGAGAACACAACCGAACCCTGACGTACACATGTTCTGGATCATCGGGACGCGACCAGAATATGCACAAATGTTACCGATATGCATATTTACCGAGATGCACGGATTAGTAACAGCGTGAGACTCAGTGGGATTACCACTTGTGGTCACATTAATATCACCTGTGTCCGGTTTCCCATCTCCCATCGTGTGACTGACACCGGTCGCCTTCAGTCCGGGATGAGCTCTCACTCTTCCATTAAAGCCTTTCTCACCAAACATCTGTCCAAACAACTCAGGGAGTTTTTTTTTTTTTTCCTCCCCCCCCTAATGCTGCAGGGACTTAGAGCAGGATTAAACTGCAATTATGTGCTTCCACATTCTCTCCAGCTGTGCAGAGAAAGGAGGAGAGGAGAGGAGAGGAGAGGAGAGGAGGACTATAGGAGGTTGGTTGCTTGATATGTGTGCAGAGATATGTGGATCAATGTCTAATTCTATTCTATTATATTTTAAGCAACTCTCACCTATGACTAGTTTTGTCATAATCATTAAAGCCTTAAGAGACATTATGACAAATGTGAGGCCCATAGTTAGTGTCAAATATACCTGCACTACAACACGTTACATAACAGCCACTCTTATTTTTTTTTAATGTAAATCCACCGTATGCACCACTTTTATTTTCCAGCATGCGCCACAAAACCAACATTTTTTTTTTTTTTTTTTAGTCACCTGTTTGGCACACTTATATCCTCATGTGTGCTGTTATATTTTATTCCATGAGCTCACACCAATATTTACAAAATGATTTCCTGGAGAGATACAGCTGGAGAGATCTGTTCTTCGAGTACTACGCTTCACATGCTGTGTGTGTTCTTGTTTACACGCTGAGCCGGTGGTGTGTTTTGGACGTAAGTAGTACGTATACAGACTGTATAATAGCATAAAGATGCACGTTTGGTTGTGGAGAAGAGGAATGTGAACGCTATTAAGTCGAAGAAAATAATTAAAATGTGCCTGAAAGTTTTTATTATATATAATTAAAATTCTGAACACACTCACTCCACGTGAAAATTAAATTCAGAGAACTGAGACTGAAATAGGAAGTATGTACATCTCTAACCACAAACCACAATGAATAAATACATAAAACTAATAAAGCATGAAAAGGGTTGAAGACTGAAATATGGTTTTGGTCAAAAGCAATTTTGGCTTTTTTTGGCTTAGCTGTGATCGACGCTCACTTACAGCATCTTCTCATTCATTCTTACTTTCAACATGTGATAATCATCCAAGTGCAAGTCTTTGCGCAAAGGCGTTCATGGCGTTGCGCTCGTATGTAGACACAAAAAAAGTAGTTCCAACCGATTCCAACATCAGAAAGGTGAGGAGAGGAGGATTCAGACTCTATTCTAATCCAAAAAGCAACCTTTATGTAGCCTGTGACGCAAAACCCAGGGCAAAAAAAAAGGTAAGCACAGCTCACAAAGCTTAATATTACACAGGATTGTGTGTGTGAGTGTGTGTGTGTGTGTGTGTGTGTGGACGCCGCAATTATTCAATTACAGGATGAAGACAGTAGAAGACATCGAGATAATGAATCGACTCCGAACCAAGTGCTTGCCGAGGCTGCGCTGTGAACTCATACATGTCATAAACATACATGTACTAAACAGATGGGGAGATGGGCAGAACGTAACCTACCAGTCATTTTGTGTGTGTTTGTGTGCCGTTAATGATTTCCCCAGGCCTCCTGCGTTGTGTGGTCCGCCTTGTGTCCGCCCTGGAAGACATAAAAAGAGGATTGTTAGGGTGGGTGAGCAGCTGAGACGGAGGGCGGAGGGCCGAGGGAGGAGGAAGGGAGGGATATAGCATATAGAAAACAAACAAGGCCGTACAGTACAAAGGCCAGCAAGGACACCCCCCCACCCCCCTCCACCCTCCTGCCCCTGAAATCCCCCCTTTTCCCCTCTGCCCTCATTCCTCATGCTTACTTTTCTTGTTTCTCTCTGTCTATCCTTCACATGTTGGCTTATATCCCTTTATCTTTCCTTTCACCTCCCTCTTGTTTTCTTCTTACCCTCCCCTGTGAAACTCTGGCCTGAAGAGCCTCAGCCTGTTTACCTCACAGACAGACATAAAAGCCATACACGTATACATATGGGCCTGCGTCACAGTCATGCTATAATGGGTGCAGCGACATCCTCCTATAGTGAGGCACAACTGGTTTTTATGTCAGCATTGGAACAAGAGGCTTCGACGTATTGACATCTGCAGACGTTAGCATGCCTGCTGCAGAGTTCTGTTATCTGATGTTTACTAACCTGCCATCTCAGATAAGAAGTGCATGCACCACCCTTGTGCTAAGCTAGGAGGGCTAACGTTAGCTGTGAACTGCCAAATTTCCATACTGTTAAAGGAATAGTTCAACATTTTAAGATATATATGTTAATTTGCTTTCTTCTCTGAGACTGAGATGAAAAAATATATATCAATATCATGTCGGTGTGATAAGTACAGAGCTGGATTAGCCTAGCTTAGCATAAAGACTGGAGGCATAGGGAAACTGCTAGCCTTTCTCTGTTCAAAGGGAAATATTCATGCCTAGCAGTGACTCTAAAAATATCTTATTAACATGTTGTATCTTGTTTGTTTAACTAGTACATGAACAGGAATGTCAAAAATGAATTTGCGGTTTGGAGGAAGTTTAAATGTGGAAACAGTTGACAGTTTATTCATCCATTCAGCACTTATGTGAAGCATCTAGAGCTTTAGCACAAGCTGCCAGATATGGAGGTTTTTTGGTCTCTGTGCAGGCTCAGTGGCACTAAAGCTGCCAACCTCATGCATCGTCATCATGCCCAGCTGTTGTAGTCCAGTATGTAAGTCCTCCTAAAACCACAATGTTTGTTTTTACAATTCTGTTTCTGTACTGTTTAAATAAATGACATATAACATGTTAATTAGTCCGCTTTACACATATTGGTTCCTGTATTTTTCCACTTTTTTTCTTTACCTCACACCCAAAAACCTTGAGAGGAATTCAGCCCACATAACCTACTGCAAGGCAACTGGATTTCCCTTTTTTCAATATTTTAGTAAGCAAAGTGATGGAACATGATGCTTAAAATTGTGCATACAGTAGCATTATGTAAGTGTTCACTCACACTAATGGTGCTAACATGAGAAGATGAGTGATAGCCGGCAGCGAGACTTCAGTGACTTTGCAACGGGAGAAAATTGAGCAGAGTTCAGCTTTATGCAAAATAGCGGTGATTCAGTATTATGAACTGAAGGGCAGATAAGTCACCTTGTTCTGCTTCGCTGCACGTTTCGACTTTAGTTCCTGTCTGACTGATCCTAATCTCATAACGTATCAAATCTAAGTAAATCTATTCTCTAGTGAGGTTAATTACATAAATGACAACTTCATAATGAATATATAAGGAAACAACAAAGTTAATGACAAAACGCTGTATCTAAGCTTTTCTAGGTAATTTATCGCTGCTACAATTCATCATGTTTTGTGTCTCCTTATGGATGTTTATGCCCCACAAGTGTCAGACAGCTTCATTACACACAAAGGAGGGACCGAAACAGAAACCGATGATGATGATGAGAGGAAAACAGACACTGAATGGGAGGAAATATAAAGAGGCTGTGAGAAAATGTGTGAAAGTGAGAAAGAGTAAGGAAAGAAAACCACTTGAACTGGAAAGTGTTCTGAGATTGGAAGGTAAAGAGGAAGCTGTTAACGTCTTTACGGTCCCACCAGACGGGAAGTGCCGGAAGGAATGCAAGTGTGTGTGTTTGTGTGTGTGTGTGTGTGTGTGTGTGTGTGTGTGTGTGTGTGTGTGTGTGTGTGTGTGTGTGGATGTGAGACTGTTGTGGGGATTAGGAAGTGTCTGTGTCCTGTGATGTGGTGGTTTGTGTGATCTAATTCACGTTGATGTATAGTGTATATTACTTCTACATGTCTGTGTGTACAATAGGGCCGGGAAATATGAGGATATACACCATGAGGTGATATATGTATTAAGGCAGCTACTCCTTTAACATATCTGGTTATATTATATAATTACAGGCACTGTTGCAAATCAATGGGCAAGGTCGCTCTATTGAAATCTTGCATTTTCATATGATTTTCCATTATATGTGATGGCATTCATTGAATTTTCAGATATTTATTCATTTTATCCAATAATAGACCTGTGTCTGGTCATTTTAACCTTTATTTGATAACGGACAGAGCAGACTTTCAGATATGTCAGATTATCCAAACACAGAAAATTCTGTGTGGTTATTCTATGAATTAAAGAGCATCTCATTTTCACTACACTCACACAAAAACCCCCCCACTAAACTCACTTACTAGCTTCCTTCCAGAGCTTTCAATTACGGAAAATCCATCAGAAAGATGCGACTGCTCCAAAAAAAACAAAAGCTAATAAATGTTTCCGAGGTCGAGACTGATTTCACACTCAAGTCCAGAAAGTGTACTAATCTCGAAATCCAGTATATTGACACTGTGATGTAAAATCACATATATAGCACCACTGTGGAGGATTTCATTCACTCCGCCCACTCCTAAAGTACACATGGAGAAGTGAGCTGAAAAGGCAAGGGCGGGCTGCACTGCACATGCAACATGTAGGGAATTCCCCGCTTCCTCAACATGAAGAATCAATTTTCCTGTAGAAATACACTTGAGAGGAGAGGGAGAGGGAGAGGGAGAGGGAGAGGAGAGATTGATGAGATGGATGGGTAGATGGATGAACGGATGGATTGATGGATAGAGGTGCAAAGCTTCTAAACATGATTCATTTTGTGAATAAATGAGGCAGAAGGTCATCCCCTTAGTTTTGTAATCAGTTGGTGCATTAAGAGAGAGGCTGACACTTGGTTTGTGGAGGAATATGGCTGTTTGAAATGAAAAGTGAGTTGGAGGAATATGGGTCAGTTACGCCATATAGAGACCAGATCAGCTCACTGATAACAACAAGATGGGAGGTCAATTATTTAGCCCCCTGTGCTGTCAGTGTGTGACGGGAGGGGGGTTGACTCAGATCTTAACTCCCACACTATAGAGCAACAGAGGATGATGGATAGAAAAACAGAAGCCGGGGGAAGAGGGGAGGCACTGAAGGTTGAGCAGCATCGCACTGAGTCAAGAGCTTGGGTGTCTTTGAAAAGAGACAAGCTTCAAAGTGAAGTCTCTTCATTTCGCTAACTCCTCCGAGCAATGCCATCGCCGTTGCCAGCGCGGCCTATTCACCATCCTGCCGACATGAATAGCTCCCTTTGTCGCAGTGAAATTCCACTGGCAAGTCTCTAATTAGCTGGAGGGCTCTTCCCCTGCAGGCCTGTGTGGGCAAAAAAAAAAGACAGGGCAACAAGGAGAGAGGTAGCTCACTGCGAAGGGAACTGTGCGAACAATAAGCAAGTTGAATGGAGAGGCAGTCATATGATGCCCTCCTGCTGGAGCTAAAACTAACTAATAATTTAATTTGAGTGGCTCTGAAAAGAGAGGAGGAGAAAGAGTATGAGAGGGAGAGTGAATATCTCAGTCCCCATGCTGGGTTGGTTTTCATGGCAGGAATCCGATAGGTGGTTCACCAGCTTTTGTTTGTCAAAACCCAACATGGATCCTCCAGTTGGTATTTAATTGTAATTTGAAATACATTGAAACCTAAAAAAAAATGGCTGAATGCCTAATATAAATATTGTGAACTGTTACACATGCAGGTCAAGTCAGACTATTTAATCTAAGTGTAATAATCCTGATGATGTCATAGTGATGTCATCTTGAGTTGAGGCTTGATTTCATATATTTGACAGAGAACCTGTGTTATAAACTGGGGGGGAATAAAGTTGGAAATATTAGGGCATGTAACAGGCAGGGAACATCTAATGAAAGATGCTATTGAGTTGCATGATGGGAAATGTAGTAGCTTAACTCATGCATGCAAGGAAAGGGGTTTTTTTTTTGTAACTGTCTTGCGCAAGTTCCCCCCACTTTATGGATGTGCGTTACAAAATCACTGGAGAGCCCCTTTAAATTGCGCAGTATGTGTCAATATTCAACTTTCACATTATTATTTTTTTATCAGAAAACTCCTGGATGTTTCTTCTACATCTGTGATGCATTAGTGTTGTAGAGCTGAGGGGCAATACACAGTTGTCATGTGTGTGTGCGTGCGTGTGTGTGTTTCGTACAGTGAGTCTGAAAATATGTTGGCCCTGTGTACATGCTGATAGGTGTCCTGTGTCAAGTTGGATTTTAGTAGCGTGAATGTGGCATGTGATCACATGCTTGTGCTATATTTGCACTGACTGGATAGCTACTTTATACAGTGAATCTAAGCTGATCCTGCTGCAATGTCAGATAATATTGTACAGCATATGAGGCGAACCGCGGGCACAGCCCTTATCAAACCGTAGCAGAGGTCATATAGTACATGTGATCAACAGCTTTTTATAATAGATTCTTGCTTTTTTTGCTTTTTTTTCTTAAACCTACAAAGCTATTAGCAATAAATAGACCATCATTTAAACGTGTGCTGCTCTAAAATCACCTGATTCCAGATGTCTCGACGGTAAAGTCACGGCAAAGCAAGTTGTAAACACAAACCACATGTGCCATGAGTAAACAATATGAGGTTATGAGGTTGCATAGGCTAATGCACAAAGAAAAGGGGGTCATTATTGTTATTGCATGGCGAAGTGCAGGGTTGAACCTCTGCAAAGAAATAAAAAGGTAGAGTCTTACAAAGTGAGAAGACATTGAAGACAAGCAAATATTGATCCAAATTATCTGAGAAACTGTTTGTCTTTGGTAATGCTGACTTAGCAACACTTAAACACACTCTTCACCCATCTATGCACACAACCAAAAAAGGGAGTATGGCGATTAGAGATACCTTACATAACAAGCTACACCGCAAGAAGATCCAGTTCCACTCAGATCCAGTTCTGCTACTAAGAGGTTGATCAAAGGTGTGGGAGGTGGTGTTGACCATCTGCATTTCAAATTATCTTTGACCTAAAGGCACAATTTCATAAAGAAGCCTCTTGAATGGAATATTCAATCATCTGAATTATCTTCAAAATTAGCCCTCCCAGCTTGGAAGTGTTCCAGAAAACCAAACGAGGAGGCTTTGATATGATCTATCAAAGGCTGAGTCTCATGCTCACCATGACTGATTGTGTGATGCCTATCTGACCATGACTGCCCTCCAAGTCCCAACACCACCACCACCACCACCACCACATCCTTACATTTTCATCAAAGAGAGGCTGTAAAACATGCCTTGTAAATACAATTTATGTCATTTTAACTATCTGACCTCAAGCTCTTTTTCCAAAAAAAGTTATGGGATGCCCTCTAAGTATTTCAGAGACTGTTAAACACTATGGAACAGAGAATTTCCCAAACTATTTTTCAATCCAACAATCAAGACAATCATTTGTTAGTAAAAATTAGAAGGCAGTGGTGTCTCTTGACATGTCAGCAACAGCCGAGGCATTTCAATTACAGTATAAGCCTTGCGGCGACTTAAAATTTGTGTTTTTCCAGGGAAGTCTCTGATACGAGCTGCGAGAAAGGATTATTTTGTACTGCAGCATATGTGTTTTCTCTGCTAAGTGTCAAAAAAGTGTCAAAGTGAAAGCACCGCCAATTTGATCTCACCAGATAAAACACACACATTGGACTTGAGGAAGTCTAAAACAGAAGCAGAAGAAAAGTCTTCCCACTTCAGAGGACATTCAACTGAAAACATCTTGAGGGTAAAGTCTGTCAGTGGGCCCCAAGTTCGCCCCTACACCCCCTCTCTGGTGGCAAATGTAAGGCTTTGAACTACTGGTTGGGAGGGGTGTGGGGAATTCACTGGCCTGTCAGGACTATGAATGATGGCGGATGGAAAAGATCAGATCCTGCCTTGCTGTTCTTCCTGCTGAGCGAGGATCTTCTGACAATGTAGACTGACCCACACCAGGCTAAACATGGTAAGCCATAAAGAGTTCTAGCTCTGGGAGGTGCCAAGTGTCATCTTAGCTTACAAAGGCCCCGATTACATATGCAATTTCGGCAAGACGTCATGATCAACCGTAAGATTGGCAGCCACTTTTGGATGCATCAGTTGCCTCCAGAAATACTTTGAGTTGCTCTCTTAATGAAATGTTTTAAAGTGAGATGTGAAGGCCGAGGTCTTGTGAAGTCAGAAGCAGAAGAGATTATAAGTAACTGGAGTGGTTTTGATCAAATGGTTATCTAGGTTGTGTAGAGGGGAAAAGCCAGCCAAAATCCCACACATCTATTTTCTATCAGCTCATTGCATCATGGACATTCTTGTGGCTTGTCTGTGGGAAAGGGCTCAAAACCAATCTGTCGTGGCTTGCCATAAAGCAGATCCTCTGCCAATGGCTTTGCTGAGTTCACATGAAAACAAGACTCGTTGGTGGCACTTTCAATTCCGAATCCGATCATTACCACCTTCACACTGTCGCCCCCCCCCCCCGCCCCCCCCTTCCTGTGGCACTGAAAATTAACCCATCTCACTTCTTCAGACAAGGAATGCGTAACACTGCTGGCGTCATCTATCTGTTAGTGACGGGTTTTCCGCATTCAGACATACAGTAAGTGTCTTTTAAATAAATGTTGACATGTCAGGAGGTTTATGAAAAGAGCCACAATGCTCATGTGATATTTGGTACCTGTTGCGCAAGACGGAGTAGAAAGACAACGAAGCGATGAGTTAAAAATGTTATATGTTCTCTCACGGGCTGCATCACTGATGGAGTTTATTTTGCTGTTGAAGCCTTAATTAACGACCGTCGTGGAGTACAAGTGACGTTCGCCACCACTACTCACAGTGAATCCGCTAATACATTTACACATTAATTTCATAACTTAACAGTAGCGTTGGAGCAAATTCTGTTGCCTGTTTTTTAAGTTCAGCATGCATTATGATTGAATGACAGGACGTTAATTCAGAGTTTTCCTGTTTGTTCGTATGTTGTATGTAAAATGTATTGCTGGATATTAATTTATCCCATTTCCTGGTTAGATTGTAGAAGTCGCAACTACAGGCAAAAAGTTTTAATGACTGATCTGATATGAGAAGAATTTCCTCAACAACCTCAAATTGGTTATTTCAGAGTTACATAGTTTACTGAACTGATTTTATTTTCTTTGTGTAAAGAGAGATTAAAGAGATTAAGATGCACATTTAACGTCTCTCTCGGCATGTTTTACCTTTTGCTGCTGTGGTCTTCACATCACTCTGATGGCACTTAATACAGACGTGTAAATTATAGTAAATTAGATCTAACATCCAAAGCTCCTTTGGATCTCCTTCAGATGAAGACAGAACACCAACAACCCACACAAACCAATGACATTAAGGGAAAACACTATTGCGGCAAATTTTCAGCGCCAGTGCTAGCAGCCTGAGGGATCACAAACTCGTCTGGCAAGAGAGCTTAAACGAGAAAAGTAATTGCTTATTTTACAGAGAGTTTACTTTATGACATTGGCTTGAAGAGCGTTGTGTGCAATCATGCGTGTACCTACTCTCTGTTTGCACTACATGCATAAAGTGATTATTGACCATTAATATGACCTAAGATCGATTAAGAAAACGCCTTAAAATGTAGATTTTAAAGATTGGTGCCATGCAAAGACAAAAAAAAGCATTATTCATTGTTTTTCATGCAGAAATGACCGCCATATTCAGTGTACTTCCAGTATATGAAGGGGTGAAAGGTGTCTCCTGCCGTCAGTGACAGCCCACATGTCTCTGCGGTCCACAATGCAAGTCAACACTGGCAACATCAACCTAAAACCGCAACCCAATGGTCTTCGCATGACAGCGCGACACAGACACATAAGATTTCTTTTGGGAAATCTTGTGTTGCGCATCTGGAATTGATGCACATTAGGGACAAAAATATTCCTTCATGCTATTTTAGCTGTTTCATGTAGTTCAAAACAAAACATGTTCTGGTTTTGAATGCATTCTTTCGCTCGGGTTATAAAGCTCGAGATATAGCTTATAACATCAGGAATCAATTCTCTAGTCATGTGCACTGAGTATAAATGTGGATAAAACCATTTATTCACACATACATGGATGTGTGCGCTCAAAACGTCTCACACACACAAACTATAGTACATGTCCTTCAGGCCATCTGTGTGTAAATCTATTCAGGGTGGAGGGAGAGGGAGGGGGGGGAGGGGGGGTTGGGTAGGTGGCAGCATGTTCATGGTGTCACTCCAAGGGCAGTCATTTTGTCCCGGTGAAAGACTGGATTCACTATACAGGGAGTCATAAAACCCACAGCACTCAGGAAGAAGGTTACCAAATAGAGATGAGGAGGAGGATAGCAGCTAGGACAGAGATGACGGAGATAGAGAGACGCAGAGACTGAAAGACGGAGGGACACAAGGCCTCGTTGATGAGCGCATGCACAGCTGGATGGTTCAAGGAGACAGTGGGGGGTGAGAAGGCCATGGCAAACAGGGTGAAGACAATGCAACAGGGCTTGTCAAAATGAAAATTTACTGTTGGTCAAGCTGCGAATAGCTTTGCTCCAGTGCCCTTAACATTGCATTTGCATGAAGTATGTGTGAGAAAGAGCAAAAGGGACATGGGTGGGAGGGGGGGGGGTGGGGGGAGGAAAGAGCAAGTAGGCTGGAGCTGTAGAAATCCTTATCTGTATATGGACATGAGATGGAAACAGCAAGTAAACAGTTTGCACTAATAATATATTACACTGTTCATGTTTTTTTTTTTTTTTCTGGGTGCATTGGAGCAGATAACTGTATGCAACACATCTGCAGTGTGGAAACAAAATGAATCCTTTATCATAAGTTTAGAGGCTGTAAATATGACTTATCGTATCCCTCATAGATTACAGCTTTCACTGTTTTCTTGCACCTTCTTTGAACATGAAAAGGCCACCTTTCCACTACTGTCAGAGGTCAATCATACCTGCTGATGGCCTGTAAGAAGGGCATGATGCATCCTGGATGTTCAAACACCAGCAGGGCTATAGATATCTGAAATATTTCGACGCAGGTTTCAGCCGTAGCTGAGCCGAGTCTCTTCTGAGAGAGACGTGTTCCTAACTTTGCCTTTGTGTATGAAATGTGCTTACAGATTCTAGACACTGTCTTTATCCTCATCACACAGTGGCACAAGTGATATTAATTTACCATTTTAGACACGTGGTTAACATTAGCAGCGCTGGTTTGTTTAAGTAAAGAACAGAACATTCTTAGTCACGTTGCAGTTTTTTTCCACATGGGTCTTCCCCCCCGACTTCTTGATGAAGAAATCAGTTAAGTTGTGTTTCACATTAGAGCTGTCTTCAAAAATCAAAGCTGCAACTGTAATTCCTTGTATGTTTAGTATTACTCATCCTTCTGTGATCCACTAACAGTTAAACCAGCAAACTGCGGCGAGACATTAACCGACGGGATTATAATTTCGAAGTTCCCCTCCACTCAAAAATGTGTTTTGCTTGTAGTTACTTCACTCGGGATGTTCGAGCTTCACTGTGCAGAATGATGAATGTGCAGAGTTTGACATTAGAGGGCTGTTTTCGCATTCGTCTGTTGAAGGGGGGAAAAGTTCACATTAAGTCTGATTTAAGGACCTACAAGCATGGTTTTGTGACATCACAACTAGCTCAGAAACCTTTTCTGATTGGATGCAGGGCCTTTGGATGTTCTGTGTTCTATGTAAAAGCTTATTTTTATACTGGTATAATGTCAGATGTCTGTGTTAAACATGGTCAAAGCTCCAAACCTTGAGGTGAACATATGTAAAAATGCTCCTGGAAATGCCCACAAATGGCCGTCTGTTTCATAGCCTTTGTTGCTAAATTGTTCCGCGGGTCGTTTGTGTTGTTCACTCTTATATTTTCGGATCAGATTCAGGCTTGAATATGTTCAGATGTATTTGAGAAGATTATATTTGGAGTAAAGAATGAGAAAAAGATATGAAATCCAACTACTCCTGTTTGTTTACATAGCATAGGACCGGAAGCTGGCCAATCAGAGCAGAGTGGGCTCAACGGGAGGAGGGCCTTAAAGAGACAGGAGCTAAAACAGCCTGTTTCAGACAGAGGCTAAACTGAAGGGCTGCATAAAGAGCCAGTATAAGATAAATAAGGAGTTTTTTAAACTGTAAATACTGCAAAGATATTCCAGTAGACCCCCAGAATATAAACAAAGACCTGTACATTTGCATGATATGTCCTCTTTAAGGGATACTACTAGTTTATTACAACTTGGATCTTATTTTCGCAAACTTTGTTCCTGATTTGTTAGAACATGGCAGCAGTCAGAGGGTGAGACTGGTTATAAAGGTTAGCTGAACTTATTTAGAAGAGAAAATTAAGAGAAATTGAAGGCAAATGGAAAAAAAAAATGTTACTCCAACTGTCTGTTGTACACATCTCTTACAAACTAGCTAAACTGAACTAAACTAAACTTTTTTACAACCTGTTTTATCGTGTTTCTTGTCCAGTCTGACTTTGCTTTTAGCCACATTCACCAACCAACTTGGTGAGAACAATGTTATTATAGCTGATAGAAATGATAGTCAAAGCTACGAAAACAAGACCCAGATTTTAATAAATAAGTGATTTTGGTATTTCTAATCAACCTTCTGGTCGACTATTATGTTGTTGTTGTTGTTGTTTATCTCTAGTAAGTCAGATGATTCTATGCATGTTTTATTAAATGAACTTGACTCCTCTCCATCTGTGCAAACAATAAATATGTTTATGGACCCACAATTAAGTTCCTTCCACAGAATCCGGGAAGGAAGAGGAAGGAAGAAGCTCAACAGGTGCCTGACAACAGCTGGGCTCCACCAAAGCTCAAGACATGGATTAAATTACCCTGGCCTCAGACCCAGAGCCCAGCCCATCACAGAAGCTATCATCGTGGCGGCTAAATGCGATTAGTGTCCAGTGGTAATCTAGGGCCTATTCATTCCTGCTTAGAGTAGGTGACACATTTGATTCAGAGGATTAGTCCACCTCTCCTCGCGATGCAGGGGAGGGAACAAATCAAAAGGCCCACATTAGGGGAGCAGTGAAAAAGGAAGGAACTGCGTGGAAGAAGAGGAAGAAATATCAAAGAAACGGGAAAGGGGAGCAGAAGCCATGAGCCCAACACTCTTCCATAATTAAAGCAGACAGTTCCTTTGTGCAGCCATGTCATTAACATAACCCAGCACACTGCAGGGACCGTGGGTACACTGGGTTCTTTAGTTAGTGCCTTCAGAACATACGTGATGAGAGGCCGTGGGTAACGAGGAGCCGTCTGATGGCGCAGATTCCACCACGATGAGTTTAACACTCCAACTTACAGCCTGTAATTTCATGATTCTAATTAACCTCTGAAACATAGCTTATCCTACCGCACACATTCATTTAAATAAGATGCATTATGCCAAAACAAAACACTCTGACAGCTATCACATGCATGTCCATAAATAAGCCGGTGGAATTTAGTTTGCATTGCGTGCAACATTGACACTCTGCCAATGTTCAGTCTATTTATCAAGTCCCCATTAAAACTGTGGTTTTATGACAATAAGAGACATTTAGGAGTTAGTGGCTGAGATCATCCACATAGACTGCCACACAAAACACAGAGAAACCATGTGACTCACCACATGATGTCACATGTGGCTATGGGTCTGTTATCTATGACTCTGTGTCTGTCTCTCGCCCATCTGCAACCGCTTTTGCTGCACAGTGTCTCCTTTTACTTTAAATTGAAACTTTCCTCTTCTTTCACTGTACAACTGAACAGCTAAGAGGCTCGTGCATGTGCACAGATTCACACAGTGTCTGCTGTGCATTTGAAAAAGGAACTGACGGTGAGGGTTTATCCGTGCACGAGTCATCCTGGCGTCTCTGCAAATGAGTTTCAACGAGCGCAAACAAACGTCAGAGCTAGGTATCTAACAATGTTAATGATCATCTGCGGAACATCACAACATGTGTGCAGCTGAAAAGACAAACATACCTTTAAAATGACATAATAATTGTAATTATATATTGCATTAATTTACTGTATAATGAAGAGCTGTGAGTTTAACCGAGGTTCACAGACAGCTGAGATGTAACAGCTGAGATGAAACTGTAAATCCAAAGTACACCTGGTCATAAAACAGCACAAAAAGCAATATGACTGCATGTAGGCAGGTGCAGGCTGTAAGCGGTCGATAAATGGCAAAATATTTACCTGCCAGAAAAAGAACAGTCAAGAGTTCAACTATCTGCAACAAAAGGAGAAAACACATCAGTTTCAGTATTGCAACAGAACATTGCACTGTGTAGTGGTAAAGTATCACACCACTGTATAGAGCAACACTGATTATTTGTCCCAACCAAGCCACAACTATGGTTTGAGGGTGAAGCCAATGTGGAAGTACCTTAAAGTGCAATGCCACCGACAGCCGCCAGATGCTGGCTCTAACTGGCTCCCATTAAAAAAAAAAGCGTCAACTTCTCTCTAGAAATACTAAGTCAATCATTTTTTCCAAATGGAAAAGATGGTGCTGACCATAAGCTGCGACTGTGAGCTTCAGACTGGCTCCAACAAACCAATGGCTAACATCACACCTCGGTACGTCCGTCTTTATATACAGTCTATGGTCCGAACCCCAGTGCACACATAATTTCCACTTGCAGGTCCAAGCAGCCCACAATACAGACACATGGACACATTATGGCCAGAACTTGTTAGGAATATTAGTAACAGTTTATTTGATAAGTCAAAAGAAATGTCACTTGACTGTTTGGCAGACTACACAACCCTGAACTAACCTAACACTTTGATTAGACGAAAACAGGAAGTTCAATGTCACTGATATGATATTCAAGAATAATCTTATTTACATATTCTTTGACTTTCCTGATGAAAAGGGCTGCAACTCATGACTTTTTTCATAATTAATCAATCTGCCAATTATTTTCTTTATTAATGGTTTGGTCTGTAAAACATCAGAAAACAGTGAAAATAGCAAAATATCGATGTCTTCAAATGTCTACAGTCAAAAAGCCCAAAATATGAAATTTATTATAATATGAGAGCACAAAAAGCAGCAAATTCTCACATTTAAGATCCATCAAATGTTTGGCATTCTTGCTTTAAACATGACTTAAATGATTGTTTGATTATCAAAATAGTTGCAGATTAATTTCCTTTCAATCGACTAATCATTGCAACTCTACTGATATAAAATTATTTTATTCATGTTGAGCTGCTAATGTCTGGACAACATTTCATATTTGAGAACTTTGGCTTTGTTTATTAAATGAAAAAAAAGAGTTTCAAAAAAAAGCTTTAATTTCACAGAAAAGCAGTCAGCTAGCAGTTGGTTGATATAGATATCACACTGTCACAGGAACCACACACACACCCACACACAGACTTTGTGAAGCCTTTTCAAGCCTCTGACTACTTGTACGTATGTGCTCCCTCCTGTGTGTGTGTGCTTTTATTACTCACTGCTCTCCTTTGTGGATTCTCTGCATGAAAGTGCACAGCGGTGACATATACAGTAATGCAAGTCCTGCAAGGTTTCTCCGTCTGTCAGGTTTTGCATGTGTTAGCTTCGTCATACGGTATAGCCTCCGCAGGTACGACTACACACACACACACACACACACACAGTGGAAGGAAAGAAGGAGACTGTAGAGGAAGAAGTGATAAAAAAAAAAAAAAAAAAAAAATTCCACGAGCAGAAAGTAAAAGTGAGAAATGGTGACAGAACATGAGAAGAAAGACAGCTGAGTTAAAGTGAGAGACGGAAAAGAGTGAGAGTCATAAAGAGTCCCAACGTCAGGGCTAGTCATTGTTCCACTGACCTCTGAGATTTCTCTCATACTTTTTTTCTGCTTACTACCCATATTCTAACATTAACAAGTATTTACTTCTTCACTTGCTATTAGAATTTAAAACCTTTGTGATTATAACAAAATGTAACTAATTAACAAAGATCTTTAGCTTGTTAGAAATGGTTTTCATTAAAGGAGTAGTTTGACTTTCTTTCAGGCTAGCTGTTTCCAGTCTTTATGCTAAGCTAAGCTAACAGTCCCCTAGCTGTAGCTTCATATTTAACGGACAGATATGAGAGTGGTATCGATCTTCTCATCTCACTTCCAGCAAGAAAAGCGTGTTTTCCAAAATGTCTGACTATTTCTTTAACCTCTTAACATCCACCGGGTCACTGGAGACCCGTTTAAGCTAGTTGTAAGCGGTAGCATCACACAGTAATGAGTAAAAGCAATTGGCACAATTTGGCCAATTGGAGATAACTGGAGAGGTTTGAGGACACCAGTGACACCACAAACTAAAAACTCCTTAGCTCCCATAAGGTTAGCCAGATGCTAAACAAACACATTTCCAGAAACTAGAAGATGTCACTTGAAGCCTAATACATGAATCATGGCCTTACAGTTCTCCTGTTATAAGCTTTTCCATGTGGGTGTGCCAAACAGGTGAAAATTCTATAAAAAGGGTGGATGTTAAAGGGTTAAAGCCCCCCCCCTTCGCTCAAAAATGTGTTTTTCTTTTAGTTCTTCATTTGGATGTTTGAGCTTCACCGCGCAGAAGGATGTCCGTGCAGAGTTTGACATTAGACGGCTGTTTTAACATTCATCTGCTGAAGAAGGAAAGTTTGTCTTAAAGGGTTGTGCCTACGAGTATGGATTGTGACATGACTAACATCAACTGGTTTGGAGCCAATCGTGGTCCAGTATGCGTGATGTGGAAACTTGAAACGTCCACAAACACTGAGGATGGACTCTTCAGTGAAGTAGGAGACATCTTGCATCGAGCAGTTGAACTTTTGAAATGAACAATAGTTGCATGTTCATAGATTCTGGATTTATGCATGATAATGAGGTGATAATGAGGTTATACAAATTATTATTCCAAACAGAGGAGGGCATCTTTAAAGGTGAATTATTATTGATTTTAAATAATTCTCCATCCATGACTTGTGATCTGCAGAATATAAACTTATGTTCCAGGGCTGAATTTTCATTTTCATTATTACAAAATGTTAACATTCTTGTGAATGGGGTTTTCTTACTTGAGGAACAAGCCCTGGAAGTTCCAGTTTCACCTCCTCTCTCTCTCTTTCTCTCTCTCTATAGGCCAAGAATGAATCAGCTTTACACTTCTGGGATGAGATTTCACCATTGCAATGCTGTAGGCGCCAAGAGCCTACTCTCACATTGACTGCCAAATACTATATACAGAAACAGTGGCGAAGAAAAGGTCTACACTGGTAACGTCGTGCCAGGAAAAACAAAGCAACCCAATCACAGTCATTGTGTTGTCTGCACAGCCTGATTGTAGCCTTTAGCAAAGTATTTTTTTTCAACCTGTTTCCAATAAAAATACATTTTGCTTCATATGTTTGCTGCAATCAGCCTCAAGACAGTGATGTTCATTCTTAGAAAATTCCCAAAAACAACTGCCAAATAAATGTGAGGTAATTCCAGTGAAGTGTTTTTTTTTTTTTTGTCAAGTTTTAGGAAAAACAAGTCTTCACGGCATGTTGAAATGGATGTTTTTTTTGCTCTGTAATGCTAAAATGATCCGTGGATTAGTGGACCCACGGAGAGTTAATCGTCAATTTTGATAATTGGTGAATTATGCACATTTATTTATCAGGCAAAAGTGATAAAACATTTGCAAGTTCCTGCTTTTTCTCTGTTGTGTGTGATTGTTAATTGAATGTTTTAAGGGTTTCTGGCAAAATCAACAATTTGAAGACATCATCTTGGTCTCTAAGCAACTTTCTGACGTTTTATAGCGCAAACAAATAACCGATAAATCAAAAGAAGTACGAATCAAAACTATTTGCAGCCGTTCTGCTCTGTGACCCTGCAGGTTAACATATCTATGAATGTATATATATCAGCCGACAGAGTGAGAGACTGGGTGAAAAATCACAGTAATGTGAGTCAGCAGCTTAGAAGCTTACCTAACACTCTGCATACATGTCAACCCTGCCCTGATCCAGAGATAACATCATATACAGTACACCTCTGCTGTATGTACCAATGAAACAAACTGCTTTGCTTTAAGATAAACTCTTTCACTTTTCCAGTCATGTTACAAAAGCAGAATTCTGGCCTGACTGTGGACACACCCTTATTTGTCTTAGCTTGGCTCCAGCTTTTAATGCTACCCTGCTGTGTACAGTACGGTGTGTGTAATGTATAGTACACTATGTACTTAACCATGACATGGCAATGTGCTACAGTCTCAGACTTTGGTCCAGTAATCCTCTTCTTCTCTCTTGTGTCAGAGACGGGCCGTAGATAAGAAGGTCTGCCTGCCTCGCTGCTGTGAACTCTGATGTGAGAGAGCATTGTCCCATCTAGAGAGGTGACATTAGCGGATCTATACCATGAACGCTGAGAGATCTTCATCAAGTGAAGCCACAGGCACAGGTCTGTGCTAAAGAGGACGGCGCTGCAGTCTGCTGTGGCCTTTTAGATCGTCTAACATAATTATGAAGGTGATGGCAGGAGGTAATGTGAACGATGATGAAAGTAGCGGTTACATAAAATCAGTAATAGGCCCTCTTTGACAACTGTGGCTGTTTTAAAGGAGAGCAGTCACTTCTCTCTCACCACTCCAACAGTGAGGTATGTAGAGGAACGGCACAGGGGAGAATAAAAAGTCTGATTAGATTCATCCTGAGCCATTTTAAGACACTCGAAGGTATCGTTCAAGACGCTGAAAATACACTTTCTTTCTGTGAGTAAGAAGGAAAGATCGATACCAATTTCAGGTCTGTGCGGATGTAGAGTTAGAGTCGGGACGTGTTCACGCTGATGTATCACAAATTTCTTCATGTACGGATAAAAAACATGATGCAACACGGTAATTATTGAGCTTTACAGATGTCAGTAGGTGTGTTTTTTCACTTTGCACAGAGCCAGACTAGCTGTTTCACCCCCTGCTTCCAGTATTTATGCTAAAGCTAAGAATACACTGACTCCAGCTCCGCACTAACACATGAGAATGATGTTGATATTCGTCGTCTTGCTCTCAGAAACGAGGCTATTTTTCTAAGATGCTGAACTATTCCTTCAAGGTTTTCAACCACAAAGTAAAGGAAGACGTTATCATCTGAAACACCCCTGCTGTTGAATGTATTCCAGTCACTCTCTGAGCACTGAGCTACACAATGTGTCTGGAGGAGAGGCAGGATGGGATGGCTGCCAGTTGCAGCAGGGAAATTATTACCCACCCTGGAGCCACATCACCTCCTGTCCCACCTCCTCTCTTCCAGTGATGAGGTCACAGCCAATCCATAGAGGACGTGGAGGACATGGAGGACTGCACAGGCATCCACATCGACAACAGACTAACATCCAGGCCGTATAAAAGAAGGGGAATGAGCAGACTCTGCTTCCTGAGGAAGCTGAGATACTTGGATGTAGTCTGCTGGGGGAGCAGCGTTGGAGCTGATTAAGAAGGCCGGCTCGGTAATTGGCTGCAAACCAGACACCTTTGAACATGATGTGGTTGAGAGGAGGACACTGAACAAACTGTTTTCCTATATGGATAATCCTGACCACCCTCTCCACCACCTATTAGACAGACAGCGGAGCACGTCGCTGTCACAAAGACCGATACAGGAAATCTTTCCTGCCCAAAGCAATAAGTCTCGACAACACCTCACGTCTGTCCAACAGAGATCTCTCAGCTTTATAGTTTCTGCCTCAAACAAACTCCACTCTGTTTAGCTCCTTCAATAACTTTGCTCATGATGAATTTGCATATCTTTACACTCCTACTCTTCCTCATTGCATTTCTAAAACGTCAACAACTTTGCACATCTCTCTATCTCTCTATCTCTCTTTCTATTTAAAGCATTCTGGGAGACGAGCAAGCTGCTCGATGTAGGTCAACCTGAGGTCAGTCAAATTTTCAACTGATAATTCTGGTTATGAAAGGAGACGAGAGGACGGACGCAGATTCATGGACAGAGTTTTCCCTGTGATGTGATGTACACCCTGCAGTCAATGACCTCCGGTTGACTCCTTCAGCACCTCCTCATGTGTGGGTGAGGTCAGGGCAGAGCGTGCCTCTAGGGACTAACAGCACGCTATACAAGTCATACAACACAAACTCAGCCTTCATCATCTTGCAAACAGAAAGAAATAGAAACTTTCTTCTCATGAACTGTACAGAAATGTCTCCAAGGTAGTAAATATCAAAAACTGTCAAGTGATAAAGCCATTGAATGTCTGCTCAGATTCACAATCTTGTTAATTAAATCTTTGGTCAAACAAATCCTGAATTATAATTCTGCCCAATTTAAAGACTTTTATTTAGGTAAAGTTCTTGTTTGGCTGCTTGTGTTAATATTTAACATCCAAAAACTTAAATTTCTCTGATTCCAGCTTCTCAAATGTGAATATTTTCTGGTTTCTTTAGTCTTCAGCGACACTAAACTGAATATATTTGGGTTGTGGAAAAAATAAGACATTTGAAGACATCACATTGGGCTTTTGAGAACAGTGATCAGCATATTTTATGGAACAAAGATCGATCAATAATGGAAACAATCATTAGTTTGCAGCCTTTTAAACAGAGTCAGTGTCATTCAACATGTATCCTATATCATCTCGTTATAAATGATCAACCAGTACTGTGAAAAGTGAAGTAACAGCGTTCTTGTTACAAACATGCTGACTTTAGATGCATGTGAATCACAGGTTGTTGACAACAGGAAATACAATCACTGAGATGAGATCTCTGAGCGTTTCCTTCCACTTTTTCAACAGTAGTTCTCCAATTTGTATTAAATACATAATCAATGCTGGACTGGATCAAAACAAACAAAAAGCAGCAGTAAATAAACTTTATAGTAAACTCAAAAGATGTATTACTTTTCACTTTCCCCAGTGGCTGCGGCTGCTGAGAGACATTCAGGAGTTTAGTTGCAGCTTGATGAATGCACAGCAGCCAAATTCTCCCAGCTGATCTAGACTAACTAGACTGTGTCAAAAGTTCAAGCCAACTCCCACCTCCTCTCCTCTCCTCCCCTGTCCTCTCCTCTCCTGCGCTCCTCCTCTCCTCAACCAGATACTGTAAGAACAACAACAACAGAGGAGTAGACGTCTGGCAAGGGGAACAGATGACAAGCAGCAGGAAAAAAGTGTCAGTCCTGGCAGCTTTACACTCCGACCAATCGCTCTGCCAAATTCTCTAATTGTGTACATATGCTTCTCAATGTACAGCGTATATATAAAACCAGAGGAAAAAAAAACCCCCAGAGCTAAAAACCAGAGAAATAACAGCCGCAGTGCAGATATTGTACAGTGTCATGCGTGGCAAAAGGTAGAGCAGTGGCTAACCAACATCCTGTAGAGATGCAACACTCGCTACTGTAAATCTGCATTCTTTAATCTGCAGCAGTCGCAGCAGAGAAAACCTTTTTTTTTTTCTTCCACAAGGCTGTAGATCAGTGCTGTCATCCTGTCATCTTGGGAAAAGTTTTTTGTTTTTATTATTATCCAGCTGAGGTTAGGGGAAATCTACCATGACGGGTCCCTTTTGATTTGGTTTCCTTCGTATCAAGAGCTAAGTGACTCACTGAGTTTTACAGTTCAGCTCTGTGGAGCCAGTAGATCCCGTGGCATAAGTTTAAAGGGGAGACATGATTCTTTTTCTGTTTCTTTGTTATTTTTTTATTGTTATGATGTCAGACGTCCGTGTTAAAAACGGTCAAACTTCCAAAACTTGAGGTAAATGTGTGTATAAAAGTGCTCCCTGCGAGTCAAAAGCCAGGGCTTCAGCCTGCTCTGAACCTCTACTTCCTCCTCGTGATGATGTCACAGTTTTTGCTCATGCTCGCAAAACAGTTGTCCGTTCCGTAGCCTTTGTTGCTAACGTTATTGCTAAGGTTGTTCCACAGGTTGTTCGTGTTGTCCACTTGCATACTTCGGATCGGATTCCGGCTCGAACGTGTACAAATGTATTTGAGAAGTTTATATTTCATGTTAAAGCTACACTTACATTTAAATTAACCTCTGTTACATCGCCAAACCAATTCACATGCTCATGTAAAAAGCATCAGGGGTCTGCGGCGGCGATGACGTTGACGGTGTTTGTGTAATTACTCTCACTACCAGAAGGGAGAGACAAAAGTTCTGCACCACAGGCTGAAGAACAAGAAAAGGAAATGAAATCCTACTACTACTGTGAGTTTAGCCAAAGTTGGAAACCTCCCAAGGGGCAGCGTCCAGAGGCTGACCGATCCCAACAGAGTGGGCTCATGGGGCCTTGAAGAGACAGGGGCTAAAACGGCCTGTTTTAGACACAGACTGACAGACACTGGCAGGTTTTTTGAACTGTAAATCATGCAAAGATATCCCAGTGGAGCCCCAGAATATAAATATAGACCCGGAAATGTGCAAGATATGTCCCCTTTAACTTTTGCTCTTGGCCTGTGCTAATACAATCCCACTGTATGACCACAGAATAACTTCCGTGCATTTGAAGCCCCATAAGAACCTGAAATAAAAAAAGCGCTACTACCATCACGGATCTCCCCTCCACTGACAACGCGATGCCACTGATACTGTACATAATTGACGGCTCCATATATGAACCACTATGTTTTGGCTGGATCGGGTATTTCCAACAGGGAGACATTCCTTGTGGAGTAACTGTACCATATGCTTGCCTTTTGTGCTTGTGAGAACTGGAGATGTGACAGCTATATGATCTGTGATAAAAATCTGTGATAATGTGGAAACACTCTCTGTGAACCCTGGATTGAGAAACCTGCCGCATTTGCTCGGTTTACGAGCCTGCATGTGTTTCTTCTGATAACAGTTCCTCGGAAGTTGTCTACAGGTCAAATAAATAGCTGATCTACTGTGTATAAATTTGAGAGTATCAAATAATTATTAATTATTATAGCTGCCAGAAGAATGTTGAATGAAGAACGCTGAAGCAAGTCAGGCCCGACATGTCTTCAAGAGAATATGAGATGTTGAAATACAGTCATTCGAAGACAAATGTCAACAACCGGCGTATCCCTGAAGGACATTGTGTGGTAGTTGGTATGAATACATTAAGAGCTAAAATGTAAGGTCACACAACAGCTAAAAGACTTCTAACAGCCTGATGCAACAGCTTCCACTGCAGTGTAAGAGACCTTTGTGAAGTGTGATGATAAGGCTGAGCTGCCATTTCATTTCACCTCATACATTTAAATAGGGCTTATTATGTTTTTCCTTATTTTCAGTCATATATATATATAATGTTACAATGTCGGATGTTCATATTAAACATGGCCAAGGTGTTAAATAATGAGGAGAATATATGTAAAAGTAATCCCTGTGAGCAAAAAGCACCGGATTCTACTGCTCTGAACACTCGGTTTCCGACGTTTTTTTCTACTTTCAGCCCAAGCTCATGTCGTCTTGTGACGGATTTCTTTATAAGGCCATCTGCTCCGCACAGCACGTCAGTTCACTGCTCCGCTTCGCTAACATTATGCCATTTTTCTATTGTTTTGAGGGTAGTTATGCCGAGCCGAATTTTTCCATTACACAGCACTAGTAGCGAGTGACGTATCCATGCTATTCAGTGGACACGGAGGCTGCGGTAGTGGTTGCAAGGAGTTACCTTCACATTTTTCATGACAATCAAAATGATATCTGCAACTCAACTTACAACAACCTGTACAGCTGTGCTGATCTCATCCACGTTTGTCACCATCTTTTAGTTGCTATTTTCCATGGATGTATAAATACATCCATGGAAAATAGCAACCTAGCTTATAGCTAGCTTATAGCTAGCTAAATAGCTAGTTAGCTTGTCAGATACAGTCAGATACAGTAGTTTGCCAACTAATCTTACATGTAGCCACTACATCAACAGGCTTTCATCACCACTTATTTTGCAAAGACGCACAGATGAATTTAGCTGTGCAATTTTCTGGTTTGACAAGCCACTGTGTTAGCCTGATAATTAGCTTTATTCAGCTGACATTGTGCTCATGTTAGCGGATATCTGTTTGGGAGAGGGAGTTATTTTTGTTTTCCTTGGCCCTAAGTCCATAGAAAGTGACGTCATTTTAGGGTGATGAGAGATCTGCTGGTGAGGTTGCAGAGATACACTGATTTCATAGCTGTTATGTCTGTCTGGTCACCTTCTAGCTAGCTATGCAGAAAGTCCTCATTCTTATGCCACCTACAAAGGCAAAGACCAATTGTTGCCACCGCTGAGCACAACACCAGACCTATTTGAATTGCTGAACATATTGGAGGTGTGGGCAGTTGTTCAGAGGTCTGGAACAAGACTACAGTCGCTTTGTTTGCAATGCCCAGAAACAAACACACTGCTATAAGCAGCTCTATAGAGCAAATGGACTCGACTGAAGATCAAACAGGGTAACATCTAATGCAATAATGATGGAAAAATATGTGATTTCTTAACAAGTTAGGAGAAGTCTGTTACCCATGTTTGGCTTTCAAGATAGACCACAATGGGCTCAGGCTGAATAAACACACTAGAGATTACATTCACTGTCAACTGACTGGGAACAGAAGGGGCTGATGGATGGATTAGGACAGCTTTACCAGCTGAGAGCAGAAGCCAGGATGTGCCCTGACAAAAAAATTGGGATGTCCAAATACCTTCAAGCCACACACACTCTTCCAAAAACACTTTTCCAGCCTAAATTTGTTTGATACCTTTGTGTAAAGATGACTTAATTCACCACCACAAAAAAGCCATGTGTATCGCCAGGACTGAGTTCCCATTGAAAAATATGGTAATCATAAACTCGGTGCTTTTTGTCTTTATTGACTTCATTTTGGCGCCTGGGGACTATTTCTGATACTGTGTTGTTTTTAAATGCTGATGGACACAACACAGCACAGTATAGTAAGTATTTACTGGTACATACAGCAGAGTCTCCAGTTATATAACACACAAAAAGGGATAAAAAACATTAGGTTCTAGTTTACAACATGATAGCGAGAACTGGCGAGATGTGAGGGGGGGGCAAACATGCAACATGTGTTCCCCTCCTTTAGAGGAGCCACCAAATTGGGAATCTGAACCAGACCAAATACAATGGACAGCCAAAGGGCCTCACTCTAGAGGGATGAACTCAGAAGGCAGGAGGGGGTGAGGTTGGCGCCGTAGCCAAACTCACTAAATCACTGGACTAATGTGCAGCAGGCTTGTCATTTGAGCATCTCACACATGCACAAAAACACATGAATACTGTCCCGAGCCGCCCTACGCACAGACGAGTCTTATGTACACGAACCACACAGCTTAGAGGACCTTGGCGTTACACCACACCAGTGCAACAGATCAATTAAAAGCTGTTTGTTAATTGGCACGTATAGACCAGACCGACGCCATGTATCGGAGGGAAAAACAGGGACAGGAGTAGATGAGCAAATGAGACAAAAAAAGGGTCACGCAGAGGTGGAGGGAACGCAAACGAGTCATTGGGTATAAAAAAGAGGAAGGGGAGGAAGAGAACGCAATCCTCCGTTCGACTTCGCTTTAGGCTCCAGGAAAGACGACATCTGTAGAACAAATTTCTTTCCACTCGACTTTTGTGTTTTCTTTTTTTTTTTTTTTTCTTCCACCCCCCCCCCCCCCCCTCTCCCCCCACCCCTCCTTTTTTTTTTCTCACAAAAAGGAAAGGCAGCAGCAGGGATGAGCTCCGGGAGAGAAAAAGAGACAAAACTAGAGTGAGACTCCCAAATACTCAGCCAAGTGCCTGTACACATAAATACAGAAACAAAACTCATGCTAGGGCTTCATGAGATCAAAATATTAACGATCGCTACTTAATTTGTGCCTCTTAGAAGCAAAATTATGCATAACTCTGGAAAAAGGAATGTTTTATTGGTTGACAGGGATGACTTCTGGCTTTATAGTATCTGGGGAGAGAACTGGATGGCTCTTTGATTACACTTTGGCAATGTCCTATTTAAAAATAATAATTAAAGCATAACATGTGCAAGCAGAAGAATGTAAGATATTGAAGCCATTTAGTTAGTAGTGACAAATAAAAAAGATTTTAACCGGGTGCTACAAAACCCAGCGTCTCTCAAGCAGATTGAGAGTGACGTGGGTCACAAAGGTTAGTTAAACGCTCTGGGACAATTTATCAGGGAGACAAACTGCCAGTAAAAGAGTGAAAAAAGTGACAGACAAGGACGAGAAAGCTACCTGACAGTCTGAAAAACCTTTCTGGGGACAGGTTGTCAGTGGCCTGATTGTCAGCTCTTTTCCACACACACACACACACACACAGAGAAACACTCCCTGGGGTCAACATGTGGGGTGACAGACGTAGAGCGAAGGGGCCCAGGGCGCTGCAACAGCCTGTAGTTGATTTAGGATTTTTGAACACGGGCCAAAATTCCTGAAGGAACACAGTAAGAAGGAGGGGGGGGGGGGGCCCTGCCATAAAAACCAGCCCAGAACTGGAGTATAAAAAAAAAAGGAGAGAGAGAAAAAAAAGGGAATGTGGTGAATATGAAATAAGTGTGTGTGTGTGTGTGTGTGTGTGCGTGTGTGTGTGCAGACATGCTGGTGTTGCTATGGTGAAACAAGATTCTTGGAATGGGAGAATTCCAAATGGGAACATTGGGGGAGCAGTGTGTGCAGGGAGCCAAACACATATCCAGTGGTTCACATGTTGCATATGTGTGTGTTGGCATAAAGGATATTTTGAAGGAGTGTTATTGAGGTGCAGTACAGAGAGAGAGGGGGGAGAGAGAACAAAAGGGAAAGAGGTACGATCGGGGTCAAGGACGAGTGTGTGAGAGCGTAGCGGGCGAAAGTGAGAATGAAAAGACGGTGGAGACAAAAAGTAGATAAAAAAAAAAAAAAACAAGGTCATAAAACAGGTTACAGTGGCGTTTAAGAGGGCTGGGAGTCAGCTGAGGATTGAGACTCTTCGAGACCTGAATGTGCAGGCGTTTGGAGGAGAGCGGCACGCCAAGGACATGTATGATGAGTATGATGAGTATGAATGTTGATGCACACTCAAAGATGATTAAGATGTACTTAAATGATCACTGAGCACGCGGGCTGTTCACTCAAATCTTCTAAACCAGATTTCTCAGAGAGGGCTGTTGATTCATGTTTTACAGCTTCATGTGGCACGAGTTGGGGCTCATTTTGAGACTTTTTTTTAAGAAAAAATACTCAGATTCTCTGGTTCCAGCTTCTGAAATGTGGATACTTTCTGGTCTTTGGGTTGTGGACTGTTGGTTGAGACAAAACAAGACATTCTGAGTTGTATCTTGGGCTTTTGGGAAACAGTGGCAAGCAACTAATCCATTAATCAAGAAAATAAATGAATCAATAATGAAAATAACCGTTAGTTGTAACCCTAAAGTACAATGTTTATAGCCTAATAGACAAATAACAGACAAGAAACATCCTTACAGAGTAAAGAAATAAAGCTTTTATCTGTGTCATACAAGGCCTGAGATCTTTAATAATAAGGTTTCAAGTCTACTAGCAGGAGAGCTCTTTTTTCCATCCATATGAATTTCACCTTTATGCGAAGCTAAGCAAACACTGTTTCCTGCCGTCATCCGTCCCTGTAAGTCCCATTATAACCTGTTGGATCAGAGGGCAAACAATTTGTTTGAGAACCTACAAAACTCCTCTTCCTGAGAATGAGTCACCCACCACGAGGTTAAGACCCATCTCATTTCTCTTCCTCAGCAACCAGCACGCTTGCTTTTACAAAATATCCACCAGACAGACAGACACACACACACTTCTCATGTGAAAATGTAATTAAAAAGACCTACATCTTACAACATGACGCACACTTGTTTCTTTGATAAATTTATCACGATGTACAAGATTAATCACTTTTCTTTTTTTTAAATAACGGCTAATGCACAATAGTGCTACTAATATTATTATAATGCTAATATTACCAAAAAACTACTGTGTCTTTATCCAAGACAATGTCACCAAGTACCACTGCAAATGAAACTTGTTGTCAAACCTTTAACAAAACTATTTAAACCATTTAATTTTAAAAAATGCTCTTTAATTAAGTCAGCTTGTTAGCCACAATCACTGTCTTGCAGTATAAATTTGACACACAATGGATAACATATCTAGTTGAAGCAAAACAATAGCTAGAAGACATTGTATATTCACATTAACGTGAACTTGATTTAATTAGCATGCTAACCGAGCAGCTAACAGGCTAATCCCACAAAAAACAGCTGTGGGGGTTGATTTATTTCTTCTCAAGGTGTACAGCAGGCTCCGGCTTAAAGTCACTACAAAGAACTTTTATTTTATGTTGATTCTCGAGGCCTCCGCGGACAAAAGCGGTAGTGTTTTCCCAGAATGAAGACTGCATTTCCTATTAGCACCACCGCCTTGTGTCGTTAAGATCTTGGCTAGCGCGTGAATTTGTTTTGGAAGCGAGTGAAAGAAATACTTGTTTTCTTTTTGAGACACAGCTGTTTGCAGGATGAATAGCGATGAGGTATCTATTTATGGCTCTGTGAGATTGATAATTGTAATACAATAATGGTGAAACAAAGTAAACTTTCACCTAAGTTACATGTAAGGCTGCATTCGCACTAAATCCGGCAATGTAGCGCCTTCCTGCAGGGTTGTGAGGAGGTGTGAGGAGGTGTGGGTGTGTTTATTTCTGCTTCAGAACGTAACCACTGTGAAAATAAGGTTGTATTTCTCAGATTCACTCCTTTGTTCTCACTTCTCTTTTAGCTTGATTGACCACTCTTCGTTCTCTCTCTTCTTCTCTCGTCTTTTTTAAAACGACATCAGACGAGAACATCCTCCCCTCGTCCTAGTAGCGTCTTTGTACTCCCTCATGCTACAATCCTACATGTAACGTAATTAAGGTTCTTCCGGTCTGCGTGCCCGTAAATAATTTTTTCTGATTTCACAGGGAATCCGACCCCCTGGCAGGCATTTCGAATAACTACATAGAAATAGCCAATTTTCTCGCTAATAGTCGTGTTTGCTTATATAAGTCATATGGAGGCATCATGAGACTGTTTTATAACCGGTTAAAAGTCCCTTGTAGTAACTTTGAAGAGCTCTGGAGTGGCGGTCTTCACAAACCCACTTAGGACCACAGTAGGGCCACGAGATCCGCGTGTGTGTCAACACATCTAATACATAAGTGGATCCGAGCACGCACACACACACACACACACGCTATCAGCTCTCATCATGTGTAGCGTCACAATCATCACAGGAGAAGAAATGTGTGCGAGGCGAGAGCGGAGAGTGTGAAACTATGAGGTGTGAAATGAAAGCTGCTGCTCTTAGCAACCGCTGACTGCTCATTTATTGATGGAGCATCGTGCCACAGCCAGTGTCAGTGTCCAGGATCGACCGCACGTTGAACCGAGACTAATATTCCT
Organism: Thunnus thynnus; assembly: GCF_963924715.1. Classification (NCBI taxonomy): domain Eukaryota; kingdom Metazoa; phylum Chordata; class Actinopteri; order Scombriformes; family Scombridae; genus Thunnus; species Thunnus thynnus. The sequence goes on along the minus strand of NC_089536.1, from coordinate 6,271,257 downwards.
CTGGGGGTGGGGGGGTTTTTCAGACCGGGTGTGATTAAAAAAATGTATTTATGCCTGTTGGGTTTGGGCAGGTGTGTTTCAGATCGGGTCAATAGAGTGAAATCTAGTGTTTACTGTGTTTTGCCCCATCAAACATATCCTTTACAAGCTTTAACACTGATAAATCACCAGCATTATTTGACATGTATCTCTTGTTTTTCCAGCTCAGATGATAAATATTAGTTATATTTCCCGTTAGACCTCCATGACAGTGTCAGATGTGGTCACAGTCTGGTATGCTTAACCCTAACTCCTAATATAAACATATAAATTAAAGTAAATCTGAGAATACTTGTAATCTGCTCTTGTGCAGAGTTGGAGTTGCTTTCAGCTCAGCCTGGACTTGCACTTGATTCTTTCGCCCCTAGCTGAGCGCTTAAACAGGAACCGGCTCGGTGAGTCTGTTTCAAAAGGAGCCCCCCCTCCCCCTCCCTCCCTCCCCCTCCTTCCCCTCCCCCTCCTTTTTTTTTTTTTTTTTTTTTTTTTCTTCCTCTTTATCAGCACCTTCTATTTATAGCACCTCCACTGCAGCGGCGCAGCTTAGTACAGTTTGTTCCATAAAACACAGGCCTCTCCTGACCACATCCCCTGGCATGCCTGTGCAGTCGTCTCTCCCGCTGCTGTATATGTGTGAGCGTATGGAGCGTGTTGGAATTATCCAGGGGAGGAGGAGGAGGAGGAGGAGGA